>NC_090444.1:667915443-669165443 GCF_031143425.1 Pleurodeles waltl
TATATTTGGATGGTAAATGGAAAGAGAAAATGACAATATTCAAGAATGCTTTGGCCTGTGAAATATTCTTCAAATGGCCTCTATCCTGATAGCACATAGCAGAAGGTTTTAATTTGTAACAAATAAGCAACACTATACCTAGTGAAATGATAATTCAATAAATTAACATGGTCATTTGAAATGTAGGAGTACTGGGGTCTCTGCTGAAAAATGTGTACTCTATTTGCCACAGTCATGTTCCTTAGCCTTCTTTAGAGGTGGGGAACATCTTGGTTTCTAATAGCAAGGCCTAAGCTGGCTACGTTGATAAACTGGCTGCTGGTGTCCCATCTGCATCATGGCCACATCCATTACAGTGGCTCTCCAACAATGTTTTTTGTGACACTCTTTTTTCCTGTTTGAGCAATGACCCGCACCATATAAGAGAACATCTCCAGCACTCTGCGCCAATGTTATTGTGTTTTACAGAAGCAATCCCTCTGTGGGTTTGTTTCTGAAAAACAAAAATTACTGCCGACTGGAAAACGAGGGCAACTTGGCTTTTTTGTCTGCCTAAAACTTTAGTGTCGTTTGCTGAATATATTGCAGACATTTAACATGTTCAGTTCACCCTCAGTATTTTCAAATTTGTGTTGATTCATCAAATGGGGGTCACCATTGAAAGAGGGTAAAAAATTATTTATTTAATAATAACTGTGCTACCTTTTCACGAAACCATGAGAAAATTGGCAATTTTTTAACATCTTTAGTGTTCCCTTGATTTGTCAAGAGTTATGCAGCTCAGCCAAGGGGAGTACATTTAAAGGGAGATCAAATAGTCTGTGGCCTAAATACAAGTTTAGATGTTATTTATCGCACCTGATAAACAACGATACCACGTGGTACGTTATTTATCGGGGCAGATAAATAACACCAATTACAAGTTTGTAGAGAATAAGATGCTGATTTTGTTGTTTAACACATCAAGCACTGCATGATACCATAAATACAGTATGACTTTCCCACATTAAATTTTAGGAGGTTTGGCCTTCCGAAATTTAATGACAGTTGAGGTTTTAACACATCCAATAATTATCAGAGGCGTTAAATACAGAAACAACTATAATTCTGATCAATGGGTAAACAATGGGTTTCCACAGGTCGGAATTAACCGAGCCACTTGTAATGAGGCCCTTTGATTTGCTAATGTCTTTGGTGCTGTATCACTGATCTGTATGACCCTAAGCGTTTTTAGATTTTTCATAACATATTGAGGGACACATTTGAGAACCCCTAGCTCCATTCTAACAACACATTAGACTTGATTTCTTAAATTTAAGTCTGTGGACAATTTGTGAACCTCGGTTCAATGGCTGTCCACAAACTAAAGGTCCAGGTAGCTTTAACCCCTTCGCTGCCAGGCCTTTTCCCCCTCCTGTGCCAGGCCTTTTTTTGCCTATTTGGGGCAGTTCGCGCTTAGGCCCGCATAACTTTTTGTCCACATAAGCTAACCAAGCCAAATTTGCGTCCTTTTTTTCCAACATCCTAGGGATTCTGGAGGTACCCAGACTTTGTGGGTTCCCCTGAAAGAGGCCAAGAAATTGGCCAAAATACAGGGAAAATTTTGTTTTTTTCAAAAAAATTGGAAAAAGTGGCTGCAGAAGAAGGCTTGTGGTTTTTCCCCTGAAAATGGCATCAACAAAGGGTTTGCGGTGCTAAACTCAGCAGCTTCCCAGCTTTCAGGAACAGGCAGACTTGAATCAGAAAACCCAATTTTTCAACACAATTTTGGCATTTTTCTGGGACATACCCCATTTTTGCAATTTTTTGTGCTTTCAGCCTCCTTCCAGTCAGTGACAGAAATGGGCATGAAACCAATGCTGGATCCCAGAAACCTAAACATTTCTGAAACGTAGACAAAATTCTGAATTCAGCAAGGGGTCATTTGTGTAGATCCTACAAGGGTTTCCTACAGAAAATAACAACTGAAAAAGAAAAATATTGAAATTTTGGTGAAAAAAACATAAATGTTTCTCTACGTTTTACTCTGTAACTTTTCCCTGCAATATCAGATTATCAAAAGCAATATACCGTTACGTCTGCTGGACTCCTCTGGTTGCGGGGATATATAGGGCTTGTAGGTTCATCAAGAACCCGAGGAACCCAGAGCCAATAAATGAGCTGCACCCTGACGTGCGTTTTCATTCTATACCGGGTATACAGCAATTCATTTGCTGAAATATAAAGAGTAAAAAATTGCTATCAAGAAAACCTTTGTATTTCCAAAAAGGGCACATGATAAGGTGTTGAGGAGCAGTGGTTATTTGCACATCTCTGAATTCCGGGGTGACCATACTAGCATGTGAATTACAGGGCTTTTCTCAAATAGATGTCTTTTTTACACACTCTCCTATATTTGGAAGGAAAAAATGTAGAGAAAGACAAGGGGCAATAACACTTGTTTTGCTAATCTATGTTCCCCCAAGTCTCCCGATAAAAATGATACCTCACTTGTGTGGGTAGGCCTAGCGCCCGCGACAGGAAACGCCCCAAAGCGCAACGTGGACACATCCAAATTTTTGGAAGAAAACAGAGGTGTTTTTTGCGAAGTGCCTACCTGTAGATTTTGGCCTCTAGCTCACCCGGCACCTAGGGAAACCTACCAAACCTGTGCATTTCTGAAAACTAGAGACCTAGGGGAATCCAAGGAGGGGTGACTTGCGGGGCTCGGACCAGGTTCTGTTACCCAGAATCCTTTGCAAACCTCAAAATTTGGCTAAAAAAACACTTGTTCCTCACATTTCTGTGGCAGAAAGATCTGGAATCTGAGAGGAGCCACAAATTTCCTTTCACCCAGCGTTCCCCCAAGTCTCCCGATAAAAATGATACCTCACTTGTGTGGGTAGGCCTAGCGCCCGCGACAGGAAACGCCCCAAAGCGCAACGTGGACACATCCAAATTTTTGGAAGACAACAGAGGTGATTTTTGCGAAGTGCCTACCTGTAGATTTTGGCCTCTAGCTCAGCCGGCACCTAGGGAAACCTACCAAACCTGTGCATTTCTGAAAACTAGAGACCTAGGGGAATCCAAGGAGGGGTGACTTGCTGGGCTCGGACCAGGTTCTGTTACCCAGAATCCTTTGCAAACCTCAAAATTTGGTTAAAAAAACACATGTTCCTCACATTTCTGTGGCAGAAAGTTCTGGAATCGGAGAGGAGCTACAAATTTCCTTCCACCCAGCGTTCCCCCAAGTCTCCCTATAAAAATGATACCTCACTTGCGTGGGTAGGCCTAGCGCCGGCGACAGGAAACACCCCAAAGCGCAACGTGGACACATCCTAAATTTTGGAAAAAAACAGAGGTGTTTTTTGCGAAGTGCCTACCTGTAGATTTTGGCCTCTAGCTCAGCCGGCACCTAGGGAAACCTACCAAACCTGTGCAGTTCTGAAAACTAGAGACCTAGGGGAATCCAAGGAGGGGTGACTTGCGGGGCTCGGACCAGGTTCTGTTACCCAGAATCCTTTGCAAACCTCAAAATTTGGCTAAAAAAACACATGTTCCTCACATTTCTGTGGCAGAAAGTTCTGGAATCTGAGAGGAGCTACAAATTTCCTTCCACCCAGTGTTCCCCCAAGTCTCCCGATAAAAATGATACCTCACTTGCGTGGGTAGGCCTAGCGCCGGCGACAGGAAACACCCCAAAGCGCAACGTGGACACATCCTAAATTTTGGAAAAAAACAGAGGTGTTTTTTGCGAAGTGCCTACCTGTAGATTTTGGCCTTTAGCTCAGCCGGCACCTAGGGAAACCTACCAAACCTGTGCATTTCTGAAAACTAGAGACCTAGGGGAATCCAAGGAGGGGTGACTTGCGGGGCTCGGACCAGGTTCTGTTACCCAGAATCCTTTGCAAACCTAAAAATTTGGCTAAAAAAACACATGTTCCTCACATTTCTATGGCAGAAAGTTCTGGAATCTGAGAGGAGCTACAAATTTCCTTCCACCCAGCGTTCCCCCAAGTCTCCCGATAAAAATGATACCTCACTTGCGTGGGTAGGCCTAGCGCCGGCGACAGGAAACACTGCAAAGCGCAACGTGGACACATCCTAAATTTTGGAAAAAAACAGAGGTGTTTTTTGCGAAGTGCCTACCTGTAGATTTTGGCCTCTAGCTCAGCCGGCACCTAGGGAAACCTACCAAACCTGTGCATTTCTGAAAACTAGAGACCTAGGGGAATCTAAGGAGGGGTGACTTGCGGGGCTCGGACCAGGTTCTGTTACCCAGAATCCTTTGCAAACCTCAAAATTTGGCTAAAAAAACACATGTTCCTCACATTTCTGTGGCAGAAAGTTCTGAAATCTGAGAGGAGCTACAAATTTCCTTCCACCCAGCGTTCCCCCAAGTCTCCCGATAAAAATGATACCTCACTTGCGTGGGTAGGCCTAGCGCCGGCGACAGGAAACACCCCAAAGCGCAACGTGGACAAATCCTAAATTTTGGAAAAAAACAGAGGTGTTTTTTGCGAAGTGCCTACCTGTAGATTTTGGCCTCTAGCTCAGCCGGCACCTAGGGAAACCTACCAAACCTGTGCATTTCTGAAAACTAGAGACCTAGGGGAATCCAAGGAGGGGTGACTTGCGGGGCTCGGACCAGGTTCTGTTACCCAGAATCCTTTGCAAACCTCAAAATTTGGCTAAAAAAACACATGTTCCTCACATTTCTGTGGCAGAAAGTTCTGGAATCTGAGAGGAGCTACAAATTTCCTTCCACCCAGCGTTCCCCCAAGTCTCCCGATAAAAATGATACCTCACTTGCGTGGGTAGGCCTAGCGCCGGCGACAGGAAACACTGCAAAGCGCAACGTGGACACATCCTAAATTTTGGAAAAAAACAGAGGTGTTTTTTGCGAAGTGCCTACCTGTAGATTTTGGCCTCTAGCTCAGCCGGCACCTAGGGAAACCTACCAAACCTGTGCATTTCTGAAAACTAGAGACCTAGGGGAATCTAAGGAGGGGTGACTTGCGGGGCTCGGACCAGGTTCTGTTACCCAGAATCCTTTGCAAACCTCAAAATTTGGCTAAAAAAACACATGTTCCTCACATTTCTGTGGCAGAAAGTTCTGAAATCTGAGAGGAGCTACAAATTTCCTTCCACCCAGCGTTCCCCCAAGTCTCCCGATAAAAATGATACCTCACTTGCGTGGGTAGGCCTAGCGCCGGCGACAGGAAACACCCCAAAGCGCAACGTGGACAAATCCTAAATTTTGGAAAAAAACAGAGGTGTTTTTTGCGAAGTGCCTACCTGTAGATTTTGGCCTCTAGCTCAGCCGGCACCTAGGGAAACCTACCAAACCTGTGCATTTCTGAAAACTAGAGACCTAGGGGAATCCAAGGAGGGGTGACTTGCGGGGCTCGGACCAGGTTCTGTTACCCAGAATCCTTTGCAAACCTCAAAATTTGGCTAAAAAAACACATGTTCCTCACATTTCTGTGGCAGAAAGTTCTGGAATCTGAGAGGAGCTACAAATTTCCTTCCACCCAGCGTTCCCCCAGGTCTCCCGATAAAAATGATACCTCACTTGCGTGGGTAGGCCTAGCGCCGGCGACAGGAAACACCCCAAAGCGCAACGTGGACACATCCTAAATTTTGGAAAAAAACAGAGGTGTTTTTTGCGAAGTGCCTACCTGTAGATTTTGGCCTCTAGCTCAGCCGGCACCTAGGGAAACCTACCAAACCTGTGCATTTCTGAAAACTAGAGACCTAGGGGAATCCAAGGAGGGGTGACTTGCGGGGCTCGGACCAGGTTCTGTTACCCAGAATCCTTTGCAAACCTCAAAATTTGGCTAAAAAAACACATGTTCCTCACATTTCTGTGGCAGAAAGTTCTGCAATCTGAGAGGAGCTACAAATTTCCTTCCACCCAGTGTTCCCCAAGTCTCCCGATAAAAATGATACCTCACTTGCGTGGGTAGGCCTAGCGCCGGCGACAGGAAACACCCCAAAGCGCAACGTGGACACATCCTAAATTTTGGAAAAAAACAGAGGTGTTTTTTGCGAAGTGCCTACCTGTAGATTTTGGCCTTTAGCTCAGCCGGCACCTAGGGAAACCTACCAAACCTGTGCATTTCTGAAAACTAGAGACCTAGGGGAATCCAAGGAGGGGTGACTTGCGGGGCTCGGACCAGGTTCTGTTACCCAGAATCCTTTGCAAACCTCAAAATTTGGCTAAAAAAACACATGTTCCTCACATTTCTGTGGCAGAAAGTTCTGGAATCTGAGAGGAGCTACAAATTTCCTTCCACCCAGCATTTCCCCAAGTCTCCCGATAAAAATGATACCTCACTTGCGTGGGTAGGCCTAGCGCCGGCGACAGGAAACACCCCAAAGCGCAACGTGGACACATCCTAAATTTTGGAAAAAAACAGAGGTGTTTTTTGCGAAGTGCCTACCTGTAGATTTTGGCCTCTAGCTCAGCCGGCACCTAGGGAAACCTACCAAACCTGTGCATTTCTGAAAACTAGAGACCTAGGGGAATCCAAGGAGGGGTGACTTGCGGGGCTCGGACCAGGTTCTGTTACCCAGAATCCTTTGCAAACCTCAAAATTTGGCTAAAAAAACACATGTTCCTCACATTTCTGTGGCACAAAGTTCTGGAATCTGAGAGGAGCTACAAATTTCCTTCCACCCAGTGTTCCCCCAAGTCTCCCGATAAAAATTATACCTCACTTGTGTGGGTAGGCCAAGCGCCGGCGACAGGAAACACCCCAAAGCGCAACGTGGACACATCCTAAATTTTGGGAAAAAACAGAGGTGTTTTTTGCGAAGTGCCTACCTGTAGATTTTGGCCTTTAGCTCAGCCGGCACCTAGGGAAACCTACCAAACCTGTGCATTTCTGAAAACTAGAGACCTAGGGGAATCCAAGGAGGGGTGACTTGCGGGGCTCGGACCAGGTTCTGTTACCCAGAATCCTTTGCAAACCTCAAAATTTGGCTAAAAAAACACATGTTCCTCACATTTCTGTGGCAGAAAGTTCTGGAATCTGAGAGGAGCTACAAATTTCCTTCCACCCAGCGTTCCCCCAAGTCTCCCGATAAAAATGATACCTCACTTGCGTGGGTAGGCCTAGCGCCGGCGACAGGAAACACCCCAAAGCGCAACGTGGACAAATCCTAAATTTTGGAAAAAAACAGAGGTGTTTCTTGCGAAGTGCCTACCTGTAGATTTTGGCCTCTAGCTCAGCCGGCACCTAGGGAAACCTACCAAACCTGTGCATTTCTGAAAACTAGAGACCTAGGGGAATCCAAGGAGGGGTGACTTGCGGGGCTCGGACCAGGTTCTGTTACCCAGAATCCTTTGCAAACCTCAAAATTTGGCTAAAAAAACACATGTTCCTCACATTTCTGTGGCAGAAAGTTCTGGAATCTGAGAGGAGCTACAAATTTCCTTCCACCCAGCGTTCCCCCAAGTCTCCCGTTAAAAATGATACCTCACTTGCGTGGGTAGGCCTAGCGCCGGCGACAGGAAACACCCCAAAGCGCAACGTGGACACATCCTAGTTTTTGGAAAAAAACAGAGGTGTTTTTTGCGAAGTGCCTACCTGTAGATTTTGGCCTTTAGCTCAGCCGGTACCTAGGGAAACCTACCAAACCTGTGCATTTCTGAAAACTAGAGACCTAGGGGAATCCAAGGAGGGGTGACTTGCTGGGCTCGGACCAGGTTCTGTTACCCAGAATCCTTTGCAAACCTCAAAATTTGGTTAAAAAAACACATGTTCCTCACATTTCTGTGGCAGAAAGTTCTGGAATCGGAGAGGAGCTACAAATTTCCTTCCACCCAGCGTTCCCCCAAGTCTCCCTATAAAAATGATACCTCACTTGCGTGGGTAGGCCTAGCGCCGGCGACAGGAAACACCCCAAAGCGCAACGTGGACACATCCTAAATTTTGGAAAAAAACAGAGGTGTTTTTTGCGAAGTGCCTACCTGTAGATTTTGGCCTCTAGCTCAGCCGGCACCTAGGGAAACCTACCAAACCTGTGCAGTTCTGAAAACTAGAGACCTAGGGGAATCCAAGGAGGGGTGACTTGCGGGGCTCGGACCAGGTTCTGTTACCCAGAATCCTTTGCAAACCTCAAAATTTGGCTAAAAAAACACATGTTCCTCACATTTCTGTGGTAGAAAGTTCTGGAATCTGAGAGGAGCTACAAATTTCCTTCCACCCAGTGTTCCCCCAAGTCTCCCGATAAAAATGATACCTCACTTGCGTGGGTAGGCCTAGCGCCGGCGACAGGAAACACCCCAAAGCGCAACGTGGACACATCCTAAATTTTGGAAAAAAACAGAGGTGTTTTTTGCGAAGTGCCTACCTCTAGATTTTGGCCTTTAGCTCAGCCGGCACCTAGGGAAACCTACAAAACCTGTGCATTTCTGAAAACTAGAGACCTAGGGGAATCCAAGGAGGGGTGACTTGCGGGGCTCGGACCAGGTTCTGTTACCCAGAATCCTTTGCAAACCTCAAAATTTGGCTAAAAAAACACATGTTCCTCACATTTCTATGGCAGAAAGTTCTGGAATCTGAGAGGAGCTACAAATTTCCTTCCACCCAGCGTTCCCCCAAGTCTCCCGATAAAAATGATACCTCACTTGCGTGGGTAGGCCTAGCGCCGGCGACAGGAAACACTGCAAAGCGCAACGTGGACACATCCTAAATTTTGGAAAAAAACAGAGGTGTTTTTTGCGAAGTGCCTACCTGTAGATTTTGGCCTCTAGCTCAGCCGGCACCTAGGGAAACCTACCAAACCTGTGCATTTCTGAAAACTAGAGACCTAGGGGAATCTAAGGAGGGGTGACTTGCGGGGCTCGGACCAGGTTCTGTTACCCAGAATCCTTTGCAAACCTCAAAATTTGGCTAAAAAAACACATGTTCCTCACATTTCTGTGGCAGAAAGTTCTGGAATCTGAGAGGAGCTACAAATTTCCTTCCACCCAGCGTTCCCCCAAGTCTCCCGATAAAAATGATACCTCACTTGCGTGGGTAGGCCTAGCGCCGGCGACAGGAAACACCCCAAAGCGCAACGTGGACAAATCCTAAATTTTGGAAAAAAACAGAGGTGTTTTTTGCGAAGTGCCTACCTGTAGATTTTGGCCTCTAGCTCAGCCGGCACCTAGGGAAACCTACCAAACCTGTGCATTTCTGAAAACTAGAGACCTAGGGGAATCCAAGGAAGGGTGACTTGCGGGGCTCGGACCAGGTTCTGTTACCCAGAATCCTTTGCAAACCTCAAAATTTGGCTTAAAAAAACACATGTTCCTCACATTTCTGTGGCAGAAAGTTCTGGAATCTGAGAGGAGCTACAAATTTCCTTCCACCCAGCGTTCCCCCAGGTCTCCCGATAAAAATGATACCTCACTTGCGTGGGTAGGCCTAGCGCCGGCGACAGGAAACACCCCAAAGCGCAACGTGGACACATCCTAAATTTTGGAAAAAAACAGAGGTGTTTTTTGCGAAGTGCCTACCTGTAGATTTTGGCCTCTAGCTCAGCCGGCACCTAGGGAAACCTACCAAACCTGTGCATTTCTGAAAACTAGAGACCTAGGGGAATCCAAGGAGGGGTGACTTGCGGGGCTCGGACCAGGTTCTGTTACCCAGAATCCTTTGCAAACCTCAAAATTTGGCTAAAAAAACACATGTTCCTCACATTTCTGTGGCAGAAAGTTCTGGAATCTGAGAGGAGCTACAAATTTCCTTCCACCCAGTGTTCCCCCAAGTCTCCCGATAAAAATGATACCTCACTTGCGTGGGTAGGCCTAGCGCCGGCGACAGGAAACACCCCAAAGCGCAACGTGGACACATCCTAAATTTTGGAAAAAAACAGAGGTGTTTTTTGCGAAGTGCCTACCTGTAGATTTTGGCCTTTAGCTCAGCCGGCACCTAGGGAAACCTACCAAACCTGTGCATTTCTGAAAACTAGAGACCTAGGGGAATCCAAGGAGGGGTGACTTGCGGGGCTCGGACCAGGTTCTGTTACCCAGAATCCTTTGCAAACCTCAAAATTTGGCTAAAAAAACACATGTTCCTCACATTTCTGTGGCAGAAAGTTCTGGAATCTGAGAGGAGCTACAAATTTCCTTCCACCCAGCATTCCCCCAAGTCTCCCGATAAAAATGATACCTCACTTGCGTGGGTAGGCCTAGCGCCGGCGACAGGAAACACCCCAAAGCGCAACGTGGACACATCCTAAATTTTGGAAAAAAACAGAGGTGTTTTTTGCGAAGTGCCTACCTGTAGATTTTGGCCTCTAGCTCAGCCGGCACCTAGGGAAACCTACCAAACCTGTGCATTTCTGAAAACTAGAGACCTAGGGGAATCCAAGGAGGGGTGACTTGCGGGGCTCGGACCAGGTTCTGTTACCCAGAATCCTTTGCAAACCTCAAAAACACATGTTCCTCACATTTCTTTGTCAGAAAGTTCTGGAATCTGAGAGGAGCTACAAATTTCCTTCCACCCAGCGTTCCCCCAAGTCTCCCGTTAAAAATGATACCTCACTTGTGTGGGTAGGCCTAGTGCTGGCATCAGGAAACACCCCAAAGCGCAACGTGGACACATCCTAAATTTTGGAAAAAAACAGAGGTGTTTTTTGCGAAGTGCCTACCTGTAGATTTTGGCCTCTAGCTCAGCCGGCACCTAGGGAAACCTACCAAACCTGTGCATTTCTGAAAACTAGAGACCTAGGGTAATCCAAGGAGGGGTGACTTGCGGGGCTCGGACCAGGTTCTGTTACCCAGAATCCTTTGCAAACCTCAAAATTTGGCAAAAAAAACACATGTTCCTCACATTTCGGTGACAGAAAGTTCTGGAATCTGAGAGGAGCCACAAATTTCCTTCCACCTAGCGTTCCCCCAAGTCTCCCGATAAAAATGATACCTCACTGGTGTGGGTAGGCCTAGCGCCCGCGACAGGAAATGGCCCAAAACACAACGTGGACACATCAAATTTTTTCATAGAAAACAGTGCCTACCTGTGGATTTTGGCCTCTAGCTCAGCCGGGCCCAGGGGGGGCAGAAATGCCCTAAAATAAATTTGTCCCCCACCCCCTAACCCCCCTGCCCCCCCGGGAGCGACCCTTGCCAAGGGGTCGCCCCCCCTTGCGTGACATTGGTGCCAAAAAAAAAATCCCCGGTGACTAGTGGTTTCTGCCCCCCTTGGGTGCAGATTGACCTACAATCGGCCAATCTGCCCCCAAGGGGGGCAGAAATGGTCTAAATACAATTTGCCCCCCAGGGGAGCGACCCTTGCCTAATGGGTCGCTCCCCATCTCTACAAAAACAAACAAACAAACAAAAAAAACCTACAAAAAAAACAATTTGCCCTGGCGCCTAGAGGTTTCTGCCCCCCCCGGGGGCAGATCGGCCTAATACCAATAGGCCGATCTGCCCCCAGGGGGGCAGAAATGGCCTAAAATAAATTTGCCCCTCCACCCTCCCCGGGGAGCGACCCTTGCCTGCAAGGTCGCTCCCCTTGCGTGACTGCGCAAAAAAAAGATCCCTGGTGCCTAGTGGTTTCTGCCCCCCTTGGGGGCAGATTGACCTACAATCGGCCAATCTGCCCCCAAGGGGGGCAGAAATGGTCTAAATACAATTTGCCCCCCAGGGGAGCGACCCTTGCCTAATGCGTCACTCCCCATCTCTAAAAAAACAAACAAACAAAAAAAAAAACACAAAAATACTATTTGCCCAGGCGCCTAGAGGTTTCTGCCCCCCCTGTGGGCAGATCGGCCTAATACCAATAGGCCGATCTGCCCCCAGGGGGGGCAGAAATGGCCTAAAATAAATTTGGCCCCCTCACCCACCCCCCGGGGAGCGACCCTTGCCTACAAGGTCGCTCCCCTTGCGTGACGGCGCAAAAAAAAGATCCCTGGTGCCTAGTGGTTTCTGCCCCCCTTGGGGGCAGGTTGACCTACAATCGGCCAATCTGCCCCCAAGGGGGCAGAAATGGTCTAAATACAATTTGCCCCCCAGGGGAGCGACCCTTGCCTAATGCGTCGCTCCCCATCTCTAAAAAAACAAACAAACAAAAAAAAAACACAAAAAAACTATTTGCCCAGGCGCCTAGAGGTTTCTGCCCCCCCTGTGGGCAGATCGGCCTAATACTAATAGGCCGATCTGCCCCCAGGGGGGGCAGAAATGGCCTAAAATAAATTTTCCCCCCTCACCCCCTCCCCCGGGGAGCGACCCTTGCCTACAAGGTCGCTCCCCTTGCGTGACGGCGCAAAAAAAAGATCCCTGGTGCCTAGTGGTTTCTGCCCCCCTTGGGGGCAGATTGACCTAAAATCGGCCGATCTGCCCCCAAAGCGGGCAGAAATGGCCTAAATACAATTTGCCCCTCCAGGGGAGCGACCCTTGCCTAAGGGACGCTCCCCATCTGTAAAACACAACAACAACAAAAATCCCTGGTGCCTAGTGGTTTCTGCCCCCCGTGGGGGCAGATCGGCCTAATAAAAATAGGCTGATCTGCCCCCATGGGGGGCAGAAATGGCCTAAAATAAATTTGCCCCCCAAGGGAACGACCCTTGCCTAAGGGGTCGCTCCCCTTACGTGAAAAACAAACAAAAAAAAAAACTCCCTGGTGTCTAGTGGTTTCTGCCCCCCTTGGGGGCAGATTGGCCTCATAAAAATAAGCCAATCTGCCCCCAAAGGGGGCAGAAATGGCCTAAATATAATTTCCCCCTATGGGAGCGACCCTTGCCTAAGGGGTCGCATCCCACACCTAAAAAACAAAAGAAAACAAATAAAAAAACAAAAACAAAAAAAAAGTATCCCTGGTGTCTAGAGGTTTCTGCCCCCACTGGAGGCAGATCGGCCTAATAATAGGCCGATCTGCCCCCAGGGGGGGCAGAAAAGGCCTTAAAAAAAAATGACCCCCTGGGAGCGACTCTTGCCCAAGGGGTCGCTCCCTTCTGTCAATTTCATATAAAAAAAAAAAAATCCCTGGTGTCTAGTGGGGTTTCAAAAGCCGGATTGCAAGCAATCCGGCTTTTGAAACCCTCGGAGAGACTTCAAAGGGAAGGAAATACATTTCCTTCCCTTTGAAGCCCCTCCGGGCCTCCCCCACGTGATCGAAAGAGAAATGCTGAGCATTTCTCTTTCGATCGCGCTGGAAGCTCTGCTTCCAGCGCGATGGGGGAGGTTGTGTGATTGTCAGCGCGCGCTCGCGCGCTGACGTCACAGGGGGGGTGGGGGGGGGGGTCGGGGGTTGAAGGGGAAGGGATTCCCCTGTCAGCCCTGACCTAGGGGGGTGGGGGGGGCGGCCCTCGGGAGGAGCGCTAGCGCTTCTCCCGAGGGCAGCATTCAGGACGTAATGGTTACGTCCATGGCGCCACACGGGCGCTGCCATGGACGTAACCATTACGTCCGTGGCGGGGAAGGGGTTAATATTAAACCCTTTCAAACCTACCAACACAATTTTTAATATGAATTTCTCAAAAACTATGGAAAAGATTTACACCAAATCAACTAAAAGCACTTCCCTGAACCAAGCTCTAGTTTCAAGCCAAATGTAATGAAATTACATTCAGACGTGTAACATTTTTATCTGTGGTGGAGAGCAAATATTCCTATCGGAGTTAAAATGAGGACCACTGCCTTTTCCACACTTATTAAGCGTTCCACCCTTGATTCATTTACATGAAACCCAAAATATCAATAGTAAGTAAGCTAAACATGGTAAATATCTACCACATTTTGTAAAAATCCAAAAAACAGTGCCAAAGTTATTTTATTTGTACCCCCTTGTCAGATCTATATGAAAAATGAGATTCATGCAGTGGATGAAATGTGGGAACAGCTTGCCAACCTTTATGCAGTTCATCAGCACCAAAGCTATTAGCACATGAAACCTACCATAAGCATGCTAACTGTCTGCCAAATTTCACTTGTTTTCACCAAATGTTACAGATCAGTGGTTCCCAACCTTTTGACTTCTGTGGACCCCCATTTTATCAATACTGGAGCCTGGGGACCCCCACTGAACCATTATTGGAACACGGAGACCCCCGAGGAGTCATTACTGATAGCTGGGACCTAATATTATTAAATGTTTTAATCAGCTGCGGACCCCCTGAGGAGGCTTCGCGGACCCCCAGGGGTCCCCGGCCCACAGGTTGGGAACCACTGTTACAGATGATAACAACTGAACACTTGTTAACACTTCATTTAAACAATGCTCCTCCTCGACAGATCTGCAAAAATGTAAAAATACCAAGAGTAAGATAAACATGCTAAACATTTGCCAAATTTTGTGCAAGTTCATCAAATAGCACTAAAGTTATAGGCAGATCAAAAGTACTTCTTCCCTACTGTAAGGGTCCTTCTATAACCTTCTTCATGTACATTTCATGTGCATGTCTTGAAAATACCGAACAGATTTCCACCAAAACAAGCAAAATAACTTCTGCGAGTAAAGTTCTACATTCATGCCTAGATCGCTGTAATTCTCTTTGATTGTTTTCTATGTGTTGAGTTGCGAAGAGACCTATAGGCGTTACATTGGGAAATGCTGTTTTTGAACCAAAGTTGATGACTTTTTTATTGGGATGTTTTGTGCAAGCCGTGTGCAACAATCGTTGGCCAATTGTAGTAGGTCTGGATAGAGTATTTGACAAAATCAGAAATTAATTGGTAAACCAAGGTTAAAGTAAAGTTATGGTTAGCTTTACTCAGAACAACAGGAAAAAAATTCTTAAATACAGTTAAAGAAGTGTAACGGCTCTGAATTACAACAGGAAAACCACTGACATTTGTAAGTCATGGTTACCTCTATAAACCATAACTCACACAACAGATGATAACGTGTACACCAGAAGCCAAGCATGCACATCTTAGGCCCTTCAGGGAGTCTTATAGGGTGCTCTAGGCCCTGAAGCATGCATATTCTACTAGCCGCGTTGTGGCACAACAATTTTTTTAATTTCCTTTTTCGTTTAGATTGTGACCTCTTGCTACTCCTTTTTCATTTTTTGTCCAAGGCCAGGTACCCTGGCCCTTCCTTCCAATGGAGCAACTGGCATGTGCTACGCTCTAGGGCCATATGGGTAACCCACTCACATGAGACCAGGTTGGTTCTACCTACCAGCTCAGTTGTTGTGTGCCTGCGCAGAACTGGCATCCTCTTTCCCCCTGCCTATCCTGCTTTACCTGTGGGTGGAGAGAACATGCAGTCTCTTACCCCACCGCTATCAGTCCAGGCAGAGGTTGCCACACCTGGGGCCTCCCAATTATCCCAGACATGGGCACAGAGAGTTAAGGAGGGCACACAGCGATGCTCCCAGGATTCTGTCCTTCCCAAGAACTTTCCCTGATCTGAGTGTGGTGGCACTCATTATTGTTCCATGGCCATGAGAGAGTCCCTAGGGACAAAATAACAAGAACAGGGTTTGGTGGAGGTATGCACGCTCAGAGCTATAGAGGTATATTTAGGAGCCTGTAGCGCCTCCTTGCACCACATTAACACCAGCGAGTCCAAAATCATTGCGCCATATTTACAAAGTGGTGCAATCCATGCATCCCGCCACTTTGTAACCCTTTGTGCTACTTTATGCCTGTGCCAGGCATACTGTATGCAAAGGGAGAGTTACCCCATTAGGGGTGCCAAACAAATGGCACAAAGAAATCTAAGAGATTTCTTTGTGCCATTTTTTCGGCCCTTTTTTAACGTCTCCTCAGAGCAGGTACTAAAAGGAGGAACACCATTGATTACAATGGGCATCAATCGGCTTTACCGGAGTAGCATCAACATTTTTTATGCTAATCCTGCAAAGCTCAGGACTAGCATAAAAAATTTGAGTCCCCTAACTACCGCCATAGTGCACAGTATTTTAAATATGGCACACACATGGTGGCGTTAGGGGTTGTTAAGGAGTGCAAGAAAAGTGGCGCTGCACTGTGTGCAGCACCACTTTTCTTAAATATGCCCCTTAATCCTTTGTGGTGATCTTTAAAGCTTAGGATCTAAAATGCATGTGTGCCAGTTCCTGCTCAAAGTCTCCTGTGGACCAAACTTCTATCCCTCATTTCTCTGCCTCCAGTGGGCCTATTAGCACAGACTTCATCTCATTTTGCTCCTAGTTGTGGATTGTAGCTACTATAAGGTTATCTCCTGGCTCAAAACCTGCACTCTGTCCAGCTGGGGTTCTCCTCAGCTTAGGGTCACTGCCAGCAGCACCCCATTGCCCTCAGTGCATAATACCCTCAATGCCTGTACTCTTCATGTGCTATAGTCTCCTTGGCTACTTGGAGGGTGTCTTTGTGAGTGCAAAAGTCAGAGTGGACGTTTTTTTAAGATTACCCCTTTGCAGGCTGAAAAATCCTTCTCCCCAGCAGGCCCATTCATCTACTGTCCCTCAGCAGGTGTAATGGGGCCAGGACCACTGGCAGTGGAGAGATAAGTTCACAGAGCCCCTTCCAGGCTAGATCTAGGGAGCACCAACACCCTTGTCAGGGATCTGGTCTTCTTTAGGGTCCTATAAACTCCTTCTTCTCTCTCCCTTTCTCTGTCCTGCTTGGGTGTTTTAAAGTAGGGGTAGAAAGATTTGGAAACTAGGCAGCTCTTTCCAATCCTAAAATTATATTTCATCATTCCACCCTTGTCTCAATTCTCCTGCACGGCGTCTTAGGACATTTCAAAATTGTGACTTGAAGTGGTCTTTTCATAGACCTCTCAAAGAGGCTAAAACCATGCTCCTAACTACCAAAGCTGTTGTGGGCCGTTCCTTCCAAAACTTTAAAGGAGAGCTCCTCCAGTGGTTGGCTTCAGAGGCCAGACTGCCCTCATTTTTGTCCTTGGTTGAGCCCTCCCAGGCCTGGTGCAGGGTATAAGGGTCATCAGCACATTCTAGGTCAGCACACATCCCTTCTTCTAGCAGGCCCCAAACTAATCCTGACAAGTGGCTACTATGTGGGGAATACGTTTCATCCTTGGGTTGGCTAGCAACGTCATTAACTTTAAAAGTTGGTTGTACAGCTGTGAAAGGATTATCTCAGGAGGTTCCACGATGAATAAATCTTCTCCTGTGGGCAGTGTTAGCTGGTTGATTTTGAAGGTGGTGAGGTGGGAAACTTGGTCCCGAATATAATATGTGAGCAAGTGCAGCGAGTGAGCCTCAACTAAAAGAGAGGAATCAGGGTGATCCCTCCCTTTAAAACAATTGAAAAACAATGGTTACAGAGAATTCACCTTAAAGCATACTGGTCGCCCTGCAATTACACAGATATACGTTTCACTGTGAACACAACATTCATCCTGCACTCACATAGACACCCACTCACCCTACACTCACAGGAGGCACACTGCTATCCCCACACTCAGACAGGCACACCATGCATGCTGCTTGCACACACATACTTCTTAATCTACATTCAAACACACACACATGCACACACACCACTCTTCCTGCTCTCACACAGGCACACTATTCACCCTGCGTGCATATAGACACAACTTGCACACACCAGGCTGCAACAGCACTAACAGTCTGGGAGATGGTGTTGATGATGACTCTGGGCAGAGCCCAGTCTTTTCAGAAGGGAAAGCATTTTCTTTACTCTGGATGCATCATGTGTGAGCACTCATTCAAGAACCGTCTTCAGATGATAAAAAAGTAAAACTGTGTTTGAACTGAATACACAATTTGTGGACAATATATTTCTGCAGTGGGTTTCTGTGGGCTGATTTGTTCTAAGAGAAATATTTGAAGGTAAATCTTCTCAAGTAAAAGCAGTCTGCAGATGGTATCTGTAGGCACTTCTACAACTTTTGATCATCTTGACAACTAAAGAACTTTGAAGTTAGAGAAAATGTTCACCGAAAGGGAGCCCACTTCTGGAGATCGAAGCAGTCTAAAACGTAATATGTACAAAATAAGAGGTTTTCTCAGTTGATCTATTTGTACCTCAAAGCAGGACATTTACAATTATATTTCAGACTTTCAACCACAAAAATACTGTGGTGCAAAAATATTATTGTCAAAATATTGCCATAAAAATATCGATAATATATACTTGTAATGCAAAGTACCAAAATAGTGAGTACAAAAATTTTGTGGTCCAAAATATCGATATTATATACTCAAATATATTTATATATTTACTAGTAAATAGCATGCCAAATGTACAAAGGATGCTGACAGTCACAAACACTCAGATTTATTGTTTGGGGTTAAAAATACTTTTTCAGATTACTTAGTAAAACTTGTGTAGGAGGCTGGCTCTCTATGTAGTGTGCAAAACCAGGCACACTGTGCAGAAAGTCCAGGCAATCACATGTTGGTTTACAGAGATAAAAACTAGACCACCTAATGCTCTAATTTTTATGGTAGCTTGGTCGAGCAGTGAGGCCAATCTTGGAGAAGTAAAAAGCATTTGTTGTACTCGCAGTATCAATAAATGAAGACATACACTCAACAGAATAACTCAGGAACAATTTACAAAAATACTTCAGATTTTTATAAAATGTTTAAGACCTAGATCATCAAAATCAAGTGAGTGCTTGTTAAGTTATGATTTTTCAAAGTTTAGCAAAAATAGTCATTTTGTGTGTAATTACGTACTATAGGAATCAATGGGAGAACATGTCAAAAGTAATGCACATAAAATCAGGCAATGCATTTACCTTTGAGTACTTTTGTTTTTAGGTTGAGGTTTTTCAGAAGTCCTGTGGGCCAACCAGAGGAGTTCGGGGGATTCCCGATTTTCACAGGAAGGGCTGCTGAAAAGTCATTGGAGCTGGTGCAAGACCACTGATAGTACCATTGGAAAAGCAATGCACGGGCAGACTTCAAGGTGAGTCCGGTGGGTTCCCTTGGAGTGTAGAGGTCACAAGAGGTGGGGGACCCTTAGAGCACAGTTGGTTCTCTGGTGCAGGGCCCAAGAAGGCTGAGTGCAGAGCAGATAGATGAGTCAGGAGCAGTGCACAAAGGTGCCCTTGGAAGCAGGAGGCAGGTCACTTTGAGGGTGGATTGCAGATCAGCAGGGCCACTCTGGGGGGTGGTTCTAATGTGCCCTTAACTGGGGATTGCTCCTGGTCCTTTTTGAGTCCGGAATGGACTTCTCTTCTTGGTGTCCGATGTTGAGTGACCAGTACCCTGGGCTATTGTACGGTTTGACCACTAGAGATCGTAATGCCATCAAACTTGGCACACTTTCAGGATGTGTCTTCCAGGTCTGTTGTGTGAAATTTGTTCTGAATGTAGAGTCCTGTTCCTTGGTCAGCTGCTGGTCAGTGAACTGGAATTCACTGGTCTTTGGGTCCTTCACTCTGGAGGGAGATCTTTGGTGATTTTCAGAAGAGTGGGGGTCCTCTTGGGCTTTGTGTTGGGAGTCTGTTCGATGTCTGTGCAACCCCTCATTGGTGATTTTCGAGTCCTGGGTGCAGCAGGCAGGGTCTGGCACATTTTCTTTGTGCAGCAGTAATGCAGTTCTCGAGTCTTGGGTCTTCTTTGTGCAGGCCTTCTTGTATCCTTGGAATCTGATCTGCAGGACTAGGGGTGTCCACTAAAAACTGCATTTAGTGGGCATTTAGGGGAGCACCCCGTGGTGATCAATGTGTCATCTACCTTAAGTTGGCTACACCCACTATGTGACCACTTTCTGTGGGCAAAGGTCACTACCCTATCCCTGATAGGCTATTTTCCTACCTTGCAAGATTGAGGAAAATAAAATGGAGGGGTCACCTCGCATGCAACACCTTAGGGGTGACCACTCCTCTTGTCTTTTGTGCATTTTCCCTCTGTAGCTTCTAACAAAAGTGGGGGTTTGCAAAGGAGGCGGCCATCTGCTGCTGGCATAAACTCTTTAAAGCTCATAGGTAGGGCTTTGCACATTCCTGAGGGAGGAGGTGTAACACCTCTGCCCAGGAAGGGCTTTGTTCTCTGAACCCAGAGAGCACAGGCTCTCACCCCAGGGTTCCAGAATATTGTCTGAGGGTGGCAGGCTGGTTTTGACCGGCCAGAAGCCATGACACTGTAGTTAGCTTTTGCAGGGGCCATATCTAAGGTGGCCGCTGGGTACATTTTTGCAATAAATCTAATACTAGTGCCAGTTTGTATTTATCATTCTGAGTTATTTGATTCCACACAACCCAGGGTGCATAGTGACCATCATGTAGCTGTGAAACTTGTACTGACCATTGTCCAGCAAATGGCTGCTCTGTTTACTTACTATACCCCAGGTTTGGCAGGGACACTGTAGGGGGATATTGCTCATGCATCTATGCCCACAAGTGCAGTATAGTGCACCCTGCCTTAGGGCGTGAAGGCCTGTCAGACGGATGACTTCTCTATAGAGCATGCACTGTGTAGTGGACAGGGAACACATGCTGTGTGCCAGGTCAGTTTTGCATTTTAGGATTACACCAGGAGACTGAACTTCCAATGGCAGTGCTGGGTGTACTTGGATGCATGGTCCCTGAGGGTGGCACAATCTGTGCTGTTGCCCTCAGGGGCCTACTTTTAGTACTGCTCACCTGAGTACCTCAAGACCATTTACTCAGAACTTATAGGGGTGCCTAAAGGTGTTTCCGATTGTGCCAATGCATCTTTAGAGTTTTGGCAAAGAATTCTAGCCCAAGGAACCTGGTTAGCGGGGTCCTGGGCACTAACCACTTTGAAACCACATCAAATACCAGGCAAATGGTGGAGGCTAACAATGTCAAAAGAGGTTCTTTCTCACAACATGCACCTTCATAGATTTCAGATCTCATCAGTGATGTAATATGTGAGATCATATAATCACAGAGATACAAGTTGTATTTATGTCAGTTACTTATCACTAACAAACTTTTCTATTTTGTTTTTTAAGTGGTTGTGCTTTTTTAGCAAAATTGTAAGGTGTTTTTATAATGTAAGGTAAATTCTTTCTTCCTTCCTCACGCATAACTTTACTTTAACTTTCCAGTGAATGTCTATAGTTTACTTTAACATAAAGTAATATTGTATAGTAATATGTTTGTGATCACCCCCTCACCATACACAGCCAAGAGGGTGGGGTGTGGCCAGGCCTTTGTCCAAATCATTCGATCAATCATTCATAGATTTGTAGAGCGCTGCTAATCATCCTTAAGGTCTCATGGCACTGTTTGTGGGTATGCTTCTCAGTCGAAGAGCCAAGTCTTGAGGTCCTTCCTGAACTGCTTCAGTGATGCAGTCTGCCTGAGTTTGAGAGGTAGCGTGTTCCATGTCCGGATCTTCCTCTTGATGTGCTTTTCCCGGATGCTGGTGATGGGTGCAAGGGTGAGCTGGGAGGAACGGAGGTGTCCATTGGGTATGTAGAAGGTGAGGTGGTGGTGGAGGTATGCCAGTCTTATGTTGTGCAGTGCCTTGTAGGTGTAGATCAAGAGTACAGATGTGATGTGCTTGTTGACTGGGAACCAGTGTAGGACTCTGAAGTGGGAGGATATGCGGCTATGTCAGGGGATGTCCAGGATGAGTCTGGCTGCTGAATTCTGGACTCTTTGTAGTCTTGATTGAAGCTTCTTGGTGATGCTGGCATAGAGTGCGTTGCCGTAGTCCAGTTTGCTAGTGACGAGTGCTTGGGTGACTGTCTTCCTCGTGTTGGAGGGAATCTACTTGAAAATCTTCAGCAGGAGTCGGAGGGTATGAAAGCATGATGAAGAGACCAGGATGATGCCCAGGTTGCGTGAGTGGTCCATGGGGGTGAGGGCATTTCCCAGAATAGTTAGCCACCAGGGATTGTTCCAGGCAGAAGGGGTGGAGCCAATTACAAGGATCTCTGTCTTGTTTGAGTTGAGATTGAGGCAGCTGGCCTCCATCCTGGCAACGACTGCTTTCATCCCAATGTGGAAATTTCTCTTGGCCTTAGCAGAGTCCTCAGACAGGGAGAGGATCAGTTGGATGTCGTCAGTGTAGGAGACGATGTTTAGCCCATGTTCTTTGATGATCTTGGCAAGCGGGCCATGTAGATGTTCAAAAGCGTTGGGCTGAGTGAAGATCCTTGGGGCACTCCGTAGTGTGTCTTTGGCTTCTGACATGAACGGTGGTAGTCTGACACTTTGGGGGTCATTCCAACCCTGGCGGTCGGTGATAAAGCGGCAGCCAACCCGCCAACAGGCATGCGGTCAAAAAAATGGAATTCTGACCCTGGCGGGAACTGCCAACACAGCCCCCCACTTTAACACTCCGACCGCCACGGCGGGACAGACAAACAGCGCGGCGGTCACCGCCAACAGGCAGGCGGCAGACAATGTACCGCCCACCCTATCACAACTCACCAATCCGCCACCTTTTCCGGGGCGGGAGCCCCGCCGATAAAAACACGGCGGAAACAGACTACGAACGGGAAAACGCTCACCTATACACACTCCACGAGGAAGGAGGACAGCATGGAACCCGAATTACACATCCTACCAGCTATTGTCTACCTGCTCATCTACCAGGAGTACGAACGCCGGCGCAGACGACAACGGTGAGTACTGCACCTACGACACAGGCGAGGGGGGAGGAGGAAAGCTTACGGGCACACACGTGCGCCATACACCCACCCCCCCACCACAACTACCTAC
Source organism: Pleurodeles waltl (assembly GCF_031143425.1). Classification (NCBI taxonomy): domain Eukaryota; kingdom Metazoa; phylum Chordata; class Amphibia; order Caudata; family Salamandridae; genus Pleurodeles; species Pleurodeles waltl. The sequence goes on from NC_090444.1 coordinate 667,937,988, forward strand.
ACCCCAATGCCGAGCAACAAGTCAGAGTGACACCACACAAACCCCCCGGAATAATGCAAAGACACAATTAAAATGATCTATAAAATATATGTATAAATAGCTCCATTGAAGGTATGGGAAATATGCCATATAAAAGATACAAAAATAAGGAATGTACATATTCAACAATATATACATAGGCAAAAAGTCCTGCACATTCCGTCAAAGTTCCATAGTCTGTGGGCCAATGTGCACAAACACATGGGCAAAGCCCACACAGGAGACCAGATACCATTGGAGAGAACACTGCTGGGGCATCAGATGATAAAACAACAGGCACCTCAGGGGGAAGGGAAGGGGGGGTACCTCAGCCACATGAGTCCACGACGCCAGATCCACGAGGGTCCCACTGTCCCATCCTGGGGAGTGCAAAGCCACAGTCTCTCAAGTCTCTACAGTGGGTGGCTTGCCCACTGTTCCATCCTGGGAAGTGCCAAGCCACAGTCCATCAGATGGATTACCGACTCCACTGTTAATGGAGGAGGCATGGTGCCCAGAGTGCTTCGTGAAGCCCTGCTCGACACAAAACCGGCAATGTCAATGGGCCAGCGGTGCTTGAGACGGCGTTGCCCAGCGGAGCGGTGCTTGAGATAAAGGGCCCAGCGGAGCGGTGCTTGACAGGAAGGCCCCAGCGGAGCGGTGCTTGAGACGGCGGTGGCCAGCGGAGCGGTGCTTGAGACGGCAGTGGCCAGCGGAGCGGTGCTTGAGATGAAGGCCCCAGCGGAGCGGTGCTTGAGATGAAGGGCCCAGCGGAGCGGTGCTTGACAGGAAGGGCCCAGCGGAGCGGTGCTTGAGATGAAGGCCCCAGCGGAGCGGTGCTTGAGATGAAGGGCCCAGCGGAGCGGTGCTTGAGATGAAGGGCCCAGCGGAGCGGTGCTTGAGATGAAGGGCCCAGCGGAGCGGTGCTTGACAGGAAGGCCCCAGCGGAGCGGTGCTTGAGATGAAGGCCCCAGCGGAGCGGTGCTTGAGACGGGGGTGGCCAGCGGAGCGGTGCTTGAGACGGCGGTGGCCAGCGGAGCGGTGCTTGAGATGAAGGCCCCAGCAGAGCGGTGCATGAGATGAAGGGCCCAGCGGAGCGGTGCTTGACAGGAAGGGCCCAGCGGAGCGGTGCTTGAGATGAAGGCCCCAGCAGAGCGGTGCTTGAGATGAAGGGCCCAGCGGAGCGGTGCTTGAGATGAAGGGCCCAGCGGAGCGGTGCTTGAGATGAAGGGCCCAGCGGAGCGGTGCTTGAGATGAAGGGCCCAGCGGAGCGGTGCTTGACAGGAAGGCCCCAGCAGAGCGGTGCTTGAGACGGCGGTGGCCAGTGGAGCGGTGCTTGAGACGGCGGTGGCCAGCGGAGCGGTTCTTGAGATGAAGGCCCCAGCGGAGCTGTTCTTGAGATGAAGGGCCCAGTGGAGCGGTGCTTGACAGGAAGGGCCCAGCGGAGCGGTGCTTGAGATGAAGGCCCCAGCGGAGCGGTGCTTGAGATGAAGGGCCCAGCGGAGCGGTGCTTGAGATGAAGGGCCCAGCGGAGCGGTGCTTGAGATGAAGGGCCCAGCGGAGCGATGCTTGAGATGAAGGGCCCAGCGGAGCAGTGCTTGAGATGAAGGGCCCAGCGGAGCGGTGCTTGAGATGAAGGTCCCAGCGGAGCGGGGCTTGACAGGAAGGGCCCAGCGGAGCGGTGCTTGACAGGAAGGGCCCCTGTTCAGCGGTGCTTGTCCCGGCGGGGCCCTGTTCAGCGGTGCTCCTCCTGGCGGGGCCCGTTCAGCGGTGCTCCTCCCGGCGGGGCCCGTTCAGCGGTTCTTGTCCCAGCGGGGCCCGTTCAGCGGTGCTCCTCCCGACGGGGCCAGTTCAGCGGTTCTTGTCCCGGCGGGGCCCGTTCAGCGGTTCTTGTCCCGGTGGGGCCCGTTCAGCGGTGCTCCTCCCGGCAGGGCCCGTTCAGCGGTTCTTGTCCCGGCGGGGCCCTGTTCAGCGGTTCTTGTCCCGACGGGGCCCAGTTCAGCGGTGCTCCTCCCGGCGGGACCCTGTTCAGCGGTGCTCCTCCCGGCGGGGCCCTGTTCAGCGGTGCTCCTCCCGGCGGGGCCCTGTTCAGCGGTGCTTGTCCTGTGTGTCTAGGGAGCCAGACCTGGGCAAGACTTCCCACTCATTCACCATCCGAACTTGCGGTCGCGGCGCCCTCCTGTGATGGAGTCCTGGGCCCGTGGGTGTCGTCCGTCACACCCGGAATGGGGCTGGAGGGGCTCTCCTGGGCAGCTCGCCTCCTGCCTGACTTCTCCGCCCTGCTGCCCTTGCCCTCTTTCGCTGAAGCTCTCTGGCCCTTGCCTCCCTTTGATGATGTGGCATGTGACGGGGCAAGTCTACTGTCCTTGGTGGCAGCCGTCTCAGTCTTGTCGCGCCGGGCCTTTTTCTTTTTTGTCCTCTTCCCAGGGGGTGGGCTGGCTGTCCCCTTGCTGCTGGCCGATGTTCCTGCCCTAGGATCTGGAGAACTCCAATAGCCCTGCACTTTGGTCACAGTAGATGCAGGGCTGGTGGTGGCTGAGGTGCTTTTTTTACTCTTACCAGATGGAGGGGGTGGGTCAGTGATTGGAACGAGGTCAAGGTTGGAAAGGAAAAGGACTTTGGAAGGACAGGGACGGGTAGGTGTAGTGGGTTTGGGAGTGGAGGAAGAGGATGTGGTTGTAGGAGAGTCAAGTGTGCTGTCTTTGGGTGCAGGTGCCTGTGACGGAGGCTGTCGTGAGGTGGATGGCTGTTGGGTGGGTGGCTGCCTGCGTTTGTGTGCTTTGGAAGAAGGGGTGACAGACACACTGGGAGAGGACACAGGGGACGTGTAAATGGCAGTGGGGGTGGTGACTGCACGTTTGCGGACTGTAATGGAGGGTGTGCTGGTGATGGAAGTACTGGCTGATGGTGGTGTGCATGCAGGTGTGAGTGGAGACCTCAAAGGGAGGGAGGAGGGAGATGAGGAGGTGGGGGACACAGAGGTGGTAGTGACTGTTGGCATGTCTGCATCTGGATGTTGCTTGGGTGAATGCTTGTGGGATCTGTGGTGCTTATGTCTGGATGAGCTGCCCTTGGGTGTAGAGGTGTGTGCAGGCTGGTCTGATGGTGTGGATGGGATAGGCAGAGGAACAGGAGACTGGGACTGGGTGGAGGGAGTCAGAAGAGGGAGGCTGGAGACAGGGACAATGGCTGCCGTCAGTGCTGAGGCCAGAGCGTTGAACGATCGCTGATGGGCAGCCTGACCCGAATGAATGCCCTCCAGGTATGCATTGCTCCGATGCACCTCCCTTTCTACACCCTGGATGGCATTCAAAAGGGTAGACTGCCCAACAATGAGTGTCCTGAGGAGGTCAATGACCTCCTCACTGAGGGCAGCAGGGGTAACTGGGGCAGGGCCTGAGGTGCCTGGGGCGAAGGAGATGCCCGCCTTCCTGGGCGAGCGGGCACGGAGCAAAGGCTGAGGGGCTGCTGGGAGGGCGGGGCTGGTGCGCTGGGTGGCGGCTGTACCTGTTGTGGCGGTGGGCACGGATGTTGCCGCCACCGCTAGAGAGCTCCCTTCCGAGGACGTGTCGGTGTCGCTGACATCTACACGGGTCACCATTGTGGAGCTCCACTCGCCCTCCGTCTCACTGGTGTACTCGGAGTCTGTTGTATGGCCCTCCGGGGCCATGTGAGATGCAGCTCCCTCATGCGCTGATGCCACTTCTCCTCCACCTGATGATGCTAATGCACACATGAACAGGAAGACGAAGAAAAGGGGGGGGGGGAGAAATGAAGACAGGTTGAGTGCATGCATTGGCAACACCGTTGTCGGAGAGGACAGACACAGAAGCCCCCTGAACTAGGCTGCGCAATGGGGGTACACTACTCAGTTATTGTGACTAGGCCTACAGGTCTATGGACGACAAATGCACACATGGGTGAGGCCTGACCATGGATAGCTGTACTTGGCACCCTACAGAGGTGGGGGGCGGGGGCACAGGGCCGTGTCTAACGGAGGGGCCTAGCCTACAGAATGCGCCCTGGCCTGGAGATAGCCACAGCCGTCCTCCCCCACCCAGACACCTTCACTGCGTGCAAAGATAGCAGAATGTGCTGATACTCACCCCCTTGTGTCTGCTGTGATGTCCTCACGCGCCCATCCAAATCGGGGTAGGCCACCGCCAGGATCCGGGACATCAGGGGGGTCAATTGGCGGCTGGCACCCCTCCTACGTTGGGAGGCCATCCGCAGCAGAGACTCGGCGGTCTTTCTGGTCCCACGGCGGATGTCCTCCCACCTCTTTCGGCAGTGGGTGCCCCGTCTGTTGTGGACCCCCAGGGCCCGGACGTCCTTGGCGATGGCACGCCAAATGTCCATCTTCTGATGGGCGCTGACCTATGTGACATGTACAGGGTGGTAAAGGAAATCGCATCAGTTTTCTGCCTGGTCAATGTGAGTGGCCCCCCCTCCCCAACCTTGCCATGTGGCACATGCTCTAATCTTTTGTGCGTTGCACTCCTCATTCGCTCCCCTCCCCACCATCTTACATACACCCCATTCAACACAGGCATAGCCCATTCAACGTGCACCCTGTGTACTAACCTGTTGGTCTGGAGGACCGTAGAGTAGCGCATACTGGGGGAGGACCCCATCAACAAGTTTCTCCAATTCTTCAGAAGTGAAGGCAGGGGCCCTTTCCCCAGTCGCAGCAGCCATTGTATCTCCCAGACCGAGGTCACAGCAGCACTTGCAGTATAGGTCCTCTCCTGTGGATGATCAGGTCTCGAGTGATTAATCAGATAGAAAATGGCGGTCACGCCCGCGGCGGTGCGTACCGCGGCGTTGCGTACCGCGACCGCCGGCGCACATCGTCATTGGCTCCTGAGATCCATAGGGTTCAATGTTAACCAATGCTGCTTTGCGCCGCGGTCTTCGACCGCCACGGTGTGCCACGCCAGCGCAGTGACCTCACATCCCACTGTCAACCTTCACAGGTCAGGCAGCCGCCATTTCAAGGGCCCACATGGCATGATTTCTACTGCGTCACACAGGCCTAGGCCTTGCATTGCCACTCATACAAGCCATTCAATGCATAGCGATTCGTGTACTGTGCAAGCTGTGTGAACGAACCTGTGGGTTGCTTGACTGTGTGCTCCATGTTGTCCTTCCTAGGCACCGTCCACTGGGACTTGCGAGGAGAAGGATGAATCCTCCCATGAACCGACCGCTGGTGGACCTGTTGACAATGGAAGAACGACATATCATACTTACATACCGGCTTGACAGAGCAACTATACATTAACTATGTGCCCAGCTGGAGGCAGACCTGATGTCCCCCATCCGCCAACCCACAGGGATTCCCCCTCTGGTGCAGGTTCTGTCAGTACTCCATTTTTTGGCAAGTGGGTCTTTTCAGACAACAGTGGCCATATCATCAGGGATGTCTCAGCCTATGTTTTCTAAGGTTTTGTCCAGAGTGTTGTCTGCCCTGATGAAATACATGCAGAGCTACATTATTTTCCCTGAGGTGGGCGATTTGGCTACAGTGAAGGGTGATTTCTATGCCCTTGGACATATCCCCAACATCATTGGTGCCATTGATGGGACCCATGTGGCTTTGGTTCCCCCCAAAGAAAGTGAGCAGGTGTACCGAAACAGAAAAAGTTATCATTCGATGAATGTCCAGGTGGTCTGTTTGGCTGACCAGTACATCTCCCATGTAAATGCCAAGTTCCCTGGGTCAGTGCATGACGCGTATGTCATGCGAAATAGCAGCATCCCTTATGTGATGGAACAGCTACAGAGACACCGTGTGTGGCTAATTGGTGACTCTGGTTACCCCAACCTGTCGTGGCTACTGACCCCAGTGAGGAATCCCCGGACCAGGGCAGAGGAACGGTACAATGAGGCCCATGGGCAATCTAGGAGGATCATAGAAAGGACCTTCGGGGTCCTGAAGGCCAGGTTTAGGTGCCTGCATATGACAGGGGGATCCCTCATGTACTCACCAAAGAAGGTGTGCCAGATCATCGTGGCCTGCTGTATGCTTCACAATCTTGTAATTGCGACGCCAGGTGCCTTTTCTGCAGGAGGATGGTCCAGATGGTGGTGTTGTAGCAGCTGTGGAGCCTGTGGAGAGTGAAGAGGAGGAAGACGACGGGGACGACACGGACAACAGGGAGACAGTCATACAACAATACTTTCAGTAGCACACAGGTAAGAATCACCCACGCCATTTTACATTTACTTAAGGCCTCATGCGTCTCCACTGTCTGTGTTTCCCCCCAGTTCCTGTTAACTGATTTGTGACTTTCCCTTCCCTTTTTAGAGCTGTATGACCCACTGCCTGACTTCAGCTTTGTTTGCCCATGGACTAAAGCTTATTGAAATTGGTATGTTGTCATCACAAAGTAACTGGACATTATAGCACTGTTCTGTGTAATACATTTGTTAAGAATACAAGCAGACTCCTGTTTTTTTAAGTGGAATAAGTGATTTATTTTAAGTGCTACATATAGGTACATGATTGGGAAACGGTGATGGGTGGGGGTGGAGTAATGTCCATGGCAGAGTCCAGTTCTCAGTCGCACAGGTGCATTGTCCATATGCCTGGGGAAGGATGGAGCAGGGGCAGTTCAAGGTTGGACAGGGTGACAATGTGGGACAGTGGGATGACATCAGGGGGTATCTTAGGCTGGCGGGGGTCTTGCAATCCTACTCTGTCTTCTTGTGAGATCTCAGGTTCCGCTTGCGGGGTGGTTCTTCTTCTGCAGGAGGTGGGGTTCTGGTGGCCTGTCGTTGTGTGGGGGCCTCCTGTCCACTAGCGCCGGCGGAGGTGGTAGGCTGTTCCTGGCCTGGGCTAGTGACAGGGGCCCTTTGGGGTTCCACATGGTCCCGCAATGTGGTGACGATCTGGGTAAGGGCCACGACGATGGTCCCCATTGCGGAACCGATGTTCCTCAGTTCCTCCCTGAACCCCATGTACCATTCCCCCTGCAGTTCCTGGATCTCCTGGAACTGGGCCAATATCGTCGCCATCGTCTCCTGGGAGCGGTGGTATGCTCCCATGATGGAGGAGAGGGCCTCTTGGAGAGTCGGCTCCCCTGGCCTGTCCCCCCCCACGCACAGCAGCCCTCCCAGTTCCCCTGTGTTCCTGGGCCTCTGTCCCCTGGACGGTGTGCCCACTACCACTGCCGCCAGGTCCCTGTTGTTGTTGGGGTGGTGGGTCAACCTGGGTGCCCTGTAGTGGTGGACACACCGCTGAATGACGTGTCCTGGAGACAGAGGCATGGGTCCGCTGGGTGGGAGCTGTGCTGGTGTTCCCAGAGGGGGTTGGGTCTGGTGTAGCCTGTGGCTGTCTGTGGGGAACCGACTGTCCAGAGGTCCCCGATGGGCCGGGCTGGTCATCTGGCTCCAGGGAGACAGAGCTGCTGTCATCGCTGGGGGCCTCTTCTGGGGGTGGGATGGACATCTCTGGACCCTCCGTGGCGGTGTGGTGGCGTTCGGGTCCTGCAGGGGTATAAAGTTATGGTTATTGCTTCTGTGTGTGGCATTTCGTGTGATGGGTGGGTGTCCGTGGACCTATGTGCAGGCATTTCCTTGTGGGGGCATTTGTGAGGGTGGCTTGTGGGGGTGATGTGTGTGTGCAGTGGGCATGCTTTGGTGATGGGTATCCATGCTTTGTGGTCGCATGCAGGGCTTGGTGTTGGGATGGGGGGTTGTGATGGTGAGCCTTTTGCTAGGGGTTGGTGTGATGGGGGAGGGGGTGAGGGTGGGGGTATGATTTGGCATGCAGGTGGGGTGGGGGTGGGAAGCAGTAGTGAAGATTTGACTTACCAGAGTCCATTCCTCCAGATACTCCTGCGAGGCCCTCAGGATGCAGGATGTGCAAGACTTCCTCCTCTCATGCTGTAAATTCAGGGGGAGTAGGTGGGGGTCCGCCGCCAGTCTTCTGCACCGCAATGTTGTGTCTTGATACCATGGAACGCACCTTCCCCCGTAGGTCGTTCCATCTCTTCCTGATGTCCTCCCGATTGCCTGGATGCTGTCCCACCGCGTTAACCCTGTCCACTATCCTTTGCCATAGCTCCATCTTCCTGGCAATTGTGGAGTGCTGCACCTGTGCCCCGAAGAGCTGGGGCTCTACACGGACTATTTCCTCCACCATGACCCTGAGTTCGGCGTCACTGAACCTGGGGTGTCTTTGGGGTGCCATTGGGTGGTGTGGTTGAGGTGTGGGGTGGCGTTTGTGGTGATGAGTGTGGTGCGTGTGGTGGTGTGTGGTGTTTGGTGCGTGGATTCTGTGTGGGTGATGGTGTTGTGTGCCTCTGTGTTGTGGGATTGTCTATTCTGTGCTCTCCCTCTAGCCTTCGTCAATGATTTCAGGTCGTAGGGGCTTGTGGGTGATGTGGGTGTGTGTTTTATATTGTGTTGGGTGTGTGGGAGTGGTGTTAGTATGTGTATCAGGTGTGTGTATTTCAAACTGACCAATGTGTCTGAGTTTTCTATGTGTGTGTGTATTTTGAGCGCGGCGGTGTGTACCGCCAATGGAATACCACGTTTGAAAGACCGCCGCGTGGATTTGTGGGTCGGAATGGTATGGGCGTATTTCTGTTGGCATGACGGTGGAGGTTTGGTCATCGCCATTTTTTCGCTGACCTTTGGTGTGGCGGACTTTTGTGGATGTCGGGTTTTTGGCGGTTTGCCAGTTGTGGGTCAGAATGAGCGTGGCAGTTTACCGCGGCGCGGCGGTGTTATGGCGGTCTTCTGACCGGCGGTAAGCGCCTTTTACTGCCGAGGTCAGAATGACCCCCTTTGTTTTTCCGGTGAGGAAGGACCTGATCAAATCCAGAGCTTTATCTCAGATGCCGGCACTGTGTAGTCAGTCGCAGAGGGTGGACTGGGAGACGGTGTCAAATGCAGCAGAGAAGTTGAGGAGGATGAGTGCGGCCATGCCTCTGCAGTCCAGTATGAGGCATATGTCGTCGTTGGCTGCTAAGAGTGCGTTTTCAGTGCTGTGGTTGCTTCTGATTATGGATTCAGATGAGTCTTGGATACGGTGTGTTTTGAGGAATTCGGTGAGTTGCTGGTTGATGGCTTTCTCTGTTACCTTGGCAGGGAAATGGAGCAGAGAGATGGATCTGTAGTTCTTCAGGCCCCTAGGGTCAGCAGTGGGTTTCTTGAGTAGTGGGTTGATTTCTGTGTGCTTCCAGTCTGAGGGGAAGGTGACGGTCTCGAAGGATCGGTTGATAGTATGGCAGAGCTCCGGTGGCACTGGCCAGGTTGAAGATATGACGGGGGTACGGATTTTAGGGTGCTCCTGAGTTGATGGAGTTCAACAGTCTTTGGGTGGCCTTTTTGGTGATGGGGGTCCAGGTGTCTGGTGAGGTGCTAGGTCTGTGTTGATGGGCGGTGCTGGTGGGTTTTGGTTCCTGAAGCCTTCATAGATGTCCTGGATTTTTTGGTGAAAGAAGCTGGCAAGGTCGTTGCAGAGGTATTGCGAGGGAGGGATCGAAGAGTTGTCTGTCTCGGGGTTTGTGAAATTCTGTTGATGGTGAAGAACTCTTTGCTGTTTCAAGTGCTGGTGTTGAGGCATGCTTGAAAGGCAGCTTTTTTGGCAGCTCAGATGTTCTGGTGGTGCCTGGTGACTGCATTCTTGTAGGCTGCGAGATCTTCGGTTGATTTTCTGGTTCTCCATTTCTGTTCCAGTCATCTGCAGGAGCGCTTGGATTCCTGTAGGTGTGCTGTAAACCATTTAGATGTTTCACTTCGTCAATTTCCTGTTGTTTTCCTTAGGGCTGCTACGTGGTCGGCGGAGTTCGATAGCCAGGGGTGAAGATTGCGTGCGGCTTCCTTTGTGTCTACTGAGTCCAGTGGGAGGAAGTGGTTAAGAGCATTGGTGAGTTGTGCTTCTGTGACTTTACCCCAGCAGCTGCTGGGGGGACAGGGGTCGTAGTGGAGTGCGGTGTTCTTTGTGTAGGTAAAGAGGCTGCACTTGTGGTCGGTCCAATGGTTCCAGAGGTGTGGGAGATGGTGATGTCACGTGCTGAGAAAACGGGGTCAAGAAAGTGTCCGGCACTGTGGGTGGGGATGTTATTAAGTTGTTTGAGGCTGTGATTTGTGAGGTTGTACAGGAGGTTTAAGGTGTTGGAGTCGCAACAACAGGTGGAGTTGCACAGGGGAGGGCAACAGACACTGGCCACCAGATCAGAGGAGTTGCCTCTTACTGTGCAGCAGCTGCCATTAAGAAGGAGAGGGAGGCAGGAGGTCTGGTCAGCTGGGAGGGGAGAGGGCGAGAAAAGAGCTTCATGAGAGGTGTGGGGTCACAGGGGCAGCAGAGGCACAGGGGAAAACTGGGGCCAGAGAACGTGGAGAAAAGAGACAAGGAGAGAAAAATGGAGGATAAGAGATAAAAATAAAAACAGAAGTAAAAACAGAAGTAAAGGGAGAAGTAAAAAGCAGGGGTAAAGAGAGACAGAAAATACTTACATGCAGATGGTCACTAGGCCACCAGGGATGAGGTGCAGGCAGGAGCATGCAGGTGGAGGTGGGCCTCGAACTGAGAGTCAAGCAGACTCTCAGTTTGCCAAATTCAGAGGCAGCAACAGGTGGGCTGCACAGAGAAGGGCAACAGACGCTTACCAGGAGGCCAGGGGAGTCACCCTCTTACTGTGCAGTGACCGCCTCTAAGAAGGGGAGGGAGGCAAGGGTCTGGTCACCAGGAAGGCAGAAAAAGCCCTTTGCAGGGTAGAAAGGGAGTAGGGATGCAGGTGTATCTGGGGGTGAGAGTGGCTGTTGGATTGCCTGTCTGGATGTGAGTGTTTTGTTGGGTGTGTCAGTGTGTGTGCGGGTCTGTGAGTGGGTGCATGAAGGTGTCAGTGGGTCTGTGAGTGAGTGTGTGACAGTCTGATTGGGTCTGTGAGTTGTTATGCAACTGTCTGACTGGGGCTTTGAGTGAGTGCACAAGGGTCCGAGTGGGTCTGTGAGTGAGTATGTGAATGTCTGAGTGGGTATATGAGTGGGTGGGTAAGTGTCTGAGTTGGTGTGTGAGTGGGAGAAAGATTGACAGAGATAGAGAGAGAAAGAGCTTGAGGGGGCAGAGATAGAGAGTTTTTTAGGCTTTGATATATAACATAGCTAAAATTAGATATTTCTGGGCAAATGAAAAAGAAGAATGTATTTGTCATTAAAAAAAGAGTAATATTGCCTTTCAGTATGAATCCTAAAGATGTTTAGTTAAAAAAAGAAAGAGGGAAACGAGTCCAGCTGGACTTCAACCATCATTGTGAAGGTCTGTGAACTTCACACTGAGCTATTTGTTTTCTTTTTTTTTTGTTTAGCTCTTTATTGGCTTTCAGGGACTGTGAGGGTGGCCTCAAGGGTTTCCCCACGGTCCCTACATATATATATATATATATATATATATATATACACACATACATATATATATATAGATATATATATATAGATATATATACATGTGTATATGTATACCTTTGTGGGCTATCTTTAACAGCAGCTCCCTGCTTGCTGAAGCATTTCATCTCTGTCCCCTGCACATGTACAGGGGACAGATATGAAAACCTTAGTTTTTGACAGCTGGATCTGCCTGACAGGTCTCACTGTCAAAAAACTGAGTGTTTGCTGTAGCTTGGCTTCAGCTGCTGTTAAAGAGCAAATATTATTAATAAATATGAGCAAACAAATCATATAAATAATATGTACTAAAAGGAAAACTTAGAGAAACTCTACTAGAAATGTAAAATGTGCATGTTTGGAATGTAGTTGACATGTTGTCCACCAACTCGGGTTCTATGTGAAATAATGAATGTTGTAACTGAAATAATAAATAACTTTGAAAACATATTTTGATGAAATCATAAACATTTGCACTGATAAAAGATAATTAATATTGATAAAAAAACGAATGATTTGAGATTATTCTTATTGACTGATTAAATAATGTACCAAATATGTTTTGAAATACATATTTTAATTAAGGGTCATGAAAACGAATTAAGACTCATATGGTTTGATTATTGAAATTGTTTTATTCTTTATGTATTAGCACTAGTGAAAGGCCTAAGCTTTAGTATTTTTCCACAGCACAGTGTTGAGACGTTATGCTGACTTCAGTGAAATTCTTTTGAAAAACTTTGTCTATTAGCTATTATATTGAAGGATCACAGTGGAAATCTATTGCTCTGTTCATTCTGTACTTCCTTGTGATTAATATTGAAAGTTTTCTTCAATGGGTCTTAGTTTCTGGTAGGAAGTAACATTAGTAGAAATGTCATGTTTTGTGCTGTTTTCTACAATGTTAATGTTCTGCGGAAACTGTAGTTCGAAGAACAGTGTCAACGCTGGCCTATCTCAAGGAAACAAGGAGAAGACTGAAATTGAAGAATTCAGTTGGTTGTTAATTGTCACATCTCATAGTCTTGTCCAATAGGAGTCTAGCTAGTAACCTTTGGGACTTTAATTAAGCAAAGATGATGTAGTTCAGTTCCGTTCAGTTATGTTCATTCCCATAGATGACTTACATGTTTATGATTCTAACAGTTCAGATACCTTATGCCCAACTCATCTGAACTGTTTCCTTTTCATGTTCCTGATGCCGATCACAGGCGACCTGCTGTTTGTGTACTGTGCTGAAAAAGACTCTGCTAACGGCTGTCTCTTTTAGGAGAGGTATAACCAATATGTATTTGTTTTCTTTTGCGGGTTTCTTTAGAATTCCACCCACATTTTTGGTAGCGCCATAGTTCAGATGTTTTTCAAATAATTTTTTATTTTATTTTAATATTTGCATGTGACAAAGACCTACTCCACACATGCTTTTCAAATTTGGTAGCAAGGATGTCCAACCCAATAATTTTATTTTATTTTTTATTTTTATTTTTTTTATTGATTTTATCATATCAACTTACAAAGGTAAAACAACAGTCCCTTCAAAGCAGCACATCTAACAAGCAGTAACCTTCCATCATAGTATCAGTGCACATTCCTAATAGGAGAAGTCAAACAGTTACACAATTATCGCTCCAATCCAGTTGCCCCTCTAAATTCCCCTTCCAATATTGGTACAGCGTCCGTATCTGATTACCACGGACCGCTTACCAGAAGTGTTGCATTAGTAACAGCATGCAACCGAAGAAGGGACATCAACAGATACAAACGAAAGAGACAGGAGGGGGAAATAGCCAGACATCAGCAGTCATTCACCTTTCGTAGCGTATATGCCAACAGATAGAGGGGGCAATAACTCAGACCGGGCTTCTTTAGTTATATCACTCACGCGTCTTGAGCTGCCAAGAAGTTATTTAGCGGGGCCCATATATCTTTGGGTCTAGACCCTTCAGGCATCAAGCTCCAAAAGATCATAAGCTGATCATGACAGAAAGCAGCATCACGTAACCATTCAGAACATCGCGGCACTCTCCTCCCGCCCCAGTACATGGCCACTCTGCGCTTGGCCAACAGCAGTAGCAGGCCCACCAAGCGCCTATGTGTTGCCCGGATATCCTCCACACACCCAAGCAGCGCGGTTCTAGGAGTGGCAGGAATTTCTGTTTCAACCATTTCAGAGATTGCATTAAAAACTGCCACCCAGAAAGCGTGGACATCCGCGCACTCCCATGCCAAATGCAGAAAACCAGCCTCCGGCACCCGGCAGCACACGCATCGCGCATCTTCACGTAACCCCAAGGAGTGAAGCCACACTGGGGTATAGTATAGTCTGTGTAAAAATTTAAAGTGCAGCAGTCTAAGCCTGTAATTGGGTGTCAACGCTCTCATATGCGCGCAACAATCACGCCACAGAGCCTCTGAGATGGGCTCTCCAAATTCCGCCCCCCACGCTAGTCTAGACGGCTCCCGGAGATTATTCCTCTGCTCCTGCATACAATTATATAATTTGGTGACCAGCCTGTTAGACGACCGCGCGCAGCAAAGGACCTCCAGCGCGCAAAACTCCACCGGGGCCACAGTCGAACTCCACAGACGGCTCCGCAGAAATGAACGAACGTGGATCACATACATACGCTGAAGCGCCGTGCACTCGCGACCTGCTAGTATCTCTGATACGTCAAGCAGACGGCCATCCACCATCCAATCTCTCAGCTCAGTCAGGCCAGCATCCCGGAGGAACCCTTGTACTCCACTGTCTCGATACAACTGTCCATCAGCTATCGCCATGACTGGTAAAGAAGGAGCGCATGGGACCGCTACCCCGGACCGCCGCATCAATATACCCCACGCCCGCATCATACATGCTACCGTATCAATCCCCCGCACCCAAGACGGGACCCTTCCACCAAATGCCCTCGCCAGGTCGTCTGGCCACACAGAGTCACTCTCAGGCGCCAGATGCGGCAGATAGCGGATAGGATTCAGCCAATAGTACGCAAAGTGTGCCTGAGCGCATAGATAGTACAGCTCCATGTCCGGCGCAGCAAGCCCACCCAGCTCGAACAGCAGCGTCAACCTCTCCCATGAAATGCGCGCGCTACATCCCGCCCACACCAGGGAGATCAGTGCCGAGCGCAGACGTCTTAGGTAGCTCCTCGAGAGCGGGAGAGGTAGATTCACAAATAAGTACAAAAACTTCGGCAGGACTACCATCTTTGCAATAGCAATCCGTCCTATGAATGATAACGGGAGGGCACGCCAGGTCACTACCTTCCCCTCCAGCCACGTCAGAGCAGTGCCATAATTAGCCAACCACAACTCCTCCACATCACAACTCAGCTGTATACCTAAATACCGCACCGGCCCTTCCGCCCACACCAGAGGGTATCAAGAGTCATATCGCGTCACCCTGGGGGTCAAAGGTAGCACAACAGACTTAGACCAATTAATAGCAATACCTGAAAAGGTACCAAAACGCACAATCTCATCTAGTAGTGTATCCAGATTCTGGTCAGGGTTCCGTACATATAATGCAATGTCATCAGCGTACAAAGATATCAAAATTGGCTGCTGCCGGAATTGTAGCCCTCTATCACTATATTTCTGTCGGAGTCGGGCCGCCAGAGGCTCCATCGCCGCAGCAAAAAGGAGAGGGGACAGCGGGCATCCCTGGCGCGTGCCGCGCGCAACAGGGAACGGGACAGACACGTTCCCATTAAGGCGCACTCTAGCCGTAGGCATCGTATACAGCAATTTAATCCAACGGAGAAAGCGCACGCTAAGTCCCACCCGACCCAGCAAGGCAAACATATAATCCCATGTCAAGGAATCAAACGCTTTGGCTGCGTCCAGAAAAACATCTGCCGCATTATCATCCTTTCCCAGTGTACACACCACCGCAAAGAAGGTGCGCAAATTGTGACCCGTAGACCTTCCCGGGGCAAAACCCGACTGATCCGGAAGCACCAAGCTAGGAAGGAGCAGCTGTAGTCTTGCCGCAATCATTTTTGCTAGAATTTTGTTATCAATATTTATCATGGACAGCGGGCGGTACGAGTCGCACCGGGTTGGATCCTTTCCGGGCTTCAGGATTGTCACTATCAGAGCCTCCCGGAGCGAGGCCGGAAGCGACCCAGTCTCCAGGGCCTCTGCATATACCTCCAACAGCCGAGGAGCCAGGATATCTACATACTCTTTATAGAACGCGGGGGTCAGGCCATCCACACCAGGAGATTTCTCTCCGGGCAAACCACGTATAGCCGCGGCCACCTCCTCTACTGAGAATGGTTCGTCTAGGTATTTCCTATGCACCTCATCAAACCATATTAACGCAATATCCTCAAAGGGCAACTGTGCATCAGTCACGCTAGCGTTCGCCGGAGCCGCATAGAGTCCCGCGTAAAACTCAGTGAACACCTGCATAATTCCACCCGATCCCGACACACTCCTTCCTCCTCCATCCACGACCTCAGAAACATAGTCACTGGGCCAAGGTTTACGAAGCAAAGTTGCCAACGTACGTCCCGCCCTCTCACCTTCCCCATATTGGCGGGCTCGGACCTCCCTCCCGAGGAAGCAAATTTCCCTGAGGGAGGCCTCCTCATACAGCGATACCTCACTACGAATCTCAGCAAGAACTTCATTGGACCAGTGAGATACCAGTCGCCTTTCCAGCTCAGCAAGCCGTGTCTCAATTTCAGCCATCTCTCGCCTCAAAGTTTTAACTATACCGTTTTGTTTCGAGAGACATACTCCTCTAATAACAACTTTAAATGACTCCCAAAGAGGTCCTGGGGACCTCACCGATCCCTGTTTTTCTACAAAGTACAGTCTGACCGCCTCCCGCAATTCCTCACGGAAGGCCGCATCACGAAGCGCCCCCCTAGGCAACCGCCACATAATCAACCCGCCAAGTCCGGTCGGTATCTCCAATTCCAGTCTCACCGGCGAGTGGTCTAACAACGTACGGGGAGATGGTCAACCGCTCTAGTCCAGGCCAATGTATCCCTGGAGCCCAGCCAGCGGTCAATACGAGACCAACTACCATGCACATAGTTCAAACATGTTCCCTCTCTCGCATCTCCGTGTCGTTGCCTCCAAAGGTCAGCCAGCGCACCATCTCGCATCACCACCTCCAAGGCTCTAGCCGCCGCAGCATGTTGCATCCTGGCAAGGCTCTCTCTGTCCATCTTGGCGTCTAAGACGACGTTAAAATCTCCTCCCCATATCACCGCACCTGGCCCTAACGACTCTATCAGGCGCCACAGCTCTAAAAAGAAATCAGGGTCATCATCATTCGGCCCATACACAGCGACGAGACGACACGCCCTGTCCAGAAGCACACCACTCATCAGCACATACCTGCCATTGGGGTCCACCAGAACCTTTTTCGTGCGCCACTGCAGACCCTTGCGAATTAAGACAGCAACTCCACGGGAGTAACTCGATTATGTGGAGTAATGCATCTCACCCACCCATCCAGATTTTAGTCTGCTTGTTGTGGACCCCACCAAGTGCGTCTCCTGTAGCATACAGACATCAATTGCATGTCTCTTAACATACGCAGCCACAAGACGAGCTATCCTACTATCATTAAGCCCTCGCACGTTCCAAGTCAAACATCTGACCACAGACACTTCCTCACCCCTCGGCCCCATCGAAAATCAGCCAGAAGTACACACGAATGCCAACCACCACCTGCCTTGTATTTGGCGAAGGGACAAATAAAACATTCATACATGAAGGAAGGAACAATACCCCACGAGCGTACAAGAAACCCCCCACCCACACAGGCCCCCCAATCGGACCCAACCAATGTCCCACCCATCTTGACCCCAAAACCCTCCCCGAGAACAAAAACAGTGAATAACAGGACTCATCCCAGGGGCAATGACCGGTCTCCCGCCTCTTAGGCAGCTGCCGGGCAAACTTGGTCGCTTGTTTCAGATCTGTAAAGTAGAGCATCTTCACCTCGTGCCGCACCCTCAACTTAGCAGGGTATAACAAGGTGAAGTTTACACCCGCTTGGGACAACAGTCGCTTAACTGGCAAAAAAGCACGTCTCTGGGATTGCACGGCAAGAGTGTAGTCTGGGAATAAATTTATTTCAGAGTTCTTAAAGAGTAACGGACGTCGGTGTCGCGATCACGGTAGTTCAGTAGATGCGCAATAATTGGACGTGGGGCAGTCCCTGGTGGGGGACGGGGTCCCAAAGATCTGTGAGCCCTCTCAACCACCAGCATCCGAGAGAGCTCACCCGAGAACAAATCAGATAACATCTGCTCTATAAAGTCTTCCATTCGACCCATATCGGTCGCCTCCGGCAGACCCACGATACGAATGTTGTTGTGGCGGGATCTTGATTCCAAGTCCTCATTCTTATTGCGCATGACCTCAAGTATTCGATCAATACGTGCAATCTGATCTCTGTCACCCAGGCGTGCATCCTCTATCTCAGATGTGCGTGACTCCAGTGCCTCAAACCTGGAGTCGTGATCATCTACGCGCGCCCTAATGCGATCAAGCTGTTCGGTTACATGGTCTAACTTGGCGTCAATGCCAGCCAGGCTGGCCTTAAGATCCAA
This sequence comes from Pleurodeles waltl, assembly GCF_031143425.1. NCBI lineage: Eukaryota > Metazoa > Chordata > Amphibia > Caudata > Salamandridae > Pleurodeles > Pleurodeles waltl. The sequence goes on from NC_090444.1 coordinate 667,955,981, forward strand.
GAACATGGACTTCACCGATGCCTCAGAGCTATCCTCTCCGTTTGGCTCCTCGCAGGGCTGGGAGCCGGCGGCAGCGTTCTTCTTTTTCCCCCCTTCAAAGGTAAGTTTGGCCTGGCGTTGATCAGCCTTACCCATCGTTCCAATCTACATCAACACCTCCGACAGGCCCAGAGAATTAGAGCCAATCTAATGGAAGCTCAGACTCCAGGACCTCCGCCCATCAGCACATTCCTCACCGTAGGCCCCCACATCGGCCGCTGGGGTCGTCAATTGGCGGGACCACAGAACATCAGTTTAATCTCACGGTCCCGATCAGCCTACACTGTCCAGCCGGATGTTCGCCGCACATTCACCCACCTCGGGCCGCCACCATCTCGGCCTTCACTGCCCTCCTCTGGGTATACTCTACATCCTCAGCTTATCGGCCCGGGGGGCCCTCCTAAATATACAGACGACTCCCCCCCAGAGCCAGGCGAGAGCAGCCACAAACTCCAAAGGCTCCCATAGAGGCCTCTCCTCGGCGACCTATCTTCATTCGGGCCTCTTCCTGGCCCGTTTAAGTTACTGGGCCCCGGGAGAGCCACGATGCTCAGCCGTGACTCCTCCACTGCAGCGCCACTATTCCTCAGTGTGTTGTAGGCCATGACATGATCACGTTGCCGAGTGGCCCCCAGGCGCAGCCCCGCTCGCGGTCACGTACCTCCGGGAGCGGCCGCGGGCCTCCACGTCCGCCCGCCCGCTCTACACTCCACTCAGCTCCCCGCTCTGCCACGCACCCTCGGCGTTCGTCGCGGGCCTCCACGTCCGCCCGTTCGCTCCGCTCTCTGCACACGCGGGCGCGGCCACAAGAAGGCCCGCCCGCGTCTCTCTACAGCTGCTGCTCCGGTCGCCACGCCACTCCCGAGCCGCCGAAAACGGCCCAGGGGCACCTCTTATCAGAGCGCGCTAGACTCGCGCCCGCCAGCACCGTCGGATATGGCAATAAGCGGATAAACGGCCCCGGGCCAGGCAGAGCCTCACGAAGTGACGGCCATCTTGCCCGGCGGTCAGGCCACGCCCCCCCGTCCAACCCAATAATTGAATGTTTATTAATTGGTTATGACTGATTCAACTGCACACCTAATTAAATCTGTTGCTATTTCTCGAATAATTATGTTGTTATTCTGTCTAATTCTTTTGGAGTGTTTATTGGTGAATGTTCTTGTCAAACTACGATTCTTTAGACAGTTTTGTGTTTGTTTCTGAATTGCTATCATCTGGTTTTGCATATTATTTACAAGAATTTAGCATTGTTAATATAAGGACAATAAATGTTTAAACATTTCTAAATGAGTGCAGTGATTCATGCCCACATTGGTCATGGTGTGTAAATTACTGACTCCTTATTGCGCATTGTTGTTGTTTATGGCTATTGACTGATACTGTTTGATTTGATTATCTTATTACTCCTGTCTGAGTCAAAAGATTTGAGTCGACCTCTGAGTGTAGCAGATGTCACTTCCCTATTACGTGTCACCTAATCCTAATTTGGGACGTTACACGCCCATAGAATTTGGTAGCAGAGGATGGTTTTGTCTCAATAGGAGAAAGATTATCCAGAGATTTTCTATGATTTTGTCTCAATGGGAGAAAGATTATCCAGTGACCATCCAGTATTGTGTCTCAATAGGAGAGAGATCATTCTTTAAATGTAATTGTTTGGTTTTGCCAATGCTTGTTTAGATGAGGTTGGCATCCCAGTGTTGCTCAGTGTTGTTTCAGTTCTAAGTAGGGTTTGCGCTTGCAATGCTTTGGCAAATTATAGGTGAAGTGTGATCTATGATTGAAATAGGGAGTTTGCATCCTCTAAGGTAGTTGAGTAGGGAGTTTGCATACTCCAAAAGGTGAGAGGAGGGGATTTGGAGTTCTCCAAGTGAATGAGTATTGTGCTTTGTGCTAAACAATTGCCCACGTTGTTGGTTTAATGGACCCTGCAAGGTCTAAGACTCCGGAGTATTTTACAAGTGTAGGAGACATTAAGGGCCTCATTACGACATCAGCAGTCTTCAGAGAAGACCGCCGAAGCTGCTGTAGCTGCTGCAGCCAGCATACCGCCAGTGCTGGTGGTATGCTGGCTGCCCTATTAGGAGTTTTCTGCTGGGCCAGCGGGTGAAAACAGCATTTCCCGCCCGCTGGCCTAGAGGAAAACTCACCACAAAACCGATTTCGAGCCAGCGTAAATGTTGTAGTGCATCGGGTGCGACAGCACCCGTCGTGCATTTCACTGCCCGTAATTCGGGCAGTAAAATGCGTGACAGGGTTGTTCATGGGGCTCCCAATGCCCCCTTTCCGGCAGCCTTTGCATGGCTGTGAGACCGACATGCAAAGGCTGGTGGAAAGGGGACTTGTAATCCCCAGGGCAGGGCTGCTCTGGCGGATCATGACCACCGAGACTGCCAGGATGGTGACAGGTGTCAGCGGTCGGACCATGGCATATCTGCCACGGTCATAATAGGACGGTTAAACCTCCCTGTCTGCCGTGGTCCGACCGCCATAGCGAGTGTGGCTGTCTTGAGACTGCCACACTCATAATGAGGGCCTTGGTGTTGTTGTTTATTTGTCTGCAGTGCTGGTGTAGATTTCTAGTGTAACACAAAAGGATGAGGGACGGAGTGCTGAACAATGCAAACACTCACCTCCAGTCACAGATCTGGGTTTAATCCATTGTTGTTTTGCTCCCCATGCCACCCCAATTTGGACCCAGCAATATGCAAATCATGGGAACAGTCCAGCCCGAACTGCCAGGCCAGGTCCTCCCTGGTCCGGAAACAAGCATTGTGGAACCGTTTTCAGAGTATCACCCTTCATCAGCCAGGCTAGCTTGAATCCAGTGGCACAGTGAGCAAGGGACCCATGTCTGGGCATACCCAGACTTAGGGCAACTTTAGCAACACAAAAGGATGATGGACAGATTGCTGAACAATGCAAACACTCACCCCCAGTCACAGATCTGAGTTTAATCCATCGTTCTTTTGCTCACCATGCCACCCCAGGTTGGACACAGACATATGCAAATCAGTCATGACCCTGTTCCTCATGGAAACAGTCCAGCCTGAACTGCCAGGCCAGGTCCTCCATGGACCGGAAATAAGCATCCTGGAACCAGTTTCAGAGCATCACCCTTCATCAGCCAGGTTAGCTTGAATCCAGTGGCACAGGGAGCAAGGGACCCATGTCTGGGCATACCCTTCCCACTTAGGGCAACGTTAGCAACACAAAAGGATGATGGATAGAGTGCTGAATAATGCAAACACTCAACCCCAGTCACAGATCTGGGTTTAATCCATTGTTCTTTTGCTCACCATGCCATCCCAGTTTGGACCCAGCCATATGCAAATCAGTCTTGACCATGTTCCCCATGGGAACAGTCCAGCCCGAACTGCCAGGCCAGGTCCTCCCTGGACCGGAAACAAGCATCCTGGAACCGGTTTGTGGGTATCAGCCAGGCTAGCTTGAATCCAGTGGCACAGGGAGCAAGGGACCCATGTCTGGGCATACCCTTCCCACTTAGGGCAACTTTAGCAACACAAAAGATTTCTAGTGTGGCTAAGAGAGCGATAATTTGACAGGTTGTCAACACCAGGGCAGTGCGCGCTCTATTGGCGACTAGAATGCAAAAACCCAGCACTCTCAAAACAACGTAATTTATGCATTGTGCTGATATGCTGTTGTTTAACCTTTTGCATTGCAGAGTTTAATCCTGAAGACTTATTTTTAATGAGTTTACAAATACTGTTAATTTGCAATGTAGTGCTACAGGCTTTCAGAGTGTGTTAGGGTGTGGTCCCTTTCCAGGGCCTTCCAGAGACTTTCCCTGCAGCATGCCAGGGTGTGGCTGTGGGCTGGGCCAAGACTCTATAAAAGGGAGCCAGCCCAGCTCCAAGTGCTCACTATTCAGAGGTCCCGGTGCAGAGCAGCAGCTACTTCCTGAGCTCCTGTCCCGGTGGCCTATTTGATCTTCCAGGCCTCTGCCCTTCATTCTTCATTGGTGATCCTTGTTCTGGGCGGTAAGACGGTGGTCGGACTGATCTCCCGACGCTGTTATCGAGAACTTTCATATTCTTGGCCTAATTCTTTAATGATTAACAGATTACTTTGCGCGCTACCATTTCCTGACATTTACATGGTGGCTTACGAATCGGCAAGACGCGCAATTCGTTTCATGTTGATTTAATCTTATATTCATTGCGCGCTACCATTTCTTGACATTTATATGGTGGCTTGCGAATCGGCAAGACGCGCAATTCGTTTCATGCTGATTTAATCTTGTTATTCATTGCTCGCTACCATTTCTTGACATTTATATGGTGGCTTACGAATCGGCAAGACGCGCAATTCGTTTCATGCTGATTTGACTTTGTTATCCATTGCGCGCTACCATTTCTTGACATTTACATGGTGGCTTAAGACTCGGCAAAAGACGCGCGATTCGTTGCATGGTGCTTTAATCTTGTTGTTCATTGCGCGCTGTTATTTCTTGGCATTTACATCGTGGCTTACGAATCAGCAAGACGTGCAATTCGTTTAATGGTGATTTAACCTTGATATTCATTGCGTGCTACCAGTTCTTAACATTTTTCATGGTGGCACTCGAATCGGCAAGACGCGCGATTCTCTCTTCGAGATTAATTCATGTTGTTCATTGTATGCCATTATTCTAAGACATTTATTAGGTGATATTCGAGTTGACAAGTTGTGCGATTTGTTTCCTGAATCCATATTGTGTTATTCATGGTGCACAATCCTTTTATGGTGTTTACTATATACATGAAAATCTGCAATGTGCGCAATTCGTGTTGAAACATTTCAAGAGAACACAGAAGACCAGAGTTTCTAGATGCAATATTGCATGGTCCTAGTATGCATTCTCAAAAAAGGATTCATATGACTGGTTTAGAATTCATTCAGAATGTTTTCTTGATTCTCATGTAAAGGAAAGTACTTGAATTTGAAAGTTTCAATTAATCCATCTTGATTCCCTTACAGGTATCCAGCCATCTTGAAACTTAGTCATTTTAAGCCTAATTCTTAGGTTGTTCATGTTTTCAGAATGACTACGCTTAGAGTCATAGGGGGTCATTCTGACCAACGACCACGGGAGCACTGCCAAAAGGCTGGCGGTGCTCCCAAGGGCATTTTGACCACGGCGGTTCAGCCGCGGCCAGAAAGGGAAAACCGGCGGTCTCCCGCTGCCCTACAGAATCCTCCATGGCGTCGGAGCGCGCTCCGCCGCCATGGGGATTCTGACACCCCCTACCGCCATCCTGTTCCTGGCTGGTCTCCCGCCAGGAACAGGATGGCGGTAGGGGGTGCCGCGGGGCCAATGGCATGGGCACTGCAGGGGCCCCCGTAAGAGGGCCCCACGTAGTATTTCAGTGTCTGCAAAGCAGACACTGAAATACGCGACGGGTGCAACTGCACCCGTCGCACCTTCCCACTACGCCGGCTCAATTCTGAGCCGGCGTCCTTGTGGGAAGGTTGATTTGCCCTGGGCTGGCGGGCGGCCTTTTGGCGGCCGCCCGCCAGCCCAGGGCAAATCCCAAAATACCCACAGCGGTCTTGCGACCGCGGAGCGGTATTTTGTTGGGGGAAGTCTGGCGGACGGCCTCCGCCGCCCGCCAGACTCGGAATCACCGCCATAGTCTAGTATTGATTTCATGAGATGTAATTTTCATATTGTGTGTTTTAACCTTTTTCTTACTACAGGTCTCCTTCCCAGCTGTTCCCTTCCTAATCCCCTCTTCCCCTCTTGAACTCTCTTAGCCTCTGTGATTTATCTATCAGAGTCTTGGAGCTGTTCAGTGGTGGACGTGTTGGGAACGTGCGCAGACCCCGAGGATCTGGTGACTCTGATAGAATAGTGATCCCACTAATTATTATCCTCCTGGTTTGTGGATGTTCTCAGCATGGCCACGCTGGACGAGTTAGTCAAGGCTATCACCCAGCTCCAGGCAGAGGTGCTATCATCCAAAGAATTGATAACTAGCCTAGCTGAGAGAGTGAGTCAGTTACAAGATAAGGTAGAGAAGAAGGAACAAAGTCCCACAGGTGTGTCTTGGCCAGGTACTTCTTCTCAGACTTCTGGAAGTAATCCAACAAGCAGTAATCCCTTCCGCAATTCCTTTAGCTCCCCCAGAATGTTTTTCAGGTGACCCTTTGAAAGCGCAATCTTTCCTGGTTCAAGTGGAACTACACTTCACCTGTAGACCACATACTTTCCCAGATGCCCAGTCCAAAGTAGCTTTCTTGTTATCATATCTGTCTGAGGATGCAGCTACCTGGGCAATTCCTCTTGTGCGTAAAGATAGTCCCTTGTTGTACAACTGGAGAAGTTTTGTTTGTGAGTTTGAGAGAGTTTTTGATCGTAGAACTGTAACACAGTCAGCAGATCGTGAATTATTAGATTTACGCCAAGGGAACCAGGACCTAGTGTCGTATTTAGCCAACTTTAACCAGCTGGTTGCCGAGACATCCTGGCCTGAAGAAAACAAGCGGTCTTGTTTTACAAGGGACTCAAAGAGGAATTAAAAGATATCTTAGCGCAAATCGACCCACAACCTACAGACTGTCAAAAATTAATAAACCTTGTCTTGAGGCTTGATCATCATTTATCAGAACATAAAGGAATGCGCAAAAAGACTGAAAAATATTCATGCCGTGTTCATGATAACAGAGACTCAAGAACTACAAAAGAAAGAACGCCGGAACCGATGGAAATTGCAACCATCAGAAGACCTTTGACCCAAGATGAAAAGGACCTACGCAGAAAAAATGGACAATGTCTTTATTGTGGGCGAAAGGGTCATTTTGCCAAAGATTGCCCAATCAAACCAAAGAGCAAGCAAGGTCCAGTTCAGAAGGTCGCAGCCAATGCACCAGTCGATTTGGAAAATTAAAACACCCGAGATGCAGAGAAGGGTTGCTCTTGGGTGTCACCGTGGACCCTTCACAATCTAGACATCTTAAACTGGAAATAAGAGTTCAGGTGAAGAAAAAGATCTATTTAAAAAATGCTCTAGTCGATTCTGGGGCTACTGGGAACTTTGTTGACGCCCAATTGGTTCGTGCATGGGGGATCCCATGTATTGAAAAGAAGACCCCAGAAATCATCCAGGCAGTCGATGGAAAACTCTTGACTGGAGGTCCAGTAACTCTTCAGACTATGCCCTTGTCGATGATGTGTGAAGATAAGAATCAAAGAAAGAAAGATAAAGAGAAAATCATCCTTGACGTGATCCATGCTCCCCAATATGGGATTATCCTTGGCTTGCAATAGTTAACTCATAACAATCCAGAGATCAATTGGCAGAACGTAAAATCATGTTCTCATCTGTGCTATGTGAAGAACAATGTCTCCAAAAGATTCAAGTACCAAAAGTCTGCAACTCTCACATAGCTACTGCCGCGGAGAAAGAAATTCAGCTGCCCAAACAGTATTCATCTTACAAAGATGTATTTGATGAGAAAGGAGCAGAGACCCTACCTCCTCATAGCTCTTATGACTGTCAAATTGATCTAGCCCCAGGTGCGATACTTCCCAACTATCGTGTGTATGCCCTGTCAGAACATGAAAATCAACATTTACGAAAATACCTAGATCAGTTTTTGGAGAATGGTTTCATTCGCCCCTCTAAGTCTCCTGCAGCTTCGCCTTTGTGTTTTGTTCCAAAAGCTAATGGAGAACTTCAAACTTGTATCGACTATAGGGGATTGAACAAAGTCACCATCAAGAATAAATATCCTTTACCCCTAATTCCGGTCTTATTGGAACAAGTAAAGAGAGCAAAAATCTACACGAAGCTTGACCTTCGAGGTGCTTATCATTTGGTCAGAATGAGAGAGGGTGACGAATCGAAAACAGCGTTCAAGACAAGATATGGCCTTTTTGAATACACCGTCATGCCTTTTGGTCTGTGTAATGCTCCAGTAGCATTTCAATTTTTCTTGAATGACGTTCTTAGAGAGTACCTCGAAATATTTGCCATAGTATACATCAATGACATTTTGATCTACTCATACAATGAAAACGAACATGTCCAACATGTCAAGAAAATTCTTGCAGCCTTTCGAAACCACCATTTATATTGCAAAGTAACCAAGTGTGAGTTTCATGTTACCACAATTGAGTTTTTAGGGGTCATTCTTACCCCTCAAGGTATGGTGATGGCAGAAAAGGAAGTAAAAGCCGTTTCTGATCGGCCCACCCCAAAGACTGTTTGTGACGTACAATGCTTCCTGGGGTTTGCAAATTTTTACCGGAGGTTCCTAAATCATTTCTCCCAGACAGTGGCTCCAATCACTGAGCTATTAAGAAAGAAAGAAAAGTTTGTAAGGTTTCCAGAAGCTGACCAAGCATTCTCTACTTTGAGGGAAGCTTTCTCCACTGCCCCAGTCTTGACTCATCCTGATGCGAATAGACCTTTCATAGTGGAAGCTGATGCTTCAGATGTAGCTATAGGAGCCGTCTTATCGCAACAAAATAAAGACACTGGTCAACTCCATCCTGTAGCTTATATGTCTCGGAAGTTGAACGAAGCCGAACAGAACTATGTCATTGCTGAAAAAGAGCTTCTGGCGATTTGTGATGCCTTTAAAGAATGGAGACATCATTTGTTGGGTGCCAAATACACTGTCACAGTATATACTGATCATCGTAATCTTCAATTCATGAGTTCCGTCAGACTTTTGACTCCTCGGCAATTACGCTGGATGCTGTTTTTTGCCGAATTTGATTTTGTAGTAACCTTCCGGCCTGGTAAAGATAATCGCAAAGCTGACCCCTTGCCCCGCTAAGAGTCTACCACGTTGCCTGCATTTCAAGCTTCCAGAGTTATCATTGCTCCTGACAAGGTTCTATGTATCATAAAAAGTGAAGATTTCTTTGAAGAAATTCGCAACTCTTGAGAAATGGCAAACATGGGCCCAAGCAGACCCCAAAAGGTCATTCAAGCAAGGAATACCCTTTCACAAGGCTCATTTGTTCATACCCACTACCAAACATCGCAAGATAGTGTTTCATTGGTTGCATGTTATACCTATGGCAGGTCACCCAGGTACTCCTAAAACTCTTGAACTGATCCAACGCTATTTTTGGTGAACTACCCTAACAAAAGATGTAAAAGCAATGGTAAACAACTACAAAGTCTGTGCTTGCACTAAAACGAGTCATTCAAAACCAAAAGGGTTGTTACATCCACTTCCAACCCCAAGTCATCCATGGGAACACATTTCTTTAGCCTTTATTACCGGTGTGCCAGTGGTTCAACAGCATTCAGTAATTCTGGTGGTAGTAGATAGTCTCACGAAATATGGACATTTCATTGCCTGTAAGAAATTGCCCACTTCTAGTGAATTGGCAACTATTTTACTGAACAGAGTGGTTCGTTATCATGGACTGCCAAAAGTTATCCTCTCCGATCGGGGGTAGCAATTTGCCTCCAATTTCTGGAAGACATGGTGTAAACCACTCCAAGTGACATCTACACTATCTACTAGTCACCATCCTCAAACAGATGGTCAAACGGAGAGACTAAATCAGACTTTGAAACAATACCTACAGGCCTACGCTGAAAAGGCACTTCATTCTTGGACATCCATGTTCTGTTTAGCTGAGTTAGCCTACAATAACTCATTCCACACTTCTATTGACGTTACACCCTTTTTTGGTTTATTTGGCTATCATCCTGACACCTTGCCCATCACAATGCCTCAAGAAAGTTCTCTTACTCCAGCTGTGTCAGAAACCATTCAGCATTTGCATCAAACCCAGAAACTGATTCAACAGCATTTAGAAAAAGCCAAACAAAAATACAAAAGGCATTATGACAAGAAACATTGTGAGGGACCGCAATATCAACCAGGTGACAAAGTGTGGCTTTCCACAAAACATATAGATTTCAAGAAGAAGCACATGTTTAACCCCAAATTCATAGGTCCTTACACTGTCCTTCAGCAAATCAATCCGGTGACCTATAAACTACAATTGCCCAGATCCTTACGGATTCATGAACAGTATTTTCATATTGTGTGTTATAACCTTTTTCTTACTACAGATGTCCTTCCCAGCTGTTCCCTTCCTAATCCCCTCTTCCCCTCTTGAACTCTCTTAGCCTCTGTGATTTATCTATCAGAGTCTTGGAGCTGTTCAGTGGTGGACATGTTGGGAACATGCGCAGACCCCGAGGATCTGGTGACTCTGACACAGGTACTAGGTGTTTCCTGAGTGAAAAAGGAGGATCTGTTATTGGTCAAGAGTGAAATTTGCAGGTTAAATTTTACTTGCAAGTGGGAGGGAGCACACTGCTTCTCATCCCAGCACAGTTCACCCCATTGCATTCTGGTAAAAGCTCATAGTTGCTGGAGTTTGTCACCAAAGTTGGTGGTGGTAGTGCTGTTATCTCTAGACATGTGTTTCTGGGTTTTTCTGATACGTGAGAGAAAGCAACAGTTGGATGCATAACCTGTACAGCTTTCAAAGCGATTGAGTCCTACTTATAGTAAGCAGACAAGTAGACTTTTTGGTGCTTGAAATATTTTGTATTTAGGTGTGTGGATTGAGTTTTGAAGGACAAGCTGTGAGGCTTTGTCAGCCACTGTGTGTACGAGTGTGACAACACTGGGTCCATGCTGGGATTGGTCAGTTGGTGAAACGAGCCTCACACGGATTGGTGGACAGCTATCGGTTGACAGTAACAAACGAAAAGTATTTTCATTTAGAAATACTTCCTTTTTTGGATTTAATTTGTAGTCAATGCTTTGAAAACTTTCATTTTTACCTTTAACAGGGCTTCAAAGAGTGAGATGAGATGTGATGCTTTCATTCCAGTTAGAATAGGAGAAATTGCCCCACCAGAAGGTACACCTGCATACATAGTAATTGAAGAGAAAGGTCCATCTGCATGTATTTGGTTAAAACAATTGTACAAAATAATGGAGAAGGAAGGGTTTTTAACTTTTCCTGCTTATGGAAGTTTTTAAATGATTATTTTAGAAAATCTAAGAAGAGTACTGTATGAATTAAAGCCTCCACCAAGACCAGCACAATTTCAAACTTTAGCTATTTGGAGGTTAGTAGCCAGACAAAAAGAAAAATTAAAATTTGAGAGACGAATGCGAAAAGCTGAGAAAACATTGTTAGAAGCTAAATGGGATAATGAGCAGAAATTTGGAGAACTGAAACCATACAAGATATTGGAATGTTTCCTGCAATTTGTTAAGACAAAAAGGACAGTGTCAGACTAAAGACAAAGAAAAGGAGTCCTGAAGAAATTAAGTTAATGTCAGATAAAGCTAAAAATTCACTGACTTATGGTAGTGATTCAGATTATGATGAATTTATAACACAATTATTAAGAAATGGTCCACCTCCATATGGAACAGAAGAGATACATTGAGACATTAGTGTTAGTTAAAGTGCACATCCAGTTGTAGTCAGCTAATGTTCCTACTATTACAGTAGCTCAAATTCCTGTGATTCAAACTGTAGCTCAGCCTGTAATTTATTTTACAGTTCCTGTTGTTAGTTCTGCACCGAGTATTACAGTCCCGGTGGCACCACAGATTATTCAGAAACAAGTAATGGTTCAGGTGGAGTCTACAATTAATTAAATAACTCTTGTACAAGTTGTTAGTCAAGCTCAGACAATGTGTACTCCAGTAACAATACCGCAAACAAGTTCTTCAGGATTTACAGGTCAGAGTGCGGAAATGATTTACTCAAAAAATCTGAATACTTCACCAGGTCCAGAAGCATTAACAGTTCATGTCACAATTGGACCAGTTGTTTCACTGGATGCCCAGGAAAAATATGAGAGAAGTATTACATTTTTTAACTCAGTTAATACTCCAATGTTTCACCTTTTGATTAAAATGCAGAAATTTAGAGATTCAATGCTACTCCAGGAGTTATCTCTCCAATATATCAGACTTTTGACAAAACAGGTCCGCTTATAGATGAACGTTGTCCTGTGATCTCACAAACTCTGGTGTCTCCAAATTCAGCTCTAGTGTAATCTGAAAGAGTAATAGTTCTGCTATGTAATACTCCTCAGTGGGTGCCTAAAGTGAATAATAATATTTCCTTGCAAGAATTGACAACTCAGCAATTAACTGAATGGTTAGAGAAAGTAAGTGGAGCATCAGCAATGAAAACAGTCGTTGAAAGGGAAAGGACACTGAGGGGGTCATTCTGACCTCGGCGGTAAAAGGCCCTTACCGCCGGTCAGAAGTCCGCCATACTACCGCCGCGGCCGCGGTAGACCGCCACGGTCATTCTGACCACCAACTGTGAAACCGCCAAAAATCCGACATCCAAGGAAGGCCGCCACATCAGCGGGCCGCGGAAAACTGGAGATGACCAAACCTCCACCGTCATGCCAACACAAACATGCCCATGCCATTCTGACCCACGAATCCACGCGGCGGTCTTTCAACCCCGGTATTCCATTGGCGGTACACACCGCCGCGGTCAAAATACAAACACAGCACCAAAACACTGCCACATTGGCCATTTTGAAATACGCACACCTGAGACACATACAAACAACGCTCCCACACATCCAATCAACTATAAAACACACACCCACATCACCCACAAACCCCCACTAGTTGGAAATCGGAGCGAAGGCGAGAGCGAGAGAGATAGAGATAGCGAGCACAGCATTAGAAAACCCCAACACACACAGGAACACAACTTCATCACCCACACCACATCTACGCACACATCACCACATATCACCACGCACATCACCACAAACACCACCCCACACCTCATCCACTCCACCCCATGGCACCCCAAAGACACCCACGGTTTTCGGACCAAGAACTCCGGGTCATGGTGGAGGAAATCATGAGGGTTGAGCCCCAGCTCTTCGGCACACAGGTGCAGCACACCACCATAGCAAGGAAGGCTGAGCTATGGCAAAGGATCGTAGACAGGGTCAACGCTGTGGGACAGCATCCCAGAAATCGGGAAGATATCAGAAAGCGATGGAACGACCTACGGGGGAAGGTGCGCTCGATGATCTCCAGGCACAACATCGCTGTGCAGAAGACTGGCGGCGGACCCCCACCCACCCCACCCCAATTCACAGCATGGGAGCAAGAGGTGGTAAACATCCTGCATCCTGATGGCCTCGCTGGAGTACACAGAGGAATGGACTCTGGTAAGTCGAATCTCAACTACTTCACCCCCCCCAACCACCAGCATGCCAACCCCCCCCCCCAATATCACCCCCCAGCACATAACCTCCCTGCCAATGTCTCACCAGCACAACCCACCCTAAACAACACCAACCCCTGAATGCCAACACAAACCATAGACAGCCACCACCAAAGCATGACCATTGCACATACCCATACACTCCCCCCAAACCCTCACAACACCTCCCACAAGGGAATGCCAGCACTGGGGGACAAGGGCACCCAAAATGCACGCCATGGCACACACAGAAACAATAACCATACTCCTTCACCCCTGCAGGGCCCGAACGCCAACACACCGCCACGGAGGGTCCAGAGATGTCCATCCCACCCCCAGAACAGGCCCCCAGCGAGGACAGCAGCTCTGTCGACCTAGAACCTGACGACCAGCCCGTACCATCGGGGACCTCTGGACAGTCGGTTCCCCACACACAGACACAGGCCACAGCAGACCCAAACCCCTCTGGGAACACCAGCACAGCTCCCACCCAGCGGGCCCATGCCTCTGTCCCGCGGACGCGTCAATCAGCGGTGTGTCCGCCACTACAGGGCACCCAGGCTGACCCAACACCCCAACAACAACAGGGACCTGGGGGCAGTGGTAGTGGGCACACCGTCCAGGGGACAGAGGCCCGGGGAAACAGGGCAACTGGGAGGGCTGCTGTGCGACGGGGGGGGAGGACAGGCCCAGGGAACCGACTCTCCAAGAGGCCCTCACCACCATCATGGGAGCATACCATCACTCCCAGGAGACGATGGCGACGGTACTGGCCAGGTTCACCGAGATCCAGGCACAGCAGGAGGAACGGTACATGGGGTTCAGCAATGAACTCCGGGACATCGCTACCGCAATGGGGACCACAGTCCAGGCCCTCAACCGGATAGAAACCACATTGCGGGACCATGTGGCACCGCAAAGGGCCCCTGTCACTAGCCAGGAACAGCCTACCACCTCCGCCGGCGCTAGTGGTCAGGAGGCCCCCACAGAACGACGGCCCACCAGAACCCCACCTCCTGCTGAAGAACAACCACCCCGCAAGAGGAACCTGAGATCTCAAAGGAAGACAGAGTAGGATGCCAAGACCCCCGCCAGTCTAATATCCCCCCGGATGTCATTCCACTGTCCCACAGTGTCACCCTGTCCAACCTTGAACTGCCCCTGCTCCATCCTTCCACAGCCATATGAACAATGCACCTGTGCGACCGAGAACTGGACTCTGCCATGGACATAACTCCACCCTCACCCTTCACCGTTTTAATATCATGTACCAAAATATAGCACTAAAAATAAATCACTCATTGCACATAAATCATTCTGGAGTCAGCCTGTATTATTTACAAATGTATAACACTTTACTTATCAATAATGTTCTGTTATTTATGTGTGGACAACATACCGATGTCAATAAGCATTAGTCCATGGGCTAACCAAGCAGAAGTCACGCAGTGGGTCATACAGCACTGAAAAGGGAAGGGAAAAGTAAACTTCAGTTTAAAAGAACTGGGGGGAAATATACAAAGTAAAGATGCAGGGGGCATTCAGTAAATGGTAAATGGCGTGGGTGATTCCTACCTGTGTGCTACTGAAAATACTGATGGATAACTCTGTCCCTGTTGTCTGGGTCGTCCTCTTCATCTTCCTCCTCTTCACTTTCCGCAGGCTCCACAGCTGCTTCAACACCACCATCTGGACCATCCTCCTGCAGGAAGGGCACCTGACGTCGCAATGCCAGATTGTGAAGCATGCAGCAGGCCACGATGATCTGGCACACCTTCTTTGGTGAGTACATCAGGGATCCCCCTGTCATATGTGGGCACCTAAACCTGGCCTTCAGGAGGCCAAAGGTTCTTTCAATGACCCTCCTAGTTCGCCCATGGGCCTCATTGTACCGTTCCTCTGCCCTGGTCCGGGGATTCCTCACTGGGGTCAATAGCCAAGGCAGGTTGGGGTAACCAGAGTCACCAATTAGCCACACACGTTGTCTCTGTAGCTGTTCCATCACATAAGGGATGCTGCTATTTCGCATCACATACGCGTCATGCACTGACCCAAGGAACATGGAATTCACATGGGAAATGTATTGGTCGGCCAAACAGACCACCTGAACGTTCATCGAATGGTAACTTTTCCTGTTTCTGTACACCTGCTCATCGTCTTTTGGGGGTACTAAAGCCACATGGGTCCCATCAATGGCACCAATTATGTTGGGAATATGTCCAAGGGCATAAAAATCACCCTTCACAGTGGCCAAATCGACCTCCTCAGGGAATACAATGTAGCTCCGCATGTGTTTCGTCAGGGCAGACAACACTCTAGACAAGATCTTTGAAAACATAGGCTGAGACATTCCAGATGACATGGCCACTGTTGTCTGGAATGAGCCACTTGCCAGAAAATGGAGGACTGACAGAACCTGCAGTAGAGGGGGAATTCCTGTGGGTTGGCGGATGGGGGACATCAGGGCTGGCTCCAGCTGGGCACACAGTTCATGTATAGTGGCTCGGTCAAGTCGGTATCGTAGTATGATGTGGCGTTCTTCCATTGTCGACAGGTCCACCAGCGGGCGGTACACGGGAGGATTCATCCTTCTCCTCGCAAGTCCCAGCGGACGGTGCCTAGGAAGGACAACATGGAGCACAGAGTCAAGCAAGTCACAGGTACGTTCACCACTGCATGCACAGTACACAAAAAGGTATGGATGGCTATGTTTGGATGTGTGGCAATGCAAGGCCTAGGCCTGTGTGACGCAGTTGAAATTAAGCCATGTG
The DNA here is from genome assembly GCF_031143425.1 of Pleurodeles waltl. Taxonomy (NCBI): domain Eukaryota; kingdom Metazoa; phylum Chordata; class Amphibia; order Caudata; family Salamandridae; genus Pleurodeles; species Pleurodeles waltl. The sequence goes on from NC_090444.1 coordinate 667,971,989, forward strand.
GGCCCTTGAAATGGCGGCTGCCTGACCAGTGAAGTGGGACAATGGGATGTGAGGTCAATGCGCTGGCGTGGCACACCGTGGCGGTAGGCGGTCGAAGACCGCTATACGAAGCCGCATTGGTTAACATTGAACCCTATGGGATTCAGGAGCCAATGACGATGTGCGCCGGCGGTCGCGGTACGCACCGCCGCGGTACGCACCGCCGCGGCCGTGACCCCCCTTTTCTATCTGCCTAATCACTCGAGACCTGATCATCCACAGGAGAGGACCTATACTGCAAGTGCTGCTGTGACCTCGGTCTGGAAGTGACAATGGCTGCTGCGACTGGGGAAAGGGCCCCTGCCTTCACGTCTGAAGAGTTGGAGAAACTAGTGGATGGGGTCCTCCCCCAGTATGCGCTACTCTACGGTCCTCCAGACCAACAGGTGAGTACACTGAGTGCACATTGAATGGGTTATGCCTGTGTGGAGTGGGGTGGATGTAAGTTGTTGGGGTGGGGGTTGAAAATGAGGAGTGCAACGCACGACAGATGAGAGAATGGGCCACATGGCAAGGTTGGGGAGGGGGGGGCATGGACTCCAAACATGCCGAAATTTCACGTTTTCTCTTTCCCACCCTGTACATGTCTAACAGGTGAGCGCCCATCAGAAAATCGACATTTGGCGTGCCATCGCCAAGGAAGTCCGGGCCCTGGGGGTCTACACCAGACGGGGCACCCACTGCCGCAAGAGGTGGGAGGACATCCGCCGCGGGACCCGAAAGACTGCCGAGTCACTGCTGGGGATGGCCTCCCGACCTAGGAGGGGTGCCAGTCGTACCCTGACCCCCCTGATGTCCCGGATCCTGGCGGTGGCCTACCCTGATTTGGATGGGCGCTTGAGGACATCACAGCAGACACAAGGGGGTGAGTATCAGCACATTCTCCTATCTATACGCGCAGTGGAGGCGTCTGGGTGGGGGAGGAGGGCTGTGGGTGACAGTAGGCCAGGGCGCTTTCTGTAGTGTAGTCCCCTCCCTTAGACATGGCCCTGTGCCCCCGCCCCCCACCTCTGTAGGGTGCCAAGTACAGCTATCCATGGTCCTGCATCACCCATGTGCGCGTCTGTTGTCCCTAGACCTGTTGGCCTAGTCAGAAGTACTGTGTAGTGTACCCCAATTTCGCGGCTTAGTGCATGAGGCACCTGTGTCTGTCCTCTCCGCCAACAGTATTGACAAGGCATACACTCAACTTTGTTTTATTTCTCCCCCACCCTTATTCTTTGTCTTCTTGTGCATTAGCATCATCAGGCGGAGGAGAATTGGCGTCGGAGCACGAGGGAGCTGCAAGTCACAATGCCCCGGTGGGCACTGGAACAGACACTGAGGCACCAGTGATCCGGAGGGCGAGGGGAGCACCACAACGGGGACCGGTGAAGACACCAGCGACACGGACACGTCCTCGTTTGGGAGCTCCCTAGCGGTGGCGGCAACATCCGGGCCCCCCGCCTCCACAGGTACAGCCGCCACCCAGCGCTCCAGCTCCGCCCTCCCAGCAGCCCCTCAGCCTTCTCTCCGTGCCCGCTCGCCCAGGAAGGCGGGCGTCTCCTTCGCCCCAGGCACCTCAGCCTCTGCCCCAGTTACTCCTGCTGCCCTCAGTGCGGAGCTCATTGACCTCGTGAGGACGCTCATTGTTGGGCAGACTACCCTTTTGAATGCCATCCAGGGGGTGGAAAGGGAGGTGCATCGGAGCAATGCCTACCTGGAGGGCATTCATTCGGGTCAGGCTGCCCATCAACGATCGTTCACTGCTCTGGCCTCAGCACTGACGGCAGCCATTGTCCCTGTCTCCAGCCTCCCTCTTCTAACTGCCTCCACCCTTTCTCTGTCTCCTGTTCCTCAGCCTATCCCATCCACACCATCAGACCAGCCTGCACACACCTCAACACCCAAGGCCAGATCATCCAGACACAAGCACCACAGGACACACAAGCATTCACCCCAGCAACACCCAGATGCAGACATTCCAACAGTCACTACCACCTCTGTGTCCCCCTCCTCCTCGTCTCCCTCCTCCCTCCCTTTGACGTCTACACTCACACCTGCATGCACACCACCATCAGCCAGTGCTTCCATCACCAGCACACCCTCCACTACAGTCCTCACACGTGCAGTCACCACCCCACTGCCATCTACACGTCCCCTGTGTCCTCTCCCACTGTGTCTGTCACCCCCTCTTCCAAGACACATAAACGCAGGCAGACACCCAAACAACAGCCAACCACCTCACGACAGCCTACGCCTCAGTCACCTGCACCCAAAGACAGCACACCTGACTCTCCTACAACCACATCCTCTTCCTCCACTTCCATCACAACTACTCCTACCCTTTACCTTGGTCCTAAGAAATATTACCTCTCTAATCTTAACCTCTTTCCCTCCCCTGACCCACCCCCTCCATCGGTTAAGAGTCCCAAGAGCACCTCAGCCACCACCAGCCCAGCTTCGAGTGTCCAAGTGGTGCATGGCTTCTGGAGTCCACCCTTTGGCGGCAGTGACACTTCACTGAGCAGCAAGGGGACATCCAGCCCACCCCCAGGCAAGAGGACACGTAAACTGAAGGGCCGCCGTGAGAGGACTGAGACGGCTGCCCCCAAGGAGCCAACAACGGCCACTTCACCTGCCACAACAGCCAGGGGAGGCAAGGGCCCGAGAGCCCCATCTAAGGAGCGAAAGGGCAGCAGGGCGGAGAGGTCATCCATCAGGAGCGCGGAGCTGGAGGGCCCCGCAAGCCCACTCCCGCCTGCAAGGGACGACAGCAAAGGGCCCAGGACTCCGTCCCCGAAGGGGCCTGCCACTGCACAGTCGGAGGGCGAGTGAGCAGGGTGTCCAGCCCAGGTCTGGCTCCCTAGACTTCCTGGAAGAGCACCGCTGAAGAGGGCCCCGCCGTGAAGACAGGCACCGCTGAACAGGGCCCCGCCGTGAAGACAGGCACCGCTGAACAAGGCCCCGCCGTGAAGACAGGCACTGCTGAACAGGGCCCCGCCGTGCAGAAGAGCACCGCTGAAGAGGGCCCCGCCGTGAAGACAGGCACTGCTGAACAGGGCCCCGCCGTGCAGAAGAGCACCGCTGAACAGGGCCCCGCCGTGCAGAAGAGCACCGCTGAACAGGGCCCCGCCGTGCAGAAGAGCACCGCTGAAGAGGGCCCCGCCGTGAAGACAGGCACCGCTGAAGAGGGCCCCGCCGTGAAGACAGGCACCGCTGAACAGGGCCCCGCCGTGCAGAAGAGCACCGCTGAAGAGGGCCCCGCCGTGAAGACAGGCACCGCTGAACAGGGCCCCGCCGTGCAGAAGAGCACCGCTGAACAGGGCCCCGCCGTGCAGAAGAGCACCGCTGAAGAGGGCCCCGCCGTGAAGACAGGCACCGCTGAACAGGGCCCCGCCGTGCAGAAGAGCACCGCTGAACAGGGCCCCGCCGTGTAGAAGAGCACCGCTGAAGAGGGTCCCGCCGTGAAGACAGGCACCGCTGAAGAGGGCCCCGCCGTGAAGACAGGCACTGCTGAACAGGGCCCCACCGTGAAGACAGGCACCGCTGAAGAGGGCCCCGCCGTCTCAGGCACCGCTCCGCTGGGCCCTTCCTGTCAAGCACCGCTCCGCTGGGCCCCGCCGTCTCAAGCACTGCTCCGCTGGGCCCTTCCTGTCAAGCACCGCTCCGCTGGGCCCCGCCGTCTCAAGCACCGCTCCGCTGGGCCCCGCCGTCTCATGCACCGCTCCGCTGGGCCCTTCCTGCAAACACAGTTCACGGTTCACTGTGGCCATCATGCATCCTCCTTGACCAGTGGAGCAATTCCTCCACCTGATGGACTGTGGCTTTGCACTCCCCAGGATATGGCAGTGGGCAATCCAACCACTGTAGAGACATTGAGAGACTGTGGCTTTGCACTCCCCAGGATATGGCAGTGGGCAATCCAACCACTGTAGAGACATTGAGAGACTGTGGCTTTGCACTCCCCAGGATATGGCAGTGGGCAATCCAACCACTGTAGAGACATTGAGAGACTGTGGCTTTGCACTCCCCAGGATATGGCAGTGGGCATGGTGGCCCCTTCGTGGGTCTGGCGTCGTGGACTCATGTGGCTGAGGTGCCCCCCTTCCCTTCCCCCTGAGGTGCCTGTAGTTTTGTCATCAGATGCCCCTGCAGTGTTCTCTCCAAAGGACTCAGGTCTCGTGTGTGGGCTTTGCCCTTGTGTTGCTATACTTTGGCCCACGGACAAATCGTTAATACGTGAAATGTGCAGGACTGATTTCTTCAGTTGTCCACTGCTGTGTATATAGACTTTTTAAATGTAAATATTCTGGCTAGTTGACCAATACTTATCGGAGGCTATTTTGGACATAAATATTTATTGTCAATTTTGAAATGTCATTGTATTTTTTACGGGGGTTTGGTTGGTGTCACTGTGACTTGTTGCTCTGCATTGGTGTGTACATATGGGGGGTGGAGGGGGTTGCATATGTGTGTGCCCGTAACCTTTCGTCCTCCCCCCTCCCGTGTGTCGTAGGTGCTGTACTCACCGTTGACGTCTGCGCCGGAGTTCGTACTCGTGGTAGATGAGCAGGTAGACGAGAGCAAGTATGATGTTCAATTCGGGTTCCATGCTGTCCTCCGTACTCGTGGAGTGCGTAGAGGTGAGCGTTTTCACATTCGTAGTCTGTTTCCGCCGTGTTTTTATCGGCGGGGCTCCCGCCCCGGAAAAGGTGGCGGATTGGTGGGTCATGATAGTGTGGGCGGTACATTGTCTGCCGCCTGGCTGTTGGCGGTGACCGCCGCGCTGTTTGTTTGTCCCGCCGTGGCGGTCGGAGTGTTAATGTGGCGGGCTGTGTTGGCGGTTCCCGCCAGGGTCAGAATTCCATTTTTTGGACCGCCAGCCTGTTGGCGGGTTGTCCGCCGCTTTATCACCGACCGCCAGGGTTAGAATCACCCCCTGAATCTGGTAAGATTAAAATTAGAATTAAATGAAATGATTGTGGGAACACTAGAATTAAATAGAATTGACTCATAAAATGAAGATGAGTTATGCTTCATGTGTAAAGATGTCACAAACAGACCAGTATTGGCACATCAGAAATTATCAGAACTTGCAGAAAAATATGAAGTGTATATCGAGAAATCCAAACCATTAAAGAGACATTGTGAAAATGAGATCTCCTGGAATGAAAATTCATATTACAGAATTAATTCAAAGTATTTCAACATGTGAAGCATTACATAAATGGGAAGGCAGATGGATAAAGAAAAAGAACAGAATAAAAGAGAATCTGTGACTTCAAACTCTACTGAGACTCTGCAGACTGATAGTCCAGTGAAAATATTACCAATGAGAAAAATTCCTGGAGGGAATTTTGCTCATGTCCCTTGGAGCAGGAGTGATATTTTGTCATTAATAAATGATTATCCGATATTGCAAGTGAAGCCAGTGGAACGGTATCAACAGACAGACAGGTTTGTGAAACTTGCAAAATGTTTGCAGGGAGAATCAAATACTCTTTTAGGAATAGTAGTCCCAGCTGATTTAAGGATTCAATTCAAGAGAAGTGATGACTGACCCACGAGAGAGCCTCAGGAGATAGAGTTACAGTTGTGCCATCTCCTGAAATAATGAAAAGCTATTACAAAATGATTGAATTTTTGAAATCGAGAATTTATCCCCAAAGGTATTGATTGGCAGAGAATTGATGGTACAACTCAGGAAGCAAAAGACTCAATATATGCATAATACAAATTGTTGTTACAGGCATTCATACATTATAGTGGTACAAAGACACTTAAGCCCAAAGACATGATTCATTTTGTGTTCAGGTTTGTGCAGGGGTTGAGACCTGAAGTGGTAACATGCTAAAGAGTTATTTGATTTGCTGGCAAGCAAAACCGATTGATGAAGTTATTGCAGTTTGCTAAATAATGTAATGACAAAATTGATATGAAACAGAAAAGATAGAGAGAAAAGGCAATGGTGATGCATATGAGAGCAGCACAATCTGGGATGCAGTGAATACAATAACAGCAGGGAAATATGCAAGTATTTCACAGTCAGGGACAGGCAAGAGGAAGAGAACTTGGTAATGGTGGAAATGGAAATCGTGTTGATCTGAATGCTAATGTTAATCCAGGTGCTGTGCAGATAATGAAAAAAATGTGACTGTGTCATGCGTGCAGCAGTTTTGGACATTGGAAGCGGGAATGTCTTTTGATGGTGCAGGAAGATGTTGTGCAGATGACTGAACACAATCTTTTTACAAATTTGAGAGGACCGAGAAATCGGAATCCTAACACAAATTTCCAGAATATGAATAATGAAATGTAGATTCCTCAAATACAAATTCCCCAACAAGAGGTACCACAACAGCAAATGCAACATCAGATGCAATTAATGCCAAATCTGCAGCAAATGCAAATACCTTAAGCTCCAATGACAAAGCAGCAGTTAGTAGTTCCTCAGCAGAACATGGGTCAAACGTTTAGTCAAAATGGTCAGCAATTGATTACACAACATCTTTTAACACATTGATGATTAAATGAATGGTGAAATCATGAGTGTGAATTCGTATGAAGAAGAATGTGTGCTAGCAGCTTTTATAGAGGTGGATCAGAGTGGTCCCTATGTGAATGGAGCAGTTATGGGTCATGAAATGTCATCCCTGGTTGACACAGGAGCTACACGCTCTACTGTCAGAACTGCAGAAGTTCCCAATGTGCCACTTTCTAGGGGAACAGTTCAGGTTGTAGGAGTAGTGAATCAACACCTGAAAAATATGATGAAGAGACTTGTGCAAATTAAGATGTTCGAGTACTAGCACAAATTATGAAATTGCCATTCAAACAAATAGTGATGATGAAGAATCATGCACACCAGTTGGTTGTATTAAAATTATTGAAGAATTCTCATTGATTACTCTTTACTCCATATTTACAGTACAGGACATGCCGAGTGAATTACAAGATACAGGTATTCTAAAAGTTTGGGATCTTTTGGGATGAGATATTGGCATAATAAAAGGAGTGGAACCAGTGTCAAAGTTATTGTTAAATCTAATGAAGTTTTACCGAACCACACCACAATATCACATGGCACCAGATGTAGTTGAAGGAGTCACTCCTGTAATTGCAGATTTTGTTGAGCAGAGGGTTTTGAAAGAAGTACTGAGCAGCCCAAGCAAATCACTTATTATGGGTTTGTGAAAACCTAGTGGGAAATTTTGTTCAGGATTTGAGAAAAAACAATGACGTAGTGGTCATATGTTGTCCTTTGGAACCAAATCCAGGAGTGATTTTGTTCCTAATTCCATGTGACGCAGAATGGATCAAAGTAGTGGACTTATCACAAGCATTTCTCTCAGTACCTTTACATGAAGATAGTCAGTTTCTCTTTTGTTTTAATTTCTGAAGTTGTGTGTATCTCAATTAAAAATATAAATTTTTGATCAAGTGTTGTAAAATAATTTAGAATCATTGGAAATGCCTTTCCAGTGTACATTGGTTCAGGACACTGATGCCTTAATGATTGCTTCAAAGACACAAGAAGCATGTAGGCAAGATTCTATTGCCTTACGAAATCATTTGGGCGAAAATGGACAAAAAGGCCCTCATTATGACTTCGGCGCTCAAAACAGCTGACAGCCGAAGTCACGCCCACCAGGAGACCGACATTTTATGACTCCTGGAAGCTCTCTGCCATAAATTGGGTGGAGAGCTGCCAGCAGCCATATTGGCGGTCGGCAGTCTAGTGGAGGTTGCTCCAATAGCACCGCCATGTCATCACAACACCGCCTGCCATGTTACAACTTTGTAATCGGTGTGGCGGTGTTGTGGTGACGGGGTGGTGCCGGCGGAGCAGGCCCCATGGACCCCATTACTTCCCGGATGACCACCAGGTAAGGTGATCGACCTACAGGGGAGTGGGGTGTTGAGTGTTGAGTGCTTGAATAGGGGTGTGTGTGTGTGTGAATGGAGGGGGTGAGGGGGTGTTGTGTGTGTTTGTGTGTGTGCAAATGTCTGTGTTCTTGTGTGAATGCGTGTATGCGGGGTGGGGGGGTGTTGTGGCCATGTGTGCATGTGTGTGTGAATGTGTGAACATGAATGTGTGCATGTATGTATGTATGTTTGGATGTGTGCGTGTATGTCTGTATGTGTGGTGTGTGAATGCATGGATCGGGGGTCAGTGTGGGGGTCAGTACGGAGATTGGGGAGGGGGCGTTGCTGCTTTTGGGGTGGGAGGCACCTGGTGGGTTGGGGTGGGGGATTCCTACAGGGAGGGGGCATTGGGGAGTCGTGTAGTGGCAACAGGAATTAGTATTCCTGTCTCCAGTATCCTTACCACCAGGGATTTTGTAGCGGGGCTGCCGCCACAGAATCCCTGGTTGTAAGGATACTCATTATACTGTCGGTGGTGTTAGGTGGAGCCTGGCCAAAGGTGGTCAACCTTTGACCAGGTGGTCCTATCCCCTTGGCGGTACAGGCGGTGAACTATCTGCGATGCAGCCAGTTCACTGCAATGGTCATAAGTTGGTGGTCATGCACTGCCATGCTGTTGGCGGTCGAGCCAACACCGCCGGTGTGGTGGGGCAGGACCGCCAGGGTCATAATGACCCCCAAAGTGGCTCCAACAGAATTACAGTACTGTCAAAAATAAGTGACATATTTGGACATCAAATAGAGAAAGGTGCAAGGAAAGTATCCAGAGAAAGGGTTTCAGCTATATTGCAAATTAACCCTCCTGTTACTCAAAGGAATGTCAGGATGTTTTTGGGAATGGTGAGTTACTGTTGCCAATGGATTCCCAATTGTTCTACTATTTCTAAGTCCTTGGAAAGATTGACCCACAAAAGATACTGTTGATCCAGTGCCCTTCAATAAAGCTTATGTGAAAGATTTTACCCTACTGAGAGAGAGTCTGTGCAGAGTACCAGCTCTGGGAATGCCTGACTACACAAAACCGTTGTCTCCGTTTTCTCATGAACTTGATTGTTGTGCTTTTTCTGTCCTGACACAGGTACATGGTGGCATAAATCATCCTGTAGCATATTTTTCAACTACACTGGATCCAGTTGCTAATGCTTTGCCAGGCTGCCTGAAACAGGGGACCTTGAGTTGGTGCTAGTCTTACCCAGAGTGAGAGCATTGTGATGGGACATCGTTTAACTGTTCTAGTCCCTCACTCAATTGAGATCTTGCTTACCAGGACCAAGACTCAATACTTGTCAAATGCTCTGTTATCTCACTATTAGTTGATAATTTTGGGTTCCCCAAACATAACCTTCAAAAAGTGTGGAGTACTTAACCCTGCTGCTTTGTTACCCATGGATACTGCTGGATCTGAAAATGTAAATGAAATGGAACATGACTGCCTGGATGTTACCTAACAGTGCACTAAACCCAGACCTGATATTCAGGATAAACTGAGAAAAATGACCAAATAATTTTTGCTGATGGTTCCTGTTTAAGAGACAATGCGGGAACATTAAGTGCTGGTTATGCTGTGTGCACTATTGCTGGTGTACTCAAAGCTTCATGGCTTCAAGGAGTATTTTCTGCACAAATGTCTGAATTGGTTGCTCTTACTAGAGCATTCTGTATTTCATCACAGCTCACAATTCCAATTTTTACAGATGGTCAATGTGGGTTTGGTGTTGTACATGACTGTGGGCAGTTGTAGTCCCAAAGGGGTTTCATATCCTCTTCTGGTTCACCATTAGAAACAGTGACAGGATTCATGAATTGTTAAGCGCTTTGCAATTACCTGAAAAAATCACAGTTGTAAAGTATAGTGAACATTGCGCAGCAAATTACTTTATCTCTATGGTTAATGCCTATGCATTGCCAGACACTGTGCACTTCATTATGTCACTTCCAATGAAGAGTGGAAAAATGTACCAGTACATTACACTGTGCTTACCGTCCTAAAGCTTCTGGATTAGTGGAACAAATGAATGGTACTCTGAAAGCTCGATTAGCAAAAATGTGTGCATCTACTTCTCTGTAATGGCCTGTTGTTTTACCTGTGGTTCTGATGAGCATGCAAAGTACACCAGACAGAAAGACTGAACTCTAACCACATGAAATATGGATGGGCAGAGCCATGAGATTTAAAGCTATTGATGCAAATGTGCTTGATAGCATAACAGATGACTTGGTGCTGGATTACTGCAAGAGTCTAGCTGATGTGGTTTGCTCTTTGTCTCACCAGCTGGAAGCAACAGACGTGCCACCATCCCAAGACCATGGTCACAGTCTATAGGCTGATTGGGTGGTGATCAAGAAGCACGTGCAAAACACTTGCTTGGAGCCTAGGTGGAAGGGTCCATTCCAGGTCATATTAGTGACAATGACTGCTGTGAAGTGTGCTGGAATTCAAAACTGGATTCATGCAGCCATACTCATAAAGTACCATATCCTTTGGATGATGAAGATCCAGTGTTCCTGAGAGCACCAGCAGACACTGTACAGTCTCAAGAAGAGCAAATGACAAAATACAGAGCAAGAGGCTACAGAGATAAAGACAGTGAAAATTGATGAAGATCCAGATCCAAGTACTCCTCTGACAGATGAAATTGAGGACAATCCTGATACTCCTCTATCAGCAGAAACAGAAGTGGATGTAGCAGAAGAGTCAAGTCTGAGTTGGAGGACTCTCCTAGAAGCAGACAATTGGGAAAAAGTGGTAAAACAAATATCTTTTCCTGACGTGCCTGAAGTGGAGTTCAGTTGAATCAAAATCACATAGATTTGATGCCTCCTGAAGTGGCTAGTGGCGCAGGTGAAACAAGTCAAAGTAGAAGAAGAACTTGTCAACTCCCTGCTAGACCAAGAAGAATTGTAAGTCTAGTTGTATCTTCTCTGTCTAGAAAAACTGTGAAAGGCCTTCTTCGCCTACAGCTGAAAAGGTTTGTAATGTGTTCTCGAGCATAAATGAGAAAGCAGAAACAGCAGAAGGAACAGATCTGAGTGAAGGAGAAATAAGTACGAATTGAAAAAAAATAAAAAAGTAAAATAGTTGTAAGTTGTTAATACTTATGTCCTGAATCGGGGTATCTTGTAGCCGATGAGTTGGAGCACAAGTTTATGTCCATTTGTTTTGACCATGGAAATCCAGTTCAGCAGTTTGGACTTGAAATAGTACCTGAAGTGAGTTTTGAAATTAAATTGTCAATTGATCAAGAAAGGCATTATGCATTAAAAATAAAAGTCAGTGATCAGCAGATTGTGATCTACTGAAGGAAACATTTGAAACTGATTTTGACAAAGCTGCTAAACTGAGTTTTGACGAATTCTGGAGAGCATGAAAGTTGCTGTATATAATCACAAAGAAAACTGAAGATTATTTTTCATGTTTGCTGTGGCTGCGTAGTTAGGTCTATATATTTTTCTTCTTCCACTTTTTGATTCTTTACAGGCTATGAATATCAATTTGCAATAAAAGCAGTGGGTGCAAGTGTGTGTGTTGGATGGCAGTTGTATGTGTGTTGTTAAGTTTGTTGTTGATTATAAGCATGAGTATTTCTGATAAAGCTGAAACTACTGATACACCTCCTCCAATACAAGAAATTACTACACTTTATTAGTCAGACGAATTCTATAAAAATGAGAGTTACTTACATTCACACAACTCACAAGGAGATCTTTCGATCTAATGTTTACTATTGTTTGCTGTATGAATATGTTGAGATTATGAATGTGAGAGGATGTTATGTCTGTACACAAATTCCTTCCCCAGTAGAAGAAGGAATTACATATCATAGTTTACCACCAACATATGGGATCAGTTGTAGTCTATTATTACAAGACTCTATGATCAAGAATACATAAGTTACTTTTACTTGAATTTAGATGTGGTCTTTTCTTTTGTTCTACTTAACCAACACTTGAGGAATATTGCTAAAGCTAGGAATATAGACATTGCACAGGATTTCTTTGAGCCTACACTGACATTTAGTACCGCCTGTGCTCACAGGAATAAATTGACATGCATACGTTCGCCAATTGAGAAAAGTTTCCTGAATCAGGCTGATGCTAAAAGAAAAGGAATTGAAGAGAAAATAGAAAAGGGCTTAATAAAATACAATTATAAGAATTATCATGCATATAGCATGCTTTAGATTACCAACATATAGGGAGGCTTTGTATACACAGGCCTCAATCCAGAACTGATACTAAGTCTGTGGGAATGAGTGAATGCCGACATGTATTTCTGTTTAGGAACATATGGGACTTTATGCTTCATGTACAAGATCCTACGATTTCTGGTGGGCACTCTATTTGGGGTAAAGAATGCCTATTATCATCTCCGTAAGGGATGGCATGGGACTTGTTATCTGGGGGTGGTTTTCCCTAAAATGTACCAGATTGACAACATAAATGATACTTATGACAAATCAAGACCAAGAGTATAAAGGGAAAGATTTTCAGAAATAATTGGAGATATATTTGGAGCAATTATCCCTTCTGTAGAAGTTGTTCTGAATGATATTAAAATTCAATAATTGTCAACCATTGTGGACAGAAAATGAATAGACTTTCCTGGAGAAACACTTACTATGGATACAGACATGGCTGCATCTGTTCGATGGTTCTTCAGAATGGTCTTGCAATAGACATCCTAGGGGCGGAGTCTGTTGGACGCTTAAGGCACAACATTGCTGCACTTTTATCCCAGATAATTGTAAAGAAATTAGAAGCTACCTTAAAAATTTGACGACTTTGAATTCAGACTTAAAGGATCTGAAACAACCAAATGTGTGAGAAAATCTAGGTAAACATTTTACAAAAATGGGAAACTGGTTGGGAAATCTTGGTCAGGTTTTTGTGGGAATAATTCTTAATAGTGGTTGTATGCCTCATTTGTATAATTGGACTTTTCAAACTGTACAGATTCATACAAATACAAAAGATGAAAAATAAACAGAGGAGGGAAGAAATAGAAATGGAAGAGATGAAAAGCAAATACTTTCATGATTTGAAAGATTTTGAAGATTGGTGAAAACCTAACTGTAGATCTACTAAACAAACTAAGCTTTGAATTGTCTCATTAACGAAATGTTCTTTTGTGACAGCACATATTGCCGTCAGAGGAGGAATTGTTAGAGAGCAAATATTATTCATAAAATATGAGAAAATTGTATAAATAGTGTGTACTAAATGGCGTACTTAAAGAGACTGATACTAGAAATGTAAAACTTGCATGCTCCTCTCCAATGACAATAGCCTCACAGACGTAGTGATCCCACGGGTCTGAAACAGACCCCTCTTACTTTTTTATTATAGCTCCGGGGAGGTGGTGATCCCAGGGGCAGTGGGGGGGCGTGCGGCCCCTTGCTAATATTTGCTTATAGCCCTGGGGATGTGGTGGTCCCCAGAGCTGAGGGGGAGGCCCACACTTTAAAACAATTTTGCCCCAGGGAGGTGGTGACCCCCAGGCCGCGGGGAGCCATGCGGCCCCCCATACACAATTTCCATTTTGCCCTGGGGAGGTGGCGGTCCCCAGGGCAGCAGGAGGGGGCCAGGAGGTCTCTCCCACGCATTATTGTACAAACTCTCCTGGGAATTGGCTCACCCAGGGGCTTAATAAATATGAAGCACAGGAGTCCGACCTTTGTTTTTTATTTTATTTTACGGTGGATCCATGGATCCACTGTGACTCTGGCCGTAAAATAAAAACAAATGCTTTTTAGCCAAGGGGGTACCTTTGGCACCCCACTACCAAAGCTAAAGAGTCATGGTGTTTATATCCGGGCCCCTTTTCTTCATGTTTTACTTTTTTTCTGTGACTCTGCTGAAGCAGAGACACAAGATTGCTGGCAACACTTCAATGGATTCCTTGTTGAAGTGCTGTCAACCAATCAGATCTTAGCATGAGATCACGTCCCAAGATATGCAAATTTGTTTCCCCCTTAATTTATCAAAAACTACTGATCGTTATTATGCCAAAACAAAAAAGCTCCCTTTCTGGACCAGGACCTTCCTTTCTTCCATATTTGGTGTAATTCCATCCAGTAGTTTTGGCGCTATCGCTGTTCAAAATCCCTATGGAAAAATTAATGGGGAAAATGTGTTTTGGGACCCTTCCCTTTTTCTAAGCCCCCTGGACGGATCACCCCAAAACATTCCAGACAGCAGCAGGCCTGACTTGCAATTTTTTGGGAAAGTTTTGTAAAGGTTCGTCAAGCGGCAGCAAATATATAGACAAGTAAAAATATAGAACTACCTAGTGGCGACTGCACTAGAATATATCTATCTATCTACTTATCTATCTATATATATATATATATATTTTGTCTATGATGTAACATAGCCAAAGTCCAAGAATCACCAGACAACCGCTCAGGCAGTAGACAGGCCTCAGCACAGACATCTAAAATACCTCTGACACCTTGATTTTGGGCATGCCCCTTATTACCCCCTCCAGCTCAGTCCCTCAGAAGCCCATTCTGCCAGTGATACTTCCCTTTTAATTTGTGATTTTTTTTCATGTGAGACCCACAATGTTTTTGACTTCAAGTCATTTGTGGTATTTCCTGGGGTTGCAGGATCAAATAAATCTGTTCGCTGGTTTCTGTTCCAGAACTAGCCTGTCCTGCGGATTGAATCTTTATCATGGCTTGATTGGTAAACTGTCCTGCTTGGAAAGGATTAGAAAGAGTGTAATTCTTACATCAAGCATTATGCATGTAACACACTACAAGGCCCAGAGCTAATTGCAGAAAACATCATGCATGCAAAACACTACAGTCCAAAGAACATGACCTCCCTGCAGATTGCATTTTCCATAAAAATCAAAAGCTACATTCTTCATTATTATTTTAAGAATGTTTCAATCATGTCATATTCTGTGCTACTTGCAACAATATATTTCCACGTCAGGCAAGCAGCACAGATAGTTGAGCAAGCGCCACACATTTCCTGCTCCAGCTCACGTGCACAACCTCATCCTCTACTGCATTAGCCACAACCAGGCAGGGCTAAACTGCGAAGCAACCACCCCTAAGTTTCACCACTTGAGTAAGCCAGACCAACTCAAGGGAACGTTTTGGGACTTCTCCTCTCGAGAATTCTTTGAAAAAATAGGGGCAACTTTTTGCAGTTTATAAGTTATAACTCTCCTAATATTATACCGTATACCACGCACTTCAATTCCGGTTCCCACTTAATGCCATCAATATAATAAATTATTTTGCATATAACACTGAATAACACAGATTGTTCATTCAATGTAAAACTTTCCCTACCTTCTCCTTCACTTTTTTGCCCGATATTTACATTGTGGGGAAAAAAAATCCATCACCGTGAGAGCGCTTCTTAGCAAAAACGATCTATTTTCAGGACCTTTATTTTTTATTGCGTTCTAGTCCTCTTGTCCAGAAATCATAAACGGTGATACAGGAACTACAAGTACCATAATTGCCGTGTGAATCCACCACGTTACCTGACCCATATCCAGGGATCAACTTCTAAAAGAATGAGGGCCTGTCCCAAAGGTCTGCTCCTGGGGTGTTAGTAATAATCGACGTGCTGAATACCAAGCCCGCAAAGTGTTGAGTTCACCTCAGACACATTTAATCCACTGCCAGGCACTCAATACACCTTTATCTAATTCTTGTCGGTACCTGCTTTATCCTCTTGTTCTCGGTTTTATATCTTTCCCTTCCTCCTTTTCTCCTCTTTGTGTGTTTTCCTCTCACTTGCTCAGGATTAATATCTGAAAAAGAAAAAAAGTGCCAGTGCCCAAAAGTGACTGACAGTGGACTCCACCGACAACCACTGGCTAAAATTAAGCAGTGCATACACATGTCTGTGTCTGACTGGTCATGCAAAAAAAGTTCTAGCGATAGTGCTTCATGAAACAAACAAACTTAGACCCAGATTTACAAAACAGTGGTGCAGCACTGCATCAAAATTTGCAACACTTTGCCACTTTAGAAAGGCAGAAATGCGTCGTATTTACAAAAATACACCGCACCCCTGTCTTTTGACCCACCCGGCACTAAATTTAGCTGGCAGTGCTAGCGCAGGCATCCTTGCACCATAGTGCAAAGGTGTCTGCATTGAGGGGATAGATTGTTTATGTGCAGGAAGATGTCCCTTCCTGTACATAAACAATCTACAATGGTGATTTGGCACTTCTATGTGTGCTGCAAAATGCAGCACACAGAAAAGTTCTAAATCATCCTTTTTGAATGATTGTTTACATGCCGGAAGGGAAACCTTCTGGCACGTAAACAATGATTCATAGCCTTTTGCTCTTTCTATGTGTACTGCAGAACGCAGCACACGTAGAAAAAGCAAAAAACGAGGAGGAATAAAAGTATTCCTCCTCGTTGCGTCAAGCTAATACCACCCCTGGGGTGCCGTTAGATTTTCGCATTGCCACCGACCTACGATTTCTTGTAAATCTGGGGCACTGTCAAAAGCAATGGGTATTAGGTTGGAATGTAAACAGCAACATCCATTGCATGCCCCTCTGCCACAGAGAACTGTGTCACAGGGACCCATATTTACAAAGAGGCGTAAAGCCCCAAAAGTGGCTTAACGCCTCCTTGTAAATATGGTGCCGTGAATAGCACCACCGGAGTGTCACTAAAAGTGATGCTCCGGTGGCGCTAGGGCTTTGTAAACCTGGCTCTTAGTTTATAAAATGCTGAGGACCAGATTTAAGAGGGCCTAGTGCCACTTTAGAGCTGCCTTAGTGTCATTTCTTTTACACTAAGGTGGTGCTAAGGTGACCTTTTCCCTGTGCCATATTTACAATGTGGCACAATGCATTCATTGCGCCACTTTGTAACCATTTGTCCTACATTATGCCAGTGCAAGGCATAATGTATGCAAAGGAAGCGTTCCCCCGTTATGGAAGCCAAAAAATGGCGCTAAAAAATCAAAGAGATTTCTTTGTGTTATTTTTTTCAGCACTTTTAATGCCTGCTCAGGGGAGGCATTAAAAGGGGTACACACAATTGTTTACAGTGGGCCCCTATGTACATTTCAGGGTCATCGCCAAAATGTTGGCACTAACCCCGAACAGTACATCAATATCGACAAACATTTTGACGCTGTTGCCCATACCCTGCGCTATGGTGCGCCATTTCCTACATACAGCGTACACATGGTGGCGGTAGGTGGGTGCTAATGGGGGCAAGAAAAGTGGCGCTGCACTGGGTGCAGCACCACTTTCTTAAATCTGCCCCTGAATGTTTTCAGGTCTACAAATATAACAATATAAGAAAGTTATAAATATTCCATTGTTACAATATTCCATAAACACTGCGGTCAACATCAATTAAAAAAAATATATATTTTTGGATATGTGTACGATAGGCACTACCAGCATCTCTTGTAGACAAAAGTGATCCATATGATTTCCTGAACCAAAGTGCTTACATTGGTGAGGCCCAGCATCATGCTGCAGTTGAAAGCCGGATGCAGATTCCAAAACTGAAGAAAATGTTACACTATGGAGGGGTATGCAGCGGCATATGTAGGCCTGGATGATAGCACCCTCTATATGTTGTAAGGGCCATGTTCACAAAAAATAGAACTATAATTATGCCTTGACTTGAGAATACCTTTTTTTCTGTTCACAAAATTCCAATAGGTACACCTGCACAGTTGTGCCAAGTACCGATTTCCAGGTGTGCTTCTGGGAATGTGATGTGGCTTTTCGTAAATTTAGGATTAAGACCGAATTTTAACTCTGTGAATAGGGCCCCATATGTTCTAAGTACATGGTATGATGCTGATAAACCAAACTTGAAAGTGAGACAGCCTTATTTGGCTGTCCAAAATCTGCACTCCCCTTCCCAATTGTTTTCAGTGCATAATCTGCACAGAAAAGACTGTATGAATCTGAAGCTGCCCCTGCCTTTGTCTGTGCCACATGTGTACCCCTCAAACAGCCTTCCCTATCAATATATCAAACATAGGTGAACACCTCTGGAATTGTCTGAACTCAGTTACTCTGATTCGCCTCACCTCTGTGCCCCTGGCTTCAGTGAGGTACACGCTGCCGACCTCTCTCCATGCTCGCCGAAGGCCTCAGACGGTCCTGGGATTCTAATAAAGGTTTCCCAAAATGTTGAACTACCATTGACCATGCCCAATCTCCTAATCCCAATGTTCGTCCGTCTGCCCCAATCCCAAGTGTCAAGAACTATGAAGTGTTTAAAGGTGTGAAGTAAATGTCATCTTTTTACTGGAGCCAATGGGCACACGTCCCTTTATTATAAATTATAATGCAGTGTTATTGCATTAGATAGTAAGTCCATATCACTGTGTATTGCAAAAAGGGTAAACTGCAGCATATTCGTTACTGTACACTCACCACAGGTTTAACTTGATAGCACCTTCTCCATATGAGGGTCTGGGTATGTTGATTTAAACGAATAATACACATACAAGCACTTCAGATACCAGTTATTTTCTACTACTTTTTTTGTTTTCAATTCTTCCATTTAATGAGCACCTGGGAAGAGATTCTAGGGAGAACATTAACCATCTTCCATTGCTCACATGTTGAGCACCTATTTCTTCTCTTTTTATGTATGAATTGACATTGATTATGTTCTGCCAATGAAAATGAGGAAGATTGTGAATTATTTATTTTCAAAAACAAGGTAAAAAGGATAATTCAGCTTTAGGTGTCTTAACGCGCACACCAAGACGTGTATTTCCCACATTGAAAAAATGTGTATGTTGGAGTACTTATTAGTGCTTGAAATATGTAGTTTTAAGTGGCAAAAAAACTCTTTTGCCTATAAATAGGTCTTCTGCTGAGATCTCTTTGATCTTGTTTGAATACTTCAAAAAGCAAGAGAAATGGGTTGATACTTTCTTGGGGCTGTTGGTTCTCTAGACCTCACTTCTATAGTGCTCAAGCTCCATGATTCCAACCGTAGCGACATACTGAACTCTGATATACGTCAACCCTACCCTGCTCTTCCACCACATGGGCTCATGCAGTTCTATCAATGCCGCCTGGAAATCACATACTGCTTAACCAGTGCACATACGTTCTTTGCTGCAGTACCGATGCAGTTAATGTAGTATGTGCACTCATAATGCTTTCCTTGTTGTTTTTTACGAAAGAGAAATAGTTGCATCTAAAAAATCGAAGCAGGTAAAACGCATTTGTTCCTATGAGGCTTCCACTTCCATCCCTACTTTTTTTTTATTATTTTTTATTGACAAAGTAAAATACAAAATTCCGTATTGACATCAACATTCCATGACATCAGAAGCATAAGCACTAAGCATCCACCGAAACAAGTAGATCCATCTTGTCAGTATCACTTCCAGTCCATATCAGTATATTCAGGATGATCATGCAGACCACAGTATTGTCTGGACTTCTCTTGATCATTGGTATCCACGGCAGTGCCACTCATGCAATTCTAGATCTCTTGCGATAACAGAAAAGATCGCACTGGGTCCCAAAAATCTTTAGCCAAGATGTAGGATGTAAGGTTTAGTTTTATACCTCGAACTGTGTATTACAATAAATCATGTCTCTTGACCAAGAACTTGTTTTTGGTGCAGCTGTGCTCGACCAAGAGATTGCTATCAGTCGTTTAGCTACTAAGAGGGCGATGGCGACAAAGCCCCATTCAATTTAAGGAATATCCACCGTGGCTCCCAGCGGAGCCAAGCTCAGGTAGGGATGTGGTCTCCGTGGTTCACAAGAGTGAAAAAATAGCTACCCAATTCTCCTGTATTTTATGACACTCCCATGCCATGTGTAAAAGAAAAAAAAAAACGTTAAATATGCCTTTTTACTTACAGTATATTAGACTACTAGGGGTGAATTTGGAAATCATCTCCCAGGTATAATAATATCAATGGAGAAATGTAAAATGCAATAGTTTATTTCTATAAGTGAAAGGTATATGCTTCCTGCACATAAACAATCTATCTCCTCAACACAGTATGGTGCAAGGATGCCTGGGAGAAACGCTGGGGTGTGCCGTATTCCTGTAAATACGGCACATCCCTGCATTTTGAAAGTATGCGGCCCTGCTATTTTCGGCGCAGCACCACTTTGGAAAAAATCACGGCCTTAATTAAAAAAAAAAAAAAAAAAAAACAGGAGATACTGCAGAAGCAGACATGGAGAACCCAGCAGACCAGAGACCCCAGGACAACTCCGACAACTCCAGCAACCTAGTACCAGCCAGGATGTCCAGACGAACTCCCAAAAGAAGGAGAAGAGAAAGAGGAGTTTTAGGTTTAGTGAGGTGGAGAACAACATCCTGATCACTGATGTGATGGAGCCTCAACACCAGCTCTTCGTCACCTGTAAATTGCCATTAGGGAGGAACGAGGCAATATGACAGTCCATTGTGGACAAAGTCGACAGTGGGGCAGAGGTGAAGAGGACAGTCATCAACTGTAAAAAGCACTGGCATGATTGCAAGTGCAGAACAAAGGAGAAACTGGCCAGCAACCGCAAGGCAGCATTGCAGACCGGAGGTGGAAGTCCAGCACCTCAGGAGCAGCTGGATGCGTTGGAGAAGATGGTGGCAACCATCATCCATGAAGAGTTGGTGGCAGGAGTCCCAGTACAAGACAGTGCGACATATGAAGAACTGCGAGATCCACAGGGTAAGTAAGGGGGGGCAATGTGGTAACTAGGCAACATCATAAGGTGGAGGCAGCTATGTCCCATCGTAAAATACACAGTCTGAAGGCCAAGGGTAGCATTCTGACACACTTATGGTGTCATGTAGGCTGTCATTATTCTAATGAGACTACTGGATTTGAGTGGCAGAATCACCTGCAGTGTGGGGGACTCAGTCTAACCCACTACAGTTGACACCTGTCGGTCTAATCCGGGTTTTGCTCCGGCTAACTAGAAGTCCCTCATCTCCACCCAAAAGCAGGGATGATTGGGCAGCCGAGCGGATGACACAATTGATTTCTCAGGGAAATCATGGTCACTCAGATCACATCCGTTTCTCTCAGTTACATTAGTCTCACATATGCAAGGACAGTCAGAGGCAGTATATGTTACAATAAGGTTTTAATGAAGCAACTGCATCTTAGATAATAAAGCATGTAGTGCAATAACCAGGACAATGAAACATGACAGGATTAGAATTGTGACAAGGAGAGTGAAGCATAAAAATAACGCTACCCTTTTGTCACTATAATCAGTAAAGTAATTCCTACCTAGGCTATGTTAGAGCACAACATGTTAAGCTGTAGTTCTGCCCTTCAGGTTCACCTGGGAAGACATCATCCCCCATACCTGACAAGAGGTCTCTAGCCTACAGAAGCAACTGTAGCGAAGCGATCAGCAATCAGCATACAGTAGTGGTCATCTGGCTGGAATCTCCCTCTAACGTGTATGAGACAGACAAGTGTTTTTATAATAAAACAGCTGATGTTCTGAGAAATGTCCCTATGTAAGGATGTGTATGTTTATATGAACACTAGACACAGAGCTACCACGTTTACCGGCAACCTATCTTACTGCAGCCTAGAGAAAAGCACAGAGTGAAAGAAATGTCTTGTTTAAGAACACAGTGCTGACCTAGGCAAAGAACAGCTATATAGAGAGAAATAAAACAAGACCGCAAATGTGGCTATTGTAAAAATAATGAGCTGAATACAATATATCTAGGTTAAAGTGCACAGCTGCAGGCCTAGTTTGCTAAAATCACGTGCATGGAGCTATACCTAAAATGGCTACACAACAATGGTTAAACAGAAAAGAGATGAAATACACACTGACCTCCCACAATTTGCAGAGGCCAGTCCAAAAAAATCACCTCATTCCCTTCTTTGTGTTAAGTGCAGCATTAGCCCATGTTTACCTCACATTGTGCCTCATGTATCATGAAATGGTGCTATACAGCACAGCACAGCAAGTCAGCTAGCTGCACCGCACTGTGTCATTTAGAAAGTGCAGGGATGCACCATAATTACTAAAATTCAGTGCATCCCTGTAGTTTCCTCAGTGATGGGGCACCAACTGCTGCCTAGCGCTAATGCAGGCACCCTTGTACCATGTAGCTACTCGATCTCCCTTGAGATTATGCACACTAATCTAGATTGTAAATCCTCTGAATGGAATGGCTGTGTCACAGGGCAAACAACACATCTAAAAGGGGTGCCAGGTTTGGGAGATGGGAAGTAACCACACATAGTGAAAAGGCAAGAGACGTCTTTTGTACTCTGCATGAAACTATATTGTCCCTAGCTGACATGGTGGGCAGGGTGGGTGCACACAGGTCTCAGCTGCCATGGAAGGGAACCACAGGAACTCATCCTAAATAATCAAATGGAGGTGGTAATTTCAGAAATACACACTACTGGACCATGCATATACAAACTAATGAATATGTGTGGGTATAGTGGGTCACTGCTACTGCTCCGCATGGTAGGTGATGACTGTGCATGTCAAAATGACATTTGGTGTGAATGGGGAGACTGTGCATGCTGGGAAGGTGGGAATGGACATGTTTACTGCATGGTACCTACACAAATACATATGTGCCACTGGGTCTGACTGTGCAACACCTGTGGCACACATGGAAAGGGTTGGCAGAGAAAAGCTCATTGAGAGACAGCAACATACTTTTCATGGGGATTGGGGGAGCAAGTGGCACAAGCCAGGAGGGAGTATGAGGTAACATTGTCTCATGGTGTCACATATACAAATTGGAGGATGTCAAACACGGACTTCACAAGGCATACCAAGAAATACCTAGGCAGCATAAATGATAGGACCCAGGGAAGAACCCAGGCTAAAGTGAGTGGGCTTCTGTTGTAGGATTCAGATGTAGGGACATGACACTAATCACACCACCACTACAATGTGGGGGGAGGCCCTAACAATTTCTGCTGACAACAAAACAACATGTACAACCACTGGATATGGTCATGCATGATTGACGTGTTGTAGGCATGTGAGAGTGAATGTATGATCTGGGTAGGAACACTGTGTGCCACTTACCCATTTACCAGGACCCAAAAGTGGGTAATTGGAGGAGGTCTGTACACATACAACAGTAGGGCCCTGAGTTACATGACGTGTGAAACTCTACAGATAAACAACTCAGCAGGATGTTATGGGTGGAATGTAAGTTAGCTAAACTACCCAGTAGGACAGGGCCCATCCCCTCAGAGCAGACACACAATGCTTGTGAGAACAATCCATTTGTAATGTAAATATTGTGGAAATGTGCATCAATACCAATGCCCAACAGGTGTACGACACATCACTGTTCAACTCAGGGCCTCCTGTATGAGGAAATGACACAATGTGGTGCTGCAAGCCAGCTTGCTGGGCTGAGCTGCATCATTTTGAAAGTGCAGAGATGTGTTGTATTTACCAAAATGCAATGCATC
This sequence comes from Pleurodeles waltl, assembly GCF_031143425.1. Taxonomy (NCBI): domain Eukaryota; kingdom Metazoa; phylum Chordata; class Amphibia; order Caudata; family Salamandridae; genus Pleurodeles; species Pleurodeles waltl. The sequence goes on from NC_090444.1 coordinate 667,995,356, forward strand.
CCTGTACTTCCCTCAGCGATGGTGCACAAACTGCTGCCTAGCTCCAACACAGGCACCCTTGCACCATAGTGAAAGGGTACCTGAATTGCAGGGATGATTGCTCATGTGCAGAAAGGGACACTTTACTGAACATGAACAATCAAGAATGCCATCTCCCACTTTCAATGTTTGCTTCAGATTGCAGCACACATTGAAAAAGGAAAAATGCAATTTCTCACTGTTGCACTACTTCAATGCCACCCCTAAGGTGGTGTAGGAATCTGATGCATTTCAAGACATCTAAATCTTGGAACGTGTCAGATTCCTTTGGATTCCTTGGGTGTTGCATGGGAACACCCACAACAAAACCCATGGAACTCACTTTTTACGCAGTGTCATGAGTGAAAGGGGTACATATTTACAGGGCCATGACAAACTACACAAGGTGGCTTGGTGTGGCCTTGCAAATATGGGGCCTGCACACTGTGCCACTGGAGCATCAAAAACAATGACACTCTGGTTGTGCAGTGTGCTGCAAGGGCCTTGTAAATGAGGTGCTGAACGTGCTTCTTTGGAAACCTTGATTGTTTACCTGATTACTCATGCCAACATCTAGTAGAGATTAATATTACCAAATCTCCATTTCATTGCAGCGGATGAACACATACCTCCTGGCCAGCTGACTGTCCTGGACTTTTCCGATGATGTGGATGACCAGCTGCAAACCACACACACAAATACCCTCCAGCAATTACTGGGTGCCATACAGACACCATCTCTGGTTGTGGGGCTAGAGAGCATTGCAGGGTGTCCAGATGATCTGCCCAACATCCGACATACACCACCGCCAGCCCACCCAGAGCCCTGTACTTCCAAGACTTAGACTTACATTCAAACAAACTGCTGTAGGAGACTAGTGGGAGCTGGCAGATCAGGTGTGGGTGGAGATAGAGACCAGGGTGGGTTCCCTGGAAGCAGTCCATAGGTGCCTCAGTCTAAATAAGGACAACTCAGCTGCCACATGAGGCACCTACTCTCCGTTCATGGCCTCCAGCAGTCCCTGGCTGACATTGCTGTTGTCATGAAGCAGAGGAATGAGCAAATGCCCAGGCAAAGGTTGCCAATAGGCTGGGGGCAATGTAAAACGTCTTGGAGTCCATGGAGCTGAAGCAGGACTTCCTCATTGCCAGCATGGGTGCCTACCACCATGACATTGCTGCTGTGCTGCAGAGCCTGCACATCCTCCATGCTGCTGTGCTGCCTCATTTGCTGCCACAGAGGAGAGCTGGGATGGACCTGGGTTCCACATCTTCACCTCATGATGTGTGTGCCTCCCACTACTTCAATACCTACAACAACCCTGTCACTGGAGGCACTGCATACATCAGAGGATGATTATTTGGAAGGAACATCTTTTGCCAGATAAAACTGCCAAGTAGCATTCTCTGTGACACATGCCCACTTTCTCCTTTGCTCTGTGCTAAAGATCATGCCAGTGCCAAAAAAACTGGCGATGTCCTCAGTTTGACTCTCCTACTGTTCACCTTTCACATATGTGGACTGTCATTATGGCTAGTCTTCCCTAATGGCAATGTGGTCTTCCTCCTCACTGAAGAACTCCTCTCCGAAACATGTCCCATGACATTTTCCTCCCTGGACTCCGTCTAGACATCCAATGGCCTGACACATCTGTTGGGGTTGTTGTCTCATGAAATACATCAGTATATCACGTACATTTGCACATGTAAATAAAATCACTAACTTCAACCTTTGTGTTGTATCTGTATCTGTAGCTGGACCAATATGAAGATGTTGTATTGTATGAAGCAAATACACTGACTACTTGCTAAAGGGATGTGTGTGAATTGGAGACAGAGACAAAGCCACAGACACTGGTGAAACAAAATTGATGAATATGATATGTATGTTGACTATCAAGCAGTTCCTGAGGCTCCCAAGCATGTAGTGCAACAGGCATCATGCAGTCATTGTAACAGCTGATCTAACTCACACCACAGATGGCTGGTCTAAACATGCATAGTACCAATAGATCAACATTGATGTAACAACCAAATGATGAAAGTGTGAGTGTGTGACGGGCAGGCATAAGTGTGTGAGTAACTAATCCTAGAATTAGGGTGAGTACAATAACACCAACATTCGACCAATACATGTACCATGACTTACAAACACAGATCAACTGCATGTGAATACCTCTTTTGGGATGTGTACCCTTTCACATCCAGATTGTCATAAACATTGCTCAACAATGTTTGTAAATAGCTGATGTGATTCCATGCCAAAGGCATGTACCTCACATAGCTGTAAAGACATGCTAACTCCTAGGCAGTAAATCATAGAAGAAACTCTAATGTAGGAAACAACAATATTAAATTAAATCATAAATATGTCATTAAAACAACATAGCGGGTCATTCCGACCCTGGCGGTCGGTGGCCGCCAGGGCCACCGACCACGGGAGCACCGCCAACAGGCTGGCGGTGCTCCTACGAGCATTCTGACCGCGGCGGTTTAGCCGCGGTCAGACGCGGAAAGCCAGCGGTCTCCCGCTGACTTTCCGCCGCTCGTAGGAATCCTCCATGGCTGCGGAGCGCGCTCCGCAGCCATGGAGGATTCCGACTCCCCCTCCCGCCATCCAGTTCCTGGCGGTTCTCCCGCCGGGAACCGGATGGCGGGAGGGGGAGTCGCGGGGCCCCTGGGGGCCCCTGCCGTGCCCATGCCTATGGCATGGGCACGGCAGGGGCCCCCGTAAGAGGGCCCCTAAAAGTATTTCAGTGTCTGCAAAGCAGACACTGAAATACGCGACGGGTGCAACTGCACCCGTCGCACCTTCCCACTCCGCCGGCTCTATTACGAGCCGGCGTCATCGTGGGAAGCGAGTTTTCCCCTGGGCTGGCGGGCGGTCTTGCGAAGACCGCCCGCCAGCCCAGGGGAAAACTCGGAATACCCTCCGCGGTTTTTCGACCGCGGAGCGGTATTTCGGAGGGGGGAAGTCTGGCGGGCGGCCTCCGCCGCCCGTCAGACTCAGAATTAGGGCCATAATCTACAAAACCTAATGATCCTAACCTACCCTAACCTAACCTACACTACCTTATACTATTGATAACTATAACTACCCTAACTTAACCTAAATTATCCTATACATGTAATGCCACATGATACACATTCAACCCCCCCCTTAAAACACATCTGTAGTCAAGGACAACAATAACTACAGCTATACATTAACTAACTAAACATCTAGGCCTAAAAATATATATATATGTTTGTATTTTTTTACTTTTTTGTAATATTTTTTTCTATAAATACATACCTTAAGCATCAACCGCCCCATCCTCTAAAAACACCTAATAAAAACAAATCCCTAAAATGGTCAAAAAATACAATGTACTACAACTAACCTATACTACACTAAGGCCCTCATTATGAACTTGGTGGTTCAGGCCGCAATAGCGGCGGTGGCGGAAAAGACCGCCAACAGCATGGCGGTCTGGACCGTCATATATTGAACATGGGAGGGCCTCCACAGGCGGCCCTCCGCCACCGCCAGGTTATGACCGACAGGCAGCCTGACGATGGCGGACATCATGATCAAGCAGTGCTGCCCTTTGGATAATGATCCCTTTTTCCTACAGCCATTCCCTGGAGGGTTCCCTTGCCAGGGAAAGGCTGGTGGAAGGGGTGCTCCGGGGCCCCCCTGGGAGCCCCACCACTGCCCATGCACGTGGCATTGGCAGTGCAGAGGCCCCCGTGCAGTGCCCCATCGCGCAGGTCACTGCCCGATTTAGGGGCAGTGATCTGCACGACAGGTGCTGCTGCACCCGCCGCACAGTGGCATTGACGGTGGCTCCATGTGGAGCCATCGTCAATGTCCCGGCCCAGCAGAATGTTCTTTATGCAGCCAGCGAGGTCTCAGGGGAGCTGGCAGTCTATGGAAAGACCACCAGCATGAACACGGCGGTGTTCACCGCCGTGTTCATAATGACCCCCTAAATTTTCTAAACTGAACTATCTACAAACCCCAACAATAAAAACAACTATCTACAAGGGAAGGGATGTAAGGGACCATTTGGCCCATCCTGCATCTCATGGTTTCATGACCGCTTGCGTTATTTCCCAGAGCAGGATGAACATCATGAACGTTTTATATTTCAGCCTGGAGAGAGAGTATTTGAGATCAGCCAATTCCTTCCACATGTCATTATCAAAGCCAGTAGGCAGTACCAGTTTTGTGCCCTGGGACGTAGATGGGCAGTGTGAGTCGTGGTGGAGACTGCTGGTCCTGCCCCTGCAGACCCACCTTTGTCTGTGGCCTGAGCCTTGCTTGTAGTTGATCCTTTCAATGTTGGAACCCCTTGGGGAAAGGCACTCCAGGATGCCAATGCTTTCTCCTTTTTGAATGTCTTTGACATCCTCGTAAAGGCCTTTCACACCTGATGTATGTGGAGATACCGTTCTGCCCTCACCTCATGCTTCCTCTTCTGGGCTTGGGTCATGTTCTCTATGTAATCATTAAGAAAACATGTCAGGACCAGCACTATTTGAAAGCAAAAAGAACAGATGATTGATGGAATGCTGAACATTGGAAACATTCACCCCTACTCCCAAAGATCTGGATTTAATCCATATGTTGTTTTTGCTTTTGTCATCTTAAGTGGGAAGGGTATACCATGACATGGGTCACATGCTCAATGCGCCACTGGATTCAAGTTAGCCTGGTTAATGAGGGATGATACCCCAAAACGGGTCCCAGGATGCTTGTTTGCGGTCCAGGGTAGACCTGGCTTGGCAGTTTGGGCTGGACTGTTCATATGGGGAGCAGGGTCAAGACAGATTTGCATATGACTGGGTCCAAACTGGGGTGGTGTGGTGTGGTGGAGTGGGCAGAAAAACAGTGTATTAAACCCAAATCTGTGTGAACAGGGTGAATGTTTGCATTATTCAGCATTCTGTCCATCATCTTACCTTTTTTGCTTTTGTCACCATAAATGGGAAGGGTATGCCCAGGTGTGTGTCTCATGGTCATTGCGCCACTGGATTCAAACTAGCCTGGCTGATGGCTGGTGATACCCCGAAACCGGTCCCAGGATGTTTGGTTCTGGTCTAGGGAGTACCTGTCTCGGCAGTTTGGGCTGGAATGTTCCCCTTGGGGAGGAGGGTCAAGACTGATTCGCATATGGATGGGTCCAAACTGGGGTGGTATGATGGGCAGGAAAACAATGGATTAAAACCAAATCTCTATGACTGGGGGTGAATGTTTGCATTGTTCAGCATTCTGTGCATTATCTGTTCTTTTCGCTTTTGTTGTCCTAGTTGGGAAGGATATGCCTAGATGTGGGTCCCTTGCTCAATGTGCCACGGGATTCAAGCTAGTTTCGTTGACGAGGGGTGATACCCTGAAACGGGTCCCAGGATGCTTGTTTCTGTGCCAGGGAGCACCTGGCTTGTCAGGTCGGGCTGAACTGTTCCAATGGGGAGCATGGTCAAGACTTATAGGCATGTGGCTGGGTCCAAACTGGGGTGGCATGGTGGGCAAAAAAACAATGGATTAAACCCAGATCTCTGTGACTGGGAGTGAATGTTTACATTGTTCTGCATTCCATCCACATCTGTTCTTCTTGCTTTTGTCACCCCAAGTGGGAAGGGTTTGCCCAGACGTGGGTCCTGTGCTCACTGCACCACTGGATTCAAGCTAGCCTGGCTGATGAGGGATAATGCCATGAACCCGGTTTCAGGATGCTAGTTTCCAGTCCAGGGAGGACCTAGCTTGGCAGTCTGGCTGGACTGTTCTCACAAGGAGCAGTTTCAAGACTGATTTGCATATTGCTGGGTCCAAACTGGGGTGGCGTGGAGGTCAGAAAACAATAGATTGAACACAGATCTCTGTGACTGGGGTGAATGTTTGAATTGTTCAACATTCGTCCATCATCTGGTCTTTTACAGCACATTGTTGCACTTGTTGTTGATGCAGGTTGGGGCAGCTATACAAATTGTAGCCCTGCCCTGAGTCCTAAATTAATAACGGAGGCCCTATGGCCACCAGCATCTAAATGCAAGAGCAATCCAAAGAATCATTCACAAGGAATTTGTACTCACCAACAGTTCCACTGACCCTGTATCCCAGGTAGTCCAGGAGGCCATGTTCCCTACTGATGAGTGTTAGACCTGACATGCCTTAGGGTGGTCACCCCTAACATTTTGCCTGCCTCTCTCCATTTTTTGACACTGTTTTTGCTGGCTTTTAGACTCTGCGCACTTTACCACTGCTAACCAGTGCTAAAGTGCATATGCTCTCTCCCTTTAAACAAAGTAACTTTGGATCATACCCAATTGGACTATTTAATTTACTTATAGGTCCCTAGTAATGTGCACTATATGTGCCTAGGGCCTGTAGATTAAATGCTACTAATGGGCCTGCAGCACTGGTTGTGCCACACACTTAAGTAGCCTATTTACCTTGTCTCAGGCCTGCCATTGCAAGGCCTGTGTGTGCAGTTTCACTGTCACCTCGACTTGGCATTTAAAAGTACTTGCCAAGCCTAAACCTCCCATTTCTCTACATATAAGTCACCTCTAATGGGTGCCCTAGGTAACCCCTAGGGCAGGGTGCTGTGTGGGTGAAAGGCAGGACATGTACCTGTGTAGTTTACATGTCCTGGTAGTGTAAAACTCCTAAATTCGTTTTTACACTACTGTGAGGCCTGCTCCCTTCATAGACTAACATTGGGGCTGCCCTCATACATTATTGAAGTGGTAGCTGTTGATCTGAAAGGAGTAGGAAGGTCATATTTAATATGGCCAGAATGGTCATACAAAATCCTGCTGAAGTTGGATTTAATATTACTATTCCAGAAATGCCACTTTTAGAAAGTGAGCATTTCTTTGCACTTAAATCTTTCTGTGCCTTACAATCCACGTCTGGCTTGGTTTAGTTGACAGTTCCTTGTGCATTCACTCAGACACACCCCAAACACAGGGTACTCAACCTCACTTGCATACATCTGCATTTTGAATGGGCTTCCTGGGCTGGGAGGGTGGAGGGCATGCCCTCACACAAAGGACTGCCACACCCCCTACTGGGACCCTGGCAGACAGGATTGAACTGAAAGGGGACCTGGTGCACTTCTAAGCCACTCTTTGAAGTCTCCCCCACTTCAAAGGCACATTTGGGTATAAAACAGGGACTCTGCCCTACCACCTCAGACACTTGCTGGAGAAGAAACCTGAACCAGAACCTGCATCCTGCCAAGAAGAACTGCCTGGCTGCACAAAGGACTCACCTGACTGCTTTCTACAAAGGACTTGCTGTTGGCCTGCTGCCTTGCTGAACTCTTGCCTTGCTGCAGAAGTACTCTCCAAGGGCTTGGATAGAGCTTGCCTCCTGTTCCCTGATGTCTCAGGACCAAAAAGACTTCATTCTTTCAACTGGACTCATTGTGCGGCGAAAAATTAAACGCACAGCTTGTTCCGCGGTGAAAAATTCACTGCACGCCGACCCGGGACGCCGCTCGACTTCGCAAGGAAAAGATCAACGCAGCGCCTGCGGTGTGACCGGAACTTCGATGCACGGCCCACCTGGACAATGCCGCCCGACTTCCAGAGAGGAAATCGACGCGGTACTGCCGTGAGGGAGAAAATTCTACACACAGCCCACCGGAACGACACGCAGCCGGACGACAAGCCCAGGATTCCACGCACAGACCCCGGGGCATTTGAAAATCCCGCGACCCACAGAGGAGACTGTCCACACGCCGGGAATCAACGCAACGTCTTCCCCGCATGAAAAATAACGACGCAAGTCCATGTGTGAAAGGGCGAAACCGACTCACACACCATTTTCCACTCATCTCCTCCTCTACGGCCCTCTGTGGAGATTTTACACTCCAAACCAGGTACTTTGTGCTTGAAAGAGACTTTGTTTGCTGTTTAAAGACTTAAGACACTTCATATCACTTTTAAAAAAAACACCTTTTCCTCTCATTTCAGTGAAAGAAAGTTCTGGAATCTGAGAGGAGCCACAAATTTCCTTCCACCCAGCGTTCCCCCAAGTCTCCCGATAAAAATGGTACCTCACTTGTGTGGGTAGGCCTAGCTCCCACGAAAGGAAATGCCCCAAAACACTATCAGGACACATCAAAATTATCAAATACAAAACTACCTATTTTTGCAGGGGTGCACCTGCGTTTTTGGTCCTGGGCTCAGCAGCCTTCTAGGCAAACCTACCAAACCCAGACATTTCTGAAAACTAGACACCCAAGGGAGGCCAGTGAGGTGTGACTTGCGTGGATCCCCCAATGTTTTCTTACCCAGAATCCTCAGAAACCTCAAATTTAGCTAAAAAATCAAATTTTTCCCACATTTCAGTGTGGGATCACCGCACTGGGACACATTTCATACCACCCAATGTTCCCCTCAGTCTCCCGGTAACAATTATATCTCATTTGTGTAGGTGGGCCAAGTGCTTGTGAAAGGGAAGAGCCAAAAACATGTCGATATTGAGGGGGAATAAAGGGGGTCCAAAAGGACAGTTTGCAAAAAAAAAAATTTCGGCTGACAAGTGCAGCAGAATTTTTATCGGTGTAGATGAGACAATGCTGGGTGGTAGGAATTTTGTGGATTCCTGCAGATTCCGGAAAGTTCCATCACAAAAACGTGGGAAAAATGTGTGATTTCCAGCAAAGTTAGAGGTTTGCAGGGGATTGTGGGTACAAAAATGGTGCGGGGTGCATGTGAAACACACCACCCTGGAATCACCCAGATGTTTAGTTTTCAGATGTGTCTAGGTCTTGTGGATTTTTCTACATGGCAGCGTCCCAAAGTCCATAAAGTGCAGCCCTCACCATTCCAAGTGGGACGATTTTGAGAGTAAGCCAAGTTCTGATGGCCCAAATGTAAAACTAAAACCTGAAATAATCAAATGTCTTCTTGCTTGCTGTGGAATAAGATGTTTTAGAGTGCGGGGGAGAGCTGAAAGACCTTTACCCCCTTCAGTTGAGGTGGGGGCGTAACCAGGCCCATACTGGTTGGTAGCCACCACACCAATATATTTTTTGTTTTTTTTAAATTCCCTGGCATCTAGTATACTTTCTGCCCCCCGGGGTGTGGATCAGGGGTAATTGCCCCATCTGCCCACTGGTGGGCAGAACAACTTTGGCCCCATTTATTTGGGGTGGGGGTGTGGCCATACCCCCACCTTCTTATTTAAAAAAAAAAAAACTTCCCTGGCCTCTGATGGGCTTTCTGCCCCCCCCCCCCTTGGGGGCAGCTGGGACTTCCAAAAATAGGCCCATCTGCCCCCAATAGGGGGCAGATATGGCCAACAGTAATGTGCCCCCATGGGGAGCGACCCTTACCCAAGGGGCTGCCCCACTAAAGAAAACACACACATACACACACACCAATCTCTGGTGCCTAAGTGGTTTCTGCCCCCATGGGGGCAGATTGGCCTAACAAAAATCGGTGATCTGCCCCCAAAGGGGGCAGAAATGGTCTAAATACAATTTTCCCCCCAGGGAAGCGACCCTTGCCTACGGGGTCGCTCCCCTTGCGTGACATTGGCGCAAAAAATAAGATCCCCGGTGCCTAGTTGTTTCTGCCCCCTTAGGGGGCAGATTGACCTCAAATCAGCCGATGTGCCCCCAAGGGGGGCAGAAATGGTCTAAATACAATTTGCGCCCGGGGGAGAGAACCTTGCCTAATGGGTCGCTCCCCATCTCTAAAAAAACAAACAAATAAAAAACACAAAAAAAATTTGCCCTGGCGCCTAGAGGTTTCTGCCCCCCCCCGGGCAGAAATGGCCTAAAATAAATTTGCCCCCCCACTCCTCCCGGGGAGCGACCTTCGACTACGGGGTCGCTCCCCTTGCGTGACATTGGCGCAAAAAAAAAGATCCCCGATGCGTAGTTGTTTCTAAAATCTGCCAATCTGCCCCTAAGGGGGGCAGAAATGGTCTAAATACAATTTGCCCCCCAGAGGAGCGACCCTTCCCTAACGAGTCGCTCCCCATCTCTAAAAAAACAAACAAACAAAAAAAATCACAAAAAAAAAATTAGCCCTGGTGCCTTGAGGTTTCTGCCCCCCCCTGGGGGCAGATCGGCCTAATAACAAAAGGCCAATCTGCCCCCAGGGCGTGCAGAAATGGTCTAAAATAAATTTGCCCTCCACCCCCCAACCACCCCGGGGAGCGACACTTGCCTACGGGGTCGCTCCCCTTGCATGACATTGGCGCAAAAAAAAAAGATCCCCGGTGCCCAGTGGTTTCTGTTCCCCTTGGGGGCAGATTGACCTAAAATTGGCCGATCTGCCCCTAAAGGGGGCAGAAATGGCCTAAATACAATTTGCCCCTCCAGGGGAGCGACCCTTGCCTAAGGGGTCATTCCCCATCTGTAAAACAACAACAACAAAAAAAATCTCCGGTGCATAGTGGTTTCTGCCCCCCTTGGGAACAGATCGGCCTAATTAAAATAGGCTGATCTGCCCCCCAGGGGGCAGAAATGGCCTAAATATAATTTGCTCCCTAGGGGAGCGACCCTTGCCTAAGGGGTCGCTCCCCACCTCTAAAAAAACAAACAAAAACAAAACAAAAACAAAAATTATCCCTGGTGCCTAGAGGTTTCTGCCCCCCCTGGGGACAGATTGACCTAATAATAGGCCGATCAGCCCCCGGGGGGGCAGAAAAGGCCTTAAAATAAAATGCCTCCCCTGGGAGCGACCCTTGCCCAAGGGGTCGCTCCCTCATGCCAATTTCCTATAAAAAAATTAATCCCTGGTGTCTAGTGGGCGTTTTAGCAGCCGGATTGCTTTGCAATCCGGCTGCTAAAACGCTCAGAGAGACTTCAAAGGAAGGAAATTCATTTCCTTCCCTTTGAAGCCTCTCTGGCCTCCTCCACGTGTTCGGAAGAGAAATGCTTTGCATTTCTCTTCCGATCGCGCTTGAAGCTGAGCTTCTAGCGCGATGGGAGGAGGCCTCTGTGATAGTCAGCGTGCGATCGCGCGCTGACGTCACAGGGAGGGGTGGGGGGTCGGGGATGGAAGGTGAAGGGCTTTTCCTTCCATCCCTGCCTTGAGGGGGTGGGGGGGTAGTGGTTACGTCCTGGGCACACGAGCACTGTGCCGCAGGACGTAACCATTACCTCCTGGGCACAGAAGGGAATAATGAATGTTGCTAAACATAGTTAGCCCTCTTGGCTCTTTAGACTGTAGTAAGATTTTCCAAGAAATCCCAGGCACCTTGACCCTCCACACAAATGACAAGTATAGTTGGTAGATTAGCTTTAAATAATTGACATCTGCCCACACAGGAAAAGCCTGAAATATGTACAGATGACATAGGCAAGTCAACGCCGTCTCCGCGTCCTGCTTCAACACCCTCCGTATGCTCCGCAAGATCTTCAAATGGATCCCCCTCGACACGAGAAAAAACGTTACCCAGGCCCTCATCACCAACAGACTCGACTACGGGAACGCCCTCTACTCAGGAACTACAAACAAGCTCCTGAGACGACTCCAACGCATCCAGAACACCTCGGCCCGACTCATCCTCGATGTCCCCCGCCGCAGCCAGATCACACTCCACCTGAGAGGCCTGCAGTGGCTCCCCATCAACAAAAGGATCACCTTCAAGCTCCTGATCCACGCACACAAAGCACTGCACAACACCGGACCCACCTACCTCAACAACCGACTCAGCTTCCACACCCCCACCCGAAGCCTCCGCTCAGCCAACCTCGCCCTCGCCACAGTCCCCCGCATCCGAAAAACCACCGCCGGCGGCAGATCCTTCTCCTACCTCGCCGCCAAGACCTGGAACACTCTCCCCACCATCCTACGACAGACCCAGGACCTGCTGGCCTTCAGAAGACTCCTCAAGACCTGGCTCTTCGACCAGTAGCACCCCCCCTCCCCAGCGCCTTGAGACCCTTGCGGGTATGTAGCGCGCTTTACAAATGCAGTGATTGATTGATTGATTGACATAGGAGGAAGTTCATCTGAAAAATTGTTGATCCTGCTGATCAGAAAGATTAGCTGGTTTCCTCAGGTCTCCAGGTTCTGACTAATCTCTGCTATAAGAGTGAGCTAATTGGCACATAATAAATACCCAGGGGTGTTGGGGATCCTTACCTGAAGTATTTGATAGAATTCTGGGCCTGCGGAAAAGGAAGCATTTACTTCAGTTTGACCAGCTTGGCCTCGAAGAGGGTCAAGTTCAGATTCTCAGAATTTTCATAGTTAATTTTATATTCAGAGGTAGAATCAAAGGCTATAAGGAGGGCCATAGCCATTAGGAAAAAGGTCTGTGGGAATCCTAAGGTGAGCAGAACACTATCTGCATATAGGAAATGTTATATTCCTGAGACCAAATTTAATTATAACCACCTCATCAGATTGCAGAATCCAACATCCCAAGGACGCTATCAAAAACCCAAACAGGAGGGGGAGAAAGGGGACACCTTTGCCTGGTGCCTCTCTGTAGTCTACATGATGTTGAAGTATGATCATTAAGAGCTACTCTGGAAGTTGGATCATTATATTTGGAGAAAATCATGCTTATGAAGTATGGGCCAAATCTCATCCTCTCATCCTCTGATATACAAGAGGCAAAAACTATCAGTTTACATGGTCAACAGCTTTTACTACATCTGGCAGTAAAAGTAAGGTCTTTTGACTCGATGGATAGTGAAACAGATGTTATAGTGTTTGTCCTCCCAGAACAAACTCATTCTGGGCTAGGTAGACTGGGGGTGAAAGGATTTCATACTGCAAGAAACGTTTGGTACAGTGCTTCACATCAATATTCGAAAATGCTATTTGGTGGGAGGAAGCACACAATTGACTCATTCTTGTCCACCTTGGAAAGGTGTTTGGACAAAATATTTGGAAAACAATATAATGTGTCAAGAATATTGTGACTTCAAATATGTCGTGGACAAGAATGTTCTAAATTAGGTCAGACCTATCAAGCATGACCTTAAATAAGCAGTGGGAACTGGGGAGAAGAATTGAGGTCTTAAAGGGGCTTGGTGCTACCGCCCAATTAAAATTCCCAGCCACTTTGAAGGTAATGGCGAACAACAAAATGTATAACTTTAGAGACAGTAAAGAAGTTGATGAGCTGATAAAGAGTTTGGAAAAATAGTCTAAGGCGGGGGGTGACAGTTTTTTTTCTTTTTCCTCCTTTTTTTTGTTTCTCACATTATGTACACAGGTCTGGGGACCTTCCCGAGGCGTTTGTTTCGCCTTGATTAGGAATCGAGGGGGTTCTCCGAGGGTGTAGGGGGAGGGGAAATAGGTGGGGGTGGGTGGGGGAAGGAGGAGGTAATCACAGGGTGGGGGGCATGGGAAAAAAAAAATATGTCCTCATTTAGTAGTTGTTCTTCTTTGTGGGGTTTAGATGATGGGAGATAATGAGCTGAGACTTTTGTCCTGGAATGTCAATGGCCTCCGGGTGGTAAAGAGGCAAAAAAGATTGCTGCAATACTTTAGGGATGTACAAGTTAATGTGTTAGCTTTGCAGGAAACTCACTTGTCTAATGAGGAATGCATTACGCTGTTTAAATCATGTAGCTGGGTCCAGCAGATTTCGAGTACTATTCAGCCCGGTGGAAGCAAAGGGGTGGCTATTATAATCAAAAAACATCCAAGGATTTTCTTTCAGGGGGGACCAGCTGATAAGGCAGGTAGGTGGATAATCGGGAAATTGGTAGCGTTTGACTCTACATTCACTTTGGTGGCTTATTATGGGCCTAATAAAGATGACCCTGCACCTTTGGAAGAGCTATTTCGGCAGTTGATCCATTTTCCAGACCCAGTAATATGGATGGACGACTTTAATGTCATGATGAATTACCAATTGGATAGATCGTCTGGAACCAGATCGATATTTAACCATAAGATGCGCTCTTGTTATTAATTATGCTGTCGCAATTGGGTCTACATGACGTATGGAGATAAAAGATGGGGCTAAAACGGGGGTATACATACAATAACAAAAAATATAGGCACCAATCAAGAATTGATTATGCTTTGGTGGATGGGAGGATAAGAGATAGGGTAAGGGATATAGCTCACGTTGGTATCCACCTATCGGATCACTCGGCAGTTAGTTTGAGTATTCGGTTAAAAGGCAGAGTCGCCCAGGACAGGTGGACGTTAGATAGAACTCTGTTACTAGACAAGGACATAGTAGCAGGATTAAGAGCAGATGTGGAGGAGTTTTTTTAGCTTAATGTGGGGTCATCATCACTTGATATGGTATGGAATGCTTTTAAAGCTTCCTAAGAGGTAGATTAATAAGGGCGGCCTGGATTAAAAGGAAAGAGTATAAGGAGGAAATCAGTCGGTTGGAAGGGGCTATTCAACAAGTGGAGCAGGCAATGGTAGATTTAACTCCCGGAGAAGAGGAGAAAATGAGGAAACTCGCAGAATTACATCAAAAGTTAAGGTATGAAATACTAGCAGTGCTGGATAGAAGGATTAAGGAGAAGGTTGAGGCAAATAGATTTGCCCATTATGAGTATGGAGAGAATTGTGGGAAATTGTTGGCCTGGAAAATAAGGACAAATTTAGGTAGGAACAAGGTGGTTGGGATCTTGGATAAGGAGTCAGGGCTGGTCTCTAATAGCGACAACGAAATTCATGAGATTTTCCGAAATCACTTTGAGGAGCTGTATACAGAAGATCTAGAAGGACCTATAGAGAAAGTCAAGGTATGGTTGAGGGACCTGGATCTAGTGGCTCTGGAGGAGCAGGATAATAAGGTCTTGAATGATTCTATTGGGCAAGCAGAAGTGGAGTATTGTATACAGGTAGGGAAGTTGGCGAAAGCACCCGGCCCAGATGGGTTGCCTTTTGAGGTTTATAAAATTTTAGGAAGCAGCATAGCAAAATTTCTAACTGAGTTGTGTAATAACATCTTGATGGAGGGGGGTGCATGTCCCGCTACCTGGAAGGAGGCCACTATCACTCTGATTTTAAAACCTGGGAAGGACCCAAAAATCTGTGACTCGTATAGGCCGATCTCCCTATTAAATTGCGACTATAAAATATTTACAAAAGTCCTGGCAAGAAGATTGGGGGGAGTCTTAGATAAATTGATACATGAAGATCAGAAAGGCTTCATTAAGGGGAGATATATGCAAGAGCTGACCCAGTCCTTGATAGGTTCCATAGATCTGGCCCAAGTATATAAGGAGCCTTTGGCCTTAGTCATGATTGACGCTAAAAAAGCGTTTGATAGAGTAAATTGGGTCTACTTGGAGGTCCTCTGCAAATTTCTTAATTTGGGAGAGAAATTTACTAGGGCATTGCGGACAATATATCAAAACGCGGAGGCAAAAATCTTGGTCAATGGGGTTCTAACACGTCCCTTTAAAATTGGGAGAGGGACGAGACAGGGTTGCCCATTATCTCCATTGTTATTTAATATATATATTGAACCCTTAGCTTGCAAAATTAGGAATGAACAGAGGATAATGCTGTATCAGGGTGGGAGTTGGAGCAAAAAAATTGCCTTGTATGCGGATGATTTGTTGGTGTATACAGCGAATTTGCAGCAAACCCTACTGGCTTTAGAAGATTTGACAAGGGAATTTGGGGAAGTAGCTGGATATTCGGTTAATAAAGAAAAGACTGAAAATATGATTTGGAATATGCAAGAAGAGAGTGTGCTAATTAAAGGTAAAATGAAATATTTGGGAGTTGTGATCACACAGGACATAGATAAGTTAGCAGAGGTTAATTTCTTAAGAGTTATGGCAGATGTCACTAAACTAATGAAGAGCTGGAGTACTTTACCTCTTACGATTTACGGGAGAGTCAATTTAGTAAAGATGACACTACTACCAAAAGTCTTATTTATTTTTAATGCGATCCCGCTGAAATATAAGAAAGAATGGTTGGGTAAATTACAAGGTAGAATTAGTTCTTTTATTTGGAATTCCAAAGGAGTGCGAATTGCATGGAAGAAATTGAGACGGAGAAAAGAGAAGGGCGGATTAGCCCTACCGGATCTTCAATATTATGCCTGGGCGGTGTTCATTAAGAACATGAGAGGGGCACTGAATGAGTCGAAGATTTCAGATTTGGGGCAGGTTCTGAAAGTCATGATGGAAGCTGATTATGATAACCAGCCGGGATTCCTATATAAAGTTGGAGATCCAAAATACTTTAAGAAGGTGAGGTTTAAAATACTGCAAGAGTCCGCTAATATCTGGTACGATCTAAGGAGGGCCACTAAGTTACCTTTCTATAGTAAATACGCGCCTCTCTGGGATGCGCCGGGCTCACCAGAATGGACGAGAGATACTTTGGTGAAACCTCTGAAGGAGGCAGGGCTGATGAAATGGGGCCAGATTTGCACTGATGGGGTGTTACTAACGTATGAGGACTTCAATATAATGGTAGATGGACGTCTTTCTAGATTTAAATACCTGCAAATAAGGAGCTGCTGAAGGGCGTTAAGGAAAAAGTAGGTGGCTCCAATGAACTGGAAGAACTACTATCTCAAGACTCGGTGGGAAAGAGAGAAGTAGCGAAATGGTATTGGACATTATTGGAAACAGTAGATGGAGATTTCCACTTGCCTGAGAAGATCTGGGGAGGATCCTTGCCTGGAGTACAGATAAGTGAAATATGGCAAGTATCTATTGCTCTTTTGTATGCTACAGTTAAATCTGCCTGTTTAAGACGAAATCATTTGTTCTCCATCCACAGAGCCTTCTGGTCCCCCGAGAAGCTGTCTAAGCTGACGGAAGGCAACTTGGTAACCTGTAAAAAGTGCGGCAAGGATCGGGCAAGTGACATCCACATGTTTTGGGAATGTCCCCAGCTCAGTCTGTTCTGGAAAGAGGTTGGGGAGGTAGTGATTTTTTTTTTACCCCAAGTGTATCAGGTATGCCCCTCTTTAGTTATATTTGGCTGTCAAGTATGCTCCAGGAAGGACACAAAAAAGGATGCTAAATTGCTCTTCTTTATGATGCTCTTAGCAAGGCGGGAGATATGTAAGAAATGGATAAGTCCTTCTCCCCCGACAGTGATGGAATGGAAGGACTCGCTAATATATTATCTAATTTTGGATACAAACGATAAAGAATTAGATAAGAAGCATACATTTTGGGATCCAGTGAGAAATTGGCTAGAATCATAACAATTAGGTATTGTCCTATGATTACGTTAAAACAGGTGCCCAGTGGTTCTGAAGGTGGGCTGGTGAGGCCCTGCCAATCAGAGTTATGGGTTGTCCTGGACAAGAGTCTCTAGGGGGAGTTTAGTGGCTATTTTGACTGAACTCCTATCATTAAGAGGCTGGGCAAGTGAATGAGGACCAAAAAAAAAAAGAAAAAAAAAGAATGTTAAATTTAAAAATATAGGGGCTCATTACGAGTTTAGGGTCAGACGAGCCGACCGCCAAACCCATGAGAACGAGGGGGCCATCAACCCAGTTTCCTCACCCCCCACCATATTACGATGTTCCCACTAGCCTGACCGGCGGGAACATTGTATTACAACCAGCACCCTCAGAATACACACTGTCTACAAATCAGATGGTGCACATTCCGAGAATGCTTTCCAAGAAATTGGTTTACTTTGGAATGGGATTAGAAAATGTCACCCCTTTGTTGACCAACCACATCCCATAAATTTGATTTGATCCGAGTGGGGATAGTAAATATCACCCCATTAATGCCTAAAACCATCCACACGTTCATTTAGATTGGAGTGGGAATAGTAAATGTCACCCCTTTAGTGTCCAACACCTTTTTCAAGCTGGGTTTGATTGGAGTGGGAATAGTAAATGTTATCTCTTTATTGCCAAAGCTATCCTTGAAATTGGTGGACTTAGGAGTGGGAATAGTAAATGTCACCCTTTTATTGTCCACCGACAGTCCCCAAATTTATTTAGATTTGAGTGGGAATAGTGTCTACCTATTAGCATCCAACATCTTCCATCAAGTTGATTTACATTGGAGTGAGAATAATAAATGTCACCTCTTTAGAGTCTAACACTTTCCCTCAAAATGGTTTAGGCTGTAGTGGGAGTAGTAATTGTCACTCTATCAGTGCCCAATATGTTCACTAAATTGTTTTAGATTGGAGAGAAAATAGTGAATGTCACTCTTTTAGTGTCCCACACCCCCCAGGTTACTATAATTGAAAAGTCACACATTTTTTAAATTTGTATTTTCTTACAATTATAACTTTTGTAAATGTTTTACATGTTGACCAATATATATTTTAACTGAAAATTAAACATTTTAAAGTCAAGTAAATACAACATTTTTTATTTGTAATTGTAAAAACTAAAAAAATATATATATTTGTATAATGAGCATCTTCAAATGTTATTGTTCATTAATTCCAATTTTTAAACAATTTTTGTTCGCTTTTTAAAATATGTTTTCACATTATTTCAACATATTCTTTATTACCATATATTAAATATATATTAAGTAATTCTATGTATTTTATATGAATATTTCATTTATGTTCTAAGGGCCAGATGTATCAAACAATTTTGCATTCACAAATGGTGCGAATTGCAAAATGTGTCCGTTTGCGAATACAAAAATACCGTTCAAGATGTATGAAAGGCATTCGCAATGTAATTTTAAGGAATCACTAAAATAGCGATTCCCTGAAATTGTGTCTCCATTTAGAGATTCACAAATTGCGATTCTCTAAATAGGAAATCGCAAATAGGGAATTCCTATTTGCGATTTCCAAAGCACACGTATCAAGCATTTCCTAAATGTGAATTGGGCAGTTAGGAAATGCAATTACCACCAATTCCAATTTGGTGGTAAGCATGTGCAATTTTAAAAAATGCGTTATAAATGCATTTTTAAAAATGACATGTAGCACACACATGCCCCTAGGGCATGTGTATGCTTCACATGTCCGCAAATATCTTTTTTTGGGGTGCATTAAAGGAGTCCTTAGGAACCCAGCACCCAGGGGTTCGCATTACCTAATTTGCAAAATTCCTAAAAGGAATTTGCAAATTAGGTAATGCAAAACCATTCGCACCTGTGGGCCTACGGGACCATAGGGATGAATGGCGTCCCATTCCCTAATTGTGATTCGGTAATAGCGATTGCGACTTTTAAGAAATTGCTATTACCGAATCGCAATTTTGATACATCCCATTTTGCATTTCTTAAATAGCGATTTCTTAAAAATCTCTATTGAGGAAATGCAAACCAGGATGATGATACATCTGGCCCTAAATGTTTAAATAATGGTCATACCATTTTTGGATGTTTTACATTTTTAATAACTTTTAAAAAAAAATTAACATTTCTTAAACATTTTTGTAACACTTTCTATTCATTCCGGTGGGGTGATGGTCTTTTGTCAGTTTCATTTGGCTGCTTTTTTTCACAACTACCTTCTATTTTGTAATCTATTGATGTTATTTTCCCGGAACCAAGTCACAGTTAGGTAGTGCTGTTTGTCAGAACAGATAAGTCCTTTTTGTTAGAATTTTGTAAGGGCTTAGAGGGTAGTGGGGATTTTGAATGCATGTTTGAAACTGGCAGTTTGTTATTTGTGCGTTTTTGGTGTATTTAGATGTGTTTTTGTTGGTGTTTTGCACTATTTTATGGATTTGCATTTTTTATATTCCTATAGTATTGCCTTAACCTTTTATGTTAAATTATGTGATGTTATTTATGTTTTGGTTATTAAATGTTATGTATATGTATATTTGTGACTGTAATTTATTGTGTGCGTGGGTCTTTCACATTTCTTTTGCAGGTTTTTGTCTACCATTGATTTGTAGGGGAATTTTGAGTCTACTATTTTGTTTATGAGAAATCAATTTTGTTTTATTTTAAACCAATGGTTTTTACTTACATTTCTTTTTTGTGTTTCCTGAAGCAGTTATTTAAAAAAAAAACATTTTCAGCTTTTTTTATGAAACCTTCAGACTTTGGATTACCTCAAGTCACTTCAATTCCATTGTTTATATTTTTGCATTTTTTGGAGCTTTATGGATTTGTTTTCTTCATTTTTTTGGGAGTTCTATTTTTTTGTTACATGGAGATGGCGAAAGATCTGAAGCTACACAACAGTAAGTTTTATTTCTTACTTTTATTGTGATGGGAACTGTAATATTATTTTGTTTAGTTTGTGTTTCTGTCATTATTATGTGCAATTGTTTGAATTATGTGTTGTGTTTCCTTGATGTAATGGATTCAATTTACTTCAAACTTATTTTGTTGGTCTTGTTACTTTTTTGATAAATGATATATATGTTTTTATCATATTATTGATTATTATATTTTGACTTTTATATAATTGTATATCACTGATGTAATAAAATATGTATATTTTTGTTAAAAAAGGTTTTGATATGCTGGTTTAGAGTTTGTTGTAGTTTTTGAGGTTCTTGGTAGGTTAACATTTATTTTATATTATGGTTTTGGCTATCAGTTGTAAGTAGTTTACTACTTCGGTATTTATGAAGAGTTTGCCTTTAAATTGTAGCATGCCATGTATTATTTTAGTTTGTTTGCTAAGTTTTGGACCAACTTGTCTAACAGATCTCTCTATTCTTAGTTCTTGGTAGCTTTGCCCTTTTTGTAATATTTCCATACATTTTCATAATGTAGGTTGACTTCTGCCTGGTGAAGAAAGAAAGGAATTTTGCAATCCTTATGCTGCGGGGTTTGTTTTGGCTTTCCGTGCCGTAGTGCTGTCATAGGCATTCCACCATGGTATCTGGAATTTGGCTTGGTGTCTATGTCCTGACCGATTAAGTCTGCCAACCCAAGTGTCTTCAAAGTAGTCCATTAGGGGACTAAGGGCTTCATTCCAAGTTTGGTGGTCAGACGGCCAGACTGCCATGTTGACGGTCCTAAAAAGACCTCCACACCAACAGTCCCCAAACTACCATATTACTAGCTGTACAGACAGCCGAGCAAAAAAGGCAGATAGCCAGCGGTACGACAGGCTGTAACTAGGTGGTTTGACTTCTAGCTCCATCAGTGCCAAGGCAAAACACCAAACTGATTACAAACACACATGTGCCATGGCGGTCTCCTAGCAGCTGTCAACCAATGGCAGTTGAACGCCACGGTCCGCATGCACAGACAAGTGCACATTGAATGTACTAAAAAACAACACAGCTGACACACATTAGTCCAGTGGACACACCTTCAAATCACACTATAAAGTACACCCCTCCACAGACCACAATCCTTTTCATTTCCACTTTAAGACAGACTACGCCTCTTGTCATCCATTGTTTGACATAAGACAGCTTTTTTCACAATCACGTTTTACACCCTTGACACATATCTTCTATTTTTCCCCATACTCACTTGTCTTGTTTAGTTAGAAACTGTCACCCCCTTTAAGTTCTAGTCATGTCACGGTCCAAAAATCCACATTTTTTCCAGAGGATGAGTTCAGAGTCATGGTGTGGGAAATCAATATGGTAGAGCCACAATTGTTTGGAGCCCAAGTCCAGCACACTCTTCTCAGTAGGAAAATGGAAATGTGGGACAGACTAGTTGACAGAGTGAATGCTGTAGGCACCCCCCTGCACACAAAGGGGAACATCAAGAAGAGGTGGAATGACCTGAAGGGCAAGGTACACTCCCTGGTCTCCAGGCACTAGCTGCAGGCCAAGAAGACGTGCGGTGGCTCTCCAATCACCCCATTATAACTCTTTCTCTGGGAGGAGAACGTCTTGGCCATCCTGTATCCTCAGGGCTTAACAAGAATACCTGGGGGAGTGGAGTCTGGCAATTCACAACACAAAAACTGTCACAAAACTGCAATGTCCTGCATGCTCACAGCTCAGCTTTTGCCACTGTGTTGTTTATGTACTTAACCAGCAATTAATACCCAGAGTATCTGAGTGTTAACACTGTCAATGTATATTGTTCGACCCATCATCACAGCCACCAAGGCCTATTGCATGCTATATGCCCAAATGGTGTCTGTAAATCTTTCAATATAATAAAATCATACAAGGACTCATGGTATGTCTCAACATGTAAATGTATGCCCAAACCTAAATACAATCTGCACACTGATACATAATACCCACAATTTGACTTGTGTCTGTAACTTCAACGACCATCCCAGTGGCCACTTGCCCAAATACACCTGATTGTAATCTCTCCAGTGTTCTTCACTAACCTGGGAGTATATCTTTTGTCAAGTTTTGGGAAGTAGAGCTAGTGACCTCACTGCAAAGCCCAATAGGCCCTGTTTCTGCACCTCCAAGTGTAAGTGTACTCATCTCAACTCAGAGACGTTTCTGTCTACTTAGCTCCATCTTGACTTGCTAACCAAGATGAAACTATTGAGACTACGAATTACACCTTGCCCAGTGTGCACAACAAGTATTCCTAAGGCCTCACGATGCATCACGAGATTGGTATCAGCAGCAGACACACTGACACAGCACTGTGCACATGATGACTCCAGTCACATATACAACAAAGTCCTGTGTTTGCCTGGATCCCACTCAACTAGACCTCCAAACGATCAAAGCCATATCTTGCATCTCCCCTGTGTTTGCTGCACTGGTGGTAAAATATCATTTTCAGACCATCTTACAAAATGCAACTGATCTGCACATCTCATCAGCTAGCTGGTTGAGTCAAATTGAGTTGGCATGCTTCACACATGTCATGTCAAATCACCCAATACCATGGTTGCTTGGCACAATTAGATTACCTACAACATAACTTTGTCCAAGGTCTCTGCTTCCTGTAATGTAAAACCTTTTAGGAAGATGTCTCAATTCAACCAGTAACAATGTACGTTTTTCATCAACAGGTGGATCTGCCACTGGGCACACGGAGGCCACAGAACAGACTACCACTATCCCACTGGATGAAGCGCTCAGTGACAACAACACTCCTGGACTTCTCGACATGGAGGACTGTTCTGGGCCATCTGGGCAACCTGGTCAGAAGGCAACAGTGATTTTCACTGTGCCCACAATGTCACCTCCCAGCCCTCTTCCATGAACATCATAAGAAACCATTTGTCCCCCAACCTGTGGGCCTAGCACAGTGTTTACCATATTATACCCCCTAGTCCTGGATCCTGAGTTGCAGTGCAACAATTTGGACAATAAGGGTTCAGGACCCAGTTGGAAAGGGCACCCTGTGGCAAGGGAATGTGTCCTTGGGGTTAGTTTGCATTGGTGGGATGCTGTGGGCCAGCAGGGTGGGGTCACTGGGGCTGCTCTTGGCTAGGATACCATAAGCCACATCTTGGGAATCTATCAGCAGTGCCAAGTCATGATGGGCCAGGTGTTGACAGAAAACTGGGAAATCAAGCATGTACGGAGGGACATGTATGAATAGATAGAGGTCTGTAATTTCAACATGGCCTCCTTGGTGTTGAGAGACATACACACCACCCTGAGCAGGGCTTTTCAAAAACAGACTACCCCTTCCTTTGGCTCACCAATAGCAGGCTCCTCAATATCGGCACCTACCACAGGAAGGGAGGTCGTGTCAGAGGAAGAACCAGCCAACCTGCCTCTAAAGCAGCTGATCACCCCACCCGCAAGCTGGGACGCCCAGCAAAGAATCGAAGAGATGAGGATGGCAAGACACCCACTACTGCCAGCAAGTGACCTCTTCCTTAATGTCCTCCTTTTGGTGCCACACATTCACTCTGTGGATTGATCCTGAACCACATTCCAGTTCCAATGGGAGGAGTACTCTGGACTTCCAATAGAGTGGCATCTACTCCAATGAGTTATTTCACAATGACGCACACCTTCTAAAATGTATTTTTGGGTTGATTCATATCACGTTTATTTTCTGTTATTTATAACTTCACATTAAAATCACCGATCACTGATTCATTGTCTGCTGATTTTTCTTTCATGTTTAGCCATATAGATATATGAAACCATGTGAACCATATAACAATGATCCAAGGTTCTTGTTCACAGTGGGATGTGTTACATGTACACAGTTTCCAGCTCAGGATTGCAACCACCATCCCATACAAATGCATACATACAGGAGTCAGGTCAAACACTGTGCAAACTATCTTGGCACAGGTCTCGTACTCCCAAACTATGTGACCTACATTACCTGAAACAATCCATGTCCACTTCACATGTCAGAACAGCATCACTTTCCTGCTAATGTCACAACTATGAGAAGCCCACATGAAACTGTAATGGTGAAGGTACCTGCACAAAGAACAAAACAAGTAGTATAGGTTTGAAACCATACATATGACATAAATCACATAGCAAGTACCTGAAAAACAAAGGACATTGCTATAATTTGGATGCAATCAAAGCAACCTCATCAAGTTGAGGATGTGTAAAAAGCTATATTATCAATCAGCCTTTGGTTGATTTTTTGCAGTGTATCAGCTCCCTAGCTATTTGGAAAACATTGAACTCCACACATTCTCACAACCACAGGTCATTGTACAGTCACTGTCATGACATCACATGACATACTTACACTCATGAGAAGTAGCTGTGGATGAGACCTTCTTGTAAGTCACTTCTTTCCTCCTCACCACTGTCATCTTCATTTGGCATTTCAGGATTCTCGCCCAGAGCACTAAAAACTCCCCTTCCTCTGGAATGTACAGGATATTCCTCTGCAGGCTGATGTTGCAGAGCATGCAGCATTTCACAGTGATCGGACACACTTCCCTGCATGAATAAAGGAGGGCTCCACCAGTCCTGTCCAGATACTAAGATTTGGCCTTCAGAAGCCCAAAATCCCGCTCCACTGCCGCCATGTTCTTTCATGGGCCTCATTGAAGCGGACTTCCCCTGGCATAGTTGAATTCCTCAGCAGCATCAATAACCAAGGACGGTTTGGATATGCTGAGCCTCCTGTAAAGGAATGAGACATATGTGCAGCAATGAATCACTCACATCATGATTGTAGACCCTGCCACTGCACACACACAATCAGTACAGATGTGACATACTAACCAGCCAGGCCCTCTCTGGTTGCAGTTGTGACATCAGCTAGGATATGGTACTGTTCCACATTATAAATGAATCATGGGCTGATCCAATAAAACGGACACACACATTTGAGATGTAGAGATCTGCCAAAAAGACAACTTGCACGTTGATGGAAGTGAAGTTTTTTCTGCTGCAAAATCGTGTTCAGTGGCCTGTGGTGGCACAAAGCCAACATGTGTGTCATCAATGGCCATAGAAGTCAGCCTTTACATTGGCTAAATCCTCACATCGGGGGAACCTGACATAGCTGTCAATGTATTTTAACATTGTTGATAGGAAATCTCTCAACACCAGACTGAACAAAGATTGTGCTATACCGCCAGATAAGGCCAGTGTATGTTGGAAGGACACTGTGGCCAGGACGTACTCTACTGACATGGCCAGTACAATGGGTAGTATGTAGTATGAATTACCGTTAGCTGGAATCAGATCTGCCTCCAACTGATGGCATACATCCACTATTGTTTGCCTATTCAAATGGTAGAGCTGGGTGACGTGGCATTTTCCATGACCTGAAGGTCTGGCAATGGACTATAGACAGGAGGTTGTTGCATCATCCCTCTCCCAGGGTACCTATGTGTGAAAAAACCTGATTTGGAAAATTTGTGACTGTGTCCACAGCAACATACATGATGCATGCCAACAATATCATGTGACAAAGCATTTCTGACTGGATAGACATGACACCCAGCACACATCACAGCTGTCAACTACATAAAGGTCAAATGTGACCCCCATGGTTGTGTACACACATGTCCACAACATGAATTCAAATGACACCCATCTATCTGCTACAAAATTGCCCTTCAAACTGTGACTGTATTTTCCGATCACCGAAAATACCGTCAATGGTGATGGACAGTGCACTGCTGTCATATGCCATCTGTACCCTGCAACACACTACCCTGATGGTTGTGTAGTAGGACCTACATAACAAGACAGAAGAAGGATGTTTGTGATGCTCCTACACATATATTGTTAGTGTGACACATTTTACAGGGCCATATATAGTATTTCAAACCGCCAAATTGACGGATGCCTGACCTACTCCACTGGACATTAGGAACCACCCCCAGGCGGAAGACGTCTGCCCAGTAGGCGTTTCCAACCATGGCTGACTCAGCCATAGGCTAGCCTTGTTGCCTGTGTTGAACTCAGCCTAATGGCTGTGTTTCTTGGGGGTGATGACTGCCTACATGGCATACGTGTCTGCCTTGTTGTGGAAAATCAGTCACTTGACTCCTGACACTGCTGCCAGCAACACCTCAACTACTTCAGCTGCTGTGGGCCACCTGTGGGAGCAATCATGCCACATCAAGCAGGTGAAAGGGCCCCTGCCTTCTCTCCATTGGAACTGGAGAGGATTGTGATCAAGGTCCTTCTGCTATATGGTCAGCTCTATGGCTCACCAGAGGAGCAGGTAAGTACCTCATGTGTACAATTCACTCTGTTCGACACAATCCTTTTCCCTACTCAGGCTACAATGTGCCCCTGTGTGCCAGTTAGATATTTTGTGTGCCTGTTGTTGTGATCTGTGTGGCATCAATGGGATGTACATGCTGCAGGTATTAGTGACCAGTACTATATATTACGTTTATTCACATTGTGTTGTGTGATTTTTTTTGGGTCCCAGATCCTCCTTGTGTTGGATGCACATATATAGGCAAGGAGACTTTACTGCCATCCAATAACATTTGTTTGTTTATGTTGATTGTAAATGTTAGACAACATGTATGTGCATGACAGCATGAGCTGTTTATACATCTTGTCTGAGTCATTTGAGGATTTTGTAAGCAATGTGTATAGTGCCACAGATCTTTCAAACCATGTCTTTCCGTGCCAAACTGTTGTCTGGAAGACATATCATGACTCTCTCTGCCCTTCAGGTTGCCACACAAGCCACATTGACGAAGGCCAAGTGATTTACTGCCATGCATGGAAGTGATGAAAATGTGAGTGTCAGGTAGGTTCTGTATGTTCAGCCTGCAGAGACCAAGGCTTGTCAAATGTATCTCCCAGTATGGGATGTAGCCCAGGCGCTGGGAGAGTCACTGTGGCTATGCAAGCTCTAGTGACAAAACTTGTCCTGAATACCTCAGTCTATTGGCTAGATTAGGAATGGATGCTGAGGTAAATCCCCAAACTAATCTATATGAGCATTTTGCATCATTGTCAATGTGTGTCTTTTACTCATGACAGATCCATTACTCCCACAGCTCTATTGCCACCTTCACAGAAGTTCTATTTGATTAGTACAGGCTTATTGCATAAATGACAGACCCCCCCAGTATAGACAGTGTGTATATTCCTGGGAGGTCAGGACATGTGACTCAGTAGCTCGGTTACATAGCAACAATTGTATAAAACATACCTTTGAATGTTGGATGTCATCTATGTAGATTAGAAACATATGTCTAAATGAGTGTTCTGTGGTACAGGTACATATCACAAACCCCCCCTGAAGTGGCATGAGTCTGCATCTGATAGGTCACATGTCCGCACATGCACACGGAAGACACTTTCCATACCCACTATGCCAGTCCTTTCATTGTCACTCAACTGTAAGGGTGAAGTCTGTACTATGGTAGTTGCCTGTCGGGACTGTATGCAGTGAGTTAAATCTTGCTAAGGATGAAGTGTTTGTCTGGTCAGGATTAAGGAGTTTACCCTTCAGAAGGCCCATTGGTGTTTAGTGTTTCATTGTGACTGGACTGGGCTGGGTTACCTGATGTCAGTAGTATTGCTTAATCATTGTAGGCCATGAGCAGGGTAGTGGGTTAGTTGGCAGATGACTACAAAAATATGTAGTCATGTCACTGTACTTATTGGCATGTGTGCTTTACACTTGTGGTATGCTGACAAATTGCCCATTTTGTGCTTGGTGTTTCTGACGTGTGTGACACAACCATTTGGGCAAAAGCTTGTATTTGTAATCACTTGATTTGCCTCTTGCATCCATACAGGTAAATGTCTATCAGAAGAAGGAGATTTGGGGAGCCATCACCCGGAAGGTGCAGACCCTGGGGATCCAAAGCTGGTACAGCGCCCACTGTTGTAAAAGGTGGTAGGACCTGAGATGCTGGGTCCGGAAGATTGCAGAGGTCCAGCTGGGGCTGTCCTCCCAAAGTGGGCGGGGTGCACATTGGAGCATGACCCCCCCCCCCATGGCCTGCATTCTGGCAGTGGTGTATGAGGACCTTGATGGACATTTGAGGGGAGCACAGCAGCCACAAGATGGTGAGTACAGGGCATATTCCTGTTTGCCACATAGCCGAGTTGTTGTGTTAGGTTCAGACATCTACTCCTGACAATTGGGGATGGGCCATGTGTAACACACAAGATGAGTAACTATTTGTGTAGATATGTAATGGGGTGTGTCTTGCCTATTAGCCCAGGGACCTAGGACATAACTGAGTACACCCCACAAAGAATTTGCTCTCCATGGACAACATATGGCTGTGTACATTGATTAATCAAGTAATGTTTGTTTGTTGTAGTGGGTTTAAATTCTACAGAACAGGCAACTACACCTCAGTGTTACAGGACAAAGAAAAATAAGTGATAGCTCACTTACGTCAGCCATGTGTTTGGTCAAGTGAGTAACTGGCATCTGCACCCCAGAGGTCAATTGTCTTCAGTGTGTAACGAGTGCTGGTAGCTCACTACTGTCTGTAATGTGAAGGTGGCCATCATACATGTGACAGAGCATACATTGTTCTCTGGGTGCAGCTACAGATCACTACTTTCCCTTGGTAAGTGGGAACGTCCATTGATGTGATTCATGTGCCATCACTGTTGCTAACAGTCCTTGTGCTAACATGTTAGTATGTGTACCTTTCTCTGTTGACAAAATGTGTACACTGCTGTTTCATGCATGCTCTACCTGTGTTCAATGGATGATTTCTATATTCCCTCACATATATGTGCATGCCAACGTGTGTTTGAAATTAGACATATGCAATGGGGCCACATTTCATGTGGTGCCACAGGAAGGAGTGCAGCATCAGTGTTTGTTGGCTCACAATCACCCTCACCTGTCATTGCATGTCCTTTGGCATGTTCAACTGCAGTAGTAATGAGGGACATTACAGATAGGAACGCAGTTGTAACGCACAATGTGTATTTCCATGCCATTGATGGGGCATCATGTGGAAAAGTGCACTGCACATGTGTAATGGGGAAGGTTTTTAGATGATTGTTGGCATGCATCAGGGAGTGACTTGCAGTTATGTTGGAATCACATGTGGTTGGGTACAACCATTCATCTATGGACATCTGAGTTTGCAGGACCAAAATGGAGACACTTATGTAGCTTCCATTGGACACTATGTTCAGGGTCTTCTAAAAGTACTTGCAAATCTGTGGCCTATCCAACTGACAAAGGGCTAATGGCTTCTACTGATTTATGTAATTGTAAGGAGTGATATACAGTAGTTGTGATTTCCCTGGGGCTAGCTGATTCATTGTGTTGTGGATTTTAGAGACATATCTGCCTGGCAACTTGCACATTTTGTCATCAGTGTACATTTCCGTGCCAAATGTGTAGTATATCTGAGCAAAATTAGTACTACCTCAGATTGAAGCTTTAGCAATTTGGGAGCAAGTAGCTAGACAGCAACAAGCTTTGAAATTAGAGAAAAGAATGAGGAGAATAGAAAAGTCACTAGCAGAAGCTAGATGAGACGAGGGGCAGAAGGAGTGGAGACTAGCTACCCTACAGGGAATTAGGTTATTTCCTGCAAGAACGAAAGATGATGAGAACGAGTCAAAAGTTGGGAAGAAAAAGAAAAATAGTTTTTTAGTAAATAAGGAACGAAAATTGAAAGAACTGAAAAGAGTTATGTTTAATGATGATGAATCGGATGATGGTTAATTAATTTCTGAGTTTATGCGAAATCGGCCACCACATATGCAGCTCAAGAAGGACATGGAATGGGTGAGAGTAGAACTAGTGAGAGTGGAACAAGTGGAAGTGAGATTGGTAATATGAGCCTTACTGTACCATCAACAACGGGGGATCACAGAATAACTTGAACAGTGATCGAGTCACTTTGGAAAGGCCCTTCCAGACGAGTTAAAATTTGAATCAGAATTTTCCAAAGGGAGATTCACGAAGCTTAGGTCAGTTTAATTATGGTTCGAGTGATCGAGTTCAAATGCAGAGTAGTTTTAATGATTCATTAAACAATGGAGAGCAGTTAGAGATAAACATTCCTGAGGCTTATCCAGAGGTTCCGATTGTAAGGACGACTACGAATTTAGTGTTGTCTCTAGGTCAACAAGGGCTGAGTTTAATTCAGAAAGAGCCTGTTCAAATACAGATTCCTCAAATGCAGAGCATGAGAACAAGGCAGACACAGAATGCTGGGTCTCTTGTTAGTCCGGATGCGATTTCAGTACCTATTACAATGGGTCTGCTTATGCCACTATATGTCCAGAGTAATAGTAGTGGAGTAAGTTCTTTAGTCCAGTTTCAGAATGGGGTTTTGGAGAAATCAACTCCAAGGCAAGAACAAAATCTGAATGAGACTAGGTCTTTAATAGATTTGTCTCCTGTTGGGAAGTCTGGGATCAGCATCAGATCCTGCAGTAATCAGGAAGAGTGCACAGTCAAATGAGATTTCTTTAAAAGGTCTATCTGCACAAGAAATAACAAAATGGCTGGAAGATCTAAGTAGTTCAAAGACCCTAAAGAGGCAGAATAGGGATGAAAACTCAATAAACAGAGTGAGATTATCAATGGAAGGAAATGAGCTTCTTGAAGGGACAATGGGTGTGTACCGACTCAAGCCATACACTGAAGCGCAATTGAGATATTTGTGTAAGATCTTTACAAAGGGAGCAGGAAAGGTACGCCAGCAGTTACAAGAAATAGCAGATGAGTATGACATCAATCTCACAAAACTGAAAAACCTCTAGAAAAGTTAAGGATAAGATCTTGAAGAAGAAGACTGTGCATACATGAGGTCAGCAGGGATGAAAACACATCTTAGGGAATTGCTTGAAAGAGTACAAGTTTGGAGAGCCTTGGGTAAATGGGAAGGCAGGTGGGTCAAGAAATGAGAAAGACCAAAGGAAGGAAATGTGACGTAGACAGGAGAATCAGTGAAGATGTTACAGATGAGAGAAACACCAGAAGGGAATTTTGTACATGTACCTTGAAGTAGGAGTGATATCTTAAGTTTTACAAATGATTACCAAAAGTTAAGAGAAAAGCCAATAGAATGGTATCAGCAGACAGATAGATTTGTAAAGCTTGCAAAATGTCTATGGGAGGACCTAAAAACACTCTCTTTGATATTGTTGTTCCAGCAGATTTGTGGATTGAGTGCAAAAGGAGTGCAGATTGGCTGACAAATGAGCCGCAGAGAGATTTGAAAACAGGTGCACCATCTCCAGAAGTAATGAAATATTTCTATAAAGTTGTTGAGCTCCTGAAAACAAAAGTTTCACCAGAAAATAGTGATTGGCAACGCATAGATAGAATAGCACAGGAAGCAATAGAATCAATTCATGCATATTATGAAAGGTTGTTGAAGGCATTCAAACATTTCAGTGGTACAGATACAATTGAGAAACAGGATATCATGATTTTGTGTTCAGGTTTGTTGAAGGATTGAAACCAGAGATTAGCCAGATGATTAAGAGTCATTTGATCTGTTGGCAGGATAAACTGATTGATGAGGTGTTGCAATATGCAAAATACTGCAGTGACAAAATTGAAATGAAGCAGAAAAAGTTGAAGGAGAAAGCAATGGTGATGCAGATCAAGGCTGCACAGAGAGGAATGCAGGGAAATTTTCAGCAGCAGTTGCAAGTGAATGGGATATTTGAGAGTCAAGGCAGAGGTAAAGGTCGAGGTGGAATGATGTTTACGGTTGTCAATAGAAATGTGGATTTGAATTAAGTGGTGATGCAGGATGAGCAGCAAAGAAAGAGAATGTTAACTTGTCACAATTGTGGGGCAATTGGACATTAGAAAAGACAGTGTCCATTGTTAAATAAAGGTGGTGTTGTTCAACAGGCAAATGGTGTCAATTCTTATCAGAGCATGAAAGGACCTAGAGTGAGAGGTCAAAATCAGAATTTCCAGAATAATGTAAATACTATGCAGGGTTTTCAATCTTTGCAGCTGATGTAGCAGATGCAAAATGTACAACCACAGGTACAACAATTACAAATGCCACAGGTACAACAATTGCAGCCACAAGTGCAGATGCAGATGGTGCCTGCACAACAAATACACATGCTGAGACCAATTCTAATGAAACAGGGTCCTATGGCGCAACAACAAGTGATGCATTCGTCGGTGGTCACGAATCAGAAGTCAAACAAAAGTGAAAAAAACAGTTGATCAATTTCCTTTACATAATGAGAATGAAAAAAACAATGAATGGTCATGAAGTTTCTTTTCTGGTTTTACAGGAGCTACACGCTCAACAGTAACATCTGTATAGGTTCCAGATTTACCTTTATCAGAGAGGACAGTTCAGGTTGTAGGAGTTGAGAACAAGCATTTGACTAAGACTCTTACAAAACCAGTTATAGTGAGAATTGGTAATTTTAAAGGTTTGCACAGATTTGTTGTTTGCAATTCCAGTCCAGTGTCACTTATGGGAAGAGATCTGTTGTGTAAAATAAATTGTTCAATTACCTGTTCAGTTGAAGGAATAGAGATTGAGACAAACAGTGATGATGAAGATTCAGTGCTTACTGCTGGCAATGAACAACTGTCCAGAGAGTTTCCTCTGATTAATTTCAATAACCAAGAAGATGAGGAGAATAATTCAACTGATTTGATTAATTTCCTTCCAGTTTTTGAAATAAAAGATCTTCCAGTCAATTTGCAGGAAAGGGTTAAGTCTAAAGTATTGGATCTTTCAGGGAAAGACATTGGTTTGATTAAGGGAGTTGAAGGAGTCAAAGTGGCAGTGAAAGAGAATGGGGTATTTCACAGACTGCACAATACCCGACGAAAAATGAAGCAATCGAAGGTATAAGACGTGGTAAAGCAGTTTTTGGAACGAGGAGGTCTGAAAGAAGTGATGAGTAGTTCGTGTGAATCACCAATAATGTGTTTGAGAAAGCCAAGTGGGAAATTTGTCTTGTCCAGGATTTGAGAAAAAAGAAATTATATTGTGGTTAAATGTTGTCCAGTGGTGCCAAATCTAGCTGTGATTATGTTCCAGATTCCATGCTGAATGGTTTACCATGGTAGATTTATGCCAAGCAATTTTCTCAGTGCCTCCACATGAGGACAGTAGATATCTCTTTTGTTTTAAATTCCTGAACAGAGTCTATTGTTGGTGTAGAATTCATCAGGGTTTTTCCGAGTCACCATCGATTTTCAATCAAATTTTGAAAAAGAACTTGGAGTCATTGGTAATGCCTTATCAATCGACATTAGTACAGTACATAGATTATCTATTTATAGCATCAAACACAAAAGAAGGATGCAAGGAGGATACAATTGCATTGTTGAATTTGCTGGGAGACAATGGTCACAAGGTGTCCCCTATGAAATTGCAGTATTGTCAAAAAGAGGTGAAATACTTAGGTCATTTGATCGAGAAAGGGTCTAGGAGAATTTCAAGGGAAAGAGTAGCCGGCGATTGTGCAAATGAAAACACCAAGTACTCAGAAAGAAATAAGGATGTTTCTACGAATGGTAGGATATTGTCATCAATGGATTCCTAATTTTTCAGCTATTTCGAGACCTTTACAAAAGCTGACACATAAGGATGTTTCAGATCCAATAATGATGGATGAAGACTGTATGAAAGCATTTACTGAGTTGAAAGAGAGTTTGTGCCAAGCTCCAGCTTTAGATATGCCTAATTACACAAAAAGTTTTCTATTGTTCTGTCATGAACGAGATGGATGTTCTTTATCTGTTTTGACACAGACACATGGTAGTCTCATCGACCAGTAGAATATTTTTCAGCTACTTTGGATCCAGTCGCAGCATCGTTACCGCGATGTTTGCGAGCAGTTGCAACAGTAGAGCAGAGTATAACCCAAAGTGAAAATATTGTGACGGGTTATCCCTTGACAGTAATTTTACCTCATTCAACAGAAATTCTGTTGACTTGATCAAAAATGCAAAACTTGACCAACGCAAGATTGACAGTGATTCTGGGAGCATCAAATTGTAACAGAGTTACTCTGAATCTGAACGCCACCCCGAGGGTGGGACGACAACTGAGTACCCAGGGGGCACTACCAAAGGTGAAAGGATATCCGGGATTCAAAAGCGATGGGGCAGATATACAAAAGGGAGGGCGGGGAACACCAGAGAGACAGATGTGGAAAACAAGTGTCATCAGGATGAGAGATGAGAGAGAGAGATAGATAGAGAAACCAGACGTGGGAGGAGGAGGCATGCGCGAAGGAGAAAGTGAAAGGGAATCGGCCACCAAGACGGGAGAGAGACCACCTGCGAGAGGAAACGAAGTAACCCGCCACGTCCCCGGAGGGACGTGGCTCATGCAGGTACGTGCCTGCATACAAAATCCTGCTAACTATTTGTGGAAGTGGGGAGGAGGAGAAGACAGGCTGAAGGAGGGAGAGGAGGAAGCTTCATTTGGATAAGAGAGGGGAGTTTTTCCTGCAACGCTGGGCACTGTGGTTACCGGGCTGCACATTTTTAACTGGCAAAAGTTTGTGGCACCCCACAAAAGTAGTGAAGTGATAGCACAACAAGATTTGAGCACTATCCATCACAATATCTAAGAGGAGTCTTTTATCTGTGCGGGCTCTTCCTTTTCCACTTACTTCTTCTTCTTTTTTCGGTCTTTCTTTTCCTCTCCCCCCATTATAAAAAGACAGCACATAAACAAGAAAACAAGGTTCACTTACGTTTTTGCTTTCCATCAGGTCCCTATTCTTTCTTGGACACATCCTGCAGTGGGAATTCCTTCCAACGAGCTGGGAAGATACCTAAAAGG
This sequence comes from Pleurodeles waltl, assembly GCF_031143425.1. Classification (NCBI taxonomy): domain Eukaryota; kingdom Metazoa; phylum Chordata; class Amphibia; order Caudata; family Salamandridae; genus Pleurodeles; species Pleurodeles waltl. The sequence continues at coordinate 668,030,278 of NC_090444.1, forward strand.
AGAAAAGAGAAGGAATAATGGGAAGACAGTCACAGAAACAACACAACAAGAACTAAAAGAATAGAAAGCACAAGAAGAAACAGAGAGATCCAAACGATGAACAGTTGAACAGGAAATCTGTGAACTAAGACTTATATTAACAAATATAAATAAAATAAAATAAATTACAATACCCTTGTACCATAAACAGTTTTCAGAACTATTCTTTTGCATTCGCTCTGATACAACACCTAGAAACCAACCCACAACACAAATGTAACAATTAGGATATGTACAGTGCTTAACCCATCAACTTTATTACCAGTTGAAAGAATTGATTCAGATAAAATGATGATATTGAACATGATTTCTTGGAAGTTACAGAATTTGCACAAAACCAAGGGCAGATATTAGAGACAACTGCACAGAAGACAATGATCAAATTATCTTTGTTGATGGTTCCTGCTTGAGAGATGATGCTGGTACACTGAGAGCAGGATATGCAGTATGTACAATTACTGGCATACTGGAAGCTTCATGGCTTTGAGGAATGTTTTCTGCTCAGATAGCAGAATTAGTGGCTCTTACTAGAGCATGTCAAATAACAGACCAGATGAAAGTAACAATCTATACCGATAGCCAATATGAATTCGGTATTGTGCATGATTTTGGCCAGATTTGGTCACAAAGAGGTTTTCTAACTTCGTCTGGGTCACCTGTAAGAAATGGTGAAAGAATACATGAATTGATTCAAGCTGTTCAGAAACCTGAGAAAATTGCTGAGGTTAAATGCAGTGCATATCAAAGAAGATAGGATCATGTGACTTTTGGAAATGCTTATGCAGATCAAGTTACAAAATGCTGTGCCTTAAATGGTATCTCTTTCAGGAGAAAGTGGGAACTGATGCTTGAAAATGATGAAGTGTGCGCAAATTTTATGATGCAAATTGTTGAGACTTTGGAAGAGTTGAAAGCTTTACAAAACAATGTTCCAGAGGAAGAGCAAAGAGATTGGGTGAAGCTTAAATGCATACAAAGGGAATATGATATTTGGGTGACAGCAGAAGGAAAGGTAGTTCTGCCAAAATGTTTGCTGACTCAAATGGTCAGATACTATTATGGTCAAGCACTCATAGGGAGAGATGCAATGATTGGGAGTTTTAATATTGGTTCAATCCAAAATTTAGACAAGCTGCCGAAGTAGTTTGCCATAGATGCATTGTCTGCCAGCAGATGAATGTTGGTAAAGGAACAGTGGTCAACATGGGACACATAGGCATGGCAGGAGGTCCATTCAGCAAGATGCAAATTGATTTTATTGAGATGCCTGCATGTGCTGGTTTGAAATATGTGTTGGTGATTGTGTGCCTTTTTAGTCAAGGATTGAGGCTTATCCTACAAGGAGAAATGATAGCCTTACAGTAGCTAAGTTACTTCTCGGAGAGTTGATTACACATTTTGGTTTCCCGGTCTCTTTAGAATCAGATAGAGAAATCCACTTCAACAATGAGGTGATAAAGTTACTATATTCAGCTTTAAACATTCAGTAGAAGCTACATTGTAGTTACCGCCCAGAAGCTCCAGGACTTGTAAAGCAGATGAATGGAACTCTAAAGTATCGACTGGCAAAGGTGTGTGCATCAACAAATTTGAAATGGCCTGATGCTTTGCCTTTGGTTCTAATGTCAATGAAAAGTACTCTTGACAAGAAGACTGGTTTGTCTCCTCACGAGATCCTGATGGGGAGAGCAATGAGACTGCCAGAAATTCCTGCAAATGCTCTTGTAAATATTATAGATGACATGGTGTTAGACTATTGCATAGGCTTGATTGATGTGGTCCGATCTTTTTTCTCATCAGGTGGAAGCCACAACAGTTCAACAGCCTCAAAGTCAAGATAACAACTTGAGAGCTGGTGATTGGGTCATCATACGAAAGCATGCAAGGAAGTTGTGGTAGGAGCCGTGGTCGAAGGGGTCCTATCAAGTGTGCAGGTTTGCCAAAAGTGAATAATCCAACAGAACAAGAAGAGGAGTGTTGAGGTTACCAACAGCTTACAGCATTCCAGGTAAAGAACAAGAAAGAGAGGAACTGAAGAGAATTCCTGAGAATGTTTGAAGAGATGTACCTACTCCTATGACAAATGGAAAAAAGAGAATCTTGGAGGAGAGTGAATCCTCTACAAGTGGAGTAGTGGGAAAATCAGTACAAGAGGAAAGAGAAATACTAGTTGAGAGAAGCTCTGATCAGAGGAGTGTGTCATCAGAAGGGAGTGATCAGAGACAACCGAGTGAGAGAAAATCTGCTCAGAGGAGGGTGGCCTCAGCAGCAGGTGGTTTAACATACCAAACTGAACAAGTGACTGACCCCATTGGAGAAGGAATCGAGACAGATCCCGCCCCAGAGGATTTGACTCTTCTTGAACCAGTTGCGGGAACATCGGCATAAAGAGTTCAAGTTCAAATTCAATTTTGAAAAAGGTGCTGACAAGAAAGACACTGAAAGGTGATAATTGGCCAGAGAAAAGTTCAAAAGGAGAGAAGATAAATGTAGTTCCGCGAATTCAGGAGGAAAAAGATTTGAATGAAGGAGAAAATACTAGTGGAGAAGAAGGTGAAAATAGTAAAAGACCAAAAAGGAAGAGAGTTGCAAGCAGAAGAAATTGTGGTCCAGAATGGGCATATGTAACTACCAATGAATGGCAAGAAGAATTTTTGAGTTATTGTTTTGAAAGAGACATTCCAAATTTTCATTTTGGCTTGTGAAGATCAACAGTGTATGGTTGGGAAAAACTGAAATATAAGAAGTCTTGAAAAGTGGTGCCTAAAAGAGACATTGATAAATTGGTTTTGACAAGCTGTGATACTGATTTTGACAAGCTGCTATATCGGATTTGACAAGAAGACTTTCCTGTGTGAATGAACATTTGAAAAAAAAATTAGGAGGATTTGCTGACACTTTTGGAAAATGTTTGAATTTTTTTTGTTTTATTGTTTTTGATTTTTCTTTTTTCTGATTCTTCAAAGACCATGAGAAACTTCAGTAATCAAAACAATAGATTTAGTCACTGCAAATGTGTAGGTATTGGTTTGGCGGTAGCAAGTGTATTAAGATGCTTATTGTTATTTGTAGGTGTGATTGTTTATGAGATGAGTGGAGCCAACCATATTGCAGAGACACTTACTATTGACAATTCTTTAGAAACTACTACTACATCATTAACAAAAGATAGGTTTAGAATAGATGTCAAATACTTACATGAAGAGAAAGAGCTTTCTTCTAATGTTTTCTATCGCTTATTGCGTGAGCATGTTGAAGCGATAGACAAGAAAGATTGTTATGTATGTACGCAGATTCCGACTTCTGTAGAGGAAAGAATTGCCTATCATAGTTTACCATTTTCATATGCTATAAGTTGCAGTCTTATACTAATGTGTTTCTATAAGCAAGAGTATAGACAATATTTCTTCTCTCACTATGACATGGTGTTTTCATTTGTGCCTGTCATTGGTTATTTGAATAAAATAGCCAAAGACAATAACATAATCCTTATGAGAGAATTCTTTGAGCCTACATTAACTTTTAGGCCCATATTTATACTTTTTTAGCGCCACATTTGCACCGCTTTTTGACGCATAAATGGCGCTAACTTACAAAATACAACTGTATTTTGCAAGTTTGCGCCGCTCTTGCGTCAAAAAATGACGCAAATGCGGCGCTAAAAAAGTATAAATATGGGCCTTGGTACTGCTTTTGCACACAGGAATAATTTAACCTGTTTACTAACATCTGTAGAAAATAAATTTTTAGATAACACAGGAGATAGGAGAAGAGAAATCAATGCAAAAATAAATAAGGGAATGATTATGCTTCTACTGACATTACTAAACAAGGAAAATTAACACTGGATGCAGAGCATGTGGGAAAGCTTTGTATATATAGGCCACAGAGTAGTATTGATAGAGTGTTTGTGGGTATAAGTGAATGTAGACATGTGTTTATGTTTTGGAGTAAACAGGATTTTATGATGAATGGACAGGATCCACCATTGCCTGGTGGTTACTATATCTGTGGGAGAAATGTTTATTACCATCTTCATAGAGTATGGTATGGCACATGTTATTTGGGAATAGTCTTTCCAAAAATGTACCAACTGGAAGACTTGAAAAAAAATTCCTAAACTGACAAGAGTTCAAACAAGACAAAATGGAGAATCAACTTTTAGCATTGTGGGAGACATTTTTGGACTATAATTCCCTCAGTGGGAGTAGTTCTAAATTCAATCAAGAAACAGAAATTGCCTACAATAGTAGATAACTTGTTGATGAGTTATTCTGGAGCTATTATACTCTTGATACTGAATTAGCTGCTACAAGAGCTTTGGCTCTTCAGAACTGCCGCGCGTTAGACATTCTTTTGGCGATAGAGGGCAGAGTTTGCAAATTACTTGGTCATAGTCATTGTTGTGCGTCTATACCAGACAATTCTAAAGAAGTTAGAGGTTTCATTAATAATTTAATGAATAACAAAGAAGATTTAAAAGAACTAACTGAAACTGCTATCTGGGAGAAAGCTGGCAAGGGAATTGCAACTGTGGGAAATTGGTTTGGCAACTTGGGAAAAGGAATTATATTACAAATAGTCAAAATGTTTTCAATAATTGTGTTTTATTTAATTGGAATATGAGGATCATGTAAATTATTTAAATTGATGAAAAGGAAAGGGGTTAAAAAGAATCAGAAGAGACTTGATGTTCAAATGGATACATTTTATGGGAAAAATACAGGGAAAAGAAAATTAATGAAAAGGTGAAAGAAGCAAGATTTTCAATTTGGAAAAGAAAAATAAATAAATGTATTTGAGAATTTGTGTGATGACATAATTAGTCATCAGAGGTGGGATTGCAGGAGCAGAGATTTTACTGATAACATTTATAATAAAATATGTACTGATCTTGATGAACTAATGTGTGATTATTTAATAAATGCTAACAAAACGGGTGACTTTTGTAAATGGTCACCATAATCAACTTTGTTTTCTACTTGGCCAAATTTAGCTTATAGTGGAATTGTTTTTCATTGCTCAACGCTTGCTCAAAGAAGAGTGTGTTTAATAGTTTATAAAAGTGTAAACAGCTACCTCTAGTGGAATTTTATGTTATACCTTACAAGGTCAGATTTATTAGGTCATTGCTAGAGTTTGACTGCCCTATTGTTTAGAAAAATGTCAGTAACGTGTGGTTTTTCCTCAAGGATGGAAGCAGCTGCAACATTGTTAGAAGTTTCTTCCTGAACATGAAGTTTTGACGTGGTGGAACAATAGATACACAGACGAGACAGAAGAGAAGAAGAAATTGTCATAAATTGTGTTTAGTTAATGATTTCGACAATGAGACATTAGCAAATCAAAATTTAGTTTACAATGAATGTGCAACTTTTAGTTATCTAACAGTAGTTTTATTAGTTGAATGTATAACACCCCATGTCTTGACCAATCATGAGCTTTGTAAGAATTAATTTAACGTTCTGTCACTTATTCTTTGGGTCAGATATTTCCAGATGAGAGAAATTACAAGAGATTTTCAGACATTCAAATTATGTCAGATTTGTCAGAGAGAGTTTTTACAGTTTTGCAGACTTGAAAGATTTACAGATCATTCCTACTGATGGTGTCCCCTTGCTGAAGTGATTCCTGTTGTTATTCATTGATCTTATGGGTAATGTATAAAGGGCAAACTGTTATGTGTCTTTTGTTTTACAGGTACCAGCTGCAACTCATGAATTAATTCTTGCGTAATAATATTATTTTTGTTACAACCCAAGTTAGTATGTTTTCTAAATTTGTGTTTCTAAAACTTTTACATGTTGATGGTAATTAGTGGTAAGAGAGGGAGTTTGTCTTTATATACTTGTGATTTTTGTGGATGTTCTTTGATCTATTGCTTCAATGTATATTATCTTACTGGTCCTATTAAGTTGTGTCATAACTCTTGAGGTAATTTGTTCACTTGCTTTGATTAAACTCAGATATGTAAGGCATTCTAATCAGCCATTGGTGACTCTTTATATGTATTGTTTGTGTTTGAGAATTATTTTCGTGACTTTAGCATTGTTAATATAGAGAAATAAATTGACAAACCTTCTTAATAAACTTATGTGGACATTGCAGTGTAATCAGATTGTCAATTTTGTGTTTATTGATGTGTATTGTGATGATTATGACATCCCCTCTATTCAATGTTGTGTCGGTCCATCGGCCTAAGGCGCGAAACCCACTATTTGGTCTGAGATAATAGCTAGGATTTCTTGGAGCTGCAGCAGACTCCATTAGGACAAGTTACACATGGTGAAGTGTGCATTGTTGATATGTTTGCCGTGAGACATGAGTATTTCAATGTCACCTTCTTCTGGCTACTGTACTGCTGTCAGCAACATTGCAGGATTTTGGACCGTCATTTCTTATTCATGTGTTATTGTGTATGTGACAAATAGATGTATGTATGACTTTGTGTGGGATCTGTGGGAATGAATTTGGCATTGCCTACTATTGTATATCAACAGGTAACTGAGGTATACTCCATGAGGCAAAATATTGAAGACTGTCCCAACTTGTTTAATGGTTACTGTGATTGCACGACTTTACCTATGCAATTGTAGTTGTGTGAGATCCCGATTTTCCTCTGGGCAACTGTTGACAGTTAATGTGGCAAACATGCATATGGTATGGTGCATGAAGAAGCCACTTTGATGTAGTTTGTTGCTGGGGCATACTTGACGTCATGGTAATGTTAGCTAATCACAGCTGTTGTTAAAGTGTGATCAGTAACATGCAATGACCCTTTTCCTCATTGTATTTGTAGCATCATCCCAGGCAAGCATCTGGCCATGGTACCTACAGCCATGAGTGACCCAGTGGCCAGGAGGGTGAGGGGAGTGCTATGAAGAACACAGGATTAACCAGGTCATCATCAGATTCTACCTCCACTGGCCACTCCCTAGTGGTGGTGGGCTCATCAAAACCTGCTCCTGTACCATCGTTGTCTGCCCCCCCAATTTTATCGCTACCCTGCCTGTTGCTCCCCACCCAGTTGGCCATGCCCACTCACCCAAGAGGGTGGGTGTCTCCTTTGTGCCAGGCACCTCAGCCCCATCCCTTGTTACCCCTGATGTCCTGAGTGAGGAGGCTACTGACTTCCTGAGGAGTATCTCTGTGGGTCAGACTGTCATTGTGAATTTCATCCTGGGGTTAGCAAGCCAACTTCAGCAGACACATGCTTTTCTGGAAGGCATTCATAGTGACATGTGTGGCCTACAGAGATCTTTTCAGGCTCTGGCCTCCTCATTGACAGCAGCCATCCAACCGCCACAGTCCCCCACCACCTCCCTCTTTCTAATCCAAATTCCCTATTCCCCTACCTATCCCAAGCACACAACACATCTGCAAGCACCCACTTCAACACATAAGCAGCACACATCAACACAAACTCCATAAGACACACCAGCACAAGAAGAAGCCCACCTCTCAAAAGAAAAAGATCCCCCCAACCCAAACACACCTATCCCAAATCTGACCCAACCCCACCCAAGGATGATCCCTTAGGTGCCTGCCAGCCCACTAGATGCCGCTTCCTGTGGAGGCTCCCTGGCAGTGATTGGAGTTAAGGTTGAACACAGTAATGTGCATGAACTCATGTGGACTGGCCTATGGCCTTTGCTCTTAAGAATTTGGATCCAATAAACTCAAGTTGTTGTTTTGTTGGGTATACATTTGTCCTTCCTTTACTTTTCTACATTTATGATGTTCCTGAGTAATTTGTGTTGCATGGATACAATTGTTTGTGTTTCACTCTAATTGGTGATCCATTTGCTGTTTCCAATATCTTACTTTGTGGGCAGTGCTGGTGGCAACCAGGATAAGGGTAGATGTTCACTGTACGGATACTTGTTTGTTAATCCAGTTGTGGTTTCATTGCATTGTGTTATGTTTGCCATGGTAAGTATTTCATCTTGTGTTGTCCAATGTCAGCATGTATGGTGTTAGATGTGTCCCCCTGAAATGAATTGTACATTCATCTCATGTGTGGAAGCTTAATTTTTGTTTTTTCACACATGGAAGGTATTCAATTTTCCTATCTTCCTTTGCATTTGACTGACCATGCGTCCATTTTCATATGTGTACTTTGCATTTACTTTATCTAGATGTATGACCATGATGTTGCTGTTGTTTGTGGTTTCTTTACCTGAACTTACACATTATGCAGAATTTTTTTTGATCCGGAGATATATGTAGGGCCAATTCCTGTGCAAATGTTGGTTTAGGGGCATGTGCAAAATGAACTGTGTCCCATGGCAGCATCCTCACATGAGTGCTCCTGATGCCCCCATCCCAATTGTGCAGATATTGTTTACATTGTGAGCTTTGGATATGTGTCTCTTAAATGATTGTGCATCCCATTGACCTTCCATTGTGTTGCAATGTGTGTGGTCTGAGGGTCCATTATAGGGATATTTCATGAAAGGGGTATTTGTGTTCCATGTCACATCCATACATATGTGTTTTCAATCTGACTATAGTCCAAGGCATGTGAGGAATGTGAGAGTGTCAGTTGAATTGGTAGATCTGATGTTGCTGTGGTGTTGCTGTTGTGTGACACGATGTTCTGTACACCTCGCTGTCCTTTTGTCTGAGATGGGCAGACATGTTTTATTCTGTAGTGTGGTAGTGCAGTGTGAGTGACCTGACCAAATGGAGCATTTGATAGCTGTGATTGGATCATTCATTGCGAATGACTTGGACTGTGGACAAAATGATATGTGTACTTGATGCCCATAATGTGAGCCCCATATCATGAGGGCGACGGCCAAAAAATCTGTTGTTGAGCTTAATGACACAGGTAGGGGCATGATCTTAACATCAGTTGTGTCCATGGCAGCATGGATTTTGGACTCTATCAATGAGCAGCAGCACTGGTAGTAGGTGTGTGATGGGCTCCTTGGTGGCACAGGACGTGTAATGCTGCCTGCAGGTGAGTTGCTCTCTGTTTCTGCCAGCTGAGATGTGGTAGGTGGACAGCCATGGTCACGCTGACAGTATGCCACATCATAATGTGTATGACAGAAACACTGGCTCTGCCAGCCTGTTTGGCCTGCCTGGTCACCACAGCAGTTGGTTCTGCCTGGCAGTGCTAGCGGAACCGCAGTGGTCTTTCCTCTATTGGCCCACCAGCATTGTAATGCAGTGGTCCGACGGTCAAGCCAATGGCCGTTGAACCACCACCGACATCATGGTGGTGCACGGGCAGCCAAACTCGTAATGAGGCCCTAAGTTTGTCTTCATTATGTTGGTAGAAAAGGGCTTTCTACTAGTATGTTATAGTGGTTGGCTACCACTGTGACAGCGATATAGGCTAGTGCTGTCAATTTATTGCTTTTGTAGGTGATTTGACTGGTAGTCAAATATTCTACAATTAGTGTAGATTTTTGGAGGTGTCTCCATATACTTTGATTAAAGTGATAGTAACAGCCATGAAGGGGTGTGTGGGTATATCTTTTTAGAATTGTTTGAATCGTGGATTGCTCAAAGTCCATGATTATTTTTTTTAGGGTAGTACGTATTTGTTTGTTGTTTTATATAATGTAAGAGTTCATAGTAGGTGTTGCTTTCAGGGACTTTGGGTAGCATGTCTTTAAGGATTGTACCAGTGAGTTCCTGCTTGCCTCTCTTATATCTCTTAATATTTCTCTAACTTCAACTTCTGTCTCATTTGGGGGGGTGGTTGTGCTCTTTTACTTTCGGTACAATATTATTTTTTGATGTTGCTCTTCCATATCACACATTAGAATAATATTTAGTACATTTCCAGTTTATAGTTTCTCTGGGTGCCCTTTCTTGGCTGTAGGTGTAGCCAATGTGATGTAATAACTGCTTTTCTTTCAATGAAGTGGTAAATTTGGTGGCTTCTGTCATTGTACCAGTAAGTAGTTCAATAGTATAAATATATATTATATTTTAACTTCTGCATGCTTGTTATTAATATGCCAAAAAAGTAGTTACTTTTATTTTGTTTAATTACTTGTATGTTTTGTTGAGATGCTTTGCATGGATTTGCAACTTTTCCTTTGAGCTTGTTTTAGCAAGGAGCAGGTGCTTTCTTTCCTGGTGAAAGAGGGAAAAAAAGTTAGATTAATAAAAATGTTATTATGTTGCTAGTTTGTAGAGGTTCAAGAAGTTAGGTTTATTTGTGGTTGCTGTTTAGGTGAGTTTATAATTTATTATTTATACATACTAACTTTATTATATATTATTTCTGGTTTGTTACAGTTGATATTTTCGAGCAGTTTTTTTGGTTTGGAATTTGTGTTTTTTTCTTTTCAGGTAGTCTAACGGTAGAGTGTGTTAATATTTATTGGTGTTAATTTATATTTTCTAGTTTACTTTTTAGTTTAAATATATTTCCTACTTGATTATATATTTATCAAGATGTACTTTTTTCCTTTTTTAATCGTATGTTGTGAGATTCCAGCAGTGTCCTTCTCTTGCAGTGTTTGTCTTTTTTGGAGTATTTATTTTTTTAACAATATTATGTCATCTGCATTTGATATAATACAAAATTGAGGGGCCGAATCACGAAAGGTAAACTTAGATGTTTTGTCTAAACTTAGGACAATCATCTAAGTTTACAACTTTGGGAATTCGCAAAGGGTATTTATGAGTAGTACCTTTAGGTCCACACTTGGGGCAGATCTCCCTGGTGGAAAACTCCACTCCTTTCATGAGATTCTTTGAATAAACGTACTCCGCGGAGTAGTGCGGAGTTCCCAAATTCTGCCACTTGACTGGAAGCAGGGTTTTTTGTTTCCATCGCATGTGCAAGATTTGCATTTGGTGCTCTCCGGCGAGCGCCAATATATTCTCAGGTCACTAGCAAGCACATGCAAGATTTCACATCAGCACGCACAGTTTCTGACCACAATAGTGCCAATATAGTGCTGCTTGCAAGAACTAATGCACCTTGAGTAGATTTTGTACTAGAGAATTGGCTAAATCTACTTAAAAATAAGTTTTCAAGTGGATTTTCTTCTCTAATAGACAGTTAAATTTGTTTTCTAATGTGAAAAGCCTTTTCTGTTTATTTTTTCCCCAACACAAAATGCTCCAGAGACTCCCACTTCCTGTTCCTTTCCAGTAGGCTCTTTCCAGTGCTTTGTCTAGCTTGTGGTCACTTTTCACTCGGATTTTGAGGTGGAAGGATCAATCTCTTTGTCCGCTGGAAAAGTACCTTAGGATTCAAGAGCTTTGCTTTTGTGATATCACACAAGTAGGTTCAAAACCTATCATACAAGGGTGGTGTTTGTTTGATAGGACACGCACAAGCATTTCTTTGTACTTTTATTTGATTTTTGATTTCATTGTGATGGGTGGCCTAGAAATTAAGTAGGGGCCTAGTTGTTGTTTTTTGTATTTCATTTTCCATCTTGTGTAAAGGAAAATGTTGCGCAGTCCAGTACCATTTCTCCATGTTTATTACATTTGCAATATTCATTTATTTTACTATGGGGCCTGGTTTGCTAACTGGCCACCCAGTCAGTAGGCCCCAGTACAAGTCAACAGGTCATGACAGAAATTTTTCTGTGGTATATGTTTTTGAAACTTCATTTAAGTCAGAGATTGCATTGAAGTGAATTCAAAATGTTGACTATTGTACGTATTTCAAGTTTTTTTTCTGCAAAAAAGTTTGTATGTGAGGTAATATGTGATGCCATAGGAGGTTGTTTGTTGTTAAAATATTTGGCTCAGCTAATTTTCATGTTTTTCATTGCTGAAATAAAGGTAGCGTTTTCTTCAGTGGTAACACTATGCCTGTGTGTGTGTGTTTGGGGGGGGGGGGGGTGTTTGTCATTGGCCACCATTTGTCTTTGTTCTCCATGCTATGTGGCCAGGGGACATTTTGTATGGTTTGTGTCCATAGGCCTGCAGGTGTTCATTGATTCCCATGCCTCCTTGCTCGCTGTTGTTTGACTATGTGGGTGACAACCATTTTATGCATCCAGCCAGTGTGTATGTGCTGTGGGCTTGCATTTGTTCTTTGTTCCCTGTACCTCCTTGTTTGCTGTTGTTGTTTGACCATGTGGTGGCAGTTATTTTGTGCATCCAGCCAGTGTGCCTTTGCAATAGGCTTGCATGTGTTCCTTGTGACTTCTTGCTCGCTGTTGTTGTTTGACCATGTGGCTGGCGGCCTTTTTGTGCGTCCACCCAGTGTGTTTTTGCCATAGGCTTGCATGTGTTCTTCGTTCCTCATGCCCCCTTACTCTCTGTTGCTGTTTTACCATGTGGTATCAGCCATTTTGTGCCTCCAGCCAGTGTGTTTTTGACATAGGCTTGCATATGTTCTTTGTTCAACATGCCTCCTTGCTCGCTGTTGTTGTTTGACCATGTGACAGCCATTTTGTGCATTCAGCCAGTTTGCCTGTGCCAAAGGCTTGCATGTGCACTTTGTTACCAATGCCGTCTTGCTTGCTGTTGTTGTTTGGCCATGTGGCAGACAGCCATTTTATGCAAACAACAAGTGTGTCTTCGCCTTAGGCTTGCATGTATGGATGTGATATCAGTTTAATAATATGCTTTAGGTTCATTGTAATATATGTATGTTATGAATATGATGTTGATGAACAGTGCTTATATTATATACATTTATTTGCATTTTTATTTTCCACCTTCTTGACACACATTAGGTTTCCTCTCATACTCCCTTACAAACATCAGCAATTATTTATAGATTTTTATTTTAATTTTCAATGTTTTAATTTTATTTTCTAATTTCATTTCTTTATTTTATTGTAACGTTTACTTTTTTATTTATTTTTAAATTATTTTAGATTTTTTTGTTGTTTTTTTGTATTATTTTTTTTGGCATTTTCCCTTGATCCATCTACCATAGGTGCACAGCTGGGAAACAGCATTTAATTCCATTTCCTCCTGGACACCCTTCCTGAACTGCAATGCAGACGCATCAGCATCATTCATTTTTCATTTTTCAATAATTATTTAATTTCCCACTGGACCACCTTGTCACCCATAGGTGTACACTAACCTTCATTTTTGTTTTAAATTGTTCCATTTACCATGCTCCTCCTTGACTGCCACAAGTGTCTCCTTTAGAATAGATGGACATAAAGCAAAGAACTGTATCTTCATCTTTTATTATCCTGACTGGAAATTCATTTTTATGGTATGGTGGTGTGGTTTGACTTTAAAGTGATTGATTTATTATTACTTAAATAACAGGAGAAGAACACTGTAGCATGCTCCATTTGCCACGCAAGTGTTCGTCAAGGTAATTGTGACTCACATTATGTTACTGGAGGACAAACAACCCATATGAAAAGCATAGCACTTTCAAAAATTGCTGAATGTGGTTGTGGTGGTAAAGGTGTAGAGAGCCAGGAAACATCAGCTACAAATCCAATCATGGTAGGAGGTGATGATGGGGAAGAAGAGGATGATATCCTCATGCAAAGCAGACCTGTCCCTAACCGTGTCCCAGAATCACCCACCTCAGTGACCTCACAATTTCACAAGAAAACTAAGAGTCAGATGGAGACGCCACAACATACAGTGACTGCCCCAAGAAACACATTAAGTCTACCACCACCTCTATCTCGAAAGTCGCCTGTGTCAGTGGCCCCAGAAGAGAAGAAAATCCAGGTTAATATTACATGCATGTTTAGGCAGGAGGGGCCCTATGACCTCAGCCACGTTTGTACAATGGGAAGCTGGCAAAAAAGTTAGCAATGGACATCCTCCCTTGTAATTTTATGGAAGGAGTGGGATTCTTAGAATTTGTGGCAGCCATCTGCTCTAAATGGAAGGTTCCAAGATGGACCTATTTTGCCAGAGTTGCTGTTCCAGTGCTCAATCATGATATGCTGCAATTGGTTGGACTAGTTTTGCAGCAAAGTGTTGTTCATACTATCCACCTGATTGCAGACATGTGGACCAGTTGTCGGGTGACTGATTATATATACATCACTGCACACTAGATCTCTTTTTCAGGGGTAAAGCAAAAGCTATGTACAAGTCTTGTCTCTGAACAAAGTTTTAGGAGAATTCAACGGCATGCAACAGTAGCCATGGAGAAATTACAGTTCCAAACATCTTGGACGAATTTAACAGCAAGGTGTCTGAACGATTGTGAATCATGGGTCTCAGAAATGGACTGGTTGCCATGGACAATGACAGTAACAGAGTCAAGGTCATGATAGACGGGGGCTATTTCAGGGTCCTGTGTTTGGCACATCGCACCAACCTGGCTGTCCAAAACTTTCTAAAAAATGAAGACATAGTAACATGCTGAGCACCTGCAGAACAATCCGCACTCATTTCAGCCATTCTTTTAAAGTCTGGAAGCAACTGCGGATTATTCAGCGTGCTAATAGTATACCAGTTAAAGCCCTGATCCAGGAGGTGCTAACACATTGGAACTCAACCTATTATTCGTTGCAACATCTGTTTGAGCAGTACAGACAGATCAATGACTTTGTCATTCACAGAAAAAGAGGGGATGCAATTGGGAAAACTATGACCCTGGATGCGGGCAAATGGGGTCTAGTCAAATGTCTGACACAGATGCTACTCCCTTTTGAGGTTTTCACACGGGAAGTTAGCAAGGAGGACAGTATGATGGGCCGAGCTAGACCATTGTTGCATTTGCTACAGAACCAGCTAAAGAAGGTGTCTGAATTGTTCACACTTGCAGGTGTGAATGAAACCCATTAGCGAATGCCTAGGTTGAGAGCTTAAACTTTCGTTTGGCTTGTAATTCAAGAATGCAAAATGACATCATCTCATCTAAAGAGTACATCTATGCCTCACTACTTGATCCATGGTGCAAAAATATTCTGCCTTCTTTCATTCCTTTTTTCTGAAAGGGATGTTTCAAAATGCAAGAGATGGATTGTTGAGCAAGCTGGAGACTTGGAAGAAGAATGGCTGGAACTTAGAGTCCCACTGTGCAGTCCTGAAGTACAGCTTTCAACCTCCAGAGAGGGCAGTCTTGTCCCACAGCAGCCAAACCAGTAACAGCAGCAACATAAGAATCAGACTGCACTTCTGTGTTGCCTTGGTTTCAAGTGCCAGGTCTTAAGTCCAGTCAATGCAGAGGTGAAGGCAAAAGAGGTTGAGCAAGTTGCAGCACCAAAGGCCATTTAGAGGATGTTCCAGGAATATCTGGATAAAAAAAGAGGTCTATGTGGATCAAAACCCATTGCTGTATTGGTGTGTGAAGATTTACCAATGGCCAGAGCTCTGCAGACTGGCAGTAAGTTATCTGGCTTGTCCTTTAGCTAGTCTGTCTGCTGAGTGTATGTTCAGTGCAGCTGGCACAGTTGTTACAGTGAGAAAGACCAGTCTCTCACCTCAAAATGTGGAGTGATTGACCATGATCAAAATGAACCAATATTTCATAGCACACAATTACACTGTTCCTGAAACAGCACAGGAGAAGCAGGAGAATGATTGGTTAGAATCAATTGTGTTAGCTGACCAACTTCTGGATGGACCACCTGAGTTTAAGAACAAACTCTACTTCCCATACTGAGTATGCCAGTGCCATCATAGAACTTTTAATTTATTTATCATTGAGATTCTTTCTTTGCAAAAAGAAGTAGCTGGGAACAATATGTTTGTGTCAGATTTATGATGCCCCACCATATGTTAGTGACATATATGACCGTATTAAAGTTTGACTAGTGTGCAGGGAAGAAGCCTCCACAATTCCTTCATTCCATTGGAGACAATGCATGCCCTTCTTTGCATGACTATTCTTTTTTTTGTATCACTGAGCAGGGCTGCCCCAAAAGGTGATTTATTTAGAAGAGTGTCAATACCAAATGCCAATGTGTTGCCTGTGTCAAATATATAATTGTGTACCGTAACCTAACCTACCTGTGCTTGGGTAACTACAACTACTGCAAAATTTAGTGGGTGATTGTGAGTGATGATTGATGATTTATGTGGTGGTAGACAGTGAGTATGGTGTTCAACTAATAGTAAACTTGATTTTGATAAATTGCAATGTTTGGTGCATCAAGAGTAATCATTTCTCCTAAAGGTGATTGGCCTTTACAAACTCATTTAGTGAAAATTTGCCTGCACGCCCCACTCCTTTTTTCTGGATCTCCAGAGACCAGTCACTTTAGTTAACAAATGCAAAGCTATACAAAATACTGCAATTCCTTATCTCTACTTGTTCTTTAACAGCAGTGCATTGCAGGTGTATCTCATTCTAGTCAGGACTGGGACAGAGTTACTGTGAGTCAGGAGGAGGTTGGAAGGACTCAAGGTCAGCTACAAGAAGAAAGTTAGCAACTTTAAAGGGAAACCACAACTCTGAAGCCTAGTACTCAGACTTGTGGAATGGAGAGAGGTGTGTTGATTTGGGAAATGCTGCTGAGTGTGTGTGTTGCACCGGTGCCAACCATGAAATCTGGAGTCCTCTTGTTTTTTGTTCTGCCTCTGAGTCTTCTTGGTAAACTTGTCTTGAACCTTACCTTCCTTCCATCCTTCTACTTAACTGTACAATACAGTTTATGTTTTACAATCTCCAGGGTATTTCCTCTCCTGTGCGAACAAAAGGTAAAACCTGAGCTTAACACTCCTGCTTACCTACTGGACCAGTTCAGACAGGCACCCAAGGATGACAGACATTCCCAAGAAGAATGCAGATGCATTCCACAATTTGGCAATACAGTTTCTTTTTTCTTTTAACAATCATATTTTTAGAACTGGGTGGGTTCAATTCACTCCTCCATAATTTGATGTTTTCAAACCTAGAAGGCAGAATGTTTAGCTATCTAATAACTTGAGTCTCTGGGGTAGAAGGACTGTTTGCAATGCATTTAACTGATCTTTGTCATACGCATTCCTTACAACAGATTCATGATGAGGAAGTGCTGCTCATCGCCCTGATGAATATTGTTCTTGTGCTGTGTTCATCTTTCCCCAAATACCCTTTTCTTTCCATTCATCAAACCCCTAACCCTCTTCCCACAGGCTAGGTGATTTTTTTAAAGCTGTTTCTTAATTTACACCAAATAGATCACATGCTTAGTGGGGTGGATATGGTTAAATGCAACACCAACTCATTGCGGGATCTTCTATTACCTGAGCAGTAGCCCACACCAACCCACTTACCCAATCACGCATAAGTACAAATGTCATTCCTCATTGTCAACATCATCTTTCAGGCTTTCGGTATATGTAAATAAATGCTTAACCTTGTTGACTTCAGAGTACAGATTTTGAGTACATTTTTCCTGACTCTAGGATTTCAAACTTTGGTTTTCAAATTCCATGCTCGCCATTGCTCAGAATAATTTACTATTGCCAGTTTTTGTTATAATATGTGGCATTCTTTGATGTGTCATTGGGGTAGTACTCTGTCCTTTGTCTTTCTAAAGCTATACTATAATGTATTTATGTAATATAACCTACTACCTTTTGATTTTTCTTCCTTTTTCTTTCAGTTGCCTGTGAGCCTTTTGATAAATCCTACAGTTGGAGATCTCCTAGGTGGAAGTGGGACCTCACTTGTTGTGATGCCTCCTCTGTTAGTGCACTACCACTACCATGAAGAAGGTACCTTGGAAAACCCTCCAGTAAGGTGATGGAACATTTACAGAGGGAGCAGCTGCCAGCAGTAACTCCATCTATTCTGGTAAGAGAACTATGAGCTGGAGTGAACTACTTCTACTATCACAGATGAGATAAGTAATTGTTTATCTAGGTTTCTAGATACCCTCCTAACTGAATACACTTTGAGAAGTAGATTAAAAAGACAGGCTGCGTGAAAAGGTGTCAATGCAAAGTTAAAGTAAAACACACACACAAAAATTCAGATATAGAGTAGATTTAAAAGATGTTCCCTTTATTGACAAAAATAAACCCACCCTTTCTACTCACAACAGGCCCACCCCTCTCTCACGTCTCTTCCCTTCCCCAACGAATGTCCAAACTACATATAAATGTTCAAATGTCTGTAATGAAAAAAACCCTGCCCAACTTCCCACCCTCTCCTCCCACAATAACTTCCTTCCCACCAAAACAAATCATTTAAAAAAGGGCTAGTAAAGGGAATTCTCGATGAGGGTCCTGGTGTTGGATCCGGGCCCCGAGGCCTGTCATTCTGTGGACCATGTGTGCCAGATCACACAGCACCTGGCAATGATGTAGCCAGTGTGAAATGGGAGTGGCAAAGGTGGTACAGGCTGGGGTCAGGCAGCTCCAAGCTGTCAGCATGGTTGGTTTGGCCTGAAGACTGGAGGAGCAGGCAGTTGACTGGTGGAACTGGCCCCCTAAGCAGGAGCATGTGACCGGCTATCTTCATCCTCTAGCCTCTGGTAGTGGGTAGGCCTCCAGCCTCTGCCACCAGAGCTGGGCAGCTATCTCTTCCCAGGCTGGTGGTTGACCAGCAGGAGTAACTATAACAAGAAAGAAAACAAAAGTGAAAATAAAATTGTTAAGAACTTTCTGTGCAACATTGTAAACACTTGTTCTTATTCAAACTAAACAGTATAAGTACATTGCTGGTCCCCCAGGGTTATTTGAATTTTCAATGTGATTGAGAAAGTCAAAGAGACAAGATTTTACCAATACATGCCTCACATAAAAGCACTGGCTAGATGAAAGGAGGCAGCACAAGATTAAAAAAACAGAGTTATTTGTTTTTTCTTGTGTGGACAAAACAAAAATAGCGGTGTTTAAAGAGTAAGGCATCATCAGATAAGTAGTACAAGTACGCTATTCTTGTTGTGATAAATGACAGGAAACATGCTAGCTAGCACATTGGGTAAAAATGTGCTACTCTTTGCAGTCTGCTGCTGGGGCAGTTGCAATGGACAATAATTAACTTTTATTCCAATGCCCCTGCTGTTCTGCAAATACCTGTCAGTTCTACCCTAACTCCAAAGAGGTAGATGATTAATATATCATTTGCATCATGTATAACATGTGGAAAATAGATATCCTGTCTGCTGTAAGTAGACATTGGGAAAAACAATATCCTGCAGTACAGGAAAGTAACAGTGTTTATAGATTATTTTGGGCACGTTCATTACAGAGTATCTCAACCAAAACACACAAAATCACAGACACTTAATACAACCTTACTTTCTGGCCTCACCCTCAGATTATTTCAATCAAACACATTTGCTTGGCAATAAGAGAAGGAAACTTAACTTAGGGCCTGATTTAGATCCTAGTGATTTTTTGTCAGATTTCACGTCCACCTACTAGGTAGTCCACCCGCTTTATTTAGATGTTGGTGGGTCCATAGATGAAAGACCTCTGGTGAACCACAGACACCACCATGAATCTCCACCCGTGTCGATGGCACCACAGGCAAAGGAGGCTGGTGGCAGCAATCCAGACATTTTTACTGCCAAGCCAATCATGATGTGCCTTCCCGCTGATGCAACTGTGTCAGCTAAATCTCCACACCTGAGTTGGTGGATTGGGAGGGATAAAAGGATGAAACTGACCTTTTCCTGAGTTTCCCCTTTCCTGACCCCATTATATATGCGTGTGTGTATATACATATATAAAACGCCCACATTAAATTATTAGTAACCAGCCCCAGGAAGGTGGTGATCCCCAGGGTGCGGAGGGGACCAAAGGACCCCCCCTATTTTATTATATTAAACAAGCCTAGGGGAGGTGGAGGGTTCCCAGGGGGCTTCTAAAAGCCCCTGAAAGATGGCCCTGTGCGCTCCCCTCCTATTTTGCCTGCAATACCCCTGGGACCTGACCCACCTGGGGCTAGAATTAAAAGCAAGCGCAGGAAACAGCGCTTGCTTTTCTTTAAAAAAAATAAAACACAACATAATTTGCAGATCTGTTGTTATTTTCAATGTGATAAAAAAAAAATACTTTTAAGCCTTGGGGTGGTCCAGGGGTC
The DNA here is from genome assembly GCF_031143425.1 of Pleurodeles waltl. NCBI lineage: Eukaryota > Metazoa > Chordata > Amphibia > Caudata > Salamandridae > Pleurodeles > Pleurodeles waltl. Next base: position 668,050,208 of record NC_090444.1, read on the forward strand.
CCCTGCACCAAGGCTAAGTGTTTTGGATAAATGTACCATGCCCCCTTTTCTTTTTCTTTAAACATTTATTTTTCAGACTCGGCTGAGGCCAAGTATCAAAATGGTTGCCACACTTCCTGGTTGAAGGGTTGGCAGCCAATCAGATCTTTGAACGAGATCGGGAGTATTTATGAAACCTTTACGCCTCCAGATATACAAATCTATTTTTCTTTTAATATTTCAAAAACTAAAGAATGTATTTACAGCAACTAACAAAAATGCTTCTTTTTGGACAAAAATCTACCTTTCTGCCAAGTCTGATGCATTCCGTCCAGCAGTTCAGTACTCGCACCTCCGCCATGCACAGTTTTTCCTTCAATAATTATTAGACTGCCATTGTTTCATTGATATTTTGATTATTGACATTATAAAAGTTGTCATGAGTGATGTAATATCTGGGGTAATTAGCAATGCATGGCGAGGACGCAAGTTATATTTACCTTAGGTGATGAGTTATATTTGCTTGAAATAACTATAACTGCTGAATTTCTATAGATTTGTGCAAATAAATTCGGAACCTAACTATCACATCACTGCAACCTTTGATATTTAAATTAATGTTTTTATTTTTTTTAATTCTATGTCCTTACTATACCATCTCTCTAATGTTTGTTTTTTCAGTGAATATGAACATATATTGAACAGTATAGTGGGGAAACCACTAGACAGAATTAGCCCAAATTTGGCAGAAAGGTAGCTCCTGGTCCAGAAAGTTATTTGGTGTCCATCTGTTCAGCAGTTCTAGAGAAATTAAAGAAAACCCAAATTTGTATATATAGACACCCAAAGGATTTAGAACCCCTCCCGATCTTGTGCTGAGATCTGATTGGCTGCCAACACTTCAACAAGGAAGCATGTTAGGGCTTAGCTTCAGCCAAGTCCCTGAAAAAATCATTAAAAGAAACAAAAGGGGCCAGGGTAGGAACATCCTGACACTTTAGATCTGGTGGTGGGGTCCCAGGGGGATGTCCCCATGGTTAAAAAGCACTTTAAAAAAAATAGTTTGCAGTGTAATCGCAACAGGGTCACAAATCCACGGCAAACAACCACCTCTCCTGGGCAATGAAGAAAAACGTTGGGGGCAGCGCCACACCCCTATAGCCCCGGGGACCACTGCCTCCCTGGGGAATTTAATACATTGTATGTAGGGGGCCACGTGCCCCCCCCCACAGCCCTGGAGACTACCACCTCCTGGGGCAGTCATTAAACAGTGTACACAGCCCCTTCACAGCCCCAGTACCACCACCTCCCTGGGACTTATAATTTGTATCATGTGGGAGGCCCCACAACCCCCTGCTGCCCCAGGAAACACTACCTGCCCAGGACGCTGAAGAAACACAATGCGGGGGGCCCTGGGGACCACCACTTCCCCGGGCCATTCAGATCCTCGTGCACTCGCTCATAGCCACAGTAGGACCCTCATACATCCACTCACAGACCCACTCAGACACTTACGCACCCACTAACAGACCCACTCAGACTCTCACACACCCACACACAGACCCACTTAACTCTCACACACCTACACACAGACCCACACAGACACTGACACACCCACTTACAGACCCACTAAGACACTGATGCACCCACTCTCACACCCAGACGCACTCTCACAGCCACTCTCACACCCAGATTCACCCTTTAACTGATATTCTAAAAACCTGAGAAACAGGCAGAGGCCAATCCCACTTTGCAAATCCAAAGGGCCTTGCACAGCATGGAGTTGGGTGGTTAGGGGGGGGTTGGCAGTAGGGTCTGAATGCAGGAGAGGTCCTGTGGCCAACCGCTGCCGTGCACGGCCGCAGGTGGTTCAATTAACTTAGAGTAATAAAAATTACTTTACATTAAAAAAGTAGAAATTCACTAAAAAAGCCAAAGGGTACAGTGACGCTAAAGTTAAGAAATAGAATTTAAAACAAAATATGAAAATTCACTTAAAAAAGCAAATGTTATAGGGACGTTATACTTAGGATCACATTGTAATTGTACCAAACCATAGAAATTCACCAGTTATAGTTAGAATTATCTCAAGTAACTACAACCCGTGCCCTAAGGTAACTAAGGTAAATTTAGCTTGCGCACTCTCAATGAACTGCTAATTACTGCACAAATTACAGCACTCATGACAAATTTGATAAAATAATTGATAAATCAATGCAATATTTACAGTAAAAATTTTGACAAAAAACTGCATGGCGGGGTGTGCGTTATAGTTACCTTAGGGCACGCGTTATAGTTGCTTAAGATAATGTTAACTATAACTGGTGAATTTCTATGCTTTGGAATATTTAAAATGTGAGGCTAACTATAACGTCCCTATAAATAAATTCAGCAGTTATAGTTAGAGTTAGTTCAAGTAACTGTAACTCATGTCCTAAGGTAACTATAACCTGTGCTCTCTGGCAAACCCCTATAACCTCCCAATCCCATGCCGCACTCAGCCTTTGACCATGCGTGTGAGGGGTTGGTCTGTCAAGCACAAGTTGTGGCACAAAATCTAGCTTTCTGCCAAATTTGGTGTAATTCCGTCCAGCGGTTCGGGCTGTAGTCGTGTTAAAAACTCCTATGGGAATTAACACGAGAAACACACTTTTTGACCCCACCCCCTTTTCTAAAGCCTCCCTTGACAGATCACTCCAAAACTTTCTATGTACAGCAAAAATCCCCACCACACTCTCTTTGGAAAATTTCATGAAGATTTGTCAAGGGACTTTAAAGATATAGGGGGTCATTCTGACCCTGGCGGTCGGTGATAAAGCGGCGGCCAACCCGCCAACAGGCAGGCGGTCCAAAAAAAGGAAATTCTGACTCTGGCGGGAACCGCCAACACAGGCCGCCACTTTAACACTCCGACCGCCACGGCGGGACAGACAAACAGCGCGGCGGTCACCGCCAACAGGCAGGCGGCAGACAATGTACCGCCCACCCTATCACAACTCACCAATCCGCCACCTTTTCCGGGGCGGGAGCCCCGCCGATAAAAACACGGCGGAAACAGATTACGAACGGGAAAATGCTCACCTATACACAATCCACTAGGAAGGAGGACAGCATGGAACCCGAACTACACATCCTACCAGCTATTGTCTACCTGCTCATCTACCAGGAGTACGAACGCCGGCGCAGACGACAACGTTGAGTACTGCACCTACGACACAGGCGAGGGGGGAGGAGGAAAGCTTACGCGCACACACATGCGCCATACAAATACCCCCCCCCCAAATACCTACACCCCAATGCCGAGCAACAAGTCAGAGTGACACCCCCCAATCCCACCGGAATAAAGCAAAGACACAATTAAAATGATCGATAAAATATATGTAGAAATAGCTCCATTAAAGGTATGTGAAATATGCCATATAAAAGATACAAAAATAAGGAATGAACAGAGTCAACAATATATACATAGGCAATAAGTCCTGCACATACCCTCAAAGTTCCATAGTCCGTGGGCCAATGTGCACAAACACATGGGCAAAGCCCACACAGGAGACCTGATACTATTGGAGAGAACACTGCTGGGGCATCAGATGATAAAACTACAGGCACCTCAGGGGGAAGGGAAGGGGGGGCACCTCAGCCACATGAGTCCACGACGCCAGATTCACGAGGGGCCTCCATGCCCATTGATGTATCCTGGGGAGTGCAAAGCCACAGTTTCACAAGTCTCTACAGTGGGTGGCTTGCCCACTGTTCCATCCTGGGGAGTGCAAAGCCACAGTCTCACAAGTCTCTACAGTGGGTGGCTTGCCCACTGTTCCATCCTGGGGAGTGCAAAGCCACAGTCTCACAAGTCTCTACAGTGGGTGGCTTGCCCACTGTTCCATCCTGGGGAGTGCAAAGCCACAGTCTCACAAGTCTCTACAGTGGGTGGTTTGCACACTGTTCCATCCTGGGGAGTGCAAAGCCACAGTCCATCAGATGGATTACCGACTCCACTGTTAATGGAGGAGGCATGGTGCCCAGAGTGCTTCCTGAAGCCCTGGTCGACACAGAACCGGCACTGTCAATGGGCCAGTGGTGCTTGAGATGAAGGCCCCAGCGGAGCGGTGCTTGAGACGGCGGGCCCCAGCGGAGCGGTGCTTGAGATGAACTGCCCAGCGGAGCGGTGCTTGAGACGGCGGGCCCCAGCGGAGCGGTGCTTGAGATGAAGGCCCCAGCGGAGCGGTGCTTGAGATGAAGGGCCCAGCGGAGCGGTGCTTGAGACGGCGGGCCCCAGAGGAGCGGTGCTTGAGATGAAGGGCCCAGCGGAGCGGTGCTTGAGACGGCGGGCCCCAGCGGAGCGGTGCTTGAGATGAAGGGCCCAGCGGAGCGGTGCTTGAGACGGCGGGCCCCAGCGGAGCGGTGCTTGAGATGAAGGGCCCAGCGGAGCGGTGCTTGAGACGGCGGGACCCAGCGGAGCGGTGCTTGAGATGAAGGGCCCAGCAGAGCGGTGCTTGAGATGAGGGCCCCAGCGGAGCGGTGCTTGAGATGAAGGCCCCAGCGGAGCGGTGCTTGAGATGAAGGCCCCAGCGGAGCGGTGCTTGAGATGAAGGCCCCAGCGGAGCGGTGCTTGAGATGAAGGCCCCAGCGGAGCGGTGCTTGAGATGAGGGCCCCAGCGGAGCGGTGCTTGAGATGAAGGCCCCAGCGGAGCGGTGCTTGAGATGAGGGCCCCAGCGGAGCGGTGCTTGAGATGAAGGCCCCAGAGGAGCGGTGCTTGAGATGAAGGCCCCAGCGGAGCGGTGCTTGAGACGAAGACCCCTGTTCAGCGGTTCTTGTCCCGGCGGGCCCCTGTTCAGCGGTTCTTGTCCCGGCGGGCCCCTGTTCAGCGGTGCTCCTCCCGGCGGGGCCCTGTTCAGCGGTTCTTGTCCCGGTGGGGCCCTGTTCAGCGGTGCCACAGGTGCTCCTCCCGGCGGGGCCCTGTTCAGCGGTTCTTGTCCCGGCGGGGCCCTGTTCAGCGGTGCTCCTCCCGGCGGGGCCCTGTTCAGCGGTGCTCCTCCCGGCGGGCCCCTGTTCAGCGGTTCTTGTCCCGGCGGGGCCCTGTTCAGCGGTGCTCCTCCCGGCGGGGCCCTGTTCAGCGGTGCTCCTCCCGGCGGGGCCCTGTTCAGTGGTGCTCCTCCCAGCGGGGCCCTGTTCAGCGGTGCTCCTCCTGGCGGGGCCCTGTTCAGCGGTGCTCCTCCTGGCGGGGCCCTGTTCAGCGGTGCATGTCCTGTGTGTCTAGGGAGCCAGACCTGGGCAAGATTTCCCGCTCATTCCCCATCCGAACTTGCGGTTGCGGCGCCCTCCTGTGATGGAGTCCAGGGCCCGTGGGTGTCGTCCGTCACACCCGGAATGGGGCTGGTGGGGCACTCCTGGGCAGCTCGCCTCCTGCCTGACATCTCCGCCCTGCTGCCCTTGCCCTCCTTCGCTGCAGCTCTGTGGCCCTTGCCTCCCTTGGATGATGTGGCAGGTGACGGGGCAAGGCTACTGTCCTTTGTGGCAGCCGTCTCACTCTTGTCGCGCGGGCCTTTTTTTTTTTGTCCTCTTCCCAGGGGGTGGGCTGGCTGTCCCCTTGCTGCTGGCCGATGTTCCTGCCCTAGGATCTGGTGGACTCCAATAGCCCTGCACTTTGGTGACAGTAGATGCAGGGCTGGTGGTGGCTGAGGTGCTTTTTTTACTCTTACCAGATGGAGGGGGTGGGTCAGTGATTGGAAGGAGCTCAAGGTTGGAAAGGAAAAGGATTTGGGAAGGACAGGGACGGGTAGGTGTAGTGGGTTTTGGAGTGGAGGAAGAGGATGTGGTTGTAGGAGAGTCAAGTGTGCTGTCTTTGGGTGCAGGTGCCTGTGACGGAGGCTGTCGTAAGGTGGATGGCTGTTGGGTGGGTGGCTGCCTGCGTTTGTGTGGTTTGGAAGAGGGGGTGACAGACACACTGGGAGAGGACACAGGGGACGTGTAAATGGCAGTGGGGGTGGTGACTGCACGTGTGCGGACTGTAATGGAGGGTGTGCTGGTGAAGGAAGTACTGGCTGATGGTGGTGTGCATGCAGGTGTGAGTGGAGACGTCACAGGGAGGGAGGAGGGAGATGAGGAGGTGGGGGACACAGAGGTGGTAGTGACTGTTGGCATGTCTGCATCTGGATGTTGCTTGGGTGAATGCTTGTGTGATCTGTGGTGCTTATGTCTGGATGAGCTGCCCTTGGGTGTTGAGGTGTGTGCAGGCTGGTCTGATGGTGTGGATGGGATAGGCAGAGGAACAGGAGACTGGGACTGGGTGGAGGGAGTCAGAAGAGGGAGGCTGGAGACAGGGACAATGGCTGCCGTCAGTGCTGAGGCCAGAGCGTTAAACGATCGCTGATGGGCAGCCTGACCCGAATGAATGCCATCCAGGTATGCATTGCTCCGATGCACCTCCCTTTCTACACCCTGGATGGCATTCAAAAGGGTAGACTGCCCAACAATGAGTGTCCTGAGGAGGTCAATGACCTCCTCACTGAGGGCAGCAGGGGTAACTGGGGCAGGGCCTGAGGTGCCTGGGGCGAAGGAGATGCCCGCCTTCCTGGGCGAGCGGGCACGGAGCGAAGGCTGAGGGGCTGCTGGGAGGGCGGGGCTGGTGCGCTGGGTGGCGGCTGTACCTGTTGTGGCGGTGGGCACGGATGTTGCCGCCACCGCTAGGGAGCTCCCTTCCGAGGACATGTCGGTGTCGCTGACGTCTCCACGGGTCCCCGTTGTGGAGCTCCCCTCGCCCTCCGTCTCACTGGTGTACTCGGTGTCTGTTGTATGGCCTTCTGGGGCCATGTGAGATGCAGCTCCCTCGTGCGCCGATGCCACTTCTCCTCCGCCTGATGATGCTAATGCACACATGAACAGGAAGACAAAGAAAAGGGGGGGGGAGAAATGAAGACAGGTTGAGTGCATGCATTGGCAACACCGTTGTCGGAGAGGACAGACACAGAAGCCCCCTGAACTAGGCCGCGCAATGGGGGTACACTACTCAGTTATTGTGATTAGGCCTACAGGTCTATGGACGACAAATGCACACATGGGTGAGGCCGGACCATGGATAGCTGTACTTGGCACCCTACAGAGGTGGGGGGCGGGGGGACAGGGCCGTGTCTAACAGAGGGGCCTAGCCTACAGAATGCGCCCTGGCCTGGAGATAGCCACAGCCCTCCTCCCCCACCCAGACACCTTCACTGCGCGCAAAGATAGCAGAATGTGCTGATACTCACCCCCTTGTGTCTGCTGTGATGTCCTCACGCGCCCATCCAAATCGGGGTAGGGCGCCGCCAGGATCCGGGACATCGGGGGGTCAATTGGCGGCTGGCACCCCTCCTACATTGGGAGGCCATCCCCAGCAGAGACTCAGCGGTCTTTCTGGTCCCGCGGCAGTGTCCTCCCACCTCTTTCGGCAGTGGGTGCCACGTCTGTTGTGGACCCCCAGGGCCCGGACGTCCTTGGCGATGGCACGCCAAATGTCGATCTTCTGATGGGCGCTGACCTATGTGACATGTACAGGGTGGTAAAGGAAATCGCATCAGTTTCCTGCCTGGACAATGTGAGTGGCCCCCCCTCCCCAACCTTGCCATGTGGCACATGCTCTCATCTTTCGCGCGTTGCACTCCTCATTCGCTCCCCTCCCCACCATCTTACATACACCCCACTCAACACAGGCATAGCCCATTCTTCGTGCACTGTGTGTACTAACCTGTTGGTCTGGAGGACCGTAGAGTAGCGCATACTGGGGGAGGACCCCATCAACAAGTTTCTCCAATTCTTCGGAAGTGAAGGCAGGGGCCTTTTCCCCAGTCGCAGCAGCCATTGTATCTCCCAGACCGAGGTCACAGCAGCACTTGCAGTATAGGTCCTCTCCTGTGGATGATCAGGTCTCGAGTGAATAAGCTGATAGAAAATGGCGGTCACGCCCGCGGCGGTGCGTACCGCGGCGGTGCGTGCCGCGACCGCTGGCGCACATCGTCATTGGCTCCTGAGACCCATAGGGTTCAATGGTAACCATTGCTGCTTTGCGCCGCGGTCTTCGACCGCCTACCGCCACGGTGTGCCACGCCAGCGCAGTGACCTCACATCCCACTGCCACACTTCACAGGTCAGGCAGCCGCCATTTCAAGGGCCCACATGGCATGATTTCTACTGCGTCACACAGGCCTAGGCCTTGCATTGCCACTCATACAAGCCTTTCAATGCATAGCGATTCGTGTACTGTGCAAGCTGTGTGTACGAACCTGTGGGTTGCTTGACAGTATGCTCCATGTTGTCCTTCCTAGGCACCGTCCGCTGGGACTTGCGAGGAGAAGGATGAATCCTCCCGTGTACCGACCGCTGGTGGACCTGTCGACAATGGAAGAACGACATATCATACTTACATACAGGCTTGACAGAGCAACTATACATGAACTGTGTGCCCAGCTGGAGCCAGACCTGATGTCCCCCATCCGCCAACCCACAGGGATTCCCCCTCTGGTGCAGGTTCTGTCAGTACTCCATTTTTTGGCAAGTGGGTCTTTTCAGACAACAGTGGCCATATCATCTGGGATGTCTCAGCCTATGTTTTCTAAGGTTTTGTCCAGAGTGTTGTCTGCCCTGATGAAATACATGTGGACCTACATTATTTTCCCTGAGGTGGGCGAATTGGATACAGTGAAGGGTGATTTCTATGCCCTTGGACATATCCCCAACATCATTGGTGCCATTGATGGGACCCATGTGGCTTTGGTTCCCCCCAAAGACAGTGAGCAGGTGTACCGAAACAGAAAAAGTTATCATTCGATGAATGTCCAGGTGGTCTGTTTGGCTGACCAGTACATCTCCCATGTAAATGCCAAGTTCCCTGGGTCAGTGCATGACGCGTATGTCATGCGAAATAGAAGCATCCCTTATGTGATGGAACAGCTACAGAGACACTGTGTGTGGCTAATTGGTGACTCTGGTTACCCCAACCTGTCGTGGCTACTGACCCCAGTGAGGAATCCCCGGACCAGGGCAGTGGAACGGTACAATGAGGCCCATGGGCGCACTAGGAGGATCATAGAAAGGACCTTCGGCCTCCTGAAGGCCAGGTTTAGGTGCCTGCATATGACAGGGGGATCCCTCATGTACTCACCAAAGAAGGTGTGCCATATCATCGTGGCCTGCTGTATGCTTCACAATCTTGCATTGCGACGCCTGTGCCTTTTCTGCAGGAGGATGGTCCAGATGGTGGTGTTGTAGCAGCTGTGGAGCCTGTGGAGAGTGAAGAGGAGGAAGATGACGGGGACGACACGGACAACAGGGAGACAGTCATACAACAATACTTTCAGTAGCACACAGGTAAGAATCAGCCACCCCATTTTATATTTACTTAAGGCCTCATTGCGTCTCCAATGTCTGTGTTTCCCCCCAGTTCCTGTTAACTGATTTGTGACTTTCCCTTCCCTTTCCAGAGCTGTATGACCCACTGCCTGACTTCAGCTTTGTTTGCCCATGGACTAAAGCTTATTGAAATTGGTATGTTGTCATCACAAAGTCACTGGACATTATAGCACCGTTATGTGTAATACATTTGTTAAGAATACAAGCAGACTCCTGTTTTTTTAAGTGGAATAAGTGATTTATTTTAAGTGCTACATATAGGTACATGATTGTGAAACGGTGATGGGTGGGGGTGGAGTAATGTCCATGGCAGAGTCCAGTTCTCAGTCGCACAGGTGCATTGTCCATATGCCTGGGGAAGGATGGAGCAGGGGCAGTTCAAGGTTGGACAGGGTGACAATGTGGGACAGTGGGATGACATCAGGGGGTTTCTTTGGCTGGCGGGGGTCTTGCAATCCTACTCTGTCTTCTTGTGAGATCTCAGGTTCCGCTTGCGGGGTGGTTCTTCTTCTGCAGGAGGTGGGGTTCTGGTGGCCTGTCGTTGTGTGCGGGCCTCCTGTCCACTAGCGCTGGCGGAGGTGGTAGGCTGTTCCTGACCTGGGCTAGTGACAGGGGCCCTTTGGGGTGCCACATGGTCCCGCAATGTGGTGACGATCTGGGTAAGGGCCAGGACGATGGTCCCCATTGCGGAACCGATGTTCCTCAGTTCCTCCCTGAACCCCATGTACCGTTCCTCCTGCAGTTCCTGGATCTCCTGGAACCGGGCCAGTACCGTCGCCATCGTCTCCTGGGAGCGGTGGTATGCTCCCATGATGGAGGAGAGGACCTCTTGGAGAGTGGGTTCCCCGGGCCTGTGCCCCCCTGTTGCACAGCAGCCCTCCCAGTTCCCCTGTGTCCCTGGGCCTCTGTCCCCTGGACGGTGTGCCCACTACCACTGCCCCCAGGTCCCTGTTGTTGTTGGGGTGGTGGGTCAACCTGGGTGCCCTGTAGTGGTGGACACACCGCTGATTGACGTGTCCTGGAGACAGAGGCATGGGCCCGCTGGGTGGGAGCTGTGCTGGTGTTCCCAGAGGGGGTTGGGTCTGGTGTAGCCTGTGGCTGTCTGTGGGGAACCGACTGTCCAGAGGTCCCCGATGGGCCGGGCTGGTCGTCTGGCTCCAGGGAGACAGAGCTGCTGTCATCACTGGGGGCCTCTTCTGGGGGTGGGATGGACATCTCTGGACCCTCCGTGGCGGTGTGGTGGCGTTCCGGTCCTGCAGGGGTATAAAGGTATGGTTATTGCTTCTGTGTGTGGCATTTCGTGTGATGGGTGGGTGTCCGTGTACCCAAGTGCAGGCATTCCCTTGTGGTGGCTTTTGTGAGGATGGCTTGTGGGGGTGATGTGTGTGTGCAGTGGGCTTGCTTTGGTGATGGGTGTCCATGCTTTGTGATCGCATGCAGGGCTTGGTGTTGGGATGGGTGGGTTGTGATGGTGAGCCATTTGCAAGGAGTTGGGGTGATGGGGGTGGGGGTGAGGGTGGGGGTATGTGCTGGCATGCAGGTGGGGTGGGGGTGGGAAGCAGTTGTGAAGATTTGCCTTACCAGAGTCCATTCCTCAGCCTACTCCTGCGAGGCCCTCAGGATGCAGGATGTGCAAGACTTCCTCCTCCCATGCGGTAAATTCTGGGGGAGTAGGTGGGGGTCCGCCGCCAGTCTTCTGCACCGCAATGTTGTGCCTTTATACCATGGAACGCACCTTCCCCCGTAGGTCGTTCCATCTCTTCCTGATGTCCTCCCGATTGCATGGATGCTGTCCCACCGCGTTGACCCTGTCCACTATCCTTTGCCATAGCTCCATCTTCCTGGCAATTGTGGTGTGCTGCACCTGTGCCCCGAAGAGCTGGGGCTCGACACAGACTATTTCCTCCACCATTACCCTGAGTTCGGCGTCACTGAACCTGGGGTGTCTTTGGGGTGCCATGGGGTGGTGTGGTTGAGGTGTGGGGTGGCGTTTGTGGTGATGAGTGTGGTGCGTATGGTGGTGTGTGGTGTTTGGTACGTGGATTCTGTGTGGGTGATGGTGTTGTGGGATTGTCTAATCTGTGCTCTCTCTAGCCTTCGGTAATGATTTCGGGTCGTAGGGGCTTGTGGGTGATGTGGGTGTTTGTTTTATATTGTGTTGGGTGTGTGGGAGTGGTCTTAGTATGTGTATCAGGTGAGTGTATTTCAAACTGACCAATGTGGCTGAGTTTTCAATATGTGTGTGTGTATTTTGACCGCAGCGGTGTGTACCGCCAATGGAATACCGCGTTTGAAAGACCGCCGCATGGATTTGTGGGTCGGACGTATTTCTGTTGGCGTGACGGTGGAGGTTTGGTCATCGCCTTTTTTTCGCTGCCCTTTGGTGTGGCGGACTTTTGTGGATGTCGGGTTTTTGGCGGTTTGCCAGTTGTGGGTCGGAATGACCGTGGCGGTTTACCGCGGCGGTGTTATGGCGGTCTTCTGACCGGCGGTAGGCGCCTTTTACCACCGAGGTCAGAATGACCCCCATAGTCAATTCAAAAAATGCTTTTCCTTTGGGAACATATTCCTAACTATAACTACCTACTGGCAAACACCGGTAGGTAATATATATGTATATATATATTCACAAAAAATAAAGGTTAAAGTGACATTATAGTTAGGAGACAATGCCAGTTAAAATGTGACATTTTAACTAAACAATCACTGAAATACACCATTTTTAATTCACTAAGCTAAATAGAACGTGTGCCACCACCATACCCAATGTTGTCATCAATGATGTCATTTGAGATATTATCAGTGATGTCATCAATGAGTCATTAATCATGCTGTGAGTGATGCATTATGTAAGGTCAGCAGTAGAGCATGGTGGGGGCACAAGTTGAAGTTGAGTTAGTGGTTATTCCTGGAAAGCTTTGAAATGATTGGTAAAGTGGGGGCTGAGAAAAAGGGCATCATATAACAGTTAAACAAAATTACACCAAATTTGGGACAAAGCTAGATATTTATCCAGACAAATGTGCATTTTGTGATTTGGTGTAAATCGGTCCAGCAATTTTTGAGAAATTAATGCTCAAATTTATGTATGTTTCACACCAATGTTTCACACCAATGAAAATCCATGAAGCCGACAAACTTTGAGATGAGATCTGATTTGGTGCCACCATAACAACACGGATGTGGCAACAGCTATTTTAGGACTCAGTCCCTTGTCCTGAGAAAAAAGGTAAAACATTTATGGAGTGACAGGCTAGGTGTACCCTTTTCTCCAGGCCTTAATTTTTCTTTGTTATTGGTGCAACAGATCGGCAGAAGATCTGCAGATGTGTGAAGCTGATGAAAGAATCCCTTTTTAAACATCAGTCCCCCAGTGGAGGTTAACACATTTCGTTTTTGGGTCAAGGGGTATGTGTCCTCCCTCCATTTCTCAGGCCTTTTCTGTGCCCTGGGTACACAGGGCTGCTTTTTTATTAGATAGAGACAAGCATGAGGGCACCTTCTCTGAACCATTTTAGGCGCCATGGACTCCATCACATAGTGCCAATTTGTTTAGGAGGAACTGTGGTTTTGGTCCCCATCCCAGAGTTGTGGTTTGATCCTAGGAACCCCATTGCCTTGGGAACAATACTGGTGCAGTGTCCCAGAGACACCATTCCCTGGGACACTGGTGTTCCCCGCCCTGGTGAGTGCCTCAATATAAAGTACAAGGGCGCTACCAATTATTCTTTAAATGTTGTGGAGGGCTGCTAGAAGCAAAGCAGCCCCTCAACAACATTTAGACACAGTAAGTCTTCTGGGCCAATAAATACGTGACCATAGGAGAGCTTACCTTATTTTTTTAAAGTAATCCGAACTGGAGCTGTATGCTCTTCAGCTGCAATTCATGGATGCCTTGTAGTTAGTTCTATGGCTGAATCTTATGAAAAATAAAATGAAAAAAAAAAGACTAAAAGACATGTTTTATGTTTTTGTAATTGCTTTATTAACTATATTTTGAGGCAATCACTTGTATTAAACATACTGTCTCCTTGATAAGCCAATTGACGCAGCCACTTTTATATTTGCAGCCTTTGACAGAGCCAGTAGACCTGCCTTCCTTAAAATGACACAGTTTATATTGGTGCATGACATAGTCAACCATGTGTGGTAGCAGGGGAATGGGCACCTGCAATGTGTTGTGTGCAGGGACTGGCTGCAGGGTACAGGCCCAATCCTGTGCCCAATCCCACGCCATGCATGGCAATGGACATTTTACTTTATGTTAAAAACATATAAAAAGCCATTTAAAATTAAGGTTAAAATGACATCATAGAATTGTAATAATATCTTATTTTATATTAAAAAACCTTAAAAATTAACTGGAAAAAAAAAGTATAAAGGGACATTGCAGTGAGGTAAAAATGTTACCTCAAGCAACTGTAACTCACACCCAGAAGTAAATATAACTCATGCATTTGCCTTGCATTGCTAATTACCTCACATATTACATCACTCAAGGTATGCTTTTTGACATCATTGATAGTATGAAGGTGACATCTAAAATTACATCACTGATGATAACATTGAGCATGGTGGAGTTGGGATGCCCAAATACTATTGGGCCTATTTACAAGCCTCTTGTGCCTCATTGTGCCACATTAGAGTACATTACATTTTTACGCTAATGTGGTGTTAGGCAGGCATTTCCGATGCACCATATCTACAAAGTGGAGCAACGCTTGCATTGCACCACTTTGTAAACCCTTGTGTTACATTAGTCCTGTGCCTTTCATAATGTATGCAAGGGGGATGTTCCGGCGCTGGGAGGCCTTAAAAAATGGCCCAGTGAAATCTACAAGTTTTCACTGGGCCATTTGTGCATCATTTATAATACCTGCCTAACTTTGGCATCACTTGATGAATCTTCTCAAATTTTTCAAAACTATACTTTAGTTGGTCCAGCTGCTGAGTCGAAAGTTTGCGTGATCCATCAAGCGGGGCATAGAAAAAAAGGGGGAGACGCAAAACACTTTTTCCCCATTCTATGTCAATGGACATTTTTACGTTTTTGAACACTACTATAGCCAGAACTGTTGGACGGAATCACATCAAATTTGGCAGAAAGCTAGAACTTCGTCCAGAAAGCACACTTTTTGTGATTTTGTGTAAATATATTCTGTAGTTTTAGAGATATTAACGGTAAAGAAATATCTGAATGACTGTCAACACTTCAACAAGGAAGTGTTGGCAGCCATCTTGAGATTCCTGCTTCAGCTGAGCACCAGAAGAAAAGTGAGGAAAAAGTGAAGGAGCCAAGGTAGGGTGACCCTGAGCACCTAGTCTTGGTCTAGGAGTCCCTCATTGACCCTTCCAAAGACTAAAAAGCATTTTTTTTAAACAAATGCAGACATGCAGACAGTGAAACAGAGGAAACAATTGTTTTTGCTGACAGGGAGCTGCATCGTTAGCAGCTCCCAATGCTGACTCCTGCAAGAGGCAGGGAGCTGGCTGGGACCGCGGGGGCCTTCAGGCCCTATTGAACACTGGGTGGCCTCCGGGGCACCCAGGATAGATGGCTGGGCCCCAGGGAAAGGGGGGCTATGGGACCAAAATTGACCTTTGGAGGTGGCCTGTGTGGCCCCCTCCTCCATTTAATTAAGGCCAGGCCTTTGGGGATGAGGTCCCCGGGTCTGAGATTAATCTGGGGATGAATTCAATAGAGGTGGACCCTGGTGGATGGGATGCCTGAGGCAAAAATTGCCTGGAGGAGCGGGGCACATGTTCCCCCTCCCCCATAGTTCTCTCTTTAAATTGCTAACAGTACACAAATGTACAAATCACCTGGAAGCTGTACCTGCTTGGCCCCACACCATCTACCTTAGTAGTATGCACATCTTCCCCTCTTGCCAGAATGATCGACAGCTTCCCAGCAGGCCCCCAGTGCATTTACCGCTGATTTTGATGGAGTGTTCTTGATGCTGAGGAATATGAGGAATCTTCACAAAACATAGAAGAGGAACATAAGAGGAAGGGCCCTGGTTTGATGGAGATTTACATCTTTGAAGTCTTTCAAGTTACAGCAGAATTCTGGAGAAGGATGCACAAGGATCAATCACATTGTCAAATACACACAAGGTCACTGGTGACATTTCCTTGTGCTCCATTACTCAGATGTAGTATAGAATACATACTAGATATTTACCCAAGGAGGCAGAAAGATCTCCACTTCAGTAGATATTACATGCAAACCTGTGGACTCTTGTGGGATAAAAGTGCAGGTGAGGTTCCTTTGTGGCAGAGCCACTCACACAACTACTGACACACCCATACAGACACACATACCCACTCACAGACGCACTCAGACACTCACTTAGACCCTCATACACCTACTCACAGACCTACTCAGAGATGCATGCAACTACTCACAGACTCACTCAGACACTCACACACCCTCTCACAGACTCACATACACCCTCATGCACTCACTAACAGACTGACTCAGAGACTCATGCACCTACTCAGAGACCCACTCAAGGATTCATGCACCCACTTGCGGATCCACCAAGACTCTCACACATGCACTCACACAGACACTCACATACCTACTCACAGAGACACTCTCAAACCCACTGTCACACCCAGAGACACCCTCTTATACCTACTTTCACTCCCAGACAGACAGTCACACACTTACTCTTACATCCACATAGATCCTCTCACACCCACTCTCCCATCCAGAAACCCTCACACCCACTCTTACATCCAGAGACACCCTCTCACACCTATGCTCACACCCAGAGAGAGAGGCCCTGTGACCCACTCCTGCCACACATGGCCAAAGCCATGTGCAGTGCAGGTTGGGTGGCTAGGGTGATTGGCCACAGGGCCTGGCCAGAAGCCAAAGGCTATGAGTGCTGGTGACTGGACTAGCACATAGTAATGAAAATTACTTTATGTTAAAAAAACTAAAAAAATCACTAAAAAAACAAAGGTTACAGGGACCACATAGTTAAGAAATAGAATTAAAAGCTATAGAAATTCACTTAAAAAAAACAAAGTCTACAGGGACGTTATAGTTAGGTTCTGAATTTACTCGCACAAAACCAGAGAAATTCAGGAGTTATAGTTATAGTTATATGAAATACCTATAACTGGTGGCCTAAGGTAACTCATGCCCTCACCATGCACTGCTAATAACTCCAAATAATACAGCACTCATGACAACTTTTATAACGTCTATAAACATATCAATGAAACAATAGCAGTCAAATTGTTGAAGAAAAAGCTCTACATAGCTGGGGCAGTAAATTCAGAACCTAACTATAACACCCCTGTTAACTTTAGTATTATATAAGTGATATATATGTATATATGTGTAGAAATATATATATATATTCTATTAAAAAACTAAAGGTTACAGGAGGGAATGTTATTGTTATTGATTGGAAGAGAGACAAAAAGAGAAAGAAAGTGAGAGAGAAGGAGAGGGTTTTTATAAGGATTTAATATCTCTTATATTCAGAATGAGATATTTTGTTGAATTTAACAAAAAATGTATTTAATATATTTTTTTTAATGTATAATCTTCTTTTTTTTAAATTAAAAATAACAATAAGTTCCGCTGGGCTCCATCCCTCATAGCTCAGTATGAATGTCTGTGACCTTCATGCTGCGCTATAGGAGTTTTCTTTTTTTCATTTTTTTAGCCCTTTATGGGCTATGTGGGACCTCGAGGGGAGCCTTCATGGGCTCCCTTTTGGTCACAACTTTCTTATTTATTCATTTTAAAAAAAATGTATTTATTTATTTTTAAACAATTTTTTATTAAAAGCCCTTTTCAGGCCCTGTGGGACCTCACGCGCTCCCCTGAGGTCCCTACTTTTTTATTTATTTATTTTATTTTATTAAAAAAGTCCTTGTGGGCTACCTGGCACTGTGGGGGGGCAGTGTCTATGTTTCAGCAAGCACGGAGCTCCTTCGACAGCAGCTCCCTACTTGCTTAAGCATTTCATCTCTTTCCCCTGCGCACGTGCAGGAAAGATGAAACTTCGTATTTTAAAAACAGGACCAGCTTTTAGAGTCCTGATGTCAAAACCCAAAGTGTTTTCTGTAGCTTGGCTGCAGTGCTGTAACCAAGCCACAGCAAACAGCTATGTCCTGAGCATGAGTCAGCCCTGGGGAGTGGTGGTTCCCAGGGCCATCAGTGGCTCCACAACGTATTCCTGTGGTCCCCTTCCAAATAGAACTTAGCCCCAGGGGTGGGGGTTTTCCTTTGGGGTCGGGGGTCCCATAGGGACTGCCTTTTTTTGTAAACCTTTGCCCCAGGGGTGGTGATCCCTGGGAAAGAGGGGGGCAAATGCGGCCGTCCACTCCAAATAAAGTGTACCCTGGGAGGTGGTGGTCCCTGGGGGGCCACATGACTCCATGCATTAAGTATGAGATAGCCCCAGGAAGGTGGCAGTCCCTGGGGCAGCGGGAGGGGGCCAGTTGCCCGGCATACTAAAAAAGATCTGGCGAGGTGGTGGTCCCCAGGGCAGCTGTGGGGCCACAGGCTCCCCACATACAAAAAAAAAAAGCCCCATGGAGGTGGCAGTCCCCGGGACATCAGGAGGGGGCCAATAGGCCCCTCCTGCATTAAAAAATAAATACTTGGCCCACCCAGGGGCATTAAACTAGCGAAGCACGGGTGACCGCACTTCATTTTAAAAAAAGTGTATTAGAGGATTTGCAGATCCACAACATCTCCACTTATACATTTTTAAAAAAGGTTTTTAGACCTGGGACCCCACCACCAGAGCTCAGGGTGTTTGTACCCAGACCCGTTTTTTTTTTTTTTTTTTACTTTTTTTTAGGGACTCAGCTGAAGCCAAGTCCCAGGATGGCTGACAACACTTTAACAGTTTCTGTTGTTGAAGTGTTATCAACCAATCAGATCTCTGCATGAGATCGGAACAGGTCACAAATCCTTCATGTCCCTAGAATGTTTTCCCCCTTCATTTCTCAAACCCTACTGAACAGAATTATACTAAAACAAAACGTCACTCTTTTTGGACCAGAACATATCATCCTGCCAAATTTGGTGTAATTCCATCCAGTAGTTTTTGAGCTATTGCTGTTCAAAACCCCCATGAAAAAATGAATGGGAAAAATGTGTTCTGGGACCCCCTTTTTTCTCGGCCCACCCTAGATGGATCACCCCAAAGCTTTCCAGGAAGCAGCTGACGGGACTGTCAAATGTTTTGGGAAAGTTTCTTAAATATCTATCTATCTATCTATCTATCTATCTATCTATCTATCTATCTATCTATCTATCTATCTATCTATCTATCTATCTATCTATCTATCTATCCATCTATCTATCTATCTATCCATCTAAATATATATATATATTTATATATATCAAGGATCATCCTCAGTCAATCAGACAGGATTCTTATGGAGCGCCAGTAATCACCTATTCGGGTCTCAAGGCAGTGGGGGGTGCTGGATGGCCAGTTCAGTCAAAGAGCCAGGTCTTGTTGTCCTTCCTGAATGGAGGCAGAGAGGGAGATTTCCTGAGATGAAGAGAGTTCAAAGTCTTAGTGGCGAGGTAGGAGAAGTATCTTCCTCCGGCTGTGGTTTTGCAGATTCTTGGGATGGTGCCCGGGGCCAGGTGAGTGGAATGGGGTTGTCTGGTGGACATGTGGAAGGCAAGGTGGTGGTTGAAGTATGCAGGTGCGATGTTGTGGAGGGCCTTGTAGGTGTGTGTGAGGAGCTTGAAGGTGATTCTTTTGTTGATCTGGAGCCAATGGAGGTCTCTCAGGCGCCCGGAGATGTGGCTGCCATGAGGGAGTTCTACCAGTGACATTCTGGATTCTTTGCAGCTTGTTTTGGAGCTTCTAGGAGGTGCCAGTGTAGAGTGTCTTGCCATAGTCAAGCTTGCTGCTGACAAGCTCCTGGATGACTGTTCTTCTGGATTTGAAGGGGATCCACTTGATGATCTTTTGAAGCAGGTGGAGAATGTGGAAGCAGGAGGACGAGATGGCTTTGGCTTGGTGGTTCATAGAGAGTGAGAAGTTGAGGTTACGTGCATGGTCAGTCAGTGTGGTAGGGGCTCTGAGCGCTGCGGGCCACCAGGAGTCATCCCAGGTGGAGAGGTGGTGCCCAAAATTAGGACTTCTGTCTTGTCGGAGTTGAGATTGAGGTAGCTGTCTTTCATCCAGGCGGCAACTTCCTTCATACTGTTGTGAAAGTTGTGTTTCATGACTGTCGGTTCATCTGTGAGGGAGAGGATCAGCTGAGTGTAGTCAGTGTAGATGACAAATCTTGAGTCCATGGTTTCTGACCATATATAAATATATATATAATATATAATATATAATATATAATATATAATATATAATATATAATATATAATATATATATTTATTTATTTTTTTCATTGAAAAATCAAAAGCTTACAGGGACGTTATACCTAGGTTCAGATCTTTCATGCACAAAACCATAGAAATTCAACAGTTATAGGTATACTTATCTCAAGAAACTATACTCATGCACTAAGGTAACTTTTACTCATGTCCACACCATGAAGTTTTCTATCAAAGCCTTCGGCCCTGCTCGGTGGGGGCTCAGCTGCAGGGCAGGGCATCCAGTGTGCATTTTTCAGAACTACAAGGGGAGCCTCACAGCCCCCACGGTCCCTGCCTGCTTCGTGCCTCCAACAAGAGCTGGCATTGCTCCCCCATTCAGGGAGCAGCAAGAAATGGTGCTCCCTGTGTGCAGGAGCAATTCTCTCATGTGTTTTCCTGTCCACTTCACAGTAGGCAGGAAAACAGATGACAAGTCTACTCTCAGGGAGCTGGAGCAGGATCCCTGCTTTCACCACTGGGAGCAGACTTACTGTTTGCTCTTGTTTGGCTGGAGCTGTCATAGCTCCTGCCAAATGACAGCAAAGTGCTATGTCCTGAGGGTGGACAACTTGGGACATAAGTGGCTGTCTCTCAAGGGGTGGTGGTCCACTGGGCCATTAATGGATGCAGATGGGGGACCCCACAGCCTCCATCCTTTCTTTTTGTAGAACCTGTACCTGTAAGGTGGTGATTTCCAAGGCCTAAAAGAGCCCAGGATGGGGGCCACAGGGCCCCACTCCCTATTGTAACTATGGCCTAGTCCAGGGAAGTGGTGCTCCCTGGGACAGTAAATGTCCCGGGGGCAGTGAAACCCCCTCCCCCTATCAAATTATAACATTGGCCCGAGAGGTGGGGGTCACTGGGGCACTAATTAGCAAAATAAGGGGGTTCACACAACTGCCATCTAATATATAGGCCAAGCTCCTGAGAGGTGATAGTCCCCGGGCCATAAACTGCCTTGGGAGGGGGAACTGTGTGTCCCCCTCTTCAGCACAATTTTATTTGGCCTGTCCTGGGGAGGAGGTAGTTTCCCAGGGCTGAGAGCTGCCATTGGGAGGGGAGTCCCTTTCCCGTAATAAAAACAGTTTTTGCCCCCCTGGACCTAGCCCACTCATGGGCCAAGTTTATGCAAGTGCAGGAGTCAGGTATATAATGAATGGGGTTGGACTAGATAGGGAACACAGCTAGGATGTAGCAGACTCGAGTCAGAGTGATGCTTCCTGATCAAAACAGCCAAGCTTATGTGCCATGCATCATGCTAGTTTTCCTTATTTAAGGCAAAATGCAAGTTATTTTGGTGTGAGATTCACAAAGAGTGCTTTTTGTGTAATTAAGTGCATTTTTTGCATTTTTAAACATTTCACATAACAGCAATTATGTGAATTTCACACCACCATCAAGAACAGATAGATAACATTCTTATTAAAAAGTTATCTTAACTTATAATAGATCTCCTTAAAAAAAATCAGTTGTTACATAACACAATGGCCCTCATTATGAGACTGGACCAAATGCCGCCTACCACCATGGCGACGGCCGGCAACATACTATTGCCGTGGCTACCGACGGTCCATGCCATTATGAACGTAGATGGAATACCGCCAGAAGACTGGCGGAATTCTGTCAATGGTCATGGCGGCGGACGGCGGTAAGGTGGCGCTGCTGCCAGCCACAGCGCCATGCCAGCAAAACACTGCTTACTGTATCATGTTCCATGATAGGGCCTGGCAGTATTTTGCTGGCGGACGCTGCTGGCAGCAGCAGCGCCGCGTCCCGTCTCCTGCCAGAGGACCCCCTGCAAGAAGGTAAGTCAGGTTCTCCGACAGGAGAGGGGGTGGGGGTGTTGCGTGCATGAGTGGGGGTGTGTGTGGGTGTGTGTGAATGCGTGCATGCGTGTGTAATGTGTGTGTGCATGAGTGGGTGTGAGTGTATGTGCATGTTGTGTGGTGAGATTGCATGTGTGTCTGGATGTATGTTAGTGTGTTGCTGTGAGTGCATATGAATGTATGAATGTGTGGGTGAATGTGTGTGTGCGTGTGTGTATGGGTGTGTATGTATGTGTGTAAATGTGTGGAGGTCAGGAGGTCAGGAGAGGGAAGGGAGGGTAGGGGAGATTTCTGGGGAGGGGGATGGAGGGGGGGAGACCCCTATCAGTGCCAGGAAAAGAATTCCCTGGCACTGATAATGCCTACCGCCATGGTTTCAGTGGCGGTACCGAAACCACTGAAACCATGGCAGTCGGCGGGGTCATAATGCCATAATGCGGGGACTGAAGTGTCCAGCCCGGCAGTCGTTACTGCCGTGGCGGTCGGTGTGGTACAATGCCAATGTCATAATAGTGGAGGTAGGTACTGCCAGCCTGTTGGCGGTAATACCTCCACTACTCCACCGACCGCCAGGGTTGTAATAAGGGCCAATATACCCAAAAGTACTAAAAAACATTTGAAAAATGCACCTCAAGTTATTATTAATGTTGCCAGCTATGCAGACCTTCTGTAGGATTCTTCAGATGGGTACAAAGAGTAGAATGTTTCCTGCAGCATAACTTCAGCAAATCCTTATTGTTCTTGGTGCTATAGTTCTGAAAGAGGGATAATTGCCTTCTTCTATGTTGCCAAATAGCATTAATGCAAAACACCTAGAAGTGCACAATTATTTCAATGTATTTCAATTATAATTATATGTAAGTTCAGCAGTGCACAGTTCTTAATATGTGTAATGTTGTCACTTTGCACTATTGCCAAGGGGCCAATTAGAAGAATCAGGGCTGTGTGAATCCCAAAGGATGGGAGCCCAAGGCAAAAGAAAACTTACACAAAATAAGATCCAAAGACAAAACTATGAAAATTTAAAATCTATATAGAAAGCAAAAATGTATTTGGTTAGCCTGTTTAAATCAGCATCAGTGTCTTAATTGAACAGAGCAACAAGAGGAACAACATGAAGTGTGACTGTGAAGAGAGCAAAGAAAAGTCTGGCACACATCCCAACATCAGCACATATTTTCACAGGAAGGGAGAATCATTCCCTTTGCGTGGTATGAAGTGGCACTGTCGGCTGTACTAATAAAGTTACATTACAGAAACAAATCAATATTGTAGGAATTGTATTAAGTAAAACAAACTCATTATAAAGACCATCCCAAAAATAATAAGCAATGAGTCCCTTTTACTTACATGTAAGGGGAAATGATATTTCACTACTATTGAATGCTCTATTAAATATGAATTAGAGTACAATTGAATCAGCAGGGAACATTATCCTTGAACATTTTCAACATTACACAAACATCTCCATCAGGCTACCTTTGAAGCACATTATTTGATATTAAATAAACAACATCACAGAGCAGATCACATTTTTGTCTCTTTATATGAAAAATGGAAAATATTGAGTGAGAGTGAATATCATCAACACAGTTTAACTTTTTATAAGCTATGTTTCTTAGCTGCCATTGCAGCCAGACCTGACGCCAAGTAAATTAATTTTACGGCCTACTTAGGCTAACCGAAGTATTTGAAAATAAACATTAATCTACAGTAATATATCTGCTCTAACTGCAGTAATGGTACATTTCAAGTGATGGACTTTGGCCTGGGCAAAGTGCTGAAAAGTGATTTGAAACCTTCTCATGTGAATGGGGTTCAGAATCATGTGTGACACATTTTTGTAGTCCAGGCTTTCACCTAGGATCATTTTACATGCTCTGATTGTTTAGTCCATACTTTCAAATTTAAATGCACAAAAGAAAGTCCCCACTGCAATAAGCTGCAGACTATGGATCTGGGACTACCTGAGGGTGTCCTCTGTGGTGGTGCCCTGTGCACCAGATGGTATGGCAGTTGACAGACACTGAACTTCATTATCAACTTTTTAGGATTTCTACACAGCTGCCAATAGAAGTATAGAAGTACATTTTCTGGCACAGGAGTGCCACACTTGGTACTTGACCTCAACACATATCCTATCCCTTGCTTCCTTCACAGCCTACATTGTAAAACCACATCATGAAAGTGTAGGAATATTCCATGAATGCTCTATCAAAGTGGTACTTGTATGATAGGGAGTATGTACCAGTGACATTTTGTTAGAAATTGGGGGCCAGATGTAGCAAAGTCCGATTTTGTGAATCTGAAATTGCGAGTCGGTGCGACTCGCAATTTCCGATTCACAAAATCGGACGCAGTACGGTGTCTCAGTCACCGACTGCGAGTCGCTATGGGGTTGCAAAGACCCACCTCATTAATATTAATGAGGTGGGTTGCATTTTGCGACCCCATAGCGAGTCCCTGCACTCACAGGGATGGTGGCCTGCTGAAGTCAGCAGACCTCCATGTCTGTGACTGCTTTTTAAATAAATCAGTTTTTTTATTTATTTTGCAGCCTGTTTTCCTTAAAGGAAAACGAGTTGCAAAATAAAAGAAATAACGAAACCATTTGGTTTCGGTTTTTCAGAGTAGGCAGTGGTCCATTGGACCACTGCCTGCTCTGAAAAACCCTTTTTGGCAACATTCACAAAGGGGAAGGGGTCCCATGGGGACCCTTTCCCTTTTGCGAATGGGTTACCACCAGTGTGACACTGGTGGTAACTGCGAATTGCTTTGCGACCGCATTCGCGGTCACAAAGCAATTTAGCATAGCGATGCAAGTCGCAAATAGGAAGGGAACACCCCTTCCTATTTGTGAGTAGCTTTCACAATTTGCGAGTCGGTACCGACTCGCAAATTGTGAATGTGCATCACAAAAGGCATTTTGCATGGCGCAAACTGCGATTTACGCAGTTTGCACCATGCAAAATGCTTTCTACATCTGGCCCTGGATCTCTAGTTAGAATCATTATGCACCCTGCCCAAGTAGGGACCACAATTCTAAACAGGGCAAGTCAGATACTCACAGTAAATCAACTTGTGCTCACCCTCTGGTAGTTTGGCACAGAGCAGTCAGGCTTAACTTAAGAACAATGTGTAAGGCATTTGTGCAACACTTAATATATTAGCACAGTGAAAACACCACAAAAAGGCTCCACACCAAGTAATAAAAAGAGGTTATGGAGGTCATTATGACCCCGGCGGTTGGCGTTAATGTAGTAGTAGTACCACCAACAGGCTGGCGGTACTTACAAACAAATTATGACATTGGCTGAAGCCAACCCGCCAATGTACCACTCCGACAGCCATGGCGGTAGTAGGCGCCGGGCTGGAGATAACCATCTCCAGCCCAGCGGCCGCCATTGTGCCGCCAGCAGGATTATGACCCTGCCTACCGCAATGGTTTTTGTGGTGTTCGCAATGCCACAAAAACCATGGTGGTAGGCCCTATCAGTGACCATGTCACTGATCGGAGTCCCCCACCCCCATACATCTTTTAACAACCACCACCCCCTCTACATCCACACCCCCGTTCACACATGCACACATTCATTCACACATACATACATGTATGCATTCACCCATTCACACACATCCGCACACACTTCAAAACATACTTGCAGACACGCATTCCGATTTCTATAAATACACGCACTCACGCTTCCATACATACATGCACTCACACACATTCATACACACACTGAAAACAACACTAAACACACTTGCATTCATGCACACAATCACACATACATGCACGCACCCCCCCACACACACACCATACCCTCCACCCCCTCCCTTGTCGGAGACCTGACTTACCTGGATCCAGGGGGTTTTCCGGCAGGAGATGGGACGGAGTGGTGCTACCGCCAGCAGCACCTGCTGCCAGAACACCACCAGGCTGTATTACTTTTCATGATATGGCTGGCGGTGGTCTACTGACGTGGCGCTGCTGGTGGTAGCAGCGCCACCTTACCGCCACCCGCCAGTATGGCCACAGCTGGATTTCTGGCCTTTTTGTGGCAGAAATCCAGCTGTGGTCATAATATAGCAGACGGATGGTAGCCGCAGCGACAGTCTTTTGGCAACCGTTGCGGCAGCGCTAGACAGTTTTTACTGCCAATGACAGAATGAGGGCCTATATTTCTCTGAGGAAAACAAGGCCCAAATTTTTAAATCCAATAAATAAAAGTTGAGATATAAATGCTTAAAGATTAAATGTAACTGTAGTGCTTAGAAGCATGTAGCACCAACCGGGGGTATCTGGTCATGCTAGACTGGGGAAAATCCAAAGTTCAGGCCGACTACGATGGTACGTGGGCCAACTACAAAGACCTACCTTGTCCATCTGAAAGAGTACCTTGTAGGGAGGGTTGCGTTAATGTCGAGGATCTGATGCAATCTGATGCGAGGAGCAGAGGAAACGATGTGAATGTGATGCATCGTTTCCAATCCACGCAGTTGGGGGTACGGGGTTGTCGAGCTGCACAGTCGATCCTCGTACAGTGGTGCAGTTTCAAACCCATTTGTGAAGGTGATGCGTCATCATCGGGCAACACAGCCAGGTGATGTGAAGGCGATGCATCAGGGCTAAAGGCGATGTGCCTGTTCCAAGCCATGCAGTTGGTGGTGTGGTGTCTTTGTCCTTAATGGCAGCAGTATGCTTCGGTGCCAAGGAAAGAAGGGGTGGTTCAGATCAGTACAATGGCAGCGATGCATAGACATCAAAAGTTGCAGACCAAAATAACCCACTTCCAAGGGCCAGGCTGGATTGGTACCACTTGGCAGGGTAGGACTCACATGTGGCATAGTTCAGGTGCTCTAGGAGAAGTGAAAGCAGTCTTTGATATACCTGAGACTGCAGGACAGAAGGCAAGCCAGCAAGGCCTTGGAGTCATTTGTTTCTGAGGATGTAGAGATTAAGGTCCAATCCTTCTCACTCTCAGGCAACAGGCAGTAGGACAGGTACAACAAAGCAGGAGTCTAGCAGAGTGCAGCAGAGTCTAGCAGAGTTCAAACAAAGTGCCATTCCCCTCAGGACCTCAGACCTTTTTCCTGGCAGGATGTCCCCAGTCAAAAAGTGTACTGATTTGATAGGGTCAGAAGTCTGGTTCTTATACCCATTGGTGCCTTTGAAGTGGTGATGACTTCAAAGAGAGGCTTTGAGTGCACACATGTCCTCCCTTTCCTGCTCTGGCTCTAGACACACTAAGGAGGTGTTGCAGCTCTTTTTGTGGGGACAGACATGGCCTTATTCAGGTGAAAGTGTTAGATCCTCTCTCCCATTCTGACCAAGATAGCCCATCAGCCTGTTAATGGCCCATCAGGCACAGCTCAGTTCCCTTTGTGTATGAGTGCCTGAGGTGAATGCACAAGGCTCAGCTGTCAACCAACCCAGAGGTGTGTTGGAGGCAGGCAGCAGGGACACAGAATGTAAGAGCAGAAAATGCCAACTTTCTGAAATTTGCATTTTTAAAGTTGTGATCATGAATCCAACCTTACCATTAAGGAGGATTTATTAAGTCCGTAGGTTCCAAACACAACAGTCCTACTCCGTATCAATCAGGAATTTCACTTAATAAACATATTAAGGAATCCCGCGTGCTATCCTATGTGAGGGGTAGGCCTTTGGGGAGTTTTTTACTACCAGGACATGTAAAACTAAACAATATATATCCTGCCTTTTACTTACACCGCATGCTGGCCTATCAATCAATCAATCAATCAAGGATTTGTAAAGCGCGTCTAATCACCCATAGGGTCACAAGGCACTGTATGTGGGTGTGCTGTTCAGTCAAAGAGCCAGGTCTTGAGGTCCTTCCTGAACTGCTTAAGTGATGAGCTCTAACTGAGCTTGAGGTGTAGCGCTTTCCATGTCTGGGTTGCAAGATAGGAGAAGGATTTTCCTCCTGCTATACTTTTCCAGATCTTGGGTATGGCTGCAAGGGTGTGCTGGGAGGAACGGAGATGAATGTTGGGTACATAGAAGGCGAGGCATGGGTTGAGGTATGCGGGTCTTATGTTATATGGTGCCTTGTAGGTGTGGATCAGGAGTTTGTATGTGATGCGCTTGTTGACTGCGAGCCAGTGTAGGTCTTTGAGGGGGGAGGAGATGCGGCTGTGTCGTGGGATGCCCAAGATGAATCTGGCTGCTGCATTTTGGACTCTTTGTAGCCATGATTGAAGTTTCTTGGTGATGCCTGCATGGAGTGCACAGCTGTAGTCCAGTTTGGTAGTGATGAGTGCCTGTCTTCCTCGTGTCGGGAGGAAACTACTTGTAAATCTTCTGCAGCAGTCAGAGGGTGTGAAAGCATGATGAAGACATGGCATGACTTGGCGGGTGATCGATAGAGAGGAATTCAGGATGAGTCCCAGGTTGCGCGTATGGTCTGTGGGGGCGTGGCGGGGGCGTTGCCCAGAGCTGTAGGCCACCAGGAGTTGTTCCAGGCAGAGGGGGAGGAGCCAAATTACTAGGATCTCTGTCTTGTCAAAGTTGAGGTTTGAGGCAGCTGGCCTCCATCCAGGTGGCGACTGCTCTCATCCTGTTGTGAAAATTCCTCTTGGGTTGAGCGGAGTCCTAAGAAAGGAGAGGATCTGTTGGGAGTCATCAGCATAGGAGACTATGGCCCTTATTACAACCCTGGTGGTCGGTGTTAAAGTGGCGGTAATACTGCCAACAGGCCGGCGGTAAATAAAATTGAATCACAACCACGACGCAAACCGCCAACACAGACAGCCACTTTAACACTCCGACCGCCACGGCAGTAGCAACAAACACCACGGCGATCACTGGCAACAGACAGGCGGAAGACAATGTACCGCCCACCCCATCACAACCCGCCAATCCGCCTGCTTTTCCGGGTCGGTACCAACGCCATAAAAGCACGGCGGAAACAGGACTTGGAAGGGAAACTACTCCCCGCTCAACACACACGAAGAACAAGGACGCCATGGAGCCCGAGCTGCAGGTCATGCCCATGCTGGTCTACCTCCTCATCTACCAGGAATAAGAAAGGTGGCGGCGACGACCACGGTAAGTACGGCACCTAGTACACAGGAGAGGGAGGGAGGAAAAAGATAGTGACACACAGACGCAACACCTCCAACCCCACCCTCACCCACAATGCCATACACACAGAAACATGCATCAACATTACATTTACACCCTGTAACCCCCTGGAAGTATGCAAGGACAAAAGGAATAGAGTCAAATCAGTGATATATTAGAACTAGGCAGATATACATAATAAATAGAAAAACAGTATCTACAAAAATATACAATATGTACATAAGGCGGTACATTGTCCATTCAAAATGTCCATGGGCCACTGGGCCAAAAATCATGGGCCAAGCCCACACTTGACTCCTGCCTCAATACGGAGAGAACACTGCAGGGGCATCAGGTCGAAAACACACAGGCACCTCAGGGGGAATGGGAAGAGGGGGCACCTCAGCCACAAGATGGAAAAACGCCACTGCTCCTCGAGGGGGCTCCATACCCACTGCTTGGTCCTGGGAAGTGCAAGGCCACAGTCTCTCAAGTGGGTGGTTTGCCCACTGCCTGGTCCTGGGAAGTGCAAAGCCACAGTCTCTCAAGTGGGTGGTATGCCCACTGCTTGGTCCTGGGGAGTGCAAAGCCACAGTCTCTCAAGTGGGTGGTTTGCCCACTGCTTGGTCCTGGGAAGTGCAAAGCCACAGTCTCTCAAGTGGGTTGTTTGCCCACTGCTTGGTCCTGGGGAGTGCAAAGCCACAGTCTCTCAAGTGGGTGGTTTTCCCACTGCCTGATCCTAGGGCGTGCAAAGCCAGTCTCTCAAGTGGGTGGTTTGCTGACTGCTTAGTCCTGGGGAATGCAAGGCCACAGTCTCTCAAGGGGTTGCCTTTCTCCACTGGTTCTGGAGGGGGCTTTGTGCCCAGTCTGCTTCATCCTGCCAAGGATTGGGTGAGTGGATGCCTTTCTCCACTGGTTCTGGAGGGGGCTTGGTGCCCAGTATGCTCCATCCTGCCAAGGATTGGGTGAGTGGATGCATTTCTCCACTGGTTCTGTAGGGGGCTTTGTGCCCAATCTGCATCATCCTGCCAAGGATTGCGCGAGTGGATGCCTTTCTCCACTGGTTCTGGAGGGGGCTTTGTGCCCAGTGATGCAACACTTGGGGTGTGGCAGTTCACAGTCCCTCACTTGGGTGTCTGAGGCACGAGATTTGCAGGGACTAGGTTGCATGATAGTCCATGGAGGCAGGGCTAGACTCCATCCTGCAGCGGCTAAGGCTGCATACTGGTTGTAGTGCCGGCGCTGGTGGGGGTACTGCCAGTGGTGGTGGGAGGCTCCAGCCCTCTTCCTGCAGCATCGGACGGCTGCCCACTGGGGCTGCAGCTGCAGATAGTGGTGCTACTGTCAGCGGTGTAGGTGGTGGTGCTTGCGGAGGTGCCTTCGGTGGTGCTTGCGGCGGTGCAGGTGGTGGTGCTGCCTGTGGTGCAGGTGTTGGTGCTGCCAGTGGTGGGTAGAGGCCCCAGCCCTTCACATGAAGCCTCTCTGGCTGCCCACTGCGGCTGCTGCTGCTGACAGTGGTGCTTGGGGCACGTGGTGGTGCTTGTGGCGGTGCTAGCAGCAAGGTTGCTGGCGTTGCTGGCCGCGTTGCAGGTGGTGGTGCTGGCGGTTGTGCTGGTAGCCACCAGGCCTTCACCTGCAGCCTCTGACAGCTGAAGTGCCTTGCCTGGTTTTGTCTGGTGGTGACTGCCAGTGAGGGATGTGTTTTGATGGACGTGCTGGTGATGGAGGTAGTGGATGAGGATGTAGTGCATGCAGATGTGAGTGGAGACACTACTGGGAGTAGAGGAGGAGGGGGACACAGTGGAGGCAGTGGCTATTGGTGTGCCTGCATGGGCATGGTGCTTGTGTGGGTGACTGTGAGATGAAGTGTGGTGCTTTTGTTTGCCTGAGCCACTTTTGTGTGGTGATTTGGGTGAATGCTGGTCTGAAGGAGTGCTTTGTATATTCTGGGGTTGAGGGGCTTGGGACTGGGTAGAGGAAGTTGCAGGGGGGAGACTAGAGACAGGGACAAGGGCTGCCATCAGTGCTGAGGCCAGAGCCTGAAATGCTCTGTGTTGGGCCGCCACGCCAGAGAGAATGCCCAACAGGTATGCATTTGTTTGTTGCAAATGCCTCTCGACACCCTGGAAAGCATTCAGAATGGTTGACTGCCCAACAGTGAGGGATCTCAGGAGGTCAATAGCCTCCTCACTGAGGGCAGCAGGGCTGACTGGGGCAGGGCCTGAGGTGTCTGGGGCAAAGGAGATGCCCAACATCCTGGGTGAGTGGGCACGGGAAACACGATGAGGGGCTTCTGGGAGGGCGGTGCTGGTAGGGGGGTGGCGGCTGTACCTGTTGTTGGGGTGGGCACAGAGGTGTCCACCACCCCCAGGGAGCATCCATCGGAGGAGCAGTCGCTGTCTGCGGTGTCCCCTCCTGTCCCCGTCATGGTGCTCCTCTCGCCCTCCGTCCCACTGGTGCTCTCACCGTCGGTGGATTCGGCCTCCAGGCCCATGTGGGATGCAGCTCCCTCCGTCACTGGTGCCTCTGCTCCTCCCCCAGATGATGCTAATGCACACAAGGACAGGATGACAAAACAAAAAGGGCGGGGAGACAGAGGATACACTTGGTCAATGCCAGCAATACCACCACCGTTTGTGTACACAACACAAAGGGAGCAGCCCTATGCGCTAGGCCATGCACTACCAGTTACTAAGATAGTCACCAGCTCATGGGGTACAATTCCTACCATCGATCAGCTGCACACCGGAACTACACAGGACCATGCCCATTAGTAGATGCCCACTAAAACCATTGGGGTAAGAGTGCTCCAGAGCCTGCCCAACAAGGGACCTACCCTGCCTTCTTCGCCCTGGCCTAGGGGCACCCACAGCCCACATCCCCCACCCAGGTAACCCTTAATGCACGCAAAGTCAGGATTCAGAATCTGTACTCACACCCTTGTGGCTGCTGTGATGCCTTCAAGCGCCCTTCGAACTCCAGATAGGCCACCGCCAGAATGCGGAACATCAGGGGGGTCATGGTGCGACGGGCACCCCTTCCTCGTTGGGAGGCCAGCCCCAGCTGGGCCTCCGCTGTCTTCTTTGCCAAGTGGCGCAGGTCCTCCCACTGTTTGCGGCAGTGGGTGCTCTGCCTGTCAAAGACCCGCAGGGTCCACACCTCCTTGGCGAGGGCACGCCAAATACCTTTTTTCTGGTGGGCGGTGACCTGCATGGAAAAGACAGCAGGAAAGAGAATTAGTCAACCGTCCGGACAGTCATACTCATGGCCGACCAGATCCCTCCAATCCCCTGATGCACATACATTGACCACCATACATGTAGCACTCTGGCCAGGACGCCTATACACCCCCCACATGTGGCTTACACACACAGCAATCCCCACATTCATGGCCCACGCATCATGCTCACAGTGTACTCACCTGTCTGGAGGACCATAGAGTAACGTGTACTGGGGTAGGACCCCATCCACCAGTTTCTCCAACTCCTCCGCAGTGAAGGCAGGGGCCCCTTTCCCCAGACACATGAGCCATTGTTGCTTCCAGACACAGGTCACAGCAGCACTTGCAGTGTAGGTCCTCTCCTGTTGAAGGTCAGGTAGCAAGTGAGTGGACAGATAGAAAATGGCGGTCACGTCCTTGGCGGTGCGTACCCTTACCGCCAGCGTACATCGCCATTGGCACCTGGAACCCACAGGGCCCTATGATAACCAATGCGAAGTTGTGCGGCGGTCTTCAACCGCCTACTGCAACGGCGCACAACGTAAGCGGAATTACTTCATTTTCACTTGTCCCTCCTCACAGGTCAGGCAGCCACCATTTCAGAGGGGCACAAGGCATGGCACCTAACTGCGTCACAGCAGACATTGGCACAGCAACTGATTTTCGGATTCACATACTGGTTCTGTAAAGGAAAAAATGCATCATTAGTGCAATAGATGTGTGAATATGACCCACTGATCACCATTTACTTCGATAGGCTTCAACTGCGGAGGCTGAATATGATATGGCGACATCCTCCGGTGTACAGACACCTGGTGGACCTTGCGACAATGGAGGACACATTATCATAACAGACACACTTGATCAGGCCACAATCCAAGAACTGTGTGCCCAATTGGAGCCAGACCTGATGGCAGCTATACGCCAGCCCACAGGTATCCCGCCTCTAGTGCAGGTCCTGTCAGTGCTCCATTTCCTGGCAGTGGTTCCTTACAAACTACAGTGGCCATGGCATCAGGGATGTCTCAGCCAATGTTCTCAAACGTGTTGACCAGAGTGTTGTTAGCCCTGCTGAAACACATGCGCAGCTGCATCGTATTCCCCCAGGTGCAGGATTTGGCCACAGTGAAAGCTGACTTTTATGCCCTGGGACATATCCCCAACATCATTGGAGCCATTGATGGTACACATGTAGCATTTGTCCCCCCCAGGAGAAATGAACAAGTTTTCAGGAATAGAAAAAGCTATCACTCTATTAATGTGCAGATCGTGTGTTTGCTGACCAGTACATCTCCCATGTAAATGCCAAGTATCCTGGCTCTGTGCATGACGCCTTTATTTTGAGGAATAGCAGCATCCCATATGTGATGTTCCAACTACAGAGGCACCTGGTGTGGCTGATAGGTGATCCTTGGTTCGGAACCCAGTATTTGTTGGCTTATGCCTATGCTGTTGGCCATATAGGGTAGCGTGGCTAAATGTTGTCCTTCAATTTCTGCAGGTGACTCTGGTTGCCCAAACCTATCATGGCTGTGGACTCCTGTGAGGAACGCCAGGACAAGGGCTGAAGAATGTTATAATGAGGCACATGGGTGAACCAGAAGGATCATTGAGAGGACCTTTGGCCTCCTGAAGGCCAGGTTCAGGTGCCTCCATCTGACAGATGGATCCCTGTGCTACTCACCCTAGAAGGTCTGCCAGATAGTAGTGGCATGCTGCATGTTGCACAACCAGGCCCTCAGACGCTATGTACCTTTTCTGCAGGAGGAGGAGACTGGAGATGTCCCTGTGGCAGCAGTGGACACTGAGAACAGCGAGGATGAGGAGGCAGAGGATGAGGATGTAGTCAATAGAACATTGGTGATACGTCAGTACTTTCAATGACACACAGGTGAGACAGTGCAACTTCACATTTCTACGACTATTGGAGTATTCTGTGTGGCATTGGCATGCTGGCATTACCCACTTCTTTCCCCTACTTACTCTTACCTATGTATGTTCATTTTACAGATGTAGGTTATATAACAACAATGTCCTGATGTGATCACAGCAGCCAGCAAGAAGTCATTAATTCTATGCTCATAATATTTAAAGTTCATTTGAAATGGTTGTAGCTGTTTCAAACAATACACATTTGAAATACATGAAATACTACTAGTCGAGTTTTATCCAAGGGTGTTCATTGTAGTGCTATGAAATTGAGGGAAGCGTGCTATGGAATGGGGTGATGAAGGAGGAAAGTCCAGGGTATTGTTCCAGTCTGTTTGTAGCACAGGTGCATTGTCCATGGGGGGATAGGAAGGAGAGCAATGGCAGTTCAAGGTAGACAAGGTGTCTGAGTGGGACACAAGGGGGACAGTCAGGAGAGTCTCATTTCCTGGCGGTGGTCTTGGAAAGTGTCTCTGGCTTCTGTCTGGTTCGCAGGGAACGTTTGCTGGGTGGTTCACCTTCTGCAGGGGGATGGATGCTGGTGACCTGTGGGTCCTGTGGCGGGGCCTCCTGGCCACTAGCGGCAGCAGAAATGAAGGGTTGTTCAGATGACTGGCTAGTGGCAAGGGCCCGCTGGTGTGCTGTTGCCTCTCTCATGATGTTGGCCATGTCTGCCAGCATCCCTGCTATGGAGATCAGGGTGGTGTTGATGGCCTGCAACTCCTCCCTGATCCCCTGATACTGTCCCTCCTGCAGCCACTTGTTCTCCTGCACATTGTCTAGGATCTGGCCCATCGTGTCCTGTGAATGTTGGTAGTCTCCCAGGATCTCGGAGAGTGCCTCCTGGAGAGTTGGTTCCCTGCTCCTGTCCTCCCCCTGGTGCACAGCAGTCTTCCCAGTTTTCCTGTTAGCCTGTGTCTCTGTCCCCTGAACAGTGTGCCCACTGCCAGTGACCCCAGGTCCCTGATTGTCTTGTGTGCGAGGTGTGGCCCCGAGTCCCTATACAGGTGTGCACACTGCTGATTGACGTGTCCTAGGGACAGAGGTGTGGGTACGCTGGGTGGGTGCTGTGGTGTTGATTCCTGATGGGGGAGGCTCTGTGGTGGTCTTTGAGTGGCCTTGGGTGACCGGCTGTGCAGTGGTCCTTGATGGGATGGGTAGGTTGTCCAGATCCAGAAGTCCAGAGTAACCTGTGGGCCTCTTCTGTTGGGGGACTGGATAGTGGTGGCACCTCCTCTCCAGTGGCATTGGCTGGGGTACCTGTGAGGATGTAAATGATGTATTATGCTTCACCTGTATGCTATTTGTACTTCTGTAGATTCCCCTCTATGTTTTTTGTTACCCTGCCAGCTTTTGCTTGTGTGTGTTGGTGTATTGTGGGTTTGTTAGATTCCCTATGCCCCATAAGGATGAGTGTCCATGCAGGGCTGGGAGGGGTGTCCATGCATTGATACAGCATGCAGGGCCTGGCATTGGGATTAGTGAGATGTGTTGGTGGAGTGTGTGGGATGTGGTGGAGTGAGGGTGAGGGTTTGTGATGGCATGCAGGTATGGGGGGTGATAATTGTTAAAAGTTGACTTACCAGTGTACAGTCCTCTGCCAACTCTGCCAAGTCCCACAAGATGCAGTATTGTCAGTACCTGCTCCTCCCATGCTGTGAGTTGTGGAAGAGGTGGTAGGGTCCACCGCCAGTCCTCTGTATGGCGAGCTGGTCTCTTGCTGCTATGGACCGTACCTTCCCCTGTAGGTTGTTCCACCTCTAACTGATGTCTTCCTTTGTTCCTGTGTGCTGCCCTACGGCATTGGCCCTGTCCACAATTCTCCACCATAGCTCCATATTCCTTGCTATTGATATCTGCTGCACCTGTGCTCCAAAGAGCTGTGGCTCTACCCTGACAATTTCTTCCACCATGACCCTTAACTACTCCTCAGTGAAAGTGGGGTGCCTTGTGGTGCCATGGTTGTTGTGTGATGTGTGTTGTTGAAGGTGTGTTGGCTAATGTGGCGGAGTGTGTGATGTGGAGTGCATGAGGGGTGTATGGGTGTATGTGGTATGTGTGTCTAGTTGTCTCTTTGCTCTTCTTCTCAGTCTCCGGGTGGCAATAATTGTTGGTAAAAAGTTGTGGGCAATGTGGGTGTGTGTTTTATAGTGCTGTGGGTGCGCTGTGTGTATGAGTGTCAAGTGTGTGTGTTGTATTATTGGCCAAAGTGGTGTTGTTTTTTATGTGGGTGTCTATTCTGTGCGCGGCGGTATGTGCCGCCAATGGTTTACCACCACTTAATGTCCACCATGGTGATTCGTGGGTCATAATGTGATTGCTTTTTTTTGTTGGCGTAACGGTGTGAGTTCTGGGACCGCCACTTCGGCACTGACCTTTTGTCTAGTGGATTTGTGTGTGTGGCTGTATTCTGTCAGATTGGTGTGTGTGTGTCATAATATGGTGAACGGATATTTGCCAGTGCGGCGGTGTGATGGCAGCCATCATCGCGGCGGGAAACGGGATTTACTGCCAATGTCATAATGAGGGCCTAAGTAAGGTGTCCTTATAGAGGTGAGTGCAGAAGTTCCCATGAAGGTAGACTCCATCCTTAAAGATCATAATGGAAGATACACAGCAGTAGGGAGATTTTGTTAATGAATGTGTTGCTTTCAATATTGAAAATTACAGCTTCCAAAATGTGATACATAATTGTCAAAGCCCAGCTCACCTGAGTTCTTGTTCAGTTCTGATGGAGGTTGAAGACAATCCGACCCCACCCTGAAACTGCTTGTTCCAGCACACTAGTTTTTAACACAGTGCACTAAGAACAGAAGCTCAAGGGTAGGGGGGAAGTGGATAAAATAAAAAAGAGAGACAACACCGTTCTTGCGTTTCCACTGTTGAAGTGCTGCACAAATCTGCGGCCCTTTCTGACTTCTGTAGAAACTGGTGCCTAATGAAACATAAACAAAGAACAGATAAGTGCAACCTATTCCTAAATGGGTTCCTGACTATCCCTTTATTTATTAGAAATTCTCTTCTAAAAGTACCTCTTGGATCCTGGTCTTGAGTTTCCAGGTTTGGAATGTGTTACTGCTCTGGGATGTGCTTTCTATTACTGTAAAGCTTCTAAAACATTAAACAAATACCGTTATCAGAATTACCAATATCAAACATTCATCTTAATATAACTAAAGCCTAAATTCCCAATAGCAGACTCACTTTTCCCATATCTCCAGAATCTTTTGGAAAACAAATACTGTACTTTTACATCAAAATACAGCATGTAATTTGTGCAAGTCCTTGATTTACTGTTTGCCTTGCTGTTAATGGTTTCCACTGTTCGATTCTTAAAAGTTCCATAAAAAAAAAACAATGTTTGTTTCACAAAGCTCCGCAAGGTATTCTTGCAACAAAGAGCCTGAATCACAATGTTCGTGGAAGGTATCTTGCTTCAAACGGTCCACACACGAATCCAGAAATTGTTGTCAAAGTTCCTTCAGGTAATAAAAAGTTTTGCACTTACTTGTTGCTGGCAAGAGATACTGATCAGTCTAACCTTGTCTTCTTTCTCTTTTGCAGGTTGTTTGTAGGAGAGAGGCTGAGGCAAGGAGGAACCGGAAACCAGAAGAAGGAAGAGCCAGCAGCTGCGCCCATTGAAGCCAATGAAAGTCTGTAGAGAGCAGGAGTGCCAGCGCCGAGGGATCTGTTCTCAGGTAAGCGGGCGGTAGACGAGCACAAGCACTGGGTGAGGCTCGGGGGCTGCCTTTTATAGACAGGGCTGGGTGTGCTTCGAAGAGCTGGGTGTGGTTTGAAGGGCTGGGTGTGGTCCTCACATGCTGCACATGTTCTTGAAAGGTGAGCAGAGCTGGGTGTGGTTTGAAGGGCTGGGTGTGGTCCTCACATGCTGCACATGTTCTTGAAAGGTGTGCAGAGTTTCAGTTATTATGCAAATGAGTTGAATTAACACATGGCCTAGGGAGGAGTGTTTTAAAGAAGCCTTGGTAAAAGCAAGGCCCAATGTGTAAACAAAACAGCACATTAAACAACATACACAGAAGCCTAAGGGGGGGGGGAAGGTGAGATAACAAGAAAGGGTTTGAATAGTAAGTTTAAAAGGGAGCTATTACAGAACCCACTAGTGCAGTGAGAGGGGACATGCTCTTTGCTGTGCACAAACCCTAACAGTTGCCCCCCTCAAAGGCCCTCCTACAGGACGGGGTTTTCCTGGGTTTTTTAAATAAAACCGTCTAATCAGCTGTGGGGCATGTACATATGATGCTGGTTCCCATGAATTCTCAGATTCATCATATCCTTTCCATTCTACTAAATAAAACAGACGTCCACTAATTCTTTTTGAGTCTTTTATGCTTTTCACTTCATATTCTAGATTTCCCTTAATTGGTATGGGTGGAGGTGGTGGTTCAGGTCGGGTTTTTGGGTTGTACGGCTTAAGCAAGGACACATGGAATGTAGTATGTACTGGATATTCTTTTGGTAAATCTAATTTTACTGTTACCGGGTTTACTATGGCAGTTATACTAAAGGGTCCAATGAAACGTGGTTGCAGCTTTCGGGATCCCTCTATGTTTAGGTTCTTTGTGGAGAGCCATACCTTGTCACCAATTTTATACATTGGGGCCTCAGATCTGTGTTTGTCTGCTTGTCTTTTCATGCTTTCCTTGTACTTTAATAAATGTTTCCTGGCTTTGTCTTGTATGTCACCTAACCTCGTTAGTCTATCCGTTACTGTAGGCAACAGGGACTCTTCTAACAAAATGGGTATAGCTCTTGGATGATACCCCTGCAAGAAATAGAATGGTGAGCAAAGTAGAGCTGAATGCTCAGTATTATTATAAACAAACTCCGCTACAGGGAGAGCTTCCAACCATTCACTAGAATAATCAGCCAATAAACAACGTAGCGTTTGAAGTAAGGTTTGGTTCAGTCGTTCAGTCTGTCCATCTGTCTCTGGGTGGAAAGCAGTGGATAATGCCACATCTATTTTCAGTTTTTCACATAATTTTTTCCAAAATCTAGAGTTGAACTGGCTCCCTCGATCTGACACCACTTTGCTTGGCAAACCATGTAAACGCACAATTTCCCTTATAAAAATATCGGCAAATTCTGCCGCCGTGGGTAATTTCCGTAATGGTACAAAATGTGCCATTTTAGATAAAAAATCCACTATAACCAACACTGTTGTGAAGGATTTTACAGGTGGTAAGCCTACAATAAAGTCTACGCTCACAGTGTGCCAAGGTTGCTTGGGTGTTGGCATTGGTATTAACAAGCCGTCAGGGGCCTTATGAGAAGATTTATGTCTTGCACAAATTGGACAGGTAGTGACAAATTGCTTAATGTCCTTTCTTATAGTGTCCCACCAAAAGTGTTTTTGCACATTTTCCAGGGTTTTTACCCAACCAGGATGACCTGCCAACGGTGAGGCGTGATGCCAAATTATCACCTGTGTTTGTAATTCAGAGGTGGGCACTAACAGCATGTTGTCGTGATACAATAAACCTCGTTGTATTGTGTTATGGGAATCCTTTAACCAATCCTGAGGTGCTATTTGCATGTGTGCATTATATAGATCTGTGATGAAATCCTTCTGTTGTACTGGTGCCAAAAACTTTTGGGGAGGAATAATGGGTTCTCCTATTTTATCTTGTTTCATGTCTGAGGTATGTCCGTATCTAGATAACACATCAGATTGAATTTGTTGTGCACCTGGTCTATAGGTTATAACAAAGTCAAATGTGCTAAAATAATTTAACCAGCGCATCTGACGTGGTGTTAGTGCTTTAAGTGATCCAAAAAACTGTAGGTTCTTATGGTCAGAAAAGATTGTAACTGGGTACTTGGCTCCCATTAAATGATGCCTCCATTCTGAAAAGGCTACTTTGATAGCTAGTAGTTCCCTTTCAGCCACAGTGTAATTTTGTTCAGCTGGTAATAACTTTTTGGAATAGAAGGCTATAGGATGTAACT
This sequence comes from Pleurodeles waltl, assembly GCF_031143425.1. Lineage (NCBI taxonomy): Eukaryota > Metazoa > Chordata > Amphibia > Caudata > Salamandridae > Pleurodeles > Pleurodeles waltl. Next base: position 668,089,977 of record NC_090444.1, read on the forward strand.
GGCCATCTACTATATCTCGTTGAGAGAGAACTCCTCCTAAAGCTACTTGTGAAGCATCCGCTTCAACAAAAAAGGGCAAGTCAGGATCAGGATGTTTCAGAATTGGGGCTGAAGTGAACTTTTGTTTTAGGAGTTGAAAGGCGTGTGCCGCCTCATCAGTCCAAAGAAATCGTTGCCCTTTCCGCAACAAGGTAGTTATTGGGGCCGCAATGTCTGCAAAATGTGCAATAAACCTCCTATAAAAATTGGCGAAACCCAGAAATTTCTGAATATCTTTTACAGAGGATGGTTCTGGCCAATCAGCAATAGCACTGATTTTCTTTACATCCATAGTTATTCCTTGAGGTGACAGGCAGTATCCTAAAAAGTCCACCTTGCTGACATTAAAAGTACACTTTTCTAACTTAGCAAAAAGATGATTTTCTTTTAACTTTGATAATACTGCACGAACATGTTGGGTATGTTCTTCTGAGTTCTTAGAGTAAATGAGGATGTCGTCTATGTATACTATGACACAAACGTCCAGGAATTCGTGTAGGACCTCATTTATAAAGAACTGAAAGGCCGCAGGGGCATTACATAACCCAAAGGGCATTACTGTGTACTCAAATAAACCAAACTTTGTCTTGAAAGCTGTCTTCCACTCATCCCCCTCTTTTACTCGGACCAGGTGGTAAGCTCCCCGCAGATCTAGTTTAGTGTATACAGTAGAATGTCTTAATTGATCCAACAACACAGGTATTAGAGGAAGAGGATATTTATTCTTTATTGTAGCCTTATTTAGTCCTCTATAATCGATACACGCGCGCAGGGATTTATCCGGCTTCGGGATGAAAAAGAGTGGAGATGATACCGGAGATGTGGAATGACGGATGAACCCAGACTGTAGTAGGTCATCTAGGTAGGTTCTTAAGTATTTGGTTTCTTCGTCAGTCAAAGCATATACTCTGTTATTAGGTAAAGGGGCCCCTGGGATAAGATCTATACGGCAGTCATAAGACCGATGTGGGGGCAGCACACTAGCCTTTACTGGATCAAAGACGTCTTTAAAGTCAGAATATTCAGGAGGGAGACTTGGTTCATCTTGTGTAACACTAGCACAGTGTAATACTGTGCTCTGTTCTGTACCTGCTTCTTGATAGCAATTGGTTCTACAGAAAGAGGAATCCAAAGTAACAGTTCTATTCACCCAGTCAATTTTTGGGTTATGAGTTGTTAACCAGGGTACCCCGAGAATCAAACCAAAATTAGGAGTATCTATCAGATCAAAGCTAATCACCTCTGTGTGCCCGTTCTGACAGACCATAACAAGTGGACTTGTTTGTTTTGTGATTAATCCAGAGGTCAATTCTGACCCATCCACTGCACATACTGCTTCTGGACAAGGCTTTAGGCACATAGGAAGTCCTAAGTTTTCAGCTAACTTATTATCCACAAAATTTCCTGTCGCGCCTGAGTCCAGTAGGACAGGGAGAGAATGCCTCACTTGGGTAGTAACAATTAAAACGACCTGAATTATGAAATGTCTAGGTATGTGCGGTACCATGAAGGCTGCAGCATTAGAGGTCTGATAAAAATGTTTTCTCGAACAAGTAACCTCTCCCCTTGTCGAGCTTAATCGTTTCCCGATTCAGTTGAGGAGGTGGAGGAAACATCACCCTTTTGTGGAGTTTTAGGCTTTACTGGACATTCTCTGGCAAAGTGACCCGCCCTGCCACAATATAAACATAATTGAAGTTTTCTCCTTCTTTCTTTTTCCTCTGATGTGAGTGGACCTCTGAGTGTCCCTATTTGCATAGGCTCAGGTTCAGGGAGTTTATTATCTGTGTCTTTCTTCTCGTGTTTAATAAAAGTTAACCGTGATTCCAGTTTGTATTTATCTCCCTTTCTTTCTCCTAGTCTATGTTCTAATTTCACAACTAAATCTACAAAGTCCGAATAGTCTTCTGGCCAATCAACGATATGAGCCAGCGCGTCTTTTAACTCGTCTCTCAAACCTTTATAAAAAAGGGAGACACGCTTTCCTTCTGGCCACTGTGTCTCGGTGAGTAAACGATTAAAACTAGTGAGATAGGTCAATAAATCCTTGTTACCTTGTTTAAGATTTAAAAGCTCATTATCACTTGCCTGCATGAAAGTGTGTTTTGCAAAAAGGCTGGTCATGGCACGTTTAAATTGATTCCAATTATGGAGGATGGGATCATCTCTATCCACGAAAGGAATTGACCAATTGGCTGCTGTGCCACCCAAATAAGACAAGACGAATGCCACTTTCGTAGCATCAGTAGGGAACTGTTGTGGCTTACAAACGAAGTGTAATTGACATTGATGGATAAAAACATGGAATTTGTTACTATCTCCATGAAAACGTTCAGGTGCTGCTAAGGGCACAGCATTAGGAACATTAACAGTAACCTCAACTGGGGGAGGCAAAGTTGTATGTTTTGATGGCGCCCCTGTCTCTGAGGTGGTTTTAAACAAAGGCGTAAAAGCTGTGTTCCACTGAGATCCCCTAAATTTATACCTGCTTAAATCCTGTTTTAAAGAGGTATTCTCCATCTTTAATCTCTCTATTTCCTCTTGCATATGTTGTAAGATGCCAGACACTGATTCATTATGAGCCAAGTCCTCATTTAGGGACTGCGCCATATCCGTGACGTCAATGCCCTCTATTTCTTCCCCGGTATTCATCGTCCACCAGAACTGAAATTTTTTAAGGCTTGTGCTTCTGTCAAAGCCCAGCTCACCTGAGTTCTTGTTCAGTTCTGATGGAGGTTGAAGACAATCCGACCCCACCCTGAAACTGCTTGTTCCAGCACACTAGTTTTTAACACAGTGCACTAAGAACAGAAGCTCAAGGGTAGGGGGGAAGTGGATAAAATAAAAAAGAGAGACAACACCGTTCTTGCGTTTCCACTGTTGAAGTGCTGCACAAATCTGCGGCCCTTTCTGACTTCTGTAGAAACTGGTGCCTAATGAAACATAAACAAAGAACAGATAAGTGCAACCTATTCCTAAATGGGTTCCTGACTATCCCTTTATTTATTAGAAATTCTCTTCTAAAAGTACCTCTTGGATCCTGGTCTCGAGTTTCCAGGTTTGGAATGTGTTACTGCTCTGGGATGTGCTTTCTATTACTCTAAAGCTTCTAAAACATTAAACAAATACCGTTATCAGAATTACCAATATCAAACATTCATCTTAATATAACTAAAGCCTAAATTCCCAATAGCAGACTCACTTTTCCCATATCTCCAGAATCTTTTGGAAAACAAATACTGTACTTTTACATCAAAATACAGCATGTAATTTGTGCAAGTCCTTGATTTACTGTTTGCCTTGCTGTTAATGGTTTCCACTGTTCGATTCTTAAAAGTTCCATAAAAAAAAAACAATGTTTGTTTCACAAAGCTCCGCAAGGTATTCTTGCAACAAAGAGCCTGAATCACAATGTTCGTGGAAGGTATCTTGCTTCAAACGGTCCACACACGAATCCAGAAATTGTTGTCAAAGTTCCTTCAGGTAATAAAAAGTTTTGCACTTACTTGTTGCTGGCAAGAGATACTGATCAGTCTAACCTTGTCTTCTTTCTCTTTTGCAGGTTGTTTGTAGGAGAGAGGCTGAGGCAAGGAGGAACCGGAAACCAGAAGAAGGAAGAGCCAGCAGCTGCGCCCATTGAAGCCAATGAAAGTCTGTAGAGAGCAGGAGTGCCAGCGCCGAGGGATCTGTTCTCAGGTAAGCGGGCGGTAGACGAGCACAAGCACTGGGTGAGGCTCGGGGGCTGCCTTTTATAGACAGGGCTGGGTGTGCTTCGAAGAGCTGGGTGTGGTTTGAAGGGCTGGGTGTGGTCCTCACATGCTGCACATGTTCTTGAAAGGTGAGCAGAGCTGGGTGTGGTTTGAAGGGCTGGGTGTGGTCCTCACATGCTGCACATGTTCTTGAAAGGTGTGCAGAGTTTCAGTTATTATGCAAATGAGTTGAATTAACACATGGCCGAGGGAGGAGTGTTTTAAAGAAGCCTTGGTAAAAGCAAGGCCCAATGTGTAAACAAAACAGCACATTAAACAACATACACAGAAGCCTAAGGGGGGGGGGGAAGGTGAGATAACAAGAAAGGGTTTGAATAGTAAGTTTAAAAGGGAGCTATTACAGAACCCACTAGTGCAGTGAGAGGGGACATGCTCTTTGCTGTGCACAAACCCTAACAATAATATAGACCAAAAGTTTGAATGAATGGGGAATTTTCATTGCATACTGGAAACCTAAATTTATCTAAAAAGTCTAGAGAGTATATTGGGCCAGCTCATAACTCTTCCACATTCCTTTTGAAAACCATGCAAATGATTAACCTCCCTGAACTAAGGTGCATGGTGTTACTTTTTTAGTCTCATCCGTATAAATCCTAGCCTTTTATTAGCTTTGCACTGGTACAATTGGTTCATTTTGTCAAAGTTTAGGATCCTGACTATTTAGGTAGATCTATTTCAGATCATGTACTTCAGAGGGTCACCTGACTTCATTGAGAGAATTCTGTTTTTCATATGAAGGTTATACACCAGTTTTGGGCTGCACACACTATATCAATGCTACAGCTGAAGGGATAATCACATTTTTCACACTAAATCAATCAATGGACTTAAAGAGGGTCTGGAAGGCAATTAAGCTCACTATCAGGGGTGTATGGGGTTTATTTTTTGTGTCAGATGGAGGCTTGTGCAGCCAGAATGTTTGAGATTGCGAATGAGATACAGGGTAAAGAATGCAAAATGATCAAAGGCTTAGATGAAAAACATCAGATGTAATATAATAGATTTATTAGAAGGCTCTGACAGATTTATGGAACATAATTACAAATAGTACATGATTGCAAACATAAAGGGCGGAGATGAGAGGGAAGATAAAACTGGGAGACTGTGGCCCTCATTCTGACCTTGGCGGGCGGCGGAGGCCGCCCGCCAAAGTCCCGCCGTCAGGTTACCGTTCCGCGGTCGAAAGACCGCGGCGGTAATTCTGACTTTCCCGCTGGGCTGGCGGGCGGTCGCCTTCAGACCGCCAGCCAGCCCAGCGGGAAAGAGGCTTCCACGATGAAGCCGGCTCGGAATCGAGCCGGCGGAGTGGAAGCTGTGCGACGGGTGCAGTTGCACCCGTCGCGTATTTCACTGTCTGCGCAGCAGACAGTGAAATACATGTAGGGGCCCTCTTACGGGGGCCCCTGCAATGCCCATGCCAGTGGCATGGGCACTGCAGGGGCCCCCAGGGGCCCCGCGACCCCCCCTACCGCCATCCGGATCTCGGCGGTCCGACCGCCGGGATCTGGATGGCGGTAGGGGGGGTCGGAATCCCCGCGGCGGTGCAGCAAGCTGCGCCGCCGCGGAGGATTCAATGGGGCGGCGGTACACTGGCGGGACCCCGCCAGTGGTGCCGGTCCGAGCGCGGCTTTACCGCCGCGGTCGGAATCCCCATTGGAGCACCGCCGGCCTGTCGGCGGTGCTCCCGCGGTCCTCCGCCCTGGCGGTCAAAGACCGCCAGGGTCAGAATGACCACCTGTGTGTTTTGCTAGAAAAAAGGGATGGGGACCCAAAACAATTACAGTAATTAATGAGAAACATGACCATATACTTATCTATCGATTGTGATTAATAACAGACATGCAGAATATTAAAGAGACCTTAACCAAAAAAACTATGATGTTCAACCACATGTGATCGTCTATTGGAAACAGCAAGACTGTTTTGAGAAGATTTGTGTTAAACTTTATTTATACCTATAGAGTTATGAGGTGTGATTAGTTCACTGAGCACAGGCAAGACCCCAGAAATCAATCAATCAATCGTCAATCAAAAAATGTATTAAGCGCGCTACTCACCCAATAGGGTCTCAAGGCGCTGTGGGGGAGGGAGAAGAAGGGGGGCTGCCATATTACTGCTCAAAAAAACATTTCTTTAGGTGCTTTCTGAAAGTCAGGAGGTCCTAAGTCTTACGTAGGTTGGTGGGGAGGGAGTTCCAGGTCTTGGAGGCGAGGTAGGAGAAGGATCTGCCTCCGTAGGTGGTGCGTTGGATGCGGGGGACTGTGGCGAGGGCGAGGTCAGCAGAGCGAAGGAGTCGAGTGGGTGCGTGGAAGTTCACTCGTTCGTTGTGGTAGGCTGATCCAGTGTTGTGGAGGGATATGTGAGCGTGGATGAGGACTTTAAAGACGATCCTCTTGCTGATGGGCAGCCAGTGAAGGGATCTGAGGTGAGCGGAGATGTGTTCGTGGCGTGGGAGGCTAAGGATGTGACGTGCGGCTTTGTTCTGGATACGCTGGAGTTTCTGCTGAAACTTGGCTGTGGTACCAGCATAGAGGGGCGTTTCCGTAGTCTAATCTGCTGCTGATGAATGCATGGATGACGGTTTTTCTGGTTTCTATGGGAATCCATTTGAAGGTCTTCCATAGCATGCGAAGGGTGTTGAAACAGGAGGATGATATGGTATTGATTTGCTGGACACTGGAGAGAGATGAGTCTTGGATGATGCCAAGGTTGCGTGCATGGGTGGAGGGTGTTGGGTGTGGTCCGAGGGCGGTTGGCCACCATGAGTCATCCCATGCTGTCTTGTTGGGGCTGAAGATGATGATTTCTGATTTGTTGGAGTTGAGTTTGAGGTGGCTTGCTGTAATCCATTTGGCAGTGTCGAGGAGTCTGGCGTGGAGGTTTGTCTTGGCGGTGGAGGGGTTCCTGGTGAGGGAGATGACGAGCTGGGTGTCGTCTGCGTATGAGATGATGGTAATTCCATGGGGGTGGAGGATGTTGGCGAGCGGGGCCATGTAAATGTTGAAGAGGGTATGGCTGAGGGAGGACCCTTGGGGAACCCCTGCAGATGATCTTGGTTGCTGGGGACTGGAAGGGAGGGAGGCAGACTTTCTAGGTTCTTTCGGCGAAGAAGGAGGTGAGCCAGTCTAGGGCCTTGTGCCGGATTCCTGCATCCGTGATAGTTTACCGGTAAAATTTTATAAAACACATATACACCAATTGTGACCCTATTGCTTAACACATTTAGTAAAACATAATCTTATCAACAATGACCACACAATATGAGAGAAGCATCAATTTTGGTGCTCCCTAAACTGAGGGAGGACCACACAGAATGCTATTTGTAAAGGCTGTTTTCAATGAAGAACAGCTATAACTAAGTACTTGGGAAAGCATTGACCGGACAACTTTCAAGAATGTTTTGCCCTTGTGGAGAGAAAAACATTGGACTAGGCACACCCCACAAGGTTAGGTGAGGGGTTATCTTAATGAAACATTTTTGAAACAACTCAACTCCTCATGCTGTAGCCAGCTTCAATGAACATAATGCATTTAAATCGTTGGGCTGGGTCTTCATTGTAGAACTCTTGTGTTGATTTGGATTAGGAGAAATGTCCATACAATTGTTGGAATTGCTGTTCAATAGGACAATGGCAAGAATTTGCACAACATTGAAATCTCAGTTCTGTGGCAATATAAAGTGGACCTAGGCAAGAGTACTCACTATCCTAATTGATTTTTGTCCTCAACCTAGAGCCACTGGGTAGGCTACCTCATCATAGACAGGCATAGAAGAGGTGGTGGTTAAGAAATTAGTGTTTGTGGTATTAATGTACACAGATGATGTATTACTACATGCCAAGGACCTGGTTTTGTCCACATCCATATATGCAGCACTATAATGAGGTGAGTAAATACTTGGATTCCAGTGAATGTTTGACCATATGATTACTAAAACCACTCTTTAACTCTAACAGAGAGATACTAGAAGCTATGTGTTAAGTGAAAAAGGTCCACACAGCTGCATGTGATGAATTTGATCTCCTTTAATAAATGAGCATCTTCCGGTACCCCATCCACATCAAGATCCTGGACCAACTGACACAGAATCACACTATCTCCACATTCCATGTTAGCAAACAACCAATAATTCCAAAACATTACCTCATTGCATAGTCACAGAACACCACATCACCTCCTTCACCCAAAATTACATCAACAAACAAAATGGTAAATGTATTATCTCATAAAATAAGACTATTACTAGACTAATATATAGCTACAACAAAAGACCACAAATATACAAAGTTCACATTCAGATACATCAATCTTGTATCTATGAAGTGCTTCTAATGCATGTTTCTAACACAATCCTGTCGCCGAAGAGGCACCCTCCTAACATGTGATGGTATTTCAACTTTTTCATTCTGATTTTGTGCCTCACTAAGATATTGAGGGTCTTCTTCTCTAGGATAATATTTAGCCATGCTGTTTAAATTCCAAATTCTATTTTCACTTGTTTTCACAGCATTAGTGAAAAATATAATGACCTTCAAGGATTGACTAAGTTTAGAAATCTTACCCTCCTTTCTTGGAGACTTTATTTCCACCCACTCACACACATGCACCAGTGTACTTTTAACCGCCTTCCTCTCATCATATTACTTCTTCCTCTTCTCCATTATCTCTCTTTCCTTCTCTTTCCAACCTTCTGTTTTCCCCACCTGATCATACACCACCACCCTTCTCTCATTTACCCACACAGGAATCACTTCATTATTAGAACTTCTACCTTTAAACAATTTAGAAGGTGCTACACTAGTCGAAATGTGTGGGGTGAGCTGACACTCTTGCAGCTTTTTTCTTATGTCTGTTTCCCAATTTGCCCCACTTATAAGGGCTTGTTGCAAAGATTCCTTCAGCACCGTTATAAATCTTTCTACCACACCGTTGCTTTCCAGGTGATATATGGCAGCCTTTTTATGTTTGATGCCTCTTGCCTTCAAGAACTCCTCAACCACCCCAGAAGTTAGTTGTACACCATTGTCAATGAGTCACATCAAAGGGAACCCCTCTCTCTCAAATAACTCTTCCAAAATATCGATATTTACTCCAGATGCTGCCGAATTTACTACTTTGATCTCATGAAGAACTTTCTTGAACAGCAAATACAAGGGGAAGTAAAACTATTGAAACCAGACATATTGCTGAAAGAGTATTGGGGAGAACCCAGTCATTTTCTCCAATACCTCTGGGGTACAATTTCATTTAAAGACAGGATCATGCCAGGCAAATTATGCATCTGTAAAAGGTGACACCTTGATTAGCTAGTTCCACCAACCTGACGTGTATGTATTTTTGGATCTTAATGAAAATTCCTCTGTTTGTGTCAAAGAGATGCCACCTGTCAGGATTGTTTCAATTGAGAGTGAGGTGTGGATGAAGGAATTCCCTGAGGTTTTTGCAAACAAGTTGGGATGTTTAAAGGATCATATTAATTTGGCATTTTGTGAGTCAAATAATTTAGAATGTCAATTCCATTTTATTTTCGATTTGAAATCTCTCTGACAAGTTATGTGGAAAGATTTTCAATATCTGGAAAGCTTGAGGATTTTTTTAATATTGGTTTTGTTTTAAAGAATAGAACAGTCAACAAAGCTGTTTTCCTACAGCTATCACTGCATGTTGTGACTGAGATGCCCAGAAATAGGCAATCCAAAATAACTTTGCAAGCCATAAATAAAAAACGTATGGCCGTATTTCTGGGAAACTCATGCAGCATAGCACCTCACCACCTTGCTGTGCTGCACTGCGGGACAGGGAAAGGGCAGGAATGATGCCTGCGTTACAAAGAGGATTGTTTTGTGCAGGAATGGGTAAACAATCCAATTCCCCTGAAGCATTTTCCTCTTTCTATGTGTGCTGCAGAAAGAGGAATACATTTGGAGAAATACAATATTTCTCCTCGTTACGCCTCACCTGGGAAGGTGTAGCATTTTGGCACATTCCCAGGTCTAGCATTTCTGGTAAATCTAGAATAGCACCAAAATCCATGGATTTTGCATGGGAACAGCCCCTCAACACCCATGGAAATGGCAGATTAATGCAGTACAGTGATTAAGGTTGCATTGTGTTACTCCAGACTTATGAAGCCACTCTGATCACTCTACCTCAATAGCTATAATGTACAATTAGTACCCAGAAAAGCAATGCAAATAATGGTGCTCACAAGTGTTGCACTATGTAGTCGATGTCTACTTGCTGGACTGCAGACCTATGATGCAAAGCTCTGGGAGATTACATTCTGGTTTTAAGAGTCTCTGACAGAAGGCACTGTCCTAATGGCATTTGTGTCATACATAAGGTGAGGTCCTGTTTTTGTACCTGCACTACCCTCCAAAAAGTGGCATGGCTCCACAATTATGGCCATAAACATCAGCAAGTTCTCATGTGTGTTGTGCTTTCCCAGGATCCCGCATAGGTCGGTCACAGAGACTACCCCATCTCAGAGGACAATATAGTTTACATTTATAGTCCCCTCACCTAACAATTCTGATGCGATTTCTGAAAATTCTTTCACCACAGTCTTTTGCATGACATTTCTTTGCTTTCCATGGTGGCAAGATTTTCAGTTTCCACAATTTCCGTTATACAGGAGATGACAAGTGTGGTTCTTCCCAAATCTTTATCACCATCACAAAAACTGTTCATGATCATGTATATTTACAAATCCCAATCTTAGAGATATTGCGTCTGTGTGTCACTTCCTGATTCATTCCACATCTACTTCGTGTCTCAGCCTTTATGAGGACCTGGGAACTTCAGTACCATGTATGCGTGGTGAATGCAACGGTAACCTTTTGTCCTTGATTTTTTTCCTCAGAAATTTCATTTTGGATGTTGCTTCCTGGCGAAATGAGATCTCTCTTTCTCTGGTTCAAGATGTTTCATCGCCTGGTTCCCTTCACTCTACTCTTCAAATCCTGATTCGCCTATTTAGTTGCCCGTCTGAAGATTGTTTATGCCTGGAGGCTTTTCCTCCAGTTTTATGCCCTATGGATTTTTTCCTAAAGATAGACTGTAAAACGCACCTGTTGCTTCCACATAATAATACAGAAGTGTTAAGCAACATGACGGCTACAGAAACTACAGGAAGGCGTTGTCTTTAATCTGGTAGTTTGTAGACAGGAGGATGTGCAACGCCTTTTTTCAGCATTTGACACCAAGAACGGTCGCTAAACAAGCACAATAAAAAGTAGACCTATCATGAACACGTGGTTGTAGCTGCAATGAACTCGGTCTCTAGTTTGAGAAGTCGGTCTGGCTGAGATATGGTTTGTGTCACAGGTGCGAAGCCTTAAGTTAATAATATTAGTTCGGGCCACTGTAGTGTTTGGTCTATTGGCGAGAAAACTCACGTTACTTTAAAGGAAGTTAGCTTTTATTGTCCTTAGTGAAAATCTAGTGTCAAAGAAAGTTCGACTTTATTGCAATAAAATAAAAACCTTATGTTAAAGCCAATAGGCCTTTGCTGCATAGTTGATAGAAGCCTGTGCTAAAGCCAGTGTGCAATAGTTTTGGTTCATAACAATACAGTGATTAGCATAGTAGGCAAGCGTTTTGGTTTTGGCGAAACACTCTGGCAAATTCAAGTGGTAGAATATTTGTACTGTGTTAAGTTTTGCTAGACCTAATTTAATGATGAGTATGTGTTATTTTGTGTATATTTGTAATTTATTTATTTACTTGTTAAAGTAAAAACACTGGCTGGAATGTGATTTGTTGGGTCCTATTGGTGTACCGCAGTTCTCAATTGCTAGCCTGCAACTCCTCAATCATTCAGCCTGGGACTGCTCTGCCTCACTACTCAGAGAGTCAAGTGCAAACGGGGGAACGCCATTTCCAGTATGAAGGCCTGCAGTATGCATGCCAGGACTCCTGAGGGAAACAGCACACATTGATACAAGAGGGGCTCAGCAACACTGTTGGAAAATGGGTTATTGGTAAGGGCAGGTAGGTACCTACACTTAGCAATAGACCACTAACCCCCACTAAGGTCCAGTTAGGTCTCAGTAAATTAAACCCAGCTCAACCCTTGGTAGCTTGGCAACGAGCGTCAAGGCTTAACTTAGGAGACAGAGGTGGTCATTCCAACCTCGGCGGTAAAAGGCGCTTACCGCCAGACAGAAGACCGCCATAACACCGCCGCGGTCGCGGTAAACCGCCACGATCATTCTGACCCACACTAGGCAAACCGCTAAAATACCGCCATCCACAAAAGTCCGCCACACCAAAGGTCAGCGATAAACTGGCGATGACCAAACCTCCACCGTCACGCCAACAGAAATACGCCCATGCCATTACGACCCACGAATCCACGCGGCGGTCTTTCAACCGCGGTATTCTATTGGCGGTACACACCGCCGCGGTCAAAATACACATACACCTACAAAACACTACCACATTGGACAATTCGAAATACACACACCTGATACACATACACACACCACTCCCACACACCCAATACATTATAAAACACACACCCACATCACCCACAAACCCTTACGACCAGAAATTTCGAACGAAGTCCAGAGAGAGACACCACAATCTACAAACAAGCATCCACAGGCACACAATACCAATACCCACAGAACTTCCACGCACCTCACACAACACACCACTAAATAGCACCCCACCTATCACTGCACACTCCACCGCACACATCATCCACACCACCCCATGGCACCTCAAAGACACCCCAGGTTCTCAGATGCTGAACTCAGGGTCATGGTGGAGGAAATCCTACGAGTAGAGCCCCAGCTGTTCGGGACACAGGTGCAGCACACCACCATTGCCAGGAAGATGAAGCTATCGATCAGAATAGTGGACAGGGTCAACGCTGTGGGAGAGCACCCAAGAAATCAGGATGACATCAGGAAGAGGTGGAACGACCTACAGGGGAAGGTGCGTTCCATGGTATCAAGGCACAACATCGCGGTACAGCGGACTGGCGGCGGACCCCCACCTCCTCCCCCCGAATTTACAACATGGGAGGAGCAAGTCTTGAACATCCTGCATCCTGAGGGCCTCGCTGGAGTAGGCGGAGGAATGGACTCTGGTAAGTCTCATCTTCACTACTTCATCCCCCCACCCCACCTGCACGCCAACTCATACCCCCACCCGCACCCCCTTCACAACTACCCCTTGCAAATGTCTCACCATCACAACCCACCCATCCCACAACTTAGCCCTGCATGTGGCCCCAAAGCATGGACACCCATCACCAAAGCATGCCCAATGCACGTACCCATCACCCCCCCCAAAACACCGTCACAACAGCCCCCACAAAGGAATGCCAGCACTGGGGTACACGGGCACCCACCCATTGCACGCCATTGGCACACACAGAAGCAATAACCATACTTTTATACCCCTGCAGGACCCGAACGCCAGGTCACCGCACAGGAGGGTCCACAAATGTCCCCTCCACCCCCAGAAGAGGCCCACAGTGATGACAGCAGCTCTGTCTCCCTGGATCTAGATGACCAGCCCGGTCCATCGGGGACCTCTGGACAGTCGGTTCCCCTCAGACAGGCACAGGCCACAGCAGACCTTCCCCCCTCTGGGAACACCAGCACAGCACCCACCCAGCTGGCCCATACCTCCCTACCCAGGACAGGTCAATCAGCGGTGTGTCCACCACTACAGGGCACCCAGGCTAACCCACCACCCCAACAACAACAGGGACCTGGGGGCAGTGGTAGTGGGCACACGGTCCAGGGGACGGAGGCCCAAGGAAACAGGGGAACTGGGAGGGCAGCTGTGCGACAGGGGGGGGACAGGCCTAGGGAACCCACTCTCCACGAGGCCCTCTCCTCCATCATGGGAGCATACCACCACTCCCAGGAGACGATGGCGACGGTCCGTGCCAGGTTTCAGGAAATCCAGCTTCTGCAGGAACAACAGTATATGGGGTTCAGGGAGGAACTGAGAAACATCAGTACCGCCATGGGTACCATCGTAGTGGCCCTGAATGAGTTAATCTCCACATTGCGGACCACTCTGGCACCTCAAAGGGCCCCTGACACTAGCATGGACCAAGAACTGGCTACCACCTCCGCCGGTGCTAGTGGACAGGAGGCCCCGACAGAAGACCAACAGGCCACCAGAAACCCACCCCCTGCGGAAGGAGAACCACCCCGCAAGCGGGCCCTGAGATCCAGGAAGAAGACAGAGTAACATGTCAAGAACCCCGCCAGCAAAGGATACCGCCCTGATTGTCATCCCACTGTCCCACATTGTCACCCTGTCCAACCTTAAACTGCCCTTGCTCCACTTCCCACAGGCATTTGGACAATGCACCTGTGAACCTGATAGTCTGGACTCTGCCATGGACAATCCTTCACCATCACCCCTCACCGATTTGCAACCACCCATCCAAATAAGAGCACTTGAATAAACACACTTATTGCACATAAACAATCAGGAGTCTGTCTGTGATTTTAACAAATGTATTAGACATGACAGTGCCAAAATTGTTATTCACATAGTGATGCCAAAAAAACACTGTCACACAGCTGTAGTCCATGGGGAAACTAAGCAGATGTCACGCAGTGGGGTCCACAGCTCTGAAAACGGAAGGGAAAGTCACAACACAGTTACCATACACTGGGGGAAAAAGTCAGACAGTATAGAGGTAGGAGTCTTTAAGTAAATGTAATATGCCGGTGTGTACTCTTACCTGTGTGTCACTGAAAATATTGCTCTATTACTGTGTTCCTGTTGTCTATGTCGTCCTCTTCGGCTTCCTCTTCTTCACTCTCCACATGCTCCACAGCTGCTACAACACCACCATCTGGACCATCCTCCGACAGAAAAGGCACCTGGCGGCGCAAAGCCAGGTTGTGAAGCATACAGCAGGCCACGATGATCTGGCACACCTTCTTTGGTGAGTACATTAGGGATCCACCTGTCATATGGAGGCACCTGAACCTGGCCTTCAGGAGGCCAAAGGTGCATTCGATCACCCTCCTAGTCCGCCCATGGGCCTCATTGTAGCGTTCCTCTGCCCTGGTCCTGGGATTCCTCACTGAGGTCAATAGCCAGGAAAGGTTGGGGTAACCAGAGTCCCCTAATAGCCACACACGGTGCCTCTGGAGTTGCCCCATCACATACGGGATGCTGCTATTGCGCAGGATGTAGGCGTCATGCACAGAGCCAGGGAACTTGACATTAACATGTGAGATGTACTGGTCTGCCAAACAGACCATCTGTACATTCATCGAATGATAACTTTTCCTGTTCCTGCACACCTGTTCACTTTCTCTGGGGGGTACCAAAGCCACATGGGTCCCATCAATGGCACCTATGATGTTGGGGATATGTCCAAGGGCATAGAAGTCACCCTTCACTGTAGGCAAATCCCCCACCTCAGGGAAAACGATGTAGCTCCGCATGTGTTTGAGCAGGGCAGACAACACTCTGGACAACACCTTGGAAAACATAGGTTGAGACATTGAGACATCCCTGATGATATGGCCACTGTTGTTTGAAATGACCCACTTGCTAAGAAATGGAGTACTGACAGCAACTGCACTAGAGGGGGGATCCCTGTGGGTTGGCGGATGGGTGACATCAGGTCTGCCTCCAGCTGGGCACACAGTTCATGTATAGTGGCTCGGTCAAGCCTGTATGTCAGTATGACATGTCGTTCCTCCATTGTCGACAGGTCCACCAGCGGTCTGTACACGGGAAGATTCCTCCATCTCCTCGCATTGTCAAGCGGACGGTGCCTAGGAAGGACAACAGCGAGCACAGAGTCAATCAACCCACAGGTACGTTCCCACAGCTTGCACACAACACGATTCACTATGCATTGAATGGTGTGTATGAGTGTTGAGGAAAGGCCTAGGTATGTGTGACGCAGTAGAAATTAAGCCATGTGGGCCCTTGAAATGGCGGCTGCCTGACCTGTGAAGTGTGACAATGGGATGTGAGGTCAATGCGCTGGCGTGGCACACCGTGGCGGTAGGCGGTCGAAGACCGCGGCGCAAAGCTGCATTGGTTCACATTGAATCCTATGGGTTTCAGGAGCCAATGACGATGTGCGCCGGCGGTCGCGGTACGCACCGCCGCGGTACGCACCGCCGCGGGCGTGACCGTCATTTTCTATCAGCTTAACCTGATCTTCCACAGGAGAGGACCTACACTGCAAGTGCTGCTGTGACCTCGGTCTGGAAGAGACAATGGCTGCTGCGACTGGGGAAAGGGCCCCTGCCTTCACTTCTGAAGAATTGGAGAAACTCGCGGATGGGGTCCTCCCCCAGTATGCGCTACTCTACGGTCCTCCAGACCAACAGGTAAGTACACTGGGACCATGCTTTGTGGGCAATACCTGGTTTGAGTCAGGTGGATGAAAGATGGTGGGGAGGGGAGCGATTGAGTCACGAATCAGACGACAGATGAGAGCATGTGCCACATGGCAAGGGTGGGGATGGGGGGCCACTCACATTGAGCATGCAGAAGGTGATGACAATTTTTCTCTCCCTGTACATGTCACATAGGTCAGCGCCCACCAGAAAATCGCGATTTGGCGTGCCATCGCCAAGGACGTCCGGACCATGGGGGTCCACAACAGATGGGGCACCCACTGCCGGAAGAGGTGGGAGGACGTCCGCCGCGGGAGCAGGAAGACGGCGGAGGCTCTGCTGGGGATGGCCTCCCAACGTAGGAGGGTGCCAGTAGTCAATTGACCCCCCTGATGTCCCGGATCCTGGCGGTGGCCTACCCCGATTTCGATGGGCGCTTGAGGACATCACAGCAGACACAAGGGGGTGAGTACAGTCTCATTCTGGTGACTTTGCGCGCAGTGGAGGTGTCTGGGTGGGGGAGGAGGGCTGTGGGTCTCCCTAGGCCAGGGCGAATTCTGTAGGCTAGGCCCCTCCGTAAGGCATGGCCCTGTGCCCCCGCCCCCACCTCTGTAGGGTGCCAAGTTCAGGTATCCATGGCCCTGTCTCATCTATGTGTGCAGTTGTCGTCGATAGGCTTGTAGGCCATGTCCCACGGATTGCGTAGTGGACCCCAAGTGCGCGGCGTAGTGCAGGGGGCTTCTGTGTCTGTCTTGTCCGCCAACGGTAGCGGTAATCCATGCACTCAACATGTCTTTATTTCTCCCCCCCCTTTTTTGTGGTCTTCCTGTTCATGTGTGCATCAGCATCATCAGGCAGAGGAGAAGTGGCATCGGAGCACAAGGGAGCTGCATCTCACATGGCCATGGCGGGCCATGCAACTGAGTTGGATTTCACCAGTGAGACGGAGGGCGAGGGGAGCTCCACAGCGGGGACTCGTGCTGATGTCAGTGGCAGCGACTCGTCCTCTGAAGGGAGCTCCCTTGTGGTGGCGGCAACATCCGTGCCCCCCGCAACAACAGGTACAGCCACCACCCAGCGCACCAACACCGCCCTCCCAGCAGCCCCTCAGCCTTCGCCCCGTGCCCGCTCACCCAGGAAAGTGGGCATCTCCTTCACCCCAGGCACCTCAGGCCCTGCCCCAGTCACCCCTGCTGCCTCAGTGAGGAGGTCATTGACCTCCTGAGGACCATCATTGTTGGGCAGTCTACCCTTTTGAATGCCATCCAGGGTGTAGAAAGGGAGGTGCACCGGAGTAATGCATACCTGGAGGGCATTAATTCGGGTCAGGCTGCCCATCAGCGATCGTTCAACGCTCTGGCCTCAGCACTGACGGCAGCAATTGTCCCTGTCTCTAGCCTCCCCCCTCCAACTTCCTCCACCCAGACCCAATCCCCTGTACCTCTGCCTATCCCAGACACACCTACAGACCAGCCTGTACACACCTCAACACCCAAGGGAAGCTCATCCAGACATAAGCACCACACATCACACAAGCATTCACACAAGCAACATCCACATGCAGACATACCAACAGCCACTGCCTCCACTGTGTCCCCCTCCTCCTCGTCTCCCTCCTCCCTCCCTGTGACATCTCCACTCACACTTGCATGCACAACATCTTCAGCCACTACGTCCATCACCAGCACACCCACCAGAACACTCCACACACGTGCAGTCACCACCCCCACTACCATGTACACGTCCCCTGTGTCCTCTCCCAGTGTGTCTGTCACCCCCTCTTCCAAACCACACAAACGCAAGCAGCCACCCACCCAACAGCCATCCACCTCACGACAGCCTCCAGCCCAAGCACCTGCACCCAAAGACACCAGACTTCACACTCCTACAACCACATCCTCTTCCTCCACTCCCATACCCACTACACCTACCCGTCACTCTCTTTCCAAATTGCTTTTCCTTGCCAACCTTAACCTCTTTCCAACAACTCCCCCACCCCGTCCATCTCATAAGAATGCAATCAGCACCTCAGCCACCACCAAACCAGGACCTATCAGGACTGTTGTCCAAGGACTGTGGAGTCCCCCACCCTCAAGGGCAACAACTCCGGCGAGGAGCCAAGGCACGCCCAGCCCACCCCCGGAAAAGCACCCAAAAGTGAGCAGTGCCCGGCGCGAGAGGCCACGGACACCAGGGACCAAAATCCCTACCCTGACTCCGTCTGGAAGTGGGGTGCCACCTGGCACACCGCCAAAGGGGTCAAAGGGCCACAGGCGACCAGGGAAGGGTGGGAAGGGCAGCACGTCCAACAAGTCCGGCAGCAGGCCAGCTGCCCAGGAGTGCCCCACCAGCCCCCTCCCAGGTGTGCAGGAGGACACCCAGAGGCCCGGTACGGCAGCCCAGGAGGGCCCCGCAATCCAACGGACAGATGGACAGGAAGGCCCTGCCAGCCACATGCCAGGTGGCGAGTGACACCCATGCCTGGGCCGGAACCGCTGAACTGGGCCCTTTCCATCAAGCACCGCTGAACAGGGCCCCGCTGTCTCAAGCACCGCTGAACTGGGCACCGCTGTCTCACGCACCGCTGAACTGGGCCCTTTCAATCAAGCACCGCTGAACTGGGCACCGCCGTCACAAGCACCGCTGAACAGGGCACCGCCGTCTCAAGCACCGCTGAACAGGGCACCGCCGTCTCAAGCACCGCTGAACTGGGCACCGCCGTCTCAAGCACCGCTGAACTGGGCACCGCCGTCTCAAGCACCGCTGAACTGGGCACCGCCGTCTCAAGCACCGCTGAACAGGGCACCGCCGTCTCAAGCACCGCTGAACAGGGCACCGCCGTCTCAAGCACCGCTGATCAGGGCACCGCCGTCTCAAGCACCGCTGAACAGGGCACCGCCGTCTCAAGCACCGCTGAACAGGGCACCGGCGTCTCAAGCACCGCTGAACTGGGCACCGCCGTCTCAAGCACCGCTGAACTGGGCCCTTTCAATCAAGCACCGCTGAACTGGGCACCGCCGTCTCAAGCACCGCTGAACTGGGCACCGCCGTCTCAAGCACCGCTGAACAGGGCACCACCGTCTCAAGCACCGCTGAACAGGGCACCGCCGTCTCAAGCACCGCTGAACTGGGCACCGCCGTCTCAAGCACCGCTGATCAGGGCACCGCCGTCTCAAGCACCGCTGAACAGGGCACCGCCGTCTCAAGCACCGTTGAACAGGGCACCGCCGTCTCAAGCACCGCTGAAATGGGCACCGCCGTCTCAAGCACCGCTGAACTGGGCCCTTTCAATCAAGCACCGCTGAACTGGGCACCGCCGTCTCAAGCACCGCTGAACTGGGCACCGCCGTCTCAAGCACCGCTGAACTGGGCACCGCCGTCTCAAGCACCGCTGAACAGGGCACCGCCGTCTCAAGCACCGCTGAACAGGGCACCGCCGTCTCAAGCACTGCTGAACTGGGCACCGCCGTCTCAAGCACCACTGAACAGGGCACCGCCGTCTCAAGCACCGCTGAACAGGGCCTAGCCGTCTCAAGCACCGCTGAACTGGGCACTGCCGTCTCAAGCACCGCTGAACTGGGCCCTTTCAATCAAGCACCGCTGAACTGGGCACCGCCGTCTCAATCACCGCTGAACAGGGCACCGCCGTCTCAAGCACCGCTGAACAGGGCACCGCCGTCTCGAGCACCGCTGAACAGGGCTCCGCCGTCTCAAGCACCGCTGGACAGGGCACCGCCGTCTCAAGCACCGCTGAACAGGGCACCGCCGTCTCAAGCACCGCTGAACAGGGCACCGCCGTCTCAAGCACCACTGAACTGGGTACCGCCGTCTCAAGCACCGCTGAACTGGGCCCTTTCAATCAAGCACCGCTGAACTGGGCACCGCCGTCTCAAGCACCGCTGAACTGGGCACTGCCGTCTCAAGCACCGCTGAACAGGGCACCGCCATCTCAAGCACCGCTGAACAGGGCACCGCCGTCTCAAGCACCGCTGAACAGGGCACCGCTGTCTCAAGCACCGCTGAACTGGGCCCTTTCAATCAAGCACCGCTCCGCTGGGCACCGCCGTCTCAAGCACCGCTGAACTGGGCCCTTCATCTCAAGCACCGCTGGCCCATTGGCGGAAGGGGCAGGCCCGCATCTGCGTCGGGCAGGGCTGCACGAAGCACTCTGGGCACTAGTCCCCCTCCAGTACCAGTGGAGACTGTTATCCACTTGAGAGACTGTGGCTTTGCACTCCCCAGGATTGGACAGTGGGCAAGCCACCCACTGTAGAGACTTGTGAGACTGTGGCTTTGCACTCCCCAGGATGGGACAGTGGGCAACCCACCCACTGTAGAGACTTGTGAGACTGTGGCTTTGCACTCCCCAGGATGGGACAGTGGGCAACCCACCCACTGTAGAGACTTGAGAGACTGTGGCTTTGCACTCCCCAGGATGGTACAGTGGGCAAGCCACCCACTGTATGGACTTGAGAGACTGTGGCTTTGCACTCCCCAGGATGGGACAGTGGCCATGGAGGCCCCTCGTGGATCTGGCGTCGTGTACTCATGTGGCTGAGGTGCCCCCCCTTCCCTTCCCCCTGAGGTGCCTGTAGTTTTTCTATCTGATGCCCCTGCAGTGTACTCTCCGTTTAGGTCAGGTATCTTGTGTGGGCCTTGCCCATGTGATTTGGGCCCAGTGGTCCACGGACAATGACAGCTAGAATTATCGGACTTTTAATATTTATGTATATATTAGTTTTAAATGTGTGATATTTTTATAAGGCAATAATCCAATATATTCGACTGTTTATGATCTATTCCTTTTGTCTTTGCATTCTTTCGGGGGGGCTTGGGGGTTGTAACAGTGATGTATTGCTATGCATTGATGTGTGTGTTGTAGTGGGTGGGGGTGGGGGTGGATGTGTCGCGTATGTGTGTCCCCGTAATATTTTCTCCTCTCCCCTCCCCTGTGTCGTAGCTGCAATACTCACCGTTGTCTTCTGCGCCGGCGTTCG
Source organism: Pleurodeles waltl (assembly GCF_031143425.1). Classification (NCBI taxonomy): domain Eukaryota; kingdom Metazoa; phylum Chordata; class Amphibia; order Caudata; family Salamandridae; genus Pleurodeles; species Pleurodeles waltl. Next base: position 668,111,130 of record NC_090444.1, read on the forward strand.
TGCTCCTGGTAGAGGAGCAGGAATACAATAGCTGGTAGGATGTGTAATTCGGGTTCCATGCTGTCCAGATTCCTCGTGGGGTGTATGGAGGTGAGCGTTTTCGGTTTGAAATGTCTGTTTCCGCCGTGTTTTTATCGGCGGGGCTACCGCCCCGGAAAAGGTGGCGGATTGGTGGGTTGTGATAGGGTGGGCGGTACATTGTCTCCCTCCTGTCTGTTGGCGGTGACCGCCTCGCTGTTTGTTTGTCCCACCGTGGCGGTCGGAGTGTTAAAGTGGCGGTCTCTGTTGGCGGTTTCCGCCAGGGTCAGAATTCCATTTTTTGAACCGCCAGCCTGTTGGCGGGTTAGCCGCCGCTTTCACACCGACCACCAGGGTTGGAATGAGGGCCAGAGTGTAAAGCATTCAAATATCACAAAACAGTAATGAAATAAAGCACAGGAAACAGTTTAAAAATCCAAAACCAATTTATAGAAATAGATTATATTTATATCTTTAAAATGACACCAAAACGAATAAAATCGGATAAGGGGAACCGAAGATATGAATTTTTAAAGATTTTTTTTTTTTTTAGCTCCTAGAAACAAAAAGCGCCAATCGGGTCATCTGGTTGCACCTCGACCCGGGCAAAGTCAAAGTTTCAGGCCGACCGCGATGGAGCCCTGCTCGGCTACAGGCCGCAGAGGCCTCGGTTAAAAGTTTACCTTCACACTTAGGGGGTCATTCTGACGCTGGCGGTCTTGGACCGCCAGGGCGCAGAATGACAGAAGCACCGCCAACAGGCTGGCGGTGCTTCCAAGCCCATTCTGACCGCGGCGGTAAAGCCGCGGTCGGAAAACCGGGGCCGGCAGTTTCCCGCCGTTTTTGCCCCGGCTGGGCGAATCCGCCAGGGCAGCGCTGCAAGCAGCGCTGCCCTGGGGATTCTGACCGCCTTACCGCCAGCCTGTTTCTGGCGGTTTTCACCGCCAGCCTGTTTCTGGCGGTTTTCACCGCCAGGAAGAGGCTGGCGGTAAGGGGTGTCCTGGGGCCCCTGGGGGCCCCTGCACTGCCCATGTCACTGGCATGGGCAGTGCAGGGGTCCCCTAACAGGGCCCCGGCCAGCTTTTCACTGTCTGCCTAGCAGACAGTGAAAGCGCGACGGGTGCAACTGCACCCGTCGCACTGCCGCAACACCGCCGGCTCCATTCGGATCCGGCTCCTGTGTTGCGGCCCTCATTCCCGCTGGGCCGGCGGGCGCTAACTTGGTTAGCGCTCGCCGGCCCAGCGGGAATGTTGGAATGCCGGCAGCGGTCTTTTGGCCGCATGGCGGCCGATTGGCGATTCCCGCCTGGCGGGCGGCGGGCCTTAGTCTTTTGTTCTAAGATTTTCTTCAGCGGAACGAACCTGCCAGTCCAATCCGACCTCCTGGAGCCCTTCTCCGGATACGCGATGCTGGAATCCTCGGTGGAGGTTTTTACCTTTGGACTTAGTCGTTTTTTCGAGGTGAAAATCCTTCGACCGGGGTAAACCTGGATCTTGATCCGACCTCCATGGAGCCCTCCTCGGATACGCTGGCTGGGAGGTCCCGGTCAACTTTTTACCTTCGGACTTAGGGCCTCATTCTGACCCTGGCGGATTGAATCCGCCAGGGCCGAGGGCAGCGAATGCGCCGCCAACAGCCTGGCGGTGCATTCATGGGCATTCTGACCGCGGCGGTAACGCCGCGGTCAGAAACGGGAAACCAGCGGTCTCCCGCCGGTTTCCCGCTGCCCATGGGAATCCTCCATGGCGGCGCAGCAAGCTGCGCCGCCATGGGGATTCCGACCCCCTTCCCGCCAGCCTGGTTCTGGCGGTTTACACCGCCAGAACCTGGCTGGCGGGAACGGGTGTCGTGGGGCCCCTGGGGGCCCCTGCAGTGCCCATGCCAATGGCATGGGCACTGCAGGGGCCCCCTAACAGGGCCCCACATTGCTTTTCAGTGTCTGCTTAGCAGACACTGAAAAGCGCGACGGGTGCCACAGCACCCGTCGCACACCTTCCACTCCGCCGGCTCCATTCGGAGCCGGCATCCTCGTGGAAGGCGCTTTCCCGCTGGGCCGGCGGGCGATCTTTTGCAGATCGCCCGCCGGCCCAGCGGGAAAGTTGAAATGCCCCCCGCGGTCTTCTGACCGCGGGGCGGTGTTTGGGCGGTTTCCGCCCGTCCGGGTCGGAATGAGGCCCTTAGTCTCTTTTTCAGAGATTTTCTTTACCGGGACGAACCAGCAAATCAGGCCGGGTCGCGGTTGAGGCAAGCCGGCTAGAGTTGCCGCGGTGGGTCGGTCCCTCTATGGAGCTTTTTTACAAAAGTTGTCCAAACTTCTCCAAACTTCTGGGGCTTCTCCCGGACGTCCTTTTAAGGTTCTTTTGGGGTCCACAGCTCACCCCAAGGGTCCAGAAGTTCTGAGAGGGTCCTTGGGGGGTGCGGACTACAACTCCCAGAATGCACCTGGCGCAAACTCCTTTTTGGCCACTGGACAGTGGTCAGCTGGTCGCTTTCTTCAGGAGTTGGTGCAGGGGACTCTGGATAGCAATTTTTCACCTGTAGCAAACAGAGAGTCCCTCCTTGAACCAGTTGAAGCCAGGCAAAGTCCTTCTTGTGGTGAAGCCCAAGTGTGCAGCTAGTGCAGTCCTTCTGAGTGCAGGTTCCAGGTGCAGGGTAGGGAACTGAGGTGTGGGTGCAGGTCTGCCAGTTTTATCCTTGTTCCTGGGTGAAAAGCAGGGGGGTCCTGGTTCTCCAATCAGGTGCAGGGTCCTTCCCCCTGTGATGACCACTTCCTGGGAAGTGTGGCTAAAATCAATCCCAGGAGGCAACATTCTCTAAAAATCCATCATGGCTGAATCTGATTTTTGGAGGTTACATCTGGCTGAGCCCACCCACTGGTGTGGCTAAAAATCATAAACACACCCCTCTCCTGCCCTCTCCTAATCTAATCAAGGGGGCACCTAGTTGTCTGGGGTTGCAGGATGTGGGGGTGTTGCTGGTTGCTCCAAATGTCCTTCTCTGCCTTTGAAGACCAGTTTGGCAGCCCTCCCCCTTCCTGCCTCACCATCTGCTGAGGGGAGATTCCTTCCCACAGGCACATTCCTTTGTGTGAAGCCAGGCCACTTCACACCTCATCAAGGCAGCTTGGCCAAGCTGCTCAAGGCTGGCCAATCAGAGCACAGCAGCAAAAACAATGCAGGGCTGAAATTGGCAACTTTTCATGTAAAGTTTAAAACTCTTTACCTGAACAAGTTATATTAAATCCCACAACTGGAAGTTGTGGGATTTATTACAACCATTAATTTGATACCAAACTCTTGGTATGCATCATTTAAGGAGACTTTAAAAATTAAAATAAAGTCTCCCCATTCTAGCCTATGAAGGCCATTTACTACAATGAGGGAAAAACTAATTTGGCTGTTTTTACTTCAGCAGGGCTTATAAAACTATTTTTATAAAGTCCCTGCTTATAGTTACATGGCACCCAGCCCTAGGGGCACATAGGGCACACCTTAGGGGTGACTTATATGTACAAATAAGGTAGTTTAAGACTTTGGAACTACTTTTAATTCCAAAGTCGAATTTGCATATAACTTTCATTTAAAAGCAGCCAGCAAGGCAGGCCTGCCTTTAAAATGACACTGGGCACCTCAGCAGTGCACCTATGGGTGCACCACCTATGCTGAGGTCCCTAAACCTACATGTCCTACCATATACTAGGGACTTATAGGTAGGTTAACTTAGCCAATTATAATTAGCCTAATTTACATATCCATTTTACACGGAGCACAGGCCCTGGGACTGGTTAGCAGTACCCAGGGCACCATCAGAGTCAGGAAAACACCAGCAAAAAGTGGAAAATGGGGGCAAAAAGTTAGGTGGCCTCTGCAATCAGCCCTGTTTTCTCACAAACACCTTATTGACCTAGTAGTAACTAGCTTTGTCAAACCAGTTTTTTAAATACCATCTATTGTACGAGGATCAATTACTGTGATTACTGCAGTTAAGGTGATAAACATTTCTGCTGGGTGTTAGACTTTTCATCCTTGGCTTGGTCTCCCTTAACTTTTTGCCTCTGTTCCCCAGGTTATTGATGTGTACTGGACTCTGATTTAGCTGTTTTTATTACTCTGGGCACTTTACCACTGCTAACCAGTGCTAAAGTGCAAGTGCTCCTGTTTAAAATGTGTATGTAATTGGTTCTCCATGATTGGCATATTTGTTTTACTGTAAAGTCCCTAGTAAAGTGCACTAGAGGTGCCCAGGGCCTGTAAATCAAATGTTACTAGTGGGCCTGCAGCACTGGTTGTGCCACCCACACAAGTAACCCTGTAATCATGTCTCAGACCTGCCACTGCAGTGTCTGGGTGTGTATTTTTACACTGTAAATTCGACTTGGCAAGTGTACCCACTTGCCAGGCCTAAACCTTCCCTTTTCTCACATGTAAGGCACCCCTAAGGTAGGCCCTAGGTAGCCCCAAGGGCAGGGTGCAGTGTATGGATAAGGTAGGACATATAGGGCCTGATTCTAACTTTGGAGGACGGTGTTAAACCGTCCCAAAAGTGGCGGATATACCACCTACCGTATTACGAGTTCCATAGGATATAATGGACTTGTAATACGGTAGGTGGTATATCCGCCACTTTTGGGACGGTTTAACACCGTCCTCCAAAGTTAGAATCAGGCCCATAGTAATGTGGTTTATATGTCCTGACAGGGAAATACTGCCAATTTCGTTTTTCACTGTTGCAAGGCATGTCTCTCCCATAGGATAAAATGGGGGCTACCTTTAAATATGATTAAAGTGTAGATTCCCCTAGAGAGTAGATGAACATGTGGAGTTTGGGGTCCCTGAACTCACGATTTAAAAATACATCTTTTAGTAAAGTTGGTTTTGAGATTGTGTGTTAGAAAATGACACTTTTAGAAAGTGAGCATTTTCTTGCTTAAACCATTCTGTGACTCTGTCTTGTTTGTGGATTCCCTGTCTGGGTCAGTTTGACAGTTGGGTTGTTTTTCACCTCACACTAGACAGTGACACAAAAGGAGCTGGGGTGTAGCCTGCATTTCCTAATTAGCCATCTCTGCTAGGAGGGAGGGGTGGAGTGGTCACTCTCATCTGAAAGGACTGTGCCTGCCTCTGACAATGCCGACTCCAACCCCCTGGTGTGTGTCTGAGGCCTTGCCTGGGCAAGACAGGATTTCACAAGTAGGTGTGGGTCCCCTTTGAAGAAAGGTGACTTCAAAGACTAAAATGGGTATAAGAAGGGCACCCAAATCTACAGGCTTTAGAAACACTTCTGGAACCAAGAGGAACCTCTGCCTGGAGAAGAGGTGAATTGCTGAGGAAGAAGAGCTGCCCTGCCTGTGACTGTGCTCTGTGGAGCTATCCTGCAGTTGCTGCTTCTGCCAGAGTAAATGGGCAAAGACTGGACTTTGAGTGCCTTCCATCTTGAGAAGAAATCTCCAAGGTCTTGATCTAGAGCTTGCCTCCTGTGGTTTGAAGTCTCAGGGACAGCAAAGACTTCTCTCTGCCAGCACCTGGAGTCTCTGGAGAGTCTCCTACTCTGCCCTGTGGTGCCCATCCAGTTCCTGGGACCATGAAAGGAGAAGCTGGCAGCCTAAAGACAAGAAAATCGACGCACAGAGCGCAGTGCGGGGAAAAGATTGACGCAAATCCGATCTGCAGCTATAAAAACGACGCTCGCAGGAAACGCAACCGAAAAATCGACGCACGGAGCAGGAGAAACGACGCGCAGCATCGCTGACGGAGGCTGGGAGATCACAACCTGTGCTGCGGAATTTTCGGATCATTGTGCGGCTGGATTTTTGACTCAAGTACCGCCGTGCGGAGTTATTTTGGATGCACACCTGTCGGTGCGGGGTTATTTTTGATGCACACCAGGTAAATCTTCACTCTAGTAGTGCTAGTGTGTTTTTAAAACTACTTAAAGACTCTTTTTGATTTTTAATTGATAACTTGACTTGTGTATGGTGGATTGTTGTCGTTTTGGTCTTGTTTTGTTTATTTAGATAAATATTTCCTATTTTTCTAAACCTGTGTTGTGTCATTTTGTGGTGTTTTCATTAAGTTAATGTGTGTGTTGGTACAAATAATTTACACCTAGCACTCTGAAGTTAAGCATACTGCTCTGCCAAGCTACCAAGGGGGTAAGGAGGGTTTAGCTGAGGGTGACTCTCTTTTACCCTGACTAGAGGGAGGGTCCTTGCTTGAACAGGGGGTAACCTGACTGTCAAGCAAAGACCCCATTTCTAACATTGGTGATCAGCGGTTGGGATTTGGACTTGTATTTGTACTTGACATACATTAATTAAGTGTACACTACCGTTTGAGTTCAGACCACTACGTGACCACATACCACTAGTCTTGTGATTTTTGTTTTTTTTTCTATTTGGACTGTTTTTGCTCTGCATTCAGTATCTTTTTTCGCTGGTTCTGTGATTGACTTTTCTGGAACTTCATTTGAGAACTTGCTTTTCTGTTTTTGGAACTTTGCACTTTTTTTAACCTCTCATCATGTCTCAGTCTGGAGATGCCCAAGCTGGAGCTGCTTTTGATTTGGAGAAATTGGAGAGCTACACAGTGGCTCAGTTGAAGCAGTTTTGTAGTAATGTTGGCTGTCCCATTAAGAGCTCATACAGGAAGGATGAGCTGCAAAAGGCGCTGAGGGCCTGGGTGACAGCCAAAGCAGTTGAGGGGCACACAGATGAGGAGCCAGAGGGGGAGGAGGAGTTGCAAGTCACTCACACTGATGTAGTGGGTGGGCCTGTTATTTCTCAGGAGAGAGTCTCCAGGGCAGGTAGCAGTGTGTCCTCCAAGGGTCTGACACCTGAAGAGTTACAGGACAGACAGGCAGAGAGGGAGTACCAATTGGAGCTGAAAAAGCTCAGTCTAGAGATGGAACAAAGAAGGCTGGCCATTGAGGAAAGGAAGTTAGCAATGGCTCATGAGCTCAGTTTAAAAGAGATAGATCAGAGGAGTCAGTCCAGTAGGGATGGTGGCAGCAATCCTACAGTTCAGCCTGAGAGAAGGGTACACATCCCAAAAGACCTTGTGAGGGATTATAAGAGGCAGGATGATATCTACTTGAGGTTCAAGGGTTATGAGTCAGCTCTCCACATGAACCTGGTCCCTGAAGCTCATTGGACGGCAGCCCTGTGGAAGCATTTTGAGGCAGAGGGGAGGGACACGCTGACAGCCTTAGGGGATGCCCAGGGTCTCACCTACCCTGTCATGAAGGAGGCCTTACTCACCAGGTATGGTCTCACCCCGGAGCAGTACAAGGAGAAGTTTAGATCCTACAAGAGAATGGAATCCCAAACATGGTTGGAATGTATTGATTCTTTTTGCAGGTCACCGAATGGTTGGGTGAAGGGCAGTAAGGTAAACACATATGAGGGGCTTTACAATTGAATTGCTTGGGAGCACTTGTACAGTTTATGTTTTCCAGAGCTGCGCCAGCACCTCATTGACAGCAGCTGACTGACCCCAGGAAGCTTGCGCAGGAAGTGGACCCCTGGGAGAGCACCAGGGTCCAAAAGAGGTATGGGGGAGACCACGCCAAGGGTGGGCAGGGTCCCTCTCAGAAGAAAGGGGGGGTAAGGGCAAACAGGGGGAGTTCTCTAAAGGGCCCCAAACTGATTCCCAGGGTAAGGATTCCCAACCCCCCAGTGAAAAGAAGCCATGGTTCTCCAAAGGGAAGCCAGTGGCAGGTGGTCCCCCACGTAAGTGTTATGCATGTGACCAGGTGGGTCATGTGAGGGGGGACCACAAATGCCCCAAAAGTACACCGGCACCCACTGGTGCACCGTCCCAGGGTTTGGACAGTGTAGCGCTTGGGGAGGAGTTGGTTTCAGGTGGGTGGGAACCAGCAGAAATGACCCTTGTCTCACTAGGGGACAGTGAGATGGTCCAGAGAAACCTAGTGCCTGATGACACTAAGAAGTACAGGCAATGGGTGACCATCAATGGACAGAGGGTGGAGGCTCTGAGAGACACAGGAGCAAGTGTGACTACAGTGAGGAGTCACCCGGTGTCTGAAGAGCAGTTTGATCCCCGGGTACTTCACCAAGTAGTTGCAGTAGACAACTCTGAGCGCCTCTGCAACGTGGCGCAGGTTCCCTTTGAATGGGGGGGGGTCTCCGGTTCCTGGAAAGTAGCTGTGAGTCCAAACATGCCTGTTGATTGTTTACTAGGCAACGACTTGGAGGATTCCCCTTGGAAGGAGGTGGAACACAGGTCTCACTTGGAGATGTTGGGTCTGCCTGGGTGGGTATGCGTATCCACCCGGTCTATGGCAGCCAATCAGGGTAGTCAGGAGCCCCTGGAGCCTGAAACAGTGGCCCAGGGGACCGCCAAGAAGAGGAAGGGCAGGGGGCACGGGAAACCGTCCCCAGAGGTTCCCACGGTCCGGGAGGAGGCGGAGCCTGAGGGTGACACCCCAGAACCTACAGGGGAGCAGGTGGCTGAACTGGGGGAGGTCCCTGAGCTGTCACAGTGGCAGCAGGAAGGGGGGCCCACCAGGGAAGCATTCTGCACAGCGCAGCAGGAGTGCCCTACTCTTGAGGGGCTGTGGCAGCAGGCTGCAGCCCAGGCGGCTGGCGAGGCGCCAGGTACTCACCTGATATATTGGGAGGATGGCTTCCTGTATAGTGAGCCTAAGGTTCCTAAGCCTGGGTGAGCTCGTATGCTGGTGGTACCCCAGTGCTTCAGGGCCTTCCTACTGGGTTTGGCTCATGATGTGCCTTTGGCAGGACATCTGGGGCAGGACAAGACCTATAAGAGGCTTGTCTCCCACTTTTACTGGCCCTTGATGCACAAGCAGTCAGCTGCTTATTGTAGGTCTTGTCAGACTTGTAAGGCAAGTGGCAAGAGTGGGGGGAAATGCAAAGCTCCCCTCCAACCTTTACCTATAGTCAGTACCCCCTTTGAACAGGTAGGAATTGACATTGTGGGGCCTCTGGACCCCAAGACAGCCATGGGCAACAGGTTCATCCTGGTCTTGGTGGACCATGCCACACGGTACCCAGAAGCCATTCCTCTAAGGACGGTCACTGCCCCCATGGTGGGACGTGCCTTGATGGGAGCTTTTACCCGCATGGGGTTCCCCAAGGAAGTGGTATCTGATAGAGGTACAAACTTCATATCCACTTATATGAATTCTCTGTGGAAGGTGTGTGGGGTAACCTACAAGTTCACCACACCTTACCACCCCCAAAGTAATGGTCTGGTTGAGAGATTCAACCGCACCTTGAAAGGCATGATTCAGGGCCTGTCAGAGCCCTTGAGGTGTAAGTTGTACGTCCTCTTGCCATGCCTTCTGTTCGCTTACAGGGAGGTGCCTCAAAATGGACTTGGCTTTAGCCCCTTTGAGCTCATCTATGGCCACCCTGTGAGGGGACCGCTCAGTCTGGTGAAGGAGGCTTTGGAGAAAGCTCCTAGTAAACCACCCCAGGATGTATTTAGCTACATGCTGGCACTAAGAAACCAGACTGCCCGCTTCAGGAGTCTTGCTCAGGAGAACCTGGAAGCAAGCCAGTAGGATATGAAACGGTGGTTCGACCAGAATGGCTCTCTGGTTGAGTTTCAGCCTGGACAAAAAGTGTGGGTCATGGCACCAGTGGAGCCTAGGGCTCTCCAAGATAAGTGGACTGGCCCTTTTGAGGTGGTGGAAAGAAATAGCGAGTTCACATATCTGGTAGACTTGCAATCCCCCAGGAACCCTTTGAGGGTCCTACATGTCAACCGCCTCAAACCACACTTTGAGCGAACTGAGCTATCCATGCTCCTAGCGACAGATGACGGGGTGGAGGAAGAGAGTGAGCCTCTTCCTGACCTCCTGTCTGCAGGAGAGAAAGATGGGTCTGTGGAGGGAGTGATCCTCTCCCCCTCCCTGACTGAGGAACAGCAGAGGGACTGTCGCCACATGGGACAGTTCGCCTCGCTGTTTTCCCTGATCCCAGGAGTCACACACCTGTGCACACATGATGTGGACACTGGGGACAGTACACCTGTTAAACATAAGGTTTACAGGGTGACTGACAGGGCAGGGCTTGCATTAAGGAGGAAGTCTCCAAAATGTTAACCCTAGGGGTTATTGAGCACTACAGCAGTCTTTGGGCCAGCCCAGTGGTATTGGTCCCAAAGGCTGCTGCTCCTGGTGCCACTCCAGAACTTAGGTTCTGTGTGGACTACCGGGGTCTCAATGCGGTCAGCAAGACTGACGCACACCCCATCCCCCGAGCTGATGAGCTCATTGATCGGTTAGGAGCTGCCAAGTACCTCAGTACGTTTGATTTAACATCTGGGTACTGGCAGATTGCCTTAACTGAGGGGGCAAAGGAGAGGTCAGCATTCTCAACCCCAGATGGGCACTTCCACTTCAACGTGATGCCTTTTGGGATGAAGAATGCCCCTGCCACCTTTCAGAGGTTGGTCAACCAGGTGTTGGCAGGACTGGATGAGTTCAGTGCCGCCTACGTGGATGACATTGCTGTGTTTAGTTCCACATGGGAGGAACACCTGCAACACCTCTGGAGAGTGTTAGAGGCCCTGCAGAAGGCAGGCCTCACTATTAAGGTGAACAAGTGCCAAATAGGGCAGGGTTCTGTGGTGTACTTAGGACACCAGGTGGGGAGTGGCCAGGTGGCACCCCTACAGCCTAAGATTGACACAATTCTGGCTTGGGAGCCTCCCAAGACCCAGACTGAAGTGAGAGCCTTTTTAGGTCTCACAGGATATTACAGGAGGTTTGCTAAGGGATATGGTACCATTGTTACCCCCTTAACTGAGTTGACTTCTAAGAAGCAACTCAAGAAAGTGATCTGGACAGAGGCTTGCCAGAACGCTTTTGATGCCCTGAAGGCTGCCATGTGCACAGCACCTGTGCTGAAGGCACCTGACTACTCCAAGGAGTTTGTTGTGCAAACAGATGCCTCAGAGCATGGTATTGGAGCAGTACTCTCACAGCTTAATGAAGAGGGCCTAGATAAACCCGTAGCCTTCATTAGCGGGAGGTTACTACCCAGGGAGCGTAGGTGGAGTGCCATAGAACGCGCAGCGTTTGCTGTGGTATGGGCACTGAAGAAGCTAAGACCCTACTTGTTTGGGACTCACTTCCGAGTTCAGACTGACCACAGGCCCCTCAGATGGTTAATGCAGATGAAGGGTTAGAATCCAAAACTGTTGAGGTGGTCAATTTCCCTACAGGGGATGGACTTTACGGTGGAACACCATCCTGGTACAGAGCACGCCAATGCTGATGGTCTGTCCAGGTTCTTCCGCCTTAGTGATGAGAACTCCCATGAGGTTGGGTAGTTGCTCCCCACTTTTAGCTGGGGGGGACACGTGTTAGACTTTTCATCCTTGGCGTGGTCTCCCTTAACTTTTTGCCTCTGTTCCCCAGGTTACTGATGTGTGCTGGACTCTGATTTTGCTGTTTTTATTACTCTGGGCACTTTACCACTGCTAACCAGTGCTAAAGTGCAAGTGCTCCTGTTTAAAATGTGTATGTAATTGGTTCTCCATGATTGGCATATTTGTTTTACTGTTAAGTCCCTAGTAAAGTGCACTAAAGGTGTCCATGGCCTGTAAATCAAATGTTACTAGTGGGCCTGCAGCACTGGTTGTGCCACCCACACAAGTAACCCTGTAATCATGTCTCAGACCTGCCACTGCAGTGTCTGGGTGTGTATTTTTACACTGTAAATTCGACTTGGCAAGTGTACCCACTTGCCAGGCCTAAACCTTCCATTTTCTTACATGTAAGGCACCCCTAAGGTAGGCCCAGGTAGCCCCAAGGGCAGGGTGCAGTGTATGGATAAGGTAGGACATATAGTAATGTGGTTTATATGTCCTGACAGTGAAATACTGCCAATTTCGTTTTTCACTGTTGCAAGGCCTGTCTCTCTCATAGGACAATATGGAGGCTACCTTTAAATATGATTAAAGTGTAGATTCCCCTAGAGAGTAGATGGACATGTGGAGTTTGGGGTCCCTGAACTCACAATTTAAAAATACATCTTTTAGTAAAGTTGGTTTTGAGATTGTGTGTTTGAAAATGACACTTTTAGAAAGTGAGCATTTTCTTGCTTAAACCATTCTGTGACTCTGCCTTGTTTGTGGATTCCCTGTCTGGGTTAGTTTGACAGTTGGGTTGTTTTTCACCTCACACTAGACAGTGACACAAAGGGAGCTGGGGTGTAGCCTGCATTTCCTAATTAGCCATCTCTGCTAGGAGGGAGGGGTGGAGTGGTCACTCTCATCTGAAAGGACTGTGCCTGCCTCTGACAATGCAGACTCCAACCCCCTGGTGTGTGTCTGAGGCCTTGCCCGGGCAAGGCAGGATTTCACAAGTAGGTGTGAGTCCACTTTGAAGAAAGGTGACTTCAAAGACTAAAATGGGTATAAGAAGGGCACCCAAATCTACAGACTTTAGAAACACTTCTGGAACCAAGAGGAACCTCTGCCTGGAGAAGAGGTGAATAGCTGAGGAAGAAGAGCTGCCCTGCCTGTGACTGTGCTCTGTGGAGCTATCCTGCAGTTGCTGCTTCTGCCAGAGTAAGAGGGCAAAGACTGGACTTTGAGTGCCTTCCATCTTGAGAAGAAATCTCCAAGGTCTTGATCTAGAGCTTGCCTCCTGTTGTTTGAAGTCTCAGGGACAGCAAAGACTTCTCTCTGCCAGCACCTGGAGTCTCTGGAGAGACTCCTACTCTGCCCTGTGGTGCTCATCCAGTTCCTGGGACCCTGAAAGGAGAAGCTGGCAGCCTAAAGACAAGAAAATCGACGCACAGAGCGCCGTGCGGGGAAAAGATTGACGCAAATTCGATCTGCGGCTGAAAAAACGACGCACGGCCAGCTCCACAGCTGAGAAACGACGCTCGCAGGAAACCCGACCGAAAAATCAACGCACGGAGCAGGAGAAAAGACGCGCAGCATCTCTGACAGAGGCTGGGAGGTCACAACCTGTGCTGCAGGATTTTCGGATCATTGTGTGGCTGGATTTTTGACTCAAGTACCGCTGTGCGGAGTTATTTTTGATGCACACCTGCCCGTGCTGGGTTATTTTTGACGTACACCAGGTACATTTTCACTCTAGTAGCGCTAGTGTGTTTTTAAAACTACTTAAAGACTCTTTTTGATTTTTAATTGATAACTTGACTTGTGTATGGTGGATTTTTGTCGTTTTGGTCTTGTTTTGTTTAGATAAATATTTCCTATTTTTCTAAACCTGTGTTGTGTCATTTTGTAGTGTTTTCATTAAGTTACTGTGTGTGTTGGTACAAATACTTTACACCTAGCACTCTGAAGTTAAGCGTACTGCTCTGCCAAGCTACCAAGGGGGTAAGGAGGGTTTAGCTGAGGGTGACTCTCTTTTACCCTGACTAGAGTGAGGGTCCTTGCTTGAACAGGGGGTAACCTGACTGTCAACCAAAGACCCCATTTCGAACACTGGGTTTCTACTAGGCATCTTTGCCACACCTGGTAAAAGCCTTTTTTTTTTTTTTAAGAAAGCATCATCATTACTGAGAAAGGCACTTCCTCCCTTCCGTGCTTCAGAAACGCTGCTTTGTGCTTCAGCGACGCCCCGCTGCTGTGCCTGTGTCCGCTTGCTCCGCAGATGAAGCAAGCATCGTACGCCAAACCCAGAACGGGAGAGCGCAACGGAAGTGCAATAAAAAAAAAACAGGGAAAGCTCTTAAAAGTTCACCTAGTTGTACCCCTTTACAGCAGTTCAAGGGTCATCGTTCATAGTGTTTTTACAGCTTTGAGGCGCTTACAGGTATTGACACAGCCACTGTCCCGCGTTCGACTTCTACCCAACCTGCTTTTAATCCCAGGAGGGCAGGCCCGGTTTAAACAGTCGAGGGGAAATCCACCTCGTAGGTCTGTGCTAGGGCTCCGTGGGTGCCGGGGAGCTTGAGCTCCTGGACTAGGGGTAGAACCCCGACCTTGGGATAGATATTTGGCTGTGTCTGTTCAGCAGAGGTCGGGAGTTGAGGCTTGGGACCAAGTCCTTGTTGAGGGCAGACGACATCTTTGAAACCCTCTGGAAGCAGTAAAGCCAGCCCTGGTAACTGGCTGGTGGAGGCGGCGGCACTGGAGGTAGGAATTGTGCGGGCTATTTGTCCTGGGTGTAAGAAGGGAGGAGGTAAGTTACGAAGCGTAGGCCCAGTATTGTTTAAATAGTTACGGATGCAATCTGAGGGAAAATTCTGCAGAGTAAAGCAAAAGCACGACGTGGCTATGTGCAAAAAAAGGGTCGGGAAGGTGCTGCAGCCAAAAGCCCCAACTTAATGAGCCTGCTGGCAGTATTGCCATTGGCCCATCAGAAGGAAATACTATTATTAGTTTACCAGGGGAGGATGAGACCGGTGGTAACCTTGAGAGATCTATGGAGGAAGCAGGTGTGACCCCTTTGGGAAAATCCATAAAGAATTTCATAGGGAAGTCATGTACCCTTGGACACTCTACACTGTCATCAAAGTTAGTCACTGAAGAAATAGGTGTGAGTGGGAGGAATGTAATAAGTGGCTCAATCTTGCTAGACTCAGCGGCGGACTTGGACCACACCCTAGGAAGAGAGCTGGACAGAAAGACTGGGGGCAGCTTTTACCTGAACCAAGGCTGTCCTCGTCACCTCACTCGCTCTCCCTTTGTGGGTAAAACCTTTACTGTTGTCTGCGAGGGCCTATTCCAGGAAGAGGCTGGTTTAAGGGAAGGTGGCAGGAGGGAGAGGGGAGATTAGGTCATTGGATAATGTTGTAGAAATGTCGACTCTTGACACAGCCCCTGCCCCTACTATTCCTCAAAGACCTCTTTGGGTTTTGATATCTTAGCAACCCCTTCTTCATCTATGTTAGGGGTGATGTTCTTAATGTGCAACACATTACAAGCAATATTGGAAGCGCTCATGGTAAAAAAAGGGCTGGGTAAGCCCAAAAGGGACAGCTACAGGTAATTTCTCAGGCGTTAAAACAAATCATTAATTGTATACTTACCTTAGTTAAACCTATGACAGTGAAAAAGGATTAGGAGGCATCACATCTGCAGACATTAGAGAGGCTGTCTCCACAAATACAGCCAATTTCTCATTGGTATACCTATTTGTGACCGGGTGTCCCCGGCACAGAACGCTCCCAATGACGTATCGGACAGTGCCGATACGTCATTTCCGCGTCTCCCCGTTGCCGGGGAAACGCGACGAGAGCGAGACTGGCAGCCTGCCGTTGCCGGGGAAACCATTATGGTTTCCCGGCACGGCGAGAGTAAAAAGGAGGACGCGCCGCAACGAGGGGGAGAGCCCGTCGGGGAAAAGGAGAGCAGGAGACCCGAGGAGATCACCGGCGAGCAGGAGGACCCGAGCGAAATACTTACCTGGACGGAAGGACGAGGAAAGACGGAAGACCCCGAGGAGACCGAGCGGAGAAGCCCTGGCAGAAGAGTGCAGCAGGAGGACTGCTACAATGCCAGCCACGACCCTGGAGGGTCGTGGCTCACCAAGGTACGGTCCTTGTGGACACAGAAAAGGGGTACAACTAAAAAAGGGACTGGGGAGGGGATATAGAGGAGGGGTGGAAAGGGAGGATTAATAAGGGGCACAACGACTAACACCTGTGTGGCACCTTTACCCACCGATATTAGTTTTTTTTGGGCACACTTATTTCCCCACTTCCTCACGGCCACCATCCCCTCCTTGTGTTTTGCCCTTTTTCCCCAGTCCATACTAGAAAGAGAGGGAAAACCCTGTTATAGGACCCTATACTTACCCGGGCGTTTTGTCCTTCTATTTCCGGTACCATACTGGATTCCCCTGAGAGGACAAGCCATCACGCAACCTGAAAGAGAAGAAAACAATTAGAAGACAACATCAATCCGGGAAGAGGGAAAAGCAGACGAACAAGTCCACAAGTGCGGGAAGAACAACCACCTCTATCATAACCCTTTATTGCTAACCATTACTCAGAATAAACCACTTATATAATCAACTCCTTACCTCTCAGTTGCCTTTATACTGTTCGATCTGTCACAGTGGTGTCAGAAGTGGGATCTTGTCTAGGACGTCTTCCCAGACAACCGAACAGTATACATCATGAGCGACACCCCCTCGTTGGAGGATATGATTAAACAATTGGCCGAAGGACAGCGACACCTGCAGCTCGTGTGGGAGGCGCACCAGCGAGAAGCAAAAGAAGACAGGGAAGCCTTGCAATCGGCACTGAAGAGCCAGGCAACAATCCTTGCAAATAATCAACTGGTTCATGAGACGGCCATGAAGAAATTAACTGAAACTATTGCTGTTAGTAAGGTTCACCCCAATGTCCCAAGTTCTGTGTTACAGAAGTATCAAGAGGGTGAAGACCCCGAAGCCTTTTTTACTAATTTCGAGAGGGTAGCTTCATCTGCCCAATGGCCCGAGGATAGATGGGGTCAGTATGTAGCGCCCCTTCTTACAGGGATATTACAAGCAGCATACCAAGCAGCAAACCCGGGGGGAACCACGCCATACCAAGAAATAAAGACTAGTATCCTAGAACGGGTAGGACATGACACGGAATATTATAGGGTCAAATTCCGGAAAATCAAATGGGGACCGAATGAAGACTCCCGAACTTTTTACTATTGTGTAAAGGATTTAGCTTTGAAGTGGTTGGGTCCCTCCGGTAATAGTAGAGAAGAAGTGATCCAAACAATTGTACTCGAACAATATGTAGATGCTTTGCCTACGGCGACAAAACATTGGATCCGTCAACATCCAAAAGTGAATACGGAAATATGCAATTGATCTAGCATGTGCTTATCATCGCTCGGTGGATGTAAGGAATGTACCAACCCGGTCACACTATCATAACAACCTATGTCGGTAATAAAATGGGGGGGGGTGTACTGGGGGTTCAAGGGCAACATACCTTGAGTTAGAGGAATTTGCAAGGTAAAGCAGGTAATTGAAAGAAAGATGTCAAAAAGGGCAACGGGAACAAAGAACTGCCCAGGGCCCCTAGTGTTGATCCTCAAAGGAAGAGTGAAAGTAAAGGAAGGAAGAGCACAAAAGGGACCTCTAGAGGATCAAATGTCTTAGAAAAGGGGGGCAGCAAAGTAAGGCCGAATATGGTGAAGCCTTCAAACCCTTCAAGAAATAGGGTAAGGGAACCATCAGCCAGTAAAAGAAAGAAACGTAGGTTGGAGAGTGTGGCTTCCAGAACCAGTCGCCGGAGAGAAGCCAGTCTAGAACAACCTGGGAAGAGTAGATACCCATTGTTGGTTAGGGGAGATGAAGGTGAGGAGTGGTCAAAGCAAGATAAAATAAAATGTGAAGGGTGGAATCAAGAAGACAGTTCATTGGTTTTCCTAGAACCCAAGCAAACAGCTTTTGGTAGAAAACAATGGAGGAAACTCAAGCCCTTGAATCGTTCCCATCTCCTGCAAATACTGGCCAAATGTCCAAGCTCTTGGGAAATTGCTTCAAGGGACATACATCAGATAGAGTTCACAACAAACCGGGAGGGAAAAGAGGTTACAATGGTGCTTTTCTACTCAGAATTTGTAAAGCTAATCCTGGTGAGGGCAGTGGAGAAGCTACGGAAAGAAGGCATAAGATTGGGACATGTGGCTGAGTTAGGGATGGGTGTAGAAATTGGCCATAGCACCTTGATAAACCACATTGGTTTAAGTTTAACCCAAGAAAGGATTTGCTAGCAGAGGTTCAAAGTAACAGAACATTTACCAACTTAAGGAAAGGTGGCCTACAAGTGACATAGCAAGTGGAGACTAGGGTCTGAAGCTAAGAAACTGCTTTGAGTGCCTATCTGGCTCTGTATCAAGCCTCGGTGTTCGTGGAAGAGGGGGGCATGAGTGATCTGGACTAGGGACTTAGCACAGCCTGGCAGCCCAGTCTTGTAATATAGATGGAAATAGGAAGCTTTGCCCAAAATGTTCTCAACAAAATGTTGGGAACGTATGAGATTATGGCGGTCATTCCAACTTTGGCGGGCGGCAGTAGCCGCCCGCCTGGCGGGAACCGCCAATCGGCCGCCATGCGGCCAAAAGACCGCTGCCGGCATTCCAACATTCCAGGTGGGCCGGCGGGAATGAGGGCCGCAACACAGGAGCGGGCTCCGAATGGAGCCGGCGGTGTTGCGGCCGTGCGACGGGTGCAGTTGCACCTGTTACGCTTTTCACTGCCTGCTAGGCAGACAGTGAAAAGCTGCCCGGGGCCCGGTTAGGGGACCCCTGCACTGCCCATGCCAGTGGCATGGGCAGTGCAGGGGCCCCCAGGGGCCCCAGGACACCCCTTACCGCCAGCCTCTTCCTGGCGGTGAAAACCGCCAGAAACAGGCTGGCGTTAAGGGGGTCAGAATCCCCAGGGCAGCACTGCCCTGGCGGATTCGCCCAGCCGGGGCAAAAACGGCGGGAAACCGCCGGCCCCGGTTTTCCGACCGCGGCTTTACCGCCACGGTCAGAATGGGCTTTGAAGCACCGCCAGCCTGTTGGCGGTGCTTCCGTCATTCTGCGCCCTGGCGGTCCAAGACCGCCAGGGTCAGAATGACCCCCTATGTGTCTGCAGGAGACTTGGCTGTGCAAAGCACCCAGACCATCAGATGAGTTTTTAATGCTTTTTAAAGATGTTAGGCACATGGGCCTAGGTCGGCGTTTGAGTGGGCTATGCGCCATAATCTCCACAAAAGTAGCCAACAAAGTGACTGTGCTAGAGGTTAAAAGTCGTATCTATATTTTCAGGACAAAGAGAGCTTTATAGTAGTCTCATAGCAAAGACATATATAATTATGATTACTATATACTTCCAACCATGAAATGCAGAAGATTATGTGTTGCAGCTAGGGCTGTTAGAAAAAGACTTAGAGGCAATCTGTTTAGAAAAACCATCTCAGCCACTAATGATTCCAGGGAATTTTAATCATAAGCTAGAACCAACCTCTAGTGATCAGATGTACAAAGACATATAGGGCCACATGTAAGAAAGTTTTGCGAGTCGCAAATTGGTCGCAGCGCTATTTGCGACCTCGCAAAAAGCGAAATGGTATGTTCCAATGCCATTTCGGAGTCCCAACTACCAATGCGACCCATTACCGACTCGCAAAAATTGTGACTTGAAATTGCGACTCGCAATTAAGAAATCACAAATTGCGAGTCTCAAACCGAATGTACAAGGCAGTCGCAAATTGCCCGTTTTGCACACCCAGATTAGCACTGATTCCAAACAGGTGGTAACCAGAACCAAAGTTGAAAAGCAGACCCAGAAGGCATCAGGGTTTCTCACAATGGCTGCACTATACGTGACTGCATGGAGGAGGAGAGTCCAGGCTTCCCAGCAGAGGAGGAGGAGGCAGAGACAGGAGAAGATATACCGAACCATGCAGACCCTATTTCAACAAACTGAGGATGAGATTTATGATAAATATAGACTGAGCAGCACAGTTATCTTAGAGATTATTGAACTGCTGAAACCTCAGCTAGAACGGCAGACAATGCGCGGCTGCTCTATCCCCACACATGTGCAAGTGCCCTGCTCACTGCACCTCTTGGCCTCGGGTAGCTACCAGGGGTTGATTGCTGTTGCTGGTGGGGTGTCCCAAAGTGCCCTGTCACGATTCTTTAGGCGGTTCTTAGATGCCATACGCGCACACATGTCCAGATACATATACCTTCCCAGGAATGAGGCTGAAATTAACAGCACCAAGTTGGACTTCTACAGAATTGCCAACTTCCCCCATGTAATAGGGTGTGTGGACAGGACACATATACCAATTTGCCCACCAGCAAATCTGGAATATGTGTTCCGCAATAGGAAATGTACCCACTCACTAAACATCCAGGTTGTATGTGATGCCCATAATGTCATTACTGACATAGTGGCTAAATTTCCAGGGAGTACACATGATGCATACATATTCAGGCACAGTGGGATACACCAATGCCTAGAACGTGGGGAGTTTGGCGAAGGATATTTATTAGGTACTGTGTAGTACACTCCAATGTCTTAAATACATGTCACTGCATAACCATGTGAAGCCATGCTCATATCTACTCTTTTGTCATACAGGTGACAGTGCATATCCTCTGAGGCCATGGTTAGTCACCCCATACCTAACACCTGCCAATCTGAATGAGAGGCGCTACAACATAGGACATCGGAAAACCAGAACTGTCATTGAGAGGACCTTTGGCTTGTTGAAGTCACATTCCGATGCCTACATAAAAGTGGATGGGCAGTCCAGTATGCCCCAGAGACTGCATGCAAGATCGTGGCAACATGTGCCATCCTCCACAACATCACCACCGGACGCGGGCTACATCTCACTCTTGACGACACAGATTCAGAGGATGAGGAGCAAGAGCTCCCACACCGACAGCCTGGGGATGGTAGCATTGCATTGGAGGGCAGACAGAGAAAGGAGCACATTGCAACTCACTACTTTGGCAGGTACGTGGCAACCATGACAACACTCACAAATGAAAGACACACATAGCCAGGTTGTGCAGTACAAAAAAAATCCCATTAATGTCAGGAGTGTAATAATGAACTGTTGACGTCTAAACAGCAAGAAAAAAGTAAAATGTAATGTCTGACACATTTACATCATATGCCTCAGGCAAATCCCAGATAAGCAAAATCACACGCTCCTGTGATTATGGCCACCATGGCCCGATCCTGGTGGTCCCCTGATCCTTGGTGGGCACTGCTACTCCACAGGATGCGTGCATCTGAGGCAGGAACGCTGCTCAAGCTGGAGATGTCTTCACTATCATGAGGGGTATCGCCAATGCCCCTTGATGCCTGGGTGGTCTCTATTAGGTCCACTGCATGACTGATGCACCCTAGTCCCCTTGCTACATCACCGGCAAAATGCACAAGTTCCACCTGTAGCTTTACAGTGCGCCTTGACAGGCAGGTAGTAGTGGTTGCAAGGCGGCTAATCAACTGACTCAGCCGGTCCAAACGGGCAGCAGTGTTGAGCTCTCTGCGCCTTGCATGGGCCCTATCTGCCACCATTTCCCTGACCAGGTCATTGATGGAGGTGGTGAGGTTTGCCATGTTGTTGTTCATGGTAGTGAATTGTGTGTCAACATTGGCAAAACCCTGTGAGAGGGTCTGTTGCAGTCTGTGCAGGTTCCTGTTCATTAGTCGCATATGTTTATTTTGCAGGCGGTGACTGCTCAGTAAGGATGCCTCCAGTCCTAGAAATTGTTCACCTGTGACATCCTCCTCACCTGCTGACTGTGTTTGACATTGCCATCTCCGCCCAGACCCAGCTGACCTATATGGCCGACTCACACTCATCTGTGGCCCCGGCGTTAGGTTGCCTGTCTCAGTGTCGATATATGTCTCCTCTGTGGTCTCACGTGCATGGTGGACAAGTGGTGTGGTCATGCACTCCCTTGCTGTTACACTGACTGCCTCGTCTGCTGTGATGGTGGCAGATTCTTCTCCCTGCAGAGTAGGGTCATTGGTGGGTACATGTGGGAGACCTGTGGGACACAGGGGACACACTGTCAGTGCCTCTCATATGTGTTGTGTATCACAATAAATATTCATCAAAAGTTGGACTACTGTACTACATTGCCCATAATGCATTGTTCTGTAGGTTGCAATATAGGCATGGAGCAAATCTGGAGGATGCATGCTTTTGTGTACTGTAGTTGTGTGCATGGTGCATTGAGTGGTGTAAATAAGTGATTTTTGCTACTTACTTTTGGATGTTCCCGGTGCAGAACTGTCCAGGTCTCCAATTCCTACTACAGCCTCTGGCTCCAGAGTGGTCTCCACCATGCTCTCAATGGCTGTAGGAGGTGGTACTGTGGATGGTCCTCCTCCAGTTCTGTGCACCTCCCTCATCCGCTCTACCACCCGTTCTTTGGTCCTGGACCTGAGGTCGTACCACCTTTTGCAGACCTCATCAATGGTGCGATGGCTGACTCCAATCGCATTGATTTTACTCAGGATGTCCTGCCAGATCTTCTTCTTTTGTGAGTCAGGGACACTCATTGATGCCTTGCCGAACAAGACATCATGGTGCAGGCAGCACTCCTCAGTCAGGACCTCCAGCTCCTTTTCTAAAAACTTTAGTTTCTTCTTCCTCCCTGCTGTGGGTGTCTCCTTGTCCTGAGCTGACATAGCTGTAGTTGCTCCTCTCAGTTGGGTGTGCCTCTGCTGTCTGTGCTGGGTAGACTCCTCCCTGTTCCGAGGGGGGTACTTCCTGGTTCTGATGGCATCACTCAGAACCAGGAAGTGTGTTTTCTCCTATTTTATTTGTGCCCACGCACAATTTGCAAGCCAGTTGCAATTTGCCACTCTGGACCACACCCTTGTGCAATTTGTGATATCACAATTTGCGATTTTGCTAATTTCGGTGAGACTCCGCACCGAATCGCAAAATGGTATTGCGATTTCTACCTACATCCCATTTTGCGAGTCGGAAATAGCGATTCGCAAGGAGTCGCAATTTCCGACTCGCAATTCTTTAGCTTCGTACATGTGGCCCTAAGTCTGTTACCCAGGTACCCCTAGCCATTTTTCCAAGATCCTGTGGCTCAACACGCGATGAAGCTCTAGTAAAGTTTTTATTGTCTATAGGGCTGTTTTGTGTGAATAAGTGGGTGGATACCATATCCCCTGCTGCTCAGACATTCTGCGTAGGAAACCAGGCCAGTCAAATACACTCAGTTTTCATCAGTGCCTGGCACTTTTCCTTGGTGAAAGATTTCAAAGTGCTGCATACCAAGGGTAGTGATCACAGGCCCATACAGTTAGTGTATAGTGCAAGAGGGTGTGAGCAAAGAGACAAAGTAGTCCCTCTACAAGTTGAGTACGCTAGACGCATCACAACAGGTCTATCAGATGAAAGAAAGCCTAAAAGTACTTAATGATTTTATGTTAGAACATATGGTGCCAGATGTACTGGAGGGTCAGGGTGACATTTTAGGTATGACCAAGTGGTAGGGCAGGTTGTTAACTGTTTAAGGGTAAAATTCTTCCTGAGAGCCCAGAACAAGGAACAAGAGCATGGCATTCAGGGTATGATAAATGGCTGGTTTAGCAAATAGTGTAGGAGGTTAACACTAAGGATACGAAAATGGGAGAGATTGTTCAAGAAAAAGCAAGATCCGGTACTAGGTGGTAACCTCCGCTCTGCAAAAGTGAATTTAAAAACATGTTGAGAAAAAGGAAAATTGAGTTTATAAGTAAAAATTGGTAAATTATGTTTGAGATGATCAGTAAAATAATATCATGACATTTTGGCAACTGGTACCTGCAGGGAAAAGGTCAGGGAAAATGAGATGCCTAGTAGGTGAAAATGACTGGGTTAATCACCTGAGTAATATTTATAGTAGTGACAATGAGAAGGTGGGCCCGAAGAAAAAGTTTGAGGTGGTTGACGAGACTGGGTCATATTTCTCATTCAAGAGGATAAAAGAAACTATCCAAGCACTCAAGTTAACTAAGGTGGCGGGATCAGACAATTTCCCAGCAATAATAATAAAAAAGAACGTGGGCAAGCTTTTACTATGCCATATTACTAAAGGCCTCGGGTCGTTTCCTAGTAAGTTGGGAAGGTGCGATAACTAAGCCAACCTATAAGAAGGATGATGCCACGTTCCCTAAGAATGACCGCTTAGTTAGCCACTAGATGTGGGGAAGAAAGTTTTCTCCAATGTGTTGTTTGGCCTTATGAAGACCTGGGCGGAAGAAAATAACATAATTCCTATTGAGAAAGGTGAGTTCATGGAAGGCCACTCAACCATCGATCACTGCTTTAGTTAATGGGCGATGACAAGTAAGTCAATAGATCAAAGGGGACAATTGACCTCTTTTTTTGTTGACTTCTGCACCGCCTTCTACCTAGTGTTCCGAAATTTATTGTGGGAAATGCTGAGGAGGCTTGGAAATCACAAGAAGATCCTCTTACTTCTCCAGGAGCTACATAGTCAGAATTGGGCTCAGGTGATATTAGACACTGTAGGGACCCTATAGAAGAACATACAGATTAAAAACAGTCTACAACAGGATTGTGTTCAGGCTCCCCTATTCTTCTCCATGTTTTTGGCTGACTGACTGAAAACGTTAAAAGGCGTAGGGGGCCTTTGCCCCAAGATGAATGATACACATGTCCAATGCCTATTATATGCCGATGATTTGGTGATAATTGACATGAGAGAAGTAAGGTTACAAAAGAAACTGGCACCTCCCAGGATTATTGCTCAAGTAAAAGGCTTACTGTTAATCTAGACAAGGATAAGATAATGGTGTTAAGGAAAGGAAAGGGAGGGTTTAACTGGTACCTGGACAGTAATAAAGTGGATGTGGTTGAAAAATATACATAATTGGGCATGTGGTATGATACAAAGTTAAATTAGAGAGTTCATGTTGAATGACTAAGAACTATCACATTGGCCTCGTTATGGGGCTTAAACAATGTAATCGAAAGTATGGTGTGCCCTCCTTACACTTTATACTGTCTGCCTCTAGTGCAATGGTCTGCCCTCAATTTCAGTATGGTGTGGAAGTGTTAACCTTAGGTGGCAAACTGGATTGGAACCATGAAGATGGTTGTTAAAAGTCTCCTCACATCAGCTATGGTTCAAGCTATAAGGGTAGAGAGCCAGCTTACGGCCTGGAGTTATTCTGGGTTCGTAGTCATACTGAGGTTTTGGCAGAAATTAACTATAAAAGGCACTCTTAAAACACCTCTGTAAAGATGAGGTAGAGAACAGTGAGTTGAATTGGGCTATCCAATTAAGAGATATGCTAAATTAAATCTGTAATAGATCGACATTATAACAACATCAGAGGAAGCAGGGGCTGCAGATCCGCAAATGTGAGCTACACACACTCGCATCTAACTGTGCTAGAGACAAGACACTGTGGTATTTGAGGGGAAAACCCTACATTCAATTACTGATAAAAGGTTGGAGCAATGATGACAGCTTCCCATATATTGAAGCATTACCCAGCCCCAAATTCAGGGATGCAGTATTGAAAGTTAGGGTCGAGATAAATCCATGTTATGCTGGCAAGCGGATAAAATCAATAAAGAAGGGTGAGCAGGGTATGTGCACTTGTGGGAAGAAGACAAAATGTAATGTTGCACATATTTTATTCAATTGTTTATGGTTTTAAGATGGGCGGAAAGCATTTTTAAAACCAATTTTTATCAAGTATGTAATTACAAATCATGGTCAAGCCCTTACGTTGTTGGTAAACATGAAATCTTTGGGTGTCGTGTGTGCAATTGGGAGATTTTTAATTGTGATATGGGGGTTTAAAAGGTTTGGTAGATAATACATAAGGGAACTGGTGGGTTTTTATGAGATCACTGACTTCGTTTTATTTCCCCTACCTCATTGTATGTATTATTTATTGGATGAATTTTTTTGACCTTTTTATTGTATGCATTATTGCTGGGCATATATATGGTGGTGTTTTTAGACTATGGTGTAAATAAACAAAGATTTGTGACTGACTGACAATGGCAAAAAAGTAATTTAGCACCTAGGATAAGCTTGTCTTAAAATGGGTAAATCAATAACCATCTTCTGCAGTGTGAATTCTGGGTATTCAGAACGCAAGCAATGATGCAGAAAAGCTTTGTCAAGCATTGGTCCTATTCCTCTCCCTGAAGTTTATTTCTAAACCAGAGGCATTTTACTAGACACACTAAGGGATATATTTACAAGCACCTTGTGCCGCCTTAATGCTACCTCAGTGTAATTTTTGTGATGCTAAGTCAGCATTAAGGTGGCCATTCCCCCACGCCAGATTTACAAAGTGGTGCATTGCATGCATTACATCACTTTGCATCCCCTTGCGCCACATTACGCCTGTTCCAGGCGTAATGTGTGCAAGAGGGGGGGAGTGACGTTCCGACACAAAGAGTCATGAAAAAATGGCGCTGTGAAATTTACTAGATTTCACTGCACCATTTTTTCCGTCATTTTTAACGCCTGCTCAAGGCAGGAGTTAAAATGATGCACCCATTAAAATCAATGGGCCTCCTTGTGCTTTGCTGCACAAGCGTCAACATGTTTGATGCTAGTGCAGCAAAGCACCACAAATAGCGTCAAAAATTCTGATACTGTTTTGGTAACGACTGCCATAGTGCACCATATTGTAAATACGGTGCAACCATGGTGTTGTTAGGTGGGGCAAGGTCGACGCAAGAGAAGTGGTGCATCGGGGCCAGTGCACCACTTTCTCATAAATAAGCCCCTAAACATTATTGCCTTGTATAAGGAGTATTCTGGAAAGCCTGCAGGCTTCAGTTTAGGGGAAAATATTGTTCCCTGCAAACAATTGGGTTTCAGAACCAATTTCTTGTTACAAAAAAACAGAGAATGATATGTAGTTACTAGAAGCCAGATTGTCTATGCTACTTTTATAGATTTCTCCACAGCATTTGATCATATTGACAACAGCATTATAGAGAAGACTGCCCATTTTAGCCATCCCATCTGATGTAGTCAGGTTAGTAATCTCTCTGTACCCGTGAATCTGATGTAAGGTGCTTTTGGGAGGAAATATTGGTTTGCCACCAACTACAAAAACAGAGAATGGTCTAAAACAAGGTTGCATTTCAGCCTCTCTTTTACTTTTTGTTTCTATAGGGTTTGCCAATTTAATTTATAAACTGGCAGAGTTTCCTTCTGAAACTAGATACTTATACTTTGCATTCACTGATTTATGCACAGGACCTAGCTATATTTCATCTAATCCCGACAGAGCTGCAATGAAATCTAGGGTTGTTAAACCAGTACGCAGTAAAACACTTCGTGGTGATGAACCTTTCTAATATAAAGATAATAGCATTTAGGAGCAAAAAGCAATGTGAATATTTTACCTGGGCCCTTTGTCAGGAAAAATGTGAGCTGGTAAAGACATATACATATCTTGGCAGAACTTTCTCTAACGATTTGAGTAACAAACATCACCATAGCCAGCTAGGAAGTAAGGCTTTGGCCCTTGCTGCTGCTTTAAACAATATCTATAAGACTTTGAGGAGAAGACAATTTCATTATTATTGAAAGGTTATAAAACAAACATATCTCTTACTCCAAGCTGTGTCTTAAAATATACTCACAATCTTGACTTTCTTAAATCTTTATGAGGGAACGATTTGTTCAGGACTTGTGTCTAGAATTTGGTCTCTCTAGTACTTATGTTCAGACAATTGCAAAAGTAATACAATTAGGCTACTGTACCATCTATGCCCCAAAAGAAACATCAAGAGAAATTTAACTCAAGAAATGTTTAATAAAATTAATATTCTAGGCACGTTTTCATCCAGTTTTCAATATTTTCAATATCTTTTTAAATGGACATTTTCAACTTGTTAAAGACAAATAACAACAAAACTACATTTGCCATCACTAATGATATATGTCACAAATGCAATGCCAAGCTACACATGCACATACATTCAACATAACCTGTGTGCAGCATGCACATAGAGCATATTATCTCTCCACACCCGCCTGGGTCTCTTTTGAAAGCGACAGAAGGCATGCCGTCATGGGTACAGAGAAGTCTTTTGGACACAATGGCCAGGGCAGCTCCTCAGCCTATGTCTCCAGTTGGTCTCTACAATATGTAATGTCTCACAACCATTGTTTGAGGTTGGGATATGACTTTCTGCCCCAAGAATGGCCACCCGCCTCTAGGCCAGTATGAAAGTAACCACCACTAGCTTACCATTTTCCGGTTGAAGCCATTTAACATATCCCTAGATACTTATGTGCGAATTACATGGGATAAACTACATCGTCTCTTCTGTAAGAACTCCTATGGCTTGTATCCAGGACAAGTGACTCATGGCACACTCCCTTGCCAAGTGCATAAAGTTTACTCCTGAAGCCCTGCATCTCACAAAGTTATAAACTGCCCTATACCCATATTTGAACAGTCTAGTAGGTGTGTAGTAAAACTGTTGCAGGAATTTGCAATTAATAATACATAAATTACCATTTGATGTAAGCGTCCCTGTCAGAGCACAGTAAAAAGTAAATTCTGTTGTACTGAGGGGTGGCTCAAGGACAGTGTTCCATTTTTCTAACAGCACAGGCGGGGTCTGTGTCTTGTCTAATTGCTCTGCAATGAATAATTTACTAGTAAGATTTTGGCGACTAGAGCTAGTGAGTATTGCCTGAAGTGCTCTCAAATTAGGAGGTTCCGTGGTAAACTGTGGGTAATACTCACAGAGAGATGCTGGAATGTGCATATATGTGAAGCGTATGAGGGGGGATCTGCAATGTTGTTGTGGTAATGCCAATAGTTCACAATGTGACCATCGGGGAAGGCCTCTCCCAGTGTTGTCAATTCTACCTGTGATAACAGTGTCAGCACTCTGAGCTGACTCGTAACAGAACGAGCCAGATGATGTGCCAGTGGAGGTACTAGTGCATAGAACGGGTATTTACCTGACCATTTAATCTTGCATGGTATTATTTAGAGTGTTAATGACCCCGCATGCTCCTACTCACTGTAGGTGCAGTATCATAGATTTAAGCATCACAGAATGAAAATCATCATATTCAATCACTACATGTGGTGAATACTTAGATGGGTGAACCCAATAATGTTCATGCTGCAACTGGGCACACAAATAATAGAGATGTAAATCTGCAGCACTGAATCCCCCTTGTTCAAAAGGGAGTATGAATGCTGTCCAGGAAATTCTTGGTTGTTTACCTGCCCAAGCTAGAAGTACCATATGAGAATTAAGTGATTTGAAGAATGATGTATGGGTAAGTGGTATAGGTTTATTTATAAGTAAATGGTACGGGTATATTTTTAAAGAGCTAGAGAAACCTGTGCAGGACTATCATTTTCATCATGGCCTCCTTGTCCACCTAGCAGTATACTTTTTGTCGTCTAATTTGGACATTACCTTGCCATAGTTAAACCTAATCATCAACTCTGGATCCCTGTGAACCCATATGCCTAAGTATTTGATAGGGTTTGAGTACATTTCCAATGGGGATTCTAGTGCATAAGTTTCAGAGCTTGTGGTGAGCAGCAGTACAGACAATTTCTCCCACTTAATACTTAAGCCAGAGTACCACTCAAACTGTATATATTCACAGATGTGTGGCACTAGGTGGGTCTTTGGGTTCTAGATGTATAGGACCATGTCATCTGCGCATGGGGATATGGCTAATGGGCGAAGGAGAAAGCGTAGAGCAGCTGTGGCATGGTATTGTCAGAGTACCTACGCCAAGGGCTCCATTGTCTGCGCAGAAAGAATCAGTGACAGCGCACATAACTGCCTTGTGCCTTGTGTACTGGAATGAGGTTAGATGTGATGCCACTGATTCTTACCCTTGCCACTGGGTCGGTATATAAAAGACAAATCCACCTTGTAAAGGTTGGGTGGACCCCCATCTGCTGTAAAATGGCAAACATATACGTCCATGCAATAGAATTGAAAGCTTCATCTGCATCCAATAGGAGAGCCACAGCTCTCATCCAGGGGTCCAGGTAATGGAGCATGGTAAAGGTAGCTCGTAAGTTCTGTGTAGTGGAACGAGTGGGGAAGCCTGACTGATCGAGCAAGATCCTATTAGTGAGGAATGGTTGAAGTCTAGTAGCCAGTCTTTTAGCTGGCATTTTAGTGTCTATATTGATTAGTGATAGTGGTCAATATGATTCACATGAGTTAGGTTGTTTGTTGGGCTTCAATAGTGTTATTAGAAGTGCCTCTCTAAGCGAGGGGGCAGAATTTGTGTATGGTATGCTTTCTCAAACACTCTGTGCATCTGGGCGCAAATATTTCAGCATATTCCTTATAGAAATCACCTGGGAGGTTGCCAACTCCAGGGGCTTCACCATTAGGCAGGGCATCTGGGCATGTATAGCCTCTCTTTTCTCTTCTACAGTAAAGGGCTGTGCAAGGTATACCCTCCATCCCTGTGAAAGCCACACTACGACATATCATCTAGATACTGCGCTATCTCAGTAGAGTATGCAGTGTCCCGAAATCCATATAGTTGTGTGTAAAAATCAGACAATTCAGGTAGAATTGCAGGTGTATTGTAAAACAGTTTGCCATCTGATATATTTATGCAGATTACATTCACATTTGCCTAGGGTGATTTAAGCTTAGAGGCAAGCGCATGTCCAGGCCTGCTCCCTCTCCATATGCTGGTGCAGTGTGTCTGCATGATGGGTCTCCTGGTTCCCTGTGTCTGTATTTGCAGTGATCAGCTCTCTGATGGCCTCAAAGGCACTAGGCTTAGAGTGGGTCTCATGCTTACACTCCAGGTGTTTCAATGTGGCTTCCATCTTCTGTAATTGGGACCCTATATCTCTTAAGATGTCCGCTTGTGCTCCTATTCACACTCTCCATATGGTGGCTTTAAAGGCCTCCCATAGAGTGCCTTGTTAATGGTAAAATATTGTAAAATAGCCTTGTGCAATCCTTTCTGGAACACCAGGTATAAGAGTGCTGTGGGGAGCAGTATCCACCAGAACTGTGTGGAATGTGCATGAGAAGGGCTAGCACCAGCCTCACTGGTGCATGATCAGATAAAGTTCTGGGCAGGTGATTAATGTTGTGTACCCAAGTTAGAACTTCCCTCCTCACCAGCCAGTAATCCAAACGGGGCCATAAGCCATGCACTGATGAGTTGAATGTTCCCTCTCATGCCCCTGGAATCTAAAAACTCCAGATATCTATGAGGCCAAAGTTCATCATACCACCTCGTAGAGCCTGGGCAAGTTTTTTATCCTTCCAGCTGGCTGTCGCTGACCAATCTAACATAGGGTCCAAATATGAATTCAGATCCTATCCCTTACTTATACCCAATGGTGGAAGAGTGTGCAAGCATCTCTAAATTTGTAAGGAAAATTCGGGATCATCAACATTGGGTCTGTATGTATTGACTATGGTCACTATTGTACCACAAAGTTTGCCTTGTATAATAGCGTACCGTCCTGCGTCATCTGTTCCTGATTGTATGGCTTTAAACGGAAGACCCTTACTAATCAGTAGAACTCTCCCCTAGCATATGCAGAGTAGAAGGGAGTTACATGAAAACCAGCCCATCTCGTCCCCACTATATTTGCTGCAAGTCCTGAAAGATGTGTCTTTTGCAGTAATGTGAGTTGCACATGGTGGCGTTCTAAATAGGTTGGTACCTGGTGGATTTTTTGGGGGTTTATTTAGACCTCTTACATTCTATATTAACAGGGTCAACTGAGCAGTGGGAGGGTGCCTTTCAGTACTCATACCACCCACGTGTCAGCACAGACATATATGTTTCCGTACTTTCAGTGTATATCACATAGGCAGTTAATACAACAAGATACCCTCTCTCCTCCACTTCAGCATCCCAAACTTGCTAAAGCCACAACCCCAAGTCAACAATCCCAAAATTTCCAGTAATAACTTCACACAGCCTTACAGGCTTGTAGTGAAACAAAGTATCCAATCGGGTACAGGGAGTGCTCCTATGTGGGGGCAGCTAGGTGTCCGAGTAGCCTCCAGAAGGGTGGAGGTGCCCGGGAGTAAAGAGACATCTATAAAGCATCAGGTCTGTGCAGAGGGTCTGTGCAGGGAAGGTTCCTGAGTGTTATTCACATCCTATTCTTACTCTTCCCAGACTGACCACATCATGTCACATAGGTGGTCATTACAGCCCTGGCAGTCGGTGTTAAAGCGGCGGTAAAACCGCCAACAGGCCGGCGGTAAAAAAATTGGAATCACGACCGTGGCGGAAACCGGCAACATAGACAGCCACTTTAACACTCCGACTGCCACGGCGGTACAAACAAACACCGTGGCGGTAACCGCCAACAGACAGGCGGAGGACAATGTACTGCCCACACTATTGCAACCCACCAATCCGCCACCTTTTCCGGGGCGGAATCACCACAAACAAAAACACGGCGGAAACAGGACTTCGAAGGGAAAACTCTCACCTCTACACAACCCACGAGGAGCCAGGACACCATAGAACCGGAACTTCAGATACTCCTAGCCTTTATCTTCCTGCTCCTCTACCAGGAGCACAAACACCGGCGGCGAAGACCACGGTGAGTACTGCACCTACGACACAGGGGAGGGGTGAGGGAAAAAACAGTGACACACACACGCAACACGCAACATCCCCACCCCCACCCTTACCCACTACAACACACACACTAATACATGTTGATACATTACAGTTACACCCCCCCAGACCCACCTGGAAGAATACAAGGACGAAAGGAAATGAGTCGAATAATTGTGATATATTCAATTACATAAATCAAAAATATTTACAAATATATACATTTATACTATATACAATTATATACACCAAGAACACAAGTCCAAGGGATTCCACCATCACAGTCCGTGGATCACTGGGCCCAAAATGCATGGGCGAGGTCCACACTCAATACCCGAACAAGACGGAGAGAACACTGCAGGGGCATCAGATAGAAATAAAACAGGCACCTCAGGGGGAAGGGAAAGGGGGGCACCTCAGCCGGTTGAATGCACAACTCCAGATCCACAAGGGGACTCCATGCCCACTGTTCAATCCTGGGGAGTGCAAAGCCACAGTCTCTCAAATCTCTACAGTGGGTGGTTTGCCACTGCTGTATCCTGGGGAGTGCAAAGCCACAGTCTCTCAAGTCTCTCCAGTGGGTGGTTTGGCCACTGCTGCATCCTGGGGAGTGCAAAGCCACAGTCTCTCAAGTCTCTCCAGTGGGTGGTTTGCCCACTATTCAATCCTGTGGAGTGCAAAGACACAGTTTCTCAAGTCTATACAGTGGGTGGGTTGCCCACTGATCAATCCTGGGGAGTGCAAAGCCACAGTCTCTCAAGTCTATACAGTGGGTGGTTTGCCCACTGTTCAATCCTGGGGAGTGCAAAGCCACAGTCTCTCAAGTCTCTACAGTAGGTGGTTTGCCCACTGTTCAATCCTGGGGAGTGCAAAGCCACTGTCTCTCAAGTGGATAACAATCTCCACTGGTTCTGGAGGGGGCATTGTGCCCAGAGTGCTTCATCCTGCCAAGGACTGAGATAGTGGATGCCTTTCTCCACAGGTTCTGGAGGGGGCTTTGTGCCTAGAGTGCTTCATCCTGCCAAGGACTGAGGTAGTGGATGCCTTTCTCCACTGGTTCTGGAGGGGGCTTTGTGCCCAGAAGGCTTCATCCTGCCAAGGACTGAGGTAGTGGATGTGATACTCCACTGGTTTTGGAGGGAGCTTGGTGCCCAGAGTGCTTCATCATGCCAAGGACTGAGGTAGTGGATGTAACTCCCCACTGGTTCTGGAGGGGGCTTTGTGCCCAGAGTGCTTCATCCTGCCAAGGACAGAGGTAGTGGATGTAACTCTCCACTGATTCTGGAGGGGGCTTTGTGCCCAGAGTGCTTCATCCTGCCAAGGACTGAGGTAGTGAATATAACTCTCCACTGGTTCTGGAGGGGGCTTTGTGCCCAGAGTGCTTCATCCTGCCAAGGACTGAGGTAGTGGATGCCTTTCCCCACTGGTTCTGGAGGGGGCTTTGTGCCCAGAGTGCTTCATCCTGCCAAGGACTGAGGTAGTGGATGCCTTTCTCCACTGGTTCTGCAGGGGGCTTTGTGCCCAGAGTGCTTCATCCTGCCAAGGACTTGGGTAGTGGATGTAACTCTCCACTGGTTCTGGAGGGGGCTTTGTGCCCAGAGTGCTTCATCCTGCCCGTGGCGGCCTCAGTAGCGTCGGAATCATTGGCGCTCACTGGCCTGCGGTGCTGCTGGCGGCGGTGTCCTGGGCAGCGGTTCTGCTGGTGGCGTTCTTGTCCTGGCCTGCGGTGCTGCTGGCGGCAGTGTCCTGGGCAGCGGTTCTGCTGGTGGCGGTCTTGTCCTGGGCTCCGGTGCTGCTGGCGGTCCTGTCTTGGGTAGTGAGTCAGCTGGTGGCGGTCTTTTTCTGGCCTGCGGTGCTGCTGGTGGTCCTGTCTTGGGCAGCGGGGCTGCTGCTGGCGGTCTTCTCCTGGGCAGCGGGGCTGCTGCTGGCGGTCCTGTCTTGGGCAGCGGGGCTGCTGCTGGTGGTCTTCTCCTGGGCAGCGGGGATGCTGCTGGCGGTCTTCTCCTGGGCAGCGGGGCTGCTGGCAGTCTTGTCTGCCGTGCTGATCTTCCCAGACTTGCCGGTTTTAATGTGCCCCTTCCCCACCTTGGATGGTGTCGCAGCTGTCTCCACACTCCCAACTATACCCCTGGGAGCGGCTTTGGTGGCTGATTTCTTTCCCCTCTCCCGCCAGGCACTGTCCAACTTCTTATGCTTGACAGGTGGGTGACTGTCCGTGCTGTGGCTCCTTGCCACACTGGCTGCCCTGCTGCCTCGTGCACTCCATAATCCGGTGACTACTGGCACCACTGGTCCCGCCGATGTTGTGGCTGAGGTGCTAGGTTGGGACCTGGAGATTCGGGCCCTAGGAGACTGAAGGGGTGGGGGAGGTGAGGGAAAGAGGTCAAGGCTGGCCAGGAAAAGTTTCTTAGGAACACTGGGACGGGTAGCTGGAGGGGGTTTGGGAGTGGAGGAAGAGGTTGTGGTTGTGGTTGTGGGAGGTGTACGTTTGGTGACTTTGGGTGAAGGTGCATGGGCTGTAGGCTGTCGTGAGGTGGATGGCTGTTGGGTGGGTGTGTGGCTGCGTTTGTGTACCTTGGGAGGTGGCCTCACAGACACACTGGGAGAGGACACAGGAGATGTGTGAATGGTAGTGGGGGTGGTGACTGCACGTGAGCGGGGTGTGGTGGTGGATGTGCTGGTGATGGATGCAGTGGCTGAGGATGTAGTGCATGCTGGTGTGAGTGGAGATGAGACAGGGAGGGAGACGAGGAGGAGGGGGACACAGTGGAGGCAGTGGATGTTGGTGTGTCTGCATGTGTGTGATGCTTGCGTGAGGGCCTGTGGGATGTGTGGTGCTTATGTTTGCCAGAGCTTCCCTTGTGTGTTGAGGTGTGTGCATGCTGGTCTGATGGTGTGCTTGGGATAGGCTGAGGTACAGGGGTGAGGGTCTGGGTGGAGGAAGTTGGAGGGGGGAGGCTGGAGACAGGGACAATGACTGCCATCAGTGCTGAGGCCAGAGTTTGAAAAGCTCGCTGAAGGGCTGCCTGACCAGAGAGAATGCCCTCCAGGTATGCATTGGTCTGTTGCAACTGCCTCTCTACACCCTGGATGGCATTCAAAATGGTAGACTGCCCAACAGTGAGGGACCTGAGGAGGTCAAAGGCCTCCTCACTGAGGGCAGCAGGGGTTACTGGGACAGGGCCTGAGGTGCCTGGGACGAAGGTGATGCCCACCCTCCTGGGTGAGCAGGCACGGGGCAAACGCTGAGGGGCTGCTGGGAGGGCAGTGCTGGTAGGGGGGTGGCGGCTGTACCTGTAGATGCGGGGGGCACAGATGGGGCCGCCACTGCAAGGGAGCTCCCATCAGAGGAGGAGTCCGTATCGCTGGTGTCAGCTCCTGTCCCCGCCGTGGAGCTCCCCTTGCCCTCCGTCCCACTGGTGACTTCAGACTCCGTAGTGTCGCCCTCCAGGGCCATGTGGGATGCAGCTCCCTCCTGCTCCGGTGTCACTGCTCCTCTGCCTGATGATGCTAATGCACACAAGAAGAGGGAGACCACAAAAAGGGGGGGAAGACAGAAGAAAGACATGTTGAGTGCATTCAATACCGCTGGCGGACACCACAGATACAGAAGCCCCCTGCATTACGCCACGCACTTGGAGTCCACTATTCAGTCCCTGGGAAATGGCTTACAAGGCTATGGCCGATTTCTGCACACATGGATGTCACACGAGCCTGACTAGGTGTAGTTGGCACTGTACACAGGAGGGGTGGGGTGCCACAGGGCCTGCCTGAAGAAGGGAGCTTAACTACTAAACTCGCCCTGGCCTTGGGGAACGCACAGCCCACCTCCCCCACCCAGACACCTCCAATGCGCGCTGAATCAGCAGAATGAGAGTGTACTCACCCCCTTGATGCTGCTGTGATGCCCTCAAGCGCCCATCCAACTCCGGGTACGCCACCACCAGGATCCTGAACTTCAGGGGGGTCATGGTGTGACGGGCACCCCTCCCACGTTGGGAGGTCATCCCCAGCTGGGCCTCCGCCATCTTCTTGCTCCAGCGGCGAATGTCCTCACATCTTTTCCAGCAGTGGGTGCTCCGACTGTGGTAGACCCCCAGGGTCTGGACTTCCTTGGCGATGGCACGCCAAATGTCCTTCTTCTGGTGGGCGCTGACCTACATGAATTGTACAGGGGAAAAGAGAAGTAATTACCAACTGCACCGTCACAGTCATTGGCCCGCATCCCTACCCTTGCCATGACGCACATACACTCACCGTAGTTTCATGCACGCCTCATTCTCACCCCCCCCCCTATCTTCCATCCACCCAACTCCACACCGGCATTGCCCAAACAGCATGCTCACAGTGTACTTACCTGTTTGTCTGGAGAACCGTAGAGTAGCGTGTACTGGGGGAGGACCCCATCCACGAGTTTCTCCAACTCCTCCGTGCTGAAGGCAGGGGCCCTTTCCCCAGACACACGAGCCATGGTCTCTTCCAGACCGAGGTCACAGCAGCACTTGCAGTGTAGGTCCTCTCCTGTCGAAGATCAGTTATCGAGTGATTGAACAGATAGAAAATGGCGGTCACGTCCGCGGCGGAGCGTACCGTCACCGCCGGCGTACATCGTCATTGGCTCCTGGGACCCATAGGGTCCAATGTTAACCAATATAGTATTGCGCAGCGGTCTTCGACCTCCTACCGCGACGGTGTACAACGCCAGCGCAGTTACCTCATATCCCATTGTCCCACCTTACAGGTCACGCAGCCGCCATTTCATGGGCCCACATGGCATTATTTTTGACTGCATCACACATACCCAGGCCTTGCCTAAACACTCATACAGGCAAATGTCGAATTGCTAATATTTTCAGTGTAAGCTGTGTTTACGTACCTCAGAGTTGGTTGACTCTCTGCTCGCTGTTCTCCTCCATAGGCACCGTCTGCTGGGGCATGTGAGGAGATGGCGGCATCCTCCGGTGTACAGACCAGCGGTGGACCTGTCGACAATGGAGGAGCTACATGTGATCATCACCTACAGGTCTGATCGTGCCACAATCCTAGAACTGTGTGCCCAGTTGAAGCCAGACCTGATGTCAGCTATCCGCCATCCCACAGGAATCCCCCCTCAAGTGCAGGTGCTGTTGGTACTTCATTTCCTAGCAAGTGGGTCTTTTCAAACTACAGTGGCCATAGCATCAGGGATGTCCCAGCCTATGTTTTCCAACGTGTTGTCCAGAGTGTTGTCTGCCCTGCTGAAACACATGCGGAGCTACATTGTTTTCCCTCAGATGGAGGATTTGCCTACAGTAAAAGGTGATTTCTATGCCCTGGGACATATCCCCAACATCATAGGTGCCATTAATGGGACACATGTGGCCTTGGTACCCCCCGCAGGAGTGAACAGGTGTACAGAAACCAGAAGAGTTACCATTCCATGAATGTGCAGATGGTGTGTTTGGCAGACCAGTACATCTCCCATGTTAATGCAAAATTCCCTGGCTCAGTGCATGACGCTTACATCCTGCGGAATATCAGCATCCCTTATGTGATGGGGGAACTCCAGAGGCACCGGGTGTGGCTATTAGGTGAGCACATGGACCCAATATCGTGGGAATAGTTGTCTGGGTCTGTGGATGTCCCTATGAGTTAGTGTGTGTCTAACAGTTGTCCCTTGACATTTGCAGGAGACTCTGGTTACCCCAACCTGTCATGGCTACTGACCCCAGTGAGGAATCCCAGGACAAGGGCAGAGAAACGCTACAATGAGGCCCATGGGTTAACTAGGAGGATTATAGAGCGGACCTTCTGTCTCCTGAAGGCCAGGTTCCGGTGCCTGCATATGACTGGTGGTTCCCTATTCTACTCACCAAAGAAGGTATGCCAGATCATCGTGGCCTGCTGTATGCTTCACAACTTGGCTTTGCGATGACAGTTGCCTTTTCTGCAGGAGGATGGTCCAGATGGAAGTGTTGTGGCAGCTGTGGAGCCTGTGGACAGTGAAAACGAGGAAGCAGAAGAAGAGGAAGGACATCGACAACAGGAACACGGTGATCCTGCAATACTTCCAGTGAGACACAGGTAAGAAGACAACACTGCCTGCTACATCTAATTTGAATCTACTACCTCTCTACTGTCTGTCATGTTCACTCAGTGTATGGTCACTAAGTTGTCACTTTCCCTTACGATTTCACAGATGTGGGTCCCACTGTGTGACATCTGCTTTGTTTCCTCATGGACTTGAGCTGTGTGACATAGGTATGTTGACATTATGGGGGTCATTCCGACCCTGGCGGTGGCCGGGGACCGCGGATGCACCGCCAACAGGCTGGCGGTGCATCCAGGCCAATTCTGACCGCGGCGGTAAAGCCGAGGTCAGAAAAGGGAAACCGGCGGTCTCCCGACGGTTTTACCCTGGCCTGAAGAATTCTCCATGGCGGCGCTGCAGGCAGCGCCGCCATGGGGATTCCGAACCTGGCTGGCGGGAACGGGTGTCATGGGGCCTCTGGGGTCCCCTGCAGTGCCCATGCCAATGGCATGGGAACTGCAGGGGCCCCCTAACAGGGCCCCACAAAGATTTTCAGTGTCTGCATAGCAGACACTGAAAATCGCGACGGGTGCAACTGCACCCGTCGCATCCTTTCCACTCCGCCGGCTCCATTCAGAGCCGGCATCTTCGTGGAAGGGGGTTTCCCGCTGGGCGGGCGGGCAGACTTCTGGCGGTCGCCCGCCAGCCCAGCGGGAAACTCAGAATGACCGCCGCAGACTCCTGATTGTTTTGTGCTTTAAGGGTGTTTATTTAAGTGCTCAATATTGGAGGGGGTTGTAAAATGGTGAGGGGTGATGGTGGAGGAATGTCCATGGCAGAGTCTATTCTATTAGTCTCACAGGTGCACTGTCCACAGGAGTATAGGAAGTGGAGCTGGGGCAGTTTAAAGTTGGACAGGGTGACAAGGTGGGACAAATGGATGACAATCAGGGTGGTCTCATTTCTTGGCAGGGGTCTTGGCATCGTTCTCTGTCTTTGTCCTGGATCTCAGGGGCCGTTTGCGGGGTGGTTCTCCCTCTGCAGGGGGTGGGGTGCTAGTGTGGTGGTCCTGTGGCGGTGCCTCCTGTCCACTAGCGCCGGCAGAGGTGATGGGCAGTTCATCTCCCAGGCTAGTGTCAGGGGCCACTTGTTGTGCCACAGTGTCCCTCCTGGTGTTGACGAGTTCCTTCAGCACCCCTACAATGGTGCCCAGGGTGGAATTGATGGATTTGAGTTCCTCCCTGAAGCCCAAAGAATGTTCCTCCTGCAGCCGCTGGGTCTCCTGAAACTTGGCCAGTACCGTTGCCATCGTCTCCTCGGAATGGTGGTAGGCCCCCATGATGTTGGAGAGGGCCTCATGGAGAGTGGGTTCCCTGGGCCTGTCCTCCCCCTGTCGCACAGCAGCCCTCCCAGTTCCCCTGTGTTCCTGGGCCTCTGTCCCCTGAACCGTGTGCCCACTGCCACTGCCACTGCCCCCAGGTCCCATGTTGTTGTTCGGGTGGTGGGTTAGCCTGGGTTCCCTGTAGTGGTGGACGCACTGCTGCTTGAGGTGTCCTGGGGACAGAGGTATGGGCCCGCTGGGTGGGTGCTGTGCTGGTGTTTCCAGAGGGGAGAAGGTCTGTAGTGGCTAGTGCCTGTGTGAGGGGAACTGACTGTCCCGATGTCCCAGATGGGCCGGGCTGGTCGTCTAGATCCAGTTGACAGAGCTGCTGTCATCACTGTGGTCCTTGTCTGTGGGTGGAGTGGACATGTCTGGACACTCCTGTCCAGTGACGTTGGGGAGGGGTCCTGCAGGAGTGTAAAGGCATGATTATTGCATCTGTGTGTGCCATGGTATGCAGTGGGTGGGTGACCGTGTACCCCAGTGCTTGCATTCCTGTGTAGGACCTTGTGTGATGATGGTTTAGGGGGGTGTATGGGTATGTGCAGTGGCCATGCTTTGGTGATGGGTGTCCATGCTTTGGTGTTACATGCAGGGCTTGGGTTTGGGATGTGTGGTTTGTGATATTGGGACATGTGTGAGGAATTGGAGTGATGGGGGTGAGGGCGAGGGTGGGGGTATGTGATGGCATGCAGGTAGGGTAGGGGATGTAATAGTTAAGATTTGACTACCAGAGTCCATTCCTCCAGCTACTCCTGCGAGGCCCTCAGGATGCAATTTAGCCAAGACCTGCTCCTCCCATGTTGTTAGTTGTGGGGGAGGAGGTGGGGGTCAGCCGCCAGTCCTCTTACCGCGATGTGGTGTCTTTAGACCACGGAACGCACCTTCCCCCGTAGGTCGTTCCACCTCTTCCTGATGTCATCCCGTGTTCTTGGATGCTGTCCCACTGCGTTGACTCTGACTACGATTCTGCTCCATAGCTCCATCTTCCTAGCTATGGAGGTGTGCTGCACCTGTGATCCAAATAGCTGTGGCTCTACCCAGATGATTTCCTCCACCATGACCCTGACCTCCTCCTCAGAGAACCTGGGGTGTCTTTGCGGTGCCATGGGGTGGTGTGGGTGATGTGTGGGGTGGTGTGTGTTGTGATGTGTGAGGTGATATTTAGAGGTATGTTGTGTGAGGTGCGTGGATGTTATGTGAGTGATAATGTTGAGTGCCTGTGGATGCTAGTGTTGTTGATGGTGGTGTCTCTCTCTGGCCTTCAGTCGCAATTGTGGTCGTAGGGGTTTGTGGGTGATGTTGGTGTGTGTTTTATATTGTATTGAGTGTGTGGGAGTGGTGTGTGTATGTGTATCAGGTGTGTTTATTTTGAATTGTCCAATGTGGTTGTGTTTTGTAAGTTGTGTGTTTTTTTAGCGCAGCCGTGTGTACCGCCAATGGAATACCGCGTTGAAAGACCGCCGCGTGGATTCATGGGTCGTGATAGTATGGGCGTATTCCTGTTGGCGTGACGTGTCGGTTTTGTTATCGCCAGTTTATCACTGTCCTTTGGTGTGGCGGACTTGTGTGGGTGTCTAAATTTTGGCAGATTCGGCCTTTGGGTCATAATGACTGTGGCGGAATTCTGCGGCGGTGTGTTGGTGGTCTTCTGCACAGCAGTAGGTGGCTTTTACCGCCAATGTTGTAATGACCCCCATAGCTTTTGTACTGTGCAGTCAAGGGTGCCACTCATTTTGCCATCTGACTCCCATATTTACTTTAACCCCTTCGCTGCCAAGCCTTTTCCCCCTCCTGTGCCGAGCCTTTTTTTGGCTATTTGGGGCAGTTTGCGCTTAAATCCTCATAACTTTTTGTTCACATAAGCTACCCACGCCAAATTTGCGTCCTTTTTTTCCAACAGCCTAGGGATTCTAGAGGTACCCAGACTTTGTGGGTTCCCCTGAAGGAGACCAATACATTAGCCAAAATACAATGAAAATATATTTTTTTTTAAAAAATATTGAAAAAAAGGGCTGCAGAAGGCAGCTCGTGGTTTTTCCCCTGAAAATGGCACCAACAAAGGGTTTGTGGTGGCAAGATCACCATCTTCCCAGCTTTCAGGAACAGGCAGACGTGAATTGGAAAACCCAATACAATACAATTTTGACATTTTACTGGGACGACTTACCCCATTTTAAAAATAATTTGTGCTTTCAGCCGCCTTCCAGTTAGTGACCAAAATGAGTGAGAAACCAATGCTGGATCCCAGAAAGCTAAACATTTCTAAAAAGTAGCCAAAATTCTGAATTCAGCAAGGGGTCATTTGTGTAGATCCTACAAGTGTTTCCTACAGAAAATAACAGCTGAAATAAAAAATATTGAAATTGAGGTGAAAAAAACAGCTATTGTTCTCCACGTTTTACTCTGTAACTTTTTCCTGCGATGTCAGATTTTTTAAAGCATTATACCGTTACGTCAGCTGGACTCTTCTGGTTGCAGGGATATATAGGGCTTGTAGGTTCATCAAGGTACCCAGAGCCAATAAATGTGCTGCACCTTGCAATGGGTTTTTATTCTATACCAGGTATACAGAAATGAATTTGCTGAAATATAAAAAGTGAAAAATAGGTATCAAGAAAACCTTTGTATTTCCAAAATGGCCACATAATAAGGTGTTGAGAAGCAGTGGTTATTTGCACATCTCTGAATTCCGGGATGCCTATACTAGCATGTGAATTACAGGGCATTTCTCAAATAGACGTCTTTTTTACACACTGCCTTACATTTGGAAGGAAAAAATGTAGAGAAAGACAAGGGGCAATAACATTTGTTTTACTATTCTGTGTTTCCCCAAGTCTCCTGATAAAAATGGTACCTCACTTGTGTGGGTAGGCCTAGCGCCCACGAAAGGAAATGGCCCAAAACACAACGTGGACACATCACATTTTTTCACAGAAAACAGTGCCTACCTGTGGATTTTGGCCTCTAGCTCAGCCGGCACCTGGGGAAACCTAGCAAACCAGCACATTTTTGAAAACTAGTAACCTAGGGGAATCCCAGATGGGGTGACTTGTGGGGCTCTGACCAGGTTCTGTTACCCAGAACCCTTTGCAAACCTCAAAATTTGGCCCAAAAAATATTTTTTCCTCTCATTTCGGTGACAGAAAGTTCTGGAATCTGAGAGGAGCCACAAATTTCCTTCCAACCCACATTTCCCCAAGTCTCCCGATAAAAATGGTACCTCACTTGTGTGGGTAGGCCTAGCGCACACAAAAAGAAATAGCCCAAAACACAACGTGGACACATCACATTTTTTCACAGAAAACAGAGGTGTTTTTTGCAAAGTGCCTACCTGTGGATTTTGTCCTCTAGCTCAGCCGGCCCCAGGGGGGCAGAAAAGGCCTAAAATAAATGTGCCCACCCAACCCCCCCCGGGGAGCGACCCTTGCCTACGGGGCCACTCCCCCTGCGTGACATTGGCACAAAAAAAAAGATCCCCGGTGCCTAGTTGTTTCTGCCTCCCTTGGGGGCAGATTGACCTACCTAAAATCTGCCGATCTGCCCCCAAGGGGGGAAGAAATTATCTAAATTCAATTTGCTCCCCAGGGGAGCGACCCTTGTCTAATGGGTCGCTCCCCATCTCTAAAAACACAAATAAACAAACAAAAAAACACAAAAAACAAATTGCCCTGGCGCCTAGAGGTCTCTGCCCCCCCTGGGGGCAGATCGGCCTAATAACAATAGGCCGATATGCCCCCAGGGGGGGGGGGGCATAAATGGCCTAAAATAAATTTGCCTCTGCCCCCCCAACCCTCCCGGGGAGCGACCCTTGCCTACGGGGTCGCTCCCCTTGTGTGACAATGGCGCAAAAAAAAAATCCCCTGTGCCCAGTTGTTTCTGCCTCCCTTGGGGGCAGATTGCCCTAAAATCCGCCGATCTGCCCCCAAGGGAGGCAGAAATGGTCTAAATACAATTTGCCCCCCAGGGGAGCGACCGTTGCCTAATGGGTCGCTCCCCATCTCTAAAAAAACAAACAAACAAAAAAAAACACAAAAAAGAATTTGCCCTGGCGCCGGCCTAATAACAATAGGCCGATCTGCCCCAAGGGGGGGGCAGAAATGGCCTAAAATAGATTTGCCCACCCACCCGCCCGGGGAGCGACCCTTGCCTACGTGGTCGCTCCCCTTGCGTGACGGCGCAAAAAAAAAGATCCCTGGTGCCTAGTGGTTTCTGCCCCCCTTGGGGGCAGATTGACCTAAGATCGGCCGATCTGCCACCAAAGTGGGAAGAAATGGCCTAAATACAATTTGCCCCTCCAGGGGAGCGACCCTTGCATAAGGGGTTGCTCCCCATCTGTAAAACATCAACAACAAAAATTCCCGGTGCCTAGTGGTTTGCCTATTTAAAATAGGCTGATCTGCCCCCCAAGGGGGAAGAAATGGCCTAAAATAAATTTGCCCCTAGGGGAAGGACCCTTGCCTAAGGGGTCGCTCCCCTTGCGTGAAATTCACAAAAAAAAAAAAACTCCCCGGTGACTAGTGGTTTCTGTCCCCCTTGGCGGCAGATTGGCCTCATAAAAATAGGCCAATCTGCCCCCAAGGGGGGCAGAAATGGCCTAAATATAATTTGCCCCCTAGGGGAGCGACCCTTGCCTAAGGGGTCGCTCCCCACCTCTAAAATCAAAAAGAAGAAAAAAAAAAAAAAAAAAAAATTATCCCTGGTGCCTAGAGGTATCTGCCCCCAGGGAGGGCAGAAAAGTCCTTTAAAAAAAGTGCCCCCCCTGGGAGCGACCCTTGCCCAAGGGGTCGCTCCCTTATGTCAATTTCCTTTTCTCAAAAAAGGTGTCTAGTGGGCATTTCAAAAGCCGTATTGCTTTGCAATCTGGCTTTTGAAATGCTCAGAGAGATTTCAAAGGGAAGGAAATAAATTTCCTTCCTTTTGAAGCCTCTCCGGGCCTCCTCTACGTGATTGGAAGAGAAATGCTTTGCATTTCTCTTCAGCGCGATGGAGGAGGCCTTCTGTGACAATCAGCGTGCGATCGCGCGCTGACGTCACAGGGGGGGTCGGGTTGTGGAAGGGGAAGGTCTTCCCCTGCCATCCCTGCCTTGGGGGGGTGGGGGAGAACCCCACAGAGGGAGCGCTAGCTCTGTGCCCAGGACGTAATGGTTACGTCCTGGGCACACGAGCACTGTGCCTCAGGACGTAACCATTACGTCCTGGGCACAGAAGGGGTTAATCAACAAACTTACAGAGCGGTGTTTCATCCGA
This sequence comes from Pleurodeles waltl, assembly GCF_031143425.1. Taxonomy (NCBI): domain Eukaryota; kingdom Metazoa; phylum Chordata; class Amphibia; order Caudata; family Salamandridae; genus Pleurodeles; species Pleurodeles waltl. The sequence goes on from NC_090444.1 coordinate 668,155,853, forward strand.
CCTTAACATTAGGCAACCAAAGCAATCAAAAATGTACTCAATAAAGACTCAACATTCTAGGTGGGTCACATAGCCAAACGTAGTTCAGAATGGGGCAACAGTTCCTGTCTACTACATTCATGCTTCTGTTTCTGGCAGTGTTTTGCGGCCAATACTGAGTTTTTGTTTTACAAAATCCAGTGCAGCTTTAGTGGTGGAAAATATTTTCTGGCTTTCTTGGTGGTCTATACACAGCCTGGGCAGGTACAGCATGGCATGCTCTATACCCTCTTGTTGCAATTTCTTTTTTACAGGAAGAAGTTCTCTACAAGTAGCTTTTACAGCTGCTGTGAAGTCCAGAAAGAAGGTGACCTTCTTTCCTTAATGCTATATGGTCTGTTTCTCTCTGGAGAAGAGAAGCTCCGGGTCCCGAACACGGTAAGTTACAAGCCGCTCTATGATGGGGTGTGGGGAAGTCTGAGGGGCAGTCTTGCCACCAGGGACCGATGCGTTCATTCCACTACCATAATAGTGGAAAAATGTTCTGGACCGAATATTTCTTGCAGCAGTTGTGCAACACATAGCTCCATCTTCCTGGTGTTAGTGGATTCTGGAATGCCGGTAATCCTCAGAATATTGATGTCTTCATATTTGGTTTGAATGAGCTCAAGGACCGTCTACATGCAGAGACACTTCTTTCTCTTGGTGTGCAGCATGTCTTCAGCCATGGAGATGTGCCGTTCAGCCTCCGTCAGTGTCACCATTTGTTTGTCTAATTTAGTCGCAATATGGTCTATGTGAGGGTTGAGTATGTCTATTTTGCCGTTAATCAACTCTAAACTCTGTTGCATTGCCACTAGCGTGCCTTTGAGTGCAGAGGTCTCTTGGGTTTGTGCGTCTTGCTCAGAGTTTGAGAGCATGCCATGTTGAGGCCTGGTGGTGCACTTCGTTTCAAAGGTGGTGTGTCAGGTGCCTGTCCTCCTTCCTAATTGCATATGTATGTTGACTTGGGTATCATGAGTTTACAGCAGTACAAGCTAATGCCCGTAGGTCTACAGTCCAGGGTCCCTGTAAGTGAGACTCCTCCAGCTGAATCACAATGCTCTCTCAACATGTGCAGTGGGTGGCTATCACGTCTGTGAGCCACTAGCAGACTGTCAATGTCTGCTACACAGCCATTGAGGGAGTTCTGTAGTGCGTGACAGAATGAGAGATGACATGTTAACTTAAAAAATGAAAGGAGTGCAGTAAATGCCTGATGGCTCGACAAGAATTTGGCAGGGAACTCAGCAAATTCCTCAGTCACACAAGGTCGGCCCAGGCGTGCATGCCAAGGATGACGATCATGGAGGGGTATGGTTATCTAATCTAAATCAACGCATGGTAGGGCACACTGTAGAGGAATACATGTGGCCCTCCTCAAAGCATACAGCCCAGAGCACACACCTTCATCAGCTACTTTGCCCCATAAGCTCCACATGGCAGGCAATCATCCATTTATTTCTTCTCCAGTCCATGTAGTAATGAGGCCTACTGAGCACACTATTTTGATCTTGTTACAAACAATAAGCATTCCATCAATCAATCTGTTAGACTTGGCATCCTTGGTGTGGTCTCCCCTAACTTTTTGCCTCTGTATCCCAGGTTGTTGATGTGTGCTGGCCTCTATTTTTACTGTTTTTATTACTCGGGCACTTTACCACTGCTTAAGTGCAAGTACTCCTATGTAAAATGTATGTGTAATTGGCTTTCCATGCTTGGCATATTTGATTACTGGTAAGTCCCTAGTACAGTGCACTAGAGGTGCCCAGGGCCTGTAAATCAAATGTTACGAGTGGGCCTGCAGTACTGGTTGTGCCACCCACATTAGTAGCCCTGTAAACATAGCTCAGACCTGCCACTGAAGTGTCTGTGTATGCAGTTTTAACCTGCCAATTCGACTTGGTAAGTGTCCCCACTTGCCAGGCCTAAACCTTCCCTTTTCTTGCATGTAAGACCCCCCAAGGTAGGCCCTACAAAGCCCCATGGGCAGGATGCAGTGTATGTTTAAGGAAGGACATCTACTAATGTGTTTTATATGTCCTGACTGTGAAATATGGTTTTCACTGTGCAAGGCCTATCTCTCTCATAGGTTAACATGGCGGCTTCCTTTAAATATTATCAAATCGCAGGTTCCCTTTTGTAGTAGATGGACATATGGAGTTCGGGGTCTCTGAACTCACAATTTAAAAATACATCTTTTAGTGAAGTTCGTTTTGCGATTGTGTATTTGAATAAACTATCCTGTGACTCTGCCTGCTTGTGGATTCTGTGACTGGGTTAGTTTGACAGTTAGGCTGTTTGCACCTCTCTCTAGACAGTGGCACAAAGGGATGGGGTGTAGCCTGCATATCTTGATGAGCCATCTATGCTAGGAGGCAGGGGAGTAGTAGTCACTTACACCTGAAAGGGCTCTGCCTACCCTCACACAATGCAGTCTCCACTCCCCTGATGTTTGTCTGGGGCCTAGCCTAGGCAAGGCCGAATCTCACAAACAAAAGAGACTTTCCTTTGAAGTAGGCCCACTTCAAAGGCAGGAAGGGGTATAAGAAGAGCACCCAAACCCCTGAAAATTATGTCACTTCTGGAATCAAGAGGAACCTCTGCCAAGGAGAAGAGCTGAAGAGCTGAGGAGAAGTGCCGCCCTGCCTGTGACTGTGCTTTGTGGAGCTATCCTGCAGTTGCTGCTTCTACCTGTGAAAGGGGACAAAGACTGGACTTTGTTGTGCATTTCCTGCTTGTGAAGAATCTCCAAGAGCTTGAACGTGACCTTGGCTCCTGTTGTTGAAGTCTCAGGGCCATCAAAGGTTTCCCCTGCGAGCACCTGGACTCTCTACTGAGACTCCTGCCCTGCAAAGTGGTGCCCTATCTAGTTCCTTGGCCCTTGAAAGGTGAAGGTGGCAGACAAAGACTGAAAATCCACGCACAGACCGCCTTGCGGGGATATTTTCGACACACCTTCTGTGATGCAGCTGATAAACAACGCGCCACCGGCTTTGCAGCTGAAGTCAACTCTCCACCCGTATCGCGGCTGGAAGATCGATGCAATGCAACTGGAGAAACTACCCACTAACTCAGACTGATAACGACGCAAACCTCAGGCAACGCGGTTTTGTGATACAGGATTTTCAACACACCGCTGGCCATGGAAAAACAACGCAAAGTCTGCCCGGACCAGAGGTGCCTGCTTGGATCGAAGCATTGTTGTCTAGCGGGAGAGGAGAAATGATGCATGCCGATCTGACCAGAGGAGGAACAACGCACTGTCTCGCTTCCGGGTGAGAAATCGACGCATTGCTGGCCTTTTCCAACACACACTCACCATGCAGTTTTATTTTGATGCTACCCAGGTAATTTTGTATGCTATCAACGTTCTCACTTTTTTCTAAAGGATTTAAGACTCTTTTGTTTTTTTTAATTATAACCTGACTGGTGTATGCTGGATTTTTGTTGTTTTGGTCCTGTTTTGTTTAGATAAATATTCCTATTTTTCTAAACCTGTGTTGTGTCATTCTGTAGTGTTTTCACTTAATTACTCTGTGTGTTGGTACAAATTCTTTACACTTTGCTTCTGAAGTTAAGCTTATCTGCTCATGCCAAGCTACCAAGGGGGTGAGCAGGGATTGACTGAGGATGATTCTCCTTTACCCTGACTAGAGTGAGGGTCCTTGCTTGGACAGGGGGTAACCTGACTGCCAACCAAAGACCCCATTTCTTACACAATCCATTTAAGCATCACTATTTTACTGCATCAAACTCCTTGTCTAACCTTAATATTATATATATATATATATATATATATATATATATATATATATATAATAATATAATAATTAAGAGCACCAGAAGATGCAATAAAATTAATGATGTATGCTCTTTCATTACTCTTTTATTTTTTAACTTCAGCAACTCCGTGGAGCTTTCCAAACCTGGCTTTTGAATGTGATTTCCTCCCAGGGTTGGCTGTGTGTATTTAAATACATTACTTCATTTATTCTTTCAGCGCCAAGCCTCACAATAATGTACAATAATATACATAAGACAGTAAAAACATAATTATCATGTATAAAAAGAATCATTAGAAAAAAACAGAGCAGCTCCCGAAAGGCAGTTCACTGATTCATAAAACTCACACCGTGCAGATGGATATACAAATACAGTACTGAAATATACCACTACAAAGGCCAACCCCTATCTGCGCAAAAGGAATTTTGAAAGGGACCCAGGGAAAAAGTGCTCATACAAATAGCAATTGATAGTGACAAGACATTAGAAAACAACTACTGGGCCCAACCACAAGCAGGGCCAGGCAGCCCACATATATGAGGCTGCCAAGTTATGTATGCAAATGTAGCCGGGCCTTATGCAAAGTGTTAGTGCAGCTTTGGCACAGTTTACCCCACTAGATTTATAGAGGGGGTAAAGCCATCATCGCCAAGCCTCATCAAATTTTCTGCAGAACAAGGTGAAATAGGCAACATTGTCTACCACTCTGAGGCAAAAATTACAGTACTCTAGTCCAGCACCTAGCCTACGGGGTACGGGTAGATAACCTCTTAATGACAGTGTACCCAACCTATATTTTATGTACAGTGCGTGCTTCAGTTCGGGGTATAAAAGATCCAAGTAATCGGTAGGGGCAGGGTCATAGGCATTTTTAAAATAACATCTTGTAATTGATTCAGGCCTATGAATTCACCGTACTGGTCCTTAACCTGGCCCGCAGTCTCCTGTCTGACTTTGCCAGATTCTGCCCACAACGTCTCCAGATGAAGGTTTCCTAAGACCTTCTTAACATGAGCTCCCCATGAATGCCCCACAAGTCCACCACTCGAGGTGACCTCTTCAAGGGTTTCCAAATACACTACTGCCTTAGAGTTACGTACTAACCTTACCCAGTATAATATTGGCCTTACCGCTGCTAGTTCTGGAATTGGCACCAAGCAAATCTCTGAAAAGGGCCTTCAAGGGGGTTCCTCTCCCTAACCCTAGTAAGGATCTCAGAAAAATATTCTCAGCTATTTGTAGCACACTGGTGTTCGCGTATCCCAAAGCTCTGCCCCATAGAGCGCTGCAGCCACTGCATTTTAGGCATATAGTTCCAAGATAGTACTGATACTTCAGGTGCCAGCCTTGTGCCTAAACTTTAATATTGCCCCAGCTGCTTGCTTTCAGACTATAGCAACCTTCCGTACATGGCTGTCCCAATTTAGGTTGTCCGAAACCACACACCCAGCTAATCAAAATGCTTGGTGGCATCAATTGGTTCACCATCAGTCACCAGTTTTCGCCTAAGGCTAGGAGATGGCCTCAGGGCCATGCTCATAGTTGTGTTACAGTTGATAGTCAATGATTTTTCCATGCAATACTTTGCAAAGCGACCAAGTAGCTTGTGGGTTGCATTTTCTGTGTGCGCCATAAGCAATGTGTCATCCGCAAATAATAATAATATTGGGACCCTCCTACCGGCTATAACAGGAACATCTATTTGCTCTTCTAAGGGATAATCTACCACATGATTCAAGAAGAGGCTAAAAAGTAATAGTGCCAAAACACACCCTTTTGAACCTGAAAGGAGTCTGTACTCTCCGCACCAGTCCTGTATCTCACTTGGGCCGTATTACACAAATGCAGTGCCGCTATAGCTTCAACTAGGGCAGCATCAACCCCTGTGCCCAGCAATGACCTCCATAGTTTCTCTCTATCTACTGAACCAAAGGCCCCTTTTAGGACTATAAAGACCAAGTACAGCGAGGACCTCCTAATTACTGTACATTTATGTGAAATCATATAGAGGCGAATAACCTGATCAATAGTTCCTACAAGGGACTGGAAGCCAGCTTGCACTTCTTTCATAACATCCTGGGCATCTGCCCATCCCTGCAGGCGGTTGAGCAAGACTTTCCCCAAAACTTTCCCAGCTCCATCAAGGACGGAGATCGGCCGATAGTTAGCAGGGTAGCTTCGATTGCCCTTCTTGTAAATCGGGACAGTAATTGCAGATCTCCAGGACAAAGGCACTGCATTCCCCCTGAGGGCTGCATTGAACACTTTAGTGGGGAGATTAGCCCAAAACATAGAGCGACTTGCAATAAAGGTCCACGGGCACCAAACCAGGGTCATGAGCCTTGTGCTTCTTCATAGCACTAAGTGCACTTATTACTTCTGGAATTAACATTTCTACTACATTAGGAGTGTGGGCAGGGCATCTCGCATCAACATAGGATCCCAGGGGCCCACCAAAGCAGCACTATATATGGTACTAGGATACACTTGTAGTCTCTTCTACACCCTCTAAATTTCTCGTCGCTAGCACAGATATCATGGCACCGTGCTAGGGCATAGGACACATCTCTTTTCGTCTTTTCACACTCCTTGTCATACTAGCCTTTCCAAGCCAGTTGCTCGCCTATGTTAATACCGACTACCTTAGATGCTGCCGGCTTGGACCACAAGACCCTCAACTCACTTATTATCTTGTCATACATGGCTAGAATCAAGGGGCTATCAGTGGTCAGAGCATCTAAAATAGTTCACCCATAATTGGCCACTATACATTTGAGTTGCAGGAGTTCTTGAAAATACTTTTCACCATCTCACCTTATTCTCCTTCTGCAATTAGATGGCACAATCTCACGCCCATAATTCCCCACACCCGCCTTGTTGCGCTTTCTTTCCCCATGACACTCATCCTCATACTAAAGATTATAGAGTTATGATCACTCTTCACTACGTTGATCACAACCGTTTCAAGAATGGACTCCCAGGCTTCCACATAATCAATAACGGAAAAACTGCTCCCATTGTCAAAGGTTGCGTGGCCATTAGCAAAGCGGAGTTGGTAATTTAACAAGAAATCAGTGGAGGTCTCAGCCTTTTTTGTGCACTTAAAATAGCATATAGCTGACTCAGGGATCCCTAGGCTGCGATCTTCCATGAAGATTTCATTATTATTGATGGCACGCAGGGTTGTATATTAAAATCTCCACAGATCAACATTCAGATTCCTGCCTCCTTTACCCCCCTCCGTAGTTTATCATCTGATGCAGCCTAATTGACACTTCCAATGTATGCAGAACAGTCATTCCAGAGGGCCTAGACCTCCAGGGACCAGCCTGGCAGGATATATAGATTCAGGATATCAACCATCCTGCATCCCATATGTACCCCAGGCCTAAGTTTCACATGCTGGATAGTAGCAGAAAGCGACAAAGATAGCAGGTCTACTTGCTCTACTTTATTTAAATACAATAGAGCACACAGCCTATATTCATATGTGCAGAGTGTAACATAATGTTTATTACCTTTCTTGAGTGTGGAGAGGGGTCCGTAACTCTCATGGGCGAATGTAATGTGTGTAACAATGCTTGTCCTCTTCCTCAACTACGGTAATAAAATATCATGTGATTCCACGCTGATCTGAAAATATTGCGTATGCCATGGAGATTTGCCATGCTTAGTAATTATAAATAAAGTTATTTAACCATAAACGGGGTACACAGATTTAATTCTATGCCTTGAGATACAATCACAATAAACTGGCCCATTGACTACCAGCAGTGTTGTTTGCCACTGTAAAGTACTTGTAATATTCACAACTATGAGAACAAAGTTGAGCTTTTTCATGTCACTTACATTGTACCATAGTGATAACATGATACCTGCCCTTTGCAGTGTAGTAATAAATGTGTACACATGTTATTTGACTACAGTTATGTAAACCAGCATTGCACAAAACTTTTTTTGAACATGCTGTGTTCAGAGACTATACAGAAGAGCTGAGACGCATAGGACCATATTGCACAGCAATTAATTTAGATCATTGGTTAATTACTAGTCATTTTCCCCATTGCACAGAGACCACCAGAAGTGAGCAGGAAAGTGCTAGATTCACCACAGAAGGCCTGCCAGAATTTGGGCCTATGATGGCAGAGAACAGAGCAGAAAGTAGAAGGACGTAAACTGTATAGAACTGAAACAATAACTGTAAATGAGGCTTGAATCCTGCTAAAGGTTATCAGCCTAAGCCAATCATATTTGATTCACCTAATTTATATATTTCAGAGAAAATCAAGCCCTCCCTACATAGTAAGTCCTCATAAGCAGATCAATGAAGTTTCCCGTCCCAGACAAGCTCTCTTCAATATTGAGGTCACAGATTATTGAATTTAGATGTCAGATGCTGGAATAATGTCCCACAGGATATTAGGGGAAAAAACATCCAACACAATCAAAAGAAAGCATCTAGAGACAATTTAATGGTAGTAGGTACTTTACAAATGTCCTTAGACAACTTCACTGAGACTTGGAGTGAAGTCCCAAAACTGTTGGATTTGGTGGCATTCTTGCACAGACAGCCAGGATCTGAGTGGTATCACATCGAGGTGAAGGTTGTGGACCGTGCAGTTTAGGCCAAGAAGCTACAATGGGCTGGGACATTATGTCCTAAGAGCCAAGTGGCCATCTATGAAAGGGGTACAAATTATGCCAAGCAGTGGACATGAGGACTGGTGTAGATAATTATTCAACAACAGTGGCTTTGTTGTTCCAGATGAAGCCTTATTTTTTATTCTTGTCAGAAGAGGAACTAGGCTGTCCTTCCCTTAAATGCGATGAGGATCGCTGACTGTCTGGTCCTTCCTAAATATCTTACTTTGCTCACAGGGTAAAGCAACCAGGCTATCCATGCACCTTCTTTCTGCCCTTCACAAAGTCAGGCTACCAACTTTAGACCTGACCTAAAAGAGGTAGACATTTTACTGCTGTGTCCAATATCTAGACTCAGAAAACCCATTTGAGGGATTGAGATGTACAGTTTCAGGAAGTACAGTTGGAGAGAGGAGAAATTACAGATTAAGGAACAAAATATTGCTTTCAGGGTTATGGGTTTGAATTTCCAGTGCCTCTACTGAGCAATCGGTTGAAAATGGATAACTGATTGTGGGGTTTGTTTCCTAACATTTTGTGCATTTTGTGTAATGCTGCATAAAATGATGGAACCCAATGCTCCAATTTACATATCATCAACATGTCCAGCAGACACAGCACAAAAGTGCACAATACCACCTGAGCACCGAACAATCATTTGAAAATTTACTCCTTGGGTATCTACAAACCCAATTATGCCTCAGTCGCTCCCATGGATGGCAGTGATAGCAAACACTGAAGAGAACTACATTTTGCAAACTGATGCAATTTCCCTCTGAGGAGCTGCTTTACAAATTAACACTGGGTAACACATTTTACAACCGCCATTAATGGAGTGTGCAAAGTAGAACTTTTAATTTCATGGAGTTACAACGTTCAGTCACACAGACAAAGGCAGTGGAAAGAAGGACCATATAGCATAGCATTCAAGTTTCAGTCCCCTCTGTATGCTGTAACACAGATGCAATGGTTCCTGGAGGAATAGATGTGACTTGAGTTGCCTATAATTGCAAGAGGAGATAATGGCGTCTGGGTGATCTGAGCATTCATTAGCAGTCTCCAAATGAAAACAACAAAAGTTTGCGTGCCACATATTACTATCTTTAAACGACTATCTTATTTTAAAGGCTTGAGACTTGCCATACCGGTGCTCATATATATACAATTTCTGCCACATATTAATAGATACAAATGCCACTATTTTCAAAGAAGGCTAAATGTAACTTGGATCGCAATGCGTGTCAAAAGTTGTAACAGTGAGATCTCCTCATTAAAAAATCTGAACTTCCCTCTTCACGATGTCATTCCGTCTTTAGTCGGATTTTAGCTGAAATCCTCGGGAGAAATAGAAATTAATGAACCCCAAATGTAGTGAAACTGTAATTCGCCTGAAGTAACGCTAGTAAAACCACAGCTGTTAACCACGTTAAAGGAACAGTTTGTGAATTTAATTGTTACTTTTTTAATAGTGCTGTAAATAATTATATTTTAAATAATGGGCGTTTCCATACAGCTCGTCCATGTATCTTGGGTGGCTATTTCGACGATTTACCCTTTTGCTTTCCGTTGTTCTAGGTTTGCAACTATTTGGGCGTCTTTACTCTGCAGTATGGAAATCTACATAACTTAAATTTATGCTTCGCAGATTTGCGCTCTTAAAGGCAAATCCAGTAAATTAGAGCGCGCTTCCTCATCAGGGGTGGTCTATGTCTCAACCTGTCCATTCTGCTGTGAGAGCTGTTTGACCAGCTACCACATGTTCATTGTCGAGAAATGTAGGCAATTTCGGGAAGGGACGGATTGATGAATGAAAATTACCTGTCTTGAGAAATCTTGATTTTGTGAGTTGTGGGGGACTTTAAAGGACAATACCCTCTGATAACACTCCTTTCATCGGCATATCCATAAATGTATGCTTGAGTATCAGAGAGATCTCCATCCAGCCTCATTCTCTCACTTCTGGAGGTCAGGTCTGCTGTGCAAGCTTGAGAACCATGACTGTGACATGGCAAAGGTCCTCAAATCAAAGTGAGTGGAACAAGGAGCCTGTCTGCGAGCATTTTTGACAGTGACTCGCACCCTCTCACCTTCCAGCCTCTCTTCTCCACCCACCCTGCTGACTGAGTGCTCGAGTCAGCTTGCAGCTCCGAGACTGAACGGCAGCGCGTGCCCCCAACTGAAGGCCTGCTGACAGCGTTGTGGTCGAAAAATGAAAGGGCTGTATAACTAAGCCAGATATCTTCAAAGGCAGGAGCCAGAGTTTACAAGGCGCTCCATGTGGCTGCAGGACGAGGTACTTTGGTAACAGGCTTCAGAATACTTCTAGCTGTATATCAGGACATCACTATCTCCAAATAGTCCAGGAAGGATTTCTGAGACTGGGCCTTGCCTTTTTGTGACCAGCATTACTCATTCTTCGGACTGGATTGGGCCTTGTACGGAGTACATAGGTAACACTGTCCATCTACGCCACAAGCCGAGCGAGGGTGGAAGTGCTTAAACAGAACTTTGTTTCCCAGAACTGGAACAGCAGAGGCTCCTGTCATGATGGAGTTATTTTTCCGGAGATTAGTTTTAGTCCCACTACTCGAATATCAAAGGCGTGCTATGGATAATTAAGGTGCATCATCAGATTTCTCTGTGGTACAAGACTAGAATGACAGCCCGGATAGAGGTTCATTGGCAGTGCCAAGTGTGCTCCCTCACTAACATTACTGGATGCTGAAGTTTAGCAATGAATTGCTTGGATACCGCTCAGTTTGTTCCTCTACAGCAACAGCTGGGGCTTCTCTGGGTCAGGAATCAGGCACTTTGGCTAAGCTATTTGCGTGTCCCAATAATTGGATTACAGTGGGCGGAGATGGTCAGGACTAGAGTATATTGGTGGACCCTTGAGTTAGGCCCTGTAAAGGAATAGCAGAGGAGAGGTGCAGGCAGAGATTGAGGTGTATAGACGTGGCTTTGTGTGGATACATGGCTAGGACAGATGGTGAGACTGACATGCATTTGCAGCAACGTGATTGGTCCCCTAGTTATAGAATAGCAGCAGGAGCTACACATCAGGATTGTCGTGTTAGAAGAAAACAGCTTGTGTCCTTGCAGGACAATAGCAGGGGGTTCTGTGGGTTGGAATTGAAGTACATCCTCATGGTTATTTGTGGGTCTCAGTACTGGAAAAGCAAGGGGGAGGTTACAGGTCAAGATAGAGTTACAATAGCAGGCAGGTGTGAATTTAAGTCTTGAAGCAGCTAGGCACACTTCAAAACAGAATTGAGGAGCTGTGCAAAAGCTCTGTACGGGACACGCTAAGAAAAATGTCAGGGTCAAAACTGAAGGTGCCACTAACCTGATATGAGACGCAAAACGTGATGAAAGTGAACTTGTGCATGGAGTTGTATGTTGGAGAACGGTGCCAGATACACAGTCCTTTGACTGGTGTTTGTCCCCCAGGCCAGCACCATTTACCTTTCTGAAAGGAAAGATCATGTGTGTTTTTTTCAATTCCCAACTAATGGTCATTCCCCTAGTCAACGCAGTCGTCAAGGGCTTCAAATGTAATACAGTGGGCAAGATCATTGTTTATGGTATGCACTTCTGACTGCATACCATAAACGTCGTTTATGCCTAGCTGACAAAGAGATTTATCTACAGCAAGGGGCTCCAACATTTTTTAATTAGAGCTACTCATGTTCCATCAAAATCATCCCGAGCTAATGACATTGTTATTTATTGCTCTCATACAGAGGCGCTATCATACCTCACTGCTATGATGTAGCAACAGTTAATATCAAAACTCGTGGCCTGCTGATGCTGCATCACAAAGGCATTTCAATCCAGGGTGACGGCTCTCTGAGGACATGTGAGCTTAGCTGTGCTTGTCTCCTTTGAATAAAAGCAGAAAGCACAGCTGCAGAAGAGATTAGGGAGGCAGGGAATGTGGTGGTGATTGGTCAAGGGTAGTAGGTAAGTTTGTATTTTTTTATCTTTTGGATAGGGATACATAATAATAATACAGACCATAGGATATGGTTTACCATTGCTCCTCCACCCCTGCATAGCAGTTGAAGCAGGGGCAGATCATTTTGGTGGGTATACAAAGCATGAAATTATAGATAGAAAAAAAAGTGATTACAGCAAAGCTTTTCACCTCGGGGTTCTGAGTAACATCAGAGACAACTCGAGCGTTGCTCTCGTCTATTTTATGTCACACAGAAACCCTCAGTGAAAAATATCCTTGTAATTCACTGTTACGTATTTATAATTCTATATGTTATAAATGGTTTCCATTGGAAGCCTCTATCATTTATTCAAAATACTAAGGTGGTCATTACGACCCTGGCGGTCAGAGACCGCCAGGGGTAATGTAGCGTCCTTACCGCCAACAGGCTGGCGGTACGGAGGCCCTTATTACGACAGCGGCGGTAGTGCCGCGGTCGCACCGCCGGGGCCCGTGGTTTCCCGCCGTTTTAGCCCCGGCGGTGATAATCCGCCAGGGCAGCGCTGCCCTGGGGATTATGACACCCCTACCGCCAGCCTGTTTCTGGCGGTTTGCACCGCCAGTAAGAGACTGGCGGTAAGGAGTGTCCTGGGGCCCCTGGGGGCACCTGCACTGCCCATGCCACTGGCATGGGCAGTGCAGGGGCCCCCTAACAGGGCCCCGGCCAGCTTTTCACTGTCTGCATAGCAGACAGTGAAAAGCGCGACGGGTGCTACTGCACCCGTCGCACGGCCGCAACACCGCCGGCTCCATTAGGAGCCGGCTCCTATGTTGCAGCCTCATCCCCGCTGGGCCGGCGGGCGCAAACTTGGTTTGCGCCCGCCGGCCCAGCCGGGATGTCATAATGGGGGCCGCGGGAGTGCGGCCGCGTTGGCGGCCGCACGGCGATTACCGCTTGGCGGGCGGCATTAGCCGCCCGCCAAGGTCGTAATGACCCCCTAAATCTGATAACTCACCACCATGACGTAGCAAACTTTGATGATAAAACTTGTTACCCACTGTTGGTATGCCATAAAAGCATTTCAGGTGAGACTGACAGGCTCTCTGAGTGACTGTAAGAACAGGGCTGCTTATTGGCTTTAACTGAAAAGTAGAAAGCACAGTAGTAGGAGGGCAAAGGAAAGCAGGGAAGGTGGTTGGATTGAAAAAAGGATGGCAGGTAAGGTTTTTTCACATTTGTGTCAGGGAGGAGAGGCCATTTTATATATCTCTTCTCCAAATACTCCTCTGTCTCTGCGTAGCAGTTTAAAGCAAGGACAGAGGTTTTTGGGGGCCATTCATAACATAAAGCTATTGATGGCTAAAAAGGGAATTACAGAGATGTTTGTCACCTAGGGGTTGGTTCTGAGTGACATAATAGACATCTCGAGCTTCGCTTTCATCAATTTGATGTCATTCAGACCCCCTCGGTGGAAAACATCCCAATAATTCATTGTCCCTCATGTATATTTTTTGATAGAGTGGTAATAGAGACTACATCAGATAAGATTATGTTGGTGACCACCATATGCAAGGATACCAGCAGTAAGGTATTTTGTTATATGAGGACTGGAATATTTAAAAATATATATAAACACCTTCGGGCAACAAGAAAATGATTAATCTTTTATTACACCTTGCTACTCTTTGTATTGTAGGGACCTTTGAGCAAACATATAGTTATGGAGTTGAACCACTAACCTTCATTTTGAGAGTCTAAAACCTTAGTTCACCAGTGAAACAATCAAAAAAGCAAATTGAATCAAAAAACTCTAAACATTTTATAACATGACAATGGTATTAAATTCATACATCATACTAGTAAGGTTCTATAGGTGGCTTTAACATCATCTATAGAACAGAAGGTTTTCGGGGCGCAGGAGAGTGAAAGATATTTAGTTTTTGAGGCCTATGCTACTTAAAACAAGTATATATCAACCTATTAGTGCAACATGAAAATAATTAGACTTCCAAATAACGTTGATACTCTGTGTAATTAAATGAATCTTTGAGCAAAAACATCACCATGAACACAGAAGACCTATACCATTAAGCTACAGATTAATAGTATAAGCTGTTACCCACTAGGCCACCATACCTGATATATGGAAGTGACAAAAAACAAATATGACATTCAGACTACATTTTCAAGCCAGTGGGATTCCAGAGATGACTGTAACATCATGTTCAGTATGGGATTTTTTTTTTCACTGAAAAAGTCAAAGGTCACAGGGACTTTATAGTTGGGTTGACATTTTCTACATACAAAATCATAGATAATTCAGCAGATAATCATATATTTATACTTATGTTAAGAAACTATGGGAGTCATTCTGACTCCCGCCGGCGGCGGTAACCGCACGCCCGGCGGGCGCCGCCGAATGACCGCACCGCGGTCAACTGACCGCGGCGGTCATTCTGAGTTTCCCGCTGGGCTGGCGGGCGACCGCCAGAAGGCCGCCCACCCGCCCAGCGGGAAACCCCCTTCCACAAGGATGCCGGCTCCGAATGGAGCCGGCGGAGTGGAAGGGGTGCGACAGGTGCAGTTGCACCCGTCGCGATTTTCAGTGTCTGCCACGCAGACACTGAAAATCTATGTGGGGCCCTGTTAGGGGGCCCCTGCAGTGCCCATGCCAATGGCATGGGCACTGCAGGGGCCCCCAGGGGCCCCACGACACCCATTCCCTCGAGCCAGGTTCTGCGGTGAAAACCGCCAAAACCAGGCTGGCGGGAAGGGGGTCGGAATCCCCATGGCGGCGCTGCTTGCAGCGCCGCCGTGGAAGATTCCCTGGGGCAGCGGGAAACCGGCGGGACACCGCCGGTTTCCCGTTTCTGACCGCGGCTGTTCCGCCGCGGTCAGAATGCCCATGGAAGCACCGCCAGCCTGTTGGCGGTGCTTCTGCGGTCGTTGGCCCTGGCGGTCCATGGGTACCTGTATCCTGAAACCTTATTTTAGGTGTTTATTTATTTTCCTCCCTCTGCACCTTCGTAATATGGAAAGGTCTTCCCGAATTTTGCTAGGATGATGGACAGCTTAAAAAAAGGTCACCAAGTGCATTTACCACTGATTTTGGTGGCACATTCTTAAATTTGAGGAATCAGACATCTCCGCAAAGCAAAGAAGCACTTATGTCATATCGATGACAGAAGGGACACTGGTTTGGTGGAGATCTACGTCTTTGTAGTCTCATTGGCATCTCTATAGGAGGACTCATGTAATCACATATATCTGGATAAAGATGCACCCGGAGCAATCATATTGCCAAAATGCACACAAGGTCACTGGTGACATTTCCTTGTGCTCCATTACACAGCTGTAGTTTAGAATATGTGCTGAATATTTAACCAAGGAGGCAGAAAGACCTCCACTTGTGTATATATTTTCTGCAAAACTGTGGACTCTTGTAGGACAAAAGGGCAGGCGAGGTTCCTTTGTGGCTGAATCACTCAAGCAGCTACTGACACACGCACACAGACATTCAATCACCCACTCAAACGCGTACTCAGGCACTCATGCACCCACTCACAGACCTACCCAGACATTCATGCACCCACTCACAGACTCACACACCCACTCATAGACCCATTCAGAGATTCAAGCACTCACAGACACACTCAGAAATCCATCCACTGATTCACAGACACACTCAGAAACTTGTACCCACTCACAGACCTACTCAGACACTCACACACCCACTCACAGACCCACTTAGACACTCATGCACTGGCTCACAGACCTGCTCAAACAATCATGCACCCAATCATAGACTCACTCAGACAATCATACACCTACACACAGAACCACTAAGACAGTCAGGCATCCACTCACATACATGCTCAAAGAGTCATGCATCCACTCACCCATCATCTCAGAGACTTATACACCCACTTACAGACTCACTCAGAGACCCATGCACCCATTGACAGATCCACCAAGGTACTCATGCACACACTCACAGACCCAGTCAGGGACTTATGCATGCGGGGTTGGGTGGTTATAAGGGGGTGGGTGCTTGACCGCAGGCCATGCCCTGTGGCCAACCCTGTGACATGTGGTTGGGTGGTTATAGAGGATTGGCCGCAGAGCCTGACCTTTGCTACAAAGGCTGTGAGTGGCATGGGGTTGGGTAGTTATAGTGGTTTGGCCTTAAGGCCTGGCTGCAGGCCAGGCCCTGCGGCCAACTCCCATTTGACACGGTCGAAGATTTGCGCAGTGGTGGTTGTATTAAAGTATAGTAATTAACATCACCTTAAAAAAGAAAAACAGAAATTTACTGAAAAGATCCAAAGTTACAGAGATGCTTCACACGGGGAACATGGCGGCCGGAGAGCAAGAGCAGCACTGCTGAGCAGATCGCGGCGTCTAACCGGCTGTGCGCTGTAGCGGAGGGGAAGCAGAGGACTCATTGAGCCATAACAGGGGACCCATTCCACCCCCGATCTTACCTTCTCTTTTTTTGCCACTTATGCCGCCCGAGCTCGCGATCACGTCCCGACGCGAGGGGCTGCCCGCAGCAGGACGCTGGAGCTGGAGGAGGAGGTGACAAGGGGGAGTGCCAGGCATTGGAGCAGGGCGGCCCTGGAGGTGGGAAGGGTTAGGACCCTCACGTCCAGGTCGCGCTGAGAGGGGAGATTGGGGGCAATCCAGGCAGAGGCAGCACCAGTGAGGAAACACTGCAAAGTGGACAAAAGAGTCTTGCGGCAGCAAGCACAGGAGAAGAGACACCTTCTTTCATTCATCCAGTGGAGGGGCCAATCTTGAAAGATAAGTGACATATATTTTTTCAGGAGGGGGAGGAGAAAATATATCCTCAGGAACTAGTGGACTGGAAAATGTAGGGGGATGCCCCTCTATCTTACAAGTGGGGGCAAAGAAGGGAGAGCCCGTTAATGAAGAGAGTGACTCTGCTTGTCAGTGGGGTGGGGACTGAGGGAAATGCCCTAAAAGAAGTTAAAAATGTCACAGGGTGAAGGAGATCCCCAAGTCAGACAGTAACATGCAGGAAAAGGAAAAAGCAGTCTCCCATGTGCGACAACCTCGCTAAGGTCCTACTTTAAAGCAAAAAATTCAGCTGAAGTTCTAGCTAACCCCCTGACTGACCCACATCCTAGTAGAGAACTCAATGCTGGGATGCAGGTCTCAGGTGAGGTACAGAGAGACATAATTTTAACTCCTCCAATACTCTAATGTCCTAAGCTTACAGGAGAGGGGGGTCTTAGTGAGCCTGGTTTAAGAACAATGAATGAAGATCTGGGTTCTGTTCAGGCTCCAAATCCATTGGTGCAGGAATTAAATAACCCCTCAGAAAGCCCCGGTGGAATAGACTCACAAATTCTGACCCCAATGGAGCATTTGGATGAGATTAATGTATAGGTTTTGCAGACGAGCCCGTTAGAATCTCTGCTTCATTCTCTAACAAAGGAAGTTAGGCAAGGCTTTCTGGTGTCCCAGGGTAATCAGAAGGAGATTCAGGAAGTTTGCTAAGGATTAGCAAACAAGTTAGATTTATTGGCCCAAAGAGCCTAGGCTTTGGAAACTCAGGTGGAACAATTAAAAGAGGACACAGTGAAGAGCAGGCAGGATATAGATGCTTTAAAAGGAAAGAATAAAGAAAGCTTTGAGAAACTGAAATCCATAGAAAACAGTGCAAGAAGGAATAATATCAAAATAATGAGGATTCCGGAAGGGGAGGAAGGTGAAAATATTAAGGCATTTGTGGTGGATCTTTTGATACAAAGCGGAGCCTGGGAAGGGACAGAGGAGGTACTAAGTTGCGATATACAGCGTGTGCATCGAGACCCCTTCCGGAAAACTGTGAACAGACTTAAACCTAGGAGGATTCTAATTAACTTTCTTACTTATACTGTTAAAGAAAAGATTTTGTCACAAGCCCTAAAATTGGGTACTTTAAGTGCAAAAGACTCCTCCTTTGAGGTTAGATCTGACGTCTCTTGTATTACCTTGAATAGACAGTGGGAGTTGGGAAAAACGATGGAAGACTTTAAAAAATTGGGATCTACAGTTCAGTTAAAATTCCCTGCATCCTTGAGAGTTATGAGGAATAATAAAATGTAAAACCTAAGAGACTGTGGGGAAGCGGATACTCTTCTGGAGGAGTTTAAGGGCACATAGTATGAGGGTTCGGATGTCCTCACTTTCTTACTTGTCCCCTATTTCTGTTTTCTTTTGCTTAAGTAGCGAGAAAGTCTCTCTGCTTTCCTTCCCTCTTTTATTTTTTTTTCCTTTTTTTCTTGAAGCCCATCAGTGCCAATGGGCTCTAGTAGCCAGTATGAAGAAGGGTAGGGTTCTCGAGAGTGGGGGGATTATGGGGATAAGGGGTTGGAAGGGGGAGCACTTGGGGAAGAAGGGTAGGGGTAAGGAAGTAATATATGGGGAAAAAATGTGTACCTCATTATAAGGAAGCCCGGCTAGTAACTTATAATTTCAAGGATCCCGCAAAGGCTAACAACGATACAAGGAATGCCCGGTAATAGGGTTCAACTTCTTTCCTGGAATGTGAACGGTCTATTCTTCAGTATTTAAAGGACTCTCCAGCTCAGATAATAATGTTGCCACAGTCACATCTCGTGAATGTCTCAATACTGCGTCATAGAGGAGATGTGAAGGGCAGATGGGTAGTGGCGGATATTAAAATAAATGAAAATAGCTATAGAGTGGCCGGTTATTATGGCCCTAATTTGGATGATATAGGTCCCCTACAGGATTTATGTGATGAATTGTTAGTCGCTCGGTATCCAATCATAATGTCAGGTGACTTTAATGCTTTGTTAAATGATTCATTGGACAAATCAACTGGAAGTAGATCGTTGCGGCACCAAAAGTCGCAAGCATATATCAAGGCAATAATGAAACAGTTTGCGCTTGTGGACATTTGGAGGGAAACTCATGGTTGAGACTGAGGTTTTACATTTCACAATAGGAAATATAAACATCACTCAAGGATAGAATATTTTTTTAATAGGCAGATCACTTAAAAGGGCTGTTTTGGACATTCAGCATATTGCAGCGCACCTATATAACCATGCAGCAGTTATTCTGACACTGGAGTGTACTACAGAATGCCATTTAAGAAGATGGACGTTGGACCGAGCACTTTTAAATGATTCTAAGGTGGTGGAGCGATTGGGAACTGAGACTAAGGCCCTCATTTCAACTTTGACGGAAACTGCTGCCTACCGCCAAGGCAACGGCCATCAACATACGGTCGCCGTGGCTCCCAGCCTCTCAGCCGCATTATGACCCTCGATGGAATTCCACCAGAAGGCTGGCGGAATACCACCGACGGTCATGGTGGCGGACGGCGGTAAGGTGGCGCTGCTGTCAGCAGCAGATCCATGTCAGCAAAACACCGCCTACCGTATCATGAGCAATGATACGGCCTGGCGGTGTTTAGCTTGCAGACGCTGCTGCTGACAGCAGCGCCGCATCCCATCTCCAGCCGGAGGACCCCCCTGCACGCAGGTAAGTCGGATGCTCCGACAGGAGAGAGGGTTGGGGATATTGTGTGCATGTGTGGGGGTGTTTGTGTGGGGGGAGTGTCTGTTTATGACTGCGTGCATGCGGGTGTGAGTCACGTTGATTGAGTGTGTGAAGGCCTGAATGTGAGTGTACGTGTATGTTGTGAATGCATGTGTGCAGCAGAGTATGTTGGTGTGTGTTGCGGTGTGTGGGTATGTATGTGTGCATGGTGGGTGGATGTGGGTATGCGTGTGTTTATGTGTGTATGTGTGTGCACGTGTGGGTGTGAAACTGTGTGGGGGGCAGGAGAGGAAGGGGGAGGGTGAGGGAGGATTCTGGGGAGGGGGCGGGAGAGCCCCTTATCAGTGCCAGGGAAGGACTTCCCTGGCACTGATAGTGCCTACCGCCATGGTTTTCATGACGGTACGCTTGGCACGAAAACCATGGCACTAGGCGAGGTCATAATCCCGAGGGTGGGATTGTGACGACCGCCTAGCTGGAGACCGAAGTCTCCAGCCCAGTGGCCGTTACCGCCCTGGTGGACGGAGTGGTACATTGGCAGTTTGGCTGGAGCCAAACCGCCAATGTCATAATTTGGGAAAAGATACCGCCAGCCTGTTGGCAGTACCTTTCCCCAATTTACCGCCGACCACCAGGGTCGTAATGAGGGCCAAAGTCTTTCTTCGAGCTTAATATGAATTCAGCAGATCTTCATGTGGTGTGGGATTCCTACAAGGCTTTTATTAGGAGAATTTTGATCAGCATCTCTGCTCTGAAAAATGGGGATCATAGTGAGAAAATACAAGATCTTGAATATGATATAGCCCATCTAGAACAAGAACTGCTAAAACTACAGAAGGATGGGAAGAATGGAGAGTCTATATGGGCTGAATTGATATCTAAACGGGCCTCCTTGGCAGCCGTGATAGAAGCTAGAGTGAAAGGAAGGTGGGAAGCAAACAAATTGGCACATTTTGAGTATGGTGAAAGTGCAGGGAAATTGTTGGCCTGCAAGGTCCAGTCGGACTTGGCTGGAAATTAAGTAGGAGAGATAAGATGTATCACTACTGGGGAAGTTCTGAGAGAGACCTTTGAGGTTCAGAAGACATTTGTAAGCTTTTTTGAATATGTATATACTGAAGTTCTACCAAATATACTGACAGATACTTTGCAGGGGCTGGAAGGCTTACAAATGGAGAAACTTGATGATTTAGACAAGAGTTCCCTCGAGGAGGAGATTCTACTGGGAGAGATTGCTCAGGTTATTTCCAAAGGTAAAAGGGAGAAGGCAGCAGGACCGGAGGGTCTACCAATTAAATTTTAGGTAAAAATGCAAGAAATCATAAATCCGGTCCTAATATACCTCTTTAATAATATTTTTAAAGGTGAGAGTCCCTTGACAAAATCTTGGGATGAAGCAGTGATCACTTTTATTTTGAAACCAGGAAAGGATCCCTTATTTTGTGAATCGTATAGACCAATCTCCCTGTTAAATAATGATTATAAACTATTCGCTAATATTTTGGCCAACAGGTTGAGTGCAGTGATGGGGGGGTTTGATTCAGGGTGATCCGAAGGGATTTTAAAAGGGCAGATATATGCATGAGTTGTCTCATGACTTGATTAGAGCAATTGATTTAGCAAAATTGTTCAAATTACCTTTGGCAGGAGTAACATTAGACGCTACAAAGGCCTTTGATAGAGTAAACTGGGAATTTCTAAGTCTTATTTTAAAGCATCTTAATTTTGGGGTAAACTTCTGTGGGGCCCTGAAAAACATCTATAAAAGCCCTTCAGCTAGCTTAGTGTTAAATGGGAATCTGACAGTGCCTTTTCCCATCACAAGAGGAACCAGGCAGGGCTGTCCACTTTCCCCATTATTATTTAATCTTTATATTGAACCATTGGCTCTTATGATTAAGAGGGACTCTCTGATCAAACCATTCACCTATATAGGTTGAGAAAAAAAAAATCTTTATACGCAGATGATATCATGATTTATACAGAAAATCTGCCCTTTGCATTGGAAAGGCTTGAGTTTTTAACATCAGAGTTTGGTAAGGTGTCGGGTTATGCAGTGAATATGGCTAAAACAGAAATTATGATATGGAACATGAAAGAAGAACATAGATTAATAAGTAATGAGATGGAATATTTAGGTGTTAAAATCTGTAATAACTTGGAGGATATCCCAGTAGAGAATTTAAAATACGTGCCACGAGAGCTAAATAAACTTTTACTGAGTTGGTCGCATCTTCCATTAACGATATATGGAAGAGTTAATTTGATAAAAATGTTTATTCTCCCTAAGCTTACTTTTTTTTTTAATATGATCCCATTACATTTCAATAAAATAGAGATACAAAAACTTCAAGCAAAAATTGACAGCTTTATTTGGGCCTCAAAGGGGATTAGGATTGCAAGAAAGAAGCTTAGAAGAAAATATGATAAAGGTGGGATCGCGTTGCCTGATATCCAGTTATATGTATGAGATTTCCAGCTAAAGGACGCAAAAGATCTGTTGTCAGGGAAAGGGGGCAATCAATTAAAGGACCCCATGATAAAATGTGAGGGGGGAAACGGACAAAAATGTATGTATAAATTTGGGCACCCCAATTTTTTTTAAAGACTAAGGGCCAGATGTAGGAAAAAAGCAATTTGCGACTTGCAAATTGCGAGTCCCTGCGACTCGCAATTTGCAAGTCGCAAATTGCTATGCAGTACGGTGTCTCAGACACCGACTGCAACTCGCAATGGGGTCGCAATGACCCACCTCATGAATATTCATGAGGTGGGTCGCAAATTGCGGCCCCATTGCGAGTATAGGCACTCGCTAACATGGAGGCCTGCTGACCTCAGCAGACCTCCATGTTAGCGACCTGCTTTTAAATAAAGCAGTTTTTTTTTTTGAAGTGTAGCCCGTTTTCCTAAGGGAAAACGAGCTGCACTTAAAAAAAAAACGAAACCTTTAGTTTTGGGTTTTTTTCAGGGCAGGGAGTGGTCCCTTGGACCACTCCCTGCCCTGAAAAAATATTTTGGGCTCCAGTCACAAACTGGAAAGGGTCCCATGGGGACCCCTTCCAATTTGCGATTGGGTTACCATCCACTTGAAGTGGATGGTAACTGCGATGCCATTTGCGACCGCATATGCGGTCGCAAATGGTATTGCATCCCAATGCGACTCGCAAATAGGAAGGTAACACCCCTTCCTATTTGCAAGTCTGAAATACATTTTGCAAGTCGGTAACGACTCGCAAAATGCATTTCTGCATTGGGATACGCGTTTTGCGAGTCGCAAAACGTTTGCTACATCTGGCCCTAAGGCCCATATTTCTACTTTTTTAGCACTGCATTTGCGCTGCTTTTTGATGCAAAAGCGGCGCAAACTTACAAAATACAATTAATGACGCACATGCGGGGCTAAAAAAGTATAAATATGGGCCTAAGATTGAAAGTTTTACAAGCTGCTGCCATGTTATGGACACAGAAAAGGAAGATTACAAATTTATCTTACTATAGTGTCCATGTCACTATATGGGATTCTCCATGCACACCAGAATGTCTTAAGGATTCTCTATCTCGACCTCTGAAGGATGGAGGCATTGTGGAATGGGCCAGGTATTTCAATAAGGGAAACTGAAATCTTGGGAGGAATTTGTGACAGTGACATGGGGCTTGCTATCTAGGTTCACGTATTATCAATTACAAATCTGGGCTCACTCCTTGCGGGAAGCAGGTACTTATACAAATGATTTAGAGGAGTTATTGACAAATGGCCCATGTGGTAGGAAAGAGATAGCAGCTTATTATGGTCTATTTTTAATTCTTTTGGATCAGGATGAGGATTTTCCCAGCTCCTTATAGGCCGATCTAGCTCGGAGTGAGGAGGTTTCCAGGTTGTGGTTAACTTTGTGGTGCCTTCTTTATCAGGTAGTGAAACCCTACTCCTTGAGAAAGAACCATCTTTTTGTTTTCCATAGGGCTAATTAGACTTCAAGGAAAATTGCGAAATTTTGTCCTAAAGAGAATACAGTTTGTAGGAAATGCAGCTTTTTTGGGGCTGACGATGTTCATATGTTTGTGCTCTGTCCTCAGATCTTGGGTTTTTGGCCAGAGGTTTTTTAAATCATTGGGAAAGTATTACAGCTACAGTTAATGTGCACCACTGAACTAATTCTATTTGGTTGGTCTCCCAAGATAGACCATTTGCTTGGTTTAAGAGGAGTCTGCTGTTCTATCTGATACTATTGGGTAGAAGGGAGATCTGTAGGCAATGGATATCCTCAACACCCCCTTCTCGATCTGAATGGTTGTTTGCGGTAAATAAAACATGTAAAATAGATCTCAGTCGGTCTTGTGCAAAGGATGTAGCAAACCTGTGGAGACTTTGGGTGAGTTGGGTGGACCAGGGTGTCTCTCCCATATAGACATAAGTGATTGTTCGATGATTAAGATATTTCGGATGGAGACATCTCGGTGGATGGGTTTTGTAGATACGTCTCCTTTTCCCCCAGACTTCCTATTACGAAATACTCTGGCCCTCCCAGGGTGAAATACTGGAATACGGGCCCTGTTTTGAAAATGGAAGTATATAACGTAAATGAGGGGAAAAAAAAAAAGTTACAGGGATGTTATAGTTAGAAAATAGAATTAGTGAGTGTCTGAGTACACCTGTGAGTGGGTGTGTGAGTATCTGTGTGGGTGTGTCAGTAGCCGTGTGAGTGACGTGGCCACAAAGGAACCTCACCTGCCCTTTCATCCAAAAGGAGTCCACAGTTTTTCACAAAATATCTACCCAACTGGAGTTCCTTCTGCCTCCTTGGTTAAATGTCCAGTACATATGCTATAGTACAGCTGCATAATGGAGCACAAAGAAATGTCACCGGTGACCTTGTGTGCATTTTGTCACTACGATTGTTCCTGGTGCGTCTTTATCCAGAAAGATGTAATAACATGAATCCTCTTATAGACAGGCCAATGAGACTACAAAGACATACATCTCCACCAAACCAGGGTCTTTCCTGTTATCTCTATGATGTAAGTGCTTCTTAGCTTTGTGGAGATGTCCTCATATTCCTCAAATTTGAGAGCGTGCCACCAAAATTGGGCAGAACGCTTGAGGAGCCATTTGGTAAGCTGTCCATCTTCCTGGCAAAAGGCAGGAAGTCCTTTGCATGCAAATAAGGTGGATGTTGCATGCCAAGAGAGCAGAGCTTCCCAGTGATTTGCCCATTTGCATACTCATAGCAATTTAAAGGAAGAACCACGGACTCTGCTCTCACCAGGATAGGACAAGAAAGAACGCACTTTTTGTCACAGTCATATACAGATTGCACTTCAAAAAATTAACAATGCATTCACTTCTACAACGCATTTCAGACTGTTTTACATTATGGAATTGCAGAGAACAAGTACTTAATGGAGATGGGGGCTGTGTGGCCCCTCCTGGGCCATTTTCGGCCCTCGTGACTCCATCCTCCAGGGCCTGACCAAAAACAAATGGGGAAGGGGAGCCATTCGCCCCCCGACCCCAGGCCTATATCGGCCATGGGGACCCCAGCCACCATGGCCTGGCCTAGTCTCCTGGGTGCCCAATGTACAGGATTGGGACTGTGGAGGGAACCTCAAGGCCCCCACGGACCCAGATGGCTTCTACTTCCAGCAGGTTCTGACATTGCTGTTGCACACATGGAGCAGCTGAAAATGCAGCTTCCTGTGTGCAAGTGCAAAAGTGTCATCTCTTTCTCTGCCTGCATCTCAGGGAAAGAGATGAAACCTCCACTTCCAACAGGCCGGAGAACTTTGACAACTCGCACCCGCTGGCACCAGAGTGTTTGCTTTTGCTTGATGGGAGCTGTCGAAGATTTCGCCAAGCAAAAGCAAACACCTGTGTCCCAGCAGTGGGCACAACGTTACATAGGAGGTGCCCACCCTGGAGGGTGGGGGTCACTAGACCATGTATGGCTCAAGGGGGGGGCTGCATGGCTGTTTCCTTCTATTTGCATTGGACGCCCCTGTGAGGTGTTGGTCCTTGGGCCGAGAACAGCCCAGGAGGGAGGCTGTGCACCCCGCTACTTATTTTTTTTTAAAAAAGAAAGCCAAGAGGAAGTAGTGGACCGCCGTGCAAAGGGGGTTGTGCATGGGCCCTCTGCTCCCTACTTAACTTAGGCCAGGGGAGGTGTTGGCCCCTGGGGCTCGAGAGGTCTGCACAGCTCTGCCTGACTGTTTCTTTAGGTCCCAGGAGGTGGTGGTCCCTGGGGCTTATAGAGCCTCAGGAGGTGGGGGGGCGTTGCACCCGGAACCTAGCCTATCCGGGGGCTACAGTTAAAATAAGTAAGGGTGTTTGCTCGTGTGTTTTTTTTTAAATGTTGCTGCAAATTTCTCAAACTCACAGCAGTTTTTTTTAAATGCTTCTCTGCCCTGCTTGGGACCCCAGGACCAAGTCTTGGGGGTCAGGGTATTCCTGCCCTGTCCCCTGTCCCCTTTCTTTTTTTCTTTTTTTTGTGGGACTTGGCTGAAGCCGAGTCCCAAGAGATGCTGCAGGTTACAGGGACATTATAGTTAGTATCAGAACTTACACAGACAAAACCATAGAAATTCAGCTGTTGTAGTTATTTCAAGTAACTATACTTCGTTCCCTAAGGCAACTATAACTCGTGCCCTCGCCTTGCAGTTTTCAGATCAATAATTTTACCGCAAATGTTGCAATGATATTATCAATGATGTCAGAGAAGATGCAATTACTGATGTAATATATGAGGTAATTAGCAGTGCATGGTGAGGACGCAAGTGAAAGTTACGTTAGGGTATGAGTTGTAGTTATTAGAAATAACTCGAACTATAACAGCTGAATTTCTATGATATTGTGTTTGTAAATTCTGATCCTCACTATAACGTTCCTGTAACCTTTGTTTTTCCTAGTGAATTTCTAAGGTTTTTAAAATGCTAATTCCTGACTATAACATCTGTGTAACCTCTGTTTTTTTCAGTGAATTTCTATGGCTTTTTTTAATCCAGCGCGCCTTGACCACCTGTTGCCAAGCCTACAGCCAACCCCCCATGAATTTCAACCCCACGCCATAAAGGAAAAGCAAGGAGAAGGCACTCAAAAACATGGAAAAAAGCAAAGCACACTAAAAACAAGGAGAATTTAGTAAACGTTAGGGAAAGTAAGGAGAAGATACACAAAAATTGGGGTAAAAGCAAGGAGAAAGTAGTGAAAATGAGGGAAAATCAAGAAGAGTGCACAAAAATATGGGAAAAAAGCAAGGAGAAAGCAGTGAATAAAAGGGAAAAGCAAGGAGAGAGCACACCAAAAAAAGGTGCAAACAGAAGATAAAAGCAGTGAGAACTAGGGAAAAAGCAAGGAGAAAGCAGTGAGAATAGGGGAAAAGCATAAAGGCAGCACACACAAAATGGGGGAAAAAGCAAGGAGAAGACAGGAGCAAGAGCGATGCAACAACAAGGGGAGAGCTGGGCCTTTTTAAAAAAAAAAATTCCCCAGATTCACAGATTTTGTGGCAAACATGTTTAAAACTGAGTCCAAGTCCCAAGATGGCTGCCAACACTTCCTGGGTAAAGTTAGATCAAAAGTCTAACCTTACTAGTAGTAAACTTACTAGCAGTAACTTACCCTTGTGAATACCAAAAGTAGTAAATGTAGACTTTTGGTTTAAGTTAGACTTTTAATCTAACTTTACCTTTGTGAATACCAAAAAGTAATAAAGTTAGACTTTTGGTCTGAGTTAGACTTTTGGTCTAACTTTACCTTTGTGAATACCGAAAAGTAGTAACGTTTTAGAATTTTGGTCTAAGTTAGACTTTCGGCTTAACTTTGTGAATCTTGCCTAGTGTGTCCACTCAGGGCTGCAGCACTGCTGCCCTTCATGTGACAGATACAAAATGGCCAGAGACTGCCACTGCAGACTGGAAGGACAATGTTTTCATTGCCAGTTTTACTTTGTCATTTAAACCTATGGGAAAGCCATTCTGTCCCTTAATATTATGTATCCTTCCTCCTTAAGGAAGGCCTATAGAGCCCTATGGCAGGAAGCTGCATTTTGTTAAGTAAGACATATGTTTTATGATATGTCTTACCAGCAACACTTCCAAATTGTTGATTTGCTGTAGGTAAAGTTGGTAGCCACATTGGCTAATGCAGATTTACTTGGTGGCATTCCAACCTGGATAACTTTTGAATGGGTCATGTAAGGTATCAAATTGCTTGTGGCATCAAATGAGACTTGGTGGCCAAGGCAAAATTAATGTAACTTTCAAAGGTAAGCAACTTTTATGAAGTTGCCACTCTGTGTTTCAGCTAGTCCAGTGGTCTCACAAAGGCACCTGGGGAGCTTTCTGCACACCTGGGGAGATGTGTGGATGACTCCCAGGCAAGGAACAAAGGATAGCCAGATGCCACACATCACTAGAACTGTGTCAACAGAGAGGAGAGGAGAGGACTACCTAGCCCATTGTCTAATGACTGTGTTGTCCTCTGGAGGCACTCAGCTGGGTTATAATGGGTAACCCGGCACCTGAGACTTCAATACTCACTGGACTTGGAAGGAGGATGAGAGGAAGACCACTTTGCACTTTTTGAAGCACACAAAGAGAAGCTGTGACACCAGAGTGACTCCAACTGCTGTACCTTGGGCTGGTGGTGTTTGGACCCTGTTGTGCATACCTTGTTTGGGGAAAGTTGATGTCCAGCCCAAGTCTGAAGTAGCTAGTCCAAGGGTCAGTTGACTGGCCCCCCAGGAATGGCAATGGGACCATTAAAGCTGGAAGAGCCCAAGTCGCATTCCTGGTAGCCACCACAGACGTTTTGCCATTATTGGATGCCAGGCATCGCAAGGGACAATACAGAGATATCCAAAATGTGAATCTGTGTCTGCTGTACTTGTGATTGTTGGTTGTGACTGGATTCATCACCCAAGGTGGACCTCAACCTCCAACAAAGATTTGCACTGTGACCTGCATCAGCAGCTGCAAGGAGGATTTTGTGGGATCCCGAGATCCGTGGACAGAGCCTGACGAACACACCTTTGGACCGAGGACTTGACCAGAATTGAAACTTCACCCCCGTGGACCACACAGCATCAGGAACATCATTGAGCATCTTTAGGCCTGCATCCCTCAGCATCAGGACCACCCCATGGTCGTTTATGGCGGTCATCCTGTAAAGTTTGAAATTTGCTTCAAAAATGCTCTGGTGGCCAGATGACTGTCCAAAGTGTCCATTCTGGCCCCTATACCTCTGTTGTGCCAGGCTTAGTCACCCAACAGGACTGGAGTTCTCTAACTTTTCAAAAGTTTCCCAACTTTTTGTTTGCCAATGCTTGTTTGTAGTTGATTTAAAAGTTATTACTTGGTTCAAAAGTCTGTATTTCCTAAATCTTCTGATGAATTTTAATGATTAAGATCTCTAAAAATTCATAAAAATAAGCTTTATTTTTATAAATTGGTGTCTTGTTTCATTCGTGTCCTGTGACTTTCTTATTTTTTGTTGTAAGGTACTGTTAAATGCTTTACACATTGTTCCTTTACTAAGCCTTATGGCTCACAGCACAGCTACACAGTGTGAGCTTTAAGTTGAGTAAATGTGCCTGACTGGTCCCAAGATGGTATTTGTGAGTGTACTGCACGGTAAGGCTACCCAGCCATTTCATATAGTACACCCAAATCCTAACTGTAGTTTACTCCATCCTTATGGCAGAAGGTGGACCACCTGCCATTAAATAAATCAGGCCCTAAGTATTTTAAAACTTGTAACTTCAACACTACTTACACTATTCACACATACTACCAAAAATTACCATTTGTACCTAATAATGTATTTTCCTGCCACATTGCATCTACATCCTTCACATGCTTTCACACTGCATCTATTTCAATTACCAACACTGCATTCTACATCACTGCACTATATGCTACTTGTTAGAAATGTGGTTACTGGTTGAGGGTAGTGAAACTCTACTCAAGCAGCAACCAAAATCCTTGTCAGTGTGAGGCATAAGCAAACCCCACATTACCTCTGCTCAATCCTCTGGTAGATTGGCACAGAACAGTCAGACTTTATTTAGAAGCAATGTGTAAAATATTTGTACAACACTTCAAACAGTAATAAAGTGAAAACACCACTTAAGACAAATACCACACCAATTTAGGAAAATAGAGTAATATGTCATAAATAAATCAAGATCAAAAGGACAAAAATAAAATCAGTAGAATCAGAGATATGCAATATTAAACAATCAGGTAAAAATAGCTCCAAAAAGCAGGAAGTGCCAACTGTGGTTAAACATTTGCCCTGGCTTAGGACAATGTCAAAAGTTCAGGCCTACTGCAATGGAGCGTGGGCTAACTACAGGGACCCAGTTAGGCCCACTAAACACACAACATTAATCTTGGTTGCAAAGAGATGCAGAGTCCAGAGTTAAGGATGCGTCCCGCAGCAGAGGCATGTGCGGCCTGGGTTAGGAGATATACATTGTGCAGCAGCAGTTCCAGAGAGCTGAAAAGTGTGATGTGATGTCTTTGCATGAAGATGTGTCATGCTGCAGTGGTTCTGATGGGCTGTGTTGGGCAAGGCAATTTCCTTGCATGATGACACTTCACGCAGAAGCAGTTCCTATGGCCTGTCATGGGCTATGTGATGTCTTTGTGTTGGGAAGTCTGTGCAGCAGAGGCAATGCATTAGTTCCAAGGGCAATGCATCAAGCCGCAGAGGAGATGTGCCGGTTCTGCGAGAGATGTGAGATGTGACATGCCATGGAGAAGATGTGTCAATTCTGCTGAATCCACAGATGACCTGGTACAGCAGCTTCTGGTGCAATTCTAAGGGTCCAGGACTGGGGTGCACTACTTAAGCAGGCAGGACCCACAGATGAAAGAGTCCAGGTGCTGGGTTCAAGGTCTCTGGAATCCTGTTTTGCCACTGAGGCATCAGATCAGGAGGCCAGCCAAGGAGCCGTTGAAGTCATACTGGGGTCCTGGGTTTTTGAGATGCAGATCCAGCCCTTCTCAACCAGGCAAGAGAGCAGCAGGGCAGCAAGTCAGCACAGCAGGGTAGCAGTCATTTCAAGCAGGTGTCCTGCAGAGTGGCAGTCCTTTCAACACAACAGCAGTCCTTCTTACTGGCCGAGTCCAGAGGTTCAGAAGTGTACTGAAGCGTTGGGATCAGAGGCCCAATATTTATACCTGGTGCCCAATTTGAAGTAGAGAGGTTGGGGGTCAAAAAAAGAATAAGGACAAACCCTCTGTGGGTGTGCTCAGGCAGAGCCTTTGTGATGTGCAAGTGCAATAGGTGACCACCTCCCCATTAACTGATTGTGGCCCATCCTGCCAACACCTATCTTACCTTTGTCTCACTGCCTGGGGTCAACACGCAAAGTACATCTGCCAGCTACTCAAAGTCATGTGACCCAGAAACAGGCTTTAGGTACCAAATGGTTAGGATGGGAAAATGCCAACTTTCTAAAAGTGTCATTGTCTAAAAATCTGACTTTACTACTAAAGAGGGATTTTAATAGCAATTATTCATACACCAAACTTGACTTATCTACCTGCTTCTAACCAAAAGTTATAATTTCTTAAAATGAATAAGGTAATCTGATGTTATACTGTGGACAAGGTAGACCTGCAGCCATGAAAAATGAATTTAGGAGTTTTCCACTACCAGGACATTTAAAACTTAAAATTACATGTCCAACTTTTTAAATACACTGTGCCCTCCCCTCTTGGCTGTTCAGGGCTTACCCTGGGGGTGACTTATATGTGTACTGAAAAGGAAGGTTTGGGCCTGGCAAAAACAGTTATTTTTCTAGGTTGAAATGGCAGTTTTACACTGCACACAAAGGGCTACTTAAGTGGGTGGCACAATATTGGCTGTATGCCCTCTAGCAGCATTTAACTTACAGGCCATGGGTATGTGTAGTACCACTTTACTATTGATTTGCAAGTAAATTAAATGTTCCAATTGGGTGTAAGCCAATTTCACCATATTTTAAGTATGATCAAACACTTTAGCACTGGTTAGAAGTGGTAAAGTGCACAAAGTCCTAAACTTCAGTATACACCACTGCATCCTTGTGCTATTCCACTGTACAGCACTACGCATAATGCCAATCCACTAGATAACATTCCACTATGACCTACTCTACGATAATCCACTCAACACCTAGTGACTATTCCCTAATACACTCCATGCCAATCCACTGCATGACATTCCACTTTATGGCATTCTATTCTATGCTATTCCACTAAATGCCAGTCCTTTATATGCTACTACACTCTGCACCACTACACTTTATGCTGTTCTACTATGTGCCGCTCCGCTCTCTACAACACTCCACTCTATGCCACTCCACATTATGCTATTGCACTGTATGCCACTACAGTCTACCACTCTACAACTCTACTCCCATGTATGCTCTACACTGTAAACCACTCCACTTCACCCAGTCTACATTATTCCACTGTATGTCACTACACTCTATCTCAGTCCACTCTACTGTTTTCTCCTCCACTGTATGCCACTCCACTGTATGCTATTCCACTCTACTCCACTCTACCCTACATCACTCCACTCTACCCCACTCTAGTGTACATTATTCCACTGTATGTCACTTCAGTATATGTCATTCCACTCTAAGCTGCTCAACTCTACACTACTCCAGTGTACACCACTACACTGTCCCTCATTTCACTCTAAAACGTTCCTTTGTACACCGCTACAATCTTTGCCACTCCACTCCACTTTAACACACTCAAATGTATGCCACTGCACAGTACACCACTCAACTGCACGCTATTCCACGGTGTGCTGCTCCACTGTACAACACTCCATTCTATGACACTCAATGCTATTCCACTCTACTCTATGCTCTATGCCATTCCACTGTACGCCACTCTAATATATGCTGTATGCCACTCCACTCGATGTCACTATACTCTACCCCACTCCACTCTATGCTACTGCAACCTATGCCATTCCAGTCTACACCTCTGCACTCTAGTCCACTCTACACTACTGCACACTATGCTACTCAACTCAATTCTATTCCACTCTATGCCATTCCAAAGTACCTTATTCCACTATACGCTGGTCACTCTAGGGCACTTCACTCTATGCCACTCCACTGAACGCTGTTCCACTATATGCTGTTCCACTCTATGCTACTCCACTCTATACTACTCCACTCTACACTATTGTACTGTATGCCACTACACTGTACCTCACTCCACGTTATCTGCTCCATGTATGTCACTGCACTCTACACTACTCCACTGTATGCTATTACACTCTACCACACTACACTCTATGTCACTCTACTCTTTGCTACTCCAGTGTATGCTATTCTACTGTATAACACTCCACTCTACACCATTCCACTCTACATCACTCCACTGTATGCTATTCCACTGTATGCCACTCCAATGTACTCCACTGTTTTCCACTACACTGTATCTTGCTACACGGCATGCCACTCCACTCTATGTCACTGCAGTCTACACTACTCCACTGTATGATATTACACTCTAACACACCTGCTCAATGTCACTCCACTCCTTGCTACTCCAGTGTATGCTA
The DNA here is from genome assembly GCF_031143425.1 of Pleurodeles waltl. NCBI lineage: Eukaryota > Metazoa > Chordata > Amphibia > Caudata > Salamandridae > Pleurodeles > Pleurodeles waltl. The sequence goes on from NC_090444.1 coordinate 668,189,345, forward strand.
TTCCACTTCATACCACTCCACTCTACAACACTGCACTGTATGCTTTTCCACTGTATGCCACTCCACTGTACTCCACTCATCTCTATGCCCCTGTTCTTTAGGCTGTTCCACTGTACACCATTCCACTCTACCCCACTACACCCTATGTCTCTCCATTCTATGCCACTCCATTCTATGCATATTTCTTATTGAAATGGCTGCTACATTTTGCACAGAGATACAGTTTTACTAATAAAGCTAAATAGCACACAAATTATAATGTGTGGGAATTGGGTTTCTGTGAATATTTACAGTTTGTGTTTCACCAAGTAAGTGTCTTGATTTGTTTTGATTCTATTACAATCTCTGTATCAAACACACTTCAGAATTTAAAAAAGTGCTTCATTTTTGTGTTCCTAGCTGCTGGTTGCATACAGTTCATTTACAGGTGTTTTACATTGTCACATAATTCATTTTAAAATCTCCTCTCACTTTGTAGTCAGGGAAAGATAAGCAAACACCACTCCTCATGTTAATAAAATAAAAGCAGCCTGGTATTTTACCTCTGTGTTTAACATTAAACACAGAATTTAACATCTGCCTTATTTATTGCTTTGACCTTTCCGACCCATCAAAAATCAGCTTGAACAGTTTTGGAAACACTATTCTACAGTAATCTCCACCGGCAGAATTTGTTATCCATGCTCAAGAAACTCAAAATTAGTTTCTTTCCCAACTAGACTCTTATCCCTAAAGGATCTACAACTACTGACACTGTAATCAGTGATTGAAATAGCTTGAGAACATGCTACTTGATTAAAAAAACAAATATGTTCTATTACCATTATCATTAATAATTAATTCCTCACTCTGTCAGTCTTCAGCTTACAAGCTACGAAATGGGCTACTTTTTGCTCTCTATGCAAAATGTTTCAGTTTATTTACCTGCCACCTTTCCCTACTTTTTCTTTCTTTCTACTAGCTGTTTAAAGGCAGCTTGCTGCTCAACCAATTCCTGTAATATCCCCTGTCTCTCCTTCTGCAGGTTACATTCTGCCAGATCCTTCCTAAGTTTACCAACTGCTTCCTCTAGCTTCTTCCTCTCGAGCCATTTGATGACACTGGTTTTCAGGCTTGCATGAAACTCCCCAGATGTAGTCTTTCTAGGCATCCCAGGCCATATTTAAATTGGTGGTGCCAATATTATTCTAAAAATACTGTATAGTCTCTTCCTCCATCTCATACATTACCCCTGAGTCCAGGAAGACAGTCTAATTTACCGTCCATTTAGAGTTAAATCTAGTGCCTGAGTATTGTAATATTAACAAAACAGCCTAGTGATCAGAACAATGTGCTGGAATATGTATAACTTCTTTTATTTTGTCTATTAGGCTATAGTCTACCAAAAACAGGTATATTTTTGGCAAATGCTTGTTTTTCTTACTGAATGACGTATACCCTCTCTTTGCACCAGCTCTTTTATGCCAAATATCATAAAACCCCAAGTCCTAGAACAAATTCCTAAGGGCCCTCCCTTTTCTGGGGGTATTAATTGCTTGTCCTTTAGTTGACCTATCTAGCTTCTCATTTAACCAAACATTAACATCTCGACCTATGAGAATGGGAGTAAGATATTCCCAACCATATAATGCCAAAGTATTAAGCAGTGATACAACATGGCAGTTTGCACCAAACAAGACGCACATGTACAAATTCCCTGAGCACAAATTAGCTTCCTAATTATCCACCTACCAAAAGAATCTGTTTTGTATTCTAATAACTCAACTCTCAAATTATTTTTAGCAATTGCCACCCCTGTAGAGCAAATAAAATGATCTGGCAAACCACCTGGTGCACCCATCCCTGTCTACTGAAAAGTGTTATGAACTCAGTTGAGGTCAGATTCTTTTCTTACAGACCTGGACTAGGCTGTTCCTCAAGCACTGACACACCAATCTTTGCTTCCTCCTATTTTGAGGTCCAATTACATTCCAGATCAAAAATTAATTTCTACTGCTCTGTCACCTGTCCTTGTGTGACCTAGTTGCTTCTTCTTCTTTAGCACCTTTCTATGTTCGTAACTATATCAGAACAATGACTTTTCATTGTTTGCACTGTTATCCCACTATGCTCCCTACTTAGGGACCCTTCCTGGTGAACCCCCCAATATTCTATGGTATACCCCTTCATACCTATTCGGGTTGCTATCTCTGGGAGGTTAATCTGCTGTAATAATTTTAAAATCAAATTAAATCATGATCAGGAACCCCTATGAACTCCCATTTCTCACAACTCTACTCATTGCTTGCATCTTCCTAACTCTTAAAATGTTTAAGGATATGTGAGTGTCCCTAAATTTGAGTTTTGTGTGGTCTCAATAAGCTAATCTACCCTTCCTACCTTTCTGATGTTATACATTTCATTCCTCCACATAATCCTGAGCATGACTGGTAATCTGACTTGGTGGTGTGCCCTCCAAGGTATCATCACAAGTTGCTAGCCACTTATCTGCCATTATTTTGAAGTAAGAATTTTGGGAGGGTGTGATCTTATAGGTAATTGATACTGCTGGTATTCTATGATTACTTTCCTTCCCTGCTTTCCCTGCTGCTGGCCTATGTGGAACCTTGAGGGCAGTAGGCTTAAGTAATGCTCAGCATTTGGCTACTAGAGACAGATTTGGTGTATCTTCCCACCTTTCCCTCTTATTTGTGCTCTCCTCATGGTAAGTACACAGACTCTAGATTTAGACACAACAGGAGGAGGAAGTAGCCAGTCCCACATACCTGTACGTTGAGCTTCTCATATATAGGACCAATAGGGGCCTCTTGGCCATCTCTGTGGATTGCTCTAAAGCATTCTAAGTGACCCTCAGGAGCACTAACAGTCTTCTCCTCCTGCTCAATCCTCCTCCGCGCTGGGAAGCACAGCTGCCGACAGACTGTACTGCCTTTGCCAGTTGGTATTCCAAGCTTTCCTCATGCAAGGACTTTCCTCCCTGGCTGCGCTGCTCCAGATCCAGCAATGTGGATGCCTTGAGCAGAAGGCATAGGTAGGTGTCTGCATGCAGCCTACTACAAAGCAAAGGGGCTCAAAGGAGACCTGGAAGAGTTCACATTACCACCACTGCCAAAACATGGGAGCGGGGTTGCTCCTGGTTATTCAACTATTTGCATGGTGGGTATAGTCCTCCCAGAGATGCAGACCCACAGCCATCTCCTAGCTGGCCACCATGTTCCCCCACACTCACCAGTCTCATTATTTTGAGGGGTCTTACATAAACAGAACACACTTTCACACAGTATAGTGTCCAATGCCGACTCTTCCAAGCTGGGATAAACTGCACTTTCAAAAGAGTGCATGTGTGTTATGAGCAGACAAGATTTTATGCACAACTGCTGGTGAGAGCCAAGAACACCTTTCTTAGCAACAGTAATTTTAGAGGTGATAGTGGATGAGGCAACAAGAAGTGACACTATAATCAGAAGCCATCCACAGCTCTTTAGGCTCAGCTGCTGTGGCTAACACATTGTGCCTCTAGCTTAGCTCACGCAGCATCCCCCACCCTGGCTCTCTCCTCTTGTCCTAGTTGAGGAGTCCTCTGTAGGGCATGTGTCTTCACCACTGCCCTCACCTCCTCAGTCCCAGTATCATAGTGGGCTCCAACTAATAAGGGGTGAAAGGAAAATTCCTTGTCCAACCTCCCAATAATTAAACCAGTAGCAGACAAAAGACAATGAATCAAAGTGGAGAACCAAACAGGTGAGCCCCACCAGCTAGAGAAACAGCATATTAGTTCGAAAAACTGCCCTCACCCATTAATTGTGGCATGCTTCATTATCGAACTATGCTGACACATTCCCACGCTAGCCAACGTAAGCAATGGAGCAAAAGGGAGGGGGAACAAAAAACATAAAATGACAAACGGGGATCAGACATACAGAACACCACACTCGATAGTTAAAACTATCTCAAGTGAATTCATAATTAATCTTTATTCTGGAATTCACCGGTTAGGATTCAAAAGATTAGAAAAATGGTGGTGACATAGGGATATAAACACCCCTTCGCCCCAAATATTTGTTCGAGGGTCAACATTTTTCAGCTGTTTCCATCATCCATATTCGCGCTCTGCCTTCATCAGAACCATAGACCCCTCAATATTCAATTATATGGAAACTTTTAAACAAAATTAGACTATTTCTATCTGTAGGTTTATGGTAAGCCCTTGTGGACAATTTTTCTTTCTCTGGTTTAATGTCCAAGTCCAAGAAGGGTAAGAACTCTCTCGTGACTGTAGTAGTTAAAAAACAGGAGTGGGTTCCGTTCATTAAGACATTTCAAGAATTAGACCAGAGAAAGGAAAATTGTCCACAAGGGTTTACCATAAACCGACAGATAGAAATAGCCTACTCTTGTTTAAAAGTTTCCATCCTAGGTCTTTAATAGAGAATTTACCCTATGGACAGTTTCTCCGAATCTGGAGAAATTGTTAGAATTTGATGGATTTCAAACAGGAATCCAAAGCCCTTGAACAGAAACTGGTGGACCAAGACTGCCCATTGACGATCGTAAAAAGGGCACCAAAGAGAGTAAGGAACTGTGATAGGGAAGTACTCTTGGAGGAGAGGAGAAAACTGGTAGTGGATCAACCTATCTGTGTAGCAACCTTCAACACAGCATCCAATGAAATAAAATGAATTATCAATAGGAATTGGAGAATCATAGACTTGAGTGCCCATTTAAATTGGAAAAAACAATGTTTTCTTTCAGGAAAAGTGTGAGTATTCGGGACCTCCTGATACATACAACACCCCCACTACCAGGAACTAGGAATGAACCCATTATGTGGAATTTACCACCAGTGAGGGGTCACACAGCCTGTGGCTCCTGTAGTGTCTTTTCTCTAATGAAAAATACCATGATGGCTGATGTAGGTTTGACATCCTCTTGGATACAGTAAAAACATACGAACTGCAACTCTGAAAACTTGATCTATTTGATCAAGTGCCCCTGTAACCTTCCACATATAGGAATGACCGCCTTATGGAAGATCGAAGTAACATCAGCTGCAAGAGAACAGTAACCAAAATGACAACCCACTTTATAGAAATGGGTCCTGACTTTCACTTGGAAAGTACTGGACAAACTCACTATTCCCCCATATACAGTGGACACGAAAATGTTTCTATTCAGACGAGAACAATGATGGATTTATCAGATGGAGCCATGAACAGGGATTGAACGATGGTATACCCTGGCACCAATTACATTCCTAGTGGTTTTTGGGAGATTAGGGGGGGCCACGGTGTCTTGATACAGTACTTTCGGTAATTTATCTCGGCTCATAGTGGTCCTCGGGATGGGGTTGATATGGCGGGGTGTTGCCTGCACTTGCAGTATTATGAGTGATAATAATTACCAAATATAACTTCTCCAGACCCTATCTACATGAGGTATATATAGGGGTGGGTTACCCAACCTAGAGATATACAGTTGTTTTATTTCTAACACTACATATTTCATATGATACGTTTTTGCACTCCAAATGATGGACGCTATAATTATAATGCCAGGTTTTTATGCTGCACTGTGAAAGGCATTTGTGAAATAACACCATATGTACTTACTAATTAGTTAAATATGTGAGGCACAAACAGGAAAAATATAATATGCAGAGCCAATTGACTGCGGAAAGAGAGACTACTAACATGGCCACCATTATTGGGAGTATTGGTTAGTGTTGGTATCCCAATATGGCGACCATTCGTAAGCACGTAGACAGGGCAGGAACACTCTAGTTTTATTTTTATTTTTTTGCCTTCATATGCTGCACTGTATATTGCATTTAGAGAATGTTTATATCCAAGTGGCATGAACAGGTATAATAAAAAATGCAGAAGTATCTGACAGTGGAAGAATGCCACCAGTGGAATTAGGGATTCCTTCCAGTATACTCTAGATGGCAGCCATTAGCAAACACACAGGAGTACAGAGATGGAACAGTCTAGCATTATTCAGGTAATACGCGATCACCTGACCGTGGAATGGGGAATACAAATTATTAAGATGGCCTCCACTGGTGGAAAAAGGGATTCCTTCCGGTATACTCAAGATGTAGGACATTAGCAGATACATAGACGTACAGAGATGGAAGAGTCTAGCTTTATTCAGGTAACACACGATCACCAGACTGCAGAATGGGGAATAAAAAGATGGAGCCGAGAACGTCTCATTTACCTTCATGTAGTCACGTGTGGCAGAGGGGAAGCACCGGTCCCTTGACGAGGTGAACAGGGAAGGAGCCGGCACCGAGACACGGGGAGATAGAGAGATCCTCGGAGAACCAAGAATGAGGGGAGGTTGATTTTCAGTACCTTTTCACATTGTCCTCTGTTCATATTTAGTGTGTGACTACAGCTCCCACCAAACTCCAGTTTTGGAGGTAAACAATTATAACTTGGTAAGTGACAATGTTCACGTATGTCGAGGAACCTCCTGCATGGGTCACTGCGTGGGGTGATGAGTGTTTCACAAGGAGGCATGCATGAATTCCCGATTTGGGATGAGACTGTACATTGAGTTTATGGTATTACTATATGGCAAAGGGTACATGGATGGAAGTACAGAAATATGAGGGAATGAGAGGCAGTATTTGGATTAAGTAGTCTTCACGCATTTTTTAAGTGTTTGTACTTGTATTCCCTTGTAGGTATTCCTGAGAGTGTGTGTACTAAAAGGGGGCAATTGAACCCAAACTCATGTGTTAATCAAAAATTAGTGTACAACAGGTAGGGTATTTAATGTTGAAGGGATCGATGGTCCTGATGAAGGTCAAGTGACCCATATGGGTGATGGAAACAGCTGAAACATGTTGACCCTATAACAGATATTTGGGGTGAAGGATTGATTATATCCCTATATCACCACCATTTTTCTAATCTTTTTAATCCTATCTGATAAATCCTGGAATAAAGATTAATGATGGATTTGCTTGAGATAGTTTTAACTATCAAGTGTGGTGTTCTGTATGTCTGATCCCCATTTGTTGTTTTATGTTTTTTGTCCCCCCTCCCTTTTGCTCCATTCCTTACCTACGCTAGTGTGGGAATATGTCGGCATAGCCCTATGATGAAGCATGCCACTGTTAGTGGGTGAGGGCAGTTTTTCCAACTAATAAGCTGTGTCCCTTCCTAAAATTGCATACATTATTTTAAAAAGTAAGGAAAGTAGGTAAAGTTCTCACATTCTCTTCCTCTGTAACTATGAAGTACCAGACTGGGCAGGATGTTAGAGTACAGGATACTGCTGCTGACCCTAGTGTAAATGGCCTTTAGAAAGGACAGTGCTTTGTAGTTACCCCTAGCTCTCCACTAGAACCCCCTCCTAGAGAACTAGCAGCACACAGCTCAGAAGTCTCCCCATCTACACTTTTGGACTGGACCATCCATGGGATCTCCAGAGAGATTGTCACAGCAGCTGCATTCTATTACCATGATACTAACACTCTTATGGTGCCATCACACCACTAAGCCCTAACAGCACCCATGCCAAATCCCCATGGGATTTCTTTAAACAGAGCTCTGTTTCACACTTATTCCTTAAGGAGGAAGGATGAGCCATTTTGTATTATGCAAAAATGTGCTCTAAATAAAATTCTTCATTGAGGCAAAATCTCTAAGAATTATGTTGATGTAGGAGGGGTGCGGTCATGTCTAGGTAACAATCTTTACCATTCATAGCAAAAATCGCTGTTTGACATTCAAGTGCTCCCTGCACGTTTTACCACAGCATTGGCAAAACCAATAATTCTGGCTCTCATGTGATAAACAACATTTTTGTATGAAATGCAGGTAACAGGTTACCTGCATCTCTGGCCATTTCACCACTAAAACAACAAACACTGTTTTTTTAACATTTATTTTGATCTTGATCGTAAAGCGATCGGGCTTCAGAAATCCCCCACTAGACACCAGGGAGTTTTTTCTTAAATTTAAACAATGAAGGGGAGAGACCACTTGGGCAAGGGTTGCTTCCCTGGGGGGCATTTTTTTAAGGCCTTTTCTGCCCCACTGGGGGCAGATTGGACTATTTTAGTTAGGCTGATCTGGCCCAAGGGGGCAGCAGAAGCCACTAGACACCAGGGATCATTGTTATTTTTATATTTTAGACGTGGGGAGCAACCCCTTAAGCAAAGTTCGCTCCCCTGGGGGGAAAATAGTTTTTAGGCCGTTTTGGCGTCAATTTCACTCAAGGGGAGCGACCACTTAGGCAAGGGTTGCTCCCGGTGGGGGGCAAATTTATTTTAGCCTATTTCTGCCACCCTTGGGGGCAGATCGGTCTATTTTAATTAGGTTGATCTGCACCAGAGGGGGGGCAGAAACCACTAGGCACTGGAGATTTTTTTTTCTTTTTACAGATGGGAAGCGACCCCTTGGGCAAGGCTCGCTCCCCTGGGGGCAAATTTATTTTAGCCCATTTCTGAGATCGGCCTATTTCTATTAGGCTGATTTGCCCCGGGGGAAGAAAACCACTTAGGCACCAGGGATAGGTGTGTGTGTTTTGTTTGGGGGGCAGCCACTTGGACAAGGGTCACTCACCAGGGGGGCACATTACTGTTGGCCATTTCCGCCCCCCAAGGGGGGCAGAAAGCCCATCAGAGACCAGGGAAGAATAAAAAAATTAAAAAAAGAATAAATGGGGAAAAAGTGGTTTTGCCCAGCAGTGGGTAGATGGGGTAATTACCCCCGATCCACACCCCGGGGGTGGGTGGGGGCAGAAACATACTAGATGCCAGGGAATTAAAAAATAATGAAAAAGAGTGTGGTGGTGGCTACAAACCAGTATGGGCATAGTTAAGCCCACACTCCAACTGTAACGGTCTTTCAGCTCTCCCCCGCACACTAAAAGATCTTATCCCAACGGCAACCAAGAGGACATTGGATTATTTTGGGTTTTGGTTTTACATTTGGGCCATGAGAGCTTGTCTAACTCTCAAAATCATCCCACTTGGAATAGTGAGGGCTGCCCTTTTTGGACTTTGGGATGCTACCATGTAGAAAAATCTATGAGACCTAGACACATCTGAAAATTAAACATCTGGATGAGTTGAGGCTGGTGGGCTCCACATCCACCTGTACCATTTTCTTACCCAAAATGCCCTGCAAATCCCAACTTTGATTGAAATCATACATTTTCTGTACATATTTGTGATGGAACCTTCTGGAATCTGCAGGAATGCACACAATTTCTACCACTCAGCATTGTTGCATCTGTATCAATTAAAATTCAGCCCCACTTGTCGGCCTAAAGACAGTTTTTTTCAAACTGCCCTTTTGGACCAACTTTAGTTCCCCCTCAATTTCGACATGTTTTTGGCTCTTCTTTGTCACAGGCACTTGACCCACCTACACAAGTAAGGTATTATTTTTATCGGGAGCCTGAGGGGAACGTTGGGTGGTAGCAAATTTGTGCCGGTGTGGTGATCTCACACAGAAATGTGGGGAAAATGTGATTTTTAATGTAAATTTGAGGTTTTCTGATGATTCTGGGTATGAAAACACTGGGGATCAATGCAAGTCACACCTCCCTGGACTCCCTGGGTGTCTAGTTTTCAGAAATGTCTAGATTTGGTAGGTTTCCCTAGATGGCTGCTGAGCCCAGGACCAAAAACGCAGGTGCCCACCCCGCAAAAACAGGTAGTTATGTATTTGATAATTCTGAAGTGTCCATGTAGTGTTTTGGGGCATTTCCTGTCACGGGCACTAGGCCTACCCACACAAGTGAGGTACCATTTTTATCGGGAGACCTGATGGAACACTGGATAGAAGGACGTTTGTGGCTTCCCTCAGATTCCAGAACTTTGCAGCACCAAAATGTGAGGAAAAGTGTATTTTTGCCAACCTTTGAGGTTTGCTAAGGATTCTGGGTAACAAAACCTGCTGACAGCGCCACAAGTTACCCCATCCTGGGTTCCCCTAGGTGTCTAGTTTTCAGAAATGCTCAGGTTTGCTAGGTTTTCTTAGATGCCGGATGAGCTAGAGGTCAAAATCCACAGCTAGGCACTTTGTCAAAAAAACACATCAGTTGTCAATGTAAAAATTTGATGTGTCCATTTTGCTTTTTGGAGCGTTTCCTGTGGTGGGCACTATGCCTACCAACACAAGTGAGGAGCCATTTTTATTGGGAGACTTGGGGAAATGCTGAGTGGAAGGACATTTCTGGCTTCTCTCAGATTCCAGAACTTTCCAGCACCGAAATATGAGGAAAAAGTTAATTTTTGCCAAATTTGAGGTTTGCAAAGGATTCTGGGTAACAGAACCTGGTGAGTGCCTCAAAGGTCTCTACATTCTGAATTTCCTTAGCTGTCTAGTTTTTACAAATGTACAGGTCAGGTTTGGTAGGTTTCCCACCGTGTCGGCTGAGCTAGAGGCCAAAATCCACAGCTAGGCACTTTCCAAAAAAGAACATCAGATTTCAGTGTAAAACTTTGATGTGTCCATGTTGCGTTTCCTGTCGCGGGCATTAGGCCTACCCACACAAGTGAGGTACCATTTTTATTGGGAGATTTGGGGGAACACAGACTAGAAGAACAAGTGTTATTGCCCCTTGTCTTTCTCTACATTTTTTCCTTCGAACCGTGAGACACTGTGGAAAGAAGATGTCTGTTTGAGAAATGCCCTGAAATTCACATGCTAGGATGGGGACCCCGGAATTCTGAGATGTGCAAATAACCACTGCTTCTCAACACCTTATCTTGTGCCCATTTAGGAAATATAAAGGTTTCCTTGATACCTATTTTTCACTCTTTATATTTCACCAAATTAATTGCTTTACACCCAGTATACAATGAAAACCCATTGCAAGGTGCAGCTCATTTATTTGCTCTGGGTACCTAGGGGTCTTGATGAACCTACAAGTCCTATGTATCCCCACAACCATAAGAGTCCATCAAATGTAACAGTATATTGCTTTTAAAAATCTGGCATAGCTGGAAAAAGTTATAGAAGAAAACATGGACAGAAATGGCTCTCCTTTTCACATAAATTTTCACTTTTTTTGTTTTAGCTGTTACTTTCTATAGGAAAACCTTGAAGGATCTACACAAATGACCCCTTGCTGAATTCAGAAATGTGTCTACTTTTCAGAAATGTTTAGCTGTCCAGGATTCAGCATTGGTTTTATAACCATTTATGTCACTAACTGGAAGGAGCCTGAAAGGACAACAAATAGTAAAACTTTGGTATGTCCCAGTAAAATACCAAAATTGTGTTGAGAAATGTGGTTTTCTTATTCAAGTCTGCCTGTTCTTGAAAGCTGAGATGATGGTGATTTTAGCACCGCAAACGTTTGTTGATACCATTTTCAGGGGGAAAACCACAAGCTTTGTTCTGCAGCCCTTTTCCCATTTTTTTTTAAATAAACAAAATTGTAGCTGTATTTTGGAAATAGTCTTGGTCTATTCCAGGGGAACCCACAAACTCTGGGTACCTATAGATTCCCTAGGATGTTGGAAAAAAAGTACGCAAATTTGGCATGGATAGCTTATGTGGCCAAAAGGTTACGAGGGCCTAAGCGCAAACTACCCCAAATAGCCAAAAAAAGGTATGGCACAGGAGTGGGAAAAGGCCTGGCAGTGAAAGGGTTAAAAGTTTCACTATGATGGGGCGAGCTTTGTTCTGGGCACTGGATCTGCTGATGTTTACTTCACACCTCTGGGTCAGCATCATTCCGGCCTGGTTCAGATGTAGAGGCACTATTTTCTTGAGCCTTGTGGTCTTTCGCAAGTTGAAGTGCAATTTGGGCTGTAACTTCTCTGTTTTGCCTATGTGCACACATAAGTCCACCAGAGACCACAGATGCAGCACGCAGCAATTTGATTAGTGAATTTAGCGATGTTGCCATAGCTGCCACAATGGGCATCTGCAGTATTCCACCATCTTGGGCAGCAAAGAGTAGGAATTCTGTATATGGTCAATGGCAGTGACTAGTGGGGCTCCCTCCGATGGAGTGTGCTTACTCAGAGTGTGTCATGGGGTCCCCCATGCCCACTGGTGTCCCACAGAGTTCCCTCAGCACCTTCTGCATGGGCCTCTAGAGTCAGGTAAGAAACACTGCCCGCAACAAGCAAGTTCACAGCAATATAGTCACTGTTGCAGTGAGATCTGATGGAAGCACAAAGTAATCCACACTGTCCCCCAGGCAGGACGCAGCATAGGCAGCTCCTAGCATGCCATTCCAGTGTGGTCATGCAGAGGTTCACAGGAAAGCACACGCTGCTGAGGCGAGAGAAGCATGCAGCTGCAGGTGTAGTATACCATAGTCTGCTCCTCCGGAAGTAGCACACAGGGACCGTAAATCCTCCCTGCCACATCCCAGGCCTCTGTGCAACTGGGCCACAGCACAGGGGGGTCCATGGGCTCCTTGCCTCTCTCTGCCATGCAGTGTCCCCACTTTCCTCAGAGGGCCCCAAGTAGTTATCACGGAGGCTATCTCAGGCCACGACCCAAGGTCCTAGCATTGAGAATGCAAGTGGGTTTCAACAAGGTCTCCAGGACCCGGTCACCCTCCGCTCCCTATCTGTTGTCGCTGGTTTCTATGCAGGGCCCCATCCCTCATGTGGGGCTCAACGATAGGCACACATGCCCTCCCCATGCATTTAGGGATCAGGTTTGGATGCAGCAATCTCCAAATTGTCATGTTTGCTGCTCCAGAATCGGCCACTCCCCACTCATGGCAGGGCCACAGCAGAGCGGCAGATGGGATCTCTGATCCCCTCACAGGACCCCTTAGTGTCACTCAGGTACCCCACCCAGACTACCACTAAAGCCAGGGTGTATCAAGCCAGCGTAGGCCTCACATTTGGTCCTGGGGCTGGCTAACCGCTGCCAACTGACTTGCAGCCCCAGTCGTTGGGTCTCTCTGTGTGCGCTGAAAGGCGCCCGCTTCATGCTGACTTGATCATCGCATGATAATCAGGGGCCACAGGCACGCAGATGTCCATGACCACACAGCGTGGTCCAGGCACAGCAGCAGTTATGAGCTAGCAGCAGCCCCCTATAGGCATATTTTCAGAACAGCAATGATCTTTGTCGAATTTGGGCATTGTGTAGGTGGCTTCAACCAGGATGATGCAGGACTGAGTCATGGCCGAATGAGTTAACCAAGATGGTGGGCATATTGAGGCTGGGCAAGCTTCGCCTTTAAAACAAACACTGTTTTATATTTCTACTGCATGGGATGCTTTTTAATCATTAAATGATGGGTTCTATGAGCATGCTAAATCCTATTGTTAAGTTCCTCCTGATATAAATCCATCTCTTTGCAACACTTTTTAAATTAAGGAGATTGAGGGCCCAATGTAGAATTGGTGGTCAGCATAAAGGCAGCTAGGGTGGCTGAGGACTTCACATCTAGCACCATGCCTTTACTCCACCTGCAATACTCAGATTCACTGCCAGCCCTGTAATGACCTCTGTGTGTATAAATGACCTGTTGTCATCAGTGGCTAGTTATAGGTATGTCAGTCTTTTCATAGGAAGAGCACCCACCATGCACAATCTTTGAATTAATAATTTTAAAGCAAAGTAATAGTATCACTGATGTCATAGACGATGCCATGAGTGATGTAAAAGGTGGGGTAAATAGCAGTGCATGGTGGGGACATGAGTTATAGTTAACTTAGGGCACAATTTATAGTTACTTGAGGTAACTGTAACTATACCTACTGAACTTCTATGGTTTTGTGTGTGTAAATTCTGAACCTAACAATAATGGACCTGTAGCCTTTGCTTTTATATGGAATTTCAATTTTTTTAAATGTTGTTTTCCAAACTATAGTGTCCCTGTAACCTTTGGGATTTAATGTAAAATAATATTCTGGGTTGCAGCTGCGGGTAGGTTCTCCGGCAGGGACTTGACAAGCAAAACATTTGCAATATTCTCATGGCTCACATTTTTCCAAGGAGCCCATTCTCTAATATAGGAGGGCCTACCTAAAATTAGGGCACCTAGGCTTATATGTAAGCTGTATTTCACATTCCTACATATTACAGACACAATCAGGGTCTCTGTAGTGAGGACTAGGTTTTTATTTTAGGTTCTGAAGAAACAATACTTGATCCTTCAGTGACAAACACAGGCGTAAAACATGTCGACCTACACACTGGGTTGAAGGTAATTTCCTTTTTCCCTCTTCTTTCCTTTTGTTGGGGTGAGTACAGGAACATTACTTCCTTTAGCACTCGCCCCTTTGCATTTAACCTTGACATAGACCCTTTAGGAATTCAATAAACATACAGGTTTGAGGGCCTATAGCCAATTTAAAATTTCACTTTCCAGTCCTTCACTACCCTCACCTACAGGTATGAATTAATTCATGTATGCACTTACCAAAAGACCACTGGCAAAAAAACTCCCTGCGGGGCCCGTCGGGCATTGCTGCGCTGGCCCAATGAGGAGCTTGTCTGAGGATGAAGCATGACACCCATTTGGGTGTGTGAGGGCACTTGTTTCTAATTAAAAAAGTACCCAGATTGACCTGTGTCTCACACATGGGTCCTAGTGGGACCTCCCATTTCAGGACAGTGTACTTTGATGTACTGTGTATGCTAGTTGGGGGACAGTATACTGGACCAGTAAAATCTCCCAACTCCCTCATTGAATGAAGTAATATTTAATTACCATAAAGTAACCCAACCTCTGCCGCACACGGCAGAGGGTTGGCTGCGGGTCCTGGCCTGCAGCCTTGCCCTGAGGTCAACCCCCCCACATTAAGCCAACCCTGCACTGTGCATAGAATTTGGCTGTGCATGACTGGGGTTGAGGCCAGGCCCTGCAGCCAACCCTCTAAAGGCAGCTAACCCATGGACTGGGCTGCTTTTTGTCTTGGGGGACCCCCATCCTCTGGAGTCGGGGTATTTTTGTCGGGAGAGATGGGCACTGGACCCCCTCCCCAGGCCAAATGTGGCTCTAGGGACCTGGCACTATATTTGATGGAGAGGGACACACAGTCACCCTCCTTGGGGCTGATTTCAACCTCGGGAATCTCATACCCATGGCCCAGCACATTTTGTGGGAGATGTGGGCATGTGTCCCCCTCCCTGGGACGAATTCAGCCCTGAGGACCCCATCCCCCAGAGTGTAGTGGGATACATGGCCCCTCCCTTGGCCTGTTTTGGCCCTAGGGACCCTATCTGCGGCCCAGCCAGCAAAGGGCGGGTATCCTGCTACCCACCCATGGCCTCCACCATTTCTTCATTGGGGGGACCCCCAAGGCCCCCACAGCCCCAGCAGGCTCCCCACATCCAGGGGGAGACAGCATTGCTCCCACTCTCAGGGAGCAGCTAAAAACTGCTGATACCTGCAGCTGAGAGCAATTTTCAGATTTGTTTCCTTGCCTGCATCACTTCAGACTTAGAAACAGATATGAAGTCTGCTGGCATGAACACTTTTACAGCTTCTGCCAGCTGGGAGCGGACTTTATGTTTGCTCTCCCTTGGTAGATGCTTAGAAATTGCTCCAGCCAAGCGACAGCAAACACAGGTTTCCCTGCTCACGCCGCTGTGGGCAGGGAAACCACTATGTTCAGGAGTGGGAACACCAGGGCATAGCAGAAGCTGGCCCTGGGGCATGGGGTACTCAGGGCTAATAATGGCTCCTGGTGGGGGCTCTGTGACTTCTTTCCTCTTTGTTATAGTAGCTGGACCTTTTTGAAGCGGTCCCGGGGCTGAAATTGGAGAGCAGTCCCCACCCCATTGCTAATATGGCTGGGCCCTGTGGAATGAGGTCCCTGCCACCAAAATCAGACCAGGGAGGGGGGGTGCCTGCCCTCTCCCTATTTTTCAACTTCGGCTGGCCCTTGGGGCCTCGGGGGACGGGGTCTCCCGGAGCCAAAATTGGCCCAGGAGTGGGCTGTGTGCCCCTTCTAACTTTTAATAAGGCCAGGTCCCGGGGGATGGACCCCTGGGGCCAAAATCAGCCCACGGAGGGGGGGGCTGACTTCCGAGCTCCAAGACTGCTGCCACCACTTCCTGGTTGAAGTGGTGGCGGCCAATCAGATCTCAGTATGAGATCTTTCAGATCCTCAGACTCTATGACCCTGATTTATACTTTTATTTCGCGCCGCATTAACGTCATGTTTTGACGCCGAAGCGGCGCAAACATACAAAATACAATTGTATTTGGTAAGTTTGCGCCGCTTTGGCATCAAAACATGGGGCTAATGCGGTGCAAAAAAAGCATAAATCAGGGCCTATGTGTCCCTATATACACATAAATCTTTTTTTCATTATTACTTACAAACTACTGAACAAATTTACCCCAAATTAGAAAAAGAGATCTTTGTGGACTAAGATCTAGCTTTCTGCCACATTTGGAGTTGTTCCATTCAGGGGTTCAGGTTGTAGTTGTGTCTAAAGTCTCTATGGCATATCGCATGGAAAACATTTGTTTTGAGACCCCCACCTTTTTCTCAGCACCCACTTGACGAATCACCCTGAAATGTTCCAGACCGTAGCTTAATTGACTGCCACACTACTTTTGAAAATATGAAGATTCATCAAACAGGACCAAAGTTATTAGCAAAACATAACTATAACTACCTACCGGTAACCTCCAGTAGGTAATAGATAGATAGATAGATAGATAGATAGATAGATAGATAGATAGATAGATAGATAGATAGATAGATATTATGCCAACAGAGCAAATTTTACTCCATCAGCTTACGCCAGGTGGTCTGCCTGACTCAAAATAGGGCGGGTGGAATGAGAGTTTGGCAGATAGGGTACTCTATCCTGAATACAATGGAGTTCCCTGTCTGCAAAACTCTAAATCGCCCCTGAGTAATTGCTCCACAAAGGTGAATTGAGAAGAACTGGAAAAACATAGGGGGTCATTACAACCCTGGCGGACGGTGTTAAAGGTGCGGTAATACCGCAAACAGGCCGGCGGACAAAAAAAGGGAATTATGACCGTGGCGGAAACTGCCAACAAAGACAGCCACTTTAACACTCCGCCCACCACGGCGGTACAGACAAGCAGCGTGGCGGTCACCGCCAACAGACAGGCGGAAGACAGTGTACCACCCGCAGTATCACAACCCGCCAATCCGCCACCTTTTCCGGGGCGGATTCACTGTGGATAAAAACACGGCGGAAACAGCTTTTGCAATGGGAAAACGCTCACCTCTACACATCCCACAAGGAAGGAGGCCACCATGGAGCCGGAATTACAATTCCTCCCTGCCCTTGTCTTCCTACTCATCTACGAACACCAGCGCCAGCGGCGGCGAAGACAACGGTGAGTACTGCACCTATGACATAGGGGAGGGGGGAGGCAAAAGTCAGGGGGACACACATGCAACACCCCCACCCTCGCACATTACAAAACACACACCAATGCATTTCCAAACATCACAGTAAGAACCCACAACCCCCCCGGAAGAATGCAAAGACAAAAGGAAATAAGTTCAAACATTGTAATGTATCAAAATACATGTACCAAATATATACATATATATATAAACACATTCAAAAGTATATACATTATGAGAAGTAGTGCAGATATGCACATATCAATGTCCGTGCACCACTGGGCCAAAAATGCATGGGCGAGGCCCACACAAGATACCTGTCCACAAACGGAGAGAACTCTGCAGGGGCATCAGAGAGAAATACAACAGGCACCTCAGGGGGAAGGGAAGGGGGGGCACCTCAGCCAGATTACAGCAACACGCCACATCCACGACGGGGCTCCATGCCCATTGATGTATCCTGGGGAGGGCAAAGCCACAGTCTCTCAAGTCTCTACAGAGGGTGGGTTGCCCACTGTACCATCCTGAGGAGTGCAAAGCCACAGTCTCTCAAGTCTCTACAGAGGGTGGGTTGCCCACTGTACCATCCTGGGGAGTGCAAAGCCACAGTCTCTCAAGTCTCATAAGTGGGTGGGTTGCCCACTGTACCATCCTGGGGAGTGTAAAGCCACAGTCTCTCAAGTCTCACAAGTGGGTGGGTTGCCCACTGTACCATCCTGGGGAGTGCAAAGCCACAGTCTCTCAAGTCTCTACCGTGGGTGGGTTGCCCACTGTACCATCCTGGGGAGTGCAAAGCCACAGACTCTCAAGTCTCTACAGTGGATGGGTTGCCCACTGTACCATCTTGGGGAGTGCAAAGCCACAGTCTCTCAAGTCTCACAAATGGGTGGGATGCCCACTGCCATATCCTGGGCAGTGCAAAGCCACAGTCTCTCAAGTGGATAACAGTCTACACTGGTTCTGGAGGGGGACTGGTGCCCAGAGTGCTCCATCCTGTTAAGGACAGAGGTACTGGATGGATCTCTCCACTGGCTCTGGAGGGGGAATGGTGCCTAGACTGGATTAGGCTCCCCGTGACAGTTCCTGTACTGTCACTGTCCCAGCTGTACATGGGATAACGATGCTTGATGTGGCGGTGTTTTCCTTCTGCAGCGGTGCTCTGCCCTGTTCAGCGGTGCTTTGCCATGGCGGTCTCTGGCCTGTTCAGCGGTGCTTGCCCTGTTCAGCGGTGCTTTGCCATGGCGGTCTCTGACCTGTTCAGCGGTGCTTTGCCATGGCGGTCTCTGACCTGTTCAGCGGTGCTTGCCCTGTTCAGCGGTGCTTTGCCATGGCGGTCTCTGACCTGTTCAGCGGTGCTTGCCCTGTTCAGTGGTGCTTTGCCATGGCGGTGTCTGGCCTGTTCAGAGGTACTTGCCCTGTTCAGCGGTGCTTTGCCATGGTGGTCTCTGGCCTGTGCATTTGTGTGTGGCATGACGGTCCCTCATTGCCCAGCGGGGGTGTGGCTGCCGGGGCCCTCCTGGGCACTGACTCCGGCGGTGGTCTCCTAACCAGTGACGATACTTCTGCCCTCCTGGGCACTGACTCCGGCGGTGGTCTCCTGACCAGTGACGACGGTGCTGGCGGTGGCGTCCCGGCCGCTGGGGAGGATGCCACCCTTCTCCGCCGTGCTGCTCTCACCAGGTTGTGCAGACTTCTTCTGGCACTTCACCACCTTTGGAGGAGTCACAGCTGACTCTGCAATCCTCCTGGGACCCTTGTGAGTAGTTTTGCCTCCAGGAGTCTTCACCCGGTCCCGTCGGCCACTTTCCAACTTGAGATGCTTTACAGGGGGTGGACTGGCAGTGCCTTTGCTCCGTGTCACACTGCCTGCCCTGGTGACTGGTGCACTCCACACACCTGTAACACGCACCACTGGTACTGGAGTCTTTTTGGCTGAGGCGCTACGATGGGACTGATGAATTGGAGGGGTGGGGGTGGGGGCAAAGAGGTCAATGTTGCAGAGGGACAGTTTCTGACGAACACTGGGATGGGTAGCTGGAGGGGGTCTGGGAGTGGAGGAAGAGGAGGTGGTTGTAGGAGGTGTAACGTTAGGTGTTTTGGGTGCAGGTGCAGGTACTGGAGGCTGTCGTGAGGTGGATGGATGTTGGGTGTGTGGGTGCCCGCGTTTGTGTACTTTGGGAGGGGGCGTCACAGACACACTGGGAGAGGACACAGGGGACGTGTAAATGGGAGTGGGGGTGGTGAGTGCAGGTGAGCGGGGTGTGGTGCTGGGCGTTCTGGTGCGAGTCCTAGTGCCTGTAGATGTAGTGCATGCAGGTTAGAGTGTAGACAATACTGGGAGGGAGGAGGGAGGCGAGGAGGAGGGGGACCCAGTGGAGGCAGTGGATGTTGCTGTGTCTGCATGTATGTGATGCTTGTGTGAGTGCCTGTGGGTTGTGTGGTGCCTATGTTTGCCTGAGCTACTTTTGGGTGTTGAGGTGTATGCATGCTTGTCTGATGGTGTGCATGGGACAGGCTGGGGTACAGGGGATTGGGTCTGGGTGGAGGAAGTTGGAAGGGGGAGGTTAGAGACAGGGACAATGGCTGCCATCAGTGCTGAGGGCAGAGATTGCAGGGTTCGATGATGGGCAGCCTGACCAGAATGAATGCCCTCCAGGAATGCATTAGTGTGTTGCAACTCCCTTTCTACACCCTGGATGGCAACCACAATGGTAGACTGCCCAACAGTGAGTGACTTGAGGAGGTCAATGGCCTCCTCACTGAGGGCAGCAGGGGTGACTGGGGCAGGGCCTGAGGTGCCTGGGGTGAAGGTGATGCCCACCCTCCTGGGTGAGCGGGCACGGGGCGAAAGCTGAGGGGCTGCTGGGAGGGCAGTGCTGGTAGGGGAGGTGGCGGCTGTACCTGTAGAAGTGGGGGGCACAGATGGTGCCGCCACCACAAGGGAGCTCCCATCGGCGGACGAGTCCATGTCGCTGGTTGGTGATCCGGTGACCGACGTGTAGCTCCCCTCCTCCTCCGTCCCACTGGTGCATTCTGAGTCCGTGGTGTGGCCCTCCATGGCCATGTGGGATGCAGCTCCCTCGTGCTCTGGTGCCACTGTACCTCCGCCTGATGATGCTGATGCACACAAGAACAGGGAGAGCACAAAAAGGGGGAGGGGACGACAGAAGAAAGACAGGTTGAGTGCATGGCTTACCGCTACCGTTGGCGGACAATACAGACACAGCAGCCCGCCGCACTACGCCGTGCTCTTGGCCTCTGCAGGTGCAATTCCTGGGATATGGCCTACATGGCTATGGTGGCCATCTGCACACATGGATGCCACAGGGGCATCTATACCTGTACTTGGCCCACTACTGAGGTGGGGTGGAGTGCCACATGCCCTGCATTCCGGAGGGGCCTAGCCTACGTATTTCTGCCTGGCCTAGGTACACCCACAGCCCTCCTCCCACACCCAGACTTCACAACTGCGTGCCAAGTCCCCAGAATGAGTGTGTACTCACCCCCTTGTGTCTGCTGTGATTCCCTCATGCGCCCATCCAACTCAGGGTAGGCCACCGCCAGGATCCGGAACATAAGGGGGGTCATGGTGCGACGGGCACCCCTCCCACGTTGGGAGGCCATCCCCAGCTGAGCCTCCGCCATCTTCTTGCTCCAGCGGCGAATGTCCTCCCATCTTTTCCGGCAGTGGGTGCCCCGTCTCTGGTGGACCCCCAGGGTCCGGACGTCCTTGGCGATAGCACGCCAAATGTCCTTCTTCGGGTGGGCGCTGACCTACATGACATGCACAGGGGAAGAAGAGAAGTCATTACCAACTGCACCGTCGATGTGAGTGGCCCCCAACCCTACCCTTGCCATGTGGCACATGCATTCACAGTCCTTCATGTTCCCTGCACTCTGCCCCCTTCCCTCTTACAACCAGCCCTCTCCACCCAGGCATAGCCCATACAACGTGCTCCCTCTGTACTTACCTGTTGGTCTGGAGGACCGTAGAGTAGCGTGTACTGGGGGAGGACCCCGTCTGCTAGCTTCTCCAACTCCTGAGCAGTGAAGGCAGGGGCCCTTTCCCCAGACGCAGCAGCCATTGTCTCTTCCAGACCGAGGTCACAGCAGCACTTGCAGTGTAGGTCTTCTCCTGTCAAAGATCAGGTATCGAGTGAGTGAACAGATAGAAAATGGCGGTCACGTCTGCGGCGGTGACGTCAGCGGCGGTGCGTATCGTCACCGCTGGCGCACTTCGTCATTGGCTCCTGGGACCCTTTGGGTCCAATGTTAACCAATGCAGCATTGCGCCACGGTCTACGACCGCCTACCGCGACGGTGTACAACGCCAGCGCAGATACCTCACATTCCCATTGTCCCAGTTTAGAGGTCAGGCAGCTGCCATTTCAGGGTCCCACATGGCTTCATTTACTACTGCATCACAAATAGCTAGGCCTACACTCAACACACATACAGGAACAGTTTTGTCTTTGGTGTTGTGTTCTGTGTATCTGTGGGTACATACCTGGGAATTTGTTGACTCTGTGGTCGCTGTTGTCCTTCCTAGGCACCGTCAGCTGGGACATTTGAGAAGATGGCGGAATCCTCCAGTGTACCGACCGCTGGTGGACCCGTTGACAATGGAGGAGCGACATTTAATCATCACCTACAGGTTTGACCGTGCCACTATCCAGGAACTATGTACCCAGTTTGAGCCAGACCTGATGTCACCAATTCGCCATCCCACTGGAATCCCCCCTGACGTGCAGGTGCTATCAGTGCTCCTTTTCCTTGCTAGTGGGTCTTTTCAGACAACAGTGGACATGGCATCAGGGATGTCCCAGCCTATGTTTTCCAAAGTGTTGTCCCGAGTGTTGGCTGCCCTGCTGAAACACGTAAGGAGATACATCGTTTTCCCTGAGGTCGAGGATTTGCCCAAAGTGAAAGGTGACTTCTATGCCCCCTGGACATATCCCCAACATCATAGGTTCCATTGATGGGACACATGTAGCTCTGGTCCCCCCCCATAGGAGTGAACAGGTGTACAGAAACCGGAAGAGTTATCATTCCATGAATGTACAGATGGTATGTTTGGCATACCAGTACATCTCCCAGGTAAAATGCTATGTTCCCTGGCTCAGTGCATGACGCCTACATCCTGCGGAATAGCAGCATCCCTTATATGATGGGTCAACTCCAGAGGCACCGTGTGTGGCTATTAGGGGACTCTGGTTACCCCAACCTTTCCTGGCTATTGACCCCAGTGAGGAATCCCAGGACCAGGGCAGAGGAACGCTACAATGAGGCCCATGGGCGGACTAGGAGGGTGATCGAACGCACCTTCGGCCTCCTGAAGGCCAGGTTCAGGTGCCTCCATATGACAGGTGGTTCCCTATTCTACTCACCCAAGAAGGTGTGCCAGATCATCATCGCCTGCTTGATGCTTCACAATCTTGCTTTGCGACGCCAGGTGCCTTTTCTGCAGGAGGATGGTCCAGATGACGGTGTTGTGGCAGCTGTGGAGCCTGTGGAGCCTGTGGACAGTGATGAGGAGGATGCTAAGGAGGAAGACATAGACAACAGGGAGTCAGTCATACAGCAATATTTCCAGTGACACACAGGTGAGAACAATTTTTTTTTAACATTACATTCACTTTCACACTTCTACCTCTATCCTGTCTGTCATTTAATAGCACTATTTGGTCACTGAGTTGTACCTTTCCATTACGGTTTCACAGGTGTGGTTACCAATGTGTGTCATCTGCTTGCATCCTTCAAGGACTTGTGATGTGTGACATAGGTATGTTGGCTTTACAATTGAGAACGCATTTTGACAGTCATTGATAATACAAATTTACCAAATCACAGACTGACTCCAGATTGTTTTGTGGTTCAAGGGGGTTTATTTAAGTGCTCAAAAATGGAGGGGGGTTGGAAAATGGTGATGGGGGACGGTGGAGGAATGTCTATGGCAGAGTCCAGTCTATTGGTCACACAGGTGCACTGCCCATATGGGCATAGGGAGTGGAGCTGGGGCAGTTTAAGTATGGACAGGGTAACAAAGTGGGACAGTGGGAGGTCAATCAGGGTGGTCTCATTTCCTGGCGGGGGTCTTGCCATCTTGCTCTGTCCTGTTCCTGGATCTCAGGGACCGCTTGCGTGGGGTTATATGACGGAACACCGAATTTTAAACTAAAACTAACCTTAACAACGAGGTCGGAACACCGACCTCGTCTTTACTACCAATGATTTTACCACGAATGCCTTAACAACGATATTTCGTTGTAAAGGCATTCCTGATAAAATCATTAGCAATAGGCACCATTCACCCTACATCCCTCACCCCACTCCCCCAACCCCACCCAAAAACCTAAAACCCACTGACCCCCCACCCACTCCCCAAAACCAAAAACGCACCACCCCCCCAACCCCACCCTAAAACCTAAAACCCCCTGACCCCCCACCCACTCCCCAAAACCAAAAACGCCCCACCCCCCCAACCCCACCCCAAAACCTAAAACCCCATGACCCCCCCACCCACTCCCCAAAACCAAAAACGCCCCACCCCCCCAACCCCACCCTAAAACCTTAAACCCCCTGACCCCCACCCACTCCCCAAAACCAAAAACGCCCCACCCCCCCAACCCCACCCTAAAACCTAAAACCCCCTGACCCCCCACCCACTCCCCAAAACCAAAAACGCCCCACCCCCCAACCCCACCCTAAAACCTAAAACCCCGACCCCCCACCCCCTCCCCAAAACCAAAAACGCCCCACCCCCCAACTCCACCCCAAAACCTAAAACCCCCGACCCCACACCCCCTCCCCAAAACCAAAAACGCCCCACCCCCAACCCCACCTCAAAACCTAAAACCCCCTGACCCCCCACCCCCTCCCCAAAATCTAAAACCCCCCACTTACCTGAGTCGTCACCTTGTCATCTGCATCGTCCTCCTCAGTCGACTCCCTTGTTTGTACCTTAACCATGCATGTTCGTTGTTCAGGACATGCGTGGTTAAGGCACAAAATAACGAAGTCGTGGTTAAAGAAAGCGTTGTTCCGCTTTCGTTAACCAGGACTTTGTTATAAAAAATTCGGCATAAAGGATGTTTACCCTTGCGTGGTGGTTGTCCGTCTGCAGGGGGTGGGATGCTGGTGTGGTGGTCCTGTGGCGGGGCGTCCTGTCCACTAGCGCCGGTGGAGGTGGTGGGCAGTTCATCGTCTAGGCTAGTGTCAGGGGCCCCTTGGAGTGCCACGGTGTCCCTCATGGTCTTTTGTATGTCCTTCAGCACCCCTACGATGGTGCCCAGGGCGGAGCTGATGGTCCTGAGCTCCTCCCTGAACCCCAAATACTGCTCCTCCTGCAGGTGCTGGGTCTCCTGAAACTTGGCCAGGGCCGTCGCCATTGTCTCCTGGGAGTGGTGGTATGCTCCCATGATGGAGGAGAGGGCCTTGTGGAGAGTGGGTTCCCTTGGCCTGTCCGTCCCCTGTCGCACAGCAGCCCTCCCAGTTCCCCTCTGTTCCTGGGCCTCCGTCCCCTGGACTGTGTGCCCACTACCACTGCCCCCAGGTCCCTGTTGTTGTTGGGGTGGTGGGTTATCCTGGGTTCCCTGTAGTGGTGGACACAAAGCTGATTGATGTGTCCTACGTACGGAGGAATGGGCCCGCTGGGTGGGTGCTGTGCTGGTGTTACCAGAGGGTGGAAGGTCAGTGTTGGGCTGTGCCTGTGCAAGGGGAACCGACTGTCCCGAGGCCCACGATGGTCTGGGCTGGTCATCAGGATCCAGTAGGGCAGAGCTGCTGTCATCACTGTGGGCCTCTTCTGTGGGTGGAGTGGAGATGTCTGGACCCTCCTGTGTGGTGACGTTCCTTAGTGGTCCTGCAGGGATATAAGAGCATGATTATTGCATCTGTGTGTGTCATGGTGTGCAATGGGTGGGTGTGTGTGTACCCCAGTGCAAGCATTCCTGTGTATGGGTTTGTGTGATGATGGTTAGGGGGTTGTTATGGGTATGTGCAGTGAGCATGCTTTGGTGAAGGGTGACCATGCTTAGTTGTGTCATGCAGGGCTTGGTGTTGGGATGGGTGGTTTGTGTTATGAGTACATTAGTGAGGAGTTAGAGTGATAGGGTAGGGGGTGAGGGTGTGTGATAGCATGCAGGTAGGGTGGGGGATATGATAGTTAAGATTTGACTTACCAGTGTCCATTCCTCCACCGACTCCTCCGAGGCCCTCTGGATGCATGATGGTCAAGACTTGCTCCTCCCATGTTGTTAGTTGTGGGGCAGGAGGTGGGGGTCCTCCGCCAGTCCGCTGAACCGCAATGTTGTGCCTGGAGACCACTGAATGCACCTTCCCCCGTAGGTCGTTCCATCTCTTCCTGATGTCCTCCCGATTTCTTGAATGCTGTCCCACTGCGTTGACCCTGTCGACTATTCTGTGCCATAGCTCCATCTTCCGGCTATGGATGTGTGTTGCACCTGTGAGCCAAATAGCTGTGGCTCTACCCGTAGGATTTCCTCCACCATGACCCTGAGCTCCTCCTCGGAAAACCAGGGGTGTCTTTTGCGTGACATGGGGTGGTTTGGGTGATGTGTGGGGTGGTGTCAGTGTTGATGTGTGTGGTAATTTGTAGTGGGGTGTGGTGTATTGTGCGTGTAATGTTGTGTGTGTGATGGTGTTGTGTGGTGGGGTTCTCAGTTGCTGTGCTCTCTGTCTCTCTGGCCTTCAGTCGTGACTTGTGGTCGTAGGGGTTTGTTGGTGATGTGGGTGTGAGTTTTATATTTTGTTGAGTGTGTGGGAGTGGTGTGTGTATGTGTATCAGGTGTGTGTATTTCGAATTGTCCAATGTGGCGGTGTTTTGGAGATGTGTGTGTATTATGAGCGCAGCGGTGTGTACCGCCAATGGAATACCGTGGTTGAAAGACCGCAGCGTGGATTCGTGGGTCGTGATAGCATGGGCGTGTTTCTGTTGGCGTGACGGTGGAGGATTTGTTTTCGCCAGTTTTACACTGACCTTTGGTGTGGCGGACTTGTGTGGGTGTCTGAGTTTCGGCGGATTCCGAGATGTGGGTCATAATAGCTGTGGTGGAATTCCGCAGCCGCGGCGGTGTGTTGGCGGTCTTCTGCACGGCGGTAATCGGCTTTTACCGCCAATGTTGTAATGACCCCCATATTGTTTTCTGATTTAAAGATGTGAAATGTTTCACTTTGCCTGGAGGATGTGAAGAAGTGGATTATTAGACAGTGATTATTCTTTTGAAGTGTTCCTGATTCTTGAATTGTTACAATTGATTACTAAATTAGCAAATTCCACGTAAAATAAAAACAGAATCCACAACAAACTGATTTTAGCATGCTTGTTTTTTTCCCACTTGTTTGGCTTTGAATATCATTATCAATGAATTGATATTATCGAAAGACTGATAAAAAAGTAAGACAGACCCTCATTTATCATGCCATTTTATGCTCGTTAAGCCTCTGATTTGTAAAATGAGAGCCATTCTAACTGCAAAATGGCATTTTTAAGTTCACCAAACCCAATAAGCAATTGCGGTAATATGTTATCGAATATGACTGAGTCACTAATAGGGTTTGGGAATAGAAACCAAATCGGTATTGGGAAGGATCGTCTTAAGGGTGTCCCTTCCAAATACCGATTCCTATTACTCATTAATATTTTCCCACCTCCTCAAAAGTGATAATGAGCCATTCCCAAATGTGAAGGAGTCCTCAAGGGATCTTCCCCTATTCGTGAATGTTCAGAAAACCACTTCTTTATGAGCAGGCAGTGGTTCATGAAACTACTGCCTGCTCCTAAGAAAGTTTTTTGTGATAAAAAGTGTGTGGTGGCTACCAACTCGTGTATCCCAGGAGCTGGTTCCAGGGGTTCAGCTGACTGATCCCTGGAGTCACTGCTTTGACCCAAAGTGCAGCAAGTGCAGTCCTTTTGATGGTGCAGTCTCTCTTTGTGTGATTCCTAGGGCAGTTTGGCAGGCCTTTTTCGGTCCTCTCACCAAACCTCATGTGATCTGAGGGCCAAGGTGCCAGAGGTACAATATTCATTCCAGGAAAGAGCCCTGGGGTACCCCACGTCCTCTAGCCAGTGGGCTATTTGGTCCCCTCCTACCTAGTGACAAGTGTCCTGTGGTATGTGGCACCTGGCTACCCATAAGTACAATATTCTTGCACCTTTCTAGATGGCCTGACTCTTCTTCAGTTGCGAGGAGCTTGGTAGGAGAGAGCTACATACCCTGAGAAAAAATTATTTGTGGATGGGTTTTCCCTCTCTTGCCCGGTCTCCACTTTGTCTGCAGGAACTGAAGGCATCCTGCTCATGGGTGTTACCACTACTTCCCTCACAAAGTCAGTTTCCCCTTTGAAGCTTGCCTTTTGGGCTAACATCCTGAGTGTCCATCTTGGGAGAGGAGATCACACCTCACTCTATGGCAACTGCCTTTGTTCCTGGGCCTGGGAATCGTTCACACATCTCCCCAGGTAGGCAGAAAGCTGTTTGGGTACCATGGTCTTTGTGAGGGCACTGAGCTAGCTGGAATAAAGAGAAGCAACTTTCTAAAAGTTGCTAAACTTTAATTGCGACTTAAAATTCAACGTGGGCATCACATTGGGTTTAATACCATGATTAATTTGATACCTTACATGACCCAACAATGTAGTCCCAATTAGAAGTTAACCAGTCTGGTGTGCCAACCAGTAACCATGTGTTAGCCAATGTGGCTTCTAACTTATCTATAGCAAAATGACAATTTGGAAGTGTTGCTGGTAAGACATATGAATATTATATGTCCTACTTAACAATGCACAGCTCCCTGCCATCGGGCTCTATAGACCTTCATTATGGGAGACTTACATATATTGTTAAGGGAAGGGGTAACTTTGCCATTGGTTTAAATGACAAAGTCAAACTGGCAGTGTAAACACTGCCCTTCCAGTCTGCAGTGGAAGGCTGGGAGCCATTTTGTACTTTGTCACACACAGGGTGGCACAAACCGTACTGCCGTCCTAAGTGGACACTCTGCCTTACATGCCCTGGATACCATATACTAGGAATTCATAAGTCAGTCCTTGCAATTGGATGTAGGCTCTTCAAAAGGTGTTTTTTATAAGGTTAGAATATTAGCATTGAGGTCTGGTTAGCAGGCCTCGGTGCACTCTCGAATCGAAAACCAACAGCACCATTCAAAAAATGTGGTGGTTAACATGCAAAAAGAGGCGTTTCCTTACATTGACCAGTACTTAGAAATACCCACCCCAAACCCCCAAAAACATCCTTACAACCCTCAACCATAACCTACCCCCAACCCTAAAACACCCTTAACACCCTATGGCCCTACCTATCCCTAAACCCTAAAATCACCCTTATCACCCTATATTCTTGCCCATCACTAAACAAAAAAAAACACCCTTTCCAACCTGTATCCTTACCCACTGCTAATTCCTAAAAATACTAGGCCCGGGCGGAGTGAATGGAGTTCGGCTTTGCAGAATTCTGTAGAGTTGAAAAAAACTTAGTGGAATTCCACAAAGGTGGAGTTCTGTGCCACATGGAGTCCTCCTGAATGTGCCCATCTCGGAAGCGCTAAGCAGGATTAGGCCTGAACAGCCAGGCCTGACCCTGCTTAGCGCCTCCGAGATGGGCGCATTCAGGAGGGCCATAGGCAGTGAAAGCTCCCATTTCGGGCATCTTGTGCACCGGCCTGTCCTGTGTGTAGTGCAAACAGGGCAGGCTGGTCCACAAGAGGCCTGAATTGGCAGCTTTCTTTAGCTGCCTATGGCTCTGGCCTGAATTCAGGCCAAGGCCAAAGGCAGCAAAAGATGCCAGGCCTGATCTGCACCAGCCTGCCCTATGTGCAGTGCACACTTGACAGGCTGGTGCACAAGAGGCCTGAAACAGCAGCTTTCACTTCCTTACAGCCCTGGCCTAAATTCAGGTTAGGACTGTAGGCAGCGAAAGCTGTCTGGCCTGTTGTGCACACGGGGCATGCTGGTGCACAAAAGGCCTCAAATGGCAGTTTTCACTGTGGACATCACTGGCCTGAATTCAGGCCAAGGCCATAGGCAGTGAAAGCTGCCAGGCCTGTTGTGCACCAGCCTGCCCAGTGTGCAGTTCACATGGGGGCAGGCCTGTGCACAAAAGGCCTCAAACGTCAGCTTTCACTGCCTAAGGCCCTGACCCGAATTCAGGCCAGGGCTGTAGGCAGCGAAAGCTATTGTTTCAGTCCTTGTTTGTGCACCAGTGTGAACAAACAACAACAACAAAAGAGACGAGGACTTACTGGGTCTTCCCGTGGATGCTCCTGCCCTCATCATCTGAGGGCGACGAGTCTCAGTGCAGCTACCCCTCTCTGGACTGCTCCGGTGTGTGCTGCAACCCAGTTATGTGCTGCAAAGTGCAAGTGCAGAGTGTCTGCAATTGCACTGTCACACTGAGCGTTGTTTTTGGGATAACTCCATGCTCCAAGCAGAGCATGGAGTTCCAAAAACTCCCTTAGCTCAACCAGCAGAGCAGAGCTCCCCAAACACCCCTAAAAGATACCCTTACCACCCTGTACTCTTAACTATCCCTAAACCCTAAAACACTCCTACTACCCTATGCAACCTCCCACCGCTAAAAGCACCCCTAACACCCGAGGTCTTTGGGTACATGTAGCACTACTTTACTAGGGACTTATAAGTAAATTAAATGTGCCAATTGGGTGTAAGGCAAATTTATCATGTTTAGGGGAGTGAGCTCAAGCACTTTAACATTGGTAATACTGGTTAGCAGTGGTGAAGTGCAGTGAGTCTTAAGATCAACAATAGCTAATTCAGCAAATTACTATGTGAGTGCTGCATAAATACTGCATATTGCCTCTACATTAAGCGTCACTGCTTTTGTGACAAGCTACCAGAGGAGTAAGTACAGGTTTTTTGGTGACTTTTGTGGTTCACCCTGACAAGAATTGTGTTCATCACTTGAGAGGGACTCTTACCCCCTCAACTACTAGCCCAATTTCTTACAGTGGACACAGTATGTGGCCTTCAGCTATGGCGTAGGCCTAGCATACCACCACAATTGGCAGCACCCAGCGGCCACTAGCAGCCAGGTGTGGCATTTATCCACATTCAGTGGTCATTCCTCCGAACCAATGAGGCTCATGTACTGTCCACAGGAGCAGTTTTTGCATTTTCACTTATAATTCATTCGCTATGACAATTGTAATGGTAACTACAACTTTTGGTGCCCCTTTAAAATTTCTTCTCGACCAAAATGCATGCAAGTTTCTAAGATCAAAATTAGGGGTGGACAACATTTTTGTAATTTCCTTTTTTTATAATCTTGTGAAACTTTGGCAAAATTACATGAAAGCAAAATGCAAATCTGTATTTCAGTCCTGGACTTTAACTCAAAATTAGTACTCGTGTCAATTTTGTCACGAGAACGCATGCCAGTCACTGCAAGCACCACAATCAACTGCCACTACCATAATGTTGTTGGCATGTGTTTGCAGCAAATCTTTACTGCAGTGTAAATGTTTATTGTAAATGACACATAATTATTTGAAGAAGCATAATGGCAAAATTTCAGCAATGTTTTACGAGAAGCATGAGGCCAAAAATGATGCAAATTTGCTCAGGCCTCATCAAAATATTTTGTTTTTTTCAAGGTTCGAATAACGTTGACAATATATTGGTAGTCAAGGTACTGGTTTATTTTTTTTTTCTAAGCCAATATTTTTCCCCCTCTATATCGTTCATTCCAAAAAAGTCTGACAACATTTGAGTCTAAGAACACAGAGTCAAGTTGTCCATTAGGATGCTGTATTTGACAATATAAAAGCCCTTGGCAAGTGAAGTATCAGCCTCACAACTACAGTGTTGAAGATAGAAACTCACTGGATTCTATCTAGAACAGATAACAGAAATGACATTGAAATATGTAAAGGTCTAAAGACAAATAAATGGGCCTAAGAAATTGTGAATCTCATGATGTACCTCTCAATGTTCAGTTACCTTCAGAGAACATGTATCTTTGCTGCTTTAGAGGTTGGAGAATTGGTACTCCATCACAAATGTGAGGGATTTTCATCCTTTTTATTAGTAGTGCATTATAATATAGTGAACATGTAATAAGGCAGACATCATATTTCACACATTTGTGATGCATTACCCATCTTCCAGACTATAAATTAGGCCCTTGGTAAGGTACTTGAAAAAAAGGGGAAAAAAAACTTTCAAAGAATTATTAATAATGGTTGCCAAGATAAAATAAGCTATATAGTATAATATAAGCATAGGAAACACATTCATTTATTTTGTTTTAACACATACTAAATGAAAATTCTGAACAGTACACATATTTTCAAGTAAAAAACGGATTCACGTTAAACCTAAGTCATAGTCAATCTAAATCAAAAGGCTAGTTTTGGTTTCAGAAATAGATGTGTGAAATAATTGTATTTCACCAATAGAATGTATTTTATTTCCCATTAATTAATTCATTATATATTATTGCAAATGATCACTGGACATTTTACATGACCTCTTGAGATTCTATCTTGAGAGTTCAAAATGCTTAAAATGCTGCTCCTGTGCACAGGAGCATTTTTTTTCATCTGTTTCCCTGCCAGCTTCACAGTGGATAGGGAACCAGATGAAAAGCCCACACCCAGCAGGCAGCAGCATATTTCTGCCTCCCACCCACTGAGAGCAGGCTTACAGTTTTCTCCTGCTTGGTGGGAGTTGTCAATTAGCTCCCACCAAGCAAAAGCAAACTGCTATGTCCTGAGGGAGGGCACCTAGGGACATAGGGAGCTGGCCCTGTGAGATGTGGTCTCCAAGGCCATTAATGACTCCAGGAGGGAGGCTGCGCAGCTCCCCTCCCTTTCAAAGTGTAGGGCTGAGCCCCAAATGATGGAGTCCCCAAGGCGGATTGCAGCCCACGGAGGGAGGGCTATGTGTCCCCCGTTCCTCATTCTGTATATTGGTCTGGCCCCAGAGAGTTGGTGGCCCCTGGGGCCTCAAACGACACAGGAATGGGGCCCTGCGGTCCCCCTCCTTTTCAAATTTCACTGCTGGGGCCAAGGAGATGGGGTTTCTGGGGGCAATTGTGGCCCAGAGAAGGTCCTGTGGCCCCACTTCCCCCTTTTGGAAACTGGCCTGGCCCCAGGAAGTCCCAGTCCCTGGGGCCAAAAGCAGTGCAAGAGAGAAGCTATGCAACCCACTCTCCCTTAATTGATTCAGCTGGGCCCCACAGGGAGGCAGTCCCCAGGGCCAAATTCAGCTTTAGGGAGGGGACCACACCTGCCCTCCTGCCCCCCAATAACATAAAATCCACCCCTAGCGGACCTGCCCAACCCAGGGGTGGGGGCCAAATTTGAACCTCTATTCGTTGCTCCTCTGCAAATTTGCAGCAATAATTTAAAAACATTTTTTGGCCTCAGCAGGGTCCCGGTGGGACCCTACCACTAGGCCTAAGGGATCAGGGTATTCCTTCTCTGACCCCTTCTGTTTTTTTTAAAAACTTTTTTTGGGAACTCGGCTGAGTCAAAGTCCATAGATGGCTGCCAACACTTCCTGGTGTGGATAGCCAATCAGATCGGCAGAGGATCCTTATCCCTAGATATCTATATTTGTTTTTCCTTTAATAACTCCAAAACAACTGAAGGGATTTACACGAGATTACAAAACAAGATTTTTCGGGACCAAGATCTAGCTTTTTGCAAAATTTAGGGTAATTTCCGTTTAGTGGTTCGGGCTGTAGTCATGTCTAAAATCCCTGTGAAAATTTCATGGAGAACATGCATTTGGGAACCCCCTTTTTCTCTGTCCCCACTTGACAAACCACCCCAAAAGTTTCCAGGCAGTAGCTGAAGTGACCAGGACACTAGCTTTGAAAAGTTTGTGAAGATTCGTCAAATTGTGCAAAAGTTATTAGCAAAATAGAAAACTCTCTGCCCATGGAAACAAGGTCCAGATTTTGAGTTTTGGTGGATGAGATTACTTTGTCACAAATGTGATGGATATCCAGTCTGCCATATTACGATTACATTATATCCTATGAAAATATAGTGGACGGGTTATCCATCACATTTGTGACAGGGTAACCCATCTGCAAACTCTAAATCAGGCCCTAGGTCATAACAATAACTACCTACTGGTGACCGTAATACATATATTTATATATGCATTTTCTGCATTCTGATTGGTGAGCAGGGTGTTTGGACAAAATATAGAAACAAATATTTTAATATAAAATTATCTTTGCAGGATCATATTTCCCTATACTAACTCACCACTAAACGATTTTGGTTTCCAGAATAGCATGCTGCTCACCAAAAAGCACTTCAATGCATCTTCAGGGGTAGTAAACGCTGTATAAATACAATTACAATATCTGGATATTGCTGTATAGGGGAAAAGGTTGGGGAAATTTGTAAAGTATGCTTGTACAAATGTTTTTTTTTGTACATTTAGGGGCTCATTATGAGTGTGGCGGTCAATGCGGAGGTCCGACCGCCACATTACAACCCTGGAGGTCGGACTGCCAGCTCTGTCAGGATTTTGAATCCCGGCGGTCTGGAGGTCCTAATCCACCAGGGCAGCGCTTATGACCTCGTTTTCCACCCGCGATTTCATGGCACCGCCATGAAAAGGCTGGTGGAGAACAGGTACAAGGGGCCACAGGGGAGCCCCTGCACTGCCCATGCACCTGGCATGGGTAGTGCAGGGGTCCCCTTGGCCAGCACCTTCACAATTTTCACTCTCTGCTTTGCAGAGAGTGAACATTGTGAGGGTGCTGGTGCACTATGCAGGTGACAGCATTGCCGCCAGCTTGATTATGAGCGAAAGACAATGCTGTAGCCTGTTTCTGCCCGCTGACCTAGCAGGAAACCCATAATAGCTCAGGCGGGGAGATCACCGTGTAAGCGGCGGCCACCCTGTCTGGAATTTGGCAGACAGAGTATACCATCCACCGAACTCGTAATCAACCCCTTAGTTTTTACATTTTAATGTAGTAATTGTATTATTTTGAAATTTCAAATTATATTTTCAAAGGTAAAAAAAGTTTTGTTGTGTTTGTTGATGTTTACATTTGATCTGTTTCATTTAAATGTTTGCAATGTTTTGATTTCTAAAATGTATTGAGGACAGTTATTATTCTTTCAGTGTTATGTTTATGTTACATTATTTTATGTATACTTTATGATTATTTTAATCAAAAGGGAAGTTAAAAAAAATGTATTGTATTTGTTAATAATTTTATTTTAATACTTCACATTTCATTTTAACTTAAATGTCTTAATTTTTATCTTTAACACTTGAGTTCAATTTATTTTGGAAATAAATAAATGTGTGTTTATTTTTAAGAATGTGGGTTTATAGGGGAATAAGGTGGGGAGATGTTTGAAGTATTTTTCAGTAAATGCAATTTTTATACGATGTTTTACTTTGCTAACATTGTATTTGTAATTTTTCCAACATTTTATATTTTCACATTTCAATATTATTACTATAATGTATTTTTTAATTGTGAAAATTGTGATTACATTGTTACATTAATTATTAAATATTTTATCATTTTTACAGCAAACTTCAATCTATGATCTATGTATTTACAATGTATTTTACTTTTGTATATGCATGTAGGTATTGCATGTATATATTGTTTGTTATTTTAATTAAATTAAGTCATTTTTGTAGTTTATAAGTGGTTTAAACATTTATAATATATTTTGATGTGCACAATTATTAAAAGTTGAGTTTATGTTATTCATTTTTATTTTTAAGGTATTTATACTATAATTAAAGGTATTTTTTTGTAAATATATGACATTTAGTGCCCAACACCTTCTGAAAATAATTTGTATATGAGTTTGAATATTAAATTTAAACTCTTTAGCGGTCAACACCTGTCCTAACTAGTTTATTCTGGAGTGGGAATAGTAAACCTAACCCTTTTCGTGTCCAACGTCTTCCCCAAAGTAGTTTAGATTGTAGAGGGAATGTTACATGTAAGCCCTTAATGTCCAATACCTTCGCAAAAATGTTTATATTGAAGATTTTTTTAACCTTTCTATTGATTTCGATAGGAAAAAAGTCTTTATTTAATTATCATTTTCAGCCCTTTTACAGCTGCCCATATTTTGTACTCTATTAGTGTCTTTTTGAGGTGGAGTTTTTTGCTGTCGGTCGAGGTTCTCTGGATCTGCTTGATGGACAAGGTGAGACGTCTGTTTATATTTTTAGGTTTTTATGAAGGATTTTAGGAGCTGAGAAGATATGAGTAGGGCTGATTAGAATGAGTTACAGTGCTAGTTTTATTTGGTATGGTTGCTTAGTTGTATTTTCTGTTGTGTTGATATGTAGCCTAATGCGGTAGGCCTGGCTTTTATTTAGAAGTAGTATGTTATTTTACTATGTGTATTATGTTTGAAGAGTTGTAATGTTAAGTTTGTATTGTATTTGGGATGTATGTATTGTGAGAGTGGGTATGTTATATATTTTAATAGGTTACAAATCCAGAGTGTAAATTTAGCAGCTATTTAAAAAAAAAAAATCAAGGAAGTTAATTTGGTTTAATTTAACCAGTATTATTTCTTAATTTCCTTTCATTTTTTCCATTGCCCAAAGCGTTTTTTAGTTTCTTGGTTTCATGTTTTTATGGGCTTCAATAACTAAGAATTACATTTGTAGATTTAATTTGAACATTTTCTTTCTGAATTGTGTGCAGTGTTTTACTTTTTAATTTTTAATTTTTGTGTGGATTGGTTTCTTTGAGGTGTATGTGTATCTGGATCAAGAACATCAGATACCTTACTGAAGGAATGATATTTCTAGTCATTTGTGAGTGGAATATATATATATATATATATATATATATATATATATATATATATATATATATATATATGTACATATGATAAATGTTATTAGTTAATTAAAAATATTCATAGGAAAACCAAAAATATGCAATATGATAAATATGCAAAGCAGAGCAAGAATTAAAATACATATACATATATCTATATATATCAATATCTATATATATCTATATATATATATATATATATATATATTTATATATATATCTTTAAATGTGTTTTAATTCTTTCTCAATCTTGCTCTGCTTTGCATATTTGTCATATTGCATCTTTTTTGGTTTGTCTATTAATATTTTTAAGTAAATATTAAAATATAACATTTCTATTTTTTCTATGTGTCTATGTATCAACCTTATTTTGTACATTAGTAATATATGTGTGTTATACACTGATCTCTAAAAATAATTATTGTATTATTTATTTTAAATTGTTTATGGTATAGTAGTGCTAGGTGTGATCATCTATATGTGAGTATATTGGTAAGTAGATAGTTTATAATATTGACTTAGCTATCATTTCCAGGCAGCAAACTAATTTGTTATTTACAAAGAACCTGACTAAATTGTAGCATTTCACACATTTTTCTGGTTTGTTTAGTTAATTTAGGTTTGATTTGGGCTAATGACTGTTCTGAATGTTGGTAGCTTTGTTGTTTTGGAGGGCTTTTGTACAGAGTTGTTTTTGTTTTTCCTAGTGTGATGTAGATGACATTTTGACATGCTTCCACTGCATTGTTGGTTTTGACTTCTTGAACCATTGAACCATGTTGCTGTTGTGCACATTCCACCATGGTATTTGGGATTTGGATTGGCATTTGAGTTCAGAAAGGGCCTATCTGCCAACCCAAGTGGCTTCAAAGTAGTACATTATTGGACATTTCTTTGATAAAATGGGGCTTCTACTAACATGTTGTGGTGGCTAGCTACATAGGTTACTGGCACACATGTCAGAGGTATTAAACATTTTAATTTCAAAACAAAATGGGCTGTTTTTTTATTATGCTACACTTAGTGCAGAGTTCTAAAGATGTTTCCAAATGCTTTGGTTGAAGTAACAATAGCAGAACTTATATAACTGTGTGTGTGTGTGCATAGTTTAAGTATTGTTTGTATCATTGCTTGTTCTAAGCTGTTAAAATTATGTGAGGAGGGTAGTTGGTAGTTTTCACTTTGATGTGACTTTAGGTTTATAGTAAGTTGCACTTTGTTGGGCAGCAGTGCATAAACAAGGTTTTTTTTAGTGTCATGATATTTAAGAAGTAAGGTGCACATCTATGTTAAAGGTAGAAGGCACATTTTTAAAATTCCTTTTATCATCCACATTTCACATTCCATTAGTTTTAGGATGTTTTTTTCAGTTGCCAATATGAATATCCTTCTATCCTTATTATTGATATGGTATATGAGAAACCAGTTATGTAAATGGAAAGGGAGAAATCCTGACACTAACTATCCACTCTACCTGTTTACTCCTGCAATGTACCGGTGCTCGAACATTAAATGTATTGTAACTGTACTAAAAAGTGTGAGTACTCTCTGTTTTGTATTAAAGAAGTGCAGGTACTAAGTACCAAATAATACCTGCCCAATTAAAGCAATGGGAGGATGGGTTCTTCACTATGTCTAGTAGTTAAGTAATCTGGAATCTGTGGGCCTGATTCATAAGGTCAATTAACACTTTGTGTATTTTACGATTTTTTGTAAATCACAAAGGAATTTTACAAGAAGTATAACAGAGTCTCTGCACTCTTAGCAGAGACTCCACATATAAAAAGAGACACAGTCATAAAGATAGTACTCATAAAATTTCTGTGTGAATTGCAAAAAATTGAAAACTTACACAAAGGTGTACATTTGCCTTAGTGAATCAGCTCTACATGTCTTGTTATCTTCTTGAGGCAGTAGGTGTTTGGCGTATGGCTTTTTTAGCATGTGATTTTGTTTTTTTTTCAGTAGGAATTGCTGGCAGCTGACCAGTTATGTGTTCAGGTATTGTATGGAGTATGTCTTTTAAAATGGTAGTAGTGGGCTCTTGCCTCTTTAAATCTTGAAGTA
The DNA here is from genome assembly GCF_031143425.1 of Pleurodeles waltl. NCBI lineage: Eukaryota > Metazoa > Chordata > Amphibia > Caudata > Salamandridae > Pleurodeles > Pleurodeles waltl. The sequence continues at coordinate 668,227,558 of NC_090444.1, forward strand.
CTGTCTTACTTCTATCTCTGCATCTCTGCATTGGGGTGGTTGTGTTCTCTGACATTAATTGCAATACCTTTTTCATAACAAGCATTCCCGTAATATTTATAACATTTCAAACTCACTTTCTCAATGCTTCTGTTTCCCATGTGCAAAAGCAATTGCTTTCTTTGTGTGATATGATATTTGTGACACTTGGGACCTCATTGTGAGTTTGGTAGTTGGACAGCCAGACTGTCATAGTGGCAGCCACCAAAAGACCACCATGTTGGTGGTCTCACCGAAAGCCGGCCAAAAACACAACCCTGCCAGGACTCTGGAGGACAATAAATAATTGATCCGGCCACCGGTACTGCCAGCCCGTCAACCAACCACTGAACCTAGTGCAAGTCAAAAATCACAATGGTGGTCTTGTTATGACAGTCCCCCGATAGCGGTTCGAACCACGTCCATCGGCGGTCACCACAGTAATACACAACACCATATTGAATGCATTTGAAAACAACACAGCTGACACACATTCCCACACTCGACACACCTGCAAAGCACACTATAAAACACACCCCTTCACACACTACAATTCTTTGCAACTCCCACGCAAAATTCACCACCCAAGCATTCCATAAAACAAACTTTCCTAATAAATAGGCAAACCTCCATCTCTTACTCAGCACACATCCACACCCTCAATGCACCCACATCACACACATTTGCACAGCTCCACTGTGCATGCTCCCTGACACCTGTTTAGCACCCAGAACCCCCACCTCCTACCCTACAGCTCACATCATGGGAGGAGAAGGTCTTGGCCATCCTGCATCCTGGGGGCTTGACAGGAACACCTGGGGGATGGAGTTGGGTAAGTCACAACTATGAACATTGCACCAGAATGTATTGGCATGCATGCTCACTGATCACCTTTGGCCACCTTCACTGTCATCCCACCCACCAGCCCCATCACCACCTGTCCAAAGACCACTGTCTGCCATCTCACATGGGAACTAGACCTACCTGGGGGAATCACGTCTCCATATACTGGGTGTAGAACAGGGAAATGGTTGCACCACAATTCCCAGCAGGCACTTGTTGTATCGCAGTTTTAATTAAATATATATATATATATTGTTCTATATAAATAAGTTTATCCTAATAGGAGTTTAATATTTACACCGATAGAAGTAGTATGTTCCACCTCCCCTTCCCCTTAGAATGGTAGAGTCTGACAGTTATTGGGCTGGAGTTGACAGTAGAACGTTGAGGAGCTAGAAGAGCAGCTGTGTGGAGAACTGTTGCTGAGGCAGTAGAGATGAAAGAATAAAGACTGAAGTAAAAGGAATTTGATTGAAGTGTCTTTATATCACTGGCGACGAGTTACGTGCGGAAGGGGGCACTCTCATCTCTACCCCTTTTGGATAACCCTTCAGCAACTTTAATTATCTTAAGGTACTGTTATTACTTTAAAGAATACTCTAGCTGAACATAAGCGTGCCATTTCGCCTTAGCGCTTCCTGTGCCTTACTTTAACTTTCGGAACCAGGACACTATTTACTCCAATTCAATCCATTTTTCAAATTTCTCACGTCAGCACACAGACTTAAACTGGTTCTATTTATATCTTCGATCTGAACACTTAACCTTTCTGACCTTTCCTGCGCTGACAGAGAACACTGAAATAACAAAGTGAAAACGTTTTTAGGAAAGAAATGGAAGCATTGAAATTCAATCCAGCTTTTAACCAGTATTTCATCTAAGCGTTGACACAAAACAAGAAAAGTATTCCAGGCTGTAATTTTTCAAGTGGCATTTTACAGAGGAAAGAAAATATAAAAATAATAAGCACATGCAGTGCGGTAAAGTGCAATGATCGTGTGTCTTCATGTAAGCAGCATTCTGTTCCTGGCAGCACAACAATATGATTAAATTAAAGGCTGTTTTCCTGTTGCCTTAAAGATTTTAGAACTGGCATTTAAGACGGAATTAATTACATTACAAGCTGCATTTCGAACCAGAAAGGAAAACAAATACAGACCAATATGGTAATGTGGAAGGCGCGGTAAACTGCGGAACGAGTATCCTCACATTTCTGTTGCTGGCAGTGCACCAAAACATTTTAAATAAATCTCGGTTACCTGAAACCCAGAAATCTGAAGTGCATTCAAAGAAAATCTGACTGGAACTTCGTTTTCAAGCGCTCACAATCACGAACCTGTAATGAAACGCTGACAGGCACAGTTCTCTTCATTTTTGAGGTGCATGGTGGGAAGTGTGTTGCTTGAGCTCTTTCCTCTAATTTTGCTACAAAACCTACTCTTTACATTTTGGTTGTTCTCTACTGTTATTTCAATAATTTCTATGTGTATTTAATTATTGATAAGGGGATTTAATGAATCTGTACTGATGATAACTGCATAACTGTTACTTCAATAATATTTTATAGTGTATTTAGTTAGTGTTAAGGTGAATTGCATTTGACTTACCCTATTTACCTGGGAATCTGTACTCATGATGGCTGCTGCAGGTATGTCCCAACCTGTTCCGTTTTTAAATGAGGTTGGAGAACCTAGTTCTCCATGGAAAGAATGGTTCAAAATATTTGAATCATATTTAATTGCCATTGGGGGTGACAGATTTAATCCAGTTAGAAAACAGCATATTTTATTACACAATTTAGGAACACATGGTAGGAAAATTTACGAATCCTTGCCTGAACCTAATATTCCAGAAGATCAGGTGCGGGATGAATATGTCACCACATACATGAAATTAGAAAAACAATTTGGAGACAGAATAAATGTTGTTTTAGAACGTCATAATTTTTTTTCTCGCAATCAAAGTAAGCAAGAAAGTATAACCAACTATATTGCTGCTTTGAGAGGATTAAGTACTTTATGCAATTTTGGGGAGCTTAATGATTCACTCATTCGAGATCAATTAGTTCGTTGCACCAGTAATATAAAAATTCAAGAGAAGCTATTACAAAAGCAACCTGACTTACATGAAGCAATTGAAATTGCTAAATCCATTGAGCATACTGCTATATGCTTACAGGAAATTAGATGTCCATCTGCTCCAGATCAGGTCACAGAAATCAAAGGTAACATAGAAGAAGACAACATTCTCAAAATTAGAGGCGTAGATAAAATACCTCAAAAAAACAAGATTGTAAATCCTAATCTAAAATGTTTTCGTTGCGGAAGCAGCAACCATTTAGCGAATTCAACTGGTTGCCAAGCAAGAACAGCCATTTGTAGGAAATGTAACAAAAAAGGGCATTTTGCTAGAGTGTGTAGGGATATGTCAAGACCAGAAAGACCATATGATGGCAAGAATGTAGAAGGAAATCATCAAGAAGTTAAAAAAATTATATTACAGGTGAATGATAAAGAAGTAATTCCTTTTCAGTATCCAGAATGTGAAATTTTCATTGATGGCAACCCGGTTAAGGTCTTTGCTGACTCATGTTCCCCTTTTACGATTATTAATGCTGTGAACCTTGACAAAATTGATGATGGAATTGTGACCAGCTTAACGGAACCAGATATTAACCCCAAAGGTTACAACCAGGACCCTATTCCTCTTAAAGGAATGTTCAGAGCACTTATTTCATTCAAGGGTCGATCCACTGTGGGGAAGGTTTATGTTGTAAAAGAGGGATCCAGTCTTTTGGGCTGGCAGCATCAGAAGGAGTTGGGGATTAAGTTGGATCCAAACAATCCAGAACAAGTTTTGATCATTGACAAACCCAACTCAAAAGAACAAATTTTTCAGGAATTCCCAGAAGTTTTTAGTGGAAAATTGGGTTTATTATCAGGATTTCAGCACAAAATCAAGTTGAAACCCCAATCAAAGCCTACCGTACACAAAACCAGACCGATACCCCATTTACTGAAACAGGCGCTCAAGGAGGAACTTGACAGAATGCAATCTCAAGGCATAATTCAACCTATTGACAGCTCTGAATGGTTATCACCCATTGTGATTGCTAGGAAAAGTAATTCAAAAGACATCAGGGTATGTATTGATTTAAGAGACCTGAATAGGAATATTTGGGTAGAAAGACACCCTCTTCCTATAATCCATGAGATTTTAAGTACCATGGGAGATGCAGTATGTTTCTCGGTGCTGGATCTTTCCAGTGCATATCATCAAGTAGAACTTCACCCAGATTCTAAGTGGCTTACGGCATTTACCACCCCTATGGGTTCCTTTATGTTCAATAGGATGCCGTTCGGGCTGGCGTCGGCTGCTGCAGTGTTTCAGAAAATCATGCAGCATATTTTAGGAGACACTCCTAAAACTTTGTGTTTCCAGGACGACATTTTAATTTATGGGGCGACAGTTGAGGAACACAACACAAACCTGAGGAGGGTTCTGAATATACTGAAAACAGCAGGCTTAACGTTAAAGAAGGAAAAATGCCAGATTGGTGTGAGTTCTGTAGATTATCTAGGGTATACAATATCGAGAGATGGTTTTAAACCTAAAACTTCCCTGGTAGAGGCAGTTAAAAAAGCAAAGGCGCCCAAAAATAAGGATGAACTCAAGTCATTTCTGGGTCTCACTGAATATATGGCCAAATATGTCAAAAACTTCTCAGATACATCATATGATCTCAGAGAGTTACTTAAGAGTCACATACCTTATAAATGGAGGGAATGTCATGATTATGCATTTGAAAAGATTAAACAGGCCATTTTATCAGCACCATATCTTTGTAATTTTAATCATGAAAGGAAAACTATTCTCACCACAGATGCCAGTAAATTGGGTTTGGGGGCTACACTATCACAAGTCATTGATGGCAAAGAGAGGATTGTGGCTTTTGCATCAAGGGCTCTAAGCCAAGCTGAATCCAATTACTCAGTCATTGAAAGAGAGGCTCTGGCATGTTTCTGGGCTGTTAAACATTTTAAATTTTTTCTTTGGGGTACACAATTTACCATACGCACAGACCACAAACCGTTAGTTTATGTATTCTCCACTAAGGGAGTTTACAACAGCACTCCAAGGATTGCGAGGTGGACCTTGGGCCTTGAAAGCTTCTGTTTCAAGGTTGAGTACCTCCCTGGCAATAGAAATTTGGCTGCGGATTTTCTATCTAGAGTTCCGTTGGATGTAGTAGAAGACTTTGATACTCCAGAATATCCTATATTGGTAGTTTCTACATCTTCTATCAATGAAGATGAATGGAATTCAGCATGTCAAAAAGATGAATCTCTATCCTTGCTAAAACTGAGAGCCAAGGAAGGATGGCCTGAATCCAGGAAGGATCTGGATGAAGTTATTAAAAGCTACTGGGAGGTGAGATATGAAATAAATGAAATAGGAAATTGTGTATTTAGGAATGATAAAATAATACCTCCTGCAAGTTTAAGACACAAAATCATTAGGCTGGCTCATGAGGGCCATCTGGGCAGAAGCCTAACAAAATCACGTATTAGGGAACGGTACTGGTTCCCTAATATGGACTCCATGACTGAAACAGAAGTCAAAGATTGCACCATATGTGCACGCAGTGATAAAACGAAATTGATTCGCAAAACCCCAATTTCTCCTGTGTCCATACCTGACAAACCTTGGTCCAAACTGGCATTAGATATCATTGGGCCAATCAACATGACAGGAGTAGTCAAACGCTTTGCCTTAGTATTAATTGACTACCACTCGCATTGGATAAATGCAAAATTAGTTAACCAAATCACAACTGAATCGGTGATAAATTTCCTCAAGGATGTGTTTGCTGTTGAGGGCATACCAGCTACCCTTATTACTGATAATGGGGTTCAGTTGACTTCTTTAGCAATGAAAGACTTCCTTGCATCTCTCAGTATAAATCACCTCACTACAGCTTTGTATTGCCCAAGGGCAAATGGTCTGATTGAGAGAACCAATCGTATGATCAAGGAATGCATACAGTTAGCTAGTGTTAATCATTTGAGTGTGGAAAATGCTATCAGAGACATGTTATGGGCATACCATACAACTCCAAATTTAATCACTAAAGTTTCCCCCTTTTCTGCGCTAAAAGGCAGAAAACCAAGCACAAAATTCTTTCCCTCATGGTTAGGTGGAGGAGAGAAGAGTGAACCTGCAACCCCTCATATCAAACTTAAATTATCTCTGCACCAAGATAAATACAGAAGAATGTATGATAAGAAACATGGTACGAAACAACAACAGTGGGTGGTAGGGGACAGAGTGTATGTTAAAAATCCATTGAAGGGAATGAGGTCAAATGTGAGAGACACCAAGTTTATGGGCCCATTCAATATTGCCAAAGTAAAAAGAAATGTAGTTGTATTAGAGAATGGACAGTGTTGGAGCATGGATAGGATCGTCAAACAGCCACCGGGTGTAGAAAAGACTGAAAGCAATCCTGAGGAAGCGGAAGGAAGTCAGGAAGTTCCACAGAATCGCAAGAAGGAGGTTATGAGAAAAGAACATATAGCCGACGAATTAAACCTCCTGTTTGGCATAAAGATTACGAGATTACTACTTGAGTATAATGAACTGTAATTAATGATAGCAGATGACTGTACTATTTCTAGTTTTGTTAGAAGGGAAGATGTGTTGTATCGCAGTTTTAATTAAATATATATATATATATTGTTCTATATAAATAAGTTTATCCTAATAGGAGTTTAATATTTACACCGATAGAAGTAGTATGTTCCACCTCCCCTTCCCCTTAGAATGGTAGAGTCTGACAGTTATTGGGCTGGAGTTGACAGTAGAACGTTGAGGAGCTAGAAGAGCAGCTGTGTGGAGAACTGTTGCTGAGGCAGTAGAGATGAAAGAATAAAGACTGAAGTAAAAGGAATTTGATTGAAGTGTCTTTATATCAGCACTCTACCACCATTAGTAAGACCAGAACTGTGTACCACACTTAAGATTACCATGTTCTGCAATTCCCTAGTTAACGCTACTCACTTAGAGGAGGACAATTCTACAGTGTGTGGGAGTAGGGCAAGCACTGACAAGAATGCAAAGGCCAGGTGGCAAAAGTAGCGTTACCCCCCAGCCAACACAATGTACACAGATGCAAAACACCCTTCTTCCTCTTCTCACCCATGAAACTGTACTCACATGAGAGGAAGACAACTGCACAGTGTGTGGGAGTAGGACAGGAACTGACAGGAATGCCAAAGCCAGGGGGCAAATGTAGTGTCACCCACCCCCAGTCAATGCAGAGTACCACCATACAAAACACCCTCCCCTCACCCACCCATTGAACTGTACCCACCTGACAAGAGAACAACTCAATAGTGTGTGGGATCAGGGAGTGAAATGGTTATTACTCATGGGAAGATACCTTACTCATACTCCAAGCAACACTGTACACCTGCCAAAATACCTTTACATTGGAACACACACGACGTGCATACACATTGAAAAACTTTATGTAGTAGAGGGAGTCACGTGACTGCTGAGGCCAGGAGGCTCTGCCCACCCAACCCAATTACCCAATCCACTCTGCACATGGTAAAATATCACTTTTGGTATACTTGCTATGAAAGTTCACTTACCTCAGAGGACGGACAATGTTAACTGTGAGTTGTGATACGAGTAACGTCTGATTACATTTAAGGAGGACTAGGTCATGCGACCCCAAACACAAAGCCACTGTCCATATGACATTGTGCCACAGCCCCTGCACCCACTAACGAATGTGATATACCTGGGAGGGATGAGGATATCGATCATGATGATGTGCCAACACACCCAAATCCATCTAGAGCTGCTATGCCAAGATGAAAATAGTGTAGACAGGAAGGATAGCTCAAAACAACTGGAAAGAAATTCCTATACAATTCAAAGACCCCAAATTTGTCTGCTGTATGGCATTGGCAGCAGTCACATCCACAATGCACTGTCCACGGGATGACAACTTTCACATGTCATCCACGATTCTGACAAAGCCTGTATGACAAACCAATAGCTTTCAAGATGACTCAAAAAACATCCTGCCCAGACAATATCCTGTCTGCACTGCTGACAAGATATGAGTCTATTACCATCCCTTTTACACCAAAGTGTGGAGGGGGAACTAAGTTCTGCTGGGTGCCTCTGTTTGAGGTAAACCCCCAAAGAAACACTTATTCCAATTCAAGCTTAATTCAAGCTCAACCCCACTTGGAATATGCTAATGGTTCCCTGAGTATCCCTCTGTAAGTAAGACTAACAGGAAAGTTTCCTTTCTGGAAGAGGTGGTCTATTCACTTAATAGTATCATGCTTCATCACAGACCAACTCTCCTCACCCTAGTCGAACAATGTCACCAAGGAGGACTCAATTACCTGGTTGGGATCTACCAGAGGGAGTTCTTATATAAAACTCACTGGATAGAAACAGGATCCAGATATCTAAAAATACCTAGTGGTCCACCAGTGATTTATCTTTATTATGGTATCCACTAATATGGTTAAAAACAAAATAGAAATTATAAGCTTGAGTATAATGACTCAGCTCATCATGAAAGAAGCGAACATGTTTCTGCACATTTTTCAAGCCTAAACTGTTCTAGGGCATTCATCAGGGCTGAGGATCCCTATCTAAGTTATGATCAAATAGTGTAGGATTGTTACTGTAGTAGAGGTCTGTAACTAGAAACAAAGCAACCAATCAGGGCCTACCTGAGAGTGTATAAATCTTTTCAAACCTAATTGGAATAGAGCACAGAGTATGAGTCAAAACCAGAGAGAACACTATGGTGGTCATTATGACATTGGCGGTCAGCTGACCACCATGCCGGAGATGGCGGTAGTACCATCGCCAGGTCGGTGGTGAAGACTGCCAAATTATTACCATGGCGGTATACCTCCCATAGACAGCCAATGTCCCACCCAAATCGCCAGTGTGATCTGTCCACTGACCACTGCGGTAGCCATCTTCAGGCAGGCAGAGGACCCACCCTCCATAGTATGACATTGCAGACCGCCAGGATTTCTGGGGCGGGACCACTACCACCAAAAGCCTGGTGGAAACATATCATATAAAAGGAGACACTCACCTCCAGATACACAGAGGAGTCTGTGCCTGCCATAGAACCCCGAACTGGAAGTCCTGCCGATGCTGTACCATGCAATGGCAGTCCAGGAGCACCACAGCTGACGAAGACAACGACGGTGAGTACAGCAGTCTAGCACACAAGGGAGGGAATGGAGAGTGACACACACATGCACAACACACCATACATACATACCACACACCAAGAACAATCTGCAGAGTTAAGCAACAACAACATAACCTGGAGCAAAGAAAGCCAACATACATACCTGTGTTTCAACCACTGTAATAATGTGGGAACAGCGTCCTCAATCCAAAATATCTAGAAATACATATATACAGCAAGGGCCATTGGCCTGTCCATACAAAATAAAAGGGCACAGGGCAATGTTCAAGGCCCAATTTGACTCCTGACAGCCCAGTCACTCCACTGGGCAGGGGCATCAGGGATGATGGTAGGCAGGCACCTCAGAGGGTCAGGGGTGTGGGGGTGTGGTGGGGGTTTCTTCTTGGGAGGGGGGTCCTTGGACTTGGGTATGGGACGGCGTGGCTCATTACATTTCTGTTTAGGGGGCAGAGGAGTGGGTTTGGGGAAGGGAGCCGGAGTGCCACTCTTGTATCCCTTAGGTGTAGTCTTAGGGGGAGGAATAGAAGTGGACGGGGAGCTGGACGTACTGGGCTAGGGGAGGGGGATTTTTCTCTTATGGGCAGGACGGGAGGGGGAGGGTAGAGGTCAAGGCGGGAGAGGAAGACTTTCTTAGGACCAATGGGGTGGAATGTGGGAGGAGATATGGGAGTGGAGGTAGAAGGAGTGGTTGTAGGAGGAGTAGGTGTGCTGGACTTGGGTGCAGGTGCATGGACAGTGTGTGTGTGTGAGGTGGATGTCTGTTGGGTGATCAACATTGGTTCCTGTACCCCATAGATCTCCATGTTAGCCAATCAGGAGTTGCACGGTGGTGCAGACTGCCTACTGCCATGATGCCAAATGCCGGAGGAGTGAGGTAAATTCCACCTGTCCCTGCATACAGGACAGGCGGTTGTCATTTCCTTATGCTAGAGCTCATGTAGGACAGATTTATGTACTTCATAGGTATCAATTGTACACACAAAGACAATTCCAGTCTTCGACACACATACATGCACTGTGTACTGTCAAATTGTGCGTCCATACTCCCTGTAGACTAACGCATCTCATGTTTTCCTGACTTAGATACGAACCGCTGTGGAGGAGGAGGAGGAGGCAAGCACCCGTGTACAGACCCATAGTGGACTTGGCTATACTGGAGGAACAGCACATCATACTCACCTATCATCTGGACAGGGCTACAATTACTCAGCTGTGTCAGTAATTGTAGCCAGATCTGTTTCCTGCTATCCGTAGCACTACAGCAATTCCCCCTGTAGTTCAGGTACTCTCAGTTCTCCCTTCCCTGGCAAGTGGTTAATTCCAGGTGACAGTGGGCTTGGCTACAGGAATGTCACAGCCAATGTTTTTGTTTGTGCTAGGAAGGGTTTTGGCTGCCTAGCTCAAACACATGAGCAGCTACATCTCATTCCCCCAGAGTGAAGATTTGCCCACTGTGAAGGCTGGATTCTACACCATGGGACACATACCACATGTGATTGGGGCCATTGACAGGACCCATATTGTCTTGGTCACTCCCAGGGCAAATGAGCAGGTCTACAGGAATAGGAAGAGTTACCACTCTCTGAATGTCCAGACGGTGTGCCTTGTAGATCAATACATCTTCCACGTCAGAGCCACGTTTCCTGGATCTGTGCAAGATGCCTATGTATTGAGGAATAGCAGCATCCCACACATGAGGGCTTGACTACAGAGGCACAGAATGAGGCTCATAGGTAAGCTTAAGGCTTCACACAGTGTTCGTCAGTGTATGACAACTGGAGTTGCACTCCATGTCATTGTAAATGAGTAGTGTGTGTCCCTCACTACTTCCGGGTGACTCTGGATATCCAAACCTTTTTTTTTTTTCTTTCTGTATATTTTTTTATTGTTATTTCAACAGTGAGATACAGGATTCAAATGACAGTTGTGATACATAATTGTACTATTTTTTTTTTTTACATGATCCAATGCTAATTTTTCCAATATACATGCATTCTTAGCAAAGTGGATATGACTGTTTGATTAGGATAAGGGTCTTGAAAACACCATGTTCACAACGAGTGCAGAGGAAGGAAAGAAACATACCAGAAAAGGTGATAACACACAAAAGAGGAACGAGTGAAAGAGGAATAGAATAAGGTTGTGATCGGGGCCAGCGCGCGCCGTGGACGGGGGGGAGGACGGAGAAGGGCGCCAGCAGGACCCCCGCCAGCCACGCCCCCGGGGGCCACTAGAGCTATGCAGCATGTGCTCTTATTATGATAAAGGAGGACAGGGCAAGCAAGGGGGCCACAGCCGCCGCCCCAGCCCTGGGAGGGGGGCAAGGAGGGACAACCTCCCAGGAGAGACGGAACCACAGCAATGGGGTCATCCAGGATAAACATTGTACCCATGTGTGTTCACTCCCGTGGTTTGATTTGTTGCCAGCAAGCGCCTGATGCACATTCTGTTTGTGTTGTGTGTACTTCTATACCCCACCAAATCCATTGTTTCTTGCTGGGATGCGATTGTATTGTATTTACTCGGTTAATCTGTTGTGTTCCTGTTTCAAACAAAACCTATCAGCCGCTGGGTATTGTCGGTCTTTAACATTGATTATTTATTCATTTAGGGGGGTCGGTTATCATCTTTGCTTTCCATGATTGTCACAAAGGAGTTCCATGTGTCCACTCCTTTGGCCCAGATCCCTTTCTCTTGGAGGGATTGTAGTGTCTGTGCTTCCGCTCTGGCCCATCGTAACAACTCGGCTTGCCACTGCTTGATACTTGGCGCACTAGGCGCTTTCCAATGCATGGCTATTAGATGTCTATACATCACTAGTGCTAGTGCTATGCATCTGTGGGTCTGTTTTTGCTTTTTAGGTCTTGCCCCTATCCCAAGTAGGCACAGTTCAGGCTTGAGACTTAGCGGGATGTCCGTCCCTTCGGTTAGCATAGTTAACATATTGTTTCATGCGCGCCGAATTGAAGGACAATCCCATGTCATATGAAAAAAAGTGGCCGCGGTGGTACCGCATCTGGGGCACTTCTGTGGTGTCTGGGGGAACATATGCGCTAAACGGTGGGGTGATAAATATGTTTGATGTACAAAATTAAACTGGGTATATCGGATTACGTGATACTTCATAGATCATTTTCATAGCCAGATTCCATGCATTTTGTGAGAGAGGTTCTGGTAGTACCTGATCCCATCTGTTTTTAGCCTGTTCCTGTCCATGTTCAGTGTGTGCAGACAGAATTCTGTAAGTCCTCGATACATTCGTTGGGGCAGCTATAGTATCAATCAACTCATGTAATACAGGAGCCGTGTTTGGCTCACCATTTCCACAATTCCAGATTGAACGTACCACCTGTCGTATTGCGGCGAAAGCAATAAAACTTCCTTGTCCCAGGGTATATGTGTTCGCAAGTGCCTCATATGTTAGAAATTGCCCTTCATTGTAAATATCACCTACGGTGAGAATGCCCTTCTCGGGCTATGTACTCAGGCCTACCTTAGTTGCAATCTTTGCGATTTTCGGGATGGCCAGTAGTGGAATCTTGGGGGAGTACTGCGGTTTTTTGTCTCCTGATAGAGCGTAGCGTCCCCATGCCCAATGTGCTATGTTCAGTAGGATGTTCTGTGAGTGTTTAGAACCATCTCGATTCATCAGGTGTTGCAAAATATCAGTGTGTCCTAGTTCCGAATGTATCATCTGAGTTTCTAACCTGTAGGGTTTACAAGCCATTTAGATATCCATTGCAACTGGGCGGATGCGTAATATAATTTAAATCTAGGTGCCCCTAGCCCTCCCGATGTAAGTGATTGATATATTTTGGATAACGCTACTCGCCGCCGGCCATTGCCCCAAATTAGGTCTATTAATATGCTTTTCAATTGTCTGAAAGAGGAGAAGGGTAATGCTAGTGGGAGTGCCATAAAAAAGTATAGTAAACGTGGTAGTATTAGCATCTTAGCTATGGCCACTCTATCAATGGGCAAGAGCGGAAGCAAACACCAGAAAGGCAGTGAGCCCCTGATTGACCTGATCACTTTTCCCAGGTTGCCGTCTTTGAGGTCCTGGGGGTCATGATACACATTTATTCCTAAATATTTAAAGGTGGTGTAACACCATTTCAGGTCACCCGGATTGGAAGTTAAATGATATATTTCCGGGACCGGTTGCATAGGGAATAGGCATGATTTAGACCAGTTCACTTTTAATCCGGATACTGAGCCAAATTGGTGCAGTAGTATCAGTAAGTCGGGTAGGGAGTCTGTATGGTTCTGTAGAAATATTAGTGCATCGTCCGCGTGTAGTGACATTATACGGTGCGTGTGACCGTCCGGGATGCCCTAGACCGGGGCCAGTGTGCGGAGCCTGGCAGCTAATGGTTCTGTTGCTAGCGCAAATATCAGCGGGGACAATGGGCAACCCTGCCTGGTGCCTCTTTCTATGCTGAACTTCTCAGATATCACGTCCCCTGTTTTGACTCTCACTGTTGAGTTAGAATATAATACTCTCACCCAGTTAACAAAAGTCCTACCGAAGCCCATGCGGTTGAGAGTTTCTAACAGGAAGGGCCATCCTAGCGCGTCGAACGGTTTTTCAATATCTAGCGATACCGCTACCCGATTATGCCCGTCCGACGGGGAGTTTGCCATAAGGAGTAGTAGGTTCTGTATGTTTATGAAGGTGTTGCGGCCTGTTATGAATCCGGATTGGCCATGATGAACCAGATCCCATAACCATGGGAGCATGCGATTTCCTAGAATTTTACCAAGCAATTTGCGAAAGTGCCCTATATGAGCTAACGTCCAGTGGGTCCCGGCCTGTTTTAGGCAGTACCGCTATCAACACCTCACGTAAGGTGTCCGGTAGTTGACCGCATTTTAGGGCCTCATGCAGCATTGCTAGGTAAGGTGTTAACGTTTGTTTCGGGAACGTACTATAATACTCTATGGGAATGCCGTTGCTGCCTGGTGCTTTGCCATGAGTTAATTGTTGTGGGGCTAGTTGTATCTGTGCTAACTCGATCAGTTTCTCCATGTCCACCAGCTGAGTAGCATTTAGGCGGTTTAATTTGATTCCGCTGAAGAACTCATTTAACTGTTCTGCTGAGGGAGGGGGGGCCTTGTATAATGCACTGTAATACTCTCTAAAGGCGCTGTTTATTTCCACTTGAGTATTTACGATTATCCCTGTATCCAGGCGGATGGCCCCGATAGGGGGGTTCCGACGTTCATTTTTTAATAGCCACGCCAGTAGTTTTCCTGATCTATCCCCTTCCGCATGTGTGCGGGCCATGTAGTGGCGATAATCATAGTGCCTTAGGCACCTATCCGCCTCGCTCCATCGTGTGCGTAATATGTTGAGCTCTGCCACCGTGGTAGTGCCCTCTATTCGTTTGCATTCATCCATGCAGACTTCCTGTTCTAATTTGTAGAACTCTTGCAACAGTGTATGCTGCACTCCCACTGTCATGGATATGCATGTGCCCCTTATGACTGCCTTGTGCAAATCCCATTCAATTGCCCTGGAGCTCGAGGTCCCGGCATTTAAGGTAAAATACGAGGAGATGTGTGTGGCCATTTCTTTTTTGAACAGGGGATCTTGTAATAGCTGGGGTTGCAGACGCCAGGTTGGGATACAAGCACGTGGTCTCCCCCACCTGATATGGACGATAAGTGGACAATGATCTGAGATTACCTTAGCAGTGTATTCCGCTGCTGTGAATCTGTGTGTTAATTCCTGTGAGGCAAGAATAAGATCTATGCGGGTATGTAATAAATGCACAGGGGAGTGGTAGGAGTATTCCCTTTCTTGTGGGTGTAGGTGTCTCCATACATCTATCAGACTGCGGTCTGTTATCCATGTCTGTAGCATCTGTGAGTTTCACTACTGGGGCAGCTACCAGTGGGGGGTGTGATCTGTCCATGTCAATTTGCTGGACACAGTTCATGTCCCCGCCGCAAATACTGGGTAGAGTTAAGTCGCTTGATAGGTGAGAAATCGTTTTTTGTAGGAATTCGCCCTGCTTAACATTTGGGACGTATAGCCCATTTATCACTAGTGTTTCCCCGTCTAATGAGCCTACTAATTGTATGTACCTGCCTTCTTTATCCATAATGCTGCATTTTACAGTGTAAGGAACCCCTGGTGCTATCCAAATCAGTACTCCTCTGGCAAAAGTCGATGTTCCAGAGCCATATATCTGTCCCGCCCATCTTCTCTCAATCTGCGTAATATCTTCTGGTGTGACATGCATTTCTTGCAGTATGGCTATGTGCATGTGATGGTGTTTTAAGTGTGAATATATCCTATTGCGCTTAAATGTTCCTGCCATGCCTTTCACATTCCATGTTAGTATGTTGTAAGTAGGTTCCTTGTGCGTTTTATCATGTGGTATCATCTAAAACCGTAGGGAATCACGCAGCAGGTAACAGCCCCACTCCCGATTCGCCACCAGCCCCACCGTGCGCATGCCCCGCCAGTCCACCCCCCGGATCCCGAACCCTTTCGCTGTACAACATCGACCACGAAGAGAGGGGATAGGCCCCGATATATGAGGGAAAAAATAAGATAATCAACAGAAAAGGATATTTTGGGCAAGGCCCAATTTGAAACGGATTGGCACAACCGGTGCCTAAACTAAAGTCTGGAAAGTTCAGTTCCCTTCGGGTACCGTTCAGATGGTGGGGGACGTGGTTTAGCCAAGATAGGCGTACAATCGGCCCAACTACAATATGCTTCTTTCCCTGCGTAAATCAGAATGTGAATATATTGTCCAGTGCTAGTTTTGCAGCGGCTTGTTGGGTCGTGGTCCGATCAGCCTTTGTCCAAGATTGACCATGTGTAGCAATGTCAATGCGTGGCGAGGGGGGGGGCCTGCCCCCGATTATTTCAGGACCAAATGACTCGATCAAGGTGCATCTTGTAAGCTCTCAGATTTCATCTGCCAGACGAGGGGTGAGGTCAGGACCGACCAGCAATTGGGACAAGGATGAACTGGACCTGCTTCCCGGTGAGCCGCTGTCATTAATATCCACTTCGATCGTAGTGGCTGATAGCGATCGTGCAAATGTGATGGCTTCTTTTAAGATTTGCGCCTGTTCAGCGGCCACCTGTGACTTTGTTGGGCGCACCGTAGTGTTTTTCTTCTTCCTTCTCCTAGAGCTAGGAGTGTTCCATTCCTCATTTGCTGCGTCGTCTTCTGGTGGAACGGCCAGGCCTTTGGCGTGTATCCATATCCAAGCGTCCTCCGGCGTGGAAAACATAAGAGTCTTTTCGTCCATTGTAACTCGGAGGCGAGCTGGGAACATGAGTGAATACGCAATTTTGTTATCCCGTAATAGTTGCTTGATTTTGAAATATGATGATCTTTTGCATTGTACTTCCATTGTGTAATCAGGGTAAGCTGATACGTTGCTGTTTTCCAAGCTGATTGTGCCTGTGGTTCTGAAGTGTTGGAGCACTAGATCCCTGTCTCTGTAATTTAGGAACCGCACTATCAGAGGTCGGGGAGGGGTGCCAGAATGCGGGGGTCTTCCCAGGATTCTGTGTGCTCTTTCTATCACTGGGGCCTTGGTGTTGTCCGGTATTTTCATTATGTTTTTCAGCCATTTCTCAATAAATTCCTCTGCTTTGGGAAACTCTGAGCATTCCGGGACGCCCAGGAATCTGACGTTGTTACGTCTGGATCAACCCTCTGCGTCTTCAGCCCTGCGTTGTAGTTGCTTTAATTCCAGTTCCAATTGTTGGATTTTGGTACTCATGTTTGTGACCTCTGGTTGAACAGTTTTTAATGTTGTTTCTGTGATGTTAACCCTGTCAGTGAGCTAGCGATGATCTTCACGGAGTAGTGAGACTTCTAATACCGCAGCATCAATTTTACCTTCTAGTGATGTCTTGGTGTCCTTTATTGCTTGCAATAGTTTGTCAAATTGCAGAGAGTGTGTGCGCAGCATTTCGCTCACCTGGAGAAGTGTTGTGGTTTGCGTGTCGGAATGGGTTTGCTGGGGGAGGGGATGACACCGTCCATGTGGGTCTCCGGTTTAGGGTGTTTTGGCTTAACCATTGCGTCACAAGGCGATAGTCACTGCCGGGCTGCTCACTGAGGCTTGTTATGAGTTAAGTTGCCCAGGGGTGCAGGGCGGTCGCTCACGTTGCACACGACTGAACGGCACGAGGGCACAGGTTGTCCAGAGATCCGCTTGAGCCTTTGTACTTGCGATTCCCCGAGGGGAGCCTCCGGGTTCTGGTTTATTATTTTTTCATATAGTTCACTTGGCGAGATTCCCAGAGGAAGATTTAGGGGGTCATTCCGACTTTGGCGGGTGGCGGAGGCCGCCCGCCAAAGTAACTCTGTCGGAAGACCGCTCCGCGGTCAACAGACCGCGACGGTCATTCCGACTTTCCTGCTGGGCCGGTGGGCGACCGCCAGAAGACCGCCCGCCGGCCCAGCGGGAAAGCCCCTTCAACAATGAAGCCGGCTCCGAATGGAGCCGGCGGAGTTGAAGGGGTGCGACGGGTGCAGTGGCACCCGTCGCGATTTTCAGTGTCTGCAAGGCAGACACTGAAAATCTTTATGGGGCCCTGTTAGGGGGCCCCTGCACTGCCCATGCCAGTGGCATGGGCAGTGCAGGGGGCCCCATGACACCCGTTCCCGCCATCCTGTTCCTGGCGGTAAGAACCACCAGGAACAGGATGGCGGGAAGGGGGTCGGAATCCCCATGGCGGCGCTGCAAGTAGCGCCGCCATGGAGGATTCCCTTGGGCAGGGGTAAACCGGCGGGAAACCGCTGGTTGCCCTTTTCTGACCGCGGCTTTACCACCGCGGTCAGAATTGCCCATGTATCACCTCCAGCCTGTTGGCGGTGCTACCTCTGGCCTCCACCGCCAGGGTCGGAATGAGGCCCTTAGTCTGCAGCAGTGTTCCGGAATGCGCTAGTTTTGCTATCAGAAGAGTGGAGTGAGTCTCAGCCGACTTCATCGGGATTTTGAAATTCTAAGCCATGAAGTGCCGCCCAGTAGTCGCTTGTGGATGTTGGGTGGGTGAATTAAACAATTTCAATGTTTGGGGATACTTTGTGAGATCCAATAAGGCTTCTTGTCAATTAAGTCGTCTTTGCATCAGTTCGTCCTTTGCCTGTAGCTTCCTGTAAGTGCATAAGAGGTTTTCCGACTGGCCTTTGTAATCTGGAGTTATATATTAATAAGGGTAAGCAGTTAATGAGTAGCACCTCCAGCTTGTGAGTTCGCACTGTGATACTATCCATGATTCCCTGTGTGGTGCCACTGGAGGATTGTAGGTGCCTTGTTACTTATAGTCTTGGGTTTATGAGCATTACGTGCTGGTGCATTAATTTTGTTCTTTTCATTACCAGCTTCACATGTGTTCCGCGTTCCACGTTGTTGGTAAGTATGCAAGCGGTTTCACCGTGGCAAGACTTATTCCTGTTCTGATTGGCAGTTTTGCTTTCTTTGTTCCCCTGTTATTGCTTCGTTTTGTGTTCTTTTTGCTCTGTCTGCCCTTTTCAATTCTTTGTTTTTCTTCACTTCCTTTTTTCCTTCTCTATCTTCCTTTCTGAGTGTTTTAGTCTTATTGCTTTCCTTTCTTTTTTTCACCCTCTTTCCTTTTCCTCTTTTTTTTCCCCTTTTTCTTGCTCCTCTCTTTATTTATTCAGCTGTCCCCCCTTCATCTTTGTGCAGATGGATTGTGTTTACTCAAGTGCACCGACTGTGCACTGCACTCAGCGGGCCCGCGCCCCCCCAGACGAGCCTGTCCCGAGGTCCCGTCCTGGGGACCAAGACCCAGAGGGAGCGGTGAGCGGGTCGCCGCCCCTGAGTCCGCGCACACAGGCCCGGCACCTGCCCACCGGGTGCAGCCCCAAGAGCCCGGGTCCGGGGGCAGGCTGCACAATGGCACGGCATGACTCACCCGCCAGTTTGGGCCGCCCGGGCAGGCCCAGAGGTTGATCATCCCGTTGTGGGCGCAGCACTTCCTCGCGACGGCTCACGTGGCCCAGCTCCCTCACCACAGGAGCGAGCAGGAGCAGCCCCCGCGAACCCCCGATCCAGTGGGGGGGCGGCCCAGGAACCCGCGACAGGGAGGGCTCGGACCCCCACGACAGCATGGCGGGGGAAGACACAGCTCGGAATCCAGGGAGGCCGTGCCCGGCAGCAGGCGGCCTCCTCCTCCCCCGCACCGAGCACAGGGGTGCCCCGCAGGTCCGAGAGTCCGCCACGGCGCCTCCACGAGGCCAGGGAGGGCGCGATCCACCGAGCAGCACTCGGGCCCGTTCCACCCTTTTTAGCTTTGTTTTTTTTGTTTGGTTTTTTCCCTCCTGGTTCGCCGGAGCTTCCTCCGTCTCGTAAGTCGCCGGTCTGCAGGGGAAATGACATAGGCATCAGGATCTTCGCTGGAGTTGGTGGGCCGAGAGCGGAGCTCCTGAATCAAGTGTCCGCTCCGGCCGCCATCT
This sequence comes from Pleurodeles waltl, assembly GCF_031143425.1. Classification (NCBI taxonomy): domain Eukaryota; kingdom Metazoa; phylum Chordata; class Amphibia; order Caudata; family Salamandridae; genus Pleurodeles; species Pleurodeles waltl. Next base: position 668,247,142 of record NC_090444.1, read on the forward strand.
TGGCCACACACCCCTGGATATCCAAACCTGTCCTGGCTGTTGACCCCTGTGAGGAATCCAAGAACAGGGGCTGAAAATCGGTACAATGAAGGAAATGGCCATACCAGGAGGGTTGTTAAATGCACATTTGGGCTACTGAAAGCCAGGTTCCTGGGACTCCATTTGACAGGTGGATCCCTATGCTACTCCCCTAAGAAGGTCTGCCAGATAGTGGTGGCTTGCTGTATGCTGCACAATTTGGCCCTCAGATGCAATGTGCCCTACCTGTAGGAGCAGGGGGAAGATAAGGCACCTGTTGGAGCAGAGGACACTGAAGACAGTGATGGTGAGGAGGAGGAGGAGGATGTGGACAACAGGACACATATCATACAGCAGTACTTCCAATGACACTCAGGTATCTATTCATATCTCCATTTAAGTTAAGGGCTGTGTGCCAGCTGTGCTGTGCCAATCTCCACCTTTTCATGTCAATTGACTGTCATTCATGCCTTCCCTTTTTGCAGATGTTGGTGTGGTCACAACTGTGTACTGATGTGATGACTACAGACTGCTTAAACACATTTTGGGGATGGATTCGCAACTTACAGGACGTTTGCACAGTATTATACAGTATTATACTGTCCAATACATTACAAATGCATGTTTGATAAAGCACTAATACTCAATTTGTGTTCAAGGGTGTTTATTGAAGTGACAAAGAGGAAGGGATAATGCAATTAAGTAGGTTGATGGTGGATGAAAACTTGAGTGTAGTGGCCCAGTTTGTTTGTAGTACAGGTCCAGTGTCCATGGGGCCATAGGGAAAGGAGCAATGGCAGTCCAAAGTGAACAAGGTGACTCAGTGGCAAACAAGGGGGTCATTCTGGAGGGATTAATTTCCTGGCAATAGTCTTGGTCTCTGCAATAGTCTCTGGTGTCTCTCTGGGTTGCAGGGAATGTTTGCAGGGTGGTTCACCTTCTGCAAGGTAGGGGTGCTGTTGTCCTGTGGGTGGTGTTGCAGGTCCTCTTTTCCGCTAGCAGCAGCAGATGTTGATGGCTGGTGAGTTAACTGGCTAGTGGACTGGCTAGTGGAAGTTGGCATCTGGTGTGCTCTGTTCTCCCGCATGGTCATGGCAATGTCACCCAGCACCCCTACAATGGAGGCCATGTTAGCATTTAGGGCCTGCAACTGCTGCATGATCTCCTGGTGGTGTACCCCCTGCAGCCATTGGTACTCCTGCATGATGGTGATCACCTGTCCCATCTTGTCCTGGGATATTTGGTATGCCCCCAGGACATGTGTGAGTGCCTCCTGGGAAGGCGGTTCCCTGGGCCTGTCCCCTGCCTGGCACACACCTGACCTCCCACTGTCCCTGGCCTCCTGTGCCTGTGTCCCCTGAATGGTGTGCCCGCTCCAACTTACGCCAGGACCTTCACTGTCTTGTCCCTGTGGTTTCAACTCGGGTCCCTGTACAGGTGGGCACACTATTGATCGACTTGTCCCGGAGACAGGGGTTTGGGAACATCGGCTGGCTGCTGTGGTGTTGGAGTCAGAGAGGGTCCCTGTGGTGGACTGGCTGTGGGATGTAGATGCCGGATGACCTGTGTTCCCAGATGGGCCAGCTCGGGACATTCAGAGTTTCTGTCATCACTGAGGGCATCTTCTGGTAGAGGACTGGTTTGCAGTGGCACCTGCTCGTAGCTGACATTGGCTGGGACACCTGTGGAAATGAAAGTGATTTGTTAGGGTCATTGTCTGTCACATATTTTGCATTTCTGGTTTTCCCTATGGGTTTGGTGTTGTCCTCCCACCTTTGTTTAGTGTATGGTGATGGATTGCAGGATTGGTAGTGCTACATGCTGTCCATGCATTGCTCTTGTGTGGGCATGCAGAGCTGGGAGTGGTGTGCTTACAGTGGGTAGGGCATGCAGGGGTACACAATTGAGGGTTGCCAATGGGGTGGTGCACTGTATGGGAAGGAGTGTGGTGTATGTAGTCAGGGTGAGGGGGTGACCTGCCATGCAAATATCGGTGGATGTAGGTTAGTAATTGAGACTTAACAGTGTCCACCCCTCCAGTGACCCCAGTGAGGCCCTCAGGATGCAGGATTGCCAAGACTTCATCCTCCCATGCTGTCAACTGTGGGGGCAGGGGTGGGTGTCCACAACCAGTCCTCATGATGGCGACCTGGTGCCTTGACGCAATGGATCGCACCTTCTCCCGTAGGTCATTCTAGCTCTTTCGAATGTTGTCCCTTGTGCGTGGATATTGTCTCACGTAGTTCATCCTGTCCACAATCTCCCGCCATAGCTCCATCTTTCTGGCAATGGAGATTTGCTGGACCTGTGCACCAAACAGCTGTGGCTATACCCGGATCATTTCTTCCACCATCACCTGCAACTCATCATCAGTAAAACGGGGGTGCTTTTGTGGGGACATGCCTATTGTGTGGTGTGTGTGTTGTTCAAAGGGCATTCAGTGTTATGGTAGAGTGTGTGGTGTGTGATGTGTGTATAGGTAGCTGTGGTGTGCGTGAGCAGTTCTCTAAGGGTTTGGCCTGGCAAGGTGTAGCAGTCTTTTTGTGTTTGAAAAGGATTGTGGGTTATGTGGCGGTGTGTTTTATAGTGCTGTTGGTGTGTGGGTAGGATGTGTGTATATGTGTCAGTTGTGGGTTTTTATAATTCTGGCCAATGTTGGCTTCTAGTGGTGTTGGGTGTCCTATTCTGCCGCGGCGGTGTGCATTGCCAATGGGTCACTGCCGTTGAATGTCCACTGTGGTGATTTGTGGGTCATAATTTATAGGGTGGTGTGTTGTTGGCGTAGAGGGGAGGGTGGTGGATCTGACAGTTTTTCGCCTTTGTTGGGTCTGGCAGACTTATGGTTGTGGCTGGTTTCTGTTGGTTTTGTGTTTGTGTATCATAATCGGGCGGGCGGATTACCGCCTCCACAGCAGTCTGTTGGCAGCTGTCACTACGGCGGTCTTCAAATATGAACGCCAATGTCATTATGAGGGCCTATGTCAACAACTGTACAGGAACCATTAAGTGAGCATGTGAAGTGAGAAAATGCAATGCAAGTCATTGCAAACCTGTGTAGTTTAAAAAGTGTACAGCTAGAAACATGCATCTCTGCCCTAATTGAGCATTTTCAGTAAAACGCACAACCTTAAAAAGATTCCAGTGTGTGTCATATATACACAGACCCTTCATTCTAAGACGTAACGGGAAACGTGAGAATACACTCATATATTCTTACCCGGGTTTGATGGGTTAATAGCCAGATGGTTGGGACAGAGGCAATGCCCTTTGTAGTCACACACTATACATAGGGAAAACGAAATGCAAATAATTTGGTTCTAGGTCAATAGTAGACAGCAACAAGTAATATTGACTTTGTTAGTAAAGTTTTTGACTGGGAAGCCAACATAGTTCATAGGTCCACCTAGCATCAAGATATTGCTACTATCAGGGTTAATCTTTGAAAATAAGAAAAATACTACTATTGCCAAGGGAAACATATATGGGTATAGAAAGCCATGTATAATTGGGGGAAATGACTAAGGCCCTCATTACAACCCTGGTGGTCGGTGATAAAGTGGTGGTAAATACTGCCAAATGATGACCGTAGCTGAAAGAGCTCAAACAGTCAACCACTTTAACACACCGACCGCCAGGGCAGAATTGACAGGCACCACAGTGGTAGCCACCTACAGCCAGGTGGAAATCAATGTTCTACTCACCGTATTATGAGACAGGAAACTGCCACCTTTTCCGGTGTGGTACCAACAACATCAAAAGCCTGGCGGAAACACTGCACAGAAGGGAAACAACTCACCTTTGGAGACTCACGGAAGATCCACACCGCCATGGAGCTTGAACTGCATATCTTCTCAATGCTGTTTTACATCCTGCTCCACCACGAACACCAATGACGGCGGAGACAACCACGGTGAGTACAGCCGCCTAGCACACAGGGGAGGGGGCAGGGGGGAGGAAAAAGAGAGTGACACGCACATGCAACACCCCCACCCCCAACACCATACACACAAGCAGATGCAGTAATAAAACATATACACCCCATACCCCTCAGGAATAATTCAAGGACAACACAAATAGATAAAAGTGAGTGTAATAAGATAAATAAAGTAGTAATACGTGCATCCAATCTAAAAGTATATACATATTTACAAATCAAGGAACAATGCCCAGTCCTCAATGTTCGTGGGCTACAGGGCCACAACACAAAGTCCAAGGCCCAACCTGTCTCCTGCAACAACACAGAGAGAACACTGCAGGCGCATCAGTTCAAAAATAGGCAGGCACCTCAGGGGGATGGGGAACGGGGGGGCCCTCAGCAGGCAGATGGAATAACTCCAGTGGTCCTGGAGAGGGCAACATGCCCTGTGCACTGTCCTGGGGAGTGCAAGGCCATAGTCTCTCGAGTGGGTGATTTGCCCACTGGCTTTGGAGGGGGCAACAGGCCCTGTGCTTGGTCCTGGGGAGTGCAAGGCCACGGTCTCTCAAGTGGGTTACTTGGCCACTGGCTCTCGAGGGAGCAACATGCCCTGTGCTTGGTCCAAGGGAGTGAAAGGCCACAGTCTCTCAAGTGGGTGACTTGCCCACTGGTTATGGAGGGGCATCATGACATGTGCTTCTGATCCTGGAGAGGATGGGGTGAGTGGATGGCTTCTCCACTGGCTCTTGAGGGGGCATCGTGCCCTGTGATGTAGGTCTTGGGGAGTGCAAGGTCACAGTCTCTCAGGTGTGTGTCAATCCCAGAGGATTTGCAGAGGCAGCCTGCACAACAGCCCATGGACGCAAGACTACACACTGTCCGCCAGTGGTGACGGCTGCTCAGTGGTGGTGATGGTGATGTTGCCGCTGGTTGTGGGGGGAAGCTCCTGTCCATACCCTGCAGCCTCGGATGGCTGCCCACTGCTGGTGGTGGTGCTGCAGCTGGTGGTGGTTGTGGGGGGAAGCTCCTGCCCATCCCCTGCAGCCTCATACGGCTGCAGCTTTGGTGGTGGGTGCTCCGACTGAGTCCCAGCACCAGTCCCATTCTCCTTTCTGCCTGCGGGTTCAGGCCCCTTGCCCTTCCTAGCAGGAGCTGGGTATGGCTCCTTGCTCCTCTTAGCAGCAGCTGGGGATGGCTTCTTGCTTCTCTTTGCAACAGCTGGGGGTGGCACCTTTACCTTCATGGTAGCAGCTGGGGGTAGCACCTTTACCTTCCTGGCAGCACTTGGGGCAGACACTCCATCAGTGTGGCTGCCTGGTGCCGGAATACCTTCCCACTATGAGTTGCTGTGGACACTACAGGTCCCGTAGACTGGGTGGCTGAGGTGCTTGCCTGGGTTTTACACACCCTGTCCAGACGTGAAGGACGGGGGGAGGGGTAGGGAAGAGATCAATAGTGGAGAGGAAAAGCTTCTTAGGTACATTGGGACGGGAAGAGGGAGAAGGTCTAGGAGTGGAGGAAGAGGGAGTGGTTGTAAGAAGTATCTCTCTGCTGTGGTGGGTGCAGGTGCATGGGCTGGATGCTGTTGTGAGGTGGATGGCTGTTGGGTGTCTGAGAGCTTGAGTTTGTGTACCTTGGGAGGGGGGGCACAGACACAGTGGGAGAGGACACAGGGGATGTGTGCATGGATGTTGACGTGGTGAGTGCCAGTGAGGTGTGTGTTCTGATAGGTGTGCTGGTGATAGGGGTAGTGGATGAGGATGTAGCGCATGCAGGTGTGAGTGTTGATGCACCTGGGAGGAGGAGGAGGATGCCACAGAGGAGGCAGTGGATGTTGGTATGTCTGCATCTAGATGGTGTTTGTTTGTGTGAGTGCCTGTGGGACAAAATGTGGTGCTTGTGTTTGCCTGTGCCACTCTTGTGTGTTGTCCTGTGTGCATGCTCGTCTGCCTGTGTGCTTGGGATACCTGGGTTTAAGGGGAATGTGATTGGGAAGAGGAAGTTGGAGGGGGGAGGGTGGAAACAGGGACAATGGCTGCTATCAGAGAGTAGGCCAGAGCCTGGATTGATCTCTGTTGGGCCACCAAGCCAGTGTGAATGCCCTCCAGAAATGCATTGGACTGTTGCATTTGGGCTGCCAGCCCCTGGATGGCATTCACAATGGTTGACTGCCCAACAGAGATGAATCACAGAAGGTCAATAGCCTCCTCACTCAGGGCAGCATGGCTAACTGGGACAGGGCCTGAGGTGCCTGGGGCGAGGAAGATGCCCACCATCCTGGGTGAGCGGGGACGGGCTACTCGCTGAGGGGCTGCTGGGAGGGTGGTGCTGGTACGGGGTGGCGACTGTACCTGTAGACGGGGTGGACACAGAGGTGTCCGCCACCACCAGGGAGCTTCCATTGGAGGAGGTATCCGTGTCAGAACTGTCCCCTCTAGTCTCCGCCGTGGTGCTCCCCTCGCCCTCCGCCCAATTGGTACCCTCACCTTTGGTGGACTCTGCCTCCTGGGTCCTGTGGGATGCAGCTCTCTCCGTCGCTGGTGCCTCTGCTCCTCCGCCAGATGATGCTAATGCACATAAGGACAGGATGACAAAACAAGAAAGCGGGTAGAGAGACAAAGGATACAATTTTTCAATAGCTGCACCAACACTAGCGTTGGCGTACACTGCACCCTCCCACACAGGGAACAGTCCTACGCACTATGCATGACATTACTAGTAAAAATGCTAGTCACCAGGGCATAGGGAGGGACACATACCGCCCACTGCAGCATACCTGGGACCCACAAACCCCTGCCCAGTAGTGGATGCCTACTAGCTAGGTTGAAGGAATATCACATCAGAACCCTACCCAACATGGGACCTACACTGCAATGTCAGCCCTGGCCTAGGGGCACCCACTGGCAGACATTCCCCACCCGGATACCACCCCACCAGACGCAAGTAGTATTGATTGGCACTGAATTCACCCCCTTGTTGCTGCTGTGATGCCCCCAAGCGCCCATCCAGCTCCGGATAGGCCACTGCCAGTATGCGGGCCATCAGGGGAGTCAGGGTTCGACGGGCACCCCTTCCTCATTGGGAGGCCATCCCCAGCTGGGCCTCCGCTGTCTTCCATGCCCAGCATCTCAGGTCCTCCCACCGTTTGCGACAGTGGGTGCTCCGCCTGCCGTAGATCCCCAGGATCTGCGCGTCCTTGGCGATGGCCCGCCATATGCCCTTGTTTTGATGGGCGCTGACCTGCAGAGGAAATATACACAGAGAAAGGTATTAGTTAGACCGTCCTGCCTGTAACACTCATGGCCCACCATAGCCCTCCGATCCCCTTACGCATAGACATGGCCCAGCATACATGATGCACGCTTGCCAGGGCCCATCCACCAACCCCACCTTCACGAGGCCTTCACACACACCACTCCATGCATTCATGCATCGTGCTCACAGTGTACTCACCTGTTGGTCTGAAGGCCCATACAGCAATCCACACTGGAGTAGGACCCCATCTGCCAGTCGCTCCAACTCCGCCGAGGTGAAGGCAGGGACCCTTTCCCCAGTCACACAGGCCATGGTAGGTTCCAGACACAGGTCACAGCAGCACATGCAGTGTAGGTCCTCTCCTGTTGAAGGTCAGGTAGCAAGTGAGTGAACAGATAGAAAATGGGGGTGACGTCCGCGGCGGTGCATGCCGTCACCACCGGCGTACATCACCATCGGCCACTGTAACCCATAGGGCCCAATTATAACCAATGAGGGGTTGCACAGTGGTTCCTGATCACCGCCCGCAACAGTGAACAACGTCAGCGGAATTACCTTACTTCTTACCTGTCCCTGCATACAGGACAGGGGGACGCCATTTCAAGGGGGGGCAGACCATGGATCCTAAATGCGTCACAGATCACAATTGTACATTCCAGACATATGCCACTAATACATTAAGAAATCACATCATGCATTGAACTGAAGTGGCTACAATTTACAGATTATGACCAGCTCCACACTCTTTTGCGCCATAGATTGCAACCGATGCGGATGGATAGGAGATGGAGACATTCCCCGTGTACAGCCCCCTGGTGGACTTGGCAACAATGGAGGACAGGCACATTATACTCACCTACAGACCTGGCAGGGTCACAATCACAGAGCTGTGTGCCACATTGGAGCCTGACCCATTATCTGCTATCTGTCTCCCCACCGGAGTTCTAGAAAAAGAAAGTGTATAGTTAGTGTTTATTTCACTGTATTTTTTGTAAATTCAAACTTTATTTTTTTGTTTATTGTTGTGTTTTTATTATCTTTCCTGTCTCGTCTTGTGTGACTCTTTGTCTTTGTCTATCGATTGTATATATGTGTAGGTATTATTTTAAAGAAATTTAGTGCCCGTTTTTCTTTGTGAATATGTATATATTTATATAATTTTGACTATGTTGTTTAGTGTTTGTTGTACATACATATGTAATAAATATCATTTTGTGTATCTTTGTTAAAATTATTTGTGAGTTGTTCTGTACATTATTGCGGACAACAGTGGATACTAGCTGTAGCTCATTTATTTTTTCTTGTACCCAATTGGAGCCTGACCTGATATCTGCTATCCGTCACCCAACTGGGATCCCCCCTCTTGTGCAAGTGCTATCTGTGCTCCATTTCTTGGCAACTGGTTCTTTCCAAGTGACAGTGGGCTTGGCAGCAGGAATGTCACAGCCAATGTTCTCAATAGTGCTGACCAGAGAGCTGCCCTGATTAAACACATGTGCAGCTACATTGTCTTCCCGCAAGTGGAGGATTTGGCCACAGTGAAGGCTGACCTCTATGCAATGGGACATATCCCCAACATAATTGGGGTGATTGATGGAACACATATTTCATTTGTCCCCCGCCACAATGAACAGGTATTCAGAAATCGTAAAGGTTTTCACTCGATGAATGTGCAGATGGTGTGTTTGGCGGACCAGTACATCTCCCATGTCAATGCTAAGTATCCAGGCTTGGTGCATGATGCTTTTATCCTGAGGAATAGCAGCATCCCAAATGTGATGGCCCAACTCCAGAGACACAGGGTGTGGCTAATAGGTGAGCCCTGGTTCCCACCTAGTATATGTTGGTGTATGGGTATGGTGTGGGCCATATTGCATAGTGTGTGGCTAACAGTTGTCCCTCGAAATTTGCAGGTGACTCTGGTTACTGCAACCTCTCATGGATACTGACCCCTGTGAGGAATCCCAGGACAAGGGCAGAGGAACGTTACAATGAGGCACATGGGCGAACAAGAAGGATAACAGAATAAACCTTTGGCTTCCTGAAGGCAAGGTTTTGGTGCATCCATCTAACAGGTGGATCCCTGTGTTACTCACCCAAGAAGATCTGCCAGATAATCATGGCATGCTGCATGTTGCACAACCTTGCATTGAGACGCCTTGTGCCTTTTCTGCAGGAGGAGGAGGCTGGAGATGGTTGTGTGGCAGCAGTGGACCCTGCAGACAGTGAAGATGAGAAGGCAGAGGATGAGGATGAGGATGAGGACAACAGAACTGCAGTGATACGTCAATACTTCCATTGATGCACAGGTAAGACTTGTAACTTCACATTTCATTGACATTTTTGTGTTTGACATTGTCAACGGCAGGCTGTGAATTTCCACTTCTATGCTCACTCACTGTACGGTTTGGCAAATCTTTTTGCAGATGTGGGTGCTCCACTATCGCTCCTTGTGTGTTCAGTGCAGCCAACTAAAGGTCTTTCCTATGTATACTTTACTGTACAGTAGAATTGCAATGTTTAAACCTTGTTAAACGGATACATACTTAAATCATTTGACATACTCCATACTTTTTTCCAAAGGGTGTTTATTTAAGTGCTATGAAGAAAAGGGGATAGTACAATGGGCTGGGGTGATGATGGAGGGAAGTCCAGGGTAGAGTCTAGTCTATTGGCAGCACAGGTGCATTGTCCAAGGGGGTATAGGAAGTGGAGCAACAGCAGTTCAGGGTAGACAGGGTGACAGAGTGGGATACAGGGGTGATATTTAGGAGAGTCTTATTTCTTGGCAGGGTCTTAACAATAGTCTCTGGCTTCTGCCCGGATTGCAGGGAACGTTTGCAGGGTGGTTCTCCTTCTGCAGAGGGAAGGGTGCTGGTGACCTGTTGATCCTGTGGCGGGGCCTCTCTTCCACTAGCGGCAGTGGAGGTGGAGGGCTGTTCAGATGTTTGGCTAGTGGCAGGTGCCCGCTGGTGTGACACTGCCTCCCTCATAATGGTGGCCATGTCTGCCAGCACCAGTGCAATGGAGACCAGGGTGGTGTTAATGGCCTTCAAGTCCTCCCTCATCCCCTGGTACTGTCCCTTCTGCAGCCGCATGTACTCCTGCAACTTGTCCATGATCTGGGTCAGCGTATCCTGGGAATGTTGGTATGCTCCCAGGATCGCAGTGAGTGCCTCCTGGAGACTCGGTTCTCTGGGCCTGTCCTCCCCCTGGTACACAGCAGTCCTCCCAGCTTCCTTGTTGTCCTGTGCCTCTGTCCCCTGAACTGTGTGCCTACTGCCACTGACCCCAGGTCCCTGATTGTCTTGGGTATGGGGGGTGCCCAGGTATCCCTGTAGTGGTGGACACACTGCTGATTGAAGTGTCCTGGGGACAGACATATGGGCACGCTGGGTAGGTGCTGTGGTGGTGTTTCCTGATGGGGGAGGCTCTGTGGTGATGTGTGACTGTGCCTGGGTAACCAACTGTCTGGAGGTCCCTGATGGGCCAGGTTGGTCATCCAGATCCAGGCAAGCAGAGTCACTGTCATCACTGTGGGCCTCTTCTGTGGGGGGACTGGATGTTGCTGGCACCTATTCTCCAGTGACATTGGCTAGGATACCTGTGGGGATGTATATGCAGTGTTTTTATTACTGTATGTGACATATTGTGCATGGGTGGGATGCCCTCTATGGTTGTTATTGCCCTGGCAGCTTTTCCTTGTGTGAGTTGTTATGCAGTGGGCTAGGTGAAATTGCAGTGTGCATGCTTTAGTGATAGGTGTCCATGCAGGTCTGTGAGTGGTGTCCATGCATTGGTGGTGCATGCTGGGCTTGGCATTGGGATGAGAGGGTTGTGATGGTGGTGTGTGTGGGAGGTGGTGGAGTGATCGGAGTTAGGCTGGGGATGGGGGTATGTGATGGCAAGCAGGTATGGGGGGATAGTAATAGTATAGAGTTGACTTACCAGAGTCCAGTCCTCCTCCTACTCCTGCCAGGCCCTCAGGATGCATGATTGCCAAGACTTGCTCCTCCCATGTTGTTGGTTGTGGGGGAGGAGGTGGGGTTCCACCACCAGTCCTCTGTACAGCTAGTTGGTGACTTGCTGCCACGGAACGTACCTTCCCTCGTAGGTCGTTCAACCTCTTTCTGATGTTCTCCCTTGTTCCGGGGTACTGTCCCACGGCGTTGACTCTGTCCACGATCCTCTGCCATAGCTCCATCTTCCTTGCAATGGATATCTGCTGCACCTGTGCTCCAAATAGCTGTGGCTCTACCCGGATGATTTCCTCCACCATGACCCTTAGCTCCTCCTCAGAGAATCTGGGGTGTCGTTGTGGTGCCATAGGTGCTGTGTGAGTAGTGTGGGTGAGGGTGTGTAGGGTGATGTGTTGGGGTGTGTGTTGTGAGGTGCATGGGTGGTGTATAGGTGATGGTGGTTTGTAGCTCTGGTTGTGTGTGTGCTCTTGCTGTCTCTCTCTGTTGGCAATTAATTGTAGTCGTAAAGGGTTGTGGGCAGTGTGGGTGTGTGTTTTATAGTGGTGTGGGTGTGTGGGTGTATGGGTGTTGTGTGTGTATGGGTGTCAGGTGTGTGTAGTTTGAATTGTCCACTATGGTGTTGTTTTGTTTGAGTGTGTGTATTTTGACTGCGGCGGTATGTACTACCAATGGTTTACCTCCATTGAATGTCCGCCGTAGTGGTTCATAATGTGATGGGCATTATTCTGTTGACTTAACAATGTGGGTTTTGATACCGCCAGTTTATCACTGACCTTTTGTATGCCGGAGTTGTGTCTGTGGCTGTAAAGTGACAGATTGGTGTGTGTGTGTCATAATATGGTGAACAAATATCTGCAGTGGCGGCAGGCAGCATGGTGGTAAGTGGGACTTACCGCCAATGTCATAATGAGGGCCTATGTAATTTCTAGGTCAATAGGCTCAGGACTACGTGGGGGGAATGTTGTGCTGAGTATGAAGGTAGTCAAATCCCCACCTAGTAGAGAATTCAAGTCCATCCCTACTATCAATGTAGTTTATATATCTCCCTGCATCCCTGCTACTGGGGCAAATTACCCTCTGTAACCGTCTCAGTAAGAATGAGCAGGTCATGAGCAAGCCGATCATACCTGCAGTCACAAAACAAGGGGAGGGTGAGTTAAGGAGTATTCCTACTGAAATACACTTGGCCTTAGTCTGCCTGCAGGGAGCAGAAAAAAGAGAGACCTCTCTGATGACTCAATATGGTCCCTCAGTTCTGAAAAAGAGGTAATTAGAGAGGTGAATCAGTATTATGCGAATAGGGAGAACTTTTTACAAAAAAGCCATATAGCCCCAGATATGCATGCAGGGAAACAGTAAGCCCTCTTGTTATTCTTGAAATCTCTCAAAACTCTGCTAACTGTGTGCCATAAACTAAAATGCATATAACTCTTTCAAGCTCCCCCAGTCCCCATGTCTAGGACGATCTTCACTACAAAGTTGTATCGCCTCAGAAATGGGTGCAAGAAAACAGTAACCACTTTTGAACTGCGTGCCATATTCTAGTGTGAATGTAATTCTATCAGCATTCCCCCGAACCCCCACTTACTTTGTCAAAGGATGCATCGCAAGGTTGAACCTCTATGTTTTTCCTCTCCCAGCAGCTTGTCCACTGGTTGAGGTGATCCAGATTTGGTAAATACCCAACAGTAGCGTGTTATTATGGGGCGCATCCAAAGACGTCATGTGCGTGTCCCAGGAATCATGGGAAATGTAGGCTTAGGGTCTAAACATATTAGTACCCTACTCGGTCTCCATTAGCCATTCATTGTTATTTATGTATAGAGGCTAGTAAGTAATATCCATAGAGCTCTAACAATTTTTTTAACAAGGGTTGTGTTTAAAAACCATATTGAGAGGGAATTGTTGTACTTCTCTCCCACCCATGTACTTCTGTATATCCCAAACGGGAAAAAAAGAAAATCCAGAGGAAAGGCAAGGGGCGAGAGAGAGAGAGGAGAAAACAAAAAGGGGGAGGGTGGGTTTGAATACATGTTTTTCTTAGCTGATATCGTCCATCTAAGTACCCTCCCTAATCGATAGGGCACCGATGAGAAAGGGAAAGGGGCTGTCCCAAGGGTAATGACACAGTTTATGTTTGTTGAACACCACATCATTCTGAATTAAATTGGCAGACTCAACCTAAAAGGTGCTAAGTATTATACTGGCCCTATTTTTCTAGTAAGGATCAGGTGATCTCATCATTCAAAACGTCTATCATGTGTAATCTCCACACACACACACCTGTGTTCGTGCCATAACAGGATTTTGTTTGTGTCTTATCTGGTTTATTTTACTCTCTCAGTCATGAACCATTCCATCTCATCAGCACTATGGTTCTTTGTAATATAATGGCTTGTAAGTTTGGTCGAGTCACATTTGCAATGAATAGTGCTCCTATGTTCATGAATCCGTATCCTCACATTACGAGTCGTCGTCCCGATGTACCTTAGTTTGCCTGGCCCTCTTTGTGTACAGTCATGCCATCAGCTGTGGAATAGCGCAGTTCTACATGATTAAGGCATCCTGAACTGAGCAGCACATACTTGGGAAATGTAAAGGTCTGTCACAAACTACTTGGACATTGATGGAATAGTAGTTCTTCTTGTTCCGATTGACCTTTTAATTGCCAAGCGGTGGAACCAAGGCTATGGGGGTACAATCAATGGCTCCCACCACATGTGGGATGTGTGCCAAAGCATAGAACGCAGCCTTCACATGGTAGAAATCCTCACATTGAGGAAACCGGATGTAGCTGTCCAGGTGCTTCAACATTGCTGAGAGGACATCTTTCAAGACCAGACTGAACAAAGGCTGGGACATTCCAGCAGTTAGGGTCACTGTATTTTGGAAGGACCCTGTAATGAGGAATTGCAACACTTACATGACTTGTGCAATTGGTGGTATGCTATTTGGATGACTGATGGCTGCATCAGATCTGGCTCCTACTGATGACAAAGATCCATGATTGTCTGCCTATCCAGGCGGTATATCTGGATTACATGTCTGACCTCCATGGCCTGCATATCTGCCAGTGGACATTACACAGGAGGTTGTCTGATCCTTCTCCTTCCTGGATAACTATGTTGAACAAAAGGTGAATATGACTGTCCTTCATTGTGCCCCTTTTAATTTACATAATTCATGTCAGATATAAACTGTGACATGTCATGTGATTCACTGAGGACATGATACACATCACACATCACCACTAACAATTACACATTAGTATCAAGTTACCCCCTTGCTTTTCCACATATGTGTACACATCATCTATCCGGCCAGCAACAATATGTTCATGTAACTTGCCTCTTGGACTGTGATTCAATGCCGCACATCCTGGATTGCCCATGGGGCAGGGGGTGGTATCTGTGCCCCCATTTATGTTGTCACATGTGCTGGACCACATACCAATATGTTTACTAAAACAATTGACCTACATGACAGTGCAAGGCCATCACTAAGGAATCGTCAGGACAATATTTTCTAATTTGTGATCCACTAAAAAAAAGCATTTAGTTGCATGGTATGCCTCTAAAATGGTGGCTGTCAGGCTTACACCACTGGACATTAGGAACCACCCACGACGATTGGCGGAAGTCGTCATGGCAGCAGGCAGATGCTACTGCGACGGACACTGCCACTGGATAACATTGCTGTATGTGGGGGTCTTAGGCTAATGGCCGTGTCCGCCGGGAGTGACGGTCGCCTACATGGCAGACGTGACTACCATCTTCTGCTGAATCCCTCACTTGACTCATTACACTGACGTCAGTATGACCTCCACTACCTCAGCTGCTGTGTACAGCCTCTAGGAGCAATCATGCTACGTCCTATAGGTGATAGAACTTCTGCCTTACTGCTGGAAGAGCTGGAGAAGCTGGTGGATAAGGTCCTGCCCCTGTATGAATAGCTGTATGGTGCACCAGAGGAGCAGGTAAGTGCCCCATGTGCACACTTTTCTCAGTACTTCTACTTATCTTAGCTTTAGTTAGCCTAGGCTTAGGCCCAGTTTGTCAGATTGTGGAATCAAAGCACTGTAGGTGCTATCAGTGCACATTAATGGGTGAGTCAATGGGCATGTTTCTATGTCAAGTGACAGATAGTGTGTCCTGAGACAATGTGGTGAGTATGTATTGAGTATTCCCTGGCCCAACTTGTGTTGCATGCACATGACTAGGTGAGGAGTCATGACAGCCATCCTCAGTCAACTCTTGACCAAAGATGTTATCAATGTATGGTCACATATGATTGCATGGCAGCAGGAGGGCTGAATGCATGATGAATGTGTCTGTTGATCGCTATTTGAGCTCTGTCTGTGTTGGCACAGTAATCTCTGGCCACATCTGGCCTTGTTTAACTGTTGTTCTGAAGCCAGGTAATGACTCTCTATGCCCCCCAGCTCTGCACATAGGCATCCAATGGCAATTGGCTGTAGGCTACATGATGTACTGTGATGCATGTGATTGTTGGATATGGTGTTTTGTGTAGGTCTGTCTGCTCAGCCTGTGGAGACCGGGCCTGTCTATTTTTTATTTACAGTATCAGTCAAAATCTGGCCTGGTAACAATTCCCTTTTTCAATACAAGTGTGACACTGTGCCCATACCCTGTATCCCTGCAAAGCATATGAATGTGCCAAATCATGCCTCAGTGCCAATATGCAGCTTCCTGAGCCACTGTCCACTGATTAGTATGGGAATTGCATTGGGGGCCGGGTGGTGATCTGTGACTGATTAGCTCTTATTCGCTTTGACAATGTGCATTATATAGCCTTGACAGGCCCCTTGATCCCACAGCCCTGTTGTCTCTTTCATCCAGCTCTAATGTGTCTTGTGCAGGGTCCTTGCATTTTGGTCATTGCACATCTGCAAACAGTGTGTTGTTAACTGATGTGCCATGATATTGGACTCCGTTGTTTGAGCATATAGAGGGACATGTACAATGCATGGCCAGGTTTCTCTTGAGGTACTCTAGGTTTCGTGAACACACATGTGAAAGTGTGTATTGTAATGTTTATGTGACACACAGACCCCTACCCCCTGATGTAGCAGGTGCCCGCATCTGAATCCAAATATGTCCACACATGGGAAGGCTCAACTCTTTGTGTGCCCAGCATGTCACTCCCTTCGTTGTGGTCCAAGAGTGATGGGTCAGTTTATAGGCTGGCTGCGACCTGTTGGGACTGTATACAGCTGGTGACATTCAGAGGTAGTGGATGTTTGTGTGCATTATCTGCTGGGTGGTTTACCTGTCACTTGCCACTTTGTGTTCCAGGTCAATGTCATATTGCTAGCTCATGTCCCACCAAAGTCACAGTTGGCCTACCTAGTCAGTGCAGGGACTGAACTGGGGGGGTGGGGCATCCTATTGGGGAGTGTTTGCAGTCATGTCCCAGTGTCCAAGTACTGCTCTGTGCCACAACTGAACAGGATGGTCAAGACAGAATGATGTTAGCTTGGCGCACTGACATGTATGTGACTCAGCCATTTTGTATAGGACTTGTGGACATGATATCCTGTCTTGGCTTTTGCATCCATGCAGGTCAACGCTCATCAGAAGAAGGAGATCTGGTGAGCCATCCCCAAGAAGGTGCAGACCTTGGGGGCCCACAGCCGGTGTAGCACCCTGTGTCAGAAGAGATGGGGGGACCTGAAATGCTGGGCTTGGAAGATCGCAGAGGCCCACCTGTGCTGTCCTCACCATGAGGACAGGGTGCCCGTCGGACAATGACCCCCTAATGGCCTACATTCTTCCAGTGGCCTACCTGGCCTTCAATGGGTGTTTTAGGGCAGCACAGCAGCCACATGGAGTGAGTACAAGGCATATTCATGCTTGACCCTTTGCCAGGTGAGTGAGTGAGGGACTGACTGCTCCACCTGACAATGTGGGATGTATCATGTGTCATAGATCATCTGGGATCAAATTGGTGTAGATGGCCCATGTGTTTCAAACTGGTGTGTGCATCCTTTTTGAGGTGGGACCTAGGACTAAAATGTGGGGCCTTACAGGATCATTCTTGTGTACATTATGGAGACATCTCTCCATGAGGTTTTGACCTGACTGCAGTGTTGTTCCTTGCAACACCACATGTGGGGCACATCTGCGTGACCTTGCTACTACCTCCTTGACTCATTTTGGGCAGGTGTCACTTGTGGCGCTGTACATTGTTGGGATGTGTCCATAGTGACATGGATGTTTCCATATCACCTAATCCAAGTAAGGCATGTTTGTACCAGTGTTATCTGCATTTCCTTAGCAAATTCTGTTTTTGTTAGTACATTACATCAGTGCCTTTCAGATGTGTGCATAGGCTTGTGTCTGTGTAATTGATAGGCTATACCTAACAATGGGATCCAATTGTTGGCTACAGGTTCACTGGGGTGTGTTGCATGTGGCACAAGTTTGGGGTGGAGTGGTCACCTAGCTGTGGTGTTGTTAGCGTGGGAGCTAGACTTCATCCATGCTATTGTAGTTGTCTGAGATCAAGATTGTCTCATGTGTTACTTTTGCAATTCTAGATGGCATGCAGGGTTTTGTATTGATACATGATGGTGCCACTTTGCGGGCACTTCATGCGGGGGATATTTGACATGATGGTATTGTCTGTCTCTCAGAGTTGTGATTAAAGTGTCTTCATGTCCCTGTTATGAACCTACTTTTGGCAGCATCAGCACTGGCAGGCAAAGTAGATGGGGCTGACCTGACTGGGGAAGCATCTGGCCACAGGGCCTCGGGTCAAGACACCATTGACACAGAGCGACCCAGTGACCCGGAGGTCAGGGGATTACCACGGGAGAGACCGGATATGCATCATTATCCTTGGATTCCTCCTCCAGTGGCCACTCCCTAGTGGTGGACACATCCGCGACCCCGTACCATCCTTGCATGCAATTTCCTGTTCTAGCACCATTCTCCCTGTTGCTCCCCACTCAGGCTGTGCCTGCTCACCCAAGAGGGTGGGCATCTCTTTTGTCCCAGGCACCTCTGCCCCAGCCCTGTTACTCTTGCTGCCCTTAGTGAGGAGGCATTTGACCTCCTGAGGTCAATCTCTGTAGGTCAGTCTGCCATCATGAATGCCATCCAGGGACTGGCAACCCAAGCCCAGCAGAGCAACATGCTCCTGAAGGGCATTCACAGCGCAATGGCTGGCCTACAGAGATCTTTTCAGGTTCTGGCGTCCACATTGACGGAAGCCAGTCACCCCTTGTCTTCCGTCCCCCCTCCACCTTCCTCTTCCGAGTCCAAATCTCCCCTTCCCTGACCTACCCAAACCCTGACAGAGTTGCATGCATCCATCTCAACAGTCAAGGGTACCAAGACAAGACACCACAAGACACACACGGCATGCACACAAACAACATCTACCTGCAGACAGCAACAGTCACAACTTGCCCTGACAACCCTCCACCTCCAGCATCACACACACAACATCTAGCATGCCTACAGACACCACCACAACAGTCACTAATACAGCCACCACACCTATCCTACCCATAGACACCACCCCTGCAGATGCTCAGACATCCACCCCAGTCACCACACCCGCAGACACCACAATCACAGACACACCCACATGCAGCTCATCCACCATGCCTGCACCATACCTGCAGTCACCACTCCAAAAGACACCCACCCACCACGGTATCCCCCTGTACCTCCACTGGCCTCAGCTCAAGACACATTAATGACCTCACTCACCCACCCAACAGACACCCACCCCACACAAGCATACCTCCCAAAAGCACACACCCAAGACATTCACTTCTACATGTCAGACAACCCCTCACTTAACCTCCAAATCCCAACTCCCTTCTGATTCCCGTCCCCATGTGTTGAAGAAACCTTTCCTGTGTGAACTTGGCCTTACCCCTTTCTTCCCCTGTTCCACAACCAAAAGGACCTCAACCCTTTCCAAGGCCTTCTCTTCCTCCTTCAAGGCCTCCCATTCCCCCCTGCAAGCACCCATGCCCCCGCCAAGAAGAAGCCCATTGCTCCTAAAAAGGATTTCCACCCCCAAAGCCAAAAACCACTCCCCCCTCCTCCTCCAACCCCAATAATCCCTGAGGTGCCTGCCTGCTCCCTTGATGCCTCTTGATGCCCCTTCCTGTGGAGTCAAGTAGGGGCCCAACACTGTGCCTTTTGGGCAAGCATTTTTAGACTGGCTTATGGCATTGGCTACGAAAAGTTTATAGAACAAACCCAACCAGTTGTTGGTTTGTTGGGTACACCTTTGTCCTACACTTCCTTTCCTAGTTTTCTGTTGTTCCTGGCTCACATTGGTTGTGTGCCTATAGTTGTATGTATTTGGCCTGCATGTTGCTTCATGTGTTTTTTTTTCAGTATGTGAGTTTGTGTGCAGTGTTGTTGTCCCCCAAGGGAAGGGTTTCTGTTGTGTGAAGGTTTGTGTGTGTAGATGCAATGTTGGTGTCATGACATTGTGTTGTGTTTCTTGTGGTATGTGTTTCTTTTTGTGTTGTGTTATGTGTGCATGTATGTTGTAGGACTTGTCCCCCTGACATGGCTATTGCCTACATGTGGTGTGTGTGTTTTTGAGTTTTGTCAGTGCAGTCATGGAGTGTGGTGAGTTGTGATAATTTGCTTTGCATTTCAGTATACCTGTGTCCATTTAGGTGTGGGTCCCTTGCAGCTGGTTGATGATGGGATATGTCCTATGGAGTGTGAGCTGCATGTGCTTTGTTGACTTGCCCATTCCCATTGTGTGGCTGTGCATGACAATTGGTTTTGGTATTGCTTGCCCCTGTGATGCAATTAAGGCCAATTCTTGTGTGCATGTTGTTTGAGGCCCTGTTCAACATGAGGTGTGTCCCAGTGCAGCCACCTTTCATGTATGGTCCAGTTGCTCCCATCCCAGTAGTGCTTGTATTGTTGTTGTGGTGCGCTTTGAATCTTTTGTCTATTTGTCTCTCTGTGTATTGTGCATGGCATTGTGCTTCCATTGTGCTATGCATGCGTGTGTGTGTGGTGTGTGTGTACATTGCAAGGTTGTTTGATGGTGGTGTGTGTGCCATGGCACATGTATGTATATGTCTGTTGTATGTGTGGATAGTCCCTGGCCAGTGTTGGGTGTGAGTGTGTGGAATGTATCTGTATGTGAGCAATAGTTATGTTCTTGTTGTGTGTGTGAATGTAGTGTGACCTTCAGTGTACCTGAGCCTGTGCTGTGTAGCTGTGAGTAAATGTGTAGTCTTCCCGTGCATTGTGTGTGTGCTTGCTGAAGTGGGCGTGTTGTGAATGTGTGGGTGTCTGTGTTGCAGTATGTGAGTGTGTGTCAAATGATAGGTTTAGCTGCTGCCTGTAGAGTTATCCCCCCTACGATATGTTTGCCAGTATGGCTTGCTGTTTTTGAAAGGTTAATGATACAGGTGGGTGTTTGGAATTATGGTTGCTGTCTTCCACGTCACTGTTGATTTTGCTGTCTTTCAGCAAGCAGGAGCAGTGGCGTGACATTTGCGAAGGGATGCATGGAGGCTCCAGATGTGTATGGCTGTCTGCAGGTGAGTGTCTCCCTTTATAGTGTCGGTTTCTGCCTGCTAGTAGGTGGTGGCTGGACTGCCACAATCACATTGGCAGAGTGAAAATTCATAAATGGTCTCCGCCAGCCTATTTATGCTTTTGGGTGACCGGGCGGTCTGTTCTGCTTGACAGTGGCGGCGGACTGCTGATGCTCTTCTATTTCTTCAACTGTCAGACTCATAATATGACAGTCCATTCCACAGAGTTCATTGGTGGTCGGACCGACACCACCAACATGGCGGACCTCGGACCACCAAACTCATGATCAGCCCCTTTGTGCCATTCATCCGCCCTTAGCATATATTACAAATTAATTATTGTGTTAAAAAAAAGTTTTGCTTGCATAATTTAAACTTTCTTTCACCTGTTGCATATTTTATACTTACAAATATACCATTGCTTTAATTTGCACTTAATTTACTTCCATTCATCTTTGATGCTGTCAAAATGTAGGTCAGGTGGGTTTTGCTGTTCTGTTGGTGAAAAAAAAGTTTATCTTTTAGTTACATGTCATAAATACAGGTTTGTTTTGTTTTGGTAGTGCTCCGGTTACAGTTTTAACTTTAAGCTAAAGGAGTTGATTTATAATTATGTTTATTTTAATTACTTTAATGGTGCCTGTGTCTAAATTTATGAGTGTGAAGTTGAATTTTTCAGCTGAATTGCTTTGTTTTTGATGAATTGGGTCTTTAGTATCCCACAATTAATATACACAAGAAAGGAGGTTTTAGTAATATATTTTTACATTTTCATTTTAAGGTTGTGAGGTTACATTATACTTCTTGAATTTGAAAACTTACATGTAAATGTGTCTTGTTATTTTCTTCTTGCTTCACGTCTTGCACTCTGGCAAAGTGTTGTTTTCTTGTAATTAACATGCTTTTCTTGTGAAAGTGTTGTGGTTCTGAGTCTTTTTATAGTGTCTACTTACTTATTTTTATGTTTCATTGGTATGTTTGCTTTACAGTAAATTTTATTGGTTTCTTTAAGTGTAGATTTAATTTCTTTTCGATTAGTATTTTTTGGTGGATGCTAGTACTTCTGTTTTTCTGTCAAATAATTACATTTGTGGGATTGTTATATTATTAATGTATTTTAAATTATACATTTATTTTATCTATTTTTAATGTGTGCTATATTATATTGTAATAATGTTTGTGTTTTTACATTCTATTCATTTTTAGTAGTAAATGTATGGTGAATATAATGTTTATATATGTGAACAATTTTAAGTTTGTTGTTTTAGTGAGTATTATTCTTTATAACATGTTTAATAAGTGCTATTTCTTATATATATATATATATATATATATATATATATATATATATATATATTTTCTTTTTTTTTTAAAGGGGTTTATTATGTAAAATATGTTATTATCACTTTAGGCATATTATTGTAGTCAATATTATGGGCCTTATTACGAGGCTGGCAGTCCAAAGACCACCAGCCTCGTAGTGGCGGTTGGATTGCAGCAGCTGTGGCAGTCCGATCACCACATTACAAGGTTGGCGGGCAGACACCCCAACCTACTGCCAGCCCCACCTGGATCAGTGACCCCCCCTTCCCAGCACCCTCGAAATGCGCATTGTCTGCTGTGCAAACAGTGTGTATTTCAAGGGTGCTGGTGCCCCTGTGTGTGGCAGCATTGCCCCCGGCTCTATTATGAGACAGTAACAATGTTGCCCCACCTTTCCCACTGGGCAAACCAACAGAAACCAGTCCAGTGGGAAAGTCATAATGGGGCTGGTTGGGAGGTCACCAGCACCCCAGTGACCTCCCAGTTGGGATTTTAGCAGACGGATGTTTCTGTCCACCAAACTCATAATCAGCCCCATTGTGTTTCGATATTTTTGATATTCTATGCAGATTTAAATAGCAGACAATGTTTTTTGTTTCCATACTTGTATGTTCAATATTGTTAAATTCAGAAATTTTTTACTACAATATTTTTGTCATCGATATTGGTGATATTTTTGGTGACGTGTAGGATGGGGATATTGTTGTAATCAATATTATTTTGACATAATTTTGGTGAGTCTATATTATTTTCCACAATATTCTGTCTTAGAACTGGTGAGCAGATACCAAGTTGTCAGGAACTCCAGAACTTTGTGCTCCAACTGAAATAATTTTGCACCATTGTTGGACCTGGCATCCTTAGCATGCTTTTCCCTCTGACATTCATGTGCTTTCTAACCTTTGCTATCAAACCTCCTATTTTTGCTGTCTTCGTTTTTGTTGGCCTTACGACTTTGCACATTTACCATGGCTAACTGGTGCTAACGTGCTTGCGCTCTCTGCTAAAATATGGCAACATTGGCTTATACTCAGTTGCCATATTTAATTTACTTATAAGACCCTAGTACAGGGCATTACATGTGCCCAGGGCCTGTATGATAAATGTTATTAGTGGACCTACAGCACTGATTTTGTCAGCCACTTAAGTAGCACTTTCAACGTGTTTCAGGCCTGCCATTGCAGCCTGTGTGTTCATGTTTGGTGTCTCTGAAATCCCTATCTAAAATCCTAACTTATGGTGAAGTTTGGTTTTAAATTGCAATTCTGAAAATGCCAATTTAGAAATCTTGCATTTTCTTGTCTTAGACATTTAGGAGCATATTTATAATCCCCTAGAGCAGAGGTCTTCAAACCTTTTGATGGCGGGACCCCCTCTTCAAAATTTTTTGGTGTAAGGACCCCTCCTGATAAAAAATTTCTAGAACCTAGTACTCCTCATAATCAACAATAATAATCGCCCCCATTTCCCACAGCAAATCATTTTTACTGTGAGGAAATAATATTAAACAGTGTTTAGCAAACCAAAAGTCAGTGAGTGTGGGGGCGCGGTCAAGTGTGTAGTTAAAAACAAAAGCCCTCATTTATGAGGAGTTGACTTGGGGCAGTGCCGCACATCTTCTTGCTACACTGCCCCACGCCAATACAAAAGGGCAGGAATCAACCGTATTTATGAAATACAGTGCATTTGTGTCCTTTCCCCCTGCACTGGGGCACAATTGTTACCTAGTGTCAACATAGGCAGGATTGTATTTGTGCAGGAAGGGGCACCTTCCCACACAAAAACAACCCAGAGAGGCACTGTACCTCTTTCTATATGTGCAGCAGAATGCAACACACATGGAAAGAGAAAAAAACAAGGAGAAATTAGAACATTTCTCCTCATTATGCCTGCTCTGGGGAGGCGGAAGGTTTTGGCACTGCTCCAGTTTACGTGATTTTGTAAATCTGGGGAAGCGTCAAAATCCATCTGTGTTGCATGGGAACACCCACCACAACGCCCATGGAACGCCGCCTTCACGCAAAGTAAAGCAATGCAGCGGCTTGCACTGCTTTGACTTACAAGGCAATTCAAAGCCACTCAGGGTGGCTTTGCGTCATCTAATATGTATGACTGAGAGGATTGTGCCACTGGAGCGTAAAAAAAAATTATGCTCCAGCAGCGCGAGCCTCTCATAAATAAGCCTAAAATATTCTCTACGTTTTTTAAAAGTCTTTCACCGTCAGGTAGCTACATAGAAAGTAACAGCCAGCTTAAATGAAAAATAAATAAAAGAAAGTTGTTACTCATTGGGAAATGCACTGTAGTGCATTATGAAACCTCAATTAATGCACTGCAGAGGTCTGTGTGTAACCAGAGAGCGACAGAACTAAATCTTGGTTAGTGCAGTTGAGAATAGTGACTTGTGTATTTTTAGTGCCATGAGGTCACAGCCTGTGACAGAAAGCACTGTGAATATGTAAGGCGTTATTTTATACTTGCATTACACACAGAATAAGATAGGCCACTACAACAAGGTTTGAGATAAAACTGTGCTTCCAAAATGTAGATTTAAGTAATATCAGAGCATATACAATACCTTTTTTTTTTTTTTTAAATAGCTGTCCCTTCAACACCTCCAGGTGAAGTAAGCACTGTGGAAATGCTGTAGAAACACAATTACAATTAAAAGTGTGCACTTCACAGCACAGTTGTTAACTCTGCATTACCCCTCTAAAAGAATAAATGTTTGTCCTCACAAAGCTTTGACTGATTCGATCATTTAAAGCTGCTCCCAAGCACCCTATACATTTGCAGATTAGCTCTTAGAGCACATTTGCATTTCATTGAGGAAGCAGACACCCTGTGATGAAGGTCTTCTTAGCTGTCTGTGATGCTTTCGCAGCACAGGAGACTCAAATTAAAGTTCAGCTGAGGCATTTTGAGGATCAGCTGAGGGAATGCGGGACCCCCGTTCCGGGACTCCACGGCCCCCCTGGGGGTCGCGACCCCCAGATTGAAGACCTCTGCCCTAGAGCCACCATGCACCACATTAGCGTCATTATTTTTTAAGTTAATGTGGCCCAATAAGGACAAAATCCCTGTGCCATATTTACAGAGTGGCGCAGTGCATGCATTGAGCCACTCTGTAACCCTCTGCGCTATATTATGCCTGCATCAGGCATAATGTATGCAAAGGGGGCGTTCCCCTGTTAGTGGGGGCCAAAAAAATGGCACATGGAAATTTATGAGATTTCCTTGCACCATTTTTTACGCCACTTTTAATGCCTGCTCAGAGCAGGTGTTAAAAGGGGGCTTCCATAATTTAGAATGGGCCCATATGTACTCTGCAGGAGCAGTGGCAACATTTTGGCACTACTTCTGCATCTACGTCAATAGCGTCACATTGAATGACACTATTGCCCCCTATGCTGCATCATGGTGCGCCGTATTTTAAATGCGACACATGCATGGTGGCGGTAAGGGCGCTAAGGGGTGCAGAGAAAATGGCGTTGCACTCGTTGCAGTACCACTTTCCATAAATCTGCCTCAGAGTGCCTATAGCCTGGTCTCTGGTCACCTGACCAGCCACATACAATAGGGAGCTTAAATGTACCTGCATGGGCCATCACTGGCAGAAAGGGAGGGAGGAGCTGGGCACAGCCCCACTTATACCTGAGTAGGCTGTGCCCTGCCTCCACACAAAAGACTGCATACCTTCTGTGGTTAGACTGAAGCAGGATGCCGGGGGGACTGCAAAGGAAAATCTCTGGAAGCTTCTCCCGGCTTCAAAGGTTCAACAGAGTATGAATACTGGATCTCAGACACCAATTCTTTAGTACACTTCCGGACCTGTGGAGACTCTGCCTCGAAGAAGGACTGCTGTGCTTCTACAAGGACAGACACTTTGCTGGACTGCTGCCCTAGAGGAACTGCTACTCTGCTGTGCTGACCTGCTGCCCTCTTAACTGGTAAAGAGGAACTCGACCTGCAACTTCATCTTGAACCCAGAAGTGACTCCAAGGGCTAGTCCACTGGCCTCCTGATCTGAGCCTCACCGATATATAAAATGCTTCCCATCTAGGTCCTGGACACATGTGCAGTGAGTTGCTTATCCCTAAGTGCTGCCTCTCAGTTCCTGGACCTTTGGTGTTGCTCACGGGCTCTTAATGCAAGCTTTTGGGTTCTTTACAACTGTGAACAGGCGCTTTCACACCAAGACCATGCGCTCGAACTGAAATCCAGCATGAACCACCGCCAGCCCATCTCTTCATACAGTAGCATTGGCAGCCCACAGAGTACCACCAATAAGAAGCTCTAGCCTGCTCTTCCATGACCTGCTCTTTGCTCCACGCTGATAAGAACCTGTGATTCTCTCCTGGCTCCCTGTGACCCTCTCTGATGTGAAAGGGACTCTTGGAACAAAACTTGAGAAAGTAAAACTTCAGCTGGAATAATCTGGGACTGTATTTTACCTTCACTCCAACGTAGTCTTCTGACTTTGACCCATTCCAGTGTGATCAGAAAGCCTTAGTTAGCACTTTCTGCATTTAGGTGCTATTTTACACTTTTTATTCTTTAAAAATCCATAACTCCAGATCTACTGATTGGATTTTTATCATGTTGGTCCTGCTTTATTTGGTATAGTTGCTATATTTGTCTCACCTGGTGTGGGATCTTTTGTGTGATGTTTTCACTGTTTCACCATTTCCAGTATTGCACACATAGTTTACATTTTGCCTCTAAGTTAAGCCTGACTGCTTTGTGCCAAGTTATCAGGGGACTGAGCATAGGTTAATTTGAGGGTTGCTTGTGCATTACTATGACAAGGATTATAGTTGCTGCTTGACCAGGGCTCACACCTCGGTCAACCAACAACCCAATTTCTCACAGGTATACAGAGGATTACATGGGATTAACATTCTTCTGTGTTGCCAAAGACTTGGAATGGCAAATAGTCTCCAGGTTGCACTGAGGGCCTTGCCTCTGAATATGAAGCCTCCACATCTTTACTTTTTTGTTTGGCACTAGCAAGTTGGTTTCCATGCCAGTCTCTAAGATGCTTCATCATCCCTAACATGCCTAATGAGTACTTTTTCCTAGTGCCCCTGATGAAGTCCTTCTGGCACAGATTGCATGTAACAACCTTAGATGAAATATTTGTTTTACCAGTCTGTATGGTAAGAAATTGTCAAAAGATGGGCTCTGACGTAGTCCTACTGGACTCCTGCACGTCAACCTGTTCATCAGATCTGTTTTCTGGTCCAGATTCCGTACATTTTTTTAGGTTAAATTTCACCACCACAAAAGAGACCTCTCCAATAAGATGGTTAGTGCACCTCACAGAATGTTTACACATCAAACTGCTGGTCCCTAATGAGGAAAAAGGGCTGGGAACTTTCTGTAAATGCATTACAGTCATTATCTCAAATCAGATGGTAGAGTGGTATCATTTTCAGGCGCTGCTGTACCACAATCCCTAAAAACGGAGAACGTTCACACAAAAAAACGTTGAATTATCTTGTGCCTGTGAGGAAACCTATACGTTCAAAGTATAAATAAAATGACCCATTCATAGTAAATATAACTTTTTTTATAAGATAGAGCTGTAGTACTGTAAACTTCCTGTGGCTCCCTCTCAGTGGTTCTGGGGGTCCTGTGTGAGTACTGCTGTACCTTATGCAGCCATTTGATTGTCCACTCAAGAAACAATAGTCCAAATCAAGCCCAAAGCCATTTGGAAACAGCTTTAAAATGTTTTCCTTACCACCACTACTGAATTGTGTTTAAGTGAGGCTGTTTAGTGCAAAGATAATTGAAGTCTCAGACAAAAGTGGACACCAGGAAATACCAAGCACATCCTCCACCAAGACTATCACAGTTGCAGCATCAGAAAATGACATCATTTGCATTCCATCCACTTCTGCAGCACTACAACACCTGAGAAACACCTGAGAAAGGATCAGTAGTGTGTCAGTCTTTCAAACTTCCAGCTGCACAAAAAGTGCACTTTTTGCAAACACGTTCTGCATAGAGCAAGGCTGGATAACAGTCAATGGGAACCAATAGCATGGGGAACCATTATACACCACAGCTTATGATGATGCAGAAGAGTCAAGCAGCTAAGGGACAGCTATCTGCTCTGCAAGAAATGA
The DNA here is from genome assembly GCF_031143425.1 of Pleurodeles waltl. NCBI lineage: Eukaryota > Metazoa > Chordata > Amphibia > Caudata > Salamandridae > Pleurodeles > Pleurodeles waltl. Next base: position 668,275,321 of record NC_090444.1, read on the forward strand.
TGTGTCGAGAACAGGATTAAACTGATGAGAAGAAGCAACATTTTGGAATGTGCTGTAGGCACTGTTACAAAGTAGCATCCTGCAGGAAAATTAGTAAAAGAATATTTTCAAAGGCCATTGAAGACAATCTCCGCACAGAACACAAACACTTGTAGAAGAAAAAAAATGATAAAAATGTTACAAATAATGTTTGATAAGATATTTTTAAAAAATGAAAAAAGTAGTCTTAAACTTAAAAAAATTTCTACCACCCCCCAAAAAAAAGTGGAAAACAATATAAAATATGCACACAATAAAACAAAAATAAAAGTTTTTAGACTGTCACTAAATCTTGCCTTAAAAATGTGTTTATAGTGCAGATGATGTATTTTAGAAATACTAACACTCTTTAGTAGTACAGAAAAAAAGTAATTTAGCTTAAGCAGTAGGTCAGTGTATATCTTGCAGTGTCAGAAACTTTTATGAAACACTCACACTGGATGATGACATCAGTAATGTCATTTAAGATGTCATCAGTGATCTCACTGAACATGTCATGATTGATGTAATTTGTGAGGTCATAAGCAGTGCATTGCTGGAGGTAAGTTATAGTTAGCTCAGGTAACTATAACTGCTGAATTTCTATGGGTTTGTTTTTGAGTGTATAGAATCTGAAACTAACTATAACATAGCTGTAACCTTCATTTTTTCAGTAAAGTTCTAAGATTTTATCAATTCTATTTCCTAACAATAGTGTCCCTGTAGAGTTTGTTTTTTTTGGTGAAGATTTACATTTTTTGAATGCTATTCCCAAACTATAACGCCCCTGTAACCTTCAGTGTTTTTGTGAATTTCAGTGATATATTTTTTAGGATAGATTTTACTACAATTTTACCCATAAGTTCAGTTTACTAGTATAAATGTTCACACGTTTATAAATCCATTCTATTTATACATTCAATAAGGTAAGGTAACTTAGGTAGTCTTCTATAAATACGTCTTTCTTTTTTTAATTTGTTTTATGGATCTGCGCATCTTTGAAAAAATCATTCTGCTGGCTATATTCCAGGATGATGTGCAGTGGATCCACAAATCTGTTCCTTACCAAAAACACACATTCAGTACTGCATGAGTGGCTATATGGGTATATGGGTGGGTGTGTGAATGGCTGTGTGGGTGTATAAGTTGGTGCAGGAGTGACTGGGTGGGTGTGTGAATAAATATGTGAGTGGCTGTGTGAGTTGTTTTGTGGGTCTGTGAGTGGCTGCACAGATGTTTTAGTGGGTGTGTGAGTAGTTGTGTGGGAGTGTAATTTGGTGTGTGAGTGGGTGTGTAGGTGGCTATGTATCTGAGTGGTTTTGTGGATCTGTGAGTGGGTGTGAGTTTTTGTATGGCTGTGTGAGTGGTTTTGTGGGTGTGTAAGTGGGCATGTGCATAGGTCTGTGAGTACATGTGTGAGTGGCTGTGTGGGTCTGTGAGTGGATGTGCAAGTGGTTTTATGGGTGTGTGAGTGGTTGTATTGGTGTGTAAGTGGGTGTGTGAATGAGTGAGTACATTTGTATGTGGCTGAGTGGTTTTGTGAGTGGGTGTAAGTGGTGTTATAGATCTGTGAGTGGTCGTGTGAGTGGCTGTATGGGTGTGTGAGTGGGTGTGTGGCATGGTTGGGTGGGTGTGTAAGTGGATGGGTGAGTGGGTGTGTGAGTGGCCGTGTGGGTCTATAAGTAGATATGTGAATGATTTTGTGGGTCTGTGAGTGGTTTTGTGTGTCAGTGAGTGGGTGTGTGAGTGGTTCTGTGAGTGGGTGTGTGAGTGGCTAAGTGGGTGTGTGAGTGATTATGTTGGTGTGTATTTGGTTGTGCCCTTAGAAAAAATAAGGGGTCTTCCATTTATATTGTGGGATGATGCAGGGCAGATCTGTGGATCCGTTCCCAACCAAAAGCTCAGATTCAACACATTTAATACAAATATGTGCTATTTAAATTTCTATATGTGTATCACTGTGTTTGAGTGTTGAGGTGGCTGTGTAGTTGTGTGAGTAAATGTTTGAGTGTGTGTGTGTGTGTGTGAGTGGTAACTTATGTAGTCTTTCTATTGATGCAATGCACCAAGGTGGTCATTCCGAGTTTGGCAGTAACCTGACCGCCACGTCAGCGGCGGTGTCTTGACTGCCACCAGGGTGGCAGTGCAAACCGCCATATCACGAGTAAGGTGGTGAACCCACCACAGACAACTCACAGCCAGCACTGCCAACGAGCAGCATCCGGCAGCGGAAGGCAACTTCAGGCTGGTGGAAGCCAATGTCCAGCCTACCATATTTCGATTCACCACACAGCCAAGATATCCTGAACGGCCTGACCGCGACGAAAAACCTGGCGGAAACAGAAAGTACAAAAGAAGACACCCACCTCCAGGCACAGAGAAGCATCCGGGGCCAACATAGCCAACGAACTGCTAGTCTTCCCAGCATTGTATCTCGCCATACACCTTCAGGGCCACCAACGAAAATGACAACCGTTAGTGCGCCTAGCACAACGTGGAGGAAATGGCAGTGAAACACTCCCACACAAAACACACATTCCACGCACAGAAAGCGAAGGCCTCACACAGGCACATGTAAAATACGTCAATGCCAACTACTCAATACACACACAAAGCCAAGCAGACACGTGCCAAACATACTGCACAAAGCACATCAACACCACCAACACATGCCATAACCACACAACGACAACTAGACCACAAACACCTCAATGCAGGCATAGACAGGCACGTTGTGCAACACCACACATATACACACACTATGAACTCTATGTAGCAATGACACACAATCAATAGCAGTGAACACACATCCTAACAATGACAACGGTGACAAATCACGTATAACCAACAATCAAGGAAATCCACACATGTAGCACCGTACACACGGATGCACACTAAACCAAATACAATCCCACAAGCATGCAGTAAGACACATGACAACATGCCTGTGGCACAACCCATCTACCCAGTGCATGCAACAACACAGACACAACCCACACACAGACCTCACACACCGTTGTGCGTAGATTTCTTACCATCATGTAGAAGGAAACAAGGACAAGCATCTCAACTTGACAAACACAGTAATGTTGTATTTACCAACAAAATATAAAAATAAACTATTTACAATATGTGACAATGGATAGTCCAATGTCCGAAATTAAGGACACATTGTCTAAAAAATCATGGCCCCAACTTGACTCCTGGCAGCAGATTGGCCTCCACATCATAGGGGCATCCATGGGAGAGGCAGGCACCTTAGGGGTGAGGAGGGGGGTGTGGGTGGTGGGACTGGCTTAGATTTGGAAGGGCCATGCTTTGGTTTGGGCTTGGGAGGGGTGACATAGGCACTGGGAGGGGTGGATTTTTTGCTGGGTGGAGGAGTAGGGAAAACACCAGAGGGGGCAGCCAAGGAATGGGAGGTAAAAGGGCCTGGGAGGGGCAGGGGGACACGGCGTTTACAGGAAACACTGGGTGGAAGAGGAATAGGGAAGAGGTCAAGGGTGGCAAGTGTTAGAAATGGGGTCTTTGGTTGGTTACCCCCTGTCTAAGCAAGGACTTTCACTCTAGTCAGGGTAAGTCACACACAATCCAAACTATCCTGTGCCCACCCTCTGGTAGCTTGGCACTGAGCAGCCAGGCTTAACTTAGAAGGCAATGTGTAAAGAATTTGTGCAATAAAACATACAATACCACAATATAACACCACAAAAATACACCACACAGTGTTTAGAAAAATATATAATATTTATCTGGATAAATGCAGGTCAAAACGGTTAAAGATGAAATAAGCAAATGTAGAGATATCACTGAAAGTGATATCAAGTGTCAAGTGATATCAAGTGTCTTAGAGTTGAAATATTATTGTAAAAACAATAAAAAGTGTTTTTAAATTCTCCTAGAAACAACAAGTGTCTGTTGCAGGGCAAAGTACCTGGTTTGCATTGAAAAATCCTCGCAATGGGCCACAGAGGAGGAGACACGTGGAAAATGGTGAGTGTGCGTCGGTTTCACCTCTCCACACACGGAATTGTGTAGTTATTTTCAAAATGGGGAAGATGTTGCGTCGATTTCTGGCATGCGGGCCGGGATCCTCTTCGGGTTGCGGGGTTTTCAGATGCCCCGGGGATGATGCGTGGAATCTTGGGCTTGTGGAGCGAAGTCAAAGGGGCTGCGCAATTCTGGTAGGCGATGCATGGAATTTTCTTCCGCACGGCAGCCGCTGCGTCGATTCCTCTCAGGAAGTCAGGCGTCGTCATTCTGAGTCAGCTTGCATCGATCCAGCAGGGCTGTGTGTCGGAGTTCTGGTCGCGTTGCTGGTGCTGCATCAATCTTCTGTCGCGAAGTCGGGCTGCAGCATTCCGGACTCGGCGTGCGGTGAATTTGTCACTGCGAGCAGGCTGTGTGCCATTCTTGGCAGGCGGTGCTTTGAATTTTCGCCGCATGGGGATTTCAGTTGCAGGAGAGAAGTCTTTTTGGTCCTGAGACTTCAGGGAACAGGAGGCAAGCTGTATCCAAGCCCTTGGAGAGCACATCTGCAGGAAAGCAAGAGAGCAGCAAGACAGCTGGGCAACAGCAAGGCAGCAGTCTTCTTCAGAAAGCAGTCAGGTGAGTCCTTTAGGCAGCCAGGCAGTTCTTCTTGTCAGGGTGCGGGTTCTGGTTCAGGTTCCTTCTCCAGGAAGTGTCTGAGGTGGTAGGGCAGAGGCCCTGTTTTTATATCCAAATGTGCCTTTGAAGTGGGAGAGACTTCAAAGAATGGATTAGAAGTGCACCAGGTCCCCTTTCAGTTCAATCCTGTCTGCCAGGGTCCCGGTAGGGTGTGTGGCAGAACTTTGTGTGAGAGCAGGCCCTCCACCTTCCCAGCCCAGGAAGACCCATTCAAAATGCAGATGTATGCAAGTGAGGCTGAGAATCCTGTGTTTGGGATGTGTCTAAGTGAATGCACAAGGAGCTGTCAACTAAACCCAGCCAGACGTGGATTGTAAGGCACAGAAAGATTTAAGTACAGAGAGAGAAATGCTCACTTTCTAAAGCTGGCATTTCTTAAATAGTAATATTAAATCCAACTTCACCAGTCAGCAGGATTTTGTATTACCATTCTGGCTATACTAAATATGACCTTCCTACTCCTTTCAGATCAGCCGCTACAACTCAAACAATGTATGAGGGCAGCCCCAATGTTAGCCTATGAAGGGACCAGGCCTCATAGTAGTGTAAAAATGAATTTAGGAGATTTACCCTACCAGGACATGTAAACTACACAGGTACATGTCCTGCATTTTACCTACACAGAACCCTGCCCTAGGAGTTACCTAGGGCACACCTTAGGGGTGACTTATATGTAGAAAAAGGGGGGGTTTAGGCTTGGCAAGTAGTTTTAAATGCCAAGTTGAATTGACAGTGAAACTGCACACATAGGCCTTGCAATGGCAGGCCTGAGACAAGTTTAAGGGGCTACTGAAGTGGGTGGCACAATCAGTGCTGCAGGCCCATTAGTAGCTTTTAATCTACAGGCCCTGGGCACATGTAGTGCACTCTACTAGGGACTTATAAGTAAATTAAATAGCCCAATTAGGTGTGATCCAATGGTACCATGTTTAAAGGGTGAGAGCATATGCACTTTAGCACTGGTTAGAGTGGCAAAGTGTGCAGAGTCTAAAATCCAGCAAAAACAGTATCTCAAAAGTAGAGGGAGGCAGGCAATAAGTTAGGGGTGACCACCCTAAGGCTGTCAGGTCTAGCAGCAAGGAAAACTTTGTTACAAACACGGGGCGGTCACATGATTGAGGGTAGAGAGTGGAGGTTGAGGGACTGCTCATCTGATGTGTTGGTGTGCTGTACGTAGATGCTGGTGTGTGCAATGTGTGCATGTGTGTGGTGGGTGAAGTTTGGGTGGGTGAGTGGGTATTTGTGCTTTCATTGGGAGGAGGGGGTAGAGATACAGGGAGAGGGAATGGGAGATGTGTGAGTGAATGTTGATGTGCTGCAGGTGGCAGAGATGGCAGTCATGGTGAGTGCGGATGTGGTGTGTGAGATGTGTGTCTGTGAGCCTGCAGTTGTGGTGATTGAGGGTATGACAGGAATGATAGCAGGACCAGTGTGTGACGATGCTGTGCTGGCAGGTGTGAGTGGAGATGTGACTGTATGGGAGGAGGTGGAGGGGAAGTGTCTGTTGTAGTGTCTGCAGATGTGTGTTGTGTGTGTGTGCATGCCTGTGGGAATGTTTGTGATGCCTATGTCTGTCTTTGGGAACCTTGTGTGTTGTAGTGGTCAGTAGGTGTGCTTCAGACGAGTGCAGGGTGAGGGGTTGTGGATTGGGAACAGGTAACTAGAAGGCGGATGGAAGATGAAGGGACATTGGTTGCCATCAAAGTGGAGGCTAGAGCCTGAAACGATTTCCGTAGGCCAGGCAAGGCACTGTGAAAGTCTTCCAGGAACGCATTTGACTGCTGCATCTGGGATGAGAGTCCCTGAATGGCATTCACAATGGTTGTCTGCCCCACAGGGATGGACCAAAGGAGGTCAATATCCTGCTTATTGAGGGCAGCAGGGCTGATTGTGGCAGGGGCAGAGGTACCTACGGCGAAGGAGATGCCCACCCTCCTGGGTGAGTGGGCATAGGCAATTGGGTGGAGTGCTACAGATAGGGCGGTGCTGGTAAGGGGGTGGCAGGCAATGATGGTGCTGGGGTGGTCCCAGATGGGTCTGCCACCGCCAGGTAGCTGTCATCCGAGGAGGAATCAGTATCAGATGTGCTGGTTGCTCCAGTCTCCCCTGTGGTGCTCCCCTCACCCTCAGTCCCACTGGTCCCCTCGGGTTCGCTGGTGCCAGCCTCCTGGGTCCCGTGGGCTGCTGCATTCCCACTCACCGGTGCCCTTCTAATGCACAAATAGACAGAGGTGGAGAGAGAAGGATGGTGGGAGAAACAGAAAGGGAGGAAATGGTGAAAACACACATGCACTTCACATACAAACAATACATAATTCAGCCCCTGACGGGTAAATAAGAGATAATTTTTTAATCAATTACAATTGAGTCATGCAAGCAATACCCAAACTCAGTGTTCACCTCAAACCTTCAGACTAAACACCTGAACGAAGACCACTACATGCCTATCAACTGGCTAAATGACTAATCCAACAATCCAGTCCAAGAACATACCCAACCACATGTCATCCACTAAGGGATGAGACAAATCAGTGCTCAGAGGAACTGAGCACACAAACCAACTGATTGCAATATGTGGAGTACATGTTGTACAGAGGTCCATTGATGTAGCAAGTGAAGCAATTGCAATGTTCCCATAACATGCCTGTCATTACCCACATACAGTGCCAATATGACCCCCTTGTACTAATACTGTACATGCACAGATGGAGGATGCAGCCAGTAAAATGATAGCAAACTTGAATGACCCTTACGTACAGGTGAACGTGTCACAGTACTACCACTTCTTTTCCTGCATGGCTCAACATAGCTAACGTGTCACACTCCTACATGATTGGTGTGACAACCAGGAGTATACAGTCCCTAAATCTAATCTGACCACATAAATCCCAAGTCCAGTGAGGGTCACATTACAAAACCATGCAGAAGTCACCTAACAGTCCCCACTTACCCTATGTGCCTGCTGTGCTGCCTTCAAGAGCCCATCCAACTCTGGGTAGGCCACTGCCAGTATGCAGGCCATTAGGGGGTCAGGGTCCGACGGGCACCCATCCCACATTGAGAGGCCGTTCCCATCTGGGCCTCTGCGGTCTTTCGGGCCCAGCATCTCAGGTCCTCCCACCGCTTCCTGCAGTGGGTGCTCCGACGGCAATGGATCTCCAGGGTCCGCACTTCCATAGCACTTTTTTCTGGTGAGCACTGACCTGCATGGGAAGCATACAGAAAATGGGAGGCATGATGTAATTAATACCAATACAGCTGTAACCCTTGGCGACATACAACAAACACGGACCATGCACTCTGCCAATATAGCACACTTCATGCGCATGCAAAACACCTGATCAGTCGAGACATGTCAATGTGCACACACACACATCGTCAAACACCACCCGACATGTGGGACAAAGGACGTTGTACTGACCTGTTGCCCTGTAGCACTGTACAACTGCCCATACAGGGGTAGGACCCCTTCCACCAGTTTCTCCAGTTTGTCTCTAGTGAAGGCTGGGGCCCTATCCCCTGCAGTGCATGCCATTGTTTCTCCAAGATACAGGACACAGCAGCACATGAAGTGGAGGTCTGTCTTGCCCCAATGTCAGGAGGCAGGTGAGCTGACCGATACAAAATGGCGGTTTTGATCTCAGCGGCACGACCGTCACCGCCGGCGGTGATCGTCATTGGTCCTAGTCTCCCATAGATGTCAATGTTAACCAATGAGGAGTTGCGCTGCGGTTCGGACCGCCTTCCGCCATGATGACTTCCGCCAGAGGGAGTAAGTCACTTCCAGCTGTCCAATGCATGCCGGACAGGCGGATGCCATATTAGTCTGTAACATGACTGTACTGGGTTCACACTGCTGAATTACCTGCATGTCGTCACAAATTGATACGTTAGGACACACATTGTGTATAATGACATATGTAGTGAGTGTCTGGTGACATCACCACACTTGTCACTACAGTTGCCAGGATACATGATCCGTGTAGTGCAACACATGGAAGGGTATGTTTACATGTCCTGTGTATGTCCATTGTCACTGGATTATGTGCCATTGTCTGGTTAGGAATGGAGTGTGGAGTAATGTGTCTTCCCATAACATGACAGTTGTTAGAAATGGGGTTTCTGGTTGGCTAGGGTATGCACCTCAGCCAGGCAGAACTTACCCACTCTAGTCAGGGTAAGGGAGTTACACGTCCAAGATAACCCCTGCTCACCCCCTTGGTAGCTTGGCACTAGCAGTCAGGCTTAACCCGGAGGCAATGTGTAAAGCATTTGCACAACACACACAGCACATGTGACACAATATCCCCACTACAAAGGAAACACAACACCAGATTATATGAAAATATACTGTATTGTACACAACATTATTATCAGACCAAACATCACATATCAGTACTATCCTGCTACCTTAGCAGTTGTCAGAACGTTACACATTAGTTACTCTGCAAATTAGCAGTAGTCACACATAATACACAGGTTACTCAGTATTCTGCAACATAAGCAGTAGTCAGGAAACACGTTATCACATTAGAACACTTGTCATAAGAATATCATAAAACACCCATAGTAGGAACATTAGAAAAAATATGGCAAGTTAGGGAAACATATTAGCAAGTCATGCCCATAAAAGGAACATTTGCATATGCCTATGAAAAACCATCAAAAACAGGTAGGCAACATATAAATTAGACGAAGTCTCTAGTAAGAACTTATGTTCTATATATTGTTCCTTTAACAGTACCTGGCTTGATGAAGGCGCCTCCAGTGCCTAGAAGATGAACAATGGGGCCCCCGGCGCTCCTATGCGCAAAATGGGGGCCTCTGACAACCTTTTGAGGAGAAGAGGGCGGCACGCACCTCCTCTAGACCATTGACGGGCCCCTCCGGGGACCGTGATTACTGGGGGCCATCCAGGAAGCGCTTTTCAAAGCGCTAAGGCCAAACTTATAGCCCGGGTGTAGGAAAGTCCTCCTTTTTGCCCTGGTCACCCCCACACTTTTTGGACAGGTACTGGTGGTTACTGACTCTTAGCTGTGCCCTGGGTACTGCTTACCAGTCCCAGGGCCAGTGCTCTGTGTAAAATGGATATGCAAATTAGGCTAATTATAATTGGCTAAGTTAACCTACCTATAAGTCTCTAGTATATGGTAGGGCATGTAGGTTTAGGGACCACAGCATAGGTGGTGCACACCTAGGTGCACTGCTGAGGTGCCCAGTGTCATTTTAAAGGCAGGCCTGCCTTGCTGGCTGCTTTTAAATTAAAGTTATATGCAAATTCGACTTTGGAATTAAAAGTAGTTCCAAAGTCTTAAACTACCTTATCTTTACATATAAGTCACCCCTAAGGTGTGCCCTATGTGCCCCTAGGGCTGGGTGCCATGGAACTATAAGCAGGGACTTTATAAAAATAGATTTATAAACCCTGGTGAGGTAAAAACAGCCAAATTTGTTTTTCCCTCATTGAAGTAAATGGCCTTTATAGGCTAGAATGGGGAGACTTTATTTTAAATTTTAAAGTCTCCTTAAATGTTGCATACCAAGAATTTGGTATCAAATTAATTGTTGTAATAAATCCCACAACTTCCAGTTGTTGGATTTAATATAACTTGTTCAGGTAAAAAGTTTTAGACTTTACCTAAAAAGTTGCCAATTTCAGCCCTGCATTGTTTTTGCTGCTGTGCTCTGATTGGCCAGCCTGCAGCAGCTTAGCCAAGCTGCCTTGATGAGGTGTGAAGTGGAATGGCTTCACACAAAGGAATGTGCTTGTGGGAGAGACTCTCCCCACAGCAGATGGTGAGGCAGGAAGGGGGAGGGCTGCCAAACTGGTCTTCAAAGGCAGAGAAGGACATTTGGAGCAAACAGCAACACCCCCACATCCTGCAACCCCAGACAACTAGGTGCCCCCTTGATTAGATTAGGAGAGGGCAGGAGAGGGGTGTGTTTATGATTTTTAGCCACACCAGTGGGTGGGCTCAGCCAGATGTAACCTCCAAAAATCAGATTCAGCCATGTTGGATTTTTAGAGAATGTTGCCTTCTGGGATGGATTTTTGCCACACTTCTCAGGAAGTTGTCATCACAGGGGGACGACCCTGTACCTGATTGGAGAACCAGGACCCCCCTGCTTTTCACCCAGGAGCAAGGATAAAACTGGCAGACCTGCACCCACACCTCAGATCCCCACCAGATTTCAACAAGAAAAGAACTAAAGGAGAAGAAGGACTGCCCTGCTGGACCCCTGGCCTGCACCTGGAACCTGCACTCAGAAGGACTGCACCAGCTTCACACTTGGGCTTCACCACAAGAAGGACTTTGCCTGGCTTCAACTGGTTTAAGGAGGGACTCCCTGTTTGCTACATGTGAAAAATTGCTATCCAGAGTCCCCTGCACCAACTCCTGAAGAAAGTGACCAGCTGACCACTGTCCAGTGGCCAAAAAGGAGTTTGTGCCAGGTGCATTCTGGGAGTGGTAGTCCGCACCCCCCAAGGACCATCTCAGAACTTCTGGACCCTTGGGGTGAGCTGTGGACCCCAAAAGAACCTTAAAAGAACATCTGGGTGAAGCCCCAGAAGTTTGGAGAAGATTTGAGAATTTTTGTAAAAAAGCTCCATAGAGGGACCGACCCGCCGCGGAAATTCTAGCCGGCTTGCCTCAACCGCGACCCGGCCTGATTTGGTGGTTCGTCCCGCTGAAGAAAATCTTCAAAATAAAGACTAAGTCAGAAGGTAACTTTTTAACCAAGGCCTCCCGCGACCTGTAGCCGAGCAGGGCTCCATCGCGGTCGGCCTGAAACTTTGACTTTGCCCCGGTCGAGGTGCAACCAGATGACCTGATTGGCGCTTTTTGTTTCTAAGCGCTAAAAAAAAAATAATTCTTTAAAAATTCATATCTCCGGTTCCCTTTATCCGACTTTATTCGTTTTGGTGTAATTTTAAAGATAAAACTATAAACTATTTTTATAAATTGGTTTTGGATTTTTAAACTGTTTCCTGTGTTTTATTTAATTACTGTTTGGTGATATTTGAATGCTTTACACTCTGTCTCCTAAGTTAAGCCTTGACGCTCGTTGCCAAGCTACCAAGGGTTGAGCTGGGGTTAATTTACGGAGACCTAACTGGACCTAAGTGGAGGTTAGTGGCTTGTTGCTAGGTGTAGGTACCTACCTGCCCTTACCAATAACCCATTTTCCAACACCGGGATGCGGCGGTGATTCCAGCATGAAACAGGTGCCTCGAAGAGCCTGAGGGCACAGAAGAGCTCTCTCTCACCGCAAAGAGGATATCAAGGCAGCACTCCTTGTGCAGGGAAAAGTTACAGGGGTCAGGGACCAAGGCACCCTGCCCCTGAGAACAATGAAGCAGGAAGGAGCACAAGGCTGGTGGGTCCAGCTACAGGCCAGCACAAGGGGTGCAGATGATGGCAGTTCCTCCTAGTGACCAGGCAGGTCACAGGTTAGCACAGCAGCAGCAGTCCAAGGCAGTTTCCTGGTGAGTCCATTCAGCAGCGTCTTGTGTCCAGGTTCAATTTCCAAGAGTGTTCAAACTGTGGGGAAAATTCCCCTGTACTTATAGTCAGTTCTTACAGTGTTTTACAATGGTAGGGAGAGGAGGTTCCAGCCAGTTACAACTGGTTCTGGGAGTGCCCCCTCTCTCCTTTCAGCACAGGCTCCAAACATCAGTGGGGGGTTAATGACCCTATTGTGTACGGCCAGGGCACAGTCTTTACAAATGCAGGTGTGCCCCGCCTCTCCCTTCTCTCAGCCCAGGAAGACTATTCAGTATGCAGATGCACCTCTGTGACACCTCCACCCTCCCTGTGTACAGGCTGTCTGAAAAGTATGCACAAAGCCCCAACTGTCACTCTGCCCAGACGTGGATTGGAGTCAAGCTGCAAAACACCAGAGTCATAAGCACAGATAAATGCGCACTTTCTAGAAGTGGCATTTCTGTGATAGTAATAAAACATACACCCACACCAGTAAGCAGCATTTAGTATCACCATCACAACCATACCAAACACGCCTACGCTACCCCTCATAAATCAGACAATACCCCTTACACATAAGGCAGGGCATTTCTAATGCAATCCTATGAGAAAGCAGCACTCACAGCAGTGAGACACCAGTTAGGCTGTTTGTCACTACCAGGACAGGCCACGCAACTTGGCACATGTCCTGCCTTTCTACATACATGGCACCCTGCCCATAGGGCTAGCTAGGGCGTACCTTAGGGGTGACTTACATGTAGAAAAAGGGGAGTTCTGGGCCTGGCAAGTAAGTTTAGATGCCAGGTCCCTGTGGCAGAAAACTGCGCACACAGGCCCTGCGTTAGCAGGCCTGAGACAGGTTTGAAAGTCTACTTCAGTGGGTGGCGCAAGCAGCGCTGCAGGCCCACTAGTAGTATTTAATTTACAGGCCCTGGGTATAGAGATACCACTGTACAAGGGACTTATAGGTAAATTAAATATGCCAATGAGGTATAAGCCAATCATACCAACTTTAGATGGGAGAGCACCTGCACTTTAGCACTGGTCAGCAGTGATGAAGTGCTCAGAGTCCTAGAGCCAACAGCGAGAGGTCAGAAAAACCAGGAGGAAGGAGGCAAAAAGACAGGGGATGACCCTGCGTAAGGCAAAAAGTCCAACACAACCCCCTGCCAGCCAAAAGCCAGGGGAGAACAATCAATACCTTGATGTACTTCCCTGATTGGGCCGATAGAACAAGGACCCAGGCCCACAACAGCAGGGGCATGTTCCAGATCTACGCCTTCCTGACTCCACTTGGATCTCTCTGTCAATGCTTCACAGGCAGCCTAGACCAACCCACGGGGGTTCTCTAGCTGCCAATGGCCAGAACCAGGCTCCAAGCCATCTAAGAGCCTCTGGTCTCTGAAACCATAACGAGTGGGGGGCGGTAGCCACAGGTGCAAAGCAGCCTGTCTCCACTCCATTTCCAATCAGTTCAAGGGCTCTACCCTGACACTGATCCACCAACCTAGGGTCCGCACCCATAGGTTCTACAGGGGCTAGAGGCGAGGCTCTCCTCCCTCTACCCCTCCGTCTAGGATCCCACCCTCCTCTCCTAGGAGGGGTACCGCAAGAATCCACACTTGCCAGGGTGCTGGGTACAGCAGCCCTGCACAACTCTCTCGCCAGCCCAGGATCACTACCTGGCGACTGACCACCCAACCTAGGGACGACACCCTTAGGTTGCACCGGGGTCTGCGGTGGGCTTCCCCCTCCCTGAGCCCCACTTCCAGAGTCCTGCGTCTCCCCACCTCGGGAGAAGCCACCAGAAGTTTCACACGGGGAGTGAGCACACTAACCACCCCCCCAACCAGGTCAGAGTTTACCCCCTGAACCTGTCTATCTAGTCCAGGGACGACACCCTTAGACTGGACCATTGCCCAGCGAACCAGGACTCCCTTGGGAGCACACCTACCCCCTACCAGATCAGAGCTTCCTCCCCAAATCTGCCAATCCAACCAAGAGTCACTACCCTGCGGTTGAACCACTGCCTGGCGCACCAGGACTTCCTTGGGAGCACACCTACTCCCCATCAGGTCAGAGTTTACCCCCTGAACCTGATCATCCAACCCAGAGTCACCACCCTGTGGTTGAATCATTGCAGGGCGCACCAGGACTTCCTGGGGGGCACACCTACCCCCCACCGGGGAAACACCTTCCCCAAGGGCCACACAAGAGTATGGCTGGCGCAGGTCTCCTGACCTCTGCCCATCTGACAGAGTCTGGATTCCTCCCAGCCCAGAAATGGTCTCACCAAGGTCATTCCTGGGGGGCGCTGCTCTCAGAGCGGACCCCTGACCCTCCAGGTTCTCCACTGGGGCCCGCAGCCCCCTCTCAACCCTATGCCTGGATTTCCGCCTCCTCCGCTGTAGAGCGAGACTACCAGACACCAGGACTGGCGGAACGCTATCACCAGCCACCCGCCCTAGTCCTAATGACAAAATGGGATCCTTCTGAACAGCTGGCCCTACGGCACAGGCTAGGCTCACCTCCTGGAGTTCACTCATGGAACCCTCCAGGACCTGGGACTGGAGCTCGGGTACCCTGGGCCTCGGCCCAACCCCATTTCCTCTCCTCTGAGACTCGACATGGGGTGCCTTTCCTGCCCCAATACACTGGGACCTACCTGGGACACAAGCCTTTCCCACCACACCTGGTTGGGAAACACCTAGACCATTCTCATTAGGAACACCCCCTAATGCCACACCAGACCCTCTAGTACGCGACCAGAAGTCTGCCTCCTTTGCAAGCTCCCTGGGGTCAGAGAGCTCACACACTGACAAGTGTTGGCGTAACTCTGAAAAACAACAACGAAGCAGGTGCTCTCTGACAATCAGATTAAACAGCCCTTCAAAATTGTTTACTGTGCTACCCTTCACCCATCCATCTAGTGCAATGCAGCAGTCCACCACAAACTCCTCCCAAGACTGGTGGGACAGTTTCTTACCACCCCTAAACCTTTTTCTGTATTCCTCAGGGGAAAAACCATACTTCAAAATCAGTGCATTTTTTACAGTGGAGTACCCCTCCCAGTTACTCTCTTCTAGAGTCAGTACGGCATCCCTCCCCTCATCAGGAATAAAGCTCCCTAGGCCAGTTCCCCAATCCTTCTCAGGGATCCTGGACTCTACCAGAGCCCTCTCATATTCCTTTAACCACTGACGTATGTCACCCCCCTCTTGGAACCTAGGTACCAGATCTATGGGTATGTGAGGAACATCTTTGCTACAGCACTGTACATTGCTGCCACCACTGGACTCCACCTGCAGCGCTGGTGAGTCCAGAACCTTCAGACTGCGCTCTAGAGCGAGTCTTTCTCTGGCAAAGGCCCTCTCTGCCTCTGCCATTCTCTTCTGTACTAAGGCCTCCTCTAACTCAGCCCTTCTCTCCTCAACAGCTAGGCGCACTAACTGTAACTTCAGGTCCCTCTCTTCCCGCCTATCTTTTAGCTCATCAGGCGTCAAGGAATGAGAGGTAGCCCTGCTTCTTACACTGTACCCAGCAAGGGACTCCCTATCACTTGGGCCTTCCCTGTCAACTGGCGTCCCCACCCGGTCATTCTCACCCTCCTGATCAGTTTCTCTACCACTCTCTAGGGATGAGGTCTGGGAGCCCTCCCATTGGAAACCCTTGCTACACTCAGGATCCTCTGGGTATCCCCTAAGCACACTCCCTCCCTGGGTATATGTCACAAACCTTTCAAAGAAATTCAGAGCTCTCCTGAGGTCCCCTTCTACAGGCAGCCCTCTCTCTCTACAGAACCCCTCTAATTCCTCCTCCTTGTAAAACGGCAGGTCCTCTAAATCAAAGGTAAGCCCCATCTTGAAAAGGTACAAATAACTCAAATGTGACAACCACAATACCCAAGCGTGAGAACTGAAAACAGGAAAAATGACCAAAGAGAGAAAGTTAAGAGAAGCCAAACATGTGATGGTCTAAACGCAATCCTTGTAGTGAAATAATGAGTCACAATGGTATTGTGCAAGCGCAAGTCCTATCCTCACCGCTGACGACCAATGTTAGAAATGGGGTTTCTGGTTGGCTAGGGTATGCACCTCAGCCAGGCAGAACTTACCCACTCTAGTCAGGGCAAGGAAGTTACATGTCCAAGAGAACCCCTGCTCACCCCCTTGGTAGCTTGCCACGAGCAGTCAGGCTTAACCCGGAGGCAATGTGTAAAGCATTTGCACAACACACACAACACATGTGCCGCAATATCCCCACCACAAAGGAAACACAACACCAGATTATATGAAAATATACTGTATTGTACACAACGCAATTATCAGACCAAACATCACATATCAGTACTATCCTGCTACCTTAGCAGTTGTCAGAACGTTACACATTAGTTACTCTGCAAATTAGCAGTAGCCACACATAACACACAGGTTACTCAGTATTCTGCAACATAAGCAGTAGTCAGGAAACACGTTATCACATTAGAACACTTGTCATAAGAATATCATAAAACGCCCATAGTAGGAACATTAGAAAAAAATATGGCAAGTTAGGGAAACATATTAGCAAGTCATGCCCATAAAAGGAACATTTGCATATGCCTATGAAACACCATCAAAAACAGGTAGGCAACATATAAATCAGACAAAGTCTCTAGTAAGAACTTATGTTCTATATATTGTTCCTTTAACAGTACCTGGCTTGATGAAGGCACCTCCAGTGCCTAGAAGATGAACAATGGGGCCCCCGGTGCTCCTATGCGCAAAATGGGGGCCTCTGACATCCTTTTGAGGAGAAGAGGGCGGCACGCACCTCCTCTAGACCATTGATGGGCCCCTCTGGGGACCGTGATTACTGGGGGCCATCCAGGAAGCGCTTTTCAAAGCGCTAAGGCCATACTTATAGCCCGGGTTGCAGCGGTGATTCCAGCATGAAACAAGTGCCTCGAAGTGCCTGAGGGCACAGAAGAGCACTCTCTCAGCACGAAGGGGATATCAAGGCAGCACTCCTTGTGCAGGGAAAAGTTACAGGGGTCAGGGGCCACGGCACCCTGCCCCTGGGAACAATGAAGCAGGAAGGAGCACAAGGCTGGTGGGTCCAGCTACAGGCCAGCACAAGGGGTGCAGATGATGGCAGTTCCTCCTAGTGACCAGGCAGGTCACAGGTTAGCACAGCAGCAGCAGTCCAAGGCGGTTTCCTAGTGAGTCCATTCAGCAGCGTCTTGTGTCCAGGTTCAATTTCCAAGAGTGTTCAAATTGTGGGGAAAATTCCCCTGTACTTATAGTCAGTTCTTACAGTGTTTTACAATGGTAGGGAGAGGAGGTTCCAGCCAGTTACAACTGGTTCTGGGAGTGTCCCCTCTCTCCTTTCAGCACAGACTCCAAACATCAGTGGGGGGTTAACGACCCTATTGTGTGAGGCCAGGGCACAGTCTTTACAAATGCAGGTGTGCCCCGCCTCTCCCTTCTCTCAGCCCAGGAAGACTATTCAGTATGCAGATGCACCTCTGTGACACCTCCACCCTCCCTGTGTACAGGCTGTCTGAAAAGTATGCACAAAGCCCCAACTCTCACTCTGCCCAGACGTGGATTGGAGTCAAGCTGCAAAACACCAGTCATGAGCACAGATAAATGCTCCTTTCTAGAAGTATCATTTCTGTGATAGTAGTAAAAAATACACCCACACCAGTAAGCAGCATTTATTATCACCATCACAACCATACCAAACACGCCTACGCTACCCCTCATAAATCAGACAATACCCCTTACACATAAGGCAGGGCATTTCTAATGCAATCCTATGAGAAGGCAGCACTCACAGCAGTGAGACACCAGTTAGGCTGTTTGTCATTACCAGGACAGGCCACGCAACTTGGCACATGTCCTGCCTTTCTACATACATGGCACCCTGCCCATAGGGCTAGCTAGGGCGTACCTTAGGGGTGACTTACATGTAGTAAAAGGGGAGTTCTGGGCCTGGCAAGTAAGTTTAGATGCCAGGTCCCTGTGGCAGAAAACTGTGCACACAGGCCCTGCGCTAGCAAGCCTGAGACAGGTTTGAAAGTCTACTTCAGTGGGTGGCGCAAGCAGCGCTGCAGGCCAACTAGTAGTATTTAATTTACAGGCCCTGGGTATAGAGATACCACTGTACAAGGGACTTATAGGTAATTAAATATGCCAATTTGGGATAAGCCAATCATACCAACTTTAGATGGGAGAGCACCTGCACTTTAGCACTGGTCAGCAGTGATGAAGTCCTCAGAGTCCTAGAGCCAACAGCGAGAGGTCAGAAAAACCAGGAGGAAGGAGGCAAAAAGACTGGGAATGACCCTGCGTAAGGCAAAAAGTCCAACAACAGCAAACTTGCATGAACCAAAACTTCATAACTGTCTTATGTCATACTTGGTGCACTGCATTGTGAGAGGTTTCCAGATTGTGGTTTGTGTCCCCGCACAGATATTGCCACAATGGAGTGATGAGGAATGCACCAATTTACTGGCCCCTCGTAGATCTTGATACCATGGAAGAGCACCACATCATCATGACCTATCGACTGAACCATTTGTGCATCAGGGAACTGGTCACCGATTTGAAGCCAGACCTCCTGCCAGCTTTGAGAAATCCCCATGATATTCCTCCAACAGTCTAGGTGTTGTCAGAACTGCATTTTCTGGTGAGTGGCTCATTTCAGGTTACAGTGGAACTGGCTGCAGGGTTTTCACAGCCCCAGTTCAGTAAGGTGTTGCAGGATGTGCTGAATGCCTTACTCAAGTATGTGCAAAGGTACATTAGGTTCCCACAATGTGCTGAATTGCCCACTGTAAAAGCAGCCTTCTACAACATATCAAATGTCCCACATGTAATTCGGGCCATTGATGGGTTTCAAATCACCTTGATGAACAGGTCTACAGAAACCGGAAGAGTACATATTTGCTCAATGTACAAGTGGTGTGTCCTACAGACAAGTACATAACACACGTAAACGCACAATTCCCATGTTCAGTACATGATTCCTACGTCCTGAGGAACAGCAGTGTCCCTGCAATGATGTCACAGCTATAGGGAGAAAGGGCATAGCTCATAGGTATGTGTACTGCTCTCCATGTCAGATGTTTGTACCTCTCCAAACACAGTCAGCACTCTGCCTAGCATTGTTACCTATAGTCATGTTCCCTTTTCCACACAGCTGACTCCAGATACCCCAAACTGCCCCGTCTCCTGACACCTGTGAGACATCCAACTACAGGAGGGGAGAACAGGTACAATGAGGCACATGGCCGGGCTAGGCAAGTGACTGAGCGGACTTTCGGTCTCTTGAAAGCTAAATGTTTTTGCCTTCATGTGTCAGGTGGTGCCCTACAGTACCGACCAGGAAAAACTGCAAGATCATTGTTGTATGCTGCATGCTCCATAATCTGGCCCTCAGAAGGCACATCCCACTGTTGGAGGAGGGGGACATTGATGCTGGAGCAGTGTTTGGGGCCGGTGACTCTCATGCTGAGGGGGAGGCAAACGAGGCTGAGGCACATGACAACAGGATTGACATGATTTGTCACTACTTTCAATGATGTACAGGTATGTGTGATTTGTATATCATCTGCACATGGAATATATATTGTAGAAGCCAGTCTGTAGACAGTATTTGCATGCTTCAAGGTGTGTGTGGGGACTACAGCATTCCATCTTGGTTTCCGAGCCTGTAAGGAACACTTATCGGACTTGTCCTGTAGGCCTATCATGTTGTTTCGTCAGCTGCTGTCTGGCAACTACCTGTTACTGAATACGCAAGGTGGTGTTCTATAGAGGATGTCACCTATGAGGTATCTTACCATAACTACAAATGCGTGTGAATGACAATCCTGGCCTTTACATATGTGGTATAATAGCCGCTGCAGCAATCATCCTGTGTTAGTGACATACTGCTATTGATGTATGGATATGGCCTACATGGCTTACAAAATCTTCTGGTCACATGTCTGTTTGCAAGCTGCTTACTGAAATGCCTGTTGGCACCCTTGCCATTGGATGTTACTACCAAATGGATGTACTTACACACCTGCTTGAGATTCCTACTACATCTGAGACTATGACATTCTTGTAGTCAAGATATGTGTATTTGATTCTTGCTTGTTAACAGAAATGCCACATTAAACAATGAAGGCACAAACACCATTACTTGTGTTCATTGATGTTTATTGGGTGTTTCACATCACAGTTCAGAGGAGTGGGAACATAGTTTCTGTGATCATCAGAGTGGGTGGTCCAGCTGTATGTTCTACAGGTCCTGTATCCATTTGCCTTGGGATGATGTAAGTTTGATTTTGGACAACCAACAGCGTGTAACTGTGGCACACAAGAGTAAGAGTTAAGAAGAGGGATCAGTTCCTGGTGGGGGGATTGGTCTTGGCTTCAGGTCCTGCAGGATGTCTGAATGGGTGACCTCTTTTACAAGGGGGTACCACAGTTGCAGGGGTAAGGGTGCTTGTGGCTTGTGGGTCCTCCTACTGGGCCTCCATTCCAATAGCAGGGGCTGATGTTGATGGCAGTGGGGTTGCCTGACTTCAAGAAGGGGCCTGATGTTGGGTGGAGGATGTCCTCAGGATATTGTTCAATTCCCTGAACTCCCCTAATATGGAGACCATGGTGGCATTGCTTGTCTGCCACTGCTGCATGGCCTCCTGGTGGTATTCCCCCTGCAGCCATTGGGTGTCCTACAAGGTGGTGTGTATCTGGGCCAACTTGTCCTGGGTTTGCTGGTAGGATCCCACGACTCTGGAGATGGCCTCCTAGCCAGTCGTGTCCTGTACTTGCCTCGTCCCTTGGCCCACGATTGCCCTCCCACTGGCCCTTGCCCCTGTGCTTATGCCCACGGTCCACTGTGCCCCCTCCCACTGAAACCGGGACTATCATTGTCTTCGGTTTGCACCGTGGACTCCTGCCCCTGTCCTGTGGGGATCACTGATGATTGATGTGACCTTGGAACACAGGTTTGGGAAGGTGGGATCTGCTGTGCATTGGCTGCCACAGGGGAGGTGGTTTCAGTTGTGGGCAGGGTGAGGCTGGTGGTGGTGGACTGACCAGTCATGCCTGATGGGCCAGGTTCGTCATCCATATCAGGACCACCAGGGGATTCCTCCCCTATTGGACCTGGTTCCAGGCCTGGGCTATCTGTCACTGGGCTCCTCTGCTGTGTGGCGGTACATGGGAGACCTGTGGAATGAGAGGTATTGTGTCAGATGACGGTATTGTAGCAGTGACACACATGGTTGTATACCATCATTGACTGGATTTGAGGGGCAGTAATGGCATTGACAGTTACTTGTCCACTGCTTGTGTTACCATCAGTGGCATGTTGTAATGAGCTTATTTTGGAGAGTACCTAATGTTTGTCTTGCTACTGTCATTGCCATATACTGATGTACATTCCTGATACTTATTGGTGATGGTGAGTGACATGGTTTCTCATGCAATTGTAGATATGTGAACTGGATGTAGCAGTCATGCAAGGGTAGGGAGTGGTGCATTGTAGTAGTTGTGGTACTTGCTGCAGTGTGGGATATCCATGCTCTAGGTGGGCCTGTGAGGAAATGGTATCAGTAGGGGGCTGTGGCATGCAAGGGTGGGTATGGGGTTCATGGTGGGCTTGTGCACGTTAGGATGGTGTGTGTGTGTGGGAGGTGGGGGGGGTACATGCTGTGCATGGGGACATGCTGGCCAGGGAGTGCAGTTGACTTACCAGTGTCTTATTCACTAGGTATTTCCATCAGCCCTTCTGGATGTAGAATGGCCAGGACCTTCTCCTCCCATGATGACAATTCTGGGGGTGGCGGTCAGGGCCCACCACCAGTCCTCATGATGGCGATTTGGTGCCTGAAAGCCATGGCCCGTATCTTCCCCCTAAGGTTGTTCCACCTCTTCCTAATGTCCTCCCTTGTGCGTGGATAGTTCCCCACTGCATTCACCCTGACAATTATCCTCTGCCATAAGTCGTTCTTCCGGGCTACGGGTGTCTGCTGGATCTGTGCTCCAAACAGTCGTGGCCGCACTCTTACGATTTCATCAACAATTACCCTTAGCTCCTCATCTGTGAATTGTGTTTTTTTTGTGGTGCCACGGTGGTTGGGCTGTGGGTGTGGGTGTATGTTGTGCAGGGATGCTGGGTGTGCTGTTTGTTGGTGTGAGTTTGGGTAGTGGTATGTGCGTGGCTCTGTGGTGTTTGTGTGCAGTGGTGTGTTGTGTGATGCATGTTCAGTGTGATGGTGCCTGTGATATCGAAATGCAGTGTCGCCTTTCAATGTGTTCTTGCCTCGCTCTGTCACAGTTTCGATTTGCAAAGGGGTTTGGGAATGCGTGGGGGTGTGTTTTGTTGTGCTGTGGACAGGTGTGTGTATGTGTCTCAGGTGTTGGGTAATGGTATTGTCCAATGTGGTGCAGTGTTCTGGTGGTGGTGCCTTTTTTTCCCCCAGCAGTTAGGACTGCCGATGGCTTGCTGCCATGTTGGAACCATGGTGCTGATTTGTGGGTCGTTATTTGGCGGGCGGGATGTTCTCGGCATGGCGGTGCTGGTGGTGCAGCCATCTCCTTCACACCATTGTTTCGGCCGACTGTGTCATTTTTTGGGTGTATTTTGGGTGGTGTTGTGTGGGTGACTCGTAATGCAGCGGTCTTTACACCGCCATCACTGTCGGTCTTTTGGAAGTCACTTGCACAGGGTCTTTGGTAGAGAATGACCACCCAAGTCTTTCTTCTTTTTTATTCATTTTCTACATCCATGCATCTATGGAAAAATAAGCAGTCTGCCGGTTATATTGCAGGATGAGGTGTGGTGGATCCACTGATCTGTTACCGACCAAAAGCACACATTCAATACTAAAACAACAACACACTTAATACAAACGTATGATATTGCAATTTCCATAAGCGTGTCACTGCCTATGTGTGGGTGTGTGAGTGGCTGTGTGAGTGACTGTGTGGGTGGCTATATGGGTGTATCGGTGGGTGTGTGATTGGCTGTGTGGGTCTGTAAGTGGGTGTGGGAGTGGCTGTGTTAGTGAGTGAATAGTGTGTTTGTGGGTGTGTGAGTAGGTGTGTGACTGCTTTTGTGGGTCTGTGAGTATGTATTAGTGGTGGTATGGTTGTGTGAGTGGGTGTGTGAGTGGTTGTATGGGTCTGTAAGTGTGTGTGTGTGAGTGAATGAATGTATGAGTGGCGGTGTGGGTCTGTGAGTGGGGTTGTGAATGGTTTGTGGGTCTGTGAGTGGGTGGCTGTATGGGTGTGTGAGTATCTAAGAGGGTAAGTGGGTGCTTTCGTGGGTCTGTGACTGGGTGCATGAGTAGGTATATGGATGTGTGAGTGATGGTGTGGATATGTAAGTGGTTTTGCCATCAGACAAATTAATGGTCTGCTGGTCACATTATGCGATGATACGTGGTGAACCCACCGATCTGTTCCCAACCAGAAGCATACATTAAATAATAAAACAGCAACACATTTAATAGAAACATATGCTATTGCAATTTCTAAATGTGTATCACTGCCTATGTGGGTGTGTGAGTGACTGTGGCCCCCATTAAGAGTCTGGCAGTCACTAGACCGCCAGACTTGCGGATGGCAGTCGGACTGCCGCCAATGCAGTGGTCAGAGAGCCATATTTCAACCCTGTCGGTCGGCCATGGTGCGACCTCCAGCTCTGCCAGGAGCAGGGATCCTTGCGGTCTGGCAGTAGGTGGTGGCCCTAATCTGCCAGGGCAGTGCTGCAAGCAGGACTGCCCTGGGGATTACTATCTCGATCTCAGCCAGCCATGTCATGGCAATAGCACAGCCATGGAAAGGCTGATGGAGAACAGGTGTAGGGGGCCCCAGCGGGGTTCCTGCACTTCCATGCACTTGGCATGGCAGTGCAGGGCCTCCCCTGGCCAGCACCCTCGCAATGTTCACTGTCTGATTTGCAGACAGTAAACATTGCAACGTTGCTGGTGCACCCTGCATTCTACAACTTTGCCGCCAGCTTGATTACTAACCGGAGATACTGCTGTAGGCAATTTCCCGCTAGGCCAGCGGGCGGGAACTCTGGTTTCCACCTGCTGAGCTAGTGGGATACACTTAATGAGCCCGGTGGGGAGGTAGCCAGTATGATGGCAATTTCCCTGTTGGAAGTTCGGCAGACAGTGTTAACTGTCCGCTGAACTCATAATCAGGCCCCGTGTGTGTGTTACTAATGGTATGGCTGTGTGAGTGGTGTGTGAGTGTGTGTGTGTGTGTGTAGTTGTGAGTGTGTGAGTGGGTATGTAAGTGACTGTATGAGTGGCTGTGTGGGTCTGTGAGTGGGTGTGTGAGTAGCTTTCTGGGTGTTTGAGTGGGTTGTGAGTAGCTGTATAGATATGTTAGTGTGTGTGAATGGTTTTGTGGGTGTGTCCGTGGGTGTGTGAGTGGGTCTGTGTGCATGTGTAAGTGGCTGTGTGGGTCTGTGAGTGGTGTATGAGTTGCTTTATGGGTGAGTGAGTAGCTTTGTCAGTGGTTGTATGGGTGTGTAAGTGGGTAGCTTTGTCAGTCTGTGCATTGGTATGTGAGGGGTTTTGTAGGTCTGTGAGTGAGAGTGTGAGTGTATGGGTGTGCGAGTGGATGTCAGTGGATGTGTGAGTGGTTGTGGGTGGGTGTGATTGGCTGTGTGAGTGCATCTGTGAGTGCATCTGTGAGTGGTTGGGTGAGTCTATGAGCGTGATTGTGAGTGGTTTTGTGGGTCTGGGGTGAGTGGCTGTATGGGTGTGTGAGTGAGTAGCAGTGTGGGTCTATAGGTAGGTGTATGTGTTTTGTTATTTGCGGTCTGAATCAGTGGAGCCACTGCAGAGAACACAGGGGGTCGTGATGAGCACCACAGTGGAACCGAGTCCCGGTGCACAAATTGCAGCCGCAACATCCTTCTGAGGTGCGGCTAGCCAATCAAGGCATTGCTGCTGGTGCTTGGATTGGGTGTGGGTTCATGGATCTAGATATACATAAATATTTTCACTTTAATAATTCCAAATCTAACAGACAGATTTATACAAAATTACAAAATGCACTATTTCTGGTTCTAGATCTAGCTTTCTTCCAAATTTGGATTAATTCTGTTCAAAGGTTCAGGCTGTAGCTGTGTCTAAAATTCGTATGCGAAATGTACTGGGCTCCCTCTTTCTCTCAGCCCCCAAAACTTTCCAGAGAGCAGCTGAAGTGACTGGAAAACTTGTTTTGAAATTTTTTGAAGATTTGTCAATCAGCGTCAAAGTTATTAGCAAAACAAAAAATGCTCTTCCTGTGGAAGCTAGTTCCAAACTATACCTACTGATGACCGCAACAAACCAGAAAAAACACTCACTCAGGATACGGTGAATAGTAACTTTACTTACCTTATTGAAGTAAAGTTATAATTCATGGTATCCTAAATGAGTGTCATTTCGGGTTTGTTTTATATATAACCCTGAAAGGAATATGTTTTGATATATATATATATATATATATATATATATATATATATATATATATATATAATCCAAATAACGCTTCGCCTTCACCTCAGCCACTTACTTTACAGTGGAGCTCAGTAGGGCGGCGTCCCCTCATATATTCAAAAAAACGTTGTCAAGACCTCACAGCGACCAATGTCCCATTAAGACAAACAACGAGCTGTGATCCCAAGCAAAAAACGTGTAATTTATTGAAAGAAAACAATCTTGACGTGTTTCGGAGCACAGGCTCCTTGTTCACAGGTCATGTGTTCTACTTCATTAAACATCCATTTAAATTAAAGGAAGAAAAACAACATAATGGAAGGACTTACTCCACAGGATACACTGTGTCAGCTGTTTTGAAATGGAGTTTATAAAATGCTCTGGCTAATTTCTAAATTGGTTGTTTCTCATCCATTTACTCAAATCTTAATTTCATCATTCACATTAGTATACACAAATCAAATTTCATAATGATGTATTTTGTTTGCATCTATTGATTTTCATGAGATGATTAACAAAAATATATTTTACTGCCATTATATCAGCCATATTTAAATAGTGTCTAATCCAGGTCTGCACAGATTCAGGTGCATATAACTCAAAGTTGGCCAAACCATACACAATTTTTTTTTACCTTAATATAATCTCACAAATAACGGAAATAAATAATTTATACTCATTTTATCCGTAGATACACGATATTGGGTGCCCTTCTTGAAGGATAATAGCTCTTTTGCATTTCCACTGATACAGCAGTACCTATAACAGAATATGAAAAAATATATATTTTTACAAAGCAACAATAATAATACACCAACCATATAACAACATCCAAATTTCCATCCTTGTATAGTTTACATTAAATAAAAATGGGATATGTACTACTACCCCATCAGTCTAAACAGAACTAAGATGAACAAAGAGTTCCTCATCCTGGTTGAAACCCTCTGGGACACAATTGGAGTACTTTATAATATACTTGGATTCCAATTGTCTCAGTTCTAATTCTCTGTTACCACCTCTAATGTTAACTGGGATATTGTCCAACACACACAATCTCAACAAGTCCTTATTTTTCTGGTGAGTCACAGCAAAGTGTCTAGCCATTTTAACAAGATTTATCTTCATGAGTTATAGCTCTCATGTTTTCTAAAATTATTTTTCTTGATTTGTGAATGATACTTCCTATGTAATATTTGTTACATGGGCAGCTAAGTGCATAAACACAAAACTCATTGTTACAATTGAGATTTTTTTATAACAAACGGGCTTTCATTTTTCGATAACTGAACTTTACTATAATTGCTACTGCTCTTACATGCTTTACATTTGCTGCATGTGAAAAAACCCTGAACACTAGATTCCCTCAAACCCTGAGGTGTTTGGATTAGGCTTTTACATAAGCGGTCTTTAAGGGATGCACATCTTCTAAAAGTTACTTGCGGCTGTTGACTAATTACATCAGCTAAATGTTCGTCACTGCTAAGAATGTTCCAATATTTTAATAAAATATGTTTAATTTCCCATGCTTGATTATTAAATGTAGTAATGAATCTAACTGTTTGGGGATCCTTATCATTTCGACATTTCTGAGATATTAATAATTTCTCTTGATCTAAGGTAAGTACTTTTTTGCATGTACTGTCAATTAGTTCATTAGAGTATCCTCTTTCTAGGAATCTACTTTTCATTGTTTGCATTTCAGCCATGAAATCACTGTCTTCATTGCAATTTCTCCTAGCTCTTAAAAGTTCACCATATGGGATACTGCAAATCAAATTTTTGGGATGGCAACTCTTGGCATGAAGAAGACTGTTCCCCGCTGTTTTTTTACGAAATGGAACGCTAGTTAATCTGGATCCTTGAACTCGTACTTTCAGATCCAGAAACTCAATTTCTGATTGATGTATATGTGAAGTCAGTTTTAAATTAATCTGGTTTCTATTTAATTAATTAACAAATTCTACAGCCTGCTCTTCAGTCCCTTTCCAAATGCAGAAAATGTCATCGATATATCGTACCCACAGTACTACATGCTCATCAAACATCTGCATGCTATACACTGCTTGCTCCTCCCACCAGCCCAGAAAAAGACCCGCATAGCTAGGAGCAAAACACATACCCATT
This sequence comes from Pleurodeles waltl, assembly GCF_031143425.1. Classification (NCBI taxonomy): domain Eukaryota; kingdom Metazoa; phylum Chordata; class Amphibia; order Caudata; family Salamandridae; genus Pleurodeles; species Pleurodeles waltl. The sequence goes on from NC_090444.1 coordinate 668,303,107, forward strand.
GTAGTCCCTTGCAATTGGCGATACACTTGATGATTGAAGATAAAGAAATTGTTAGTTAGACATATTTGCATCATATGTAGTAACATTTCAATATGTTGCAGATAGGAAAGTGATCTCGCTCTAAAGAAATGTTTGCATGCTGAGACCCCTAACTCATGAGGGATACATGTTTAAAGACTTTCAACATCTAATGTTAGTAATAAGAATTGCTCATCCCAAGGTACTTCATAAATCCTTTTCAGAAAATCTCGTGTATCCTTAATGTAAGATGGTAGTAATTAGACAAGCTGAAGCCATGCCGGTCTTTTCAGTAAGAAAGAAATGCCTGGAACACCTCCAGCACTGGCTGCACCTACGAGGGTGAAACACTTTTATATTTTTCTCTGCTGAAGAAAGGATTGACCTTGAAACACGTGTCCAGAGATGATATTATAACTTAAGGCCTGGAATAATGAAACTGCTTAAAGAATTCACTGTGAGTTGCTGGCTTTGCTTTTTCTTCCCGTTTGTATAACCTGTTGGGAGTGCGCTTTCACATGAGGACAACTTCGTTTTTGATATATATATATATATATATATATATATATATCATGTTGCATGGGTACTACAGGGTATGCTCTACTGCTCTGCTGGAGACTCTGGTTCCGGGCTGTAAAAGAGAGCAGAGATTAATGAAGTAAACTATGTATGTGTTTGTTGGGTGGGACGTTGATATGAACTATCCTGTCTCCATCATAGGCATGTAAAGAAGCATGAACACTAGGTGCATTACGTACTCAAACATGCAATTCAGAAATAGGAAACCAGAGAGCTCCACCTCTCCTACCTCTTCTGTATATAGACCTCCACCAAAGAGGCAGAGATCTCCACACATGTAAGTGAAGAATTTAGTAAAAAATGTGGTAGGGACGAGGGGGAGTGATGAGGAAATGGGTGAATCATTGTTACAAAATTGGTGGGGTTTTTCAAGGTACAAAAGGATAGTTTAGAAGTTCCAAATTAACAATGAAGGTATTCTATGCCCATCTGAGATATCCAGATTGCTAGATGAGATGTTATTTTTCTAAATTTTGGTAATAGGATGTACAAACTAGTAGAGTTGGGGCAGGGGTTTTGCTGGTACTGACAGAGTGGTTGTGAGGTTCTTTTAAGTAATAGGATGTAAGAGGTAGTAGAGATGGGGGCAGGAGCTTTGCTCATACTGACGGAGTGGTTGTGAGGTTCTTTCGTTAGGTCCAATTGAGGGCCTGTGAGTACAAGGTAAGGATCCATGAGGAGTAATTGAGATAATATGAGGGCTAGTTAAGAGCTCTTAGGAGCCTACAGGTGATCTGTAATGGCTAGCTAAGGACCATCTTATTAGCTGGATGTGGGGGAACAAGTGCATATCCCTCTTTTCTGTAGATGCTTAAGGGGCCTCCTGGCATGCAGAGGATCTCTGAAGAATGACAGGAGAGATATCTGATGACAGCGGCCCACCAGCAGCTTTCTAATCCACTTACCAACAAGTTTCCAATGTTCAGTTCTGGAATACTCAGAGTAAGTCCACACCCTTCTCTTTGTCTGGCAAAATATATCAGGAATTGAAGAGTCTTGTAGCAGGCTTCTGAGCACCTACATCGGCATGAATCCTCCTTTTGGATCAGGCATAGGTATTTAACGTCCAGCTGAGAAATCCAAATTGCTAGATGAGATGTTCCTCTTATAATTTCCCCAAACAGTAAGGCCAGCCTCTGGCCAAGAGGTTGCATCCTGCCGCAAATGCAACTCTAAGCAACTTGGCAATGCCCAGAGGGCAGGTATGGTTCTTAACTGTATTTTTAATCTAAGAAGCCTTAGCCATGTGCATAAGGACATTTCCACCCTTCCCCGGGACCTCCACCTGGGATCCCAGCAGCCATCACAACACCAGGGGTGGTTTTTCCCTACCAAAACAGTGTCCTATTTAAGTCCTATCTTGACCTGCCAGCCAGCACATGGCCCACTGCTGCTGTGCAGCGGTGTAGTTACATTCATAGTTTGAGGTGCCAAACCCACCCCACTCTAAAGGGGCATAGAATTTGGAGAGTGCCACTTGCCTTCTGCCCCTGCCCCATGTCAGTGCAGTCAATAGTGAACATAGCTCCACGAATAGTCTGCTAGGTAGCGGGACAGGGATGTCGGAAAAAAATACAATGACCTGGGGAGTATTACGATCTTGGAGATGGCAATGTCCAGAATAGGAGGGATGACCTCACACCAACAAGGGCTCTGTCCACATTGACAGCTATCAACCTCTTAACGGAGTGATAGACTCAGACACCTAAGTATTTAAAGGAGTCACAAGACCAGGGGAGTTGAGTATGCAGAAGCCCACTCTGCTGGACTTCGGACAATGCCATCAGTGGGAACAGAAGGGATTTGTCCCAGTTCACCCTCAGTCCAGATGCTTCTCCAAACTGAAGTAGGAACTCAGTAAGTCTGGGGAGTACCGTAGCATCATCCCTGAGTTACTACAGAGCATCATCAACATAGAGCAAAATACAACAAAATCACATGGCAGCTGTCTCCAACTTGGATTTCCTATTCTGAGGCTTGTTCCCAGAGTGCACATGAAAGGAGTTCCACAGAAAACATGAAGATCATTGGGGATAAATGGCAGCCCTGACGGGTACCATGTTAAATATTAAATGCATCAGATATGGTACGTCCAGTTTTCACCCGGGCAAGTAGAGTATTATATAATAGAGCAATCCATTGAGGGAATCTGGGCCCATCCCAAGTCTCGCAAGGACAGCTTTCATATAATCCAACCCCTGGTTGTCAAAGTCTTCTCCATGTCTAGCAATGCAACCCAGGGTTGCCCAATCCATCAGTATGAACATGCGACACACGTTCAGGAATGTATTCCTGCCAGGTATAAACCCATGCTGATCTGTTGTGTTATATGGATCAGCTGATTTGCCAACACCTTACTGAGGATCTACTAGTTCATATTCAATAAGGAGAGGGAAATTATAGGACCCGAGCAATAAATACTTCCAACAAGTGGGAGGGTGAGTTGGGATTAAAAGTAGAGTAAAATTTGACCGCCCAACCATCTGTCATGGGGGTCTTGCCACACGCTATTCGTTTGATCACTTCTGAAAGATCTGCCTGCTGAGGTACCTGTAGGTTTGGTAGGCATATATTATCCAGAAAAGACCCAATCAATGCGGTATCTACCAGCCGGGGGACCACATATAGCTTGGCATAGTTGGAGCAAAAAGTATGGCTAAGAACCTTTTGAGTATTGAAGATTAGGGCCATCCCACTGTGAATAGCAGGAATTGGAACTCTGGGGGAATCAGAGAGAAGGAGCCAGGCCAAAAGCCTGACTGTCCTGTCACCCTCCATGTGTTTTCTCATCAGGTAATCTTTGCAATCCACTTTGCCCAAATGCTCTAGCACTGTCTTGTGAGTGAGTTGTGCTCGAGCCAGTGGGACAGAGTCTATCCGGTCCTCAGACAACGTCACTTCCTATCTCTGGATATCCATTTCCAAAGAGTGTAGCTCCCTACACATCACTAATTTAGTGCCTTACACAGGGGGTCATTCCGACCCCAGCGGGCGGCGGAAGCCGCCCGCCTGGCGGGAACCGGCAAAAGACCGTACCGCGGTCAAATGACCGCGGCGGTCATTCTGACTTTCCCGCTGGGCCGGCGGGTGACCGCCAGAAGGCCGTCCGCCGGCCCAGCGGGAAAGCCCCAGCAACAATGGAGCCGGCGGAGTTGCTGGTGTGCGACGGGTGCAGTGGCACCCGTCGCGATTTTCAGTGTCTGCGTTGCAGACACTGAAAATCATTATGGGGCCCTGTGAGGGGGCCCCTGCACTTCCCATGCCAGTGGCATGGGCAGTGCAGGGGCCCCCAGGGGCCCCACGACACCCGTTCCCGCCATCCTGTTCCTGGCGGTATTTACCGCCAGGACCAGGATGGCGGGAAGGAGGTCAGAATCCCCATGGCGGTGATGCAAGCAGCGCCGCCGTGGCGGATTCCTTGGGCCAGGGGTAAAGCGGCGGGAAACCGCCGGTTGCCCTTTTCTGACCGCGGCTTTACCGCCGCAGTCAGAATGGCCCAGGAAGCACCGCCAGCCTGTTGGCGGTGCTTCCGCGGTCCCCGGCCCTGGCGGTCATGGACCGCCAGGGTCGGAATGACCCCCACAATCTTGATTGCATGTCTGCAGAGGACCACTTTGAACACATCCCATTCTGTGCTGGTGTCAGAAGCCATGCCTTTGTTATCTTTGAAGGATCATGTGTTATGGTCAGATAGGATGTCATGAAATACCATACCTTGCAGGGTGTCATGGGTCTTGTACATGCTTAAATATTGAGGCACACAGTATCATTTCATGTAGTTAGCTAGCTCTCTAACATTCCAGGTCAGAAACAGATATTGAGTCCCAGCCCTATCACCATGAGCAGCCATATAACATTAAACATAAGGGAAGCTCTTCACTACAGCCCCATGTTTTCTCATTCCCTCAGACCCAGCCACCCACCAAGCCCAGCAGACTGCATATCTTTTAAAACATGCATTAAAGAAGCAACACTTAACAAATAAAACAAGTACTGTAATGCAACAAAGAACAAAATTGTAAACCAGTAGATTTCTACATCACAGTCTATAGTTGGTGCAGCAGTATTATTTCAGTAACAATATCCATGGATGGGGCACTCGCAATCCTCAGCCACCACACTATTATGACATGCCCATCCATTCAGCACTCCTTGCTACTCATGAAGCCATAGTGGAGGCCGTTGAGAACCAAGGGGCATATTTATACTCTGCTTGTGCTGAATTTGCATCACACTTTTTGATGCAAATTCGGCGCAAACCTAACATCATATTTATACTTTGACGCCCGACCCCGCGAATGTCAAAATTCAGCAGTGTGTGCCATTTTCTGGATGTGTGAAACCGTCTTGTGTTAATGACATGCAAGGTCCCGTCCAAAAAATGACTTGTGCGCTTTATTTATACTACTGCGTCATTTTGACGCAAAGGAGGGGGTGGGCCTTAAAAAATGGTGCTCAGCCTGATTTGCGCCATTTTTTAATGCCTGGGTTAGGGCAGGCGTTAAGGGACCTGTGTGCTCATTTCCATGGTCTCTGACCATGGAAGCAGTCCACAGGTGCCCTTTCCTGCCCCCAGGGACATCCCCTGCCACCCTCGCCTACCCCTGGAGGACACCCATGGATGGGGGGACCCATCCCAGGTAAGTACAGGTAAGTAGATGTAAGTAATTTTTTATTTTTATTTTAAGTGGCATAGGGGGGCTAACTTGGGCCACCCTACATGCCACTGTGCCCAATGTTCATTCCCAGGGGACAGAAGGCCATTGGGCAGGGGGGCATGACTCATGTCTTTCCTAAGACAGGAGTCTTTTTAATGGGGGTTGTGCATCAAAAAATGTTGCAAGTCCAGTTAGAGTCATGATTTTTTACTCTAACCTGACCATTTTTTGACGTACAACCCCCATTTTTCCCTACGCCTGCGTTGTCCGGTTAGAGTCTTTTTTTAAACTCTAACCAGGCCGCAGCGCCGGATAACGTCAATCCATAAATAAGGACCCTGCCTGAAGCATTGGTATGGTGTTAGCCGGCGGTAAATTATTTGACGCAAACCAGCGTTGGTGCTGGTTTGCGTCAAAAAGTATAAATATGGGCCCAAGTGAGTATACACATCTATATCACATCTTCAGCATTTTGAGGAGTCACCACAGGACCCCTCCCAACTAATCCATCTACCAATGTTAGGTCAATGGCCAATGTCTCATCACCAAGTCTCCCTGTTACTGGTCTTTCTGGGGATGGGGTCACCATGCGCTGTTCCACCTCTGCAACCACCTGTGCAATTTATTTGGCAACCTGTTCCTTCATTGGGACTACCGAAGGGTGTTTATTTTGAGGACTATGATGTCTTTGCAACTTCCATGAGGTGGAGGAGTCCGTCTATTCCGGAGGTGAGGTAGCAATGGCTTTGTGTTCCAACCAAGTCCAAGCCTCCTCCAGGGTAGTGCAGAAGGTTGCACTTTCTCTGTACATTATCGGGAGCATAGCAGGGAACTGTAGAGAAAACCTGTGTTCATGGAGGCACCTTTTCACAACCAGAAAGGAAGTCCTCCGGGGCTTCACCTCCATGGTATAGTCGGGGAAAATGTTAGCTTGGAAGTTCTCCGCCATCCAGGGACCTTTTGCTTGGATGACTTGTAGGATATGATCCCTGTCTATGTAGTTGAAAAAGCAGGCAACCACCGGATACAGGGGTGGGTCCCAGGGGGAGCAGTCTGCCTGGGACCCTGTGGGCACATTCCATAGAAAAGAAGTTTGAGTGCTTACTTTGCAGGACCATTGTCAAAAACCATTACTCATGGTAGAGTTCCATACTGGGGCCTTAAAACATGCTCAGGGAGGCACACGATCCTCAAGTTATTGAGCCGGGACCTGCCTTCTTGATCATCCACATGTTTTCTGATGTAGTCCACCTCATCCTGCAGGGCCTTAATGTGCGTGCTAGTATCAGAAACCGTTGATCTGAGTGAGACCAGAGTGGACCCAGTGCTCTCAACGCACTTCTTTAAGTTTTTGTGATCTTCTTTCATTAGACCCATATCAATCCTCAGAGCATCAATCTTCTGTTCTAGGTTGGTTTTAATGTCCAGTACGGCTGACAGGATTTCATTGAATCTGCATGAGTGGGCGGCTAGTGTGTTCTCAAGAGACCCTGCTGTATGGCGCAGTGTATCTCCCTCCGCACCACTGCTCAGGGCGCCAGGCACCACTTCCATCACCCTGTCTTGTTTTGTGTAAACCAGGAGCGGAAATCCCAGTGCCAGTGATTAATGATGAAAGGCAATCGCAGAAAACCCTTATTCGCCAGGTCTTCATTTGTGTAGGCCACAGGATATGATAAAGCATGGAGTTCAGAGGAGATATGGAGAAGACGGAGAGTAGGTGCATTCCAGTACCTAGCCCCAACAAGGTGGTTCACAGTGATCAAACCCCCTCTCAGGCCAGCATCAGTGTCCCAGGCAGTCAAGTAGGCAAGTGTGGTATGTAGCGTGAGAGGCAATAATAAAAGGACCGTGTGTAGGTTCACCTTCGCATCTGGTTCCCACCTCAAAGTATTGTCTCCAGCAGGTGATAAGGAGGCAGGGAAGGGGCCCCTTCATATTCCCTCTTGGAATGTGCAAGGCTTTATCACAGGGGTCCGGACACCGGTGTGTGCCACTTTTGTCTACAGCGCAGGGTGGCCAGCAGAGCTTCGTAGCTCCTGGGTAACAGAAGAAGACCCATGGAAAAGATCAACGTTATTGTGGCCACCCTAGTCTCCTTCGGGGGGTTAGCTAGGAGGCTTATGGGGCCCCTAGGAGCTACACTCACTGAGTTTACAGCAGTAGGGAGAGCAGAGCATCCATGCTTGTACAATGGCTCCTTGTTGTGGTCCTTCACACGTTTTTGCTGCCCCATGGTCGTATTCAAAGGTGGAAAGCCAGCTCGGCCGATTGCAGCATAGATTATTCTGCCTCCCTCCAGGGAGGTTGATTGGCCATGGAGCTAGGGGCTCTCCTTCTTTGCTCCCCCCTGGGAAAAAGCCTGCAATCCGGGTGTATCACCATATGCTCCGGACGGGCCCTAACCCTCAGACTGATGCAGCTCCGCCAGAGGCTGTAAGCCGCATCATCAGGCAGCCGATCCCCCACAGTTTCAGAGGCCTCAAAGCAGGAGATCAGATGCAATATTAGCCAGAGCAGCCACCAGCATTACAGGAAGTAGGGAGCCTCTGTGATGGTTCAGGATGCCGTGTTTGAGACCGAGGCCTGTGGAGCTCCACATTATGTGGCTTACATAGTTGCTATCTTGGCCACACCCCGACATTAAAAACAACACTTAAAACAATATTCTTGCCTTTGATATTCCTTTTGATAATATTTTTGAAATCACAATATTCTTGACACAGTAATTTTTATCACAATATTTTTTATTCAATATTTTCTCCAAACACCTGGCGAAAAACATTTGCTCTTGTTTTGAGAAGCATGCCCAAATCCCCTACCACAAATTTCACCTACGCATTTCACAGTTCAACACTAGTGCGAACACTGCACATTTTTCTATGGTACAATTCACTTTTAAATTTACACTTGCATATCTATGTTTTAAGTACTTATTTCAAAGGTCGAATCAGCTCCGCGGGGTGTCTGCTCATAAATTAAAGTAATTGTAAAGAGTGAGGAAACAAAAGCTTTCCAAGATTTTTAAAAATACCAATACAGGGCTTTCTCCCCAAAAGTACTTGATAATTGGTAGGATACTGACCTCTTAAATGCATGTGAACAAAACGCCTTTTGGGCAAAGAAAGTAGTCAGACTACCACTACAAATTAAAACTGTTTTCGTAAAAATTGATGCAATTTACATTGTACTTTGCTGATCGAAATTCTTCTAGAAATATATAGTTTCCAAAAAAGTACTGGAATCAATATTATTGAAAATCACAACATTACTGTAGGACTGAAAAGTGCAACGCTTGTTTAGACTTCTATCATCCAAAGTCACAAATTCTTGGAAAAACGGCTCAAATAACTTAAATTAATAAACTGCTCCTGGCGACTCCTATATAGCTGCGCTCTTATTGGCTAATATTCCAGTTCCAGGGATGCTGCTGAAGCTAATCAGAGATATTGTCAGCTATGACTTTTATTGCTGCCACAGGAAAAACCTAGCAATAAAGAAAACAATGCATTCAGAATTTATCCTTTGGAAGCGTGAGCCTCGTGCATTTTTAGATTAATGACGAATTCCTTTTTTTCTATTTAATAAAGATGCCTCTTTTCTACCGCATTTTAATTGTAAATTCTAAATGTGACACCTTAACTAATGGCTTTACTAAATTAATAAAGGCGACATATTATGTTTAAATCCCAGATAAGGTAAAGATTGCTGGTTCAATAACCCATCTATATCCTTTATCTTTGTACAAGGACTTTCAGGTCAGGCGTTTTAATAACATGCATGAATAAACATGTGCTTTTTATACTCAAAGGATGCCAGAGAATTTTGCCTTTATATTAGCAGGCAATCAATTCCAATAGCTTTTTAATGTTTTCTCAAAGAATCAATTTTAAAGCAGAGCTCTTCAGGGGTCCCACTTAGACTTATTCACGACCAGGTCTCTTAATTTTCTATTACATTACCATTCACAACAGCTACAGAAATCATATGGATAATGTTTGCTGGCAAATGATTTTCAATTTCCCTATTCTATGTACCCTGTTATTAGAAGGATCATCTGAGCTGTGTAAATTAATTTTCATTTCACTTCGGGGAAGAATTACAATGATTTATTCGGCGACGGTGTTGAGGAAAGCGATGTGAGGGTTTCAGCAATCACAAAAACAAAATCAATCAATTCTGTTTATAATCTTGATGATGGAAGGCGAACACGTTTCTAACGTAAGGTGAACTGGAGCTGGTCACATGCCACAAAGTCCAATGTACACTGCAGCCTTTTTGATGATCTGATACACGATCTTAACTAACTTATGCTCCAGAATGCTACCTTCTGTACTTCAGCAATATGCCCAACATGGATATTCATGAGGCCGAATCACATAGGGTAATTTTTTGACTAAGGTAAAGCCGAGGGCCTGGATTCAGTATTGTAAAGTATCCTTCTGTAATGCTTCACATCCTATGTATATATTTAGGATTGGGCAAAATTTGCAAAATTTGTTTTAACGTTATGAAGCAAAATTTTGCCAAAATTATAGAAATTACACTCAATTACCAAAATACAAATCTGTAATTTTTCACTATATTTTGGCATCAATTGTGTCCTCACACCAATTTTTGGCCCAAAGATTCATTTAAACAAAGCATCATGAGCAACAGCACCCATGTTCAATTGTTAGCGTATGTCTACAGTAAATTTTTCCCACAAATGAAGTGTTTCACAGTAAATTTTAACTGCAAATGGTGCATAATTATACAAAGTGTAATTGTTATGTAATTACAGGAGTTTTCCGTAATAAGCACAGCGCCAAATTCCAGAAATGATGCATATTACCCCAGTGTAATTTCAATTTTGCTCAGGTCTACTTGAATTGTGGGATGCTGAAGCACATCCTCGGGTCAGTAACAGTCTACACCATGAGGAAGTGCCTAGCTGAAAGAATTTTAGATTTTTTGTGAGCCTCTGTAAGTAGTGTTGTGGTGTCATACATGAGTCAGCAGAGAGGTGCTCTCATTTTGTCTTGAGATGCAGCAGTTATGATGTGATGATGGAGGGCATTGAGGAGATAGACAAGTTATTTTTCATACTTTTCTATCCACTTCTATACTAATTGTTGACAGCAGTATTTAGGTCGAAACGCCCCATAAGTCTTTATGAGTCTGGAATGGTAGGAAAAGGTAGAGATGCAAGGAAAGAGACAGATGGCTACCTGGATGTAATGCATTGCAATAGTTCTCTATGAGGTAGAGACTGTGGGCCTTCTTTGGACCTCGGCAGTCTTTTCACAAGGCTGCCGAGGTACCCCCCTGCTGAAGACCGCCAGTGCAGGCGGTTTTCCGCACAGCATATTAAGACCGCTGGCAGCCCTCTGCCCTTTTTCGGATGGAGAGCCGCCAGCAGCCATACTGGCAGTCGGTGGTGAAGTGGAGGCTGCTCCACCTCCACCGTCATGTCATCAGAACACCGCCCAATGAATCATAACCCATGATTCGGTGTGGCGGTGTTTCTGGTGACGGGGAGCTGGCGGCAGAGCAGCCCCCATGAATCCCGTTCGGAGGATCACCTGACTGTTGTAATTTAGCAGTGATTAGATTAAGCATTAGCGGAAGACATCTTGTATTTAGTAACTATTGTGAACATTTTGAGGAATCCATTTTGTATTCATGGCAGCCATTTTCTCTGCTACATGCTGCCATGTGCTCACCGTGTGCTCTGTCCTACCTTTCTGTTAACTGCTCTTGAAATCTGCCTAGTGACAAGTTATATTTAGCATCTCTTACTTTCGCACATGCTCAGTAAGGTCTGCAGCTGTTAGTCCTTGGAAACTGTTAGCTCCTGCTACCTGTCGACTGTGCATTTTCCACATGACCTTACATGTATACAAGTCTTGTTTCCATAATTGTACCATCTCCTTTTAGCCCCTGTGTGGGTATAAAAGGACCATGCTCTCTCAGTTCAGTGTGCTACTTCAGACATTACCCAATGGTGCTGTCTGAACTGTAGTACCACCTCATGAGGTTAATAAACTTTTGTCTTTTATTCCAGTTTCTGTGCCAGCTTCTTCCTACATGATCTGAGGACTTTGTGCAGAGAAAGGTGAACCCCTTGCACTAGTAGGCCTTGCTGAGGCTTTCTTCAACAAATTGGCGCCCGAACAGGGACTCATCGGCGACTCGGATGCCTAACGGATGGGTCGCGACGAAGGATTGGGATCTCGCTGCGGACGATCAATGCCTGAGGAGACCCGAGTCTTGGCAACCACAGCGTTTTTCCTTTCCTTCTGACTTGACCATCCAGGTGGCGCCGGTCCTCGACTGAGATCCTTTTTGTTCATTCGTCATGCAGTGACCATTTGGTCGATTTTAGAACTTGGCAGTTGGAACCTGGACACCCTGTGATTGGTAAGAGCCGTTTTACGGCACTTGCTGTGGGTTTTGATGCCTGTGTTTGGTAATGTACAGTAGTTTAGCACTACTTACTGTGGCTTTCGTGATTTGGGTGACTAGTCAATTTGTATTCTTTGGATTTGATATATAAATTGCAATTTATATAGGCAGGTAATGAGGAGAATTTTCTCCAATTTAATTTTGATTTGAACGGCACCTTAAGTGCTACTTTGATTATAATATTGCATATTCTGCACTATTTTTGGCATGCCTGTTTTTAGCGCACTTCGTAGGATGTGTTGCTTTTGTAATGGTACCAATTTGAGACTGGAAGAATCGCAACCGGCACCCCCAGAGGGGACGCCAAATAGAGATATGTATGTTAAACATGGTCTTTCTTCTATAATGTACAGCACATTATGGAATAAATACACCCGCGCGGATCCTGAGTTACGTTGGCCTATGTATGGGTCATTTGATTTGCGAAAGATTGAGTATGTGGAACAATGTATGTGTAAGCGAAAGTCTAGGCAAGATATGTTTGACTGTGTACGAATGTGGGAGAAAGAAGCGCGTGGACGAGTGAAGCGTGAGCAAGCCTTGCTTGAGAAAGAGCAGCGGAAGAATGTATATGTGAAAGCATTGGAAATGAGAAAGAAAGAAATAAATGACTTAAAAGAGCTAGAAGAGAAAGAACGGAAGCTACAGGTAACTGACCAATACACTGTTAGGCAACCTCTCTATCCTATCCTTAATAAACCACATGATGATTTATTGTTACTAGATCGCCCTCCACCTCCGTATGTCGTCCCTTCTGCCCCTCATGAGTTACCTAAAGTCTCCAGTTCGGAGCAACAGAAGATGCGGGACAGTCGCTCTATGCTGCCTGCTGACCGTGCGGCTGAGCTTAGATCTATTGCTCGTAAAACAATTCGTAGCGTTGTTTCTGCTTCTGAACTTTTAGACAACATGAAAGGGTGGACGGAAAACGAGCAGCTATATTTTACTGAGGCATTTGGCTCAGAAGTTATTGAACTATATCGGAAATATTCTGATGAGTTAGAGCCCGATGATGTAGCAGCTGATCAAAAGCAAATGCGTGATGGTCTTTTTGTTTTCTCCCAGGTGGCTGATGCAATCAGGCTTTTAATGAAATTATGTATTGTGGCAGTCCGTTTGCAAGAAGAGAAAAGGGCTGCGGACGCAGTTGCACGAGCATCTCAGACCGAAGGGGCGCAAGCTTCCATCTTTGAAACAGATAAGATTATGATAGTTCACGCGAAACCAATGCGGGAGGCCGCGCCTTTGTATGTTCCTCCTAAAGGATTGGGTACAAGTGATGATAAAACTTCTGTTGATGCTAAGGGTTATTTTATTTATAATTGGGTGTATACTCCTTGGAATAGGGCAGATGTAATGGCACTTCAAACAGCATTACCTGACCCGCGGAAAAATCCAGCCGCCTTTTATGAGGAAGTTGAGGGAGCAATTAGTTCTTGTACTATGACTTTGGACACCTTGATTCTTTTGTTTTACCTGAAGGTGTAGCTCTCATACAATATGTTGGAGATATTTTGTTGGCAGCTGATACCCCGGAGCAATGTAAAAAGTGCACTTTGTCCTTACTTTCTTTTCTTGCTTCACACCATCATAAAGTGTCACGAAAGAAATTGCAATATTGTAGCCCAAAGGTAACCTATTTAGGTCACCTTTTGTCTAAGGAGGGCCGTGCACTTACATCAGATCGTATTCAAGCAATTTTAGACACACCAGTACCCTCTACTCAGAAAGATGTTCGTGCATTCCTTGGTCTTACTTCTTTTTGTAGGCAATGGATATTAGGGTTTTCACACATTGCCAAACCTTTGCTAGCACTTTTGACTAAAGATACTCCAATGCCCCTCCCATGGACAGATGAACGTGAGACTGCTTTCCGGCAGCTGCGACAAGCCCTTTGTTCTGCACCAGTGTTAGGTACTCCAGATTGCATGAAGCCTTTTGCACTTTACGTACACGAGAAAGATGGATGTGCATTGTCAGTTTTAGTACAGACACAGGGCAATAAGCAGCGTCCCTGTGCATATTTTTCAGCAGTACTTGATCCTGTCGCTCGAGCGTTGCCTGGGTGTTTTCGTTCAGTTGCCGCAACAGCTGTCTCAATACGTCAGAGTGAAGGGAAAGTTTTGTCACATAAGCTGTTGGTGCTAGTACCCCATGCGGTTGATGCTCTTTTAAATCAAACAAAGACACAACATTTAACTAGCGCCCGTATGACAGGTTATGAGTTGACATTGTTGGCTTCTCACATTACACTGAAGAGATGTGCGACACTAAATCCAGCTACTTTGTTGCCATATCCGGTGACTCAGCCTCAGTCACAAGAAACACATGATTGTATATTCCTTACCGAAGAACAGACAAAGGGTCATGTTGATTTACAAGATACGCCCCTTTTAGATGTAGACGGGGAACTGTGGGTTGATGGGTCTTGTTTGAAGTTGCCAGATGGTACGACCTCAGATGCATATGCAATCACCACAATACACAAGGTAGTGGAGACAGCTTGTATACCACAGAAGTCAGCTCAAGCAGCTGAACTAATAGCTTTGACACAAGCATGTGAGCTTAGTACTGATTTAAGTGTGAACATTTACACAGACAGCCGCTATGCTTTTGGAGTGGGTCATGATTTTGGTTTGCTTTGGAAGGAGAGAGGTTTTCTCACATCCCACGGGATGCAGATAATGCACGGAGAATTAGTGCATAACCTCTTGACTGCATTGACATATCCAAATAAACTAGCTATTGTGAAATGTAGTGCACATAAGAAAGTGACCGATAAGAAAGGGCAAGGTAATGCTCTTGCAGACGTGTAGCACATGAGACTGCGATGCAGCGAAGTACTACTTCTATGTATGTAGTGAAGTCAGAAGCTGAACGATGGCATAATGCTAGACAAGACGTATTAGATATACAGAAATCTGCTTCTGTGAAAGAACGTGAGCAATGGTCTAAAGATGGAGAATTGGATGATGAGGGCTGTTGGTGGAATAAGCAGATGGATAAATGGAAATTACCTATAGCTTTTGTACAACATATGGTTCAGATGGCACATGGGCTGGCACATGTTGGAGCTTCAACAATAACGAAGTTGCTTACGCAAGTTTGGGAGCATCCAGAAATTTCCAGTACAGCTAAGAGAATAGTACAGTCTTGTTTGATCTGCTTACAATACAATCCTGGAAAAGGGACACATACTCCTGCAGGAGGGTTTGCTACACCAACTGCACCTTTTGAAGTTCTACAAATGGATTATATTCAGCTTGAACGCTGCAACAATTTAAAGTATGTCTTGGTGGTGGTTTGTGCCTTCAGTAAATGGATAGAGGCGTACCCCACAAAGGATAATACTGCCATTACCACAGCAAAGGTGCTTTTGAAAGAATTTTTCCCTAGGTTTGGTGTTTGCACACTTTTATGGAGTGATAACGGACCTCATTTTGTTGGGGAAGTTATTAAGTATGTCCTGAAAGGATTAGGGATCAAACAGAAGTTCCATGCGGTTTTCCACCCACAATCAGCAGGGTTGGTGGAAAGGTATAATGCTACATTGAAGCTGAAATTAGCGAAGATACAGGCTTCCACATCCTTAACTTGGCCGGATGCATTACCATTGGCATTATTGTCTATTAGGTCAGTGCCACACTCCCGACTTGGCCTTAGCCCCTATGAAGTAGTATTTGGGAGACCAATGAATATTTGGGGAGTTCCTAAACCAAAATGTGTATATGATGTACCTTGTGTCCTGATGAATGATTATTTGGCACAGTTAACCGACAATTTGGTTTCTATTCATCAACAGGTTCGAGAATCACTTCTTGACAGATCTACAGGTGAAGGCCATGAACTCCGACCTGGTGACCAGGTGATGATTAAGTCTTTTGAAAGATCAAGCAGCTTGGAACCAAGGTGGCGAGGCCCAGAACAGGTGCTCCTTGCGACAAGGACAGCAGTTCGAGTGACGAACCGAAAGAATTGGGTCCATAGTACTCACTGCAAGAGAGTGCTACCTACCTTGGTGGAACTTGCTGTGCTGACCGATCATCGAGAGATTTTGACTACGGAGAAAGGCCGTGCTATATCACCTGACGAATCTGCAGAGGTCTTCCCGGACCATACGACTTCTGGAGTGTCGCGATATAATTTGAGACCAAGGAAAGAATCTGAAAATTGTTTTGAAAAGACTGGTTGAGCTACCGCCCTGGGTTAGTGAAACGGAGAGCCAATGTGGCAAGGGGGGTGGATCAGCCGTGCATTAGAGTAGTGACACCCGTCTTGGCCCGTGGTGAAGAAATCAGCGGCTGCCCAGGGATAAGAGCTCCAACGATTGTTTTTCATTCATTTCTGAAAGGGTCGATTATCACTGTTGCTAAAATGAATAACAAATTGATCATTAGTATTATGGGGTTTGTTGTTGTTTTGGTGGTTACAGCAACAATCACCTGGTTTATTGAAAAGAAGTCTCCTGCTCGTGAGTTTTTTGTTGCCACTACTCCAGTACCAGAGGATCACTATTACTTTACGCTTCCCTATCAGGAGCAGAAGCACCGTCAATCGTACTTCAATAATACTTTCATTCAGATGTTGCATCATACTCATAATGCTACAAATACTACTAACTGTTGGGTATGTGGAATGATACCTGCGCATTAAAAGAAAGGAGGAACACCTTTCATTCCTCTTCCTTTTTCACACAATGGTTCTTGTCAAGCTTGGTACATGCTTTTGTTTGCATCTGGAAAACGTACAGAGCGCGGACTTATTTTTCGCCTTAATAAAGTATGCTACCAAGACAAAGATGGGTATCCCCAAGCTAAAGGAACTAAATGGGAATCGGAAGAGTATCAACCGGACAATGTTTCAATACCATATGTCTTCACAAATACACGAGACTCTGACAAGAAAGAACAATTTGTGATTTCTATTACAAAAAACTAAAGCAGATTTATGTATACGAAGCATTGGACGAATTCCAGTAGGGATAAGCGATTGTACCTTGATTTTAACTATTGAGAGTGTAAATAATAGTAGTTTTACAGCTTCACATAATACATATTTTGTTTGTGGTAACTATGGATATTACCAACTACCTGTTGGAAGGTCCTGTGTGTAATAATTGCAATATTTTTTACATGCTGTATCTGTATTCAGTGTGGTCCAATGTTCTGCTCCATGTGTATTACTGCTTGTATGCCTACCAAAAGAAATATTACAGAAATGAAGCCACAACATATGTTAGATAAGGAAATAGCTGAAATGATGAGCATAAATATACAGGATGAATATTTAGATTATCCCAGAAAGACGAATGTCTTCAGCTAATGCTGAAAGGGTCGTCTGTTGTAATTTAGCAGTGATTAGATTAAGCATTAGCGGAAGACAACTTGTATTTAGTAACTATTGTGAACATTTTGCGGAATCCATTTTGTATTCATGGCAGCCATTTTCTCCGCTACATGCTGCCATGTGCTCACCATGTGCTCTGTCCTACCTTTCTGTTAACTGCTCTTGAAATCTGCCTAGTGACAAGTTATATTTAGCATCCCTTACTTTCGCACATGCTCAGTAAGGTCTGCAGCTGTTAGTCCTTGGAAACTGTTAGCTCCTCCTACCTGTCGACTGTGCATTTTCCACATGACCTTACATGTATACAAGTCTTGTTTCCATAATTGTATCATCTCCTTTTAGCCCCTGTGTGGGTATACAAGGACCATGCTCTCTCAGTTCAGTGTGCTACTTCAGACATTACCCAAGGGTGCTGTCTGAACTGTAGTACCACCTCATGAGGTTAATAAACTTTTGTCTTTTATTCCAGTTTCTGTGCCAACTTCTTCGTACATGGTCTGAGGACTTTGTGCAGAGAAAGGTGAACCCCTTGCACTAGTAGGCCTTGCTGAGGCTTACTTCAACAGGACCAGGTAAGGTGATCGTCCGTTAGGGGAGGGGGTTAGGGGGGTGTAGTGTGTTGTGTGCGTGCATGGGGGTGTGCATGTGAGTGTGTAGAGGGGGTGTGTGAGTGTGTGTATGCATGCGGGTGGTGTGTTGTCTGTATGGGAAATGTCTGTGTATGTGTACATGTATGTGTAGTAGTTGTGTGAGTGTTCATGTGGGGTGTGTGTGTGTGTCAATGTTGGGGGGGTGTGGGGTCCTACCACCTGAGGTAGTAGGGGGGTCGTGGATTTGGGGGAGGACTCTGTGGAAGGGGAAGAGGGGGGACACCCCTATCAGTGGCAGGGAACGAATTCCCTGGCACTGATAGTGCCTTCCGCCATGGTACAGAACCCCATGAAATCCATGGCAGTATGCGGGGTCGTGATATCGCCGGCGGTGTAGTGATGGCCACCGGGCTGGAGACCGAAGTCCAGCCCAGCGGTCATTAGTACCCTGGCGGTCAGAGTGGAGAAGTGGCGGTTTGGCATGGCGGTCATTGCATGCTTGTAATTTCATTTTTTTTTTACCGCTGGCCAGTTTGTGGTATTACCGCCACTTCTCCTCCGACCGTCAGGGTTGTAATGAAAGCTTATGTTTTGTCTCGTATTGGATAAAGATATATGATAGTTAGGACCTGCAGGTATATGTCCAGATTAAATCATCCAAGGTCCCAGCGCTAAGTAGTAAATTGCTTCCGCCTTTTACAGCCTCTTCATTCTGTTATTGACTAATTAGTTAGGTTGGATTTATTTTGGATATCTGTGTCCTGCATGTGTTCTGGACTGTTATGAGGGCAATACCCGGACCCTGACGGAGTGTACATTTGTTTTTAATGCACTGTTTACAGTTGGCATAGAGTGAGTTCAAATATAGATTTGAGGAAACCATGGTCACTCTACAGCAGAGTGTTGTCCTTTGGAGGGTTGGATCAATTTTCTACGATTTGGAAATTCTGAAGTGAGCTTCACTATTGTTTAATGTTGACATCAGCGTATCCAATTAACCAGGACATATCTCTGGAATAGCTAAGTTATCACTTCTTTTCAGAATTGTAAGTGGCCATGTATATTTCCTATATTGGCAGTCAATGTGTTTGTTGTTGCCAATATCTGTTTGCACTGTACTGTAGGTCCTCATATATAGAAATGTTGGGGCATATTCACAAAAAAACGGTGCATCAGCGCTGATGCGCCAGTTTTCTTGCATCGCCCCTGCCCCACTTAACGACACCGTGGGTGTGCCGTATTTACAATACACCGAACCATGGCGCACGTTAGGCCAATAGCGTCAACATTTCTGACGCTATTGTGGCACTTTGCTGCACTAGCAACAAAAATGATGACACTATTACAGCAAAGTGCAAGGAAGCCCATTGATTAGAATAGGTGCGTTAATTTAACATTTGTTTTGAGCAGGCGTTACAAAATGATACCAAAAATGGCACAGTGAAATCTCGTATATCTCACTGTGCTATTTTTGTAGGCCTCCTAAAACTGGAACACCCCCTTTGCATACATTATGCCTGATGAAGGCATAGTGCGGCACAAGAGATCACAAAGTGGCACAATGCATGCATTGCACCACTTTGTAAATATGGCGTGGTGAAAATTGCCTCCTTAAGCCACATTAGCATAAACAAAATGATGCTAGTGTGGTGCAAAGAGGCGCCAGGGCCTAGTAAATCTGGCCCTTTGTGTTATATGCCTTTTTTGATAATCAAGGGTTGTATATAGCTTTTGCCCGATGTAGGACATCTACCAAAAAGTGGCAGATGTCAAGTCTATCCTATGTAGAGTGTAATGATGCCTATTCACCCTATTCACCTTAAATATTGTGGTCTGAACCTCTGCCACATTTTAACATGCACTTAGTTACTTAAACTATTGGGCTTCATTTACAAAGGAAGATCTTCTCACATATTGATTGCTATCCATGTCTGGGCATACATTTCTGCTTAGATGCATTTCTAGAACTCTGGGCAAAGACTTATGCCCAGTAGTATGAGCTTTGAGTGTTGCCACCCGCTTATGAGAGGGTGCATAGACACGCAAAATTCAAAATACAACAGGTAAAATCACCAAATATATCACCAAATATATTTCTACATACAGTAATTGGAGATCTCCACCCATGCTATGTAGAACTCTGAATTGAAAACATTAGAGAAATAGGCATATGATTGTTTGTTGCATGCAATGTGCCTGATATATTTTTCAGTGTGCAAAGTAGCATCTGATGTGAGATGGGTCATGTGTTTACTTTTAATTCATTAACTAGTTGTAAGTCACAATGTATGTGCATCTGCTATGTTTGAATTATTATAAAGTATCTGTTATTTTTTACATTCATTTTATTTATATATTCATTTATTCTATTTGAATGTATTTTTTTATATTCTTGTGACGTATATGAATGCCTGCAATGTATGATGTTCTGCAACCGATTTTATGTTAGTTATTTTTTTGTGTTGGACTTTTGCTAGTAGTTTCATTCCCTTCCACCAATGGCAATAGTTTCTATGAGATCTCCTTCAACGATATGTGAGTGCACATGTGTAATGTGTGACTTACACCACGCTTGGCTGGAGTAAATTTGAGCTTCTTGAAGCAGTAGTGCTACTATTGCAGATGTGGATATAATGTTTGTGAATTGCAAGTGCCGTATCCTTTTGAATGTATGTTTTGCAATGTACATGTTTTCCAGGTGCCCCTTCTTTATTTTCTATTTCCTACTTGTACTTTGTATCAGATATTCCTAGAATAGTCACCTTTTTCCCAGTCATTATGAGTACTTTTTCCAGCTCTGAACATATGTGTGACAACACAATGTATTCTTAGTGTTCTAAGTGTCGTAGTCTTGGTTTCCTGTTGAAACTATTAGGCAGCGATACAGCGATTAGTAGGTGAAAAGGTCTGGACCACAGAAAATGTTGTTAATGATCCAAAGTTAGGTGACCCTAAATAGTCCCTATTGATTCCACTCCCACGTTTTCTCCTAAACAATATGGTGGTCATTACAACCCTGGCAGACGGTGTTAAAGCGGCGGTAAGACCGCCAACAGGCCTGCGGTAAAAAGTTTGCAATTACAACCGTGGCAGAAACCGCCAATAAAGACAGCCACTTTAACACTCCGACCGCCACGGCGGTACAAACAAACAGCGCGGCAGTCACCGCCAACAGACAGGCGGAGGACAATGTACCGCCCACACTATTATGACAGGCCAATTCGCCACCTTTTCTGGGGCGGATTCACCGCGGATAAAAACACTGCGGAAACAGAAATTTCGAAGGGAAAACGCTCACCTCTACACACTCCAAGAGGAACGAAGACACCATGGACCCCAAATCCTACCCACAATACTCTTCCTACTCCTGTACCAGGAGCAACAACGCCGGCGGCGAAGACCACAGTGAGTACTGCACCTACGACACAGGGGAGGGGGGAGGCAAAAAACAGGGACACGCAACACGCAACACCCCAACCCCCACCCTCACCCACTACAACACACACACTAATACATATCTACACATTATAGTAACAGCCCCCAACCCCCCCGGAAGAATGCAAAGACAAAAGGAAATGAGTGTAACCATTGGAATATATTAAAATGCAGTACGCAAAAATATACATATAAACACTATTTACAAAATATACACCAAGAATAGTAGTCCAGGTATTGCACCATTTATAGTCCGTGGACCACTGGGCCCAAAATGCATGGGCGATGCCCACACACGATACCAGATCAAAACAGAGAGAACACTGCAGAGGCATCAGATAGAAATACAACAGGCACCTCAGGGGGAAGGGAAGGGGGGCACCTCATCCGGATGAGTGCACGACGCCAGATCCACGAGGGGGCTCCATGCCAAATGATGTATCCTGGGGAGTGCAAAGCCACAGTCTCTCAAGTCTCTACAGTGGGTGAGTTGCCCACTGTTCAATCCTGGGGAGTGCAAAGCCACAGTCTCAAAAGTCTCTATAGTGGGTGGTTTGCCCACTGTTCAATCCTGGGGAGTGCAAAGCCACAGTCTCACAAGTCTGTACAGTGGCTGGTTTACCCACTGTTCAATCCTGGGGAGTGCAAAGCCACAGTCTCACAAGTCTCTACAGTGGGTGGTTTGCACACTGTTCAATCCTGGGGAGTGCAAAGCCACAGTCTCTCAAGTCTCTACAGTGGGTGGTTTGCCCACTGTTCAATCCTAGGGAGTGCAAAGCCACAGTCTCTCAAATCTCTACAGTGGGTGGTTTGCCCACTGCTTCCTCCTGGGGAGTGCAAAGCCACAGTCTCTCAGGTAGATGCCTTTCTCCACTAGTTCTGGAGGGGGGCTGGTGCCCAGAGTGCTTCATCCTGTGAAGGACAGAGGTAGGGGATGCATGTCTCCACTGATTTCTGGAGGGGGACTGGTGCCCAGAGAGCTTGATCCTGTGAAGGACAGAGGTAGTGGATGCATGTCTCCACTGGTTCTGGAGGGGGACTGGTGCCCAGAGTGCTTCATCCTGTGAAAGACAGAGGTAGTGGATGCATGTCTCCACTGGTTCTGGAGGGGCACTGGTGCCCAGAGTGCTTCATCCTGTGATGGACAGAGGTAGTGGATACATCTCATCCTGTGAAGGACAGAGGTAGTGGATGCATGTCTCCACTGGTTCAGGAGGGGGACTGGTGCCCAGAGAGCTTCATCCTGTGAAGGACAGAGTTAGTGGATGCATGTCTCCACTGGTTCTGGAGGGGGACTGGTGCCCAGAGTGCATCATGCACCCCGTGACGGTCCCAGTTGCTTCGGTGCCCCTGCCGCTCATGGGCTAGCGGTGCTTGAGTTGGCGGTGCCCTGTTCAGCGGTGCTTGAGTTGTCGGTGCCCTGTTCAGCGGTGCTTGAGTTGTCGGTGCCCTGTTCAGCCGTGCTTGAGTTGGCGGTGCCCTGTTCAGCCGTGCTTGAGTTGGCGGTCCTTCATTGCCCAGCTGGGCTGGCGGTCCTTCATGGGGCAGCTGGGCTGTGGCTGGCGGGGCCCTCCTAGGCAGCTGGACTTTGGACAGCGAGGATGGGGCTGGTGGTGGCCTCCTGTGCAGCGAGGATGGGGCTGGCGGTGGCCTCCTGGGCAGCTGGGCTGTGGCTGGCGGGGCCCTCCTGTGCAGCGAGGAGGGGGCTGGCGGTGGCCTCCTGTGCAGCGAGGATTGGGCCGGCGGTGGCCTCCTGTGCAGCGAGGATGGGGCTGGCGGTGGCCTCCTGGGCAGCTGGGCTGTGGCTGGCGGGGCCCTCCTGTGCAGCGAGGATGGGGCGGGGGTGTGGCCTCCTGTGCAGCGAGGATGGGGCTGGCGGTGGCCTCCTGGGCAGCTGGGCTCTGGCTGGCGGGGCCCTCCTGTGCAGCGAGGATGGGGCTGGCGCTGGCCTCCTGGGCAGCGAGGATGGGGCAGGCGGGGCCCTCCTGGGCAGCGGGGATGATGGCGGTCTTCACCGCCGTGCTGCTTCTCCCAGACTTGCCGGGGTTCTTGTGGCCCTTCCCCACCTTGGGGGGAGTCACAGCTGAGTCCGCACTCCCACTGGGACCCCTGGGAGCGGCTTGGGTGGCTGGAGTCTTCCCCCTCTCCCACCAGGCACTGGCCAACTTCTGGTGCTTCACAGGGGGCCGCTTTAACACCGTCCACCAGGGTTGTAATGACCACCTTTGTTTCTAGTGTTCATAGAAACATACACATCGTTACGTAGGGACATTTTCTAAGAACATCAGCTGTTTTATTATAAAAGCACTTCTCTGTCACATACACGTTAGAGGGAGATTCCAGCCAGATGACCACGAATGTATGCAGATTGCTGAATGTTTCGCTACAGCTGCCTATGTAGACTACAGGCCACTTGCTCAGGTATGAGGGATTATGTCTTCCCAGGGGAACCTGAAGGGCAGAAATAGGGCTTAACATGCTTTGCTCTAACAGAGCCTATGAAGGAATTATTTTAACGATTTTAGTGACAATATGGTAGAGTTATTTTTATGCTTCACTCTCCTTGTCACAATTTTAATCCTTTCATGCTTTATCGTCCTGATTATTTCAGTACATGCTTTATTATCTAAGATGCAATTGCTTCATTAAAACCTTATTGAAACATATACTGCCTTTGATTGTCCTTGTATATGTGAGACTAATGTGAATGAGAGAAACAGATACGATCTGAGTGACCACGATTTTCCTAAGGAGTCAATTGTGTCATGCCATCGGCTGCCCAATCATCCCTGCTTTTGGGTGGAGATGAGGCACTGCTAGTTAGCCAGAGCAAAACCCGGATTAGGCCGACAGGTGTTACCTGTAGTGGGTTAGACTCAGTCCTCCACAGCGCAAGTGATTCTGCCACCCAAATCTAGTAGTGTCATTAGAATAATGAGAGCATACATGACAGTCATAGATGACTCAACATCTACTGCTCTCTTTCTCATCCCTTTAACCACTTCGCTGCAAGGCCTTTTCCCCCTCAGGTGGCAGGCCTTTTTTTTGGCTATTTGGGGCAGTTTGTGCTTAGGTCCTCATAACTGTTTGTACACATAAGCTACCCACGCCAAATTTGTGTCCTTTTTTCCCAACATCCTAGGGATTCTAGATGTACAAAGAGTTTGTGGGTTCCCCTGGAGGAGACCAAGAAATTAGCCAAACTACAGCAAAAATGTAATTTAAAAAAAGAAAATGGGGAAAACGGATGCAGAAGAAGGCTTGAGGTTTTTTCCCTGAAAATGACATCAACAAAGAGTTGATGGTGCTAAAATCACCATCTTCCCATCTTTCAGGAACAGGCAGACTTGAATCAGAAAATCGAATTTTTCATCACAATTTTGGCATTTTACTGGGACATACCCCATTTTTACAATTTTTTGTGCTTTCAGCCTCCTTCCAGTTAGTGACAGAAATGGGTTTAAAACCAATGCTGGATCCTGGACAGCTAAACATTTCTGAAAAGTAGACACAATTTTGAATTCAGCAAGAGATCATTTGTGTGGATCCTACAAGGCTTTCCTACAGAAAATAACAGCTTTAAAAATAAAATTGAAATTGAGGTTAAAAAAGGCATTTTTCTCTATGTTTTACTCTGTAACTTTTTCCTGCAATGTTAGATTTTCAAAAGTAATATACTGTTACATCTGCTTGTCTCTTCTGGTTATGTGGAAATATTAGGCTTGTAGGTTCATCAAGTATCCAAGGCACCCAGAGCCAATAAAAGAGCTGCACCTTGCAAAGGGTTTTCATTGTGTACCGGGTATACAGCAATTCATTTAGTGAAATATGAAGAGTGAAAAATAAATATCAAGGAAACCTTTGTACTTCCAAAATGGGCATGAGATAAGGTATTGAGAAGCAGTGGTTATTTGCACATCTCTGAATTTTGGGGTTCACATACTAGCATGTGAATTACCGAGCATTTCTCAAATAGATGTTCTTTTACACACTGTCTTACATTTGGAAGGAAAACATATAGAGAAAGACAAGGGGCAATAGCACTTTTTCTGCTGTTCTGTATTCCCCCAAGTCTCCTGATAAAAATAGTACCTAATGCCCGCAACATGAAACGAAACATGGACACATCACATATTTATATTGAAATTCAACGTGTTTTTTGGAAAGTGCCTAGATGTGGATTTTTGCCTCTAGCTCAGCCGGCACATAGGGAAACCTACCAAACGTGTTCATTTTTCAAAACTAAGCACCTAGGGGAATCCAATATAGGGCAACTTGTGGAACTCTCACCAGATTCTGTTACCCAGAATGCTTTGCAAACCTAAAAATGTGGCCAAAAAAACTATTTTTCCACATATTCCGGTGACAGAAAGTTCTGGAATCTGAGAGGAGCACAAATTTCCTTCCACCCAGCATTCCCCCAAGTCTCCCGATAAAAATGGTACTTCACTTGTGTGGGTAGGCCTAGTACCCGCGAAAGGAAATGCCCTAAAACACTATGTGGACACATCAAAATGATCAAATACAAAACTACCTATTTTTGCCTGGTGGTGGGGGGGGACACCTGCGTTTTTATCCTGGGCTCAGTAGCCATATAGTGAAACCTACCAAACCCAAACATTTCTGAAAACTAGACACCCGAGGGAGTCGAGGGAGTTGTGACTTGCCCAGACCCCCCTGTGTTTTCTTACCCAGAATCCTCAGCAAACCTTAAATTTCGCAAAAAAAATCAAATTTTTCCCAAATTTCTGCTTGGGATCACCTCACTGGTGCAAATTTCCTACCACACAACGTTCCCCTCAGTCTGCCCGTAAAAATAATACCTCACTTGTGTAGGTTGGCCAAGTGCCAGTGACAGGGAAGAGCTAAAAACATGTCAAAAATTAGGGGAAACCAAAGCAGATACAAAAGGGTAGTTTGGAAAAAATAGTTTTAGGTTGACAAGTGGGTCAGAATATTTATAGGTATGGATGCAAAAATGCTGGGTGGTAGGAATTTTGTGGATTCCTGCAGATTCCGGAAGGCTCCATCACAAAAATGTGGGGAAAATGTGTGATTTCCAGCAAAGTTGGAGGTTTGCAGGACATTGTGGGTAAGAAAATGGTGTGGGGTGTATATGAAGCACACCACCCTGGACTCACCCAGATGTTTAGTTTTCAGATGTGTCTAGGTTTCGCAGATTTTCTACATGTTAGCATCTCAGAGTCCAAAAAGTGCAGCCCCCACCATTCCATGTGGGATGATTTTGAGAGTTAGACAAGCTATCATGACCCAAGTGTGAGACCAAATTCCAAAATATTCAAATTTCCTCTTGCTTGTCGTGGAATAAGATGTTTTAGTGTGCGGGGGATAGCTGAAAGACTGTTACCTCCTTCAGTTGGGGTGGCCACCACCCCACTATTTTTTCTTTTTTTTTATTCCCTGGCATCTAGTAGGCTTTCTGCCCCCCCATGGAGTGGATCAGGGGTACATGCCCCATCTACCCGCTGGTAGGCAGAACAACGTTGTCCCCATTTATTTGGGGTGGGGGTACGGCCATACCTCCCTCTTTTTAACAAAAAAATTCATCCCTGCTGTCTGGTGGGCTTTCTGCCCCCCTAGGGGGTAGATGAGCCTTACAATAATAGGCTGATCTGCCCCCAAGGGGGGGCAGTAATAGCCTAAAATAAATTCCGCCCCCAGGGGAACGACCCTTACCTAAAGGGTCCGTCCCCTGGCGTGAAATTAGCGCAAAAAAAATACCTGGTGTCTTATGGTTTCTGACCCCCTTGGGGCATATTGTCCTAAGAAAAATAGGCCGATCTGCCTCCAACGTGGCCAGAAATGCCTAAAATAAATTTGCCCCTTAGGCGAGCGACCCTTGCCTAAGGGGTTGCTCCCCCTCTGTAAAAACAAAAAAACAAAAAAATCCCTGGTGCCTAGTGGTTTCTTCCCCCCCTTGGGGGCAGATTGGCCTAATTAAAATAGGTTGATCTGCCCCCAAGAGGAGCAGAAATGGCCTCAAATAAAATTGCCCCCCAGGGGAGCCATCCTTGACTAAGGGGTCGCTCTCCTTTTTCAAAATTTTCGCGAAAGAACAAAATCCCTGGTGTCTAGTGGTTTCTGTGCTCCTTGGGGGCAGATTGGCCTAATACAAATAGGCTGATCTGCCCCCAAGGGGGTCAAAAATGGCCTAAAACCAATTTGCCCCCCAAGGGGAGTGACCCTTCCCTAAGAGATTGCTCCTCTTATCAATGTAAACAAAAAGAAAATCCCTAGCGCCTAGTGACTTCTGCCCCCGGTGGCAAACCGGCATACTTAATATAGGCCGATCTGCCCCCAGGGGGGCAGAAAAGGCCTAGTTACATAATTGCCCCCTGGGGAGCAAAGCTTGCCTAATGGCTCTCTCCCCTTATAAACATAAACAAAACAAACAAAAATCCCTGGTGTCTAGTGGCATTCCTGCAGTACGATCGCTGTGCGATCATGCTGCAGGAATGCTCAGAGAGACATGAAAAGGGAAGGAAAAGCCTTTCATTCCCTTTTCATGCCTCTCTGACCTCCCCTGCCCCCATTCCAAGAAGAAAGTTATCTGTTTCTCCTCAGATGCGCAATAGGAGGCGACCTCTGATGAGGTCAGCACATGATCACGTGCTGACATCATCAGAATTCACTGGGGGAGGTCGGGCGCGGAGGTGGAAGAGGAGCGATTTCCCTTCCATCCCTGCATATGGGAGGTGGGTGCGAGGCCCTCCAGGGGAGCACTGGCACTTCCCCCGGGGGTTTATTGCTGTATGAGGTGGTTATGTTCCTGGCGCCTGAGCGCCATGGCAGCGGACGTAACCACCTCGTCCATGGCACCCGAGGGGTTAAGGGAACAGAAAAAAATGTAATACATCACTAAAACAAAACAGCGCTGGGAGAAAGGATTTCTGACATGATGAACTTTGCAACAAAGGATCTCAGTAATTTTAACAGATGAAATCCATTGCTCTAGAATCTCAATAATAAAAAACAAAATGTAGCCCATTGCACTCACCTTCAGGGACATGATTGAATCTTAGTGCACTCACCATGCAACTTTAAATGGAAACTGAACAAAGTCAATTGCTCTCACCTTCAGATTGTAACTGGATTAAGCTTAAAGGATTTAAGACTAATGAAACATCAAGGTCTGTGCAAATTAAGAAAGTGCACACTTTACAACCTGCTAAGATAACATGTAACTCTTTCATGATGACCAATTCGGATCACACCTCTCTCCTGAAGCCCATAAGTAAAACAAGTTCCAACTCCTTCAATATCACCTGTTCCCTAAATGTATTCACAAATGCCACTATGAACTGTAAACACCATGGGTCACATTTATGAGAGGCTTGCGCCACCAGAACAACACATTTTTTGACGCTCTGGTGGTGCAAGCCTCTCAACCATATCTATGAGGCCACGTAAAGTCACTTTGGGTGGCCTCATAGATATGGAGTTAGACAAAGCAGCGCAAGTTGCTGTGCTGCCTTACTCTGAGTTTCATGGAGTTGTGGTGGGTTTTCTCATGCAACACCCATGGATTTTGACACTGCCCAGATTTACTTAATCACATAAACATTGGCAGAGACAAAACATTACACCTCCCCAGAGAAGGTAAAATGAGGAGAAATATTTTCATTTCTCCATGTTTTTTTCCCTCTTTTCATTAGTGCTGCATTCTGCAGAACAGATAGAAAGAGAAACACGCCTTTCAGGATTGTTTTTTGTGCAGGAAGGTGCCCCTTCCTTCCCAAAAACAACCCTGCATGCAATGCAGACACCATTGCACCATGGTGCAAGGCTGCCTACGTTGGTGCTAGGCAGCCAATTGTGTGTCAATGCAGGAGGAAAGGACAGGAATGCACTTTCATAATGATGGTGCATCCCTGCCCTTTCACACTGTCATAGGGCAGCGCAGCAAGAATACTTGAGGTGCTGCCCTACACCAACTCCTCATAAATATGGACCAACATTCTAAGGGAAGTTTTGGAAAAATTGATTGCTGATAACCGCCCTTTATTTTTGTTACTTGTAACACTGACGTTTGAGTTAACACATTTCTGGATGGCCTTCATATCTTCATGAGGATGTACATACCCTACAGTCATAAATTAAAAGTCTACCCTCCTTTCTCTCTTTAATTGTAACGTACCGGTTTCCTTAGTGAATATCTGTGACTGCTTGACTGTCTCTTCCAGTCTGTCAACCTCACTTGCCCGTTTCTTTCCCTTCTTTCTCTTCCTCCCCTACAACTACCTCCTCCATCCTAGTATATCTCCCAATTTATCCTTAGCCTCTGGTATTTCTCTCTGACATACTCCAACATGGAAAGGCGTAGAGAAGACCCACCACTGGCTCAGCGCTCTACAACTAACCAGTTACCCCCAACGAGCTCCTTAGAAACACTGCACTAGGGCCCATATTTATACTTTTTTAGCACTGCATTGCGTAATTTTTTTATGCAAAAGCGGCGCAAACTTAACAAATACAATTGTATTTTGTAAGTTTGTGCCGCTTTGGCATCAAAAAGGGGCGCAAATGCAGCGCTAAAAAAGTATAACTATGGGCCTAGATGTTTACAATGCTCTAATCACATCTCTCCTCTGATTACATCCAGACTCAGTAGATCAGCAAGAAAGCCCTGGGCCCTGGCACAAACAAAGAAAAAGGACCCTTTAACTGGTGTTGGAGTAGAAAAATACAGCAATTATTAGAGTTCAAAGGGTCCTGGCACCAACCCACCTGCTGCACCAATGATAACTTCAACCCAGTCGAGGCTCCATTCTTCTTCTCTAAAATCCTCATCTCCTCCAGCCCTGTTGACACAAGAACACCCAGCTCGTTCTCCCAGGTTCAGTCCCCTCCAGCATTCTATAGCAACCTCTCTCCAATCCCTCCTTCACCTATTCATACTCTTTCAACCCCCACCTTCCTCTTTTGCATGACCTTCCTCTGACTTCAACCTATATCTCTCCATCACTCTAAATATTTAAGTTCCCCTTACAATTATTTTCCTACATGATTTATTAATAGATTTTAATACTCTTTAGAAAGACTTGGAACAATTTGGAACATTTAGCGTCACAAGTTCAGTAAAAAACTACCACTGATGGCCCTCCATCTGTGGCTAAAAGGTGAAAGAGGTGACGACCTCTTTGCCAATTCCAATCTTGTAGATGATGTAGTAAAGTGACCTGCCTGTATTTATTTGAAATCATTGCCTTAGAATCATACCCTTTTGTCACTATCAATTGTGCATA
Organism: Pleurodeles waltl; assembly: GCF_031143425.1. Classification (NCBI taxonomy): domain Eukaryota; kingdom Metazoa; phylum Chordata; class Amphibia; order Caudata; family Salamandridae; genus Pleurodeles; species Pleurodeles waltl. Next base: position 668,333,446 of record NC_090444.1, read on the forward strand.
TTTGTTCTTCTTTTGTTAGTCTGAGTCCCTTCGCTAGACTTTCAAATTGTGGATGTGGCCACTACGATTTGTTATACGACCTTTAGTTGTGTTTTTCATGAGCCATATTTTTAGGGTCGAGCCTGCGTCGCATGCGCTCGTGCAAGCGTATCGCTAGCGAGACGCTTTAGGTATTAGAAAGGGGCTCGGAGCCCCATCGACGTCACGTTAGTGTCTTTCATTGGCAAGTTGGCTTGCCTGTTAGAATCCGCTTCTTCTGGTTAGTGGAAGGCATGCATACGTCATGCCTTTTTCCGGTGGTTAGACCTCCTCGAGCGCAGCGACCAAGTACAGAAAATGTGTGAAGCTCGCTGGGTTTGTGGACTACTTTTTCTCTATTTTCGCAGCGCGATCTCACTGGGCAGAAGTCGAGCGCTTCGCATACTATCGACCTTGTTGCATTTTTGCCGATAGGTATTATTACGTGTGAACTGTAGCAGCGCGATCGCGCTGTTTTTTTTCTTTTAATGCAAGAAAAATCGGGTTGGGAGTTTACAACTGTGAACAGCTGTAACTCCAACAAATGCGACACCCTAGTGCATTGCAAATGCTTGTTATTTCATGTATTTGACTCTGCATTGTAAACTAGACGAATGTGGTATTTTCTTTTCATCAAATCATGCACTCTAGGTCCACCCATTGTTAGACTATTAAGATGGCAATGTAGCTTTTCACAATATGCTTGATTTTCGTCATGATGAAACCAGATTCATTAAGGCTTTGCTGTGACTTACTTGTGGCTTTCTACTGAAGTCCAAAGCGGAGACTAGAGTAACTCCCAGTTTAGGTCTGAAATCCATGAGTAAGCCAGAAGTGCAGCAAGAGTAAGTCACGCCTTCTCAGACACCAATCTTTACGAATTGGGCCAAGTATTTTCAGATTGACCTGATATTGTTACACCATTTAACAACAGCAAATGCATTCTGCATTCTGATGATCTGAGACAGATAAGAAATGTGCTAAATAGATCACCTGCAGGGCATTCTTAATCAGAATTCGCCACGCGCCATGGCCTCATTTGTAGGAGTACTTTCCATTATGGGAAAATGCAAAGTGTGGCACTCTGTATTTGAGCACAGGCAATATTAAAAGCTATTTTTCTGCACCTACGATGCCATTAGCAAGCCTGTCAAAAAAGAAAAGCCTAGCATCATTTCAATTGTGAGAAATGTAAAATCATTTGTGAATACTTACTTTCCCACCCCCCTTGTATGCTAAGCAGCTGTGGATTCGAAGTTTGGGAGAACAGTTTTGAAATTCAGTCCCTTGGGTAAAAACCATAAAGGACAAAAAAGAAGTTCTAAAATATGGTGCAGAATGGAACATTAAATCAATTATTCTACTTTTACTCCTATATATGGATCACTAAGAAGACATTTTGTTTTTCTTTAAATTAACCTTAGAAAGGGAACTTTGGCGAGTTCCCGCCAAAATACCAGAATGTTCTGGAACATAAAACTTAAATGTCTCTAGAGCTTGCACCTCAAATAAAAAATGTAAATGCTATATAATCATTTTTCTATTACAATATTATATGATTTTTAGGAGACGATATAATCAGGAATAAATTGATACAGAAAATTATTTGAGAAAGTCACCTATGGCTAGTAACTACTGACCACACTTATAAAACACTATAATAATGATAATAAGTACATTAACTGTCGTTCCCATGACAGTGACTCATGCGCGACCTTTTAATTAAAATGATTTTCATTTTGTAAGACCTTTACTGGTAGTCTTCCACTTGGCGTGGCAAATGTAATTGGTTGTGAGTTGTGCTTGGATACAAAAGAACACCAAAAACATTATCCTGCCAGCTGGAATTAATGTATTGGGAGTATGTTAAAACCAAACTGAACAGAATATTTGACTATTAGGAGAGCTGTTTCTCTTTGTAAAGTAATCATTATATGCAATCTGTGATACAGTAAAAAGTGTTCTTCCAATGTCATTTCACTTGTACTGTGGTAATAATCTCGAATTTGACATTTTTATTGTAGTAATAAATGTGAGAATGCGTGTTTACTGGAAGAGCTGCTTTAAATAATGTTTTATTGGTCAACATTGTTATTGCCATGGTACACATCAATATAGAAATTGAAAAAAAAAAGCATTAACTTACGAGAGAGAATAGGCTGAGGTACACGATCATCTAATTCCAAGAGTAGGATGAGTTGAAACATTACACATACAAAGGGTAAGCAGCCTAACAACGAGAAGCTACTTGGCGAATCGACCATAGCAAAGATACTCAGGCCCATATTTATACATTTTTAGCTCCGCATTTGTGTCATTTTTTGACACAAAAGTGACGCAAACGTACAAAATATAGGGGCATATTTATACTCTTTTTGCACTGAAATAGCGTCATTTTCTTACGCTATTTCAGCGCAAACTTAACTCCATATTTATATTTTGACGCTAGACCCATTGAGGGTCAAAATATTGGAGTTAAGGTCATTTATTGCCTGCTGAAAACTACCTTGCATCAATGAGATACAAGGTAGGCATTCCTGGGCAAAAAATGACTCTAAGGCCCTTGTGCCTTATTTATCCTCACGTGCAAAAATTGTGCATGGGAGGAAGGCGGGCCTAAATAATGGCGCTAAGCTTGCTTAGCGCCATTATTTAATGCCTGGATCAGGGCAGGCATTAGGGGACCTGTGGGTTCCTTTCGGTGGTGGAACACCATGGAATTAGTCCACAGGTGCCATCCCCAGGCCCCAGGGACACCCCCACCCACTCCAGAGAGACAGCGGAGGATCCCCATCCCAGGTAAGTAAAGGTAAGTATTTACCTTTTTTTATTAAATGCCATAGGGGCCTCCATACATGGCACAGGGTGAAATGGCCATGCCCAGGGGACCTTGTCCAATGTGCTGGCCATTGGTGTGGTGGGCATAATCATGTGGAATGGTAGGTTTAGCGCTAGAAAATGACGCTCATCTGTTTAGAGTCATCTTTTTTTACTCTAACCAGCATAGTGTTGTTTTATGGTGCTAAACACTCATCTCTCATACCGCCACCCCCACCCAGCTAACGTCAGTTCTATTGACGCTAGCCCACCCTTTGCGCCAGGTTGCACCATTCCATTAAAATGGTGCCCGGCTGGCGTATGGGAATGGCTCAAGCTGGCACTATCCTTTTTGACGCAAACCTGGGTTAGCGCAGGTTTGCGGGCCATAATTGTATTTTGTACGTTTGTGCCACTTTTGTGTCAAAAAATGAGGCAAAGGCGGCGTTAAAAAAGTATATATATGGGCCTAAGTCAAGTAATAGGTTTATCAGACTGAAAATTGTTCCATACCTTATTCATTAGCAATAAACAGTGACATCAGAAAACGGAGTCCTGGGATGATGGCAAAGATAGGACTACATTACACAAGATACCCATTAGGTATCGTTCACATTACATAAGTATTTTGAGGAAGTTAGCTTGAAAGAGCTGTTTTCTTCGAGGTGAAGCTACTAATTGCCAGTGAGTGGAATTAGATTTTTTAGGCTTCTCTTTCATGAGAAAATTGTCAAAACAAAGGATAACGGTGGTTGAATTGAATTACCTTGTTTGCCACACAATTTGCCGCACAATCTGCTAATTTCGAAAAATGTTGTTTATGCAGCATTACATATTTGCGGCAGTAATGTTTTGATTCATTTGAGTTACAAGCTTCGTTTTTCTTTAACATTGCAAATGTTGGTGTAAATTTTGTTGCAATTGTCGCAAAAGATGTAACATATAAAATACATTGCTATTGGGTGAAATATGGTCCTTTGTTGCTATCATGGTGTTGTAGTGGCAGTTATGTGATTTATGCAATCAAGCTTTTGCCTTGTGGTTTAGGTGTCAACAGAAACCCTTGTACCATGTTTCACATTTACCTGTTTGCGTTATCAACACTTTACATGTTTGTGTGTTTTTAAAGCACGAAATGCATTGGTAAAAATTACATCTTTCACAAGTACCTATGAATTTTGGAAAATATTTCACGGGACCCAATGCCTTTGAAATATGACTTTGTTATAAGGACAACCCCAAACCGCTCAGTAGAGCTTAACAATTGTAGCACTAGCAATAAGAGGCAATGTAACGCCAATCTAATCGTCAATATTATCTAAATTATGCAGTAGGAAAATGTAATTTATGCACATTCCCTGGCAGTACTAGCTTGATCCATTGAACTATATATTATAAATTATGGAGCAAATTATGTGTTACATTTGAAAAATCCATAATATTGATGCAAATTGAATAGTTACAGTGATTTGCAACATTGTCCATTGCTTTGTCAGCAATTAATTCACAAACAGCAAACAAAGCCATACCCTTCTAATGCCAACCAGTGCCAGTTGAAAGCTGCACCTTGGAGAGAGTAGCTGCAATATATTCCGTTTTGAGCTAACTACACCGAAACAAACATGTAATATTAAAAGGAAGCACACCGGTGAGCATGTATAATATTGTCATATCAGGGTTTTGGTGAAATTTAGAAACCACTCGATGTAGAGTTGCATATGTGGAATGTTGGGTGGCGTCGGTTCCCTGCGTGTAAAATTGGGGGTGTGGGGTTCTAGGGATGACAGCAGATGCCGACAGGGGTGGCTGAAGCTTGAATAAAGCTTTGCTTTCCTTACCGCAGTACCACCCCCCACCGCCCTTTCACTCTACCTTCGCCATCTGGCTAATATCCACATGTCAAGATTGATGCCAATACGTCTAGCAGGGGAAGGTTACAAGAGGATAACACAAGGTATGATTCCCATTCATCCTTCCATAGGAATATTTGCAAATTGCTACAGCGAAAAAGTTTGAATGCATCCAGTATACAATCTTAAACAATAGACAATGGTAGACAGGAGACGAGCACAGATCTGGTGGCAACTCTTGCATTAATATACACCAAAAACTGAAAAATTTCTTGAATAAAACACAGTTAACGGGAAGATGGGGATAAGGAGTAAAACCTCAAAGCCCTTGATATTGGCCAGTTATTCTCCCAGCTATGCCCACTTCTTGCAACTGCTCACAATCTCACATTTGACGGATGACACATCAAATGACATTATCAATGACATGACTGAAAAGATCTCATATGATACCGTAGATGAGATAACTGGTGAAATTCCCTCTTTTCAAGAAATATATTGCACTACAGTATCAAATAAATTCTCAGAACGTAAAAAAATGTGCAGAAATGTCTCACAGCAGTGACAATGTTTGGGTCCGCCCTCAAACCTCTGCAGACCTTTGCTGCACATGAAAACTATAAAATTATCCAATAAAAGCTACTGTTGGCTTTCTTACCCTATCACAGCGGTGAAGGAACCCACACTTTGAATACATTAGGTATTCCCTTGAGTAAAATTGAGAAACATTACTGACTGATTAACATATCAAGATCAAGTCTGTTAAGGATTCACACATGAACAAGGGATTTTGATTCCGAAAAGCATTGGACTCAGCAAGTGAATATTCCCACTTTCAAAAGGGCAATTCTTTTTTTAAAAGAATAGTTTTGGAAAAAGTAACACATTTTATATTTGAGTGATTGTGAGCACAGTTCCAATTTCAATAATGCTGATGAAAGAAATTAGTAAAAATAAATGATTAGTTATATTAGTGAATAATTTATATTTGGAAAAATCTGAGCTGGGGGTCCATGACAATCAGAAGGTGCTGGAACCCAACTCTGATGTCCTTAGGCCCTCATTCGCCAGACCCCCAAACTCTTTATCAAATATCCCTTTTAGCAATGAACTCTCAGGGTACAGAGGCAGTGCAGTACACAGTTAATTGTGCTGAGGGAGACTCAGAACTCAACAAAGCAAAAAACAATGTTCAATACATTGCTTTTCAATCAGTGTTTTTTTAGTAAACGGAAAAATACTTTATTACATACCAAATAAAGTGCTAAGCCCTAATTAACAAATATTTAGCGAATAGCAGGAGGAAATGCCCATGGAGACATCTCTGAAGGTCCTCACAACCTTTGGAAGATGCAAAAAAGTAAGAAAGGTCACACAGGACAGATAAGCTGCTGAATGTACCCTGGAGTCCTAAAGCTGATTGCTCCTATAACAGTAGCCAGCCTTAATCACTAAAAATAGAGAGAAGGGCATATTTACAAGCCCCTAGCGCCACCTAAGAGTCACTTTTTGTGATGCTCGAGTGGCTCTGTGCACTGCGCTGTCAAGGTGTTGTTAAGCCACTTTTTGTGGCTTACCGCCATCTTGTAAATACAACCCCTTCACTCGCAGCACTTTGCATGGAAGGGGAGTGCAATTGGTGTTGCTGTGGCCGTTCCACAGCAACACCCATTGCATTTTTTTGCTGTCCCAGATTTATGAGATTTCGTAAACCTGAGGCAGTGCCAAAATCTAATGCCACCGCATGGCAGAACGAGGAGAAATGCTTTCATTTCTCCAAATTTTTTGCTCTTTCGATGTGTGCTGCATTCTGCAGCACACATCGAAAGAGCAAATTGCTATTGAAGATTGTTTTTGTGCAAACAATCTCCCCCATAATATAGCCATCCTTGCACCATGGCGCAAGGGTGTCTGCGTAGGCACCCAGCAGTTAATTTAGCGCTGGCTCAGGGGGAAACACAGGGATGCACTGTATTCTAGTAAATCCGGTGCACCCCTGCATTTTAGAAGTGATGTAGCACAGCACTGACAATTTTAGCGCAGCGGCTGAGCTGTGCCACTCCTTGTAAATATGCCCCAGAATATTTTAACTATGTAAATGAACAGCATGAAAGGTGCATCAATACAAAACACTGTCACTGTTTCGACCTCACCATCAAATGCAAAACAGGACTGTTAACCACAGCACATTAAATGAACTGAAAACATTGTAAGAGAATACCAAAAATATGCACTCATTTTGACCTCCATTGATGTCAGAAATATGTAGTGACCTTACCTTTGACTGCTACATGTTAGTCAAGTATTAAAATGTTGACCATTTCAGTATTAAAGTCTTATCTTTACCATTACACAAGTGACTAACAACCGTACAGAGTCTAGAAAGAAAGACTCGTGCACACCAGAATCTCTGCTCAAACGTCCTTGCTTCGGAAGTGCTTTTTCTAGAACTTATGGTGCCCAAGTCAAAGGTGATAAGGGTACAGGTGGGGGCATTTTCTCCTGATGATCCCCAGAATGGCTAAGAACACTTGTAGTGCCCCTGCTCTTCCTGAGGTGCCACATTGCCTAAGAGGATGTATGCTGAAAAGATCTCTGTAGCCAGAGGATCTGCAGCCATTTCCCTTGAATCGGCCGTGATGCTCCCTTTGATGGGGCCATGACAGCTCAACGTTTCCTTGTGTTAATTTTTAACACAGTCCAGCCAGCACACTGACATACTTTCGTGGACGGCTCTATGCCTGTGAAGTATTTATGTAGCTTAGCATAGGGTGGGGATAACCCATCTGAGCATGAGCTGTACCTCTACTCCTAAGGATCCCAACAGCCCTTCTGGCCCCTGGAGGCAGATGTGGGGGTTTACTGCCAATTTGTCCTCCCAGGTGGTGCAGGGACGGGGGAAAGGGAGTAGCAAGTCCACTAAACAGTTTATGTGTGTAAAACAAATGGGGAGAGGGCCAGCCCATTCTAGCTTTAGGCCTTACTTCTACCCATACAGCTCCCCACAGTTTTTCTGCATCCCCCCCCAGGATGGACTGGGGGCGTTACCACAGTTTACCACAAGGTTTTTTTTCAAAAGAAAAAAGAATGTGGTAGAGACTGACCCTTCTTGTCAACTGACTATTACCTGACCCTAAACAACCCAACAGTCTTTCTGCCTCCATGGAGTAATTTACTCCTAATATGCCATCTCCATTTGGGCAGAAAGCCTAGTAGACACCAGGGCTATTTATCTGTTGAATTAAATTGAGTGGGACCTGGCCAGTCCCAGCATCAAGCACTATCCCAACCATAAATTTCTAAATAGTGTTTTGCCTTTTGGGGCCTTGAATCTGAATACTCAAACTATCCTCAGGGAAAGCAAGAGGAAATGTTGATTATTTTGGGAGTATTTCTGACATATAGATTGTCAGTGTAAGGGTTTTCTCTCCCTTTTTGCTCCCCCTGGGTGGCAGAAAGACTGTTTGATGCCTGTGGGATGCAGTGCCAGGATGATGAAGCCTCAAGCCCCATTTTATTTCTCACTTTTTTCACTGATGGCCTGTTTGACTTTCTGGTCTCTCACGAGACAGGCAGGTAATTGGCAACCACCCTAATCTCGCTACACAGGGAAACTGAAAGCCCATCAGACTACCAGGGCAGAAATGAGAAAGGAATAGGATGGGACACTGTGTCATCTTGGGATGGGGGGCAGAATAAGGGACTTACCCTTGGTCTATTGGTCTAAACGTCAAAACTATGCCCAATAACATAGCGGTTTTGTCTCCCTTGCAATAGTGAATGGCTGCACTATTCTGGCTCTGGGTCAGCAGACAACCAAGAAACGCTACCAAAACTGAGAATTTCTGAAATCTAGAGCTATGGGCAATGGCAGGGATGTCATGGCCTGTGTGGATCTCTGCATATTTCTTTCACTAGTATGCCATGCAAATGTCAATGTATGGGTCATAAAACACTATTTTGCTCATTTTTACATGACAGAAAGCAGAAGCACTTCCAACGAATGCCTAAAATCTTAACACATGCATTTCTACATATCTCAATTGAAATGCTGTCTTTGGGGGAAGCTAGGCTTGTCCACGAGCATAATGACCAACTTATAAGCAGCCCCTGAATCACCTTTAATCTGTCAAACAAGGTGCTAGTGGTTATTCCTATCACCGAAAATGCTGCAACATGGAGTGGAAAAACTAAGAACGACATTATTGTTCAGAGGATGCTGTTTCCCACCCGATATTATGGACAACAGAGCAGCCTAGGATCTATGGAAAATTAAAACAGAGGAAAGGGGCTGTAATCTTGTGTGCTGACAAAAGAGATCTATGTCCCCACATGTGGCGCCCCTCCCTTCCAGTGAGGTGCTGGTGCTACCGGCGCATTACAGCAGGTAAGCCTCCCCACAATCACAGTCCTCCTAGAGAGGCACAACAACTCCTAGAGTGTCCAAGACTGCCGGCCAGAGATTCGCCCAGCAACTTCACACTTTCAAATCAGGAAGGGACGGGGCCCTAAAACACAGGGACTGCTACTTTGCTTTTTATCACTAACTCTGCAAATGTGAACATTGCCAAGATCAAGGCACCACTTGCTGGTCAATGAGAAGTTTGTATTAATGAACAGAAGGCACACCCTTTACTCATACTTGGCAGATTCCTCTTCTCTTAGGTCCCCAGGTAGTTTAGCAGGACAAAAAGGCAATACGCACTGATGCTATTGAGTAGTTTTGATCCACATCAACTATTATCTACACTTATCAGGTTTAAATGAGACTCAACCTCACACATTAACAAAGGGAGGCTTTCAGTGTTCGATAATACTGGAAAGGAGAAATCACTCCAACTCCTTGTTTCTGAGGAAGTTTCTGGGGAGACAAAAGACCATTAATCCATTCACACACTGTATCAATGGGGTCAGTCACTCTGCTATCTATTATGGCTGTGCGGAAAACATCAATGTTTTTATAGGAATGGTAAAGAGATAGCTGTAACTACTAAGGAGCATATTTAAGAGCCCCTAGCGCCATCTTAGTGCTGAGATAGTGTCGTAGTGTCATTTTTTATATGCTAAGGTGGCGCTAAAGTGCCATTTCATTGTGCCACATTTACAAAGTGGTGCGATGCATGCATTGCGGCACTTTGTAAACCCTTGTACCACATTATGCCTGCGTCAAGCATAATGTTTGCAAGGGAGGGGCGTTCCCCCGTTATGGGGGGGCAAAGAAATGGTGCAAGGAAATCTGAGAGATTTCCTTGTGCCATTTTTTGTCACTTTTACCGCCTGCTCAGAGCAGGCGTTAAAAAGGGGCATACCATTATCTATAATGGGCCCCTATGTACTCTGCAGGAGTAGTGCCAAAAGTTTGGCACTACTCCTGCAGAGTACATCAATAGGGTCAGAAAAATGACGCTATTGCCCTCTACCCTGCGCCATGGTGCGCTGTAATTTAAATACGGAGCACACCTGGTGGGGGTAGGGGGCCATAAGGGATGCAAGGAAAGTGGCACTACACTTAGTGCAGCGCCACGTTTCTTAAATCTGCCCCTAAGAGAACTAAAGTAAGTACAGAATGATTTATTAAGCGAGAAAGCATAACACAAGGCACCAGAAAAGCAGATAAGCAACTTCAGCAATTCTGGATTGGAGTCCCAAGAAACTGTGGAAATGCAGAAGAGTAAAACATTTTAAGTTATCATTTGAATTTCTCACATTTTCTAGATTCCAAATGTAAGATCATACGCAAAAAATAAAGCATTTGCAAAATGCCCTCTGAATATCACAATATTATGGGTAAACTCACATTCAGTGTTGTACAAATTACCACTATTCCTAAACTCACTATTTGGAGCATTTTGTTAAAATACACAGCTTTTCTTCATGCCCCTTTTCAATCATTAGGTTTTACCAAATAATTGAGCCATGTTCAGTACACAATCAAAAAACATTTTAAGTCGCACCTCAGTTGATAGTTCAGGCTATTGTGTTTTCAGACAACCAACAAACACCTCAATTTAGTTGAGTAGCAAAAATCAGTAATTGGGCCCCCTCAATAATTGAGTTCTAGAGCAAAGAAAGTTAACAGGTTTTATTACAAAAATCCAACGGTACAGACTACATGCCATGAAGTCTAAAATGCAAGTTTTACAGAGTAGTCAAAATATAATACCAGTATGCCCAGATGTGAGTCCCGGGCTTATTGTGCCTCTGGACTCAAATTAGCCTGTCTGATGGGTGATAATATCCCAAGATGTTGTTACTGGTTCAGGAAGGACCTGGCCTGGCGGTTCGAGCTGGACTGTTTCCATGGGGAGCAGGGTCAAGACTGATTTGCATATAGCTGGGTCCAAACTGGTGTGACATGGTAGACAAAAAAAATATGGATGGAGATACAGCCCAATTGACTGCAAGTGGCTGAGATTAATTCAAGTATTCCATCCATCACTTTCTTATTTTCACGATTGATAAAGGGATACAGAGTCCCAGTTAGGCTTGTTGAACCAAAGCACCTTAAATCCTGGTTGTGGAGTGTTGCATGGATCTGAAATACAGCTGAGTTATGCAGCTGAGGGGATACATTGGTTCCAAGATGCGGTGCAAGGTCCTGGTTTGTCGACATTGAGAATCTTGTTGGTGGAACTTGTGAGGTGAAGGCTGGTTTCGAGAATGCATTGCACAATTGAGCCAATGCGCTAGCTCTGATGAGGGGTGAAGCAGCAGTGCAGAGTTTTGTCATCATCGTTGAGGCTGCAGTTGATGGGGAACGCGAGGAGCTGGCACCGGGGGAAGCATCATAAAATGGCGGTTCTGAGGGCGATGCACCAGTCCCAAGGTGCAGCGATGTGAGTCTGTTGAGTTGGGTCTGACCCACAACTTGGACATGAGGCACTGGTTCTGATCCATGCAGCAGCGACAATGCGTTGGTTCTGTTCCTGCAGCAGAGGATGCATCAGTGCTGCAGGTCCACAAGTAGCAGTTAATTTACAGGCCCTGGGAACATGTAGTACACTTTATTAGGGAATTATTAGTAAATTAAATATGCCAATTGGCGACATGCCAGTGGTGTAATATGGACCCCCGCAGTCCCCAAAGTGCAGGTGGGGGACCATGAGCTCCAGGGGGCCCCCTCAGCACAGCACCCTGGCCTCAGAGCCCCTGACCCTGACTGAGTCCAGAGGGGGCCCACTTCATGTACTTTGCAGCAGGGTCTCCTCAAGTTGTGTAATGCCACTGGGATAAGCCAATGTTACCATGTTTTAGTGGAGAGAGCATAGGAACTTTAGAACTGGTTAGCAGTGGTAAAGTGCACAGAGCACTAACACCTGCACAAACAAGGTAAGTCAAATGGAGAAAGAAGGCAAAAAAGTTGGGAGGAAGACCACTCTAAAGCTGTCAGGACTAAAATGCCCCAAACAGCCCCAAACAGCCCCAACTGCAGGGGATAGCTCAGCATTTAAGAGGCTAAGGCGGTGAGGACTTGAATTCAAGCATCTTCACTTTCAAATCATTTGTACTTTTTTGTTTTATTGTCCACTTTTCATTCTTATAACTCACAACATCTAAGGCTGAAATAATGATTAAGCAAAATAAGCACATGCTTAGAGCATCAAGGGAAGGGGGCACCACAGAACTTTTCTATTGCCAGTTTTGCCATGGACCATATGGTGGAAAACTGCAAATGGTGTAACTAAATAAGGTTAAAAAAAATGGTCCCCCCAAAATAAATGAAAAAATTATATATATATCTATATATATATATATTTATATATATATATATATATATATATATATATATATATATATATATATATATAAATATATATTTATATATATATATAAAGAGAGAGAGAGAGAGAAAGAGAGAGAGAGAGAGCGATTTATATATACACTGCAAATGGTGCAGCTGAATCAGGTTCCAAATACATATATATATAATATATATATATATATATATATAGAGAGAGAGAGAGAGAGAGATTTATATATACATTGCAAATGGTGCAGCTGAATCAGGTTCCAAATACATATATATATAATATATATATATATATAGAGAGAGAGAGAGCGAGAGAGAGATAAAGAGAGTGATTTATATGTGTGTGTATGTGTGTGTATATATGTATATATATATATATATATACATATATATATATATATATATATATATATATATATATATCTACCTAGATATATAGATATACACACACACATATTTAATGAAAAAAGCAAAGGTTGCGGGGGCTGTTATAGTTAGGCTCTGAATTTACTTGTACAAAACCATAGAAATTCAGCAGTTATAGTTAGAGTTCTTTCAAGTAACTATAACACATGCCCTAAGGTAACTACAACTTGTGCCCTTACCATGCACAGATTTCTTAGCAATAATGTTATTGCAAACACTGCAGTGATATCAAAGATGGTATACAAGATCTCATCAATGACACAATATGTGGAGTAATTAGCTATGCATGGCAAAGGCACAAGTTATAGTTACCTTAGGATGTGATTAGGGGAGAATTTATGCCCAATTTATGCCCAATTTCAGCTACCAGATGAGAACTTTATTCAGTAATTGAAATGCAAAAAGGTACTGTGAATCTTCATTTAATGTGATTGAGAAGAACGCTTGCCATAAGGGAATGACTATACACCTTTCTGCTTCTGAAAAAATCTCCAACAATATTACTTTTGGATCCAGTACCGCCGGAAAACAAGGAACTACAAATTTTGTTTATTTTTTAGTGGACTTGAATGATTCTCCATTTACCATTCAGCCTTTTCACTTCCATCATAGGAGAATTGCAAAGTCTGCCAAGCACTTCTCAAAGAATTCCCTGCTTATAATTTTTTTTAATTACTGGTTTCATTCCTTCTTTAGCCTCTTTTGCAGGTCTGTACTGTCTTGTTCTAGGAAAGTTTGCATCTGGTTTCATCTTTATGTTCACTGGTTCTTCTCTTTGTATCAGCCCAATTTCTTTACCAGTGTAACCCCATACCTCTTCCTTGACAGTATATTAAAAAACTAGAAGTGATTGCATTTTGTCAAAACTAGGTACAACTTGATTTTGATGTCTTCTGAAATAACATTGAAAATTGAATCTTCATCTTGCATTTCAATTACACCACAGTGAGCAATATATTACACAATTCATCTTGCAAAGGTGATCCCTTCCAAGCAAGTTCCCAGGACTTGAATCACATATTATAAACTGATGTTTTTCTTCACTGTTCCTCTATTGACTGGAACATCTGTTGCAATCTGAGTCACAATTTGTTTATTACTAGTCCCTACAACGTAGACTTCTTTTCCCAAGAGTGGTCGGTTTGGGACTTCCACAGAAAGAACTGCTGTTTTTCTTTAGTCCACCTTCTTCCTATTAGGATTCTCTCTAAAATCCATTTTTCTTTGTCCAATCCACCCACAAATGTGACGATGTGTTCTTTTTCAACATTACAACATTCTTATTCATTCCATCATTTCTAACTTGCATCCCCTGATGCATCACATCCATTCCACTCTATTGAAAGCTAATTTTTCAATCCATTTGATTCTGCAGTATTGTTTCAAATTGTTTTGTCTGAGCAATCATCATCTTTTCCTTTAATTTCTTTTGCCTTGTTTCAAAATAGTCCCTACTATTTTTCACCAACTTCAAGATCTTAATCTGCCAACAAAATTTACTTTTTAGTGTATGATACTAATTTCTGAGCTTAGTTCTTTCACTAAAAGAGAAACAAAACCACTAGCTCCATCTTCTGCTGCATTCTCAACTCCTCCATGTTTTTGGAAAACATGCATTAACCTCTCATAATAAGAATACACTGATTTCTGGGGTTCTTGCTTTGTTCTTACAATCTCTTCCCAATTTATACATTTTTTGGGGATAACTTTTTCCAATTATTCAATCACTGCTATGTATTTGTCTGCTATTTCATTTTCATTAGTAGGTCTAAGTCTAGCTGGTTCTTGTGTTGGCCGTCCAATAATGACCTTGCATTCTATTCACTAATCTACAGGAACCACAATTTTAAACAAAACATACAAATCTGCACATAACATTTGAGAAATATGTGTCAACAGACACATTTCTTCATACCACTTTATTGAATCCACTCTCTGTTTCGGAAAATTATTCCTAAATGCATATAAATCTGCCCTTGACCATGGAACATGCACCAAATTTCCTCCATGTACTTCCATTAACCCTATGGTACGTGCTTTGGTCATGACCAGTGGCCGACGCCAGGGAGGGACTTTTTTTTTATACCGGGAGACACAGAAGAACTTCTGTGCCTCACCCGCCCCCTCCCAACCATCAGTGATGTCAGCGCGCCTCGAGGCATGCAGACATCACATTTTTCCCCAACCGAGCAGCGGAGGAGCAGGTAAGTGTCCTCTCCCCACTCCGGTAGGGGAAAAAAGGCCAAAACAGCCTCCCCAGATGCTAGGGAGGCATCAATGGAAATGGGAGAGTCTCCTCTTTCCATCGATGCCTTCCGTGCACCATTTCCTGCCCATGGATCGCAGCGTGGCTGTGATCCATGGGCCTGGAAACAGATCTAGACACCAGGGATCTTGTTTGGGGTGGGGGGGTCAGCCGCTGTGTAAGTGGGCCAGCCCCCCATGGAGGCATAATTTTTTTTAAAACACGTTGGGGTCCTCCTGGGGGGTGATCGCACCCCCGAGGGACTAAAATGAATGTTTTTTTTCAACAAAAAAAAAAGGACAGGGTTGGCCCTTCCTACATGGGCCGACCCTTAGGGGGGCAATTTATTTTATTTTTAAAAAATGATTTCCCTTGGGGGGCGATCATGCCCCCCAGGGAATATTTTAAAAATAAATAAATGAAAAGGTTGGGGTCAGCCCTTGGGCTGACTCCCTATGGAAGCATTTTTTTTAATACATGTGTGGTTTGCCTTGGGGTCACGATAGGCCACAGGGAAATCACACATGTATTAAAAAAGAAGTGATGTAGAGAGTCTCTCTCTCTCTCCCTATATATATATAGGGAGAATTGTCTCTTGCTATATATCTATATATATATGTATATATATATATATATATATATACATATATATATATATATATATATATATATATATATATATATATATATATATATATGTATATATATATATATGGGAAAACATTGGCCACAGCACACAGAGAGTAATGTCCAACAGTAAGGCAGAAAAAGATATTCCTGGTGTGGTTCCGAGGGTTGAGGGAAGTATAAAGTTGAAACGAGTCTCAAATCCTGTTTGCAGATGGTGTCTTTATTCGTAGATGCTTAGAAAGCATTGAGTCATCGTGGAGATACAGCCAACACGTGTTTCGTCACACAGGTGACTTCATCAAGGCTGTAATAAAGTAATGACAGCAAACATTGGATACATATGTGTGTATTGGAATCTGGTGTGAAACCAGAAAGCGTTCTGTTTGTGTAAGTGAGTAAGTGATTAACATGGCTTTAGAGGTGAGTGGTAGTGGGGTCAAAAAACAGCACCGTGATCAAGTTTCAAAAATTGTCTATAAAAACAAAGTGTTGGAGAGTATTAGAGTATATGCAATTTGAAGCAGTGTGAGCATGCAATTGTTGCGCAATAGGGAGAAACTTACAAGACTACAAGAAAACAGGGAGAGAAAGTAGAAAAGATAAAGGGGAGATACGGCTAAATACAAGTTTAGAAAAAGGAAACAGTAACGAAGGTGGTGAGCCCAGAGGGCATAACAGAAGGGTGAAAGTCATACCTGGGACAGTAGACCCAAGTAAGTTTGGTGGTGGTGTGTATATATATATGAACCAACAAGTTTACTCTGTTTTCAGAGCCTAATCACCAACAGGGCAGCACCGGTGCGCAGGGACAGAGCACCCTCGCAAATATTCCAACACACTTCTCCACTTGAAGAGATGCGCCGTACCCCAAGGTTAGCAGCAAGGTGAGGCATTTTATTTTTCAAAAACCAAATGTTGTTTCCTGACGCGTTTCGGCTGTCACCATCAGCCTCAATCATAGGTATCTGGTTTTCCTGTTTGAAAATTACCACGTGATGAAAATGGCCATCCTTTAATCTTATGGCCTTAAAGTCATAGAATCCCTTTTACTCTCCATAACGTTGCATTTCCCTTGAGTGCTTTAATTAACAGTGTTAACGCAGTGTAATTATCTTCCTTATATAAGTCAAAGTACACTTTAAAATCTATAAGTTTATATCGTGCTGTTGCATCGTTTCTCCGTTCCATTTACGTAACACTGTCATTTAAATTATTTCAAAATACTCAGCAACAAAACATCTTCAATGAATCTGTCAAAAGTGTCTTTGTAAATCCATTTACAAAGTACACTGCGTTTATCCCACTTTATGTGCCTCATGAATGCTTTTAAAAATGCAGATGACCTTACACAATCCTTTACGTGCCTCACAAAAGTTGTTAACCAGTGACTGGAATTAAAATATTACCTTCACTCCCTTGCCCGGTTTCACAAAATACTGCATTCTTCGGATTCATTTCATGGTCGGTATCCCCATACCTTATTTCTTAGTGTTCCTTGCAGTGAAAAAACGGGCGGATCCGGCCCAAGCCACAATACGAACCAACGCGTTTCAGCTGTCACCATCAGCCTTAATCATAGGTATCTGGTTTTCCTGTTTGAAAATTACCACCCTTGGGGAACGGCGCATCTCTTCAAGTGGAGAAGTTTGTTGGAATATATATATATATATATATATATATATATACATATATATATATATATATATTTATATATATATATATAGCGACATATATATATATATATATATATATATATAGCAAGAGACAAATCTCTCTATAGATGTGTGTATATATCAATCAATCCAAAAAATTTATAGAGTGCGCTACTCACCCGTGAGGGTCTCAAGGCGCTTGTGGGGGAGGGGGGGTGAAAGGGGGTTACTGTTCGAACAACCATGTCTTGAGGTTTTTTCTGAAGAGTTGGAGGTCTTTGGTTTTGCGGAGGTTGGTGGGGAGGGAGTTCCAGGTTGAGGGGGCGAGGTAGGAGATGGCCCTGCCTCCTGTGGTGGTTAGTTTGATGCGGGGGACTGTAGCTAGTGCAAGGTCTGCTAATCGGAGGTTGCGGGTGGGAGTGTGGAAATTTACTCTTTCGTTGAGGTAGGTCGGGCCGGTGTTGTGAAGGGATTTGTGTGCGTGGACGAGGATCTTGAAAGTGATTCTCTTGTCTATGGGGAGCCAGTGAAGGGATTTGAGGTGTGGTGAGATTCGTTTGTGGCGGGGGAGGCCAAGGACGAGGCATGCAGCTGTGTTCTGGATTCTCCGGAGTTTGCGTTTGAGTTTGAGTGTGGTGCCGGCGTAGAGGGCGTTACCGTAGTCTAGTCTGCTGCTGATGAGTGCATGGGTGACTGTCTTCCTGGTCTCTGGGGGAATCTATTTGAAGGATTTTTTTTAGAGTGCGGAGTGTGTGGAAGCAGGAGGAGATTCGTGAATTGATTTGCTGTGTCATGGAGAGGGAGGGGTCCAGGATGATGGCGAGGTTGCGTTCGTGGTTTGCGGGGTGGGAGCGGGGCCTAGGGCGGTAGGCCACCAGGAGTCGTCCCATATGGTTTTGTTGGGGCTGAAGATGATGATCTCGGTTTTGTTGGAGTTAAGCATGAGGTGGTTAGTTGTTATCCAGTTGGCGATGTTGAGGAGAGCAGCCTGTAGGTTGGTTTTGGCGGTGGTGTGATTGCGGGTGAGGGAGAGGATGAGTTGGGTGTCATCTGAGTAGGAGAGGATAGTGATTCCGTATGGTCGGAGGATGTTGGCTAGGGGGATCATGTAAATTTTGAAGAGTGTGGGGCTGAGGGAGGACCCTTGGGGGACTCCGAAGATGATCTTGGTAGCGGTGGAGTGGAAAGGTGGAAGGCAGACTCTCTGGGTCCAGTCGGTGAGGAAGGAGATGAGCCAGTCTAAGGCTTTGTGGCGAATTCCTGTGTTGTGGAGGTGTGTGCGGAGTGTGTGGTGGCAGACAGTGTCAAAGGCTGTGGAGAGGTCTAGGAGGATGAGTGCGACGGTCTCGCCTTTGTCGACTTTGGTCCTGATGTCGTCAGTGCATGCGATGAGGGCAGTTTCTGTGCTGTGGTTCTTGCGGAACCCGGATTGTGAGGGGTCAAGAGTGTTGTTTTCTTCGAGGAAGAGGGATAGGCAGGCGTTGACTAGTTTCTCGGCAACCTTGGTGGGGAAAGGGAGGAGGGAGATGGGGGCAGTAGTTGGTGAGGATCTCCGGGTCGGCTTTGGTTTTTTTAGGAGCGCAGTGATTTCCACGTGCTTCCAGGGGTCTGGGTAGGTGGCGGAGTCGAAAGAGGAGTTGATTATGTCGCGGAGTATGGGGGCCATGGTTGGGCTGGCTTTGTTGTAGATGCGATGTGGACAGGGGTCAGAGGGGGGTCCGGAGTCGATGGAGTTCATGGTTTTTTCGGTTTCTTAGTGTGTGGTGGGGACCCAGGTGGTGAGTGTGGTGGGAGATCATGAGTGGGGTTTGACTTGGGTGAGTGAGGGGTGTGTGTGTGGTATGAAGCTGTTGTGGATGTCCAGGATTTTGTGGTGGAAGTGGTTGGAGAGGGCATCACATAGGGGCTGTGTGTGTGTGGGGTCTATGTTGCTGGCTTTGGGTTTGGCTACCTCTTTAATGATGGTGAAGAGTTCTTTGCTGTTTAGGGAGTTGTTGTCATGACGTGTCTTGTAGTGATCTCTTTTGGCGGTGCGTATGAGTGTGTGATGGGTGCGAATGGTAGCTTTGAGGGTGGAAAGGTTGGTTGTAGAGGGTTCTTGTCGCCATATTTTCTCCGCTTGGAGTCTTGGAGTTCGGGGGTGAACCATGGGGCGTTCTTGATGTTGCGGGTGGCGATGTGTTTTCTGAGGGGGGCTAGTGTGTCTGCGCAGGTAGTGATCCATTTAGAGAGGTTGTGTGCTCCTGTGTTGGGGTCATTGGTGTGGGGGGGAGGTTGTGAGCGAGTTGGGACTTCAGGCGTTCTGTGGGGATCTTGTCCCACATGCGGTAGGGTGTGGTGTGTTGATGGTGGTGTGTGGGGGGTTTGGTGAAGGAGAAGTGGACGCAGTGGTGGTCAGTCCAGTTCGGTGGTGTGGGTGTAGGCTATGTGTTGGCTTGAGGTGAAAATTGCGTTGAGCGCGTGTCCTGCTGAGTGGGTGGGTGCGGTGACCAGTTGTTTGAGTCCGAGGTTGGTGAGGTTGTCTATGAGGGAGGTAGAGTTGTGGTCTTGAAGATTCTCCAAGTGAAAGTTGAAATCACCGAGGAGGATGTAGTCTGTGGAGGTGAGGGCATGCGAGCTGATGGTGTCTGCGATGGTGTCGCAGAAGGCGGGGGCGTTGTAGTGCTTTCCTCTTAGCTAGTTTCTAAGCACTAACATAACACACCAGAAATGCACTTCTGAGGTCAAAGAAGACTTTTATTGTTGTTAATTCTTCCCCAACCACAATTTTTATGTATGACGAATTAGTAGCTTTCAAGCCCGCGTTAATCAAACAAAATATATCAGTTTGCAATATACACAGCAGGTTATATTTATAAGATATTGAATGCAAAGCAAAACAAATACTTCACTGTGTGGGAAACTATTTACAGCTTCATCTTTCTAAGGTCTGCAAGCTGATGACCCCTGTCAGCCGCGAGAAAGAGATTCATCTACCCACACGGGATTGCTGGCAGCTGGCGCCAAGCTCCAGCACGAGGTCCGGCAGATTCGAATCTGACTCTCTGCAGCCTGTTACATTCGTTACAAAGGTGTGCCCCCTCCTCTCAGACCTGGGAAACTGAGCAAGCCTTTTGGAGACTGGCCAGGTCTCCAAGACTACTCCTGTTCCCAAGCTCAAGCGAAGAAAAACAACACCCATGTACCCTCTCTTATCAGGTCTAGTCTACTGTGAGAAAAACATCTTGATTCTCTGGTGCAAAAACACAGCTTGGAAAAATACAGCTTGGATTCTCAACTGCAAGATCTAACTCCACGTTAAAGGCAATAGGCAGCTAACCTAAGTATCAAATGCAATGTCTAGTGTCATGTCAAAGCCAATAGGCAGCTGAGCTGATCATGTCAAAGCCAATAGGCAGTTAAGCTGAATACAAAATGCAATATATAATATCATGTCAAAGCCCATAGGCAGAATATCTAATAGCATGTCAAAGTCAATAGGCAGCTAATCTGAATACATCATGTCAAAGCCAATAGGAATGCAATGTCAAAGCCAATAGGCGGCTAGACTGGATACAGCATGTCAAAGCCAATAGGCAGAATACAGAATGTAATGGCTAATGCAATGTCAAAGCCCATAGGCGGCTCAACTGAATACAGAAAGTAATGGCTAATGCCATGTCAAAGCCAATAGGCAGAATACAGAATGTAATGACTAATGCAATGTCAAAGCCCATAGGCGGCTAAACTGAACAAAACATACCATGTGCTACTGGTGAACATTGAGCAACTAATATGCGCAGTGGTGAAACACAAAGTCATTGGTCAAAACAAAATTTAAAAAATGGCAGTACAGGCATGGGCCTGGTGGTCTGTAGAATAGTGTACCACTGAGGGTGGAGTTATTGTTAATGTGGATTCGGAAGTGCATGTGTTCTGTGTTGTCGATAGTGTCTTGGGAGCTGGTGGTGACTTTGATGGTGTCCCTGTGTAGGATGGCGATGCCACTACCTGGTCTGTTGAGGCAGTCTTTGCGTTGGAGTTTGTATTCCTTGGTGGTGGCGATGGCTATGTCGGGTTCTGAGGAGGGGTTGGTTCAGGTTTCTGTGAGGATGGCGATGTCAGGTGAGTGTGATGTGATGAGGTCCCAGAGTTCTATGGCATGTTTGTGAAGGGAGCGGGTGTTGAGGAGCAGGCAGTTGACGTGGTTGTGGTGGGTGGTGTTGGTGTGGTGCCTGAGGGTGTTGTTGCGGGGTGTGTTCTGGCTGTGGGGTGGTGTGCTGCGGGGCTGGTTGGTGGGGGCAGAGCAGGTGTGTATTGCGTTGGGGGTGTTGTGTTTGTTGTCGGGGGGGTCGCTATGATTGGTGTGTGGTGTGAGCGATGAGGAGCAGGAGAAATGACAGGTGTGGCAGGTGAAGGGTCCATGAGTGTCTGTGGGGCTGGAAAGGGTGCAGGTGTGGCAGGGGCCTGGGTTGAGTGAGTGGAGGGTGAGGGGGGAGTAGGTTTGCCTGGGGGACGGCGCTGGGCGCGGTCTTGGCACGGACGGGCGTAGACAGGCTTGCCTTTGGCGCGCCAGCGGTGCGTCTGCGATACAGCTGCCATAAAGGGGGGGAGGGAGGGAGTGGCAGCTGGGAGGAGGGAGGGCTGGGCGAATGGGAAGGCTGGGGGGTGGGGCCGCAGAGGATGTCAGCAGCGGGAAAAACAAAAGGAGAAAACAGATGGTGAGGAGGTGGGGGAGGCAGAGGTGCCGCGCGAACGCAGCGGCAGGGGAATTGCCTAAAGGAGAGAATGGACGGTGAGGAGGTGGGGGGAGGCGGGAGGGGCCACGGGGACACAGCGGCAAGAGAATTGCCTAAATTCTAACTTTTTACATTTTTTCACATCTGTTGTTTTCCAGGAGCCAGATCAGGCCCCAGGAAAACTACATATATATATACATATAGAGCGAGAGAGAGAGCGAGAGAGAGAGAGAGAGAGAGAGAGAGAGAGAGAGAGAGATAGTAAAGAGCGATAGATTCTCTCTATACAGAAATAGATCGGTCTTTTGTCTAGTGGCAGTTTTAATGTCATAAAGTAGCGCAGATGGTTTGTATGCCTCCTGCAAAGGACATACATGTATTTAGCTGAGTGGATTAGTAAAGCTAGTAGTTACCTGCACTTTAAAACAGATGAAATGTATGTGGAGGGGAGTATGGAGATATGAGGGGCACTTTTGCCTGGTGGTTCTGAGGGAATTAGAAGAGCAGGTCATGGGAGGCAGAGCACCAAAAATGACTGTTGCACTGGGTGCCACCAGCGTTAAAGGCTGTGGTGATGGTTACGTGGTAAAGTGAAGTAATGGTGAGTCTTTTTTGTTTTTTTCAATGTCTTCAGAAAATCTGCTGAATCAGAGAAGAAGCAAAGGTAAGGTGACAACATTTGCAGTTGGACACCCCACACACACCTGCAAGCAATTGTTTGACTCTTTCTGCCTTCTTGGTAGGCTAGTACTTTAGGAGGACAGTTTAGCCAGTAGCATAGTT
Organism: Pleurodeles waltl; assembly: GCF_031143425.1. Taxonomy (NCBI): domain Eukaryota; kingdom Metazoa; phylum Chordata; class Amphibia; order Caudata; family Salamandridae; genus Pleurodeles; species Pleurodeles waltl. The sequence goes on from NC_090444.1 coordinate 668,356,335, forward strand.
GGCATCTCGTTGGATGGATGCTGCTCAAGCCCTAACTCAGGTTATGGAGGACAGCTCTGAGGTAGGATCAGACACTGAGAGACCATCTGAAGGAAAGGACAGTGGAGTTGCACCCAACAACACCTCTTCCAGTGATTCTGAGGGAGACGATGAGGACATTTGTGCTGTCCCTTCGCAAGCACAGTCTGTGCAGTGGAACAACAGTGGGTTAGCCCAACCCAGAGAGCAGATGCATGCGGCGGCAAGCATAGAGAGTTCTCTCTTGGCAGCCACATGATTCAGTTCATCCCCAAATTCACCTTTAACTGGTAACGCTGGATGTAAAGTCGATATGACCAACTTTATGCCAGTGGAATACGTCCATCTATTTTTGGATGTTAACTTTCTTCAGAAAATTGTGCAGCAAACAAATTTGTGTGCAAACCAATTTCTGAGGGAGCATGGAGGCACTCTGGCACCCGTTCTAGGGCATGCCAGTGGACTCCCACTTCTCTGGCGTAGTTGTAGATATTTTTGGGCCTTACGCTCAAAATGGGGTTAGTGCAGAAATCCACCTTGCAGTCCTACAGGATGACTTGCACAGTTTGGGTAACCTCCACCTACGCACCACACATGAACAGAGATAGTTTTTTGCTACTGCAGAACATGCTGCATTTCAATGACGAATTCTGCTGCATTGCCCCAGGACCATTCAGACTATGACAGGTTGCTCAAAATTCAGCCTGTTATGGAACATTTGTCTGCCAGGTGTCCAGAGATCTATACTCCTGAAAAGTATGTAGCAGTCGTTGAGTCCTTGATCCTGTACAAAGGATGGCTGCTGGTCAGAATGGACTAGGGGTTACAGGTAGGATTGAATGGGAACTTATCCAGCCACTTGTTCACAAAGGTTATAACCTTTATGTGGACAATATCTATACAGGAGTAGAGCTGTTCGCTGATCCCTGCAAAGCTGTCACTGTGGCCTGTGGTACAGTTCGTTGTAACCGCAAAGCATTCCCGCAGGAGCTTGTTTGCAAGAGGCTCCAAAAATCCCAGAGTACTGCATTGCGTTGCAATGAACTGCTCGCAGTCAAGTTCTTGGATAGGCGTGATGTACACGTACTCACTAAAATTCATGATGAGAGCAGTTACCCCATCATGGTTTGGGGTCAGATGGTCTAAGTCCACAAGCCCCTCTGTTTACTTGATTACAATAAGTACATGGGTGAAGTGGACAAGAACATCCAGGTTCTTCAACTACACAATGCATGTCATAAAACTTGCACTTGGTACAAGAAACTGTTTACCCACCTGATACAGATGGCAACATACAATGCATATGTCGTTGATTGTAAGACAACCACAGGAAGACTCATGAATTTCCTTGACTTCCAGTTGTCTACAATTGAAAGCCTCACTGCTGTTACAGCAGTCTCCACCTCATATGTTCTGGAGGATGTGGCAAGGCTGCAGGAGCGACACTTTGCTGATCGCATTCCAAAAACACCCAAAAAGGATTGTCCATGTCGTCACTGTAAAGTGTGCTTGAAGCATGGAAAGTGGCAGGAGAGTCATATTATTGTCCCCAGTGCCCATTTCAACCAAGCCTCTGTTTCCCTACTCGCGTTACGTTGTATAATACTAAAGCAATGTTCTGGGAAATCTACTGAGGTGGAGCTGCCATTGGGTTATCCTTTCGGTGGTTGTGCACGGATACCAAATGTCCATGGGCCACTGCTTAGTTAGGCAAGCAACCACAGAATTTTACTTCATCTACTTCAGGAAATCATGGACTTTCTTATGGCCTGCTTGACACCTATATCCGCCGTCAGAACGTAGTAGGTGTTCTGTTCAATTAATGTGCATTACAGTCCCCATACTGCACATACCAGTGGACAGAATATATGCCACATTGTCATGGAGTAACCTAGATGGCAAAATGTTAAAAGCATGACTGAGTTTTGAAGTGCTAGTTAGGTAACTTACGTATGCTACACAAGGACCACCATGATTGCCAGCGAGAACCAGAGTAAGTGTAATAACTCAAACTAATGTCTTGTCGGACATATTCACCAACATTTCTACTTGTTTGAAAGTTTGCAAACTCAATTTGTAGCTTCACTTAAAAAAAAAAAAAGTAGAAGTATTGGTGAATGAGTCCCACAGGATATTTGTTTGACTTTTTACTTTAGAGACCTTAGGATTTCTTCAACAGCATGTCTGCCTTAGTTTCAAATGTAGATATGCTCGCTCGGATTGTGGAATAGGCCTCGCAAGGCATACTTGGACACCCCAACTTGCATCCACAAACTGGAAGGAGTTGGATTTAGCACTGTGAGTACGCTAAAGGCGCATGAAAAACATTTCTTTCTGAGCCTCAGGTGGCTTTCATAGGAGTCATTAGTAAAATGTTGTTATTAATGCCTTTGGTAATGTTCAGTAAGAAGGAGGCAGTTACTTGACTGGTGATAAAATGTAGTTTTCCGTCATGTGGTGTATGAATGTGATGGGCCCTTGTCTGGCAGCGGTAAGTTAATATGACTGCAGTGACTGGTTGTATCAGGCCCATGGCCGGTGGTATAAAAGGGTTGCTTGTTGTGCCTGAATGGTGTGTGAATGGACCATAAAGTGGTTGGTGCTTTGACGTGGCTTTATGGCTCACCTTCAGAAGGCTTGGTTTTAATATTCAGATACTTTGATAAGTATTCATGCTTTGAAACCATAATTTCTGGATGTACTAAAACCAACCAGTTTGAGTGGTAAATTGACTTTATTATACCAGTACCAGGGGAGTCCAAGGGTGCAGAACTTGAGGGGCTCTCACCAGTTTTCCTTCCCCCAGAATCCCCTTGAAATCACAAACTTTGCTTAATAAACACTTTTGCCTTGCATTTCAGTGAGGGGAAGTCCTAGAATCTGCAGGCAGCCACAAATAATCTACCACCCAGCATTTCACTAAGTCTCCAGAAATAAACATTGCCTCACTTGTGTGGGTGATCCATTGACTGTGACAGGGAAGTACCCAAAACCGTTTGTGGAGACTTCAAAATTACCTACCACAAAACAGCCTGGTTTTGTAACACAGTCACCTGAGTATTTGTTCCTGGGCTTGACCGCTATATAGGGAAAACTACCAAACTGAGACATTTCTGAAAACTAGACATCCGGGAGGTCCATGGAAGTGTGGCGTGTTTGGATTTCACAAAGTTTTCTTACCCAGAATACCCTGCAAAGGTGAAACATTGATTAAAAACACTATTTTCCTTGAATTTTCACCACAGATACTACAAGAATGTGCAGGGATCCACAAAATCCTTACCACCCAGTCTTTACCCCCTTGTCCTGATAAAAACACAACCCTACTTGTGCGCCTGTGCCTAGTGCCTGGGTCAGGAATAGATCACTCCAGGGTTAACAGTAGGCCTTCATGCAAGGACTACCATTGACCCTTGTGTGATCCACTCCTGTCACTAGCCTACCCACACAAGTGAGGTATCATTTTTATTGGGAGAAGTGGGGGAGTGCTGAATAGAAAGAAGTTTGTGGGTCCCCTCAGATTCCAGAACTTTCCATCATCGAAATTCGAGGAAAATAATTATTTTGCCACATTTTGAGGTTTACAAAGAATTCTGGTTATAGAACCTGGTGAGAGCCCCACAATTCACCCCATCCTGGGTTTCCCTAGGTGTCTAGTTTTTAAAAATGCATATGTTTGGTAGGTTTCCCTAACTGCCTGCTGAGCTACAGCCCAAAATCCGCAGCTAGACACTTCGCAAAAAACAGGTCAGTTTTCATTAGAAAAATGTCATCTGTTCACATTGTATTTTGGGGCATTTTCTGTCACGGGTACTATGCCTACCCACACAAGTGAGGTACCATTTTTATTGGGAGATTTGGGGGAATGCTGGGCAGGAGGAAGTTTGTGACTCCCCTCAGGTTCCCGAACTTTCCATCACCGAAATGTGAGGGAAAAGTGCTTTTTTTGCCAAATTTTGAGGTTTGCAAAGGATTCTGGTTATAGAGCCTAGTGAGATCCCCACAAGTCACCCCATCTTGGGTTCCCCTAGGGTTTCCTTAAGTGCCTGCTGAGCTATAGCCCAAAATTCACAGCTAGGCAATTTCCAAAAAACCTGTCAGTTTTCAATGTACAAATTTGATGTGCTCATGTTGCGTTTAGCGGCGTTTCCTGTTGTGGGTCCTAGGCCTACCCAAACAAGCGAGGAACAAATTTTATCGGGAGACTTGGGGTAATGCTAGGTGGAAGGAAGTTTGTGGCTTCCCTCAGATTCCAGAACTTTCCGTCACAGAAATGGGAGGGAAAAGTGTTTTTTGTCAAATTTTGAGGTTTACAAAGGATTCTGCATAATAGAGCCGCACATGTCACCCCATCCTGGGTTCCCCTATGGATTTAGTTTTAAAAAATGCATAGGTCTGGTAGGTTTCCCTAAGTGCCGGCTGAGCTACAGCCCAAAATCTACAGCTAGGCACTTCGCAAAAAACAGGTCAGTTTTCATTAAAAAAATGTGATATGTCCACGTTGTTTTTTGAGGCATTTCCTGTTGCGGGTATTATGCCTACCTACACAAGTGAGGTACCATTTTTATAGGCAGACTTGGGGTAATGCTGGGAGGAAGGAAGTTTGTGGCTCCCCTCAGATTCCAGAACTTTCCATCACCGAAATGGAGGAAAAAGTGTTTTTTTTTGGGGCCAAATGTTGAGGTTTGCAAAGGATTCTGGGTAATAGAACCTGGTGAAAGCCCCACAAGTCCCTCATTTTTTATTCCCATAGGTGCCTAGTTTGAAAAATGTGTGGGTTTGGTAGGTTTCCCTGACTGCCTGCTGAGCTACAGCACTAAATCCACAGCTAGGCAAGTTCCAAAATACCCATCAGTTTTCAATGTAAAAATGTGATGTGTCCATGTTGCGTTTAGGAGCGTTTCCTGTCGTAGGCACTAGGCCTACCCACACAAATGAGGTACCATTTTTATCAGGAGACTTGGAGGAATGCTGGGTGAAAGGAAGTTTGTGCCCCCCCCCCCTCAGATTCCTGAACTTTCCATCACTGAAATGTGAGGAAAAAGTGTTTTTTTCTGGCAAATTTTGAGGTTTGCAAAGGATACTGGGTAATAGAACCTGCTGCGAGCCCCACAGGTCACCCCATCCCGGGTTTCCATAGGTGTCTAGTTTTCTAAAATGCACAGGTTTGGTAGGGTTCCCCAAGTGCTGGCTGAGCTGCATCCCAAAATCCACACCTAGGCACTTTGCAAAAAAACTGTTTTCATAAGAAAAATGTAATGTGTTCATGTTATGTTTTGGAGCATATCCTGTCACTGGCATTAGGCCTACCCACACAAGTGAGGTACCATTTTTATCAAGAAACTTGGGGGAATGCTGGGTGGGAGAAAGTTTGTGGCTCCCCTCAGATTTCAGAACTTTCCATCACCGAAATTTGAATAAAAAGTGTTTTTTGCCAAATTATTTTGAGATTTGCAAAGGATTCTGGTTATAGAACCTGGTGAGAGCCCCACAAGTCACCCCATCCTGGTTTCCCTAGGTGTCTAGTTTTCAAAAATGCATATGTTTGGTAGGTTTCCCTAACTGCCTGCTGAGCTACAGCCCAAAATCCGCAGCTAGACACTTCGCAAAAAACAGGTCCGTTTTCATTAGAAAAATGTCATCTGTTCACATTGTATTTTGGGGCATTTTCTGTCACGGGTACTATGCCTACCCACACAAGTGAGGTACCATTTTTATTGGGAGATTTGGGGGAATGCTGGGCAGGAGGAAATTTGTGACTCCCCTCAGTTTCCCGAACTTTCCATCACCGAAATGTGAGGGAAAAGTGCTTTTTTTGCCAAATTTTGAGGTTTGCAGAGGATTCTGGTTATAGAGCCTGGTGAGAGCCCCACAAGTCACCCCATCTTGGGTTCCCCTAGGGTTTCCTTAAGTGCCTGCTGAGCTATAGCCCAAAATTCACAGCTAGGCAATTTCCAAAAAACCTGTCAGTTTTCAATGTACAAATTTGATGTGCTCATGTTGCGTTTAGCGGCGTTTCCTGTTGTGGGTCCTAGGCCTACCCACACAAGCGAGGAACAAATTTTATCGGGAGACTTGGGGTAATGCTAGGTGGAAGGAAGTTTGTGGCTTCCCTCAGATTCCAAAACTTTCCGTCACAGAAATGGGAGGGAAAAGTGTTTTTTGTCAAATTTTGAGGTTTACAAAGGATTCTGCATATTAGAGCCGCACATGTCACCCCATCCTGGGTTCCCCTATGGGTCTAGTTTTCAAAAATGCATAGGTCTGGTAGGTTTCCCTAAGTGCCGGCTGAGCTACAGCCCAAAATCTACAGCTAGGCACTTCGCAAAAAACAGGTCAGTTTTCATTAAAAAAATGTGATATGTCCACGTTGTTTTTTGAGGCATTTCCTGTTGCGGGTATTATGCCTACCTACACAAGTGAGGTACCATTTTTATAGGCAGACTTGGGGTAATGCTGGGAGGAAGGAAGTTTGTGGCTCCCCTCAGATTCCAGAACTTTCCATCACCGAAATGGAGGAAAAAGTGTTTTTTTGGATGCCAAATGTTGAGGTTTGCAAAGGATTCTGGGTAATAGAACCTGGTGAAAGCCCCACAAGTCCCTCATTTTTGGTTCCCATAGTTGCCTAGTTTGAAAAATGTGTGGGTTTGGTAGGTTTCCCTGACTGCCTGCTGAGCTACAGCACTAAATCCACAGCTAGGCAAGTTCCAAAAAACCCATCAGTTTTCAATGTAAAAATGTGATGTGTCCATGTTGCGTTTAGGAGCGTTTCCTGTCGTAGGCACTGGCCTACCCACACAAATGAGGTACCATTTTTATCAGGAGACTTGGAGGAATGCTGGGTGAAAGGAAGTGTGTGCCCCCCCCCTCAGATTCCTGAACTTTCCATCACTGAAATGTGAGGAAAAAGTGTTTTTTTCTGGCAAAATTTGAGGTTTGCAAAGGATACGGGGTAATAGAACCTGCTCCGAGCCCCACAGGTCACCCCATCCCGGGTTTCCATAGGTGTCTAGTTTTCTAAAATGCACAGGTTTGGTAGGTTTCCCCAAGTGCTGGCTGAGCTGCATCCCAAAATCCACACCTAGGCACTTTGCAAAAAAACTGTTTTCATAAGAAAAATTTAATGTGTTCATGTTATGTTTTGGAGCATATCCTGTCACTGGCATTAGGCCTACCCACACTAGTGAGGTACCATTTTTATCAAGAAACTTGGGGGAATGCTGGGTGGGAGAAAGTTTGTGGCTCCCCTCAGATTTCAGAACTTTCCATCACCGAAATTTGAATAAAAAGTGTTTTTTGCCAAATTATTTTGAGATTTGCAAAGGATTCTGGGTGACAGAACCTGGTGAGAGCCCCACAAGTCACCCCATCCTCGATTTCCCTAGATGTCTAGTTTTAAAAAATGTACAGGTTTGCTAGGTTTCCCTAGGTGCCGGCTGAGCTAGAGGCCAAAATTCAAGTTACGCACTTTCCAAAAAACACGTCAGATTTCAATGTAAAAATTTGATGTTTCCATGTTGAGTTTTGGGGCATTTCCTGTCCTGTGCACTAGGCCTACCCACACAAGTGAGGTACCATTTTTATTGGGAGACTTGTGGGAACACAGAATAGAAGAACAAGTGTTATAGCCTATTGTCTTTCTCTACATTTTTTCCTTCCAAATGTAAGACAGTGTGTAAGAAAGAAGTCTATTTGAGAAATGCTCTGTAATTAACATGCTACTATGGAGACCACCGAATTCAGAGATGTGCGAATAACCACTGGTTCTCAACACCTTTTCTTGTGCCATTTTGGATATACAAAGGTTTCCTTGATACCTATTTTTCACTCTTTATTACCAAATTGATTGCTGTGTACCGGGTAAACAATCAAAAACCATTGCAAGGTGCAACTCATTTATTGGCTCTGGCTATATATACCTAGGTTTCTTGATGAGCCAACAAGCCCTATATATCCCCTCAAACAGAATAGTGCAGCAGACATACAGTATATTGGTTTAAAAAATCTGCCATAGTTGGAAAAAGTTGCTGAAGAAAACATAGACAGAAATGGCTGTTTTTTAAAACTCATTTTCAATGTTTTTTATTTCAGCTGGTCTGTTCTGTGGGAAAACCTTTTAGGATCTACACAAATGACCCTTTGCTGAATTTTGTCTACTTTTCAGAAATATTTATCTGTCTTGGATCCCCCATTGGTTTCATACCCATTTTTGTCACTAACTGGGAGCAGGCTGAAAGCACAAAAAAAGGGGTATGTCCCAGTAAAATGCCAAAACTGTGTTGAAAAATTTAGTTTTCTGATTCAAGTCTACCTGTTCCTGAAAGCTGGGAAGATGGTGTTTTTATCACCACAAACCCTTTGTTGATGCCATATGCAGGGAAAAAAACAGATGCTTACTTCTACAGCACTTTTTCCTATTTTCCCCCCAAAATCCAAATGTTAGCTTTATTTTTGCTAATTTCTTGGGCTCTTCCAGGGGAACCCACAAACTCTGGGTACCTTTACAATCCCCAGAATGTAGGAAAAAATAGACACACATTTGTTGTGGATGGGGGGGAGGCCCAGCACCTAAGGGGTAAAAGGGAATTCCAATACTGTGACTATCCGTACTTCTGAATCACTTGCAATACTCATTGCCTTTCCGTCTGTTCCTGTAATTTTCTTTTTATTTGCTATCTTTCTATGCTTTTTCTATTCTTCTTGGTATCTCTTCAAACCACTCCATTCTCTTGTTTTCTCAATAAATCCTTAATATGATTTCTTACGGTATTCAAACTCATCTCTTTAATTTCATGAGTTAAATCCATTTTATAATCTCGTTTTAAATTTTGCTGATGTCAACTTCCAGCTCGTCTGCCAATTCTTCTAATTTATTATAAGACTAATTGCCACACCTAGCTGCTTCTTTTATCAAATCTCTCATTTCATAAGCATTATAAACCACATTTTCTTGTAGCATTTCACCAGATTCAATTTCTAGTATTCCAATACAAATTTCTGAAGGAGTGGCTTTACTACCTGCTATCACAGGAGAAACCTGGGGTTAAGCCTCTACTCCCCTGCTTCCACTAGCACTAGGTACAGTTGCCGATGTTGGGGCACTCAGTGCAGTCCCAGTAGGGGCTCATGCATTCCTGTATGTCCCCCCAGCATCCTTACCAGCAGTCTGAGCTGCTTCTACTGATCTATCTGTATAGGGAGGAGATTTTGAATGTAATATTTCATGTGTGATTAGATTTCCCTCACCACTGACTCCACATCTTTTTTTTCTTATTTTTTTCCTTTGCCCTGCCCTTCTCCATTAAATATTGCAGGAAAGTTTTTTTACATACTCTATCATACCTTCCCTCCAACTTTACTCTTCGTAATGCAAATCCATCCCTGAATGACTTCTTCATCTTTTCGCCCTCTCTCTCCTTATCAGCCATCATGCAATTCTGTTTATTAAATGCCTCAAACTGTATGGTTCTAGGAATTTGCTCCATATTGTACATGGCTTGTCTTAGAAAATCTAGCTTTTGAGTACTAAACGTACCCACCAATTGAAACTGTAACACATCATTATGTGTAGTATATTTATTTCATTCAGAGACCCAGGTGCATATATAATAACCAACATCTATCATCATTTCATTGCTGGCATTCCTTCATTGGGTTATTTCTGACTCTCTTTAGGTCTCTCCTGTTGTGGTTTATGTTTTGAAAATATACTAGCCATATTTGTGCAACATAATAAGCTCAACACAAATTCTAAATCATGATAAATGACCATAGCAATCAACAGACAATCACAGCACAGCTTTGTCAAAGGTCAACCTATCAAAGCGCAACTACACCAGAAATCAAACAGAGTATGGCTGCGTGGTGGCATCAAACCAATCTCAGTATGACTCCCTGGTTGAGCAACCAATCACAGCGTGACTTCTTCATGAACAGGAAAACAATTGTGGCACCACGTTAAACCACATTAAATAAAAGTTTTGTCTGTTTACCCTAGAAAGGAAATAAAAATAAGTATTTAAGTTAAATTGCTCATTCAAAACCTATAAAGTATGACAATGTAAACAAAGAGAGAAGAGCACCACAAGTTCTCAATAGGTAAATTCTGACCAGCAGCAGTCACCCTCCAATGTAACATACTTCACCCCATGCACTCAGGGTAAACACAGTAACTGAAATTAAACTCTAAAAATTGAAAAAAGAAAATTTGTTAATTCAGAATCCCTACTGATTTGTAACCGATGCCTCGCTTTACACATAGCAACACAGACATATAATATATATCTCGAGATCTTGGATTTACGACAAATACAATAATTCTATTTCTTCAACAAACAGTTTAATTTTCCAATGAGATTATAAATATAAATAATTCATCATCATAACAGTAGTCAATCCACCAACTGAACCTGTGATCATCATCACATATCCAAACAACTCAACACAAAAACAGAAATCAGTCATCATAACTCATACCCAAGATACATTCACACACTCAATACCCCCATTCATACTTACACCCGACGTCTTTCAGGAACACTCATTTAATATGGCCAGTCACATCCAAAATTATTTTTGTCTTTAATTTTAAGCATAAATGCTTCAAAATAGTACAGAAATCCCATGGGGACCTCTCAAAAATGAAATGTTCCTATACAAACCATCCTCTGCTACCAAAACCTTGTGGGCACAGATCCACAATAAGTTCCTGAGCACCAATATTGCAAAACCCTCCCCTCCAGTCAGACAAACTTAGCAGAGTAAAAACAATTTTAGAAATGGGACCACCCAAAAACTGAGCTCTAGCTCAAAATTATGTTTTAAAGGTTTAATACAGAATCATTAGCAGAACAATACAAAAATAGTTGCAATGCTTAGTCATGAAGACTCGATAATACAGAATCATAGATCATAGCAACTTCATAGTCAATTAATGAAAAATCACTCTAAATTCTGATGCCCATATTTATGAAACAGGGGCGGTTCACAGCTGATGCAATGTTTTTTCTGCTCCCCCCTACCTTCACCTAACAACACCATGGTTGAGCTGTATTTATAATACGGTGCACCATGGTGGTCATTAGCACAATAGCGTCAACATTTTTTACATTATTGTGGCGCTTTGCTACACTAGCGTCACAAATGTTGACACTTGTGTAGCAAAGTGCATGGTGGCGCAGAGGTCTCTATGGGTGAGTAATTTTAATGCCTGTTTTGAATAGGCAATAAAAATGACTCCAAAAAAGGATCGGTGAATTCTCCTAAATTTCACTGTGCCATTTAGCAGGCCTCCTACCGTTGGAATGCCCCCCTTGCTTAGATTATGCCTGGCACAGGCATAATGTGGTGCAAGGAGTTTCAGAGTGGCGCAATGCATGCATTGCACCATTTTGAAAATATGGTTTGAAGAAAGGGCTCCTAAGCACCATCTTAACATAAAATAATTACACTTAGGGGCACTAAAGGGGCACTAAGGGGGCGCAAGGGGCTCTTAAATATGCCTCCTAAGCGTCACACTCATGGAGAGTACTGGCCGATTTTTAAAAAAATAGAAACATTTGCATAAAACTCAGACAGTGTCTCAGGAGAAAAATGAGAAGTTCTCCATGATTTTTGAAAAACAGGGGGATTTATGCACATTATATATATAATAAATAAAACTGCAAATTCAGCATAGTCTGATCATGGTTAGATCGCATTGGCAAATCATAAATAATCACCTAAATTTAAAAGGTTTTTAACACTAACCCATTTCTTATGGTAAGAGAAATCTTCCAATTGCTTCCTCAGCAACTACACTCTGGAGATGTCCCATCCAATGCAAAACTTTTATTAAACAATAGCCCATAGAGTTATGTTCAATTAAACATTCATATTGGAACATCGAAACATCGAAAGGAAATCCTTTAAAATGATACTTCAGGTATACAATTGAAAGTATCATTCACAATACACCCTTTATATTTAGGAAAGGGCGTGTTCAGGGCGTCCCTTCCTAATACCAAATCTGAATTGTATGTATGATTGTTTTGTGACCATGAACGTGGTGGCAAAACAATCAAAGTTAACACCAATTTCAAATTGGTGTTAACCCATTTGCAAACCATAAAGGGTCCCCTAGGACCCCTAAATCTTTGTGAATGGAAGTGCAAATGTTTTTCAGAGTAGGCAGTAGTTCCGTGGACAACTGCCTACTCTGAAAAAATGAACAGAAATCTTTTCATTTTTTTGTTTGAAATGCATCCCGTTTTCCTTTAAGGAAAACAGGCTACATTAAAAAAAAGTGCTTTATTTAAAAAGCAGTCACTGACATTGTGGTCTGCTGTCCCCAGCATGCCACCATCCCTGTGAGTGTGGCCATTCCCAATGGAGTCAGAAATTGCGACCTAACTCATGAATATTGATGAGGTAAGTCATTTGAGACCCCTTTGAGAATCAAAAACAGTTTACTTAACACTGTTGTATATTTTGTTTTACAACTTGCAATTTAAGATTCCCAAACGGATCGCAAATTGCAAGTCGCAAAACAAAAGGTCATACATCTGGCCCTTAATGTGAAACCTAATGTGCAAAGCTGATTTCTAGCTGATTGAGATTTCATTTGTGTGTGTGAAAATCTTTTTCAATGAGAAAAGTCCAAGGGTGTAAAAAACAGACTATTCCAGCTGTTGATCTCTTCTTTTTGTTTTCTTTAGAGGAGTAGGCAAAGATGTCTATTTTATGTTGCATAGAGTTGTAGAATTCTAACTTTGTTTGTTTACAAAGAAATTGCAGAGGAGGGTGGACAGATGCAATATGTTGCATCATATTGTGCAATTCTGAGATGGGCCAGTTGTTGTGAAATGCAGCGCAGTAACTGGTTGGTCTGTGTGAAGAGTCACAAAGTGATTGGTTGATTGGTGTGAAGAGCAGCACTTACATTGGGAGACCAGCTTATTGAAAAATGTACATATACAGAAAAGTATTAAAACATTGAAGAAAGGCATTACTGTGTTTGCTGTATGTTGACTTAATTTGAAAATGCGAACATTTCCAAAGCCATTAGAAATTTGATGACAGGTGATGTGACAATTTCAGTACAAGAAGGTGAAGAGGCACCTCCTGATGATAAGTCTGCCTATCATATGAAGATCGAGGAAGGACTACATACATTTGTATGGCTTCGCCAAAGGTGCAAGATCATTGAAAAAGGGGGTCCATTGAGCTTTCCTTGATGGTGTTCATTTGAATTGAAAAGTATTGACAAACTAAGAGACAAACTTTGTGACATGAAGCCACCTCCTAGACATACACAATTTAAAGCACTCAGAGGTTAGGAGAAGATGGGTGGCACTAGAGAAAGGGAGAAATTTCAGAGACAAACAAAAACAGTGGTGAAAAGTTATGCATTGGCAAAGATGGAGGAAAGGTATAGTGGAGGGAACTAGATTATATTCCATAATTACAAATAAGAAATTTGAGAAACCTATAAGATCAAAAGTTAAAGGAGAAAAAGATGAAAATAAATCAGACTCTGACAGTGATTTAGGAGGTGATATATTGGATGAATTATTGGCTGATTGTCCACCACTGTATGTGGCTTCTGTGACTAATACTAAGGGAACAACAGCTACTAATGTGACAGTGGATACAGCACCTGTTGACCTGAATGCAATTCAAACTGACATACCATTACAGATGACACAGTCTTTCATGACTCAGTCTGTTTTATAACCTGTTCTACCTGATCATGTGCCTGGCCAAGCTGAGACTGCATCTACATTGATGCCTCCAGGTGCTACTGATTCTATTGTAACTGTATCAGAAACTTTTGCTAGGGTTTTAACAGCACAAATGGTGTAGATTTGTACTGTAAATACTCTGATTAAAATTGTCCCAAATGCTGTAGCTCAAGACGATGTGGGAGGAACACCTGTGACAGGGTTTACCCTGACCGCAGAAATCACAGATTGTTGCACGGAGACCGCCACAGTCTATTAATTCATTTAGGGAAGGGGAAAGGACTGTCTTTATGACACAAACAACATAAAGAAAGACAGATTCATTTGAAGATGGGATTGAGGAAGCTGTCAAAAACAGTACAAGACTGAGAACACAGGAAACCTAGACTCCAGACAGACAGACTGCAGAAAAAGAAAGGCCATTAAGTGTCCTGAGATTAAAAATAGAAAATAGAATTAGAAGAAATAATTAAAGGATGTTTAGATATCAAACATGTGTTAGATCTCGAACATGTGAATCATAACCAGGAAAAAATGTATTTATTTGAGCAAAGAAATTACTAGGCGTGATATACCTACACATGATAAATTGACTGAATTGGCCAGAAAATATGAAGTTGATATTTCAAAAAGCGTCCCATTGCATAAATGTTTTGGGGTATAATTAGATAATAAAGCAATTGCAAAAATGTGTTCTTGAGAAATGTAATTACAAATAGCTGAATTAGTGAAAAGCCTTTGAAAATGGACTTTGAGAAATTAGAGAGAAAGTGGGCAGAGAAACATGAAAAGAAAAAGACACAATCAGAGCTGTCTAAAGTTAGAGGAAACCCACGTCCATGTACCCCCAGATGAAGAGGAAGTTTCAGTTTATCCGTTGAGAGAGGTACCAAATGGAGGGCATGTTCATGTGCCAGGCAGTAACAGAGATCTTGCAGCATTTACGAACAATTTCCAAAAATTGAGAGTGAACCCTTTGCAGTGGTACTCGCCAGTATAAAGATATTTTGAAATTATGAAAGGATTGTTGATTGAGTTGAATACATTATTTGACGTTGTTTCAAATTGTTTGTACATACAATTAGGTCATTACTTTCCTGAAAGGCAGAGTTCCTCCAAAGGAATTGGATTATGTGAGGCTAAATAGAATTCAGCAAGAGACAAAAGAGTCAGTGCATGAATATAATGAACGTGTATTAAAGGCATTGCAGCAGCACACTGGTCCATCACATTTGGATCCTCGTGACATGGGATTCTTTATTTCACAGTTTGTTATTGAGTTGAGACCTGAGATTAGTCAGCATATACAGCAAACTGTGCTTTGATAGCAGACAAAGTAATTGGATGAGCGTCTGAAGTTTACAAAGTATTGTAGTGATGAACAGGCGATGAAGTAATAGGAAGCTTAAGGAAAGGTTTGTGTTAGCCCAGGTGAAAATGGCACAGAAAGGTTTTCAGAATCAGTTGTTTGCAGGAAATGTTGGTGCAATGCAAGTGTTGGTTGTCAGAATGACATGCAAAGATGTGGGTTTCAAGCTGGACTGCAAGGTGCTCAAGGAGGTATGGTTGGTCCTCAGTGTTGAGGTGTTCCAATTGATCTGAATTCTGATGTAGATAATGCAACGTTGAAGAAAATGACTCCTTGTCACTTCTGTAACAAGATTGGGCATTGGAAGAGTGTAGGCTAATCCAGAAAGAATACAAGGAGAACATCAGAGGCAGAATGTACCCATTTAGTAAATACAAGTGACAAAGAAAACACAGGTTCCAATGATGCAGGTCCCACAAGCCCTGATGGCTCTACGAAATGTGAACAACCCCAGATTTAAAATGAATGAGATGCCCAGAGAAAATAAAAATCGATTTCAGACCTAGAATCAGAACCCATTTCAACAGTTTCCTGTGTTGGACTGTGAGAGCTTTGGATCTGACAATTTGCAATGATGGTGCCTGAGAGGGAGGAAGATTGCTTACTTGGCACATATCTTAGAGGTAGACCAGAGTAGACCATTTGCAGATGGTGAGGTAAATGGCCACCAAGTGTAATTTCTTATTATCACAAGAGCCCAGAATAGACCATTTGCAGATGATGAGGTAAATGTTCATCAGGTGTCATTTCTTATTGACACCGGAGCCACTCCTTCCACTTTTAGAAGTGGAAAACATACAACTCTCAGAAAAAGAAAAAAAAAGCTGTAGAAGTTACAAATAAACAGATTACAAATCTAGTCTTAAAAGATGTTCGTGTAAAAATAGGCTCTTTTGCAAAAGAACACCAGTCTGTAGTGTGTGACTCGAGTCCTGTAAATCTGCTAGGAAGAGATTTGTTGTCTAAGTTAAATTTCACAGTCATTGTACACCAAATGGAGTCGAAATCCAAATATATAATGAGGATATAGAATTTAAATTGGTCGAACAAAATGCTGTTCCAAATGAGAACAGGAGTGGAATTGCCCCACGATTTGAGAGAAACTGTGAACCCAGAAGTATCGGATTTTACCAGAAAAGATATCAGATTAATCAAAGGTGTAGAATGAATCCATATTACAGAACACCACCATACAATTTGACCCCAGAAACAGTGGCAGAAATAACACCAATAATAGAAGACATATTAAGGAAAGGAATCCTGAGAGAGCTTGTTTGGAGTCCTTGTAATTCGCCAATCACAGGCTTGCAGAAACCCATTAGCAAGGAGAGGCTTGTCTAAGATCTTCGAACAATGAATGAAATGGTTGTTCCTTGTTGTCCTGTGGTTTGAAATGCAGCCACCATAATTTTCCAAATTCCGTGCACTGTAGAATGGTTTACTGTTGTGGATCTTTGCCAAACCTTTTGCTCCATACCATTGCACGAGGATAGCCACTTCCTGTTCTCTTTCCTATTCCAAGAGAAAGTTTTGGCATGGGTATACTGAAAGTCCTTTTCTTTTCAATCACATTTTGAAAACAATTATTGAGTCCCTACAGATGCCTTGTGATTCAGTTCTTGTGCATTATATTGATGACCTACTTGTGACATAGAGCACTAGAGAACCTTGCACACAGGATACCATTGCTCTGCATAATCATCTAGATGAGAATGGAAACAAATTGTCCCCAAACAAACTGCAACACTGTCATAAAGAAGTCCAATATGCACAACATATCACTGAAAAAGGAACAAGAATAGTGACATAGGAGTGAATAGAAACAATTTTGAAAATGTGTCTCCCCCGAAGAATACAGAGAGATGTTATTGCTTCTTAGGAATGGTTGAATACTGTTTGTATAATTCTAGAAGTTGTAGAAGCTTCATGGTTTAGAGGTGCGGCCTCACACCAAGTTGAAGAATTGATTGCTCTTACTACAGCTTGTGGTCTAACTGCTCAAATGAGAGTGACTATATTTACAGTCAGTATAGTTATGTTGCAGCCATTGACTTTGGTCAGGTAAGGTCTGAAAGGGGTTTCATGACTTCATCTGGCTCACCCATCAGAAACTGCAAACATGTAAACAGATTGCTACAAGCAACGCAGCTTCCAGCTGAAATTGCGGTCGCTAAACCGACTGCTCACAGAAGTGGCAATTATTATTTTACAGCCTGAAACAGATAAGTTGATGAAGTTGCACATTATTGTGCACTTGTGGCCTGCATATTTAATGGGACATAAACAGATGAATCTGAAAATGACACTGTTTTTTCAATGTTGATGCCTGTAGCTGAAACATGGGAAGTGCTGAAGACATTGCAGGAAAATGTTTCAAAGAAGGATAGCAGAGTTGTATTAGAGCATGTTGTGGAAAAGAATCAAAAGATATTTGGATTTCAGGAGACCAGTATTGTCAGACAGTTTATTGTCCCCATGATACAACATTTCTATGGCCCCACACATTTAGGGAGCAATTCAAGGTTGAGATTGTTTAGACAAAACTGGTTGAACCCCAGATTCTGGATACTTGCAGAAGAATTGTGTCACTGTTGTGTAACATGCCAACAGATTAATGTAGGAAAGAGAACACCAGTCACACTGAGTCATGTAGGGAGATCAGGTGGTCCCTTCAACAGAAAGCAGATGGATTTCTTTGAGATGCCTGTGTGTTATAGGATGGGATGTGGCCTGGCTACAGTGTGCATTTTCGCTTGATGGGTAGAAGCCTACTCAACATAGAAAGTCCCTGCATCTACTTCACTGAAATGGACTGATGCTTGCCCCTTGATGTTGATGAACCTTAGAAGCACATCTGACAGGAAGACACTATTATCACAGTATGAAATATTGATGGGGTGTGCAATGAGATTGCCTGCTGTAGCTGTAAATCCACTTATGAACATTACAGATGACATGATACTTGAATATTTCAAAGGATTGGCTCATGTGGTGCATTCAATTTCTCGACAGGTTGGAGCTGTCACTGTAAAACTGCATCAAGATCGATGTCACAACCTCAGCCTGAACACTGGTTGCTGATAATTAGGCATGTAAGAAAACCCTTTTTGGAGCCAAGGTGAACAGACCCCTACCTGGTGATGTTCATCACAAATACTGCTGTTAAATGTGCAGGAGTACTAAACTGGATTCATGCTTCACATGCCCAGAGAGCCAAATAAAGGCATAGGGTTCTTTGAGCCAGAACGAGAGCACTGGTACCACCGCAAGCTGTACAGGAATAAGGAACTATACAGTAAGAGGCACAACAGCAAGGAGGAGAAAAGAGTGAAGAACTGTAGACAGATGCATAAATTTAGTTTCCTGATATCACGCACAGTGGCCTTGAAGTTTCTGGTGAGAAAGAAAGAGAAGCATGAGCTCAACTAGAGGAGACAGTTAAGTCAACAGCAGAACAACAAGAAGATCCAGGTGAAGGGGCAAATACTGGATCAAGAAGAGTGACTTACAATGCTGAATGGCCAAGAACCTTTGGTTGAAAGAGATTGAGACCAAGTGTGGCAGTTTAACGCATATCACCAACAATTGCTGAAGAGACAAAGGCAAGAGGTATAAGTGGCACACAAGGAGAAGATCAACAGAAACCCATGAGATGAAAAAGAACGAGAGTACCTTGTCAGAGGTATTCTGTATCTGAATGGACTTGCTATGAGAACCAAGTGCTAAATCTCCCAATATCAGATTTGCTTGATTTGAGTAAGGAGCTGCCCGAACCACCTTGATGGCATATTGAATCTGTAATTGGGAAAAGCTGCTGAAAAGGATTTCTGAAAGAAGCAAAACATTGTCTGAAAAGCTTTATTGAATAAAACAATACAATAAACTGAAATAAAACTCATAAGTTGCAAACTAAATAATTAAGAAGATTTCCCTGGACGCAAGGCAGCAGAAGAAGAGTAGGGATAACATTTTAGAAGAAGACTGCATGGGGTTGAGGGTGACTTCACAAGATTGTTGTAAATAAAGCTGAAAATACTAACTGAAAAGAAAAGAACAATTTGTTGAATAATACTTGACTTTGAAAACAAACTTAGTAACGTTTTTGCTGTTACATTTTCCTTTTGAAAACACCTGACTTTAGACAAACGTATTTTCTAACGAGAGATAAATGCAAGATTATTGTGAGTGTTACATTTTTAGCAGTAGTACTGGTAGCCATACCATTATTATGAGGAAAACACTTTACACCAGAGAAAGAAAAATCTGTATTTTTCATTTATTTGTCAGAGTCACCAGATCCTCGGGGTCTGCACACGTTCCCAACACGTTCACCACTGAACAGCTCCAAGACTCTGATAGATAAATCACAGAGGCTAAGAGAGTTCAAGAGGGGAAAAGGGGATTAGGAAGGGAAATAGCTGGGAAGGAGACCTGTAGTCAGAAAAAGGTTAGAACACACAATATGAAAATTATATCTCCTGAAATCAATACTAGACTATGATTCTAAGCATAGTAATTCTGAAAACATGAACAATCTAAGAATTCAGTTTAAAATGACTACGTTTCAAGATGGCCGGATACCTGTAAGGGAATCAAGATGGATTAAATGAAAACTTTCTTATTCAAGTACTTTCCTTTACAAGAGAATCAGAAAAACATTCTGACTAAATTTTAAACCAGTCATATAAATCCTTTTTTGAGAATGCATACTAGGACCATACAATATTGCATCTAGACACTCTGATCTTCTGTGTAATCTTAAAATGTTTCAACACAAATTGCGCATATTGTAGATTTATATATATATATATAGTAAACACCATAAAAGGATTGTGCACCATGAATAACACAATATGAATTCAGGAAAAACAATTCACATAACTTGTCAACTCGAATATTACATGATAAATATCTTAGAATAGTGGCATACAATAAACAACATGAAGTAAACTTGAGGAGAGAATCGTGCGACTTGCCGATTCATAAACCACGATGTAAATTCCAAGAAATAACAGCTCACAATGAATAACAAGATCAAAGTACAATGAAACGAATCAAGCGTCTTTGCCGATTCTTAAGCCACCATGTAAATGTCAAGAAATGGTAGCCCGCAATGAACCACAAAGTTAAAGCACCATAAAACGAATCACGCGTCTTGCCGATTCTTAAGCCACCATGTAAATGTCAAGAAATGGTAGTGCGCAATAATT
Organism: Pleurodeles waltl; assembly: GCF_031143425.1. Lineage (NCBI taxonomy): Eukaryota > Metazoa > Chordata > Amphibia > Caudata > Salamandridae > Pleurodeles > Pleurodeles waltl. Next base: position 668,376,653 of record NC_090444.1, read on the forward strand.
AACAAGATTAAATTGTCATGAAACGAATCAAGCGTCTTTGCCAATTCTTAAGCCACCATGTAAATGTCAAGAAATGGTAGCGCGCAATGAACAACAAGGTTAAAACACCATAAAGCGAATTGCGCGTCTTGCCGATTCTTAAGCCACTATGTAAATGTCAAGAAATGGTAGCCCGCAATGAACAACAAAGTTAAAGCACCATAAAACGAATTGCGCGTCTTACCGATTCTTAAGCCACCATGTAAATGTCAAGAAATGGTGGCGGACAATAATTAACAAGATTAAATTGTCATGAAATGAATCACGCGTCTTGCTGATTCTTAAGCCACCATGTAAATGTCAAGAGATGGTAGCACGCAATGAACAACAAGGTTAAAGCACCATAAAGCGAATTGCGCGTCTTGCTGATTCTTAAGCCACCATGTAAATGTCAAGAAATGGAAGCGCGCAATAATTAACAAGATTAAATTATCATGAAATGAATCGCACGTCTTGCTGATTCGCAAGTCACCCTGCAAATGTCACAAACACTCACGTGCATATTTCACACGCACAAAGTACTCTGTCAAATCATAAAATAATTAGGCCCAAGAACATGAGAGTTCTCGATAACGGCGTCGGGAGGCCAACCCAACCACCGTCTTACCGCCCAGAACAAGGATCTCCAAATGAAGAATGAAAGTCAGATGTCTGGAAGATCAAATAGGCCACCGGGACAGGAGCTTAGGAAGTAGCTGCTGCTCTGCACCGGGACCTCTGAATAGTGAGCACCTGGAGCTGGGCTGGCTCCTTTTTATGGAGTCTTGGCCCAGCCTACAACCACACCCAGGCATGTTGCAGGGAAAGTCTCTAGAAGGCCCTGGAAAGGGACCACACCCTAACACACTCTGAAATCCTGCAGCAACACATTGCGAATGAACAGAATTTGTAAGCACATTAAAAATAAGTCTTCAGGATTGAACTCTGCAATGCAAAAGGTTAAACCACAACATATCAGCACAATGCATAAATTACGTTGTTTTGAGAGTACTGGGTTTTTGCATTCTAGTTGCCAATAGAGCGCGCACTGTCCTGGTGTTGACATTATTAACATGATGACATCTGCACATGCCACAGAGGAGGATAAATACAAAGCCTCATTTGTAGATTAAATGAAAGAAGATTACAAAACAATGTTTATTCTAAGTGAGTTCAACAATACACACAAGCTATTAATCTAAAGGATTATTGTGTGTGTGGGAACTTACCTCATCAGATTTGGAGGATGTGACATACCATCACATCCCTTTGTTGGATGCTATTACATGTAGTATTTTGCTTAGCTGACTATATAGGCAACACCACTTTGAGTATTATTATTGTAACATTGACATGATTATTTCCAAAGTACATTTACAGGAAAGCATGAATTTACATCTACAGGCAGGAGAAAAGGAAAAGGCTTGGCATTATTTTAGACCTTTTCTTCTATAGACACTGTTAAGCTATACAAAAACAATTTGATAGACACCTAGAGAAGACAATTATCATGAAGTTAGAAGAAATGAGATCATACGTTGCACAAAGTAAACACAGATATGAAGATTTCTTGAAAAATGATTGGAAAAAGGAGAAAGACGAATATAGAAGGAAAATGATTTATCCAAAACTGAAACAATACAAAAGGGAAAAATAGTGTTTTTAGAAGCAGAAACCAATGTAGAAAGAGCCTTGTAAGTAGTAGTAATTGTGAGCACACATTTACATTTTCAGGAGGTTCATGGCAATTTTATGAGGTGACAATCTATTGATTCCAGGAATTTACTTAATTTGCGGCCAAGACACTGTTTCAAATTACCTGCTGTGTGGGAGGGTATTTACTATTTAACTTTGATTTTTCCAAAGATTAATCATGTATACTGTATAGATGATTTAACACTGACACCAGCACACAGACACACACATAGGGGGTCATTCTGACTCCCGCCGGCCGCGGTAACCGCGGTGCCGGCGGGAGCCGCCAGTATACCGCTGCGCGGTCAGAAGAACGCCGCGGTTATTCTGTGTTTCCCGCTGGGCGGGCGGGCGACCGCCAGAAGGCCGCCCGCCCGCCCAGCGGGAAACCCCTTTCCACGAGGATGCCGGCTCCGAATGGAGCCGGCGGAGTGGAAAGGGTGCGACGGGTGCAGTTGCACCCGTCGCGAATTTCAGTGTCTGCTATGCAGACACTGAAATTCTCAGTGGGGCCCTGTTACGGGGGCCCCTGCAGTGCCCATGCCATTGGCATGGGCACTGCAGGGCCCCCCAGGGGCCCCACAACACCCCATACCGCCATCCTGTTCCTGGCGGCCCAAACCGCCAGGAACAGGATGGCGGTCGGAATCCCCATGGCGGCGCAGCAAGCTGCGCCGCCATGGAGAATTCCCATGGGCAGCAGAAAACCGGCGGTACACCGCCGGTTTTCCGTTTCTGACCGCGGCTGTACCGCCGCGGTCAGAATGCCTAAGGGAGCACCGCCAGCCTGTTGGCGGTGCTCTCGCGGTCCCCGGCCCTGGCGGTCAAGGACCGCCAGGGTCGGAATGACCCCCATAGTATTAATGATGGAGCACAATTAGTTGTAGATATTTTTAGTGCAATTATCCCACCCGTATGAGTGATTTTATATGATCAAAAGATTAAAAAACTTTCAACAGTAGGGGACAAATTAGCAACAAGTACTTCTGGAGTACCAATTAGATCAGTGGTTTTGCAAAGTCCATTGCCATTAGACATTTTACTCGCAGAAAAAGGTGGAGTCTGCAAGATGCTGAAAGCTCAGCGTTGCTGCGCTTACATTCAAGATGAGAGTAAGAAAACTTTAGAGTACACAAAAAATATTACTTACCTGACACCTGAATTATAATCATTAGAAACCTCTAGTGTTTCAGAAATATTTGGGAAAGGAGTTTCTGCAATTGGCAATTGCCAATTGGTTTGCAACAGCTGGAGGAGGAATCCTCAAAGCAATACTAGTACACACATGGATTTTTGGTGTTTGTTTCCTATCCTCACTAGGAGTATACAAAACTATCAAATGTTATCTTGATAAGAGAGAGAAACAGCAGATAAAAAGGGGATTAGAATTACATAATCACATAATTGATAGTATAAAAAGCTGAAAGAATCTGAGACTTTAAAAAGAAAAAGAAAAGACTCAACTGAAGACTAGAGTAACATTTAAAGAATTTGTGATATTTAGTAACCATCAGAGGGGGGAGGTTGCAGACATGTTTTAACATAATGAAAATTAATGCAATAACATGTAGAATTAACATATAGACCTTAGACAAAAATGCAATGGTGCAAATTGAAGAATAATGGCGCACAACTGCGCTAGTGTAGTTGTACGTCAAAAGGCTTAACGAAATTCCTTCGCACCATCTGTGCGCCGTAGTTATAAAACAGCGCACCATGGTGCTAAGGAAAGGTTAGCGTAAAAAGAAATGACACTAACCATTGTAACACGTTGTAAAGAAAAATTACACTAATGCTGCAAAAGTGGTGTTAGCAAGATTAGCTACACATATTTTTTACGTTAATCGTGCTAGCACCATTTTTGCTTCAAAAGCATAAAACAAAAACACAAAAATGCCTAACAAGCCACGAGAACCAAAGATGGAGAACGCAGGATAGGCTAGACCCCAGAGAGGCCCCAATCAGCCCAAGCCAGTATGGACAAACACATTCACAGGAGAAGGGTAAAAGGAAGAGGAAGTATCACTTCAGTGAGGAGGAGAATACCATCTTGGTCAGAGAGGTGACAGAGCACCAACACCAGCTTTTTGTCACCTGTAAATTGCCAATAGGTAGGAAGAAGGCCATATGGAAGTCAATTGTCAATAAAGTCAACAGTGTGGCAGAGGTGAAGAGGACCTTCACCGATTGTCCGAACTACTGGCATGATTGCAAGTGCAGAACTAAAGAGAAATTGGCCAAAAGGCAGCACTGCAGACTGGAGGTGGAAGTTCAGCACCCCAGAGGGACCTGGATAAGCTGATGGAGATGGTGGCAGGCGTCATCCCAGAGGAGCTGGTCACTGGAGTCTCAGGACAGGACAGGACAGTGCAGACTTCCAAGACCTACATAAATGATGGGTAAGATGAGGTGGGTCAATCTTGAAACTAACAAATGGTAGAAGGGGGAGGACTACAGGAGACTCTGAATACATGCAAAAGGGTTGCATGGGGACACAATAATGGCCAAACACGTTTAATATGCTCTCACCTTCCCCCTATATGCACAGACCATTACTCAACCCTCACATAAATCCCTTCACTGTTGCAACTGAACCCCCTGCCCGTGTGTAACAATCATTGGGCAACATGTACTATGCTTGTTTCACAGGGCGGACCAACAATAACTGTGACACGCCTCCATTCACCATTGGGAATGGGCACAAAAGTGATCGTACACACTATATGGGGCATGTCTGTAATTATCATCTGTTCTGCAGTACAACTAGTTTCCATCCCACTATGCTCCAAGCTTGCCTGTGTAGTGGGGATAGTTGGTGTTGTGCACAGAGGGACACCTTCATGCATAACATCAGCTGCAAGTGTTCTCACTGTCCCACCAGGGGCCCATATTTACAAGCCCTTACTGCAACATTATCATCATATCGATTAATGCCAATGTGGGCTTAAGCCACCCATTCCCCTTGTGCTATATTAACAAAGTCATACAATGCATACATAGATCACTTTGTACATCCTTTCACCACAATATGCCTCTGCCAGATATGATCTATGCAAGGAAAAATTTCTTATGCAGGGAGGGAAGAACAAAAGGGGCAGGCAATCCAAAGAGATTGAACTGTCCAATCTTTTAACCTTATTTGTGTTGGAGTTATGAAAGTGGGTAAGCTTTCCACTTGCTTCCTCACAGCCACTTAGAATCATGTGTTCAGCATCCTGCACCACACATTGTAACAATGAATCACCTTGTCTGTATGTATGCAATCAGGAAGGTCTGCCTTACAGCAAAACAACAGTCAGTCCAGAAATGCAGGCATCCTTGCAGCTAGGCTACAAGGAAACCTGCAATGCAAGGATGAGTGTTGTTCTGCAGAAAGGGAGACATTCCTCTTTGCACACATACACATGAGGTGGTTGAATCTCACAATGGGTGGTTCAGGATGCTGAACAAATGACATAAAGTGGCTATGAGGATGCATGTGGACAGTTCATACCATTCCATCACACTAACAACACATGTGGGGTGGCAGAGGAGTCAGGTACTTATTCAAATCTCTGTAATATCAAATGCAAATCAATCTGTACATCTTCATTTGTAGTGTGTGCACAAAAACACAACAACGCCCATGGCGTGAATATGTAACACAGTCAAATCAATGAAAGGGGTACATATGCAGAAGACTATGATAAGTCATTCAAAGTGGGAATAACACACTGGGAATTGTGGACTGGTAGATTGTGCCATTGGTGACTCCATAGAAATGATGCTCAGGTGGCATAGTGTACCACCAGGGACCATAAATGTATGCCTTGATGTGTGCTTCTGTACCATGTCACTAAGCCATCAGTAGCAAGTAAATGATGACTCATGTCAACAGCCGCTCCAGTCCAAGATTGAAATTTCCCTATCCCATTGCAGAGGATGACACCTTAGCTCATGCAGAGCTGCCTGTCCTGGATTTCTCTGATGATTTAGATGACCAGCCGGTAACCATCAATGCTGACACTCTCTAGGATGCCCTGGGTACCTTCCAAACAGCATTTCCAGTCACAGTGAGGACACATAGCATTGCGGGGTCTCCACATGAACCACCCAACCACCAACACACAGCTCTGACCAGTACAGCCACAGCCCTGGACTCTGAGAATCCAGATATCACCTTTTAGAAGACAGCGGTAGGAGTCCAGTGGGAGCTGGTAAAGCAATTGCAGTTTAGGATGGAGACCATAGCGGGAAGCCTGGAGAGAGTACAGTGATGCCTCAGTCAGAATAAGGACAACTCTTCTGCAATCAGAGGCACCCAATCATCACTACATGAATTCCAGCAGCCCCTGGCTGACATAGCTGCTGTCCTGAATTAAAGACTGGAACAATTGCCCTCCCAAAGTGGCAGCAGTATGATTGACAGCAGGCTGGGGCTATCCAAAATGTCTTGGAGTCCATGCAACTAATTCTGCCCTCCCTCCTTCAAAACATGGCTGCCTGTGATACCTTTCACTTTCCCACAAATGACAGCTGCCGGGACCTTTTATTCCACATCTCTGTCCCCTGATGTGTGCTGTCCCCCCTCAACTTCAACACCAGCACTATCCATGGCACAGGAGGCACCACACACATCAGACGATGACAATGTGGAAGGAAGGAACATCATTCACCAGAAAAACCACTCGGTAGTTACAGTCTGAGGCACTTAGACAATATCTCTTTAGTTCTGTGCTTAAGATCATGCCATTGTAATAACAGTTGGTAACATGCCCTCTTCACTCTACCGCTGTTGACTTATTATGTATGGACTGTCATAGTCTCAATTCCTACTAATGTTAATTTGGACACCTCCTCACTCATGTACACCCCTCGCACACATGTCTAATGACATGCCCCTCTCCCTTGGACTCTGACTGAATATTCAATGGCTTGGAATTTCTCACGGGGTCAATATACTGTATATTGAACATCATCTGAACACCTCGCACATGTAAAAAAGTACCAATTTCACATATGTTCTGCTTTTTTTCAGTGATCAATTGACTGTTTCAAACTTCTGCATTGTGTGAAGCTATGACAATGAGTACTGAACAACAGGACGTGTGGCTTTCTGTCAGAGACAACTTCACACACATGGACTCAAACATTAGTAAGGTGTCTCATAGCATTGTGGACTCTCACAAAATGTTTGAGTCTTCGAAGTATGTATTAAACAGGCACCTTGCAAGTTTATGTATGGCATGTTTGGTTCAGAACACAAGTGTCTAGAAACATCTCTGATGATTAAACCAGTAAAACGTTGATGTGACAAACAAAATAGGCATATGTAAGACTGTGAGGAGCAGCTATTAGTGTGCCAGTATCTATTTCTCAAATGACGTGGAGTCTAATGGTCTAAACTTTTGAACAATAAATGTTACATCCCTTACCAAAACCAATGGATGGTATCTGATTACCTGCCTTAGAGTTTGTATACATTCACAATCATAGTGTCAGGAGCAGCGCTGAATAGTGTTTTGATTAGCTGATGTCATACTGCTGTCTATCAGACAGGTACTTGGCCATAGCAGATACATATAGTCACACGTGTAAATCAATACTGAATGCTCCACCAAAGGCATTTGTCTAATGTAAGCAGTGGAGACAAGATAACACCCAGAAAGAGAATCACCATGGAAACCATATTGTAGGAAACTAACAAGATTTATTAATACAAAAAATGAGTATCTATCAAACACCTAAACCACACACTAACCTTCACTACTCTAACCTATACTAACTAATCTTAACTTATCCCTACAGCTAACTATTCTTCTCTAAACTTATCTTGTACATGTAACGCCACATGATAAACATTGACCCCCAACACCTCTTAAGAGACAATAGACAAGAAGAACAACATTAACTAAAGCTAAACATAGACTAACAAAACCTATTGCCTAAACAAATACATATTTTTTTGTTTTTAATATATATATATATATATATTTTTTTTTTAAACATATACCACCCCATCACATAAGGGAAGGTATTGTGAAGAGGGAAGGGCCCAACATCAGTGCCTCTTCATCTTATTTTTAATGTACTTCAACAGTTTTTAATTCCTTTCATTTGCCTCCTCAAATTTGGCCAACCACAACTTAATTTCAGCCATGTCCTTCCGCATTTCGTCATCAAATTTGGTGGCTCTGGATGGGATGTGGGATGGTGCTGTAGTAGCAGCCGTTGATGTTGAAGGGGCGAAACCTGCAGATCCACCCCACACCTTCTGCTTTGAGGTTTCACTTGTGTGTGTGCTGGTTACAGGCTGTTTGGCTTGTCCTCCATGAGGGAATGACTGCCATGGCCCAATGCTTTTTCAACTTTGTATCACCTGGCCATTTTGCAGTACCCTTTCTGAACTGCACAGATATGCTGGTATCTCTCTGGCCTTTTCTCGAACGTACGCTTCTGTGATGAGGTCATTGAAGACACTAAAACAAGAGGGGAACACGTCATCAAAAAGTGCGTTGGGCAGAGGAAGTACAAACATGCAATGGAAACATCTTCAGATGGCACATGTTGTCCACCTGATCACAGAAAACAACATCAAGCCCAAAGTCTATAGCAATCCACCTTCCAAGCAACTACGATATATTGTAAATGTCGCAGGGATAAAGACTAACTATTGTTGCACACTTTCAGTGCACAAGCTTGTAACATCCCCTAAGTACCAGGTAAACACTCACCATGCACATGTGATGTGACCATGCTCGCTCGCACTCATAATGATGGGTAGATCATGTATGTCACTGTGTTTGCATCTTTTTGCTTTAATCTGTAGACATGTACCACACTCATCAGAACAAGAGCTGAAAGCTCAATGTGGACTCAAATAACTGTTGGCCTTCTCAAAAAGTTCCTTCATTTCATTCAAGACAAGTGAAGCAACTGCAGTGCAAGTGGCTCACAGATAAGCCCCGTTGGAAACCTCTTCACATGGTCATTGATTGTACCATGCCCAGAGTTAATTTGTGCCACGTGTGGCACACAGTGCAGTAACATGTGCTGTAACAAATATGTTGCCATTATCCATACATTTCTGAAACCCAGCACCTTTGATATATATCTTGAGTGACATCCCTGTGTTAGTGCACATATTTACCTTTTTCAAAGACTCACAAATCCACTGCAGTACACGTTGGCACCTGTGCATCATTTTGTTGTATTCCACATCCTCAACATGACATCAAACATACTGTCAATACCCAAGGATGATTATGGTGTCTTAGTTGACACACATGCCGTTTTAACATGGAATTGAACACATCATAGTACCTCACACACAACCTTTGCTCAACACATTTGACAATCAAGGTAACACGTACTGGCAGCATCGGGTCTTCAAATCGTGAAACCTCTCAATGGTGTAGGGTGCAGGTCTACCTGCAAGACAGAACAGGAAAACATACCTTTGTGAATGTTGAACAAAGAAAACCATGGACAACTGTAACATATTCCACTTGTTTAGCTGATTGACATAGTTAACTTAGGTTTAGGAATGACCAACTCTCATGTATGACATGTGAATTAAACAGACATTGTTAGTCTACAATAACATGTACAGACATGGGATTCACCCATACATACATGTCTCAAATATGTTTGTAACAATTTCTTGGGGACAGTGCACTGTCAATTGCCTGAAGCTTAGAACTTTATTGAAAATCCGTGTAAAAATGAAGCATCAACTAAGATGCTCCACTTATTCGGCGCCCTCCAACCACTACCTAACTCCACCTTGTGTGTGCCATATTTGAAATTCAGCGCACCATAACGCATTTTAGTATACTGGCATTGTAAACTGACATTATTGTGGCACTTTGCATGATTTGCACCATACATGAAGGTGCAAGCCTGCTAAGTGATTTTAGGCACATTGTAAACAATGGGAATATCATTTCACAAACCTGCCCTAGGCATGCATTCAATTTAACTACAAAAATGGCGCAGTGGAATCTAGTAGATTTAACTGCTTGAATTTAGTGTACCTCCTACTGCTAGAACACACCTCTTTCATTCATCATGCCCGGCACAGGCAATATGTGGGGCCAGGGTTCAAAAGTGCCACAATGCTTGTATTGCACACATTGTGACATATGGTGTGGCAATACTTGCCTCCATCAGCCATATTGCCTTCCAAAATATGAAGCTGATGTTGCAATAGGAGCTGCTAAGCCCTTCTTACATTTGGGCCCTTGTTGTGTCACTCTGCACATACATGACTCAAGGAACACACACACCCTCTACTCCTGTGTCATATCTGTCACCACATTAACATGACAATGCAAATTTCCACAGTTTTAAGGCCCATGATGGACATGGACAGTTGTGCCTGGAAAACATGAACTCTTGCACCAATAACCATGTGTTTTTCATTTTTTGTACTTCAATATGTATATGTGATACACAAGATACAAAGGGGAAAGGGCAAATTTTCAGCATCCAGTGCATTGTTGACCTCTCGTGGATGCAGGTTGGTTGAGACACAGAACTTGCTATCCTCACCTTTGCCATGATAAGCTGAAGAAATCCTTATGTCCTACTGTCAGGCAAATACAAATAAAGGATGTAGCTAAATTCAAGGGGTAATTACTAACCGTTCCATCGACCCGAATTACCAGGTGATCCAGAAGATCCAGCTCAACTGAAATGAGGGCTGCCCACCTGTGCTTCAACTGGTGTTCAGTACGCTGGACAGAGAAGATGCGTGTCAGCTGGTACAACACCTTGCACCAGTGCAGCTTCTGTGCCTCCGACCTCCGACCGGTAGCCCATTATTACACAGCCAACTATGGTCACTATGTTAGGAAGGAAGTGGCAGACCAACCAGATGAAGCCTCTCAATTTATCCCCAGTCATTCACTTTGTCCTTCCCCTCCCTGACATGTTGACGTATCCCTCCACTGCAACCTAAATACCCCCCAAAAAATAAATATAGTATTCCACAACTAACCCATACTACCCCAACAAACTTATCTACCCCTAAAACAAACACCTGACAATACTGATACAATAACAGCACAAAAATTATATACTATGACAAATATTGCAAAATGAACAAGACACAGACAGCACAACATACTTCACACCCATCACTCCTCACACCAGCACAAGCACCACCCAACCTCTCCCAAACACAGACTACAAGACTGTAAAGTAAAAGTGAAAGTAATTTAATTTTTCCATGTGTGCAACAAGAAGGTCCTACTACATCACTTCCAGGGCATATGCATAGTGTTTTCTGATATGTGTCATTTGTTTTACGCTTGACGGCCATGTGTGATATATTGTATGAAGGCTGGCAAGGCATAATGTTTTAGTTTAGACGCACAGGTGCGAGGTGTCAATTTTAGTATTTGCGATGTTTGAAAAATACTGCATGTGTAATTTTTTTTACTCATGATGGGCATAAATCTATTTTAGAGGGAAGGCCGACAGGGCACCTGCAGACATAGACCTGCACAATTGTGGTCCCATGGCCAACAATGTTTTTTTGACTTTGAGGTTGTTGATGTCAGGCATGCTCTATTATGTACTAGAGACTTACAGCTTGTTTGTGTTGGACATGGCACATCATTTGCTAGAGTTTGACATGACTATGCATACATAGGAGAGATTATTCCTATGATGTTTGGTTAAGTCATTGATGAATTGTGGAAGTGGGTCATATCTGCAGGGTACAGATACTGTTAATTGTCATTTGCTTCTGTCACACTTTTTTGTGCTAACCAAGCACATATTTGTAGTTGTTGCCAATGCAACTGGAATATGTACAGACCTACAAAATCTCTGTGATTATGGGGGTCATTCCGACCCCGGCGGGCGGCGGGTGCCGCCCGCGGGGCGGAGACCGCCAAAAGACCGCATCGCGGTCAAATGACCGCGGCGGTCATTCTGACTTTCCCGCTGGGCAGGCGGGCGATCTCCAAAAGAACGCCCGCCGGCCCAGTGGGAAAGCCCCTGCAAAGAGGAAGCCGGCTCCGAATGTAGCCGGTGGATTTGCAGGGGTGCGACGGGTGCAATGGCACCCGTCGCGATTTTCAGTGTCTGCAAAGCAGACACTGAAGATCTTTGTGGGGCCCTGTTAGGGGGCCCCTGCACTGCCCATGCCAGTGGCATGGGCAGTGCAGGGGCCCCCAGGGGCCCCACGACACCCGTTCCCGCCATCCTGTTCCTGGCGGTAAAAACCGCCAGGAACAGGATGGCGGGAAGGGGGTCGGAATCCCCATGGCGGCGCTGCAAGCAGCACCGCCATGGAGGATTCCCTGGGCCAGGGGTAAACCGGCGGGAAACCGCTGGTTCCCCTTTTCTGACCGCGGCTTTACCGCCACGGTCAGAATGGCCCAGGAAGCACCGCCAGCCTGTTGGCGGTGCTCCCGCGTCGTTGGCCCTGGCGGTCGACCGCCAGGGTCAGAATGACCCCCTATGTGTCTGGTGTTAGATGGAATCATTGTTGTGTTGTACAGTGAGTATTAGTCTATATGTGTTCCTTCACACATCTTGAGGGCATATTTTGTGACATATACTTCTAGTTCAACATTGCTGGCATACTTTCTGCAGATTACCCTTAGTACCCATCTTCATCATCCACATTGTCCCATCCTTCATGCAGAGCATACTAAGTCAGACTTGTGAACTTTGTAGTTGGACATAGCTTCTTCTACAGGCTAAGCAATATTTCCTTTATCATTTTCAGGCTTTGCAGGATCACATGACTGACCCCCACACATCACTGAGCACCAGCCGCAGCACTTGTGTAGTATCTCAGTGACCTCAATCAATCAATGAATGATAATGTATAGAGTGCAACTACACAACTGTAAGGGTCACAAGGCACTGAGGGGGTTGGTCCTCTGTGCTTCAGTTGAAGAGCCAGGTCTTAAGATCCTTCCTGAATTGAGGCAAAAATTGTGAGTGCCGGAGGTGAAGAGGCAAGGTGTTCCAGCTCTTTGCCATGACATAGACAAAGGATTTTCCTCCGGCTGAGGTCTTCCATATGCGGGGTATGGTGGCCAGTGCCTGTTGAGCGGAGCAGAGAGGTCTGACTGGGAAGTAGAAGGTGATGCAGTAGTTGGTGTGGGTGGGTCCTAGGTTGTTGAGAGCCTTGTATGTGTGGACAAGAAGTTTGAAGTTGATCCTTTTCTCAAAGGGGAGCCAGTGGAGGTTTCTTAGGTGTCTACTGAGGTGTTCATGGTGGGGGATGTCCAAAATGCGTCTGGCACAGGTGTTTTGGATGTGCTGTAGTTTCTTCAGATTCTTCTGGGTGGTGCCAGCGTAAAGGGTGTTGCCATAGTGGAGTCTGCTGGAGACGAGGGTGTGGGTTATGGTTTTGTGGCAGTCATTTGGGATCCATTTCAAGATCTTCCATAGAAGTCAAAGTGTGTGAAAACAGGAGGATGTGACCTAGTTGACTTGTCGGGTCATAGTGAGCAATGTATCCAGGATGAAGCTGCGATTTTGGGCATGGTTTGTTTAGGTGGTGGGGTGCGGAGGTTAGCAGACCACCAGGAGTCATCCCAGGCTAATTCGAAGGGTCCAATGATGAGGATCTCGGTCTTGTCAGAGTTGAGCTTGAGGCAGAGTTCCTTCATCCAGGTAATGATCGCTTTCATCCTGATGTGGAAATTCTTCTTGGCAGTTTTGGGGTTTTTGGTCAGTGAGATCATCAGCTGAGTGTCATCGGCACAGGAGATGATGTTCAGTCCATGGTTCCTGACAATCGATGCGAGTGGAGCCATGTAAATGTTGAAGAGTGTGGCGCTCAGGGAGGAGCCCTGTGGAACTCCACAGCTGATCTCCATAGGTTCTGACAGGTACAGTGGAAGTCTGACTCTCTATTCTGTCGGTCCACATATTGCATCTCAAAGTGAACTAAGGGAGTCCCACAACTGTCCTTCTACATCATTTATTTGACATGGGCACTCACACACATCTGCATTCTGCACCATTTGTCACATTCACTATGAGTATATTTAAATTGTGTGATTACTCATGACAGTTATAAGTAGAGAAGATGCGACATTCAACATATCTGTGTCCTTCATCACAAGTACAATTTGGCAAAGGTTTGTGACTTGTTTAGACATTGTCTGACTTACATACACATTCAAAACTGGATTGAGTGTGATAGACCTAGACATTTAGGTGTTTTGCTCTCTGTATTTCACACTCTCTTTGTCAAATATGTGAGTGCCACTGAGGAGTATTTTTTCAGTTATCACCTGTGATAGTGACATTCAGACATTTCTTGGTTACATGGCAGACACAAACCTAGAGTTGTAGGTAATTCCCACTCTTTTTCTACCTAGGCCTGACACTGGTACAGCAGTCTTCACATGTATTTCCTGGATTGCTGCAGGCATATCTCATCCTAACACACTTGTACGATATATGTGTGACAATATGAATTGTTAATGCTAAAGACTATGCTTACATTTCACCCACCCATTCATGTGGTAGTGCATTGTTTGTATTTGTTTTTTGTTCCTGACTATGTTCCTAACTTATTTACATCTTTTGTGGTCTAGTCATTCTCTCTGAGATGTGGGTGAGTTGAATAGGTATGTGATGCTGAAAAGAAGTGTTCCATGAGAAATCAAAATTAAAGTGATTCATTTACAAATTGTTTATTTATTCATGCTTGGAGTATAGTCTCTAAGTGAAAAAACTGTGCACAATATGGTCTCTTCTGCATGCTTCAGCAGCAGAGTTTGGTTGTTCCCCATCCTCCTGCTGTGCATCATTGTCCTCATCCTCCTCACTGGGGAAATCTACCTATTTGTCCAAGGGGACATTGGTGCGAAAACAGATGATGTGCAAAATTGCACAGACAAGTATTATTTTGTACACAAGGGATGGTGCATATAACAGGCTTCCTCCTGTTAGACCTAGCACCTGAACCTTCATTTCAGCATGCCTAATGTCCTCTCTGCCACATTCCTGGAACTTTTGTGTGCTTCATTTCAGGCCCACTCAACATCCGTTAGTGGGTTTCCATGTGGTGTCATGTCCCATGGCTGGATGCCGTAACCTTGGTCCACTGCAATGGAATGTGCGAAAAAGTGTTAGACGTGCATATTTGTTTACTGCTAAATTCCATTGCATATTTCTGATTTCAGTAAAGTGGTGATTCAGACTTGCATCTACTATTGTCTATGTTATGTTTGAATGCATTGTTGTATTGGTGTGTGATGGTGCACTTTCCAGTCAAGTGTTGTGCCTCAGGGACCTGGTGATTGCTGATTATTTTCTGGTCTGACTGTTCACCCATGCAGAATATGTATGGTGTTGTCTATATTTGTCCCTTAGTCCCATTACTTTAGGCCTGCAGAAGAGTGACATTGACTACATTTGTACCTATTTTGTGTGTTGTGTGCCATGAGACAAGTGTCGCGTCCTATGTGTTGCTTGTAAATCCCACTCCCTTGGCCTTGAAATACCTCCCTTGCACACAGTGTTGTTGTCATTTTCTGGCTAGCATGTGCATGAGTATGTGGTTGATATTCACAGTATGGCACAGTTGTATGGGATGTACTGCAATGTACGCAACAAGTTAGCTGACACCCGTGGTATATGACAGGGCATGAGGTGCTTTTCTGTACTGTCCTGCATCACCATTCTTGCCCTGCAATGTCCCATGTCTCCTTAATATTACACATTCCCGGCCTCTCCCCATGCACTGGCAGTGGTTCAGCTGCCACAGTCCACTGTAGGCACCCTTGTATCATGGTAGGGAGATGTGGGATTTATGGGTATGATTGTTGGGGTGCTGTGAGGTGTTCATTCCTATACATGATCTATCAATGATGGTGATGTCCTATTTCAATGTGTGCTGCACTATGCACCACAAATGGGAAAGCTTAACACTGTGAGAATATCAGGTATTTTTGATGATAAATAAATGGTGATGCCACCACTAGGGTGGCATTAATCGTTGCGCTGCCTTAGATTTCTACAGCATAGTAAATGTGGGGCAGTGCCAATATGTGAGTTGTTTAATGGTGGCATGGCCAATGCAATACACACAGCTCAGCGCTATGTGTGAAGGATCCATATTTTGTAATAAACATGTGGACATATGTAGTGGCTTGACTCCATCTTTTGAATGCAGAGGGGACATTGCTCCACCAGCACATCATAAAATGTGTCAGTCAAGTGGTGCTAAGAACTTGTACATGTTGCTGTATTTGGGGGTGATGTACACTGAATGCAGTGTGGTGAAACATGTAGCATATGTGTTGTAGTCCAAACATCTGTGCTTCCCTGTCCATGTGTGTGTAGTGTGTTGTATGTATTGTTTGTCCCACATGTTTTAGTGTGTTGTCTGTGTTATGAAGTGTATGCTGACTTACCTACAAGTAGGCCAAAGCCATATTGTCCACCATGGAAGCGTTGATTTATTGTTGAGTGTCTGGAGATGTAGGCATCATGCACGCTGTCTAGATATTTAGCAAGGATGCTGGTGAATATTCCACGATGGTCCACAACGGGCTGCACATTCACTGAGTGTGTGTGCTTCCTGTGATTATGAAGGAGTTCTGTTACAGCAGGAGGAACAAGTTGGACAGGAAGGCAGACAAGGATAGCTGTGAGGAACCACACACTAGTGCTGCAGTGGTCTGAAATGATCCAGAGGCCAGTAATGCCAGTATGTGGGGGATGGTTAAGAGTTTGGTCATGGGTGCTATGGTTGTAAGACTTTCCACTCTTGCTGTGATGTCAGGAGCAATGTGGTGGGGCAGCTGTACAAGGACTCCTGCTTGAGATGGTACAGTCTGATGATCTCTTTGTCCCTTTGTGGCTGCAGTGGTGGTGGTTGCGGTTCTGCAGTGGTGCTAGTGGCACTTGACGTCATTGCTGTCGCCTTTTTCTGGGTGCCAAGCTGTGGCAGTAAGAGGTCCATGTTGTCCAGTTGTTTACCAGGGTTCCTTCTGTGTGTTTCCCTTATGTAGTTGTGGCTGGGCCTCATTTTAACACCTGGTCTGACCAGACGTTAAATATGTGATGCTAATTGGAGCCAGCGTCATTTTTGTTTACACAATCCTAGGTGTGCGTTGTTTTCCCATCGGGTTTTAGAGTTGATGCTAGCGGCCTCGGGTCATTTTTTAGAAGGGAATGCATACCTTGCATATCATTGTCATTAAACGGCACAAAGTGAGGAGGTGCTCCTAAAAAATGACACTAACTCCTGAAAAGTGTCGCTAAACTGCTAAAAATGTCACTGAGATAGTGCCGCTTTTACATAAAAAGAAATGGTGCAAAGGTGTCACTAACTTTTCTTACATTTGGGCCAATGTCTTTTAAATCAAGTAAAAGCAGTAGGCTGCCAATTTATACATATTAGGCTCAAATAGCTGAAAGTGCAATTTCTGCAAAGATGACCTAGGTTAAGAATGTGAACTGTTATATTTCGGCAAGCTGACATGATGTGAAAATGATAATTCAATGTAAAAGAAGTTTGTTTCAACCTACGTCAACCTAGACATGTGTTAAAAAGGTTTATTTTAAATGTTTCTAATCATACAAAGACTTAGTAAAGAGAATCAATAATTAGCTTGTGTTTTGATAAAGTGATGTAAAAGCCTAACCATGAACTGACATTTTCTTAAGCTAAGTGAATAGTGTGAACCCTCATGGATTTTTACAAATTATTTGATAAAATTAATTTACTTCAACATTGTTGTCTACGGACTATTGTTTCTGTGGTTAGATTTCAATGAAATGTTCCTGTTAGTTTCTTGAACCTCTCTTTAGGGGAAATTCTGCTTTAGTTGATATTTGAAATTTGAAACTTTATGTTTCAACCACTCTATTTGGAGCTCTTTATGAATTCTGAGTGACACCTTTTTCTCATTCTTGCCAAATCCATACTAAGATTTAAAATATGGACTTTTCCTTCAAGAAACATTCTTAATCTGTTTTATTCTGTTATTAAGTGATTATTTTGGATTATTAACTATTGATTGAAATAGATGATATATCTTTATTCAATAAAGATTAAGAGAATAAAACGGCTGATAAATAAAGCATTTGAACTCACACCAACTCATCATTGACTGAAAACTAATGATTAAAAATTGAGATGACTATTTAACTGAAGTGCAGCTCCTGGTGTGGTGCGTCCATTTTAGTTAGTCGCTTGGGAAAAGTGATAGCTTAACTTAGGCATGCAGCAGGTGTCCTTTTACTTAATTATTATGCTCTGTATCCCAGTATTCATTTTTCTGCATTTTTATATTGCTTCTTTTAGTGGCATTGTTTAAATTTCACTATCAGCTTCAATTCTGTGAAAGCATCATTATCAATGTTATGGACGGCATACTTTGTAACATGTTCTTTTCTTCAGACTCACAAAGTAGAATGTGAGGCACACAGACTAATATTTTGTATTGCTGGCCCCAAGAATGTGTAAACAGTCCAGCACTTAGGTACACACTCATGTCAGGCATCTGTGCATAAGCATAAATAAGTCCCCTATACAAACATCTTCAAGGACAAAGGACATTAGAGGAGGTTCTGGCTGGAATTGCCATCCATGCTGCATGCCGGTTGTTGGTCAACCTCAGCCTCATGTCTCCACGGATCCTGATCTGGAGACTGGCGGCCTGACCTTTTACCAAGGTAACAGGGGTAGGGTGTGCTTCGGATGGACACTGTACAGACAGATTTGGCTTACATCGCTATGCTCTCACTTAGGGGCTAGATATTAGCCTTTTAGGTAGGAATTGTATGCTCATGTCATGACAATATATTGGGGTTGTTTATATTTACATCTCTAATTTTCACAATCCTGATTTTGCTACCCCTCATTAACCTAATCATTGCAGCTCATGCATTTTTATCATAGATTGCAGCCTTTTCAATAAATAAATTGAAAACTGTCCTGCATCCTTTTTCTTGCCTCTGTGTGTGTAAGAGACTGGTATGCGGAGAGAAAAGGGTAAGGCTTGTTTTATCACAATTTTCCCTGAGGAGTTTTCAGAGTTCCATGCAAGGCAGCCACAAATCACCTTTAACGGTTGGGTTTTAGTGAGGCGCTGCTAGAGAACCAGGAGGGTTGGGCTGACTGCTGCAAAGTGGTGTGGGAGTGACTCAGTCACTTTCCACACAGAGGTGCTGCCGCCCCAAATCCAACCGTCTCGTTGACGTACAAAAGCCCTTATGACACTGGTTAATCTCAACTATGCCCAAGGTCCTTCAGTCTTTGACTCAGGGATTTCTACCCTGATGAGTTGGCAAGCCTTGCTTCTTAAACCAAAATGTAACTGCAATCCCTACTCCACCACACAGAACACAAATATGAACAGCAAGAGAGATGGCCAGGTAAATGCTCAGATGGGTGGATGGATGGATGGATGATCAGACTGATGGGCAGTACCAAGGACTTTCATTAACAGACAGCCCGATAAAGAGATAGATAGATGAATGAACAGGCAGACAGGAGGTTGACAAAGATTATCAGATAGAGAGTAACATTCATGGATGAACAGGCATGTAGATGTCTCTAGTAGTTATGGAATCCCAGAAATATATTTAACTCCATGGAAACAGTTGGGTGAGGCAGCCTCTACATTTGAACAACCTACTTTGATTCAGTATTTTAAGACAAAGTGGCTAAGTGAAAAGATTAAGGGGCTTATTCTAACTTTGGAGGAGGTGTTAATCCGTCCCAAAAGTGACGGAAAAGTGACGGATTTACCACCAGCCGTATTACGAGTCCATTATATCCTATGGAACTCGTAATACGGCTGGTGGTATATCCGTCACTTTACCGTCACTTTTGGGACGGATTAACACTCCTCCAAAGTTAGAATAACCCCCTAAGTGATTTTCCTAGAATAATGGGATTTTGAGCTGTGGCCAGGACTCAAACATGGTTCCCCAATTATAACCTCAGCTCAGACCATTATGCAGCATTTCCTCCCCTTTGATTGTATGCCACCCTTTTGTCTTTCTCCCATCACCCATCACCAACCAAAAGGAAGGCACTCAGTGAACAGGGAGCAATGTAAAGTGTTTCTGAGCTGCAGTATGGATTCCATGATCATTAGTTCTAGTACCTAACTTGCATATGTAAACATTTTGCAAATTTTTTGAAGTGCGCCTTATTAACAACATGCAGAATATGGATCTACACTCAAATTCACATGTCTACATTATGTAATGTTATTGATTTTGAAATGAATATGCTATAACCTATTAAAGTACCTTCTCCTTGTTGTCCTATCTAGGCCTCTGCTAGGCTTGATGCCATCTTGTTTAAAATGGATGTCTCACATCGCACATTCAGGGGCAGATTTATCATTCTTTCACACAGCGCAACGCAGGATTGTTTTTTTGGCAGGAAGGAAGACCTTCTCACATAAAAATAACACTCAGAGACATTTTCCTCTTTCTCTGTGTACTGTAGAATACAGCACGCGTGAAGGACAAAAAACGAGGAGAAATAAAGATATTTCTCCTTGTTGCACCTACCTTGGGGAGGAGTAGCATTTTGACGCATTCCCAGGTCTATGACAAATGATAAATCTGGGAATGTGCCAAAATCCGTGGGTGGATGGGTGGAAACACCCACGATCCACCCATGTAAAGCCTACCTGCCACAGAGTAACACAAAGTAGTGATTTGCACTGTCTTGAGATACTCAAGATTTAATAAGCCATGCAGGACCACACAAGGAGAGTTTGCATGGCTTGATAGATCTCACTTAGGTTTAGCATCACCCTAGCTCTCTCTTGTGTGGTGCAAGGGTGACACAAAATCTTGATAAATATGGGCCTCAGTGTTTGTTGTTTCTGCTGCACACAGTTAAACAACATCTTGCTTATTTATTTCTTAACTGTGTTACTGTCAAAGAAGACTTTATTGCATTCCACCTGCTCACAGTATTGAATTTATTCACTATAGTTCACTGCTCTTTTGTAACTAATTTGTTCTGACGCCCCCCCCCAGATAACATCAACCTTATTTGACTGGATTTAGGAGATGTGGCTTTGCACCTTTTCCTGGGACACATTTCATCGTGAAATTGAGGTTTAAAACAACCCTCGATCCATTCACTTGTGGGTGTGTTATTGAGGTGCACTTTGAAGTTTCAATTTTTAAGCATCCATATATACTATAAAGCTCAGAGAACAGGCTTGGCCTTGTTGTAACCTTTGCCCCTCACTGACATTGCTTCTGAGGGTCAAATGCCTATATGCCTTCCTACACCTCCAAGAATCTTCGTGCCCGGATGATGAACCACTGAACCAGATTAGCTAACATCTTTGCATTGATCGATGTCCAGGTATCAAGGAAAAAACAAACCTTAGGTCTAATCTGGGAGACCAAACATCAATTCCTGGTCCTACAACTTTTAATGAAAACCTCTTTGATGCTTGATTTTACTATGTGATAATATTGTTTTTCTTCCCCATATTTGCATGATTTATACTCTTTTTTTAAATTATTCCTAGCCATGACAACCAGTGAGTGATAACACACAACATTATTACTGTTCTGAAAGAACTCTTGCAGTTCTCATTTACCTGTGAACAGAACAGGATTCACAAATGGTGTAGGCTAGGCATATTGAATCCCAAATGTCAATGTGACAGAATATCCTTCCCATCATACCAAGGGACAAAATATCAAAAGGTAAGCTTCTATATCTATATCTGTACCTATATAACTCTTTAGTTATATAAATAAATATATATATATATCAAACGGCTGCACCAAGTCAAAGAAGCAAATCCAAAGGCAGCAGAAAAACACAAATCTCAACCATTGCAGTGAATCCGCTTTATTCATAATACACAGCACAACGCTGTCTCCCCAAAAAGAATGTCTACGCGTTTCGGCTACCGCCTTCTACTGGACTTCGGCGGACATCTTTTTCCCAACAATAAATGCTATCTAAGTCCTTCATTCATTGTAGTGACACACTAGTACAGATACTGTGGCGGCCATTTTAGAACATATATATTTACATGGGTAAATCATACAAATAATAGGTCAAATTGATTATGTATCCACGTAAATTGAGAAAGATGACATTTATCGCTAGTACTAAGACACTAAAATCACTTATAGAGTTTATATGAATATGATCATAGACATTCAAATCTAATGAGATCAAACCATACATGGTAATACATCATTATTAACAGGGACAGCTGTTCAGCCCTTAAACTCCATATATTCAAAAATTATACTAGATGATCCATCTATCATATAAAGTGCATGTGCTTAGTTTTTCTACAAACATAGATAAATAACAATACTAGAGCACACTATTCAATAGCAGCAATATATCAAACAAATTTCTCAAAGGTTAAAAAATCAACAGTGGATGTCCATTACACTAAACCAGATGGCTAAACATTAGAATAGTAGAATGCGGCCACAGTATAAAAATAGTTATTATAAAAGTGCTACCCCAAATACCATTATCCTAAAAACGTAAGTAACAAATTATAATATGATATATATACTAATCAAAAAATTTCAAATTTGTCAATTATTTCAAATTTATCACATTTTCTCAACATTTTTCAAATTATTCACATTTTTCAAATTATTCAAAAAAATGTAAAAAAAATGTCTTCAAATTTTTCACGTTTATCAGCAGGAACATCTATATACAGAAATCAAAATGAAATTCATCAAAGACTTCTACACTATGGTGGTCATTACAACCCTGGCGGACGGTGTTAAAGCGGCGGTAAGACCGTCAACAGGCCGGCGGTAAACAAATTGGAACTACAACCGTGGTGGAAATCGTCAACAAAGAGAGCCACTTTAACACTCCGACCGCCAAGGCGGTACAGACAAACAGCTTGGAGGTCACCGCCAACAGACAGGGGGAAGACAAAGTATCGCCCACAGTATCACAACCTACCAATCCGCCACCTTTTCCGGGGTGGATTCACCGCGGACAAAAACACGGCAGAAACAGGACTTCGAAGCGAAAACCCTCACCTCTACACACCCCACGAGGAATCCGGACGCCATGGAACCCGAGCTGCACATCCTGCCAGCCCTCATCTTCTTGCTCCTCTAACAGGAGCACGAACGCCGGCGGCGAAGACAACGGTGAGTACTGCACCTACGACACAGGGGAGGGGGAGGGAAAAAACAGGGACACACACAAGCAACACCCCCACCCCCACCCTCACCCACTGCAACACACACACTAATTCATATTTATACATTATAGTCACACCCCCCAAACCCCCCCGAAGAATGCAAAGACAAAAGGAAATGAGTGTAACCATTGTAGTATATTAAAATCAAGTACACAAAAATATTTATATACACCAAGCTTAGTAGTCCAGGTAGTGCTCCAATGAAGTCCGTGGAACACTGGGGCCCAAAATGCATGGGCGAGGCCCACACAAGATCCCCGACCATGACGGAGAGAACACTGCAGGGGCATCAGAGAGCACGAAAACAGGCACCTCAGGGGGAGGGAAAGGGGGGGCATCTCAGCCGGTTGAGTGCACAACGCCAAATCCACGAGAGGGCCACATGCCCACTGTTCAATCCTGGGGAGTGCAAAGCCACAGTCTCTCAAGTCTATACAGGGGGTGGGTTGCCCACTGTTCCATCCTGGGGAGTGCAAAGCCACAGTCTCTCAAGTCTATACAGTGGGTGGGTTGCCCACTGTTCCATCCTGGGGAGTGCAAAGCCACAGTCTCTCAAATGGATGACAGTCTCCACTGGTTCTGGAGGGGGCATGGGGACCAGAGTGCTTCATCCTGCTAAGGACAGAGGTAGTGGATGACAGTCTCCACTGGTTCTGGAGGGGGCATG
Organism: Pleurodeles waltl; assembly: GCF_031143425.1. Classification (NCBI taxonomy): domain Eukaryota; kingdom Metazoa; phylum Chordata; class Amphibia; order Caudata; family Salamandridae; genus Pleurodeles; species Pleurodeles waltl. Next base: position 668,400,191 of record NC_090444.1, read on the forward strand.
GTGCCCAGAGTGCTTCATCCTGCTAAGGACAGAGGTAGTGGATGTATCTCTCCACTGGTTCTGGAGAGGGCTCTAAACCCAGAGTGCTTCATCCTGCTCGTGACGGACTCAGTAGCATCAGTGCCCTTGGCGCTCATGGGCCAGCGGTGCTTTTGGCGGCGGTGCCCTGTTCAGCGGTGGTCCTCCCTGTCCCAGCGGGGCTTGTGCTGGCAGTCCTATCTAGCCCAGTGGGGCTTGTGCTGGCGGTCCTCTCTGTCCCAACGGGGCTTGTGCTGGCGGTCCTCTCTGTCCCAACGGGGCTTGTGCTGGCGGTCCTCTCTAGCCCAGCGGGGCTTGTGCTGGCAGTCCTCTCTAGCCCAGCGGGGCTTGTGCTGGCGGTCCTCTCTAGCCCAGCGGGTCTTGTGCTGGCGGTCCTCTCTGTCCCAGCGGGGCTTCTCTAGCCCAGCGGGGCTTGTGCTGGCGGTCCTCTCTGTCCCAGCGGGGCTTGTGCTGGCGGTCCTCTCTGTTCCAGCGGGGCTTTTGCTGGCGGTCCTCTCTGTCCCAGCAGGGCTTGTGCTGGCTGTCCTCTCTGTCCCAGCGGGGCTTGTGCTGGCGGTCCTCTCTGTCCCAGCGGGGCTTGTGCTGGCGGTCCTCTGTAGCCCAGCGGGGCTTGTGCTGGCGGTCCTCCCTGTCTCAGCAGGGCTTGTGCTGGCGGTCCTCTTTGTCTCAGCGGGACTTGTGCTGGTGGTCCTCTCTAGCCCAGTGGGGCTTGTGCTGGCGGTCCTCTCTAGCCCAGCTGGGCTTGTGCTGGCGGTCCTCTCTGTCCCAGCGGGGCTTGTGCTGGCAGTCCTCTCTAGCCCAGCGGGGCTTGTGCTGGCGGTCCTCTCTGTCCCAGCGAGTCTTGTGCTGGCGGTCCTCTCTGTTCCAGCGGGGCTTGTGCTGGTGGTCCTCTCTGTCCCAGCGGGGCTTGTGCTGGCGGTCCTCTCTAGCCCAGCGGGGCTTGTGCTGGCGGACCTCTCTGTCCCAGCGGGGCTTGTGCTGGCGGTCCCCTCTAGCCCAGCGGGGCTTGTGCTGGCGGTGGCCTCCTGGGCAGCAGGGCAGGTGCTGGCGGTGGCCTCCTGGGCAGCGGGGATGATGGCGGTGGCCTCCTGGGCAGCGGGGATGATGGGGGTGGCCTCCTGGGCAGCAGGGATTGTGGCGGTCTCCTCCGCCGTGCTGCTCTTCCCAGACTTGCTGGGTTTCTTGTGGCCCTTCCCCACCTTGGAAGGTGTCGCAGCTGACGCCACACTCCCACCGGGACCCCTGGGAGGAGGGGAACACAGTGGAGGCAGTGGATGTTGGTGTGTCTGCATGTGTGTGATGCTTGCGTGAGTGCCTGTGGGATGTGTGGTGCTAATGTTTGCCTGAGCTTCCCTTGTATGTTGACGTGTGTGCATGCTGGTCTGAAGGTGTGCTTGGGATAGGCTGGGGTACAGGGAATTGGGTCTGGGTGGAGGAAGTTGGAGGGGGGAGGCTAGACACATGGACAATGGCTGCCATCAGTGCTGAGGCCAGAGTCTGAAAAGCTCACTGAAGGGCCGCCTGACCAGAATGAATGCCCTCCAGGAGTGCATTGGTTTGTTGCAACTGCCTTTCAACACCATGGATGGCATTCAAAATGGTAGACTTCCCAACAGTGAGGGACCTGAGGAGGTCAATGGCCTCCTCACTGAGGGCAGCAGGGGTGACTGGGGCAGAGCCTGAGGTGCCTGGGGCGAAGGTGATGCCCACCCTCCTGGGTGAGCGGGCACGGGGCAAAGGCTGAATGGCTGCTGGGAGGGCGGTGCTGGTAGGGTGGGTGGAGGCTTTACCTGTAGATGCGGGGGGCACAGATGTTGCCGCCACCACAAGGGAGCTCCCATCAGAGGACGAGTCCGTGTCGCTGGTGTCAGCTCCTGTCCCCACCGTGGAGCTAACCTCGCCCTCTGTCCCACTGGTGAACTCTGAGTCCGTTGTCTCGCCCTCCAGGGCCATGTGGGATGCAGCTCCCTCGTGCTCCGGTGCCACTGCTCCTCTGCCTGATGATGATTATGCACACAAGAACAGGGAGATCACAAAAGGGGGGGGGGACAACAGAAGAAAGACATGTTCAGTGCATGCATTACCGCTACCGTTGGCGGACACGACAGACACAGAAGCCCCCTGCACTACGCCGCGCTCTTGGGCTCCACTTTTCAATTCCTAGGAAATGGCCTACAAGGCTATGGACGACATCGGCACACATGGATGACACAGGGGCATGACTAGGTGTACTTGGCACTCTACAGAGGTGGGGTGGGGTGCCACATGGCCTGCCTTATGGAGGGACCTTGCCTACTAAACTCGCTCTGGCCTAGGGAAACCCACAGCCCACCTCCCCACCCAGACACCTCCACTACATGCAAAATCAGCAGGCTGAGAGTATACTCACCCCCTTGTGGCTGCTGTGATGCCCTCAAGCACCCATCCAACTCCAGGTACGCCACCGCCAGGATCCTGAACATCAGGGGGTTATGGTGCAACGGGCACCCCTCCCACGTTGGGAGGCCATCCCCAGCTGAGCCTCCGCCATCTTCTTGCTCCAGAGGTGAATGTCCTCCCATCTTTTCTGGCAGTGGGTGCTCTGTCTGTGGTAGACCCCCAGGGTCCGGACGTCCTTGGCGATGGCACGCCAAATATCTTTTTTCTGGTGGGCGCTGACCTACATGAATTGTACAGGGGGAAGAGAAACTTATTACCAACTGCACCGTCACAGTCATTGGCCCCCATCCCTACCCTTGCCATGTGGTACATGCACTCACCGTCGTTTAATGCACGCCGCAATCTCCCCCTCATCTTACATCCACCCCACTCCACACAGGCATAGCCCATACAGCATGCTCCCAGTTTACTTACCTGTTTGTCTGGAGGACCGTAGAGTAGCGTGTACTGGGGGAGGACCCCGTCCACGAGTTTCTCCAACTCCTCCGATCTGAAGGCAGGGGCCCTTTCCCCAGACACTCGAGGTCAGAGGTCAGAGCAGCACTTGCAGTGTAAGTCCTCTCCTGTCGAGGATCAGGTATCGAGTGATTGAACAGATAGAAAATGGCGGTCACGTCCGCGGCGGTGCGTACCGTCACCGCCGGCGTACATCGTCATTGGCTCCTGGGACATATAGGGTCTAATGTTAACCAATGCAGCATTGCGCCGCGGTCTTCGACACCTACCGCGACGGTGTACAACGCTCAGCGCAGTTACCTCACATCCCATTGTCCCACTTTACAGGTCAGGCAGCTGCCATTTCAGGATCCCACATGGCTTAATTTTTTACTGCGTCACACATACCTATGCCTCGACTCAACACACATACAGGCCACTTTTCGGATTAGGATTCGTGTTCTGTGTAAGCTGTGGGTACGTACCTCTGAGTTGGTTGACTCTGTTCTCGCTTTTGTCCTTCATAGGCACCGTCTGCTGGGACATGTGAGGAGATGGCGGCATCCCCCGGTGTACAGACCGCTGGTGGACCTGTCGACAATGGAGGAAAGACATGTGATCATCACATACAGGCTTGACCGTGCCACAATCCAGGAACTGTGTACCCAGCTGGAGCCAGACCTGATGTCACCTATCCGCCATCCCACAGGAATCCCCTCTCAAGTGCAGGTGCTGTCAGTGCTCCATTTCCTTGCAAGTGGGTCATTTCAAACAGCAGTGGCCATAGCATCAGGGATGTCCCAGCCTATGTTTTCCAACGTGTTGTCCAGAGTGTTGTCTGCCCTGCTGGAACACATGCAGAGCTACATCGTCTTCCCTCAGGTGGAGGATTTGCCTACAGTGAAAGGTGATTTCTTTGCCCTGGGACATATCCCCAACATCATAGGTGCCATTGATGAGACACATGTGGCTTTGGTACCCCTCTGCAGGAGTGAACAGGTGTACAGAAACCGGAAGAGTTATCACTACATGAATGTGCAGATGGTGTGTTTGGCAGACCAGTACATCTCCCATGTGAACGCCAAGTTCCCTGGCTCAGTGCATGACGCCTACATCCTGCGGAATAGCAGCATCCCTTATGTGATGGGTCAACTCCAGAGGCACCGTGTGTGGCTATTAGGTGAGCACCTGGAAGCAAGACAGTGGGAATGGTTGTCTGGGTCTGGGGTTATCCCTACAGGTTAGTGTGTGTCTAACAGTTGTCCCTCGCCATTTGCAGGGGACTCTGGTTACCCCAACCTGTCATGGCTACTGACCCCAGTGAGGAATCCCAGGACAAGGGCAGAGGAACGCTACAATGAGGCCCATGGGCGAACACATCGGATAATAGAGCGGACCTTTGGGCTCCTGAAGGCCAGGTTCAGGTGCCTCCATATGACAGGTGGATCCCTATTCTACTCACCAAAGAAGGTGTGCCAGATCATCGTGGCCTGCTGTATGCTTCACAACTTAGGGGGTCATTCTGACCTCGGCGGTAAAAGGCCCTTACCGCCGCTCAGAACTCCGCCATACTACCGCCGCGGCCGCGGTAAACCGCCACGGTCATTCTGACCACCAACTGTGAATCCGCCAAAAACCCGACATCCAAGGAAGGCCGCCTCATCAGCGGGCCGCGGAAAACTGGAGATGACCAAACCTCCACCGCCACGCCAACACAAACACGCCCATGCCATTCTGACCCACGAATCCACGCGGCGGTCTTTCAACCGCGGTATTCCATTGGCGGTACACACCGCCGCGCTCAAAATACACACACAGCTCCAAAACACAGCCACATTGGACAATTTGAAATACACACACCTGACACACATACAAACAACACTCCCACACATCCAATCAAGTATAAAACACACACCCACATCACCCACAAACCCCTACGACCGAAGATCAGAGACGAAGGAGAGAGAGACACATCACAGAATAGAGAGCTACATCACACAGAGGCACACTACACCATCACACACACCACATAGAAGCACAAAGCACCACACACCAACACACTCTTCACCATATACACCACCCCACACCTCATCCACACCACCCCATGGCACCCCAAAGGCACCCATGCTTTTCGGACCAAGAACTCCGGGTCATGGTGGAGGAAATCATAAGAGTCGAACCCCAGCTCTTCGGCTCACAGGTGCAGCACACCACTATAGCCAGGAAGGCGGAGCTATGGCAGCGGATCGTGGACAGGGTAAACGCGGTGGGACAGCATCCCAGAAATCGAGACGACATCCGCAAACGCTGGAACGACTTACGGGGAAAGGTGCGCTCGATGGTCTCGCGACACAACATCGCAGTGCAGAAGACTGGCGGGGGACCCCCACCCACTCCACCCGAATTCACAGCATGGGAGCAAGAGGTACTAAACATCCTGCATCCTGATGGCCTCGCTGGAGTACACGGAGGAATGGACTCTGGTAAGTACAATCTCAACTACTTCACCCCCCCCCAGCATGCTAACCCCCACCACCACCCTCACCCCCAACCCCCCATCACACATCCTCCCTGAGAATGTCTCTCCAGCACAACCCACCCAACACCAACCCCTGCATGCCACCACAAACTATGGACACCCATCACCTAAGCATGACCACTGCACATACCCCCCCCCAAACACCCCCACAACACCTCCCCCAAGGGAATGACAGCACTGGGGGACAAGGGCACCCATAAATCACAATAGCACACACAGAAACAATAACCATACTCTCTTACCCCATGCAGGACCCGAACGCCAACACACCGGCCAGGAGGATCCAGAAATGTCCATCTCCCCCCCGGAAGAGGCCCCCAGTGATGACAGCAGCTCTGTCAACCTGGAACCTGATGACCAGCCCGGACCATCGGGGACCTCTGGACAGTCGGTTCCCCACACACAGGCCACAGCAGACCCAACCCCCTCTGGGAACAACAGCACAGCTCCCACCCAGCAGGCCCATGCCTCTGTCTCTAGGACAGGTCAATCAGCGGTGTGTCTGCCACTACAGGGCACCCAGGCTAACCCACCACCCCAACAACAACAGGGACCTGGGGGCAGTGGTAGTGGGCATACCGTCCAGGGGACAGAGGCCGGGGGAAACAGGGCAACTCGGAGGGCTGCTGTGCGACAGGGGGGGGAGGAGAGGCCCAGGGAACCCACTCTCCAAGAGGCCCTCACGACCATCATGGCAGCCTACCACCACTCCCAAGAGACGATGGCGACGGTACTGGCCAGGTTCCAGGAGATCCAGGCACAGCAGGAGGAACGCTACATGGGGTTCACCAATCATCTCACCAACATCTCTACCGCTATGGGGAGCATAGTCCAGGCCCTCAACCGGATAGAAGACACGTTGCGGGACCATGTGGCACCACACAGGGCCCCTGTCACTAGCGCGGACCAGGAACAGCCTACCACCTCCGCCGGCGCTAGTGGACAGGAGGCCCCACCACAACGACAGGCCACCAGAACCCCACCTCCTGCTGAAGAACAACCACCCCGCAAGAGGAGCCTGAGATCCAAAAAAAAGACAGAGTAGATTGTCAAGACCCCCGCCAGCATGAGATACCCCCTGAAGTCATCCCACTGTCCCACATTGCCACCCTGTCCAACCTTGAACTGCCCCTGCTCCATCCTTCCACAGGCATATGGACAATGCACCTGTGAGACTGAGAACTGGACTCTGCCATGGACATTACTCCACCCCCACCCATCACCGTGTTAATATCATGTACCATTATCTAGCACCAAAAATAAATCACTCAATGCACTGAAATCATGCTGGAGTCAGGCTGTATTATTTACAAATGTATAACACATTACCGATCAGTTATGTTCTGTTAACTTTGTGCTGAACACATACCGAGATCAATAAGCATTAGTCCATGTGCTAACCAAGCAGAAGTCACGCAGTGGGTCATACAGCACTGAAAAGGGAAGGGAAAATCAAACATCAGTTTTAAAGAACTGGGGGGTCATAGACAAAGTTGAGAAGCTGGAGGCTTTCAGGAAAATTAAAATGGCGTGTGTGATTCTTACCTGTGTGCTACTGAAAATACTGTTGGATAACTCTGTCCCTGTTGTCTGTGTCTTCCTCTGAGTCTTCCTCCTCTTCACTCTCCACAGGCTCCACAGCTGCTTCAACACCACCATCTGGACCATCCTCCTGCAGGAAAGGCACCTGACGTCGCAATGCCAGATTGTGAAGCATACAGCAGGCCACGATGATCTGGCACACCTTCTTTGGTGAGTACATCAGGGATCCCCCTGTCAAATGCAGGCACCTAAACCTGGCCTTCAGGAGGCCAAAGGTCCTTTCTATGATCCTCCTAGTTCGCCCATGGGCCTCAGTGTACCGTTCCTCAGCCCTGGTCCGGGGATTCTTCACTGGGGTCAATAGCCAAGGCAGGTTGGGGTAACCAGAGTCACCTATTAGCCACACACGTTGTCTCTGTAGCTGTTCCATCACATAAGGGATGCTGCTATTACGCATCACATACGCGTCATGCACTGAACCAGGGAACATGGCATTCACATGGGAGATGTACTGGTCAGCCAAACAGACCACCTGGACGTTCATAGAATGGTAACTTTTCCTGTTTCTGTACACCTGCTCATCGTCTTTTGGGGGTACTAAAGCCACATGGGTCCCATCAATGGCACCAATTATGTTGGGAATATGTCCAAGGGCATAAAAATCACCCTTCACAGTGGGCAAATCAACCTCCTCAGGGAATATAATGTAACTCCGCATGTGTTTCGTCAGGGCAGACAACACTCTAGACAGAACTTTTGAAAACATTGGCTGAGACATTCCAGATGACATGGCCACTGTTGTCTGGAATGAGCCACTTGCAAGAAAATGGAGGACTGACAGCACCTGCACCAGAGGGGGAATTCCTGTGGGTTGGCGGATGGGGGACATCAGGGCTGGCTCCAGCTGGGCACACAGTTCATGGATAGTGGCACGGTCAAGTCGGTATCGTAGTATGATGTGGCGTTCTTCCATTGTCGACAGGTCCACCAGCGGTCGGTACACGCGAGGATTCATCCTTCTCCTCGCAAGTCCCAGCGGACGGTGCCTAGGAATGACAACATGGAGCACAGAGTCAAGCTAATCACTGGTACGTTCACACAGCTTGCATAGCACACGGTTATCTATGTATTGAAAGGCGTGTATGTGTGGCAATGCAAGGCCTAGGCCTGTGTGTCGCAGTAGAAATTATGCCATGTGGGCCCTTGAAATGGCGGCTGCCTGACCTGTGAAGTGGGACAATGGGATGTGAGGTCACTGCGCTGGCGGAGCACACCGTGGCGGTAGGCGGTCGAAGACCGCTATACGGAGACGCATTGGATAACATTGAAGCCTAGGGGTTTCAGGAGCCAATGACGATGTGCGCCGGCGGTCGCGGTACGCACCGCTGCGGTACGCACCGCCGCGGGCGTGACCGCCATTTTATATCTGCTTAATCACTCGAGACCTGATCATCCACAGGAGAGGACCTATACTGCAAGTGCTGCTGTGAACTCGGTCTGGAAGAGACAATGGCTGCTGCGACTGGGGAAAGGGCCCCTGCCTTCACGTCTGAAGAGTTGGAGAAGCTCGTGGATGGGGTCCTCCCCCAGTATGCGTTACTCTACGGTCCTCCAGACCAACAGGTGAGTACACTGGGTGCACATGGAATGGGCGATGCCTGTGTGGAGTGGGGTGGATGTAAGTTGGTGGGGTGGGGGGCGAATGAGGAGTGCAACGCACGACAGATGAGAGCATGTGCTATATTGCAAGGTTGGGGAGGGGGGGCCAATCACATCTAACATGCAGTAAGTTGATTAATGTTTCCTTCCCACCCTGTACATGTCACATAGGTCAGCGCCCATCAGAAAGTCGAGATTTGGCGTGCCATCGCCAAGGAAGTCCGGGCCCTGGGGGTCCACGTCAGACGGGGCACCCACTGCCGCAAGAGGTGGGAGGACATCCGCCGCGGAACCAGGAAGACCGCCGAGTCACTGCTGGGGATGGCCTCCCAACCTAGGAGGGGTGCCAGTCGTACCCTGACCCCCCTGATGTCCCGGATCCTGGCGGTGGCCTACCCTGATTTGGATGGGCGCTTGAGAGCATCACAGCAGACACAAGGGGGTGAGTATCAGCACATTCTGCTATCTTTCTGCGCAGTGGAGGCGTCTGGGTGGGGGAGGAGGGTTGTGGGTGACATTAGGCCAGGGCGCTTTCTGTAGTGTAGTCCTCTCCCTTAGGCATGGCCCTGTGCTCCCGGCCCCCACCTCTGTAGGGTGACAAGTACAGCTATAGATGGTCCAGCCTCACACATGTGCGCGTCTGTCGTCTCTTGACCTGTTGTCCTAGTCAGAAGTACTGAGTAGTGTACCCCGAATGCGCGCCTTAGTGCATGCGGCTCCTGTGTCTGTCCTCTCCGCCAACGGTGTTGACATTGCATGCACTCAACCAGGTCTTCTTTTTCTCCCCCCACCCTTCTTCTTCATCTTCTTGTGCATGTGTGCATTAGCATCATCAGGCGGAGGAGATTTGGCATCGGAGCACGAGGGAGCTGCAAGCCACAAGGCCCCGGTGGGCCCAGGAACAGACACCGAGTGGACCAGTGAGCCGGAGGGCGAGGGGAGCACCACAACGGGGACCGGTGGTGACACCAGCGATAGCGACACGTCCTCGGATGGGAGCTCCCTAGCGGTGGCGGCAACATCCGTGCCCCCCGCCTCTACAGGTACAGCCGCCACCCAGCGCACCAGCCCCACCCTCCCTGCAGCCCCTCAGCCTACGCTTCGTGTCCGCTCGCCCAGGAAGGCGGGCGTCTCCTTCGCCCCAGGCACCTCAGCCCCTGCCCCTGTCACCCCTGCTGCCCTCAGTGCGGAGCTCATTGACCTTGTGAGGATGCTCATTGTTGGGCAGACTACCCTTTTGAATGCCATCCAGGGGGTAGAAAGGGAGGTGCATCGGAGCAATGCCTACCTGGAGGGCATTCATTCGGGTCAGGCTGCCCATCAACGATCGTTCACTGCTCTGGCCTCAGCACTGACGGCAGCCATTGTCCCTGTTTCCAGCCTCCCTCTTCTGACTGCCTCCACCCTGTCTCTGTCTCCTGTTCCTCAGCCTATCCCATCCACACCATCTGACCAGCCTGCACACACCTCAACACCCAAGGGCAGCTCATCCAGACACAAGCACCACAGATCCCACAAACACTCACCCAAGCAACACCCAGATGCAGACATTCCAACAGTCACTACCACCCCTGTGTCCCCCTCCTCCTCGTCTCCCTCCTCCCTCCCTGTGATGTCTACACTCACACCTGCATGCACACCAACATCAGCCAGTGCTTCCATCACCACCACACCCTCCTGTACAGTCCGCACGCGTGCAGTCACCACCCCCACTGCCATTTACACGTCCCCTGTGTCCTCTCCCACTGTGTCTGTCACCCCCTCTTCCAAGACACACAAACGCAGGCAGCCACCCACCCAACAGACATCCACCTCACGACAGCCTACAGCACCAGCCCCTTCACCCAATGACAGCACACCTGACTCTCCTACAACCACATCCTCTTCCTCCACTCCCATCACCACTTCTCCTACCCTTTAGCTTGGCCCTAAAAAACTTTTCCTGGCTAATCTTGACCTCTTTCCCTCCGATGACCTACCCCCTCCATCTGCAAAGAGTCCCAAGAGCACCACAGCCACCACCAGCCCAGCTTCGGGTGTCACTGTTGTGCATGGGTTCTGGAGTCCACCCTTTGCCAGCAGTGACACCTCCATCAGCAGCAAGGACACATCCAGCCCCCCCCCCCGGCAAGAGGACCAGGAAACACAAGGGCCGCCGTGCGAGGACTGACACGGCTGCCCCCAAGGAGCAGAGTTCGCCCACTTCACCAGCCACAACATCTAGGGGAGGCAAGGGCCCGAGAGCCCCATCTAAGGAGCGTAAGGGCAGCAGGGCGGAGAAGTCAGCCAGCAGGAGCGCGGAGCAGGTGGGCCCCACATGCCACATCCCAGCTGTAAAGGAGGACACCAAAGGGCCCAGGACTCCGTCACCGAAGGGTCCAGAAACATCACGGTCGGAGGGCGACTGAGCAGGGAGTCCAGCCCAGGTCTGAACAGGGCCCGCCGTGCAGAAGAGCACCGCTGAACAGGGCCCGCCGTGCAGAAGAGCACCGCTGAACAGGGCCCCGCCGTGCAGAAGAGCACCGCTGAACAGGGCCTGCTGTGCAGAAGAGCACCGCTGAACAGGGCCCGCCGTGCAAAAGAGCACCGCTGAACAGGGCCCGCCGTGCAGAAGAGCACCGCTGAACAGGGCCCGCCGTGCAGAAGAGCACCGCTGAACAGGGCCCGCCGTGCAGAAGAGCACCGCTGAACAGGGCCCTGCCGTCTCAAGCACCGCTCCGCTGGGCCCCGCCGTCTCAAGCACCGCTCCGCTGGGCCTCGCCGTCTCAAGCACCGCTCCGCTGGGCCCCGCCATCTCAAGCACCGCTCCGCTGGGCCTCGCCGTCTCAAGCACCGCTCCGCTGGGCCCCGCCGTCTCAAGCACCGCTCCGCTGGGCCCTTCCTGTCAAGCACCGCTCCGCTGGGCCCCGCCGTCTCAAGCACCGCTCCGCTGGGCCCTTCCTGTCAAGCACCGCTCCGCTGGGCCTCGCCGTCTCAAGCACCGCTCCGCTGGGCCCCGCCGTCTCAAGCACCGCTCCGCTGGGCCTCGCCGTCTCAAGCACCGCTCCGCTGGGCCCTTCATCTCAAGCACCGCTCCGCTGGGCCCCGCCGTCTCAAGCACCGCTCCGCTGGGCCTTTCCTGTCAAGCACCGCTCCGCTGGGCTCGCCGTCTCAAGCACCGCTCCGCTGGGCCCTTCCTGTAAAGCACCGCTCCGCTGGGCCCCGCCGTCTCAAGCACCGCTCCGCTGGGCCCTTCCTGTTAAGCACCGCTCCGCTGGGCCCCGCCGTCTCAAGCACCGCTCCGCTGGGCCCTTCCTGTCAAGCACCGCTCCGCTGGGCCCCGCCGTCTCAAGCACCGCTCCGCTGGGCCCCGCCGTCTCAAGCACCGCTCCGCTGGGCCTCGCCGTCTCAAGCACCGCTCCGCTGGGCCCTTCATCTCAAGCACCGCTCCGCTGGGCCCTGCCGTCTCAAGCACCGCTCCGCTGGGCCCCGCCGTCTCAAGCACCGCTCCGCTGGGCCCTTCCTGTCAAGCACCGCTCCGCTGGGCCCCGCCGTCTCAAGCACCGCTCCGCTGGGCCCTTCCTGCCAAGCACGGCTCCGCTGGGCCTCGCCGTCTCAAGCACCGCTCCGCTGGGCCCTTCATCTCAAGCACCGCTCCGCTGGGCCCCGCCGTCTCAAGCACCGCTCCGCTGGGCCCTTCCTGTCAAGCACCGCTCCGCTGGGCCCTTCCTGTCAAGCACTGTTTATGGTTCACTGTGCCCACCATGCCACCTCCTTGACCAGTGGAGACTGTCATCCACCTGATGGACTGTGGCTTTGCACTCCCCAGGATGGCAGAGTGGGCAACCCACCCACTGTAGAGACTTGAGAGACTGTAGCTTTGCACTCCCCAGGATTGCACAGTGGGCAACCCACCCACTGTAGAGACTTGAGAGACTGTGGCTTTGCACTCCCCAGGATGGCACAGTGGGCAACCCACCCACTGTAGAGACTTGAGAGACTGTGGCTTTGCACTCCCCAGGATGGCAGAGTGGGCAACCCACCCACTGTAGAGACTTGAGAGACTGTGGCTTTGCACTCCCCAGGATGGCACAGTGGGCAACCCACCCACTGTAGAGACTTGAGAGACTGTGGCTTTGCACTCCCCAGGATGGCACAGTGGGCAACCCACCCACTGTAGAGACTTGAGAGACTGTGGCTTTGCACTCCCCAGGATGGCACAGTGGGCATGGTGGCCCCTTCGTGGATCTGGCGTCGTGGACTCATGTGGCTGTGGTGCCCCCCCCTTCCCTTCCCCCTGAGGTGCCTGTAGTTTTTTCATCAGATGCCCCTGCAGTGTTCTCTCCAAAGGACTCAGGTCTCCTGTGTGGGCTTTGCCCTTGTGTCGCTACACTGTAGCCCACGGACTGTTCGATTTAACTTTGATGTAGAGGACTAATTGCCTCGGTTCTCCATGGCAGTGTGTATAGTATTATTTTGTTATGGATATTTTGCATAGTTGACCGATACATATCAGAGTCTATTTTTTATATAAATTTTTCTTCACAATTTAATTATGTCTTTGCATTTTTCAGGGGGGTTTGGGTGGTATCACTGTGCATTGTTGCTCTGCATTGGTGTGTACATAGTTTGGGGGGGTGGGGGTCGCATATGTGTGTGCCCGTAACCTTTCCTCCTCCCCCCTCCCATGTGTCGTAGGTGCAGTACTCACCGTTGTCGTCTGCGCCGGCGTTCGTACTCGTGGTAGATGAGAAGGTAGACGAGAGCAGGTAGGATGTTTAATTCGGGTTCCATGCTGTCCTCCGTACTCGTGGAGTGTGTTTTGGTGAGCGTTTTCCCGTCCGTAGTCTGTTTCCGCCGTGTTTTTATCGGCGGGGCTCCCGCCCTGGAAAAGGTGGTGGATTGGTGAGTTGTAATACTGTGGGCGGTACATTGTCTGCCGCCTGCCTGTTGGCGGTGACCGCCGCGCTGTTTGTCTGTACCGCCGTGGCGGTCGGAGTGTTAATGTGGCGGGCTGTGTTGGCGGTTGCCGCCAGGGTCAGAATTCCATTTTTTGGACCGCCGGCCTGTTGGCGGGTTGGCCGTCGCTTTATCACCGACCGCCAGGGTTAGAATCACCCCCTTAGCTTTGCGACGACAGGTGTCTTTTCTGCAGGAGGATGGTCCAGATGGCGGTGTTGTTGCAGCTGTGGAGCCTGTGGACAGTGAAGATGAGGAAGCAGAAGAAGAGGACCTGGACAACAGGAACTTGGTGATCCTGCAATATTTCCAGTAAGACACAGGTAAGAAGACAAACCTGCCTACTACATGTACTTTAACACTACTACCACTCTACTGTCTGTCGTTTTCACCCAGTGTATGGTCATTGAGTTGTCACTTTCCCTTACGATTTCACAGATGTGGGTCCCACTGTGTGACATCTGCTTTGATTCCTCATGAACTAGAGCTGTGTGACATCGGTATGTTGATATTACAATTGAAAGAGCTTTTTGCCACAGTTATTGCTAATACACTATTCCGAAATCACGACTGACTCCAGATTGTTTTGTGCTTCAAGGGTGTTTATTTAAGTGCTCAATATTGGAGGGGGTTGCAAAAGGGTGAGGGGTGATGGTGGAGGAATGTCTCACAGGTGCATTGCCCAAATGGGATGGACAGGGTGACACAGTGGGACAGAAGGATGACATTCAGGGTGGTCTCATTTCTTGGCGGGGGTCTTGGCATCGTTCTCTGTCTTTGTCCTGGATCTCAGGGACCATTTGCGGGGTGGTTCTCCCTCTGCAGGGGGTGGGGTGCTGGTGTGGTTGTCCTGTGGCTGTGCCTCCTGTTCACTAGCGCCGGCAGAGGTGGTGGGCAGTTCATCGTCCATGCTAGTGTCAGGGACCCGTTGTTGTGCTTCAGTGTCCCTCCTGGTGTTGAGTACTTCCTTCAGCACCCCTACGATGGTGCCCAGGGTGTAATTGATGGTTCTGAGTTCCTCCCTGAATCCCAAATACTGTTCCTCCTGCAGGCGCTGGGTCTCCTTAAACTTGGCCAGTGCCGTTGCCATCGTCTCCTGGGAATGGTGGTAGGCTCCCATGATGGAGGAGAGGGCCTCGTGGAGAGTGGGTTCCCTGGGACTGTGCTCCCCCTGTCGCACAGCAGCCCTCCAAGTTCCCCTGTGTTCCTGGGCCTCAGTCCCCTGGACCGTGTGCCCACTGCCACTGCCCCCAGGTCCCTGTTGTTGTTTGGGTGGTGGTTAGCTTGGGTTCCCTGTAGTGGTCGACACACTGCTGATTGACGTGTCCTGGGGACAGAGCTATGGGCCCGGTGGGTGGATGCTGTGCTGGTGTTTCCAGAGGGGGGAAGCTCTGTAGTGGCCTGTGACTGTGTGATGGGAACCGACTGTCCCGAGGTCCCCGATGGGCCGGGCTGGTCATCTAGATCCAGTTGGACAGAGCTGCTTTCATCACTGTGGGCCTCTTCTGTTGGTGGTGTGGACATGTGTGGACCCTCCTGTCCGGTGACGTTGGGTAGGAGTCCTGCAGGGGTATAAAAGGGTGTTTATTACATCTGTGTGTGCCATGGTGTGCAATGGGTGGATGACCGTGTACCCCAGTCCTTGCATTCTTGTGTGGGACCTTGTGTGATAATGGTTTTGGGGGTGTATGGGTATGTGCAGTGGGCATGCTTTGGTGATGGGTGTCCATGATTTGTTGTTGCATGCAGGGCTTGGTGTTGGGATGTGTGGTTTGTGATGTTGGGACATTTGTGAGGAGCTAGAGTGATGGGGGTGAGGGTGGGGGTGGGGGTATGTGATGGCATGCATGTAAGGAGGGGGATGTAATAGTTAAGATTTGACTTACCAGAGTCCATTCCACCATCTGCTCCTGTGAGGCCCTCAGGATGCAGTATAGCCAAGACCTGCTCCTCCCATGTTGTTAGTTGTGGGGGAGAAGGTGGGGGTCCGCCGCCAGTCCGCTGAACCGCAAGGTGGTTTCTTGAGATCACGGAACGCACCTTCCCCCGTAGGTCGTTCCACCTCTTCCTGATGTCATCCCGATTTCTTGGGTGCTGTCCCACTGCATTGACCCTGTCCACTATTCTTCGCCATAGCTTCATCTTCCTTGCAATGGAGGTGTGCTGCACCTGTGATACGAATAGCTGTGGCTCTACCCGGATGATTTCCTCCACCATGACCCTGAGCTCCTCGTCCGAGAACCTGGGGTGTCTTTGCCGTGCCATGGGGTGGTGTGGGTGATGTGTGGGGTGGTGTGTGGGGTGATAAATGTGCTGATATGTAGTGGTGTGTTGTGTGAGGTGCGTGGAAGTTCTGTGGGTGATGGTATTGTGTGCCTGTGGATGCTTGTTAGTTGTTTGTGGTGTCTCTCTCTGGCCTTTGTTCGTGATTTTTGGTCATAGGGGTTTGTGGGTGATGTGGGTGTGTGTTTTATATTGTAATGGGTGTGTGGGAGTGGTGTGTGTATGTGTATCAGGTGTGTGTATTTTGAATTGTCCTATGTGGCTGTGTTTTGTAAAAGTGTGTGCATTCGAGCGCGGCGGTGTGTACCGCCAATGGAATACCGCGGTTGAAAGCCGCCGCGTGGATTCGTGTGTCGTGATAGTGTGGGCGTATTTCTGTTGGCGTGACGGTGGAGATTTTGTTATCGCCAGTTTATCACTGAACTTTGGTGTGGCGGACTTCTGTGGGTGTCTGAATTTTGGCGGATTCAGTTCTGTGGGTCATAATAGCTGTGGCGGATTTCCACGGCCGTGGCGGTGTGTTGGCGGTCTTCTGCATGGTGGTAAGCATCTTTTACCGCCAATGTTGTAATGAGGGCCTATATAGTGAGGATCCATAATACAAAAGTTTATAATACAAAAATTCATAATACAAAAATTCAAAAATTCACATGCGGGTCTAAAATCAAGGCAGGAATGTACACTAACCGACAAATGGGACTCATCTTAATATAATTCAGACTCAGCTCATAGATGAACATGTAATTCTGCATCTAGATTATGTATATATATATATATATATATATATATATATATATATATATATATATATATTACAACTCAAAGTCCAGCTCGTTATGGACCACTGTTCCCGAAAAGGGGTGGGGTGCTAGACCAGACGAGCACTCCGGTCTAAAATTATAAGTCCCAAAAAGTATAAAACACCCACTAGGCATGGATACGGTATTCCAGGAAAGATTTTAGTCTCCTTATATATATATATCTTTAAGATACATAGCTGTGAAGTGCAGAGCAAATCTAACCTCCCCTATGAACTTACCTTTACATATTTTGTCCCTTGATATTGTAGTACCAATATTCTGCCCCATCGACATTTCGGATTTGACATTCCCTACTACAATAATGGCAAAAAGTTACTGTTCACACACAGTTTATACAGTCTGTAACATTAGCACCCCGAAATACTTGATATTTTATCTCTTTATTAAGTTCTGTCATTTGCATTTTTCAGTTCTTAACTTGAGATGGGTATTCTATATTGCAGCTTTGCCTCCTGTTATACTGTATCTAATCTCAATATTAGCATAGACTTTGCCTGCTCAGCCAAACTACTCCAGGCAGCCAGAGGCTTGTGAATCGAACTTTCATTCAAATATCATCTAACCATTGTCTTTGACAGTAGCAAGCACCATTAATGTCACCGTTGGCATTGCTAAATTGTCTTTTAGGGCCTGAGGATGGCACTCCATTTCTAACATGAAGGCGATCACGTGTGCAATATTACAAGTGAAATATAATATAATGCCGTTGTTAAAAGGCGGGCGGAATAGCTGTCAGGTTTAAAACTGTCTGTTAAACTCTAAGGACCAGATTTAAGAGGGCCTAGCGCCATATATTGCCACATTAGTGTAATTTTTTTATGCTAATGTGGTGATATTATGTCAAAAACGCTGCACCATATTTACAAAGTGGCGCAATGCATGCATTGTGCCACTTTGTAACACCTTGCACCACATTATACCTGCACCAAGCATAATGTATGCAAGGAGGAAATTCCCACAATAGGCGGAGCAAAAAAATGGTGCTATGAAATCTAAAAGATTTGTTTGTGCCATTTCTAGCGGCATTTTTAACACCTGCACAGAGCAGGCATTAAAAGAAGACACACCATTGTTTTCAATGGGCCTCAATGCGCTTTGCAGGATTAGTGTCAACATTTTTGTGCAAATCCTGCAAAGCGACAAACTAGCATCAAAAGTTTGAACGCTGGTTCCCTAACTACTGCCATGGTATGCCGTATGTTGAATATGGCGCCCGCATGGTGGTGTTAGAGGGGCAGTAAGGGGCGCAAGAGAAGTGGCGCTGCTTTGGATGCAGTGCCACTTTTCTTAAATTCGGACCTAAATCAGGCTGCAGGACAGCAAGGATCAGGAATACATCTGGACACGTTAAATGCTTATGTTGTTGGTAATCTCAGACACTTTGATCGTTACGGCCTGCGGATTATCAACACAAGTCCTCTAATAGAACGTTGTTCACTCTTCAGCAACAATCCAATGAACGATTTATCTTGCAAGAAAAGACATTCTTACTGTCACTGTTTCAAGCATATACCCAGTGTGTAAATGTGATGAAATTGGTTCAGCTCTGCTCTCCGTGGTGATTTTAACAGAATAACACTGTTTTAAAGCCCTCCAGTTAGTCAAGGAGGTAATCTGAATTATGTAACATTTCCACTTTAAGCCCATCTCCCAAGAGATTCCAACGAGCCATTAGATAAAGCTAAGAATCATTGAAAAGGCTCACCTTGTTATGTTGCTAAGCTGCTGTGAAATGCGTGTTATTTTTTGCCCTGGTAACAGCAGATTCAGTCTTTTTTCCTTTTAACGTGCATTTAACCACTTCTATGTAAATGATTTTGCAGTTATTTTACAATGAAAACATATTGGAATAGGTTAAAGTGACTTACGATCTATATTCAGGAATACAGGTATGTTGCATGTGATAGAACGGGAGGATGAGAAATAAGGTCCATGCATGAATATAAAACACGTTCACAGTATTCTCAGCTAAAATTGATTTTTTTCCATTTTAGTCCAAGTGTTTGAAGATATGTTTTTGTAGCTGGCTCGGAATCTACGCAGCACTCACCTTCTCACTCTGGAATGCTATGAGCTGTGTTTCCATGACATTATTGAAACAGAGACCTGATATGTGGTGGTGGTTGCATGCAGAACTAATGGGCAGGGTGGAACAATAGGTTTAAAACGGCGACTCGATTTAGGTGTGTCTTGTAATTAAAAATCAAAACTTTTCCGAAATAGATCCCAAGTTAAACATTTATATTTATTAGGACCCTTAAGAGAATATCTAGATTGTCAATCACATTGCTTAAAATGGTGGCCTTGAGGCTTATTTGTGTACATTGTAAATTCTTGGCCAGGGGTTCGAGTTGGAGATTATGCCTGTTGGCGAGATTAGAGGTGTGGGCATCAATTACCGTATTGCTCAAACGCTTTTTGGCAGCAGTAGTCAATTACCCTTTCTATCGTTGTGTTCACTTGTTCTCACCTGAGGTAAAAAATGGAAAGGTAGGCCAAGTCATTAACAGCTAGCAAGACCCTCGAGGATGGTGTTGGATATCGCTAATTCCATCAAGAGTGAAATAATTGTTATAAACTGGGCTAAACATTCACAGAGAAGGCGGCTTATCTGAGGATGATCGGGAGAAATGTGGAAAATGCATGGCAGAAATGATCAGGGTCAACCTCAGTATGTGTGTGTATGTGAATGCAAATTAGAACATGAACATGACAATAATATTAGATCAACATGTAAGGAGGACACTGCCCAGTCCTCAATGTCCGTAGGCCACAGGGCCACATTACATAGGCCAAGGCACCACTTGACTCCTGCAACAACACAGAGAGAACACTGCAGGGGCATAAGGTCGAAAATATACAGGCACCTCAGGGGGATGGGGAATGGGGGGCACCTCAGCTGGAGATGGTACAACACCATTGGTCCTATAGGGCGCTACATGCCCTGTGCGATGTCCTGGGAGTGCAAAGCCACAGTCTCTCTAGTGGGTGGTTTGCCCACTGCTTGGTCCAAGGGAGTGCAAAGCCACGGTCTCTCTTGTGGGTGGACTGCCCACTGCTTGGTTCTGGGCAGTGCAAAGCCACAGTCTCTCAAATGAGTGGTATGCCAACTGCTTGGTCCTGGGGAATGCAAAGCCACAGTCTCTCTAGTGGGTAGTTTGCCCACTGCTTGGTCCTGGGGAGTGCAAAGCCGCAGCCTCTCTAGTGGGTGGTTTGCCCACTGCTTGGTGCTGGGGAGTGCAAAGCCACAGTCTCTCTAGTGAGTGGCTTCTCCACTGGTTCTGGAGGGGGCCTTGTGCCCTGTGTGCTTCATCCTGGCAAGGAGGGGGTGAGTGGATGGCTTCTTCCACTGGTTTTGGAGGGGGCCTTGTGTGCTTCATCCGGGCAAGGAGGGGTGAGTGGATGGCTTCTTCCACTGATTCTGGAGGGGGTCTCGTGCCCTGTGTGCTTCATCCTGGCAAGGAGGGGGTGAGTAGATGGCTTCTTCCACTTGTTCTGGAGGGGGCCTTGTGCCCTGTGTGCTTCATCCCGGCAAGGAGGGGGTGAATAGATGGCTTCTTCCACTGGTTCTGGATGGGGCCTCGTGCCCTGTGTGTTTCATCCTGGCAAGGAGGGGGTGAGTGGATGGCTTCTTCCACTGGTTCTGTAGGGGGCCTCATGCCCTGTGTGCTTTATCCTGGCAAGGAGGGGATAAGTCAATTGCTTCTTATACTGGTCTGGAGGGGGCCTTGTGCCCTGTGTGCTTCATCCTGGCAGGGAGGGGGTGGAAATGAAAGGGTGAGTGGATGGCTTCTTCCCCTGGGTCTGGAGGGGGCATTGTGCCCAGTGTGCTTCATCCTGGCAAGGAGGGGCGTGAGTGGATGGATCTTCCACTGGTTCTGAAGAGGGCATTGTGCCCTGTGATGCAGATCTTAGGGAGTGCAAGGTCACAGTTTCTCACCTGGGTGTCAGACCCACAGGATTTGCAGGATCCAGGACGCAGTACAGCCCATGGAAGTAGGACTACACACTGCCTGCCAGTGGTTATGGCTGCTCAGTGGTGGTAGTGGCGGTGCAGGTGTTGGAGCTGGCAGTGGTGTGGGGAGGCTCCAGCCTTTCTCTGCAACCTCATACGGCTGCCCACTGGGGCTGCCGCTGCTGGCAGTGGTGCTGGTGGCGGTGGGGGGAGGCTCCAGCCCTTCCCCTGCAGCCTCGGACGGCTACCCACTGGGGCTGCTGCTGCTGGCAGTGGTGCTGGCGCTGGTGGCGTGCTGGTATCGGGGATGCCAGTGGTGGGGGGAGGCTCCAGACCTTCCCCTGCAGCCTCGGACGGCTGAACCGCCATTGTCGGTGGTGGGGGCTCAGAATCAGTCCCAGCACCAGGCCTCCTGTCTGTCCTGCCTGCAGGTGAAGGCCCTTTGCCTTTCCCCTTGACAGCTGGTGGTGCCTCTTTGCCCTTCCCCTTGGCAGCCGGTGGTGTCTCTTTGCCCTTCCCCTTGGCAGCTGGTGGTGCCTCCTTGCCCTTCCCCTTGGCAGCTGGTGGTGCCTCCTTGCCCTTCCCCTTGGCAGCTGGTGATGCCTCCTTGTCCTTCCCCTTGGCAGCTGGTGGTGCCTCCTTGCCCTTTCCCTTGGCAGCTGGTGATGTATCCGTGCCCTTCCCTTTGGCAGCTAGTGCAGGCACACTGTCAGTGCTGATGGCTGGTTCCCTGGAACCACTCCCACTTGCAGTAGCTGCTGACACTACTGTGGCCGTGGACTGGGTGGCTGAGGTGCTAGCCTGGGTTCTGACCACCATGGCCTGACAGGAAGAAAGGGGAGGAGGGGTAGGGAAGAGGTCAAAGGCAGAGAGGAATAGCTTCTTAGGGACACTGGGGCAAGAAGAGGGTGAAGGTTTGGGATTGGAGGAAGAGGGAGTGGTTGTTGGAGGTGTCTGTCTGCTGTGTTTGGGTGCAGGTGCATGGGCTGGATGCTGTTGTGAGTTGGATGGCTGTTGGGTGTCTGAGTGCTTGCATTTGTGTACTTTGGGAGGAGGGGGCACAGACACAGTGGGAGAGGACACAGGGGATCTGTGCATGGATGTGGGGGTGGTGGCTGCCAGTGAGGGGTGTGTAGTGATAGGTGTGCTGGTGATGGTGGTAGTAGATGACGATGTAGTGCATGCAGGTGTGAGTGGAGACGCTACTGGGAGGGTGATGGATGAGGAGGAGGAGGGGGACACAGTGGAGGCAGTGGGTGTTGTCATGTCTGCATCTGGATGATGTTTGTGTGAGTACCTGTGGGATGATGTGTGCTGCTTGTGTTTGCCTGAGCCACTCCTGTGTGTTGTCTTGGGTGCATGCTCGTCTGAATGTGTGCTTGGGATAGGTTAGGGTTGAGGGGAATGGGACTAGTTAGAGGAAGTTGGAGGGGGGAGGCTAGAGATAGGGACAATGGCTGCCATCAGGGATGAGTCCAGAGCCTGGATTGATCTCTGTTCGGTCACCATGCCAGAGTGAATGCCCTCCGGAAATGCATTTGTTTGTTGCAAATGGCCTGCCAGTCCCTGGATGGCATTCACTATGGTTGACTGCCCAACAGAGATGGATCTCAGGAGCTCAATAGCCTCCTCACTCAGGGCAGCAGGGTTAACTGGGGCAGGGCCTGAGGTGCCTGGGGCAAAGGTGATGCCCACCCTCCTGGGTGAGTGGGCATGAGCAACTCACTGAGGGGCTGCTGGGAGGGCAGTGTTGGTACGGGTGTTGGCGGCTGTACCTGTAGGTGGGCACTGAGATGTCCGCCACCAGCAGGGAGCTTCTATTGGAGGAGGTATCACTGTCTGAACTGTCCCCTCCTGTCTCCACTGTGGTGCTCCCCTTGCCCTCCGTCCCACTGGTGCCCTCACCGTCGGTGGATTCGGCCTCCTGGGCCCTGTGGGATGCAGCTCCCTCCATCCCCAGTGCCTCTGCTCCTCCGCCAGATGATCATAATGCACATAAGGACAGGGTGACAAAACAAAAAGGGGGGGAGAGACAAAGGATACACTTGGTCAATGGCAGCAACAACACCACCGTTGGCGTACACAACACACACACAGAGGGAACAGCCCTACGCACTAGACAATGCCCTACCAGTCACAATGCTAGTCACCAGCCCATGGACAGGAATACCTAACACCATTTGCAGCATATCTGAGACCCACAGATCCCTGCCCAGTAGTGGATGCCTACTAGCTTGGTTGGAGGTGGTGTTCATCATGCCCTGTCCAACATGGAACCTACTCTGCAATGTCCGGCTGGGCCTAGGGACACCCACAGGCCCACACCCCCCACCCAGAGACCACCCCACCACGCACAAGTAGTATAATGTGAAACTGTACTCACCCCCTTGTGGCTGCTGTGATGCCCTCAAGTGCCCATCCAGCTCCGGATAGGGCACTGACAGTATGCAGGCCATCATGGGGGTCAGGGTTCGACAGGCACCCTTTCCTCATTGGGAGGCCACCCCCAGCTGGGCCTCCACCGCCTTCCTTGCCCAGCATCACAGGTCCTCCCACCGTTTGCGACAGTGGGTGCTCAGCCTTTCGTAAACCCCCAGGGTCCACACATCATTGGTGATGGCATGCCATATACCCTTTTTCTGATGGGTGCTGACCTGCAGAAAAAGATACACTGAAAAAGGTATCAGTCCCATCCCCTTATGCACAGACATTGCCCACCATATATGCATCACGCTGCCCAGAACCCTTCCACCAACCCCCCCAAACAAGGCCCTCACACACAGCACTCCATGCATCCATGCCCCTTGCATCGTGCTCACAGTGTACTCACCTGTTGGTCTAGGGACCCGTACAGCATTTGGTACTGGGGTAGGACCCCATCCAACAGTCTCTCCAACTCCACAACAGTGAAGGCAGGGGCCCTTTCCCCAGTGACACGAGCCATGGTCGATTCCAGACTCAGGTCACAGCAGCATTTGCAGTGTAGGTCCTCTCCTGTTGAAGGTCAGGTAGCAAGTGAGTGAACAGATGGAAAATGGTGGTCACGTCCGCGGCAGTGCGTACCGTCACCGCTGGCGTACATCTCCATTGGCCACGGTAACCCATATGGCCCATACACAAACAATGAGGTGTTGCACGGCGGTACTCGACCGCCTCCCGCAACGGCACACAATGTCAGTGGAATTACCTCATTCCCACCTGTCCCTCCAAATAGGACAGGCGGATGCCATTTCGGGGGGGTCAGGCCATGGCACCTAACTGCGACACAGTACACATAGGCACCATTTGGGCTTATTCAACAACATACTGTTACTGTCACAACATGCAATGCAGTGTAGTGTTTGGAAATATGGAATACTGACGAGCTGCTCCCGTTTTGCCCCCTAGATTACAACCGCTGCATATGAATAGGAGATGGAGACATCCTCTGTGTACAGACTGCTGGTGGACTTGGCAACACTGGAGGACAGGCACATTATGCTCACCTATAGACTTGACAGGGCCACAATCACAGAGCTGTGTGCCCAATTGGAGCCTGACCCATTATCTGCTATCTGTCACCCCACCTGGATCCCCCTCTCTTGTACAAGTCCTATCTGTGCTCCATTTCTTGGCAACTGGCTCCTTCCAAGTGACATTGGGCTTGGCAGCAGGAATGTCACAGCCAATGTTCTCAGTAGTGCTAACCAGAGTGTTGTCTGCCCTGATAAAACACATGCACAGCTACATCGTTTTTCCCCAAGTGGAGGATTTGGCCACAGTGAAAGCTGGCTTCTATGCAATGGGACATATCCTTTCATTATTGGGGCAATGTATGGTACACATATTGCATTTGTTCCCCCCTCCCCGGAGAAATGAACAGGTGGTCAGAAATCGAAAGAGCTTTCACTCCATGAATGTGCAGATAGTGTGCCTGGTGGACAAGTACATCTCCCATGTCAATGCAAAGTATCCTGGCTCTGTGCATGATGCCTATGTCCTGAGGAATAGCAGCATCCCATATGTGATGGCTCCACTCCAGATGCACCGGATGTGGCTAATAGGTGAGCCCTGGTTCCCACCCAGTGGATGTTGGTGTATGGGTATGGTGTGGGCCCTAAGGGTTAGTGTGTGTCTAACAGTTGTCCATTGATATTTGCAGGTGACTCTGGTTACCCCAACCTCTCATGGCTACTGACCCCTGTGAAGAATCCCTGGACAAGGGCAGAGGAATGTTACAATGACACACATGGGTGAACAAGGAGAATAATAGAGAGGACATTAGGCCTCCTGAAAGCCAGGTTTCGGTGCCTGCATCTAACAGGTGGATCTCTGGCACCTGGAGTGTTGACTGCAGCCAACTACAGGTCATTCCTGTACAGTTGTATTGCAGTGTTGAAACCTTGTTAAATGAATGCATAGTTAAATCATTTGACATACTCCATACTTGTATTTATTCAAAGGGTGTTAATTTAAGTGCTAAGAGGTAGAAGGAGATGTGCAATGGGATGGGGGGATGATGGAGGTAAGTCCAGGATATAGTTCAATCTATTTGTATAACAGGTGCATTGTCCAAGGGGGCATAGGAAGGGGAGCAATGGCAGTTCATGGTGCACAGGGTGACAGAGTGGGACAAAAGGGTGACAATCAGGGGGTCTTATTTCCTGGTGGGGGTCTTGGCAATGTTCTCTGGGTTCTGCCTGGATCGCAGGGACCGTTTGCTGTTGTTACTGTGGCGGGCCTCCTATCCACAAGCAGCAGCGGAGGTGGAGGGCTGTTAATCGGTGTGGCTAGTGACAGGGGCCCGATTGTGTGCCACTGCCTCCCTCATGGTGTTGGCCATGTCTGCCAGCACCCCTGCAATGGTGCCTAGGGTGATGTGGATGTCCTTCAGGTCCTCCCTGATCACCACGTATTGTCCCTCCTGCAGCCGCTGGGTCTCCTGCAACTTGTCTAGTATCTGGTGCATCGTCTCCTGGGAATGGTGGTATGCTCCCAGGATGTTGGTGAGTGCCTCGTGGAGAGTCGGTTCCCTGGGCCTGTCCTCCCCCTGTCGCACAACAGTCCTCCCAGCTTCCCTGTTGTCCTGTGCCTCTATTCCATGAACCGTGTGCCCACTGTCACTGACCCCAGGTTCCTGATCATCCTGTGTTAGTTGGGTTGCCTGGGGTCCCTGTAGTGGTGGACACACTGCTGATTGATGTGTCCTGGGGACAGAGGTATGGGCCTGCTGGGCGGGTGCTGTGCTGGTGTTTCCTGATGGGGGAGGCTCTGTGGTGGTATGGGACTGGGCCTGGGTAACCAACTGCCCGGAGATCCCTGATGGGCCAGGTTGATCATCCTGATCCAGGTGAGCAGAGCTGCTGTCATCACTGTGGGTCTATTCTGTGGGGGGACTGGATGTTGCTGGCACCTCCTCTCCGGTGACGTTGGGTGGGGTACCTTGTGGGGATGTAAATGCAGTGTTATAGTTTCTGCATGTGACAGCTTGTGCATGGGTGTGTTGCCCTGTATGGTTGTGATTGCCCTGTCAGCTGTATCTTGTGTGAGAAGTGATTTTGGGGGATTGGTGATTCTCTCTAATGTGCATGCTTTAATGATGGGTGTCCATGCAGGTCTGTGATGGGGGTCTATACATTGGTGTTGCATGCAGGGCTCGGTATTGAGATGGGTGGGTTGTGATGGTGGGGTATCTGTGAGGTGGTGTAGCACTGGGATTAGCCCTACAGACCCCCTCCAAAGGTGACCGTGGCCAACCGTCTCACCTTATAGATTTCCAACATATCCCTAACTGAACGTGAGCCTACTTTGTGTGCAAATCTAAAGATTCCTTCACAAATTTGGCTCATCTTAAGTCAAGTGTTTGAAATCGCTTGGCTCCAAGACCACATGCTGCTAAATAAGATTCCAAGATAACTAAAAGTCTTCACGTTCATAAATGTCGTATCCCCAATACACAAATGGCCTACATTTCTTAAGCTTCCTTCCACAGACCATAGTGTAATTCTTTGCCTTATCGATCTTCATATTCCTGGACACACAAAACTTCCAAAAGTGTCCATCAGTTCTGCAGGCCGATTGGCACCCTTGATAATAATGCGTTGTCGTCAACATGTAATAGAACTGGTACCGGCTGACACGCCACAATGGGCACATCAGCATGCAAAGACCAAAGGGCGTCATCCATCCAGTTAATAAGAAGTGAAAAAAGAAACAGGGACAATGCACAACCCTGTCTAATCCACTCCTAACTCTGGGTGAAGGGAAACACTCCTTACTTGGGCCATAGCGAACCACTGAATAATATAATCGGGCAAGGAAACTGACTGTTTCAGTCGTGGCTCTCAGAAATGTCAACATAGACCAAAGAATCCAATGGTCAACCAGATTGAAGACACTATGAAGATCAGCAAAGCATGAATAGAGATACCCCTCCTTGGCCTTGGTGTACTTCCAATGTTCCTAGGCTTTTTCTGAACCCATATTGCACCTCAGACATAATGAAGTTGTTCTTGACCAATTCCTCCAGCCTATACAAGAGCACCGTATCCATTAATTTAACTGAAGAGTCCATAAGGGAAATGGGGTCTGCTTTGTTCCTTTTAAAAAAAAATAGGGATTATAATTGAAACACCCCAAGAATTAGGGATAAAGTTTTAAACTGCTGTGTTTAACACTCTAGTCAGAATGGTGCCCCACAGCTCCTTTTGGACTTTAAACACATCAATTGGCGCTCCACCTGGTCCCTTGGCCTTCCCACCAACACTAGTATCAATGGCAATGAGAACCTCCTCCAGGATAACATACAATGGGTGATGATTCTTAGAGTGATTCCCCGGCCATTCGCTATATGCACATCCTTCTGCAAGGAAGCAAAGATGTTGGAAAATGAGTAACAAATACCTTGCAAGATACGTATGAATTAAGTTCAGGTATGGAGTCATCATTTAAAAAGAATGCATTAACCATAGACCAAAACAGTTTTGAATACTTTGTATCAGCAGCTTTAACCAGATTTGACCAGGCTTCCTCCTGAAGTTCCTTTTTCCTAGCAAACATTACCTGTTGATAGTTTTTACGTAAAAGTTTTAATAACCAAATGGTCTGTAGGTGAACAGTGTAACACAACCCTCAACAGTCTAGATGCCCAGGAACATTCACGATTAAACCAACCCCGCATAGTAATATTACCATGATGAGGGGGTGTAATGCTATCTGTATTTAACCACTGGCTACATCTTGACCATTTTGTGCTTAGTTTAGCTTCAGACGTTGTCACATTGGTGGTGCAGGTATATTTCTGCGCACAGCTTGTTAACATGTTTTAGTTCTTTTTCTCCCCAAGGATGGGAACATAACATGGGGGAGAAATGCAGATAAGGATGTACCAGGCTGAGAATGTTTAAGGTAAAGCAGGGTACAGCTCGGTCTTGGAAGTACACCTTGGGATGTAGCCAGTCTTCAGTGTATTCTTTCAACTCTGGCCTGGTATGGCTACAGTTTGAACAACAACTTAGTCAACGGGAGGGGGATTTCTAGAACCTTCCTCTTAAGTTTGTTTAAAGTATATAAGGTGAGGAAGCTTGACAACTTGGAGAAGAGGGAACTCATCTGGGAATGGACGCATTGTCCAGAGAATCAATCCCATTGCGGGTGGTCTCCCTCTTGTTTCGGTTGTCCAGGGTTCCACAACCTGAAGTTGGCAGACAAGGGATGATGTTGGAGTCAAGCCCCCTGATCATTCCATTTTTAACTCTTATTTTTAGCTTTGTGGTGTGCATGCATGAATACGTAGTCTTGTTTTTTTTATCACTATTATCCGGCTGCTGTGATTATTTTGAGAATTGCACATGTGTTGTTGCGTTTGAAATAAAAGCTCACATTATTCTTTTTGTTTATGAAACCTGGCAAGTGCCTTATTAAATTAATTATTCAGACTAAGAGTGCTGAATTCTTTGCATTCCTTGAATTTTAATCCCTCTCAGTCTGAAGAAGAGCAGAACAGGGGGACATGTAAATAGTATGTTTAATGACCCAATAATGGTTTTAAGGGGCTTCTAACATATCATTAAGTCCACCAGTTCACCAAGGCAATATTTAAAGTCAGCACAATTTGTTATAAATATTTCAAGCAAAACTCTATGTTGATTAATTCAGGTCCATCTAATACTTATGCCATTTGGTCTACTCGGGGCAATATTTGTTGAAGAATTTGCTTCCACAGGCTCATAAACAAAAGATAGCACAGAAAGCACCACAGGGTTAAGATCAATGACGGCTGTCGGGACAATAACTATAGACCTTATCATATTCCATGCATAGCGAGAAACCAATACCTTATCAATAGTTGTGTGTGCATCTCTACCAATAAAAGAGGGAATACAACAATCACTGTCTGCATCACATCTTCCCAAAAGAATAAGATCATATTTAAAAATTTATATATTCAAAACTGTCCCATATTCATTGTGACAAAAGTGAAGGGTTCCATCTCCCATAGCATCAGCTGCACCACACACCCATCTAGCAGAATAAGGGCACTTCTGGATATACCTAGAACGGATTAGTTTTAATAACACCCTGTTTTGACATCTTGTGAATGCACTACGTTACTCCTAGTGGTGTCAAAAACAATATGATAATAGTTCACCACAATCAATTCTGGCCCTTGCTTAGGGGCCAGCCAAAGGAGTAATGCATACATTGAAACAATTACCACCTTCCTTATCACAACTGGTAACAAACTTGACACTAAAATCTCTAGGCCCCTTTTCGCCCATCCAGCAAGAAAAATTACATGAACCCTTCTATGTACGTTGGGTTCATACACCAAGTCTCTTGTATACAAATAATACTAGAACCTCAGATAATGATACTGAGCCAGTCCGGGGAGTCAAGCTTACTTCAAAGTCCACAAACTTTCCAAGATGTAAAATTATAAATTGGCTTCTGCCAACAACATCCCTGTTCCAGATGATTGTTGGATAGGGGTGGCTCTTCTTTGTTGATCAACACAGCATCAAGGGGCCCTGAGTCCACCATATTCCCAGTTGCCCTACGATTACAACTTCCTGTGTCAGCTAAGGGCAAAGGTCTTCTCCAAGGGCCACCCCTTGATGAACTATCCTCCTGGACCCAGTGAGGGCCCATGATACCACTGATTGACCTAGAAAAGTCAGGACCTTTAATTACTAAAAGTCAATCATTCTCCTTCCGGGAGCCCAGAATATGGAACCTATCTGATAATGGGATAGTGAGAACACAAAGATTGAAATTATAATATCCTTGCAACCTACAACCTGGGTAATGTGGGTCACGATTATTATGCCTATAAAAGAAACCCAGGGGGAAGAGTGCAATATTATTACCAATAGGGGTAATTGACGCAGCTCTTGGCAGCACCCCTCCCACTTGACTTGGCTGTCTAAAATGGATGTTAATACAGTCCCCCTTGAATGACCTTTCCACAGTGCCAATCTATCCCACTTGACTCATCGGCAAACTATGGTTGGCTTTAGCTAATAGAAAAATAAATTTTGTGTGCAGTCACTGAAAAACTTTATTCTGCAGCTGGGCCAGCATTTCTGTTGCACCAGGAGCCAAAGGTTCACGATTATCGCAACATGCGGACAGCATGCCTGGAATTAATTAATTGTTACGTCATTTGGACCCCCCCAAGGTCTCATTATTTCTCTCATGATCCGGAGTCGGAAGGTGTGGGACGAGGTGGACTTCACCCCGTAAGTTAGTTTCATGGCTCTGTATCATAGGATCTGAGGAATTCTGCCCACTCTTCAATCATAGGATCTGAGGAATTCTGCCCACTCTTCAACTGCCTGACACGTTACATCCCCCCTCCCTAGCCGTACTGAATCTGCATCAGGTATGTCCAATACATCAGATACCCTGGTAACTGTAGATGCCATAGTGGAGGGACAAAATTAATGTTGTTTATGACTTGTTGTATACACCATAACTCAGCCTGGACCTAGATCTGTATTATTAGCAGTTACAATAGAGTCCCTATTGACAGACTCCAAATAGTGTAGTGAAGAGCTCGAGTTTCCAGTGCCTTTTACCTTTCCCCCAGATTGACACATACTAAGCGTACATATGCAGTCTTCAATCAAACCCAAACATTTGATGATGGGTGGTAACAACCTCTCCATCAGCCCCTTTAAACTATCCAAAAGCTCTGGATGGGGTAAGACAGCGTTCACAGTAGAGCAGAGATAGGGGTTAATGGTAACATGACTGGTCTTTGTTTCTGACAAGAGTGTCACTTTATTTAAAGCTTGATGCCTCCTCCATTTGGCTGCAGACTGGTGGAGAAAGAGGTAGCACACTAATGTTAGCTTGTAAACCATCTCCAGACAATAAGTCAGCACTGTGTTCTTCATGTCGTCCAGAGAGATAACCTCCATGTGCCCACCTGTATTAGTTACTGAGCTGTAAACATTCCTGATCTCAATCTGGGACAATGGTTCAGGAGCTGTTAATGACCCAGAAGTTGATACAATGGTGACCGATAGCCATTGTTCCACATGTGCAATCTCTATGTCTGTAGCGCCAATGGCCTTCCTAATAAGGCCATTTAGGGTGTTAGGGGTGTGCCTAACCTTTGTTGGTGAACAGGCCTTGCAGTTCCCCATACCCAAGCAGGCCGGATAACACAATGGAATCTATTAGTAGATGAACAAGCAAACAAACTTTATTAAAAAGTTGCACCCTGTAAAAAAACAACCAAAGAGGGTGGCCCAGCTTCTTCCAGGTGAAGACGGATGAAGACGGGCCTGCTCTTGGCAGGAAAGTAAGTCAAAGGTCGTCAAACTTTAGAATGCCATAACTTAGGCCCCTTTGGGCGATTTGGATGATCTTGAGCTCATTTTATGCCTGGTGAGCACTCAAGCTCTGTCCACCAGGGGCAGTTGTAGCAACCCTGTTCCCCTCTCAAACAGTGAAGTCCTCAAAAAGCTGCTTTTCCTGGTCCCCATAACCATTTCTCATTTGGCTCTTTGTTGCTGGGTGCACAAAATCGCAGGGCTTTCCCCCAACTGGTCCTCAGGGGATGCAAGAAGACCAGCCTCATTGGCCTTTGGGGGAACCCAGTGGTCCTTGAGCCAACTGGGGGGAGTCCTTGGTCCTGAGTGGGGATGAGGGGTTTCCTCCTTTTAGTTCTCCATGGTAGTCCCAGGATCCAGCAGCGAAGTGTATCGAAATCCACTGGCAAGAGAGAGACCTTTCCTTTAGCAAGAGTTTTTAAAGGGGAGCAGGAGATTCCAGAAGACAGACACCCCTAGCCAATCTTGTGGTGCCACATCACCTCTCCATCCCTATACCATCTTTCCTGCACAGCATGCTGGGACAGTCCAAAATGGTGTCATCCAGGAGCCACTGGTCACGTCCGCTGCTGGGGTCTCAGCTCCACCCCTCACTGACATCACTGCCAGGGACTTGCATGCTAGAATTTCAAAGGGAGCTCCCCCGGTAGATTGGCTCCAGTTGTCTGGGCACTCTCCTTTGATCAGTGTGCTTGGACAGCCCATCCCTGGTACACTGTGAAAGCTGGGTGATTGATACAGATCATTCTGCCCCATCCGGTTCCTCCTCAGGAGCAGGCAGAAGTACTGCTAATTGCTCCTTTTGTGTGCGGGCTGCCTTTGCTCCTGCTGCTGGACAAAATTCAATAACTGGAAACAGCAGTGTGACCTGGGCCTGGGCTTGGATCCTGAGTGGAGTCAAGAAAATATGGAAACTCAGAATGACCTATAAGATGAACAGTTATCATTTTGGAGGTTGCATATTTGGTTTTCTCGCAGAGGTTACACTCCAATTCAAGACATCAATTCTCTCTGTAGGCCAGGGGAAAATGTAACTGCACTCTAAGGCAGTTCCCTTCCTGTGTATACAATGGGGTTCCACTATAGATAAAACATTAAAGCACACTGACGTTCCCTTTACGTGTATACTACCCCCACAAAGCCCGTCCCAGTTGAATACCTAATCCTTAAGAGTTCCCATTGCACATGGCTACCTGTGCGTTCTTATCAGGCTTTGCACAACAGTAATCTCCCACACACAGCCCACACATATGTTCATGTGTAACCAGTGAAGTGCCCCTTACACTACCCTTACACAAACTGCTTCACAGTGACTTTATCTTAAAAGGCATACACTGATGGTAAACATGTGCAGTCCATTTGCCTTATAATGACAGTGAGTGAGACACCGATAGTGAGACGCACCCATAGTAAAATTTCCAAAAAACAGATGATCAGATAAGCAAAAAATCCAGCTGAACTGCAGGGACAGAACCCAGTGCAACACACATTAAATGCTGTCAAATTCTTTGGGCATGTGTCTCCTGAAGAGGGATGAAGCCTGATAAAGTGCAAGCTTTATCTGCCACCAGTCCTCAACAAGATGTCTCCATGGTATGGTCCTTATTTGGCATGGCCAGTTATTGCTCAAGGTACATTTGCGATTTTGCCACAGTGAGTGCCCCTTTGCGAGACCTGACAAAGCTAAATGTTCATGTTCTGATGGTCCACTGAATGTGACCACAGTTTCAAAAGTACAAAACATGGAATTCCAAATTAGACTGAAATGACTTAGTTTGATCCTAAACTACACACTGAGATCACTGTTGATGCAAGTCCGGTGGGGGCTGAAAGCGATCCTTGCTCAGCATAGTGGACATCTGAATGCTTGGAGACGCATCATGGCATATGCCAATCGAAGCTTGTCAAACACAGAAAGTGCCTAATCCCAGTCAGAAAAAAAAGTCTAGCTGTATTGTAGGCCTGTGAACCTTTTCATTTGCTTCTATATGGAAAGCATTTGACAATCGTCATGGACCACCACTCACTATTTTCAGAAATCCGAAAGCCAAGGTGCCCCTCGCATTGAAAGTGGGGGTTGTGTCTACAAGATTATGACTACATGATTGTGCACATGCCAGGCAAAAATCAAAACCCTGCCAAATATTTTTCATGAGTATCCCTGCGGAGGGAGAGGTCAACATCAATACCTGTGGAGGAATGCATCAATTTAATTGTAAAGTCTAGTACGCCTGCAGCTCTGTTCATTGAGCAGATTATAGCCACCACAAATGGTGATAAGGACATACTGGCCCTTAAAAAATATCTCAGCACAGTCATAGAGACAGAGGCCTTCATTATGACTTTGGTGGTAAATCCCACTTACCGCCACGCTGACAGCAGCCAACTGTGGCGGATATCCCTTCACCATATTATGACACACACACCCCAATCTGTCAGTATTCAGCCAAATACACAAATCCACCAAACCAAAGGTCAGTAATAAATCAGCAGTATCAAAACCCACACCATTATGCCAACAGAACTAGGCCCATCACAATATGACCCACGAATCACGACGGCAGACATTCAATGGCAGCAAACTATTGGCAGTACATACCGCCGTGGACAAAATGGACAAAACAACACCACATTGGCCAATTCAAATAACACACACCCTACACCCATACACGCACCACAGCCACACCACTAGAAAACACCCACCCACATTACCCACAACCCTTTACGATTACAAAGCATTGCCAACAGAGAGACATCAAGACCATTGACACAACTACATACACATACTATTCACACCTACACACCACTCACACACAACACATCACACACTCCAACACATTACCCAGCACACCCTCACCAACACACCTCACATAACACCCATGGCACCACAAAGACACCCCCGTTTCACAGAGGAGGAGCTAAGGGTCATGATGGAGGAAATCGTCAGGGTAGAGCCACAACTATTTGGAGCACAGGTGCAGCAGATATCTATAGCTAGGAAGAGGGAGCTTTGGCAGAGAATCGCAGACAGCGTCAATGCCGTGGGACCTCACCCAAGAACTAGGGATGACATCAGAAAGAGGTGGAACGACCTACGGGGAAAGGTACGTTCCATTGCAGCAAAACACCAGCTCGCTGTACTGAGGACTGGTGGTGGACCCCCACCTCCTCCCCAACAACTCACAGCATGGGAGGAGCAAGTCTTGTCAATACTGCATCCTGAGGGCCTGGCGGAGTCGGAGGAGGACTGGACTCTTGTACGTCAACTCTCTACTGTTATCGTCCCCCTACCTGCATGCCATCACATACTCTCACCCTCACGTTCACCCCATAACACCACTACTTCCCACATACCCCACCATCACATCTCACTCATCCCAATGCCAAGCCCTGCATGCTGTACCAATGCATGGACACCCCTCACAGCCCTGCATGGACACTCATCACTAAAGCATGCACACCATAGAGAACTAACAATCCCACCATACTCTAACATACACAAGTGAAAGGTGCAAAGGCAAATCCAAACAAAGAGGGGAAGCCACGGATGTACAATATGTCAGACACATTAACCATAACACATCATCTACATCCCCACAGGTACCCCAGCCAATCTCACCAGAGAGGACGTGCCATCAATATCCAGTCCTCCAACTGAAGAGGCTCACATTGATGACAGCAACTCTGGGCTTCAGGATCTGGATGACCTACCTGGCCCATCACGGACCTCTGGACAGCCAGTTACCCAGGCCCACTCCCAGTCCACCACAGAGCCTCCCCCATCAGGAAATACCACCACATAACCCACCCAGCGTATCCATACTTCTGTCCCCAGGATACGTCAATCAGCAGTGTGTCCACCTCCACAGGGACCCCAGGCCACAACTCGCACACAAGACAATCAGGGACCTGGCAGTCAGTGGGCACTAGGTTCAGGGGACAGAGGCATAGGCCAACAGGGACACTGAGAGGACTGCTGTGCACCAGGAGGAGGACAGGCCCAGGGAACCGACTCTCCAGGAGGCTCTTGCAGAGATCCTGGAAGCTTATCAACATTCCCAGGACAGGATGGGCCAGATTCTGAACAATGTGCAGGAGAACAGGCGGCTGCAGGAGGGACAGTACCAGCAGATCAGGGAGGACTTGCAGGCCATTAACAACACCCTGATCTCCATTTCAGGGGTGCTGGCAGACATGGCCAACATTATGAGGGAGGCAGTCTCACACCAGCAGGCCCCTGCCACTAGCCAGACATATGAACAGCCTTCCACTTCCAGTGCCGCTAGTGGTCAGGAGGCCCCGCCACAGGACTCACAGGCCACCAGCACCCCTCTCCCTGCAGAAGGTGAGCCACCCCACAAATGTTCCCTGCGATCCAGACAGAAGCCAGAGACATTTGCCAAGACCCCAGCCAGGAATTGAGACTCTCCTGATTGTCCCCCTTCTGTCCCACTCAGTCACCCTGTCCAGCTTGAACTGCCATTGCTTCCCTTCCTATGCCCCCTTGGACAATGCACCTGTGCTACAAACAGACTGGAACAATACCCTGGACTTTCCTCCATCATCTCATTGGACTTGCCTCTCCATATATTAGCACTTCAATAACCACCCTTTGAAAAAAAAAAAATTGGGAGTATGTCATGTATTTCAAATATGTATTCATTGAAACAGGTACAAACATTGCAAATCAACTGCACAGAGAATGAGCATGAGCATAGATTAATGACCTGTATCCGGCTATAGTGATCACACCAGGAGTATACAGTATATCAGGTCACCAACATCAACAAAATGAATTGCCAGAGGGAACAGTAAGTGGGCCTAGAACTTGCAAATATCAGCATGCCATTGCCAACCAATTTTAAACTAATGTCATTGAAATGTGAAGTAACACTGTCCTACCTGTGTGTCATTGGAAGTATTGTTCAATCACATTTGTTCTGTTGTTCTCTTCCTCATCCTCTGCCTCCTCATCCTCACTGTCCACATGGTCTACTGCTGCCACATGGGTATCTCCAGCCTCCTCCTCCTGTAGGAATGGGACATGGCATCTGAGGGCCAGGTTATGCAACATGCAGGATCCCACCAGTATCTGGCAGACCTTCTTGGGTGAGTAGCAAAGGGATCCACCTGTTAGATGGAGGCATCCGGAACCTGGCCTTCAGGTTCGCCCATGTGCCTCATCATAAGGTTCTTCTACCCTTGTCCTGGCATTCCTCAAAGGGGTCAGCAGCCATGATAGGTTTGGGTAACCAGAGTCACCTGCAAATATTGAAGGGACAACATTTAGCCACACATTATCCTTTATGGCCCACACCATACCCATACACCAACATATACTGGGTGAGAACCAGGGCCCAACTATTAGCCACACCCTGTGCCTCTGTAGTTGGGCCATCACATTTGGGATGCTGCTATTCCTCAGGATAAAGGCATCATGCACTGAACCTGGATACTTAGCACTGATGTGGGAGATGTACTGGTCCGCTAAGCACACCATCTGCACATCCATGGAATGGAAACTCTTACGATTCCTGAACACCTGTTCATTCTGGCAGGCGGGACAAATGCAATATGTGTTCCATTCATCGCCTCAATTATGTTGGGGATATGTCCCATTGCATAAAAATCACCCTTCACTGTGGCAAAATCCTTAACCTGGGGGAAAACAATTTACTTGCACAAGTGTTTAATCAGGGCAGACAACACTCTTGTCAGCATTTTTGAGAACATTGGCTGTGATATTCCTGCTGCCAAGCCCACTGTCACTTGGAAAGAACCAATTGCCAAGAAATGGACTACAGATAGAACTTGCACAAGATGGGGGATCCCAGTGGGGTGATGGATATAAGATATCAGGTCAGGCTCCAATCGACCAGACAACACTCTGGTTAGCACTACTGAGAACATTGGCTGTGACATTCCTGCTGCCAAGCCCAATGTCACTTGGAAGGAGCCAGTTGCCAAGAAATGGAGCACAGATAGGACTTGCACAAGAGAGGGGGATCCAGGTGGGGTGACAGATAGCAGATAATGGGTCAGGCTCCAATTGGGCACACATATAGTAGAGGACCTACACTGCATGTGCTGCTGTGACGTGTGTCTGGAACCTACCATGGCCCGTGTAACCAGGGAAAGGGCTCCAGCCTTCACTTCAGAGGAGTTGGAGAGACTGGTGGATGGGCTCCTACCCCAGTACGGACTGCTGTATGGGCCTCCAGAACAACAGGTGAGTACACTGTGAGCACAATGCATGTGGCATGAATGCATGGAGTTGTGTGTATGAAGGCCTCATGTAAGGGGGTGGGTGGATGTCCTCTTGGCGGCATACAGGTTGTGTGCTGGGCCATGTGTGTGTAAATGATGATGTGAAGGGGTATGGTGGGTCATATGTGTTACAGGAAGGACTGTTTGTCTTATGTTACTTTCCTGTGTGTATTGCCTCTGCAGGTCAGCGCCCATTAAAAGAAGGTTATATGGCGTGCCATCGCCAGGGAGGTGTGGACCCTGGGGGTCTATGGAAGGCAGAGCACCCATGGTCACAAACTGTAGGAGGACCTGAGACGCTGGGCATGGAAGATGTCAGAGGCCCAGCTGGTGATGGCCTCCCCACGAGGAAGGGGTGCCCGTCAAACCTTGACTCCCGTGATGGCACGTATACTGGCAGTGGCCTATCCAGACCTGGATGGGCGCTTGAGGGCATCACAGCAGCCACAAGGGGGTGAGTACAGAGCCCATCATTACAACTTATGCATGGTAGGGTGGCATTCGGGTGGGTGATGTGTGTCAGTGGGTGCCCCTAGGCCATTCCTGACATTGCAACGTAGGTCCCCTGGTGGCTAAGGTTCAGAAGGTAAAATTTTGCTACCTAGCTCGTAGGCATCCACTAGTGGTCAGGGTTGGGTGGGTCCCATGTGTGCTGCATTTGGTGGTGTGTGCCCCTCCCTATGCCTTGGTAGCTAACTATTTCTCTGGTAGTGCAATGCATATTGCTTATGCCTGTTCCTTGTGTGTGAGTGTGCTGTGTACGCCAACGGTGGTGTTGGTGCAGCCATTGACCCAGTATATCCTTTGTCTCTTCCCCCTCTTTCTTGTCTTGTCATACTGTCCTTATGTGCATTAGCATTATCCGGCGGAGGAGCAAAGGCATTGGCGACAGAGGGAGCTGCATCCCAGGGGGCAGAGTCCACCGACGGTGAGAGCACCAGTGAGACGGAGGGTGAGGGGGGCACCAAGGCGGAGACTGGAGGGGACAGTTCTGACAGAGATACCTCCTCCAATGGAAGCTCCCTGGTGGTGGCAGACACTTCTGTGACTATCCCAGCTACAGGTACAGCCGCCACACCCGTACCAGCACTGCCCTCCCAGCAGCCCCTCAGCGAGTTGCCCATGCCCGCTCACCCAGGAGGGTGGGCATCTCCTTCGTCCAGGCACCTAAGGCCCTGCCCCAGTTAGCCCTGCTGCCCCGATTGAGGAGGCCATTGACCTCATTGATTCATCTCTGTAGGGCAGTCAACCATTGTGAATACCATCCAGGAGCTGGCAGCCCAGATGCAACAAACTAATGCATTCCTGGAGGGCATTCACACTGGATTGGGGGCCCAACAGAGATCGATTCAGGCTCTGGCCTCCTCTCTGATGGCAGCCATTGTCCCTGTTTCTACCGTCCCCCCTCCAACTTCCACTGCCCAGTCCCACTCCCCTCAACCCAAACCTATCCCAAGCACACATACAGATGAGCATGCACACAAGACAACACCCAAGAGTGGCTCAGGCAAATACAAGCACCACACTTCATCCCACAGGCACTCACTCAAACACCATCCTGTTGCAGACACACCAACATTCACTATTTCCACTGTCTCCCCCTCCTCACCATCAACCACCTCCCTCCCAA
This sequence comes from Pleurodeles waltl, assembly GCF_031143425.1. NCBI lineage: Eukaryota > Metazoa > Chordata > Amphibia > Caudata > Salamandridae > Pleurodeles > Pleurodeles waltl. The sequence goes on from NC_090444.1 coordinate 668,439,558, forward strand.
CCACATCTACACTCACATCTGCATGTAATACATCATCATCCACTACCAGCATCATCACCACACCAAGCAGAACACACATCTCACTGGCAGACACCTCCAAAACAGCCATGCACACATCCCCTGTGTCCTCTCCCACTGTGTCTGTCCACCCCAAGGTACACAAACACAAGCACTCAGACACCCAACAGACATCCACCTCACAACAGCATGCAGCCCATGCACCTGCACCCCAAAACAGCAGACACCTTCCACAACCACTCCCTCATCTTCCACTCCCTTTCCTTCTCCCTCTTCCCACCTCAATGTCCCTGAAAAACTTTTTCTATCCACCATTGACCTCTTCCCTACCCCTACCCCCGTCCTGCACGTATCAAACCCAGCCTAGCACCTCAGCCACACAGTCCACGGACTCAGTACTAACCGCACCCCCTCGTGGTGTGGTGAAAATGATCCAGGCCACAAGTACTGAAGGGGAAGGAGCCTGCACCAGCCAGCCTAAAGGAAAGGGAGACTGCCCCAGCCAGCAAGAAGGGCAAGGAGCCTGCACCTGCAACACGAAAGGCCAAGGAGTCTGCACCAGCAGGCAGGAAGATCAAGGAGCCTGCACCAGCAGGCAGGAAGGGCAAGGAGCCTGGACCAGGAACTGTGATGGAGCTCCCACCACCAACCATGGTTGTGCAGCCATCCACGTTTGCAGGGGATGGGCAGGAGCCTGCCACCACCAGCAGCACCACCACTGTGCAACCGTCCAAGCTTGAAGGGGATGGACAGGAGCCTCCCCCCACCAGCAGCACCACCACTGTGCAGCCGTCACTGCCGGCAGACGGTATGTAATCCTGTCTCCATGGGCTGCTGTGCGGCCTGTCCACTCCAGAACCAGTGGGTAAGACATCCACCTGAGAGACTGTGGCCCATCACTCACCAGTATCATGCACAGGGCACGTTGCCCCCTCCAGAACCAGTGGTATGACACCCACCTGAGAGACTGTGGCCCATCACTCCCCAGGATCAAGCACAGGGCACGTTGACCCCTCCAGAACCAGTGGGTAAGACACCCACCTGAGAGACTGTGGCTCATCACTCCCAAGATCAAGCACAGGGCATGTTGCCCCCTCCAGAACCAGTGGGTATGACACCCACCGAAGAGACTGTGGTCCATCACTCCCCAGGATCAAGCACAGGGCACATTGCCCCCTCCAGAACCAGTGGTCTTGTTACATCTCCCGGCTGAGGTGCCCCCGTCCCTTGTCCCCTTGAGGTGCCTGCCTATTTACCAACTGACGCCCCTACAGTGTTCTCTCCGTGTTGAAGCAAGTAACATGTGTGGCCTTGGACGTTGGCCTGTGGCCATGTGGGCCACGAGAAATGAGGACTGGGCTGTGTCCCTTTTTCTGTACATATGTATATATCTATTATCTTGCCTAACTTATTTTTTCTACTGTGTTGATCTTATTACAAACACTTTGGCGAAATAGTTTTGTCCTTGCATTATTCATCTGAGTTACGGGGACAAATTGTTTTTGTAATGCATCTGGTTGGGTGAATAGTATGTGTGTGTGTGTGCAGGGTGTGTGTTGTGTGTGTGTCTGTCACTCTCTTTTTCCTATCCCCCCTCCCTTGTGTGCTAGGCAGATGTACTCACCATCGTCGTCCTTGCCTTGTTGGTGTTCGTGCTCGAGCAGAACGTAAAGTATCATAGGAAAGACATAAAGTTCGAGTTTCATGGCGGCGTGGTTCTTCCCTGTGTCTCCAATGGTGAGTCCTTTGACTTCTAAGCTCAGTTTCTGCCAGGCTTTCGATGTCATTGGTACCACCCTGGAAAAGGTGGCGGATTGTGTTGTTGTAATATGGTGGGTGGAACATTGACTTCGTGCGGTACATTGACAGTGTTTCGGGGATCTTTCCGCCATGGTCAGTCTGTTGACGGTATTACTGCCACTTTATCACCGACCGTCAGGGTCGTAATGAGGGCCAGAGTGTTCGACCCCTAAGTGACGATGTTGAATTTCAAAAATACCGATTTGTCCAAGATGAACTGCCTGTCAACAAAAAAGGCACTGTGCTAAGAGGACCTGCGAGTCTGAGACAGCAAGGTTTTGAACTCACTTATGAAGGACTTTGTGGACTGAAACCACCAAGGGGGCAGTGAGGGATTGAGGTGGTTCCTTTGACTGGATGAGAAAGTCGAAAGGTAGTTAAAGGAGTGTCACTTATGCAATTACCTGTCTCCCACAATGACCCAGCATCCACTACCCAAGTCGATCTTCCTGCGCATGCGTGGGAGAGAATGGCTGTTGACTTCTTTGGGCACTTGCAAATCAACACCATCTCATTGTGGTCATTAATGAGTATTCCTGGTTCCCTATGGTTGAAGATATGCCATCAACAACTCACGACAAAGTTATTGAGCGGCTAGACAACCTATTTGCAGCGTGCAGCATACGGTACACTCTCAAATCTGACAATGGTCTGCCATTCAACAGCAAGGAATTTAACGAGGTTTTAAAAGAACTCAATGTCAAGCATAAGAAAATCACACCCTTGTGGCCTCAAGCCAACGGTGTTGTAGTATGATTTATGGGGACCCTGAAATGAATTATCCAATGTGCCTTAATGGAGGGCATTGAGCTGAGTAAAGCATTGTGCCAAGCCCTCTGTGTCTATTGGTCACCTTCTCACTCTACCACTAGTGAGAGTCCTGTCACCCTGATGTTCGTGAGAGCCATAAGAACCAAAATACCACAATGGACCTCTAAGCAAACTCTGAAAGATGATGGCAGTTGTTCTACTGACACTGCTCCTTAACGTCAGATAAATGCTGATAAACGTCAGACTCGGGAGATCGTGTTTGACAAGGGTGACTAGGTTCTTGTCCAAGACAAAAGGAAATGAAATATAGATGAACCATTTGATGTTGAATCATTGAAAGTTGTGCAGAGAAAGGGACATACGATGACAGCGCACTGACCTGATAAATCCATTGCGAGGTACTCGGCATGCTTCAGACATCAGTCTAGGCAACTATTGGTCCATGCAAGCCCACAGAAAGCTGTTCCACCTGAAAGCCCTGATTAGATGTCAGACACTGTTACCTCGGGGTCCACTCCAGGTACAGCCAACTACCTCATGTCCCTCAGTGTGAGCACCAAGATGGCTGATCGAGCAACTGTAATCCTGCTATTTGTCTGTTTACTTTGTGTTTCATTTTGTTTCACAAGGGCACTGTGGCCCTAATACTCCACAACTAGGTGGAGGACTCAAGGAAAAGAAATTCACAGTCAATCGAGAAGGTGTTAAGGTGTGATCTTTAATGGTTACAGGATATTAAGAAGTTCTGTATGCTGAGGAATAATGTTGTTAGATGCAAGCTCTATGTGTGGCGTGTTCTTGTGCATGCTTCTGGACAAGGGAGGACGCAACAATGTTCATCTACGAACCTTCCCATCTCTTCCAGAGTTCCAAAAATCTTAAGATATGGCTACTCTGCTAATCAACTGGGCCCTTCCAGGGCCTGGATACCCAGGTGGGTGACAAGCAGTGCACTACAAATCTACTGAATTATTCATTGATTTGACACAAATTGAGTTGTCCGTTATCTTCCTTAGCTAGTCTGAAATGTTTTAAAATGCAACAGTCTGAAACCTCCGAAACTTCTTTTTTGTGGTTCTTACATCTTGTTTTTCTTACTTTGTAGAATATGCCAGTGCAATCCTCACAAGTCGGTAGATGTTGTCATTTGCAATCCTTCCGTGTTCAATGTCAGGGCCAACATTTAGTCCTGGTTCTATGTTTCGGGTCACCTGCATTTTTGATTCCTAAGACAGGGAAGGAACTTCCTGCTTCCAGTCAGCACGTCGGGCTCTCTGCAGACCTGCATCACCAGTAGCGCATCTTCCCACTGTGCAACAGCTAAAGCGATTTGACATGGATAAGGGGACGATTCAATATGTTCTCTCTTTTTTTTCAACTGCCACATTAAGGGGGTTATTACAACTTTGGAGGAGGTGTTAATCCGTCCCAAAAGTGACGGATATACCACCAGACGTATTACGAGTTCCATAGGATAAAATGGACTCGTAATACAGCTGGTGGTATATCCGTCACTTTACCGTCACTTTTGGGACGGATTAACACCTCCTCCAAAGTTGTAATAACCCCCTAAGTGCCAATACCTATAGTTCACAGATGTTTTCCTATTAGGTTGAGTATACTTTAAATTCTGGCTTCCTCGAAGATTGAGAAGAAAATGTTGGCTACTCAGGTGAAATTGGTATAATAATGGTCATTTATATCAACTTTTTCATTTATTTCATCCTCTGAATTATGGAGGATAATCTTTTGTCATCTATTATTTCTTTTGATGGCAAATGCTTGTTTGTTGGATTTAGTGAGGTTCTGTATATTATACCATGCACTGGATTAGTTGGTACACATTTTCTGACCATTTTCCTGTATTTTGACTCAGAATACAGCTCAGACCTTCCAATGTCTAACACATTTTGACTATGTGGGAGGGGAGACAGGGCCTTGGAAAGGGAAGGGGCAGGTCTTAGTGCCAGGCACAGCCTGAGGCACTTCTATCCGTCCCCAAAATCTCCACTTGAAAAAAAACGAAAAAACCAACAAGCTTTTAAACTTAATAATGATGTCCTGAGGCAGTTTCACACCCTGTAATGGACATCAGCTGTGCGGGTCCTCGAAACACGAGCTAGAATCCCACTATTTGAAGAGATTTCCAGCTCATGTTTTATGTCACCCTGTGATATTGGATCTTCAACAGGAGACCATGTAAAAGCAGCCGATATTGTTATCAATCATGTCATAACGTGATGATGGATCACGTCGTAAGAGTTAATATGCACCTATCTCCAGAACGGCGTACGTTCCTGAATATAACTATGCTACACAAGTTAGAAAACGCTTTTCATAAGGCTGCTGCAAACCGAATGGCACCATAATTGTATTTGTCATGGCTGGCCAGTATGAGATTGCACATCAGAGTCCTGCATCTGTGACTGATGTCCTTCCTGCCGGCGAACTGCAAACACGGAAGTTTTTGCCTCACAATCCCAGTTACTAAGAGTTTCCAATACTGGAAAATGCTTTTAAAAATTTGAAATCTGCACTTTTCAGTCAACACCACTTTTAAAAGTAATCCATTTCAGACCTCAAAGTAAAACAGCAGACTTGCGAGGATATCATCAAATGAGTTCAAATGTGAAATTCAGGCAGTATACATATCCTAGCTGAATGAGCACTAAGCTAGTGCAGTATTTGACACCAGTGCCTTCGCGAAAATTAGTATTCTAAACAGCATTTGTCCTTAGAATTACACAGAGAAGCCTGCTTGCGAAGCATATCCAAACAGATGGCTGGACAAAGAGGATATCAAGTTTATCCAGTGCACTTCTACCTTTTTTTTAGCAATATTGCTCTTTGGTGTATAAATTCGCCTTTGCATTCCGAAACAAGGCCACAGACATAAGCACATAATTAAATTAGGCATCTGGGGAAAACATTTTCTAATTTTGCTATATCATGTCCCAGGGCCCAGACACCATCGGTGTGAGCCATCAGTCATCAGCTATCTGCTTCTCAAACTACATAAAGACCACACAAGCATGACAATAACTTCCTGACTTTATTAATGATAGGGCCCCTAATTTGTTTTTATAAGGTACTATATATATATATATATATATATATATATGTATATATATATATATATATATATATATCAATCATGATTTCATTAGTGATGTCATGAGTGATGTAACATGTGAAGTCATAAGCAGTGCATTGCGGGGGTGCAAGTTAGTTCAGGTAACTATAACTGTTGAATTTCCCTGGTTTTGTACGAGTGAATTGCGAGCCTAACCATAATGTCCCTGTAACCTTTGGTTTTTTTCAGTGAATTTCCATGTTTTTTTTAAATTCTATTTCCCAACTACAAAGTCCTTGTAACCTATGTTCTTATTCAGTAAATTTCTAACGTTTTTTAAACTCTATCTCGTAACTATAACACCCCTATAACTTTTGGTTCCTTGAGTATATTTAAATTGTATTTTTTAACTATAAGTCTTAACGGTTTTAAAATGGGTGTATGACTACTTGTTCAGGTTGTTACGTGGATGTATGAGTACATGTATGGGTCTGTCAGTGAGTGTGTGAGATATTTTGTGGGTCTGTGAATGGGTACGTAAGTCTCTGAGTAGGTCTGTGACTGAGGTCATGAGTCTGTTAGTGGGTCTGACTTTCTGTGTGTGTGGGTGTATGAGCCTCTGAGTGGGTGCATCATTGTATCAGTGGCAATGTTAGTGGGTGTGTCAGTGTCTCAGTAGGTCTGTGAGTGGGTGTGTGAATCTCTGAGTGGGGCTGTCAGTGAGTGAATCGTGCATAAGTAGGTCAGTGAGTGGATGCGTTAGAATCTGAGTGAGTCTGTTAGTGGGTGCATGAGTGTCTGAGTGGATCTGTGAATGGGTGTCTGAGTGTCTGTGTGGGTCTGTGAGTGGGTGCATGAGTCTCTGAGTGGGTCTGTTAGTGGGTGTGTGAGTATCTGAGTAGGTGTGTGAGTGGGTGCATGAATGTCTGAGAGGGTCTGTGAATGGGTGCCAGAATGTTAAAGTATGTTTGTGAGTGGGTGCATCAGTGGGTCTATAGGTTGGTGTTCAAGGGTCTCAGTGGCTCTGTGACCACACGTAAGTCTCTGAGTGGGTTATAAGTGAGTGCATGAGTGTCTGAATGAGAGTGTGAGTGGGTGTATGAGTGTGTCAGAGGGTCTATGACTGGGAGTATGAGTCTCATTGTGGGTATGTGAATGAGCGTATGAGTTTTTTACTGCCTGAGTGAGTGAGTTTGTGATTGAGTGTATGTGTGTAAGAGTGGATGTTTTCCCATTGCTCTAATAACATAACTTTAGTCATGGAATATTTGACTTTTTTGAAGTTATGAAGGGTGTCCATATGACACCTTTATGTAAGTTTCTGTTGTTTCATTCACCTCTGTCACATACAGCTAACTTTGTAAGTATGGGGACGGTCAGGTGGGGGTAAGTAGGAATTGACTGCACAGAGTTCCAGTTTCACAATACCAAAGCATTTGTTTTCATTAGAATGGTATTTTTCATGATGACACTGTTGTTCATGATGATGGCGGGCATTGTGATACATAGGCCCATATTTATACTTTTTTAGCACCACATTTGTGCAGTTTTTGACGCAAAAACGGAGCAAACTTACTAAATACAATTGCGTTTTGCAAGTTTGCGCCGGTTTTGCTTAAAAAAAAGACGCAAATGCAGCACTAAAAAGTATAAGTATGGACCATAGTTTCCGGTGATGTGGTTACCCTCTATAAACATATTTGAATTAGTACTTGTCATCAGTAGTTTATTAATATAATGTGGGAACATATTTCTGCAAGAAATTTTCATACAAAACACTCTCAAAGTATATTTCCGTTTTGCAACAAAGTTGGTATTCGCAATGACGTTGGTGTTTACTATAATCATGTGACGTGGAAACAAAGAGATGTGATTGAAGGAGGCACTTTTCATTCACTTCAAAGGATGTTCCCATGTGTTTCTTCCTTTTTGAAGATTCCACTTGCTGTTAGGATCATTCTTGGAGCTCTCCTCTGCTTTTAAGTGCAGATTTGTGTTGAATTTGTTTTTCTTGTCATTTTCGTAAAATAAAATGGCATTAGAGAAAAGTGAAGAGGAGGAGGACGTCAATCACGAGGCTGAGGAGCAGGAGTTACCAGCTGGAGCAGAAGACTCACCTGATGAGGAACCACCTTCTAAAAAACAAAGCATAGCAAGGACTTTTTTGTCTTACCATCAGGTGAATCAAAAACAGTGACCAAATTGATGACGTGCACATTGTGCAATAAAACTCTATTGATGGGCAGTGCCAAGAAATATTCATGTGACACAACTTCTATGCTCTACCACTTGAAAACGTTTCATAAAAGTAATTTGAGAAGGGCACAGAAAGAGAGAGATGGAGATCAACCGTCCACTTCCAGGGTGGATGGAGGGATAGTGCCAGGGAAAGTGGAGAAACAGAGGCCAATATTGTCATCAGAGTTAAGGAGAGTTGGTACTTATTGCCTAGACTGTAACACCACCCTCACAGCTGGTGAGCAGAGTGTAGATATTATTTTGGATGCAACAGGGCTACACACCTTTTAATTTGTCTATAATTTCATCCAGGTTTTGGACTGTTTTTCTTTTTTACATTATAACTTTTGTTACCGTTGTTGCTATTTTATTTCACAAAAATGGATGGGTAAATAAAATAAGTGCTTGAGTGTGTATGGGTGAGTGACTGAGTGCATGAGTGCATGTATGAATGAGTGATTTGGTGCATGAGTGGTGCAAGGGTGTCTGAAAGAGTGTGTAAGTCCATGTATGGATGAGTGAGTGGCCACTTGAGTGGCTATATGGGTAAGTGACTGTATGAATGGTGTATGGTTGATTGAGTTTATGAGCGCATGTATGGGTAAGTAAGTGAGTGGGTACATAAGTGCATGTATGGCTGAGTGAATAACTGTGTGAGTGGTACATGGGTGATTGAAAGACTGTATGAGTGTGTGTATGGGTGAGTGAGTGCATGTATGGGCGAGTAAATGATTGGAAGAGTGTGTATGAGTGAGTAAGTGCATGAGTGTTGTATAGGTGATTGAGTGAGTGCATCAGGCATGTATGGGTAACTGGCTCAGTGTATGAGTGCATGCATGGGTGAGTAAGTAAGTGCATGTATGGGTGAGTAAGTGGGTGCATGAATGGCTCAATAGGTGTGTGAGTGGGTACATGACTGCATGTATGGATGAGTGAATGAGTGCGTACTGGTGCAAAGGTGACTTAAAGATTGCATGTGTGCGTGTATAGGCAAGTGAGTGAGTTCGTGAGTGCTGTATAGGTGACTGACCGAGTGCATGACTGTATGTATAGGCGAGTGAGTGCATGAGTTGTATATGAGTGACTGACGGCATGTATGAATGCATTTATATGTGAGTAAGTGAGTGCATAATTGGTGCATAGATGATTGACTGAGTGTATGAGTACATGTATCAGTGAGTAAGTGAGTGCATAAATGCATGTCTAGGTGAGTGGGTGACTGAAAAAGTGCATCAGTGCATGCATGGGTGAGTAAGTGCATGAGTGCACATTTGGGTGAGTGAGTGAGTGCACGAGTGCTGTATAGGTGATTGAACAAATTAGTGAATGTATAAGTGAGTGACTGAGTGCATGAGTGGTGTATGGATTATTGAGTGCATCAGTGTGTGTATGATTGTGTAAGTGAGAGTATGAGTGGTGTATGGGTGATTGAGAATGTGAGTGGTGTATGGGTCAGTGAGTGAGGGTGTGAGTGGTGTATGGGTGAGTGACCGAATGAATGAGTGGTATATGGATGATTGACTGAGTGTATGAGTGTGTGTATGAGTGAGTCAGTGAGTGAATGAGTGGTTTGTGGGTGATTGACTGAGTTCATGTATGGGAAGTGAGTGGGTGCATGAATAGCTCTATGAGTAAGTGAGTGTGTACATGAGTGCATGTATGGGAGAGTGAGTGTTTCAGTGGTGCATGGGTGACTGAAAGAGTTTTTGAGTGCATGTACGGGTGAGTGAGTGAGTGCAAGAGTGTGAATATGAGTGAGTGAGTGCGAATGGTATATGGGTGATAGACTAAGTGCATCAGTGTGTGGATGAGTTAGCTAGTGAGTACATGAGTGCATGTACTGGAAGTGAATGAGTACATGAGTGGTGCATAGGTGACTGAAAGAGTGTATGAGTGCATGTATGGGTGAGTGAATGAGTACACAAGTACATGTATGGGTGAGTGACTGAGTGCATGAGCGGTGTATGGGTGACTGAGTGACTGTATCAGTGGAGTGTGGGTGACTAACTGAGTGCACAAGTGCATGATTAGGTGGCTGAGTGACTATTTTGTTACTATAACGTCTCTGTAACCTTCAGTTTTTTCAATGAATTTCTAAGGTTTGGGAAGGGAGGAGTTGAAGACAGGGCCCTAACTGTTCTCAGCTTTTATACTTCTTCAATGTAAAAAAATGGTGGAACAATCTGAGGGGCAAGGTCCATTCCCTGACTTCAGGCAACAGATGCAGGCCCTCCCAATGCCCTTTTAAGAATCTTTCCATGGGAGGAGAAGGTCTTGTGCATCCTGCATCATGAGGGCTTGACAAGAATACACCGGAGAGTCGAATCTGATAAGTTACCTCACAAAAACTGTCAAAAAATGCAATGTCTTGCATGCCCACAGCTCAGCTTTTGCCACTGTTTCGTTCATATACTTCACCAACATTCAAAATTCAGAGTATCAGAGATATAACACTGTTAATGTGTATTTGTGGACCCAACAGAAAAGCTACCAAGGCCCATCACATGCCATAAGTCAAAATAGTGCCTGTAAGTCTTTCAATTTCAAAATATCATCCCAGGAATCATGGTATGTCTCAACATGTAAATGTATGCTCAATCCTAAATGCAGTGTACCTACAGATCGGTATTACCCAACATTTGTAAAGTGTTGGGAAGACGAGGGAGTGACCTGACTGCAAAGCACAATAGGTCCTGTTTCTCCAACTCCAATCACTAGCCCAGTGTTCACTTGCCCCTATAACCCTGTTTGTCAACTCTCAAATTAAGTTTACTCACCCAGGACGATACCATTTGTCAAGAGTTGGGAAGTAGAGAGAGTGTCCTGACTGCAACTCCCATCCAGGAGGCCCTGTTTCTGTAATTCCAACCACCAGCCCAGTGTTCACTTGCCCATATACCCCTGTTTGTTAACTCTCAAATGAAGTGCACTCACCTGGGAGGACACCAGTTGTCAAGTGTTGGGAAGTAGAGGCAGTAACCTGACTGCAAAGCCCAACAGGCCATGTTTCTCTAACTCCAACCATGAGTCCAGTGTTCACTTGCCCATATACTACTGTTTGCCAACTCTCAAGTAATGTGTTTTCACATGGGAGTGAGCAATATACAGATCATGCTCAACTCAGAGACGTGTCTGTCTACTTACCTCTATCTTGACCTTCTAACCCAAAATGAAACTTTTGAGGATAGGAATGACACCTTACAAAGGGGCATATTTATACTCCGTTTGCGCCGAATTTGCGTCGTTTTTTTCGACGCAAATTCGACGCAAAACTAACTCCATATTTATACTTTGGCGTTAAACGCGTCTAGCGCCAAAGTTCATGGAGTTAGCGTCATTTTTTGGCGTGAACACCTTCCTTGCGTTAATGAGATGCAAGGTAGGTGTTCCCGTCTTAAAAAACGACTCCCAGGCATGTGCGTGGTATTTATACTCCCGGGCAAAAATCACGCCCGGGAGTGGGCGGGGCAAAAAACCCCGCATTTGCGCCTCTTTTTAACGCCTGGGTCAGGGCAGGCGTTAAGGGACCTCTGGGCTCAGAATGAGCCCAGAGGTGCCCTCCCCTGCCCCCAGGGACACCCCCTTCCACCCTTGCCCACCCCAGGAGGACACCCAAGGATGGAGGGACCCTTTCCAGGGAAGAAAAGGTAAGTTGTGGTAAGTATTTTTTTTCTTTTTTTTGTGGCATAGGGGGGCCTGATTTGTGCCCCCCTACATGCCACTATGCCCAATGACCATGCCCAGGGGACATAAGTCACCTGGGCATGGCCATTGGGCAAGGGGGCATGACTCCTGTCTTTGCTAGATGAAACTCTCAGTGATGACCATACTCCTGGACTTTTAGACTTGGAGGAAGGTCCTGGCCCGTCTGGGGAACCTGGTCAGACGGCAACAGTGAGTCTCACTGTGGCCACAATGTCACCCCCCTGTCCTGTTGCTTCCACATCACAGGCAACCATGCTCCCCCAACCTGTGTACCTAGCACAGTTTCCACCATCTTGTACCCCACACTCCTGGATCCTGAGGTGCAACTCAATACTCCAGACACTGAGGGTCCAGGACCCAGTTAGAGAGGGCACCCTGTGCCAGTGGCACAGGCTCGTGGGGGTAGGGTTCACTGTGGGCCAGTGGAGTGGGGCCACTCGGACTACAGTCCCCCAGGGCACCATCAGCCACGTCTTGGGGGGGTCTATCACGAGTCCAAAGACATGATGGGCCAGGTGTTGACTGAACTCCAGGACATTAAGCAGCTGCAGAGGGTCGTGATAGACAAAATGACTGCCCATAGTAACTAAACGGGCACCCTTGAAAGGGTGCTGAGGGAAATTAATATCACACTGAGTATGGCTTTACTCACAACATCTACCCCTTCCTGTGTGGCAAGTACATCATGCCAAACTACATCTATGGCAGACACAGGAATTGAGGCCCTGCCAGAGGGACAAATAGCTGCAGACAACACTGCTTCTGCAGCAGCTGACCCACCCGCAAGCTGTGACATCCATCCAAGAATCCAGGAGGTGCGGATGGAAAGTCACCCACCGTTGACAGCAATAATCCTCTTCCTTAATTTCCTCCTCTATGTATCACACAATCACTCTGTTAACTGATCCTGGACCACTTTCCATTTCTAATGGGACGAGTATTCTGGACTTTGGACTTCCAATGGTGGGGCATCTACTCCAATGATTTCATTGACTCTGACTGACCACGTCACATTTCAATTTTTGTTAATGTATGTCACAAATATTTTCTATTGTAGCTTCCCAATAAATGTACCTGTCACCAACTCATTGTCTGCTCTCCTTAATTTGACATTTTGCCATGTAGGTACGTCATACCATGTAAACCATGTGATGATGATCCAAGGTACTTGTTCAAGGTGGGATATGTTGCATGTACACAGTGTCCGGCTCAGGATTACAACCATTCCACACAAACACATGCATACAAGTGTCTTGTCAAACAAGACATTTTATTACATTGTTCAACACATAGGCTGTCAATATATCTGAAACATAGCAAATCATACATGGTTGAACCATGCTGGGTAAATGAACATATTTAGAGTTACAGACCTCCGGATCATGGAAGCAAGGGATTTGTCAGACATGGTCTTGTAGAATAGACAAACATTAAAGTGGTTGATGTCATTAGCTGGAGCAATATCATCTATCACACCAAAGTAATCCAACATCATATAATGCAAGACTGATACAAATGGCAGTACAACAGTTTCTGATCACAGAGTCATTACAATCCAGTGTGCATGCACCTGGTGGTATGACACAAACAAATGCCTTTGATGTGGCACAGGCATTTTGGTCTACAATGATGGAACACATCAACAGCTACAAACAGGTCACACAAGAAGAGTGTTCAGCCAAAGGGAACGGTAACTAACATGATATCGGCCTACAACTACATAGTTCCTGACTACTTAATGATGCACATGATGCATCAGGGCCAACACACAACAAGAAACAAGTCTGATAAGACTTCTAAACTTGAAACCTACCACGGTGCAAGGTGCCTTGGCACAGGTCTCCTACAGCCAAACTCTGTGACCTACATTCCCTTGAACAATCCATGTCCACTTCGTATGTCAGAACAGCATCACATACCTACCAATGTCACAACTCTGAAATGCCCACATGAAGATATCATGGTGAGGGTACCTGAAAACAAAACAAGAAGTATAGGCATGGAGCCACCATACATATGACACAAGTCACAAAGCATACATCTGAAAAACAAAGTACATTGCAATAAATCTGACACAAACATAGCAACATTTTCAAGTAGGGATGTATAAAAAACAATCTCATCAAACTACAAAAATTTACTACACACATTATCACAACTACAGTACATTGTACAGTTAAAGTTATGACATTACATGATATACCTACACTCATGAAAAGAAGCTGTTGTTGAGATCCTGTCACAAGTCAGCTTCTCCCACTTCACCACCAGTGGAACTGCAGGCTTCCGCTCCTCTGAGATGTAAGGGATATCATTCCGCAGAGCAATGTTGCGGAGCATGCAGCATGCCACAGTGATCTGATACACTTTCCCGGGTGAGTGGAGGAGAGCTCCCCCAATCTTGCCCAGACAGTGAAATCTCCCCTTCAGGAGCCCAAAAGCCTGGTTCACTGTCTACCGTGTTCTCTAATGGGCCTCATTGAAGCAGATTTCCATGGTGTAGTTAGATTCCTCAGTGGTGTCAATAACCAAGGATGGTTTGGATATGCTGAGTCTCCTGTTTAGGAATGAGTAATACGTCACTCACTTCATGACTGTAGCACCTGACATTGCTCACACACAGTCAGGACAGATGTCACTTACCAACCAGCTAGGCCTTCTCTAGTTGCAGTTGTGACATCAGCTAGGGTATGGTGCGGTTCAGGATTATAAAGGAATCATGGACTGAATCAGGGAAACAGGCACATACATTTGAGATGTAGAGATCTGACAAAACAGACAACTTGCACGTTGATAGAATGGATTTTTCTCTTGTTGCAATGGACTTGCTCACTGGCCTGCGGTGGCACCAAGGTAAAACAAAATGTGTGCCACCAATGGCTCCCTCCAAATGTGGAAGCGAGCAAAACCATAAAAGCCAGCCTTCACATTGACTAAATCCTCATGTCAGGGGAACCTGATATAACTGTCAATGTGTTTCAACATTGCTGATAGGACATTTCTCAACACTAGACTGAACATAGGTTGGGACATACCATCAGGTATGGCCACTATGTTGGACCCTGTAGCCAGGAAGTGCAATGCTGCCATGGTTTGAACAAAGTATGGTATGCAGGTTGGATTAATGTTTTCAGGCACCAGATCTGGCTCCAACTGATGGCAGAAATCCACTATTGTTTGCCTATTCAGATGGTACAGTTGTATTATGTGCCATTCCTCCATGGTTTGAAGGTCTGGCAATGGATGGTACACTGGAGGTTGTTGCCTTCTCCCTTTCCCAGGGTACCTATCTGTAAAAATACATGAGTTGGAGCATTAGTCACTGTTTTCACACCAACATACATGATGTATACCAATAAAGTCATGTGGCAAAGCATTTCTGAAAAAAAATACATTTCACCCAGTACACATCACAGCTTTCAACTAACCAAAGGTCAAAGGTGACCTCCATGGTTGACAAAATAAGTGTCCACAACATGGATTTGGGCAACACCCAACTATCTGCTACTCAATTGCCCCTCAAAATTCAACTGTCTTTTCCGACTGCTAAAAATACTGTCAGCGGCGGTGGACAGTGCACCGCCGTCAAATGTTATCTATGCCCAGCAACACACTTCACTGGTGATTGTGTAGTGCAACCAACACAAGAGAACTGCTTTAGGATGATTGTGATGATCTAACACACATATTGGTGTTGTGGCACATTTAACAGGACCAAATACTGTATTTCCAACCACCAAAATGGCAGATGCCTGACCTACTTCACTGGACATTAGGAACTGCCTGCGGCCTCCAAAGGAAATCGTCCACACTTTGGGCAGTACCAACTGTAGAGGACACAGCTATAGGCTAACATTTGTTGCCTATGGCAGTCGTGGGCCAGTGGTTGTGCCCGTCGCCAGTGATGACTGTGTGCATTTTGTATGTGTACGACACGTTTTGCAAAATCAGTCACGTGACTCTTGACTGTGCTGCCATCAACACCTCTCCAGGCCAACTAGGTGAAAGTATGTCTGCCTTCCCTCCAGAGGAGCTGGTGTTAAGTGCCTTCTAGAAGTATGTGGGAATCCCTGCACCTCTGCAACATTTAAAGGGATATTAGCTTCTACTGATGCAATCAGAGTATTGGTATTTTTAGCAGTACCAATCATCTTTGGGGCTAGCTGATTCATCGTTGGGTGGATTTCATAGAAATTTCTCCCTGCCATTTTGCCCAACTTGTCTTCAGTGTACGTTTTCTTGCAAGATGTGTTATCCATCTGAGCAACATTTAAACAATGTACACATAGTGAAGTGATTATTGTTGATTTATTTCCATTGTAGTATGGGTGTTTCCATGTCACCTCCTTCTGGTGACTGTACTACTGTCACCAACATGGATGGACATTTTTGGGCCATCATTTATTAATGATATGGCATTGGGTATATGAAGATGTGCGGGATGGATGACCTTCTGTGACATTGCCCTACTATTGTATGAGCGTGATTACAGCTAACTGAGGGATGCTACATTAGGCAAACCATTGAAGGTGATGAGGTCTCTTGTCAAATGGGTACTGTGATAGCACTTCACCCATGCAGTTGGAGTTGTCTGTGATTCTGAATTTACTGTGGCCATCTGCTGAAAGTTCATGTAGCATGCATCCATGTGATGTGGCAAATGTTAGAGCCACTTTGCTGTAGATTGTGGATGGTGGCTGCCGTATGCCATGGTAATGTTTGCTAATCACAGCTGTTGTTAATGTGTGATCAGGAACATGTTGTGACCCTATTTGTCTTTGTAATTTCAGAATCATCCCAGGCAAGGGGAAGAGACAGGACAGAACCAAGTGGGAAAGCAGTTTGCAATGGTAACTCCAGTCATAAGTCGACCAACAGGGAGGGACCCAGTGACCCGGAGGATGAGGGGAGCGCCATGGAGGACACAGAATCGGCCTTAACATAATCTGATTCTTCCTCCAGTGGCCACTTCCTAGTGGTGGTGGACCCATCAGGACCTGTTCCTGTTCCATGCTTGTCCAACACCTCCAGGTCACTCTCCACCCTCCCCATTGCTCCCCACCAAGTTGACCATGCCCGCTTATCCAAGAGAGTGGGCATCTCCTTCACCCCAGACACCTCCCCCCCTTTACCTGTTACCCCTGCTTCCCTGATTGAGGAGGCTATTGACCTCCTGAGGAGTATCTCTGTGGGCGAGACTGCCATTCTGAATTCCACCCATGTACAGGCCAGCTAGCTCCAACAGATGGTTGTATACATGGAAGGTATTCAAACTGCCATGTCTGGCCGACAGAGATACTTTCCCCTAACTGATGGCAGACATCCACCCCCCACCACCTACCTCTTCCCAATCCAAATTCACTATTCCCCTACCTGTCCCAAGTACACAGACACGCACCCACCTCAACGGACAGAAGCAGCACACATAAACACAAGCACTACAAGATACACTGGCAGACAAGCACTCAACAGTCACTTACACAAACCACAACTACCACCATTCCCACAGACACCACCCCCACTAACCCAACCCACACACCACAACCACCATATCCACAGACACCACAAAAAACAGTGACAAACCCACCACACCCAACATACCCCCAAACACTATCTCAATACCCAAAGACCCACACACACCAGACACCACATCCCCAGACACTACCCCAACACACACAGACATATCCACCATTTCTACCACACCCCCAGACATTACCCCAATACCCACAAACACAGACAACACATCCACCATACCCCCAGACACTACCCCAGCACCCACAGACACAACAACCACTCCCACATTACCCAGCACCTCCACTTCACAGCCCTCCAAGGAACACAAATGCCCACACCCACACACACACACAACAGACACCACACAAACCCAAGCATGCCTCAGACATGCACTTACCAGCAGCATCAACACCTACATGCAAGACAAGCACTCCCTCAATTTCCCAAACCCCAACCCCTTCCAAAGACCCTACCCTGTTTTCCCAAGGAAAGTTTCCTTTATGACCTTTCCCCTGTGACCTTCACCCCTCTTCCAAACCCAAGAGGACCGCACCCAAATCCCAACCCTTCCCTTCCACATCTAAGTCCACCCCTGTCACACCTGCCCCCTCGGAAATTTCCATACCCCTCTAAGCCCAAAGAAGAAGCCTACCCATCCTAAAGAGAAGTCCACTCCTCCTAAGAAAAGCCCCCTCAAACCCACACATCTCAAATCCAACCCAACTCCACCCAAGAATGATCCCTGAAGTGCCTGCATGCCTACTTGATGCCCCTTCCTTTTGAGGTTAACTGGCAATGATTCACATCAAGCTTGAGCAACGTACCGTGCATGGACTAATAAGGACAAGCTAATGGTCTTTGTTCTAAATCTTTTGCATTCAATAAACCTAAATTGTTGCTTTTTGGGTACACATTTGTCCTGCCATTACTTTTCTACCTTTTTATTATTCCTGAGTAATTAGTGTTGTAGGCCAACAGTTGTGTGTGTTTCTCCCAGATTGCAGATCCATTTGCTGTGGTTGGCATGGTCTTACTTTGTGGGCAGTGCTCGTGTCACCCAGGACAAGGGTAGATGATCACTGAATGGATATGTTGGTGGCAATCCAACTGGGGTTTCACTGCATGGTGTTTTGTTTGTTTTGGTAAGTATTTTATCTTGGATTGGAAAATGTCAGCATGCATTGTGTTGGAATTTGTCTCCCTGATGTCAATTGGACATTCATGTAATGTGTGCAAGCTTGAGTTTGGTTTGTCCACACATGGAGGGTGTTCAATTGTGCTACCTTTCTTTACATTTGACAGGTCATGTGTCCATTTTGTATGTGTGTACCTTGCAGCTACTTCATCTACATGTATAACCCATGCCTTTGCTGTTGTATTTGCTTTCTTGACTTGCACTTACACATTATACAGATTGAGATATCACTTGTCTCTACTATTGGTTGTCCCTGAGATACATAAACGGCCAGTTCCTGTGCATATGGTGATTTAGGGGCATGTGCAAAGTGAAATATGTCCCAATGCAGCATCCTTCCTGAAGTGCCCCTGATGCCCCCTTCCCTGTTGTGCAAGTATGTATGTACATTGTGAGCTTTGGATAGTTGTCTCAAAAATATTGTGGACCCCATTTACCTTCCATTGTGTTGCAATGTGGGTGATATGTGTGGGTCCATCACAGGGATATTTCATGGAGGGTGTGTTTGGGTGAAATGACACATCCATACATATTTGTTTTCAATGTCACAACAGTACATGGCATGTGAGCAATTTGATTGTGTCAGTTTTATTATGTGTGATGTTGATGTGGTGTTGCTGTTGTGTGACACAATGTTCTGTACCCTTCACTGTCCCTAAAATTGGGATGGGCAGATGTGTGTTTTTGTGGAGTGTGGCGGTGCATTGTCAGTGACGTGCCCAAAGGGGGCAGTATGTGGCTGTGTATGGGTCATTCATTGTTATTGATTCTAACCAAGGACACACAAAAAGTGTACTTGGTCTAAGTAGCATAATCGAAATACCAGTTCTATGGCTGTGCGGCTATCTGGTGCGTTTTCTGGCAAGGGAAGGAGTGTGATCTTACCATCTTACCATCTTACCATCAGTTGCATCCACAGCTGCATGTATTTTGGGCTCCATCTATGAGCAGCGGCATAACGTGTGTGATCGGCTCCATGGCAGCACAGGACGTCTGACGCTGCCTGCATAAAAGTTCATGCCTTTTATGCCTCTGTTTCTACAAGCTGGGATGTGGTGGTTGGACTGTCACAGGCATGTTGGCAGAAGGCAACATCATAATGTGTCCATCGTAAACACTGGCTCCAATGGCCTCATTGGCCTATCTCACCATCCCAGTGGTCTGTGCTGCCTAGTGGTGCCAGCAGGACCGTGGGGGTCTTTAGACTATGAGAGCACATGCATCGTAATAGAGTGGTCCACCACTGCTGCCGCCAGGGACTCTCAATCAGACCCAAAGCTTTCTATAGTTAATTAGATTTCTTTTGTTGTGTCTCACAAACAACCGTCACATCCAATGACTGCAAACCTTTCTTCTTCTATGTTTTCAGTTACATTAGTTCTATACGTATAATGCTGATGTACTTCATAGAGACACAAGTTTTCAAGATGGGGACTCCTTCTTGGGTAGTATGTATCCAGCATGTTAGTCTTTAGAATACCTGTACTGTTGGTATCAAAGTTTGCAACGTATTGCATTTCTGGGTAAAATACTTCATTATGACTGCTTGCAAGGCCTAGGCTTACCCACACAATTCCTCTGAACTAAAATTGCCGAGCTCAACCTATCTGCACATTCATAAGATCAAATTTCTCTGTGGGAAAGCATTTTGAAACTGAAACTGAATACTTTCTAAGTAAGATTCTCCTCCCACACCTCTTTCATGCCTGTCTTCTCTGACTTTGTTATATAAGAAGCCACAAAGCGAGCAACAGTAATTGAGTTATCAGCAACAAATTGTACACCCATATTTGCATTTCACATGTTCAGAATAACAGGTTGTAGTTATTTATATATTTTGATGCTCCTGTTCTTTTCAGGTTGTATATATTTGTTGGTGGTTTCCATGTTATGGTGTGTCACACTGCTGACAAAAAGCTGGTCACTATTCTTTCTGAGATGATGGTCATGCAAATCTAAAACTACATCTTGTGTAAAATTTTGCCTATGATCTATATTTTCAATGACAGTATTTACCATACCTATGATTTTTAAATCAGAGAACTTGTTGTCTCAATTCCTTGTTAAAAGTTTATTTTAGGATGGTGCATGTTACATACTGTTCTATGAAAGACAAGACACAATCAAACTTTGGGGCATCTTTTACCTATAACAGCATGTGAAAATGTGGAGCACCTCTTTCTTGGTAATCTTTACGGCAAAGGAAATTAGGCACTTCGCCAGGAAGAGGATTAGTTTTTTTGCGAATGAAAGCCATCATTGCTTGAAATCTGAGGTTAAAATGTCTGCACAAGTTTACTGGGTCCAATGAGCAGCGTTCTTCTTGTGCCTCCAAACTGATGTCTTTTATGTTTGAATTTGCTTCTCATAAGAAATCAAGGAGATCACCCCACGTGTTCTCAGAACAACTGAGTGTCAGAAATCAGGTAGGTGTTTCTGGGTTTCTCAACATGCATTTCAGCTCATGGTACCAATACTCACTGGTACCACATTGAGATGCCTTCAAATTAATCAATTTGTATTCCAGAATTTAATCTTTTCCATTAACTTTTTCAACAAACTGCCTTGCTGACAGATTCTGCTTATTCACCCCTATTTTGTAATGGGATTTACTATAAAAGAT
Source organism: Pleurodeles waltl (assembly GCF_031143425.1). NCBI lineage: Eukaryota > Metazoa > Chordata > Amphibia > Caudata > Salamandridae > Pleurodeles > Pleurodeles waltl. Next base: position 668,460,495 of record NC_090444.1, read on the forward strand.
AAGCCAGACAAGTCACTGTCAAGTAGCAGATGAAATATGTAGGGAATGTACTGGCAATATCACAGATCCTCTGTCTAGTCTAGTTGATTTGTACTCTGCTGCTGGTATTTATTTAGGCCAGTCACCATTCCTACCACCAATTCCAGTAGGTAATAGATGTTTGAAAAAGTGAGCTCCTAAGCTTTTCCCCACACGCTTAAGGGTGCACCTTTCACTTCTTTCACCTGAAAGAGATCAATAGCATCTCCAATAATCTCCTTGGAATGTGGAGAATGAATACTCTAGTGTTCATAAATTTCTTCTGATCTGGATCGATCTATCTGTTCAATTTGACCTTTTGATGAAACTGTGTCATCCTTAATAAGTGTAATATCTTGAAGATCATCTACATTGTTATAGTAAATATTATTTTGAACTAGACATAAAGTTGCTTTTTTACTTAACTAACATCTACTAACTTTTTGCTCTTGTTAAGGACATCATTGACTAGAATTACAAGTCCATCTTCCAATTCTTTCTGCACACCTACAGTTTCAATATTCTGCTTGAAATCTAACCCCTTCTGTGCCCAGGATGTAATGGTTACATCCTGAGGCACAGTGCCTGTGTGCCCAGGACGGAACCATTACGTCCTGGGCACAGAGCCCAGAGGGAGTGCTAGCGCTCCTTCTGAGGGGTCCCCCCCCAAGGCAGGGATGGAAGGGGAAGACCTTCCCCTTCCACCCCTGACCCCCCCACTGTGACATCAGCGGTCGATCATACGCTGATTGTCACAAAGGGCCTCCTCCATCGCGCTGGAAGCTCAGCTTCCAGCGTGATCGGAAGAGAAATGCCTTGCATTTCTCTTCCGATCACGTGGGGGAGGCCAGAGAGGCTTCAAAGGGAAGGAAAGGAATTTCCTTCCCTTTGAAGTCTCTCTCTGCGTTTCAAAAGCCGGATTGTAAAGCAATCCGGCTTTTGAAACGCCCACTAGACACCAGGGATTTCTTTTTGTAAATGAAACTGGCATAAGGGAGCGACCCCTTGGGCAAAGGTCGCTCCCAGGGGGGGCATTTTTTTTCAAGGCCTTTTCTGCCCCCCCGGTGGCAGTTCGGCTTATAATTAGGCCGATCTGCCTCCAGGGGGGCAGAAACCTCTATGTACCAGGGATATATATTTTTTTAATTTATTTTATTTTAGAGGTGGGGACCGACCCCTTAGGCAAGGGTTGCTCCCATAGGGGGCAAAATATATATTTAGCCCATTTCTGCCCCCCCTTGGCGCAGATTGGCGTTTTTTTATGAGGCCAATCTGCCCCCAAGAGAGACAGAAACCACTAGACACCAGGGAGTTTTTCTTTTTTTTTTGTGAATTTCACGCAAGGGGAGCGACCCCTTAGGCAAGGGTCGTTCCCCTGAGGGGCAAATTTATTTTAGGCCATCAGCCTATTTTAATGAGGCCGGAGCAGAAACCACTAGGCACCGGGGATTTTTTAGTTTGTTGTTGTTTTACAGATGGGGAGCTGCCCCTTAGGCAAGGATCGCTCCCCTGGAGGGGAAAATTTTATTTAGACCATTTCTGGCCGCTTTGGGGGCAGATCGGCGGATTTTAGGTCAATCTGCCCCTAAGGGGGACAGAAACAACTAGGCACCGGGGATTTTTTTTTTTGCGCCAATGTCACGGAAGGGGAGCGACCCCGTAGGCAAGGGTCGCTCCCCCGGGGGGGGGGATTGGGGGGCGGGTGGGCCACATTTATTTTCTGCCCCCACTGGGGCCGGCTGATCTAGATGCCAAAATCCACAGGTAGGCACTTTGCAAAAAACACCTCTGTTTTCTGTGAAAAAATGTGATGTGTCCACATTGTGTTTTGGGCCATTTCCTTTTGTGGGCGCTAGGCCTACCCACACAAGTGAGGTACCATTTTTATCAGGAGACTTGGGGGAACACTGGGTGGAAGGACATTTGTGGCTCCTCTCAGATTCCAGAAGTTTCTGTCACAGAAATGAGAGGAAAAAGTGTTTTTTTGGCCAAATTTTGATGTTTGCAAAGGATTCTGGGTAACAGAACCTGGTCAGAGCCCCACAAGTCACCCCATCCTGGATTCCCCTAGGTTCCCTCTAATTTTTTTCCACTGTGTGCGGCAGTGTGCGGTCTCTGTGCGCTGCAGCCAAGGATACGTGCGCCAAGAAATTGAACATTCATGCACGCGCAGCGCATAACTAGCCAAGATCTTTGGCATTAGCCTCTTCATACCACTAAAGCAAAAAAGGGATATCATTGCTCCATGCAATAGGGCATTAAGGCAGTTTTGTGACCTGGTTGCACACCCCAAGGAAATTACCTGTTAAGTGCCACCTACATCCCAGTTAGAGAAAACAGAAATCAGGCGGTTGAACCATTATGAAACTTTAATGAATACTCTCAGAGTGCTGCAGAGGACCCCGCACATCAAATACAGCTAGTTGTACAATTGGTTAACATTTACAGTTTGATGAACACACTGCTGATGAATGCCATGATGCCCCTGCCAAGATACAGGCTGAGAAATGTTCCTACCCCACCCACACACGGACTGTAGGAGAAGCCGCATCAGAGTTTAGACAAGTCAGGTGCCAACGTTAGATGTGTGACATGTTTGTTTTACTCGCCGGTCCTTGCCATTTTTCCAGTGCTGATAAACTCGGTCTCAATCAACTTTCCCATTTGAGAGGTAAGCCTTTGTCTTCATCAGCATATCTAGGTGACTCTCCTCTAGTCTGTTTCTTAATTTGGACTTGATTGAGTTCATGAGGCTGAATCCTCGTTCGCAGTCTGCACTTGAAGCCTGGAAAGTTGCACAGATATCAACAAGCTGAGATACAACACTATACTGTGCAGCATTCCGCAGAGTGAAATTCACCATGTCTTGAAAGGTCCTACACAATCCGTTTTTTATATGCGTTGCCACCACATATTTATAATCTCTGTACTGCCGAATAACATCACCAGGGGTGTCACAATCACCCAGGACCAAGACCTTCTTCTACTTCTCAACAAGTCTTTGTACATTCTCAGTCCCAAAATCAAACTGTGATTGTGTTGTTACTGTATGGAAATCAAAGCTTGTCCATTCCTTCAATTCATCTTCTGGGAAACTTCTTTCCATGTGCTCACAAAGAAGTTTAATGAAAGATAACATCGGCTCACTATCATACTCTCGGTCCTCTCTGCACAAAGCCATCAGATCTCTTACTGTGTCGCTCCAAAAGACAGTGTCTCCCAAGTACTGTTTCTTTATTTGTCAAAGAGCTTTTCTGAAACAACTTGCACAAAGATGCAAGTTCACCCAGTAGTCATTTTGTGCTGTAAAGGAAATATGGTAGTTTGAATCCAATAGTTTTTTGTAGCAATATTTAGCAATTGGGTCATTCTCCTCAACTCTTTCATGATAAAAGTATTTGAGAGCAACCTCATAATTACGCAAGAGTGCACCAACAGCAAAATGCCTTGAAAGCCACCACACCTCATTGAGTGGCCGAAAGGAGACCGCTTCACATTCAGTGACCAAAGCAATTTCGTCCAGCTTGGACTTTCTTAAAGGTGAGCGGGAGAACACAGTGTAGACAGTCCTCAGTAATGTTTCCATTTCCCTGATCATTGGCACTTTTTTCCAGGCATCATCAACTCCCAAATCTTCTCTGTGCGCAATACAGTGCTGCTCAACTAGATGAGGAATGGATTGTTTGAGGCGGGTAGCAACACCATTGTTCTTTCCCAGGATCACTGATGCACTATCTGATGTAAACATGACCATTTTCATAAGGTCCAGCTTATTGGTAGTGTAGAACTCTTTTACAGCTGTAGTGATAGCCTCCGCATTGCATGCACTCAGAGTTACAATTCCCCCAAACACTGTTTTGTGCTCTGTTGATGTTACAGATCGGAACTTGAAGTAGAGGATGAGCATTTTTGTAACTGAAATATCTGTGCTCTCATCAATTATCAATGTGTGATACCGAGCACTGCGAAGTTCTGCCATGAAGTCAGAGCTTATTACGCCGTTGATGGCCTCCAAAAACTCAAAGGCATAGTTCTTGCTCCTCCAGCTGTCTGGTATCTTCACATACAATGCGACGTGGTCATGGATGTCTTGAACAGATAACATTGATGTGTTCATTTTGACTGCTAGCAAGACATTGTTGATGAGAATCTTTATCTCTTCAGGCAGGGATCTTTGCCGTTCAACTACTTCTAGTCTGTTTGCTCTGTCACTTGCGGTTTCCGTTAGCATGGTGCGCACTCCAGAACCCAGCCTGGCAGCAGCACTTTTATTTCTCAGTGTCACCAAAGCAGATTCATGAACTTTGCTACATATATGGCGTTTCAAGTAGTCCAGCTTCCAGCCATCACTCCATTTCTTCCCAGCAGAAAAGTCCCCTGCGATCTTTGCTTCTGCACATACTTTGCAAATCAGGCCTACTTCTGGATTGTATAGAAATAGCTCTCCCAGTTGTATGCAAACCTTGCTCCTGGACTTCTGTGTCTCAGTCTCCACAATTTCTTTCAGCCATTCTTCTTTGAACACAAGACAGCATTTCTTCCTTTGTGGTGAAGCACTGCTCTCTGATGAAGTCACAGCTTTGCCCTTGAACATTTTGGTGGCAATCAGTCTGACCCTACTGTGCCGCAAATCCTGCAAACAAAAAAGGACATTAATTAAAGTGAGGAACATTATTTAAAGTTGGTTTCTATGCTATTGAATGCAATCTACCAGATAAGACTGAGCTATCTCTTGGAAAATGTAGCAAGCAATTACCTGGGCCTTTCTGTTTGATCTCACACCTGCCTGTAGATGTAACACTGTCTAAGATGTCTGCAATAGAAGAAAAAACATGGTTACAGCACATGCTTGTGTTCAAGATGTACTGCAAGGACAAACTACAAAATATTTACCTGGTCTTTCTGCTTGTAGTCACGTCTGCCTTTTCTAACCAATGTTAGAACTGTCTAAGAAGCCTGCAAAAGAACAAAAAAAAGGGTTTAAGAATGTTTTCATTTTATAATGTACTAGGTGCATCACAAGTGAAATCTACCAAATAATGACCAGTACTGTCTGAGATGCCTGCAGCAAACGAAAAGATGGTTAACAGTTGGTTACATCATGTTGTCATATTATAATGTGCCAGGTGACCCAGATGGGGTACCTACCAAATAATTACCTGGTCCTTATGCTTCTACACATGTCAGTCCATTCAAATCTTTAACTTGCTCGGTCTGCAAACCTGTAATAGAAGCAAAGGTGTGGATCATGAACGGGATTTATGTAGAGACCCTTAAACCCACCTGGAACGTCTACAGATTTACCTGGTCTTCCTTGGTACTCACGCCTGCCTGTTCAAATGCAAATGGTGACTGGCTGTAATTGGAAAGAAGATATTTAGCTTAGACTATAGGAGTTACAAAAACATTATGCATGACAGTTCCAGAGCAATTGAGTAGTTACCTGGGCTTTCAGTTTAGATGAACTCTGGTTCCATATTATTGTCTGTTTGGAAACCTACATCATGCGTTAGACCTTCGATGATGCGGCCTTTACAGGCCTCAAGTTATCTGCTCAGCCACTCGCTATGACTAATCGGATTTATAAGGATGAGACATTTTTAGGCCTACTGGCTCGTTCTGGCAAGCGGACAAAAAAAAGTGTTCTGTCCATTCAGACGGTGAATGAGCAATGAAGGTGCCTTTACGTCTTGTTGTTGTCTTGTCACATTTGCTGTGGGTTCGACGACAGAAGAAGCTTATGTCTTCTTACAATTTGCTGCTTATTTTATCCTGGAGATTAAGCATTACTTTTTTGCTCCGACTGCAACATTAGAGGATTTAATAAAGTGTGTAGTGTAATTAAGTTTGCAACAAATTAGCGTAAAAAGAATCACGCTAATTCGGCACAGAGTCCTGCCTTTTACTTTTTTTAATATACAGGCCCTGGGCACATGTAGTGGACTTCACTAGGGACTTATAGGTAAATAAAATATGCCAATTGGGAATTAACCAAATATACCATGATTAAGGGAGAGAGCATATGAACTTTAGCACTGGTTAGCAGGGGCACTGTGCACAGAGTCCTAAAACCAGCAAAAAAAGAGTTGAAAAAGTGGAGGGAGGCAGCCAAAAAGTTGTGGGATGACCACCCGAAGGCCATCAGGTCTAACATGTGTCTCCCTCCCCCCCCCCAGCTGAAAGTGGGGAGAGCTACCCAGCCCCCAGGGAGCTCTCATCACTAAGACGGAAGAATCTGGTGGAACCATGAGCATTCACATTCTACATCCGTAAAGCTCTGATGTGAGTGACACTGCCTTCAGTTACATACCCGCAATAACCCACCACCTTCTATTTTTTGCATTGATGACACACAACAATCTGATATAAAACACTGCAGTAATTAATGCTATTTCGCTGTACTTTGCTTCCAGATTCAATGTGCGTGGGCAGTAGAAGGTTAAAAACACAAATCTGGTTTCATTCTGAACAAATTCACAGTTAGAAAGCAGTGCTTAATTTGTGCTTGTTGTTTCCGGTGCTGAGCACCGGCACTCATTTTTGGGGCCGGGGCTTATTGTTCTGCCTCAAGCATTTGCTGCAAGCAAAAGACACACATGGGACAGACGGAGGAAGGGAAACAACAACTGCGTGTTTATTCTGCACAAAATGAGAACCCCTTCTGATGTACAGCTCTCAGTTCACAGCGGGCTTCTGGTCCTTTTTAAATGCGTGCATGCAAGTGTGAGTCGCGGTGGATGCATGCGTGAATGAGTGATTGTGAGTGTTGTGTGTTGTCGATGCTTGTATGTGGCAAGGGCTGTTACCTAAGCCCTGGTGTCCAGCATGTAGGAAGTACCACTAAGTACAATCTGGTGATTCATATTAAAAAAAGAAAGGAAAACAAAGATAAAACAAAATCTGAACCGCATGAAACCATAACTGGGCAATGGCTGTACTAATTATCCTGTCATTAGCAGAACAATCCTAAACCACAAAACAACATTCCTAGTGGTGGAACTCACTAGTAACCAAAAGCCAAATCTTGGCCTGAGGAGTGTCTCCTGTCTCTCTTTCAACCTCCCTTCCATTCTGAGAAGCAAGATGCCATTTCGAGTTTGTTTACTTCTTAGCATGCAACCTCTTCTGAAGTTTGGACATCATAGCTCTAAGTGAAGGATGTACTATTACAAATCAGATGGGTGCAGTGCAGCCCAGCATCAAGTCTGTCTTCCCAGATCCACTCTTCTCTGCTGCTGAGAGCAGTGCTCCCTTTGTAGAATTAACAATTTTTACAGCTGAACCTTCATCGTTCTGCATTGAGGAGCAGGATGGCATCATTCTGAGCTTGCTTTCACTGCCTCACAAAAGAATGTGGATACATTTAGGAATGTCTGACTCAATGCCTCTCCAAATGTAAAGCAAACGTCCCCAACCAAGGATTATTGAACGCCCAGTCATTCTGTCACACTCTGAGGCACTGTGATGTAATCACCTTGTCTAAAGTCTGAAATTCTTGTTCTGTGGGTCATTCCTCCTGTGTTCCTCTCTTTTTTCCAGTCCGGGGCAGGCAAATGTGCAAACAGCAGGACTGAGGCAAACGTGGAAACAGCAGGATTGCAAAAAAGAGATTTCACTAACTTTATTCCTAATGTCCTATCAATTTCTCTAGGGAGCCCTTTGACAGAGGGAGTCTGAATATTTTGTTTTGAAAGTGACAGCACTAATTTACTTAATGAAAAAATGTGCTTACCAACAAGTCTTCATCAATTCCGTGCTCTTCTTTACACAGAGATAACACTCTGTGGTTGGGCAGTGGACTGTAGTTCATTCAGGCTACATAATAATTCCCTCATGCAGCTTGGCCCCACATTTAGGTCATTTCAATCACCAAGTACTGTATCGGTGCACAGCAGTAAAGTTTGGACTAAATCCAGCTAAAGTGAACAACATGTATGCATGACTTATTTTAAGAAAAGGACTACAACAACGCTCTTATAAACAATATAACAGTTCGAATCAAACATTCTAGACATCTAGAAAAATACACAAACTATGCCGACAACGCGAAAGCAAAATACAAATACACGTACCTACGTCCTGAAGATGTCCTTCCTGTCCTTCCTGCTCGGCGGCAAAGAGTGACCCTGTCCTCGCGCTGTGTCTGTTTTGTAGACGCAGCGCTGACGTCCTCTCTGCCGCATGATGCAGGGAGCGACGTTGCAAGAACGTTGTAACGTGCGCGCTTGCCAAAGGGGCCTGCGCGATGGGGGAAGGAAAGGTGCACGCGCGCTTGCGCGCACGCCTTACAGGGAACATTAGTAGGCACTGTTTTCTGTGAAAAAATGTGATGTGTCCACATTGTGTTTTGGACCATTTCCTTTCATGGGCGCCAGGCCTACCCACACAAGTGAGGTACCATTTTTATTGGGAGACTTGGGGGAACGCTGGGTGGAAGGAAATCTGTGGCTCCTCTCTGATTCCAGAACTTTCTGTTACCGAAATGAGAGGAAAAAGTGTTTTTTTGGTCAAACTTTGAGGTCTGCAAAGGATTCTGGGTAACAGAACCTGGTCAGAGCCCCACAAGTCACACCATATTGGATTCCCCTAGGTGTCTAGTTTTCAAAAATGCACTGGTTTGCTAGGTTTCCCCAGGTTCCGACTGAGCTAGAGGCCAAAATCCACAGGTAGACACTTTGCAAAAAACACCTCTGTTTTCTGTGAAAAAATGTGATGTGTCCACGTTGTGTTTTGAGCCATTTCCTTTTGTGGGCGCTAGGCCTACCCACACATAGCTTATGTGAACAAAAAGTTATGAGGGCCTAAGAGCGAACTGCCCCAAATAGCAAAAAAAAAGGCTTGGCACAGGAAGGGGAAAAGGCCTGGCAGCGAAGGGGCTAATGGCAAGTACACAACTCTTCCTTTAAGAACTTTCTGGAACTCAGCCAGAGGTAATTTTCCAGTCTTGGGTTCAATACAGACTTTAGCTTGAAATGGATGTACACATTGTATAAATATAAATTCATGAACATTCAAATCTTCAAGCTCCCATGGAATTGAAATCCATTCTAATTTGTTATGCACTGCTCTAGCTGGCATTTTATTATCATCTACCTTATTACATATAGTTTGACATGTGAAACAATGAATGCTTTGCTCTACAAAAAAATAAGCTGCAAATTCTTGCCACTTTTCGCTATTCTCTTCTTCAGTTTTTGAAGAAACATTAACATATCAAGTTTGACTTTTGTAGTGGGTGCATTGACAATATTTACAAACACAGTCTGGTTCTCTGAAAATACATTTTTAAACTTTCTAATCTCTTCATGCAAGTTACCAATAGTAATATCTGACTCTTGTTGTGCCACACCTACAGATTCCAAGTCTTAATTTTCTCTACACTTCTCCTCAGGCTCAAAGAAGCAAAATTGTATTGCTTCACAATTTTTTTTTACCTCTGTCACTGAACCATGAAAAAGAGCTCTAATCATTTGTTCTAAACATATTGCAGGAGTCTTCACATGGTAAAGCCTCCTAACTAAAGTTCACATTTGAGAGTGATGTACTGCTATCATTCTAACATGGTCAAAGTTGCTTTGGCACACTTTCTTTGATATGCATGAAAAGATTATGCCAGTACTTCCTCATATTTGTAGCTGAATGTAGGAGAGCACCTACAGAAGTGTTATGAGGTATTACAATAAATGTGTCTAGATGTGACTCTCTGTTTTAGTACCTCTTTGGGTTTCTAAGTGGGTATGTTAGTAGTTGACTACTTCACTGCCTGTTATAGAATATAAAGATGTGTGGCTGTCTCACCAATTGCATTTGATACTGCTGCGTATAGAAGTACATTCTGAGCATGTGAGTTAATGTAGAAGTATCTGTGTTACTCTGTGACTGGGTGAGACAGAGGATCTGTCCTTTGGAAAGATGTATGTTCCTTTATGAGTGGTATACTCTACCTATTGCTAGGTTTAGGAGTCTGGAAGCAAATGAGTAAGATTCTAAAACTGAGAAGGACATCTCTCTAATCCCTAACCACAAAGCACTGTGCATGATGGCATACGTACAGCATAAGTTAGAGGTGACTTATTTTTCCTAAAACTTAAGTTTTAGACGTGTCAAAGTGTCTTTAGGGATTAACTTGAAAGGGCAGAGAAAGTGTACAAACAGGCTCTGCAGTAGTAGGCCTCACACATGATTAAGACAGGGTTTCTTTTCATACATGAGAAGATTATGTCAGTACTTCCCCATATTTCTAACTGAATGTAGAAGAGCACCTACAGAGGTGCCGTGAGATGTTACAGTAAATGTGCCGGCACATGACTATCGGTTTTAGTACCTCTACAACTTTTAAAGCGGGTATGTTAGTAGCTGAACAAATACCTCATTGCCTGTGTTAAAGAATGGAAAAGTATGGGTCTGAATCTCCAATTGCATTTGGTACTGCTGCATATAGAAGTACATTCTGAGTATGTGAGTGAATGTAGAAGTATCTGTTACTCTGTGACTGGTTGAGACACAGCATCTATCCTTTGGAAACATGTATATCTGTTCTTTTATGAGTCCTATACTCTACATAATGCTTGCCTTAGGGGTCTGCAGGTGAATGAGTAAGATTCTAAAACTGAAAAGGACATTTTTGTTTTACCTAAGTATAAAGCAGCATGTTTGATGAAATACCTATAGCAATGTTAGAGGTGTCTTATTTCTACTAAAACATGGGTTTTAGACTTCTCAAAAGGTCTTTAGACATCAACCTGAATGGGAAATGAGAGTGCACACACAGACTCTTTAGTAGTAGGCCTCACTCAGGATTAAAGCAGTATTTCTCTGCATACATGACAGGATTATTTCAGTACTTCCTCATATTTGTAACTGAATGCAATAGAGCACGTATTTATCTAAAAAACAATACACTCTTGATTTAAACACAAAGCACCATAGTTGTTTGACATGCCAACAACATATTTCAGAAATGAGTAATGGGTACTAAAACATGGGTCACAGGTTTCACAGATAACAAACACTTTGTGCAAGCCGTGAGAAGCAGCCTGTATGACACCACAGAAAGGGTCTGCACTACTGGGGCTGACCCATATTTACATTTAAACTCTGCATGTTTAAGTATGCTTACCAGTCCTGTACCATATGAGTCACTCAGTATTAGCTTAAAGAACACATCTTAGCATCTAAGCACATACAAAACTGCCTTATAATTTACCAACACCTCCTCTAATGAGTACCTAATACATTGCTCTCAACCTCAACATGTTCAATGTTTAAGCACACCTAAAGTGCATGTTTTTCCCTTTTAATTTTGACTCTTGTAATCTTCTTTTAAAATGGAACAAAATGGAACGAATAGAACATTTTGTGTAGACATGTAAAAAATTTCACATCTACTATTACATTATTAAGTATAACTTTAAGCCTCAGTATGCAGTTTGTTTTCCTATCAATTGCAGCATGCAGTAAAGCAGCACGTGTATAATATGCAGTTGCACTGCAACATTTTATAAACCAACCTTCCACACACCTAGTCTGCACCTCAGAGAAATTGTATCTTAGTCACCAATTGATAAATATATAAAAGCATTCACACTAACACTTGTAGATCATCTCACGTACTTTCAATTATTGTCTATATATTTCATACTTTCCTTTAACAATTTCACATAGACAGATGCATTTTTTATTATTTGTTTCTTAGAATTAAATGTAATTCACATACCTGAAGATTGAGTTTGTTGGTGAAACAATGTGTTTCCTCTTATTCTCAGGAATTTTGAAAACTAAGCATTAGAAAGACACACCATTCTTATGCAAAGGAACCATGAATGGCAACCTTTTCAACTTTGCACTGTGATCCAGTGGTATTCAGCAAATAAAAACATACTGTTAGAAATGGGGTCTTTGGTTGGAAGTTAGGTTACCGCCTGTCCAAGCAAGGACCCTCACTCTAGTCAGGGCAAAGAATAAACACACCTGGTTAACCTCCGCTCACCCCCTTGGTAGCTTGGCATGAGCAGAAAGGCTTAACTCAGAAGCAATGTGTAAAGTATACCAAAACACACAGTAATGCAGTGAAAACACTGCAAAATGGACACCACACCAGTTTAGAAAAATAGCTAATATCTATCTAAATCATACAAGACCTAAAGGACAAAAATCCAATATACACAAGTCTAGATATGAATTTTCAAAAGAATAAGAGTCTTACTCCATAGAAAACAATGTATATGTTAATTTTACACAGAGTACCTAGTGTGTGTCAAAAATAAAGCCACATGGGCAACCGTGTATCGGAAAAGTCAGCGATGCGCCAATTCCTTAATCACAAGTGAGGCAGTGTGTCATTTCTTCTCCGGTCTGGTAGGTGATGAGTCGTTTTTCTCCCTCGCAAGAGAGTGATGCATCTATTTCTGGACAGGGTACCTCGGATCCACGCAGGTTCACGATGACTTTGATGCCCAGCGACGATGCATGAGGAATCCAGTTGCACATTGTTAGAAAACCACACTGTGTGGGGTTTGAGTCGTTAACAGCAGCCACAAGCAGGTGTTGCATCATTTTTCCAGCCACAATGCATTGATTTTCCCAGAGGCAAAAGCAGGTGGGCCTTCGGTTTCAGCCGCGAAGCGGGTGGTGCATCATTTTTCAGCTGCATTGCAGGTAGTGCGTCAAAAATTTCCCCATACAGTTGTCTGTGTGTGTATTACAGTCCTTGTTCTGCCAACTTCACCTTTCAAGGGCCCAGGGACTGGATGGAGTACCACTTGGCAGGGCAGGAGTATTAGCAGTGAGTCCAGGTGCAGGCAGAGGAAGTCTTTGATGGGCCTGAGACTTCAAAACAAGAGGCAAGACAGTCCAAGCCCTTGGGGGGTTTTCTCAAGCAGGAATGCACAACAAAGTCCAGTCTTTGTCCCCTTTCACAGGCAGAAGCAGCAATGGAAGGATAACCCAGCATAGCACAGTCACAGGCAAGGGCGGCACTTCTCCTCAGCTCTTCAACTCTTCTCCGTGGCAGAGGTTCCTCTTGAATTCAGAAGTGATCTAATGTCTAGGGTTTTGGGTCCACTACCTATACCCCTTTCTGCCTTTGAAGTAGGCACACTTCAAAGGAAAGTTTCTGTTGTTTACAGGATCCTGCTTTGCCCAGGCCAGGCCCCAGACACACAACAGGGGGTTGGAGACCGCATTGTGTAAGTGCAGGCACAGCCCATTCAGGTGTAAGTGACCACTCCTCTCTCCACTCTAGCACAGATGGCTCATCAGGATAGGCAGGCTACACCTTAGCTCCCTTTGTGTCATTGTCCCAGAGGAGATTCATATACAGCCCAACTGTCAGTTTGACCCAGACAGGGTATCAACAAACAGGCAGAGTCACAGAATAGTTAAAGCAAGAAAATGCCTACTTTCTAAAAGTGGCATTTTCAAACGATTTAAAAACTAACTTCACTAACGGATGTATTTTTAAATTGTGAGTTCTTAGACCCCAAACTCAATTTTTCTATCTGATATCAAAGGGAAACTGCACTTTAACAATATTTAAAGGCAGACCCCATGTTAAGCCATGAGAGGGATAGGCTTTGCACCAGTGAAAACAAAATTTGGCAGTATTTCACTGTTAGGACATGTAAAACACATCAGTATATGTCCCACCTTTAACAGACACTGCACCCTGCCCATGGGGCTACCTAGGACCTACCTTAGGGGTGCCTTATATGTATGAAAATGGAAGATTTGGGCCTGGCAAGTGGGTACACTTGCCAGGCTGAATTGGTAGTTGAAAACTGGACACACAGACACTGCAGTGGCAGGTCTGAGCCATGTTTACAGGGCTATTATGTGGGTGGCACAACCAGTGCTGCAGGCCCACCAGTAGAATTTTATTTACAGGCCCTTGGCACCTCTAGTGCACTTTACTAGGGACCTACTAGTAAATCAAATATGCCAATCAGGGATTAACAAATGACCAATACAATTTCACATAGGAAGCACTTGTACTTTAGCACTGGTCAGCAGTGGTAAAGTGCCCAGAGTAACAAAAACAGCAAAAACAGAGTCCAGCACACAATCAACAACCTGAGAAACAGAGGCAAAAAGTTAGGGGAGACCACACCAAGGATGCCAAGTCTAACACATACCTTTCATATTTTATAATTCTGAATGGTTTGTATGTGTTAACTCTTTCAACCACTTTTCCAAAGAAGCCCAACATGGTGGACTTTTTGTCCATATTTGCGTCTTAATCTCGATTATCGCAGCAAATTCACAAAAAGAACAGGTGTCCATAAACATATAAAGTTAGATTTTTTATGATTTTACCTCTACAGTACAATTGATTACCAATTCCTCACTAGGAAACTAAACCCTTTTAATCAACAATGAGTACAAACACCTTTAATTTTTAAAAAGGCAGAACTTTCTCTTTAATACCCTTCCCCCAATACACTCTTAGTCACTAGAACCAGTAGGTCACAAGTTCACAGAACATTCTAGAAAGGGCATACTAGTTACAAAATAAGCTGCAGCAGGTTAGGTTTACTATAAAGATTAAAAAACATATCTGAGACTGTATTACAATTTTTTATTTTTACCAGACCCAATCATAGACCAGCCCACTAATCCTTTCAAGACACTACCTGATTGTATTCACTAAGACATTCACAGCATCCAATTAAATATGTTTTTTTAAACCTGAAGCACACCTCCACTATAATGTCTTCCATTTTCAAAACTGGCCCCTGCAACTCTAGCCTTCTCCTGTCTGCTATGTTAAAAAGTGGATTGTAGGCCACAACTATGTTTTTTGGGCTAGGGAGGCTAGTAGAAAGAGTGGTATTGACAGGGACTTGGGTTTGGCTAATATGGACATTAATTGGATTAGCCAGAGAGGGTTAAAGTGGCATCAAGTGCTTTGGTTCAAAGCATTAGGGATCGCCAACCCCTGACCTCATTATTGTGCACTGTGGTGGAAATTACCTAGGCACACTGACTGGGGTAGGACTGGAAATTCTAAAGAAACAGAAGTAGCCAAATCAGTTCTGTCCACAGATTGACAGAGCCAGGAAACATGTTAATTAAACTGTTTCTGCATTCCTCGGAGACCATAACATCGACTGTCTCTACAACACTAACCTGCACTTTGACATGTATAATATTGATAGAACTGACAGTGTGTTTTTCACAGACAAAGGCAACAGGGTGTTTTGTTCAACCTGAAACTATCCATCCGGTCACATATTCACAATGAACACAAAGGCTCTTCTCAGGGCCACAAGATTGCCATACATTTTTGTAAATACATTTTCTTCATTAAAATATTTGTTTTTCAGTTTTTTTAAATGTTTGCGACAATGTCGCAATCTTCGTGACTGCGCAAAACAAAAGCAGGCATTAAGGAGACACCAGCCCATTCAAACTTCATAACTATATGAATTATTTTACATCACATTATGGACATCACTTTCTAAATACCTATATTGGCACAACTCTGAATCTCTGAGTATATAATAGTCAGACCATGTCTGTTAGTGGGTGGATCACTTTATCAGTGAGTCTATGAGTGACTGCATGAGACTCTGTTTGGGTCTATGAGTGGGTGTGTCAGTGTCTGACTAGGTGTGTGAGTAGGTGCATGAGGGTCTGAGAGAGTCTGTGACTGGGTTTGTCAGTGTCTGACTGGATCTTTGATTAGGTGCATGAGGGTCTGAGTGGGTCTGTGAGTGGGTGCATGACTGTCTGAGTGGGTCTCTGAGTGAGTGTGTCAGTGTCTGAGTGGGTCTGTGAGTGGGTGCGTCAGTGGGTGCGTCAGTGTCTAAGTAGGTCTGTGACTGAGGTCTGTGTCTAAGTAGGTCAGTACTGAGTAGGTCTGTGAGTGGGTGCATGAGAGTCTGAGTGGGTCTGTGATTGGGTGTATGAGGGTCTGAGTGGGTATTTGAGCAGGTGTATGAGTGTCTGAGTGGGTCTGGGTGTGGAGGTTTCATTGTCTAAGTGGGTCTGTGATTGGGTGTGTCAGTGTCTGAGTGGTCTGTGAGTGTGTGTGTCAGTGCCTGAGTAGGTCTGTGAGTGGATGAACGAGTGCTAAGTGGGTCTATGAGTGGGTATGTCAGAGCCTGCGTAGATCTGTGAGTGAGTGAACGAGTGTTATGTGGGCCTGTGAGTGGGTGTGTCAGTGTCTGAATCAGTCTGCAAGTGGGTAAGTAAGGTTCTGAATAGGTCTTTGAGTGGGTGGATGAGTGTCTGAGTGGCTCTGTGAGTGGCTGCATCAGTATCTAAGTGGGTCTGTGAGTTGGTGAATCAGTGTCTAAGTGAGTCTGTGAGTGAGTGCACGGGGTCTGAGTGGGTGTGTGAGTGGGTGTGTCAGTGCCTGAGTAGGTCTATGAGTGAATGCATGAGAGTCTGAGTGGGTCTGTGAGTGGGTGCATCAGTGTCTGACTAGGTCTGTGAGTGGGTGCATGAGGGTCTTAGTGGGTGTGTGAGTAGGTACATCAGTGTCTGAGTAGGTCTGCCAGTGGATGCATGAGGGTCTTAGTGGGTCTGTGTTGGAAAATGGGTTATTGGTAAGGGCAGATAAGTACCTACACTTAGCAATAGGCCACTAACCTCCACTGAGGTCCAATTAGGTCTCATTAAATTAAACCTAGCTCAACCCTTGGTAGCTTGGCAACGAGCGACCAGGCTTAACTTAGGAGACAAAGCATAAAGCATTGAATATCACAAAACAGTAATTAAATAAAACACAGGAAACAGTTTAAAAATCCAAAACCAATTTATTTATTTTTTTAATATATTTTTATTTTGTATAACACAACAAATGAACATAGAGAAGATATACAGGTGGACGTAGTACAATGCATTTGTAGACTCATTCTTCTCATCCCCTGGCATTCGAGTCGAGTGTTACTGAGTAGCAGTGCCGACAGGTGGCCCCGAGCGCACGGGCAGGCATGGGTATGCGCTAGGTCGGTGGGGCAAAGCCAGGGGAGAGCGTTAGTCTGGAAAGCTTTAAAAGATTAAGAGTCTACGATTAGGGGGGTGTGTAGGAAGTCCACAATCAAGGGGGTCGGGTGGGTCCAGCGAGCGCGAGCCATGAGCAGCGGGGGAAAAAACACATAGAGGAGTGCAGAGATAGTAGTACCCGGGTCTACACCCCCTCCCCTACCGGGAATCCCGGGAGGGGTCTACCGCGTCACATGGTGCGCTGGCCATATGCAATCAGAGATCCCTACGTGGGAGCGAGCCCCCGGAGGTCAAGGGGGCGGGGGGGACACTCGGTGAGGCAAGTGCAGTTGTGGGGCTAGGTCTCATTGGGAGGCAGTCGAGCCCAGCTGTTACCCTGCCAACACTCTCTCATCCCGTCCCCATAGCGCGTCTTGTTTTTTTTTTTTTTTTTTTATTCTTTGGTGATGTTGTGCTAGGCTTTGCCGAGGTTATGCCTGAACCATCACATGTGATTATGTGGTCTGGTGTGTGTTGAGGTGTGTCATTATAGTGTGTAAGTAAGTATTTGATGATATTAACGGGTATATCTGTTCTTGATCTCGGGGGTTATCTTTTAGTGAGATATTCATGGTGGGCGTTCATCGTCTTTGTTTTCTATTTTTGTGACAAAGGAATTCCATGTGTTTAAGCCCTTGATCGGGATCCCCCTGGCCAACAGGAGCTGCAACGTCCGTGCCTCGGCTTTGGCCCAGCGCAACAGTTCTGCACACCACATATCAATCCCAGGGGCAACCGGTGCTTTCCAATGCATGGCTATAAGGCGCCTGTACATCACCAGTGCCAAGGCTATGCATCTTAATGAGTGCTTCCGGTTTTTAGGGCAGGGGCCTATACCCAACAGGCACAGTTCAGGTGTGAGAGGGAGCATGATGGCCGTCCATTCTGTCAACTGAGTTATAATATCGTTCCATGTTGTACGGACTGGGAGGCAGTCCCATGTCATGTGAAAAAAATTGCCATCGGGAGTAGCGCATCTGGGGCAAGCCTGGGGCGATTGGGGAAACATGCGTGTGATGCGGTGGGGTGAGAGGTATGTTTGGTGTATATAGTTAAACTGGGTATATCAAAAACGTGGGTTGCGTGATACTTCTTTTACCATATTCATAGCCTGGGTCCATGCGCGCTGTGACAGGGGTTCTGATAGTACGCTGTCCCATCATTTTTTTGCTTGTTCTTGTCTGTGTTCTAGGTGGGAGGCAAGGATCGTGTAAGTTCTGGATACATTTAGTGGGGCAGTTATGCTGCTTAGTATGTCGTGGAGCGTAGGAGAGATGCTAGGTTCTAAGTTGCCGGAATTCCAGCAGGAGCGTAACACTTGTCGCTCTGCTCCAAATGTTATGAAGCCACCTTGCCCCAAGTTATATTTGACGGAGAGAGCATTGAACGTTAGGAGGTGGCCTTCACTGTATAGATCCCCGATTGTGCTTATGCCTTTATCGACCCATCCACCCAGACCCACCTTGGGAGCTATATTAGCGAGTTTTGAGTTTGCTAGTAGTGGGATCTTGGGGGAGTACGGCGGTGTTTGGTCGTCTGTTAGAACGTAGCGGCCCCATAGCCAGTGCACGGTTTTCAGTAATATATTGCGTGAGTGTTTGGGGTGCCCGCGATTCATAAGGTAATGTAGTACTCCCGTGTTACCCAGAGTGGAGAGGATCAATTGTGATTCCGCATTGTCGGGGCATCCAAGCCAGGTAGATGTCCATTGTAATTGGGCGGCTGCATAGTATAGTTCAAATCTGGGAGCTCCCAGTCCACCCAGGGTTAGTGGCTGATATATTTTAGTTAATGCTACGCGTCGCCTACCATTGCCCCAGATTAAGGCTGTTAAAAGGCTATTCAAAGGTTTAAAGAAGGAGGCTGGTAGTATCAACGGGAGGGCCATAAAAAAATAGAGGAGTCGGGGAAGGATTATCATTTTTGCAATGGCCACTCTGCCCATAGGCGAGAGCGGGAGCGAGCACCAGAAGGGCAAGGAGCCTCTAATGGATCTGATCGCCTGCCCAAGATTACCGTCCCTAAGATCGTGTGTATCGTGATATATTTTTATGCCCAAATATTTGAAAGTGGTGTAGCACCATTTCAGATCACCCGGGTTGGAAAGTACCCTGTGTGCCTCAGGGACCGGGCGCATGGAAAATATACACGATTTTGTCCAGTTCACCTTTAACCCGGCGAGTGAGCCGAATTCGTGCAATAGTTTCAATAAGTCAGGCAGAGAATCGTTATAATTGCGGAGAAAGATTAGGGCGTCGTCTGCGTATAAAGATACTATGCGGTGTGTATCGTCGTCGCGGATGCCCCATAAAGGGGTGACCAACCGTAGGCGGGCTGCTAGGGGTTCGATGGCGAGAGCAAACAGAAGAGGGGACAGAGGGCAACCTTGTCTGGTACCCCTTTCTATATTGAATGATTGGGAGATCGTGTTGCCAGTTTTGACCCACGAGGTTGGGTTAGTATAAAGCACCCTCACCCATGCAATGTATGCCCGTCCAATGCGATGGAGTGTTTCCATCAGAAAGGGCCATCCCAGCGTGTCGAATGCTTTTTCTATGTCTAAAGACACAGCTACTCAATGATAGTCGCCCTCTGGGGAGTTCGTCATTAGGCGCAGTAAATTCCGGATATTGCCGAAGGTGCTACGACCCGGAATAAAACCGGACTGGTCTTTGTGGACTAAGTCCGTCATGTGTGGGAGTAGTCGATTGGCCAAGAGTTCACCGAGTAATTTACAGTCTGTGTTCAATAGCGAAAGTGGTCTGTATGAGCGTACGTCTAGTGGGTTGCGACCCGGTTTAGGGAGTACCGCTATTAATGCTTCCCAGCAAGTATCAGGCAGTTGGCCACGTTTCATGGCTTCGGATAGCATCGCGAGGTACGGGGTTAAGATTTGCGACGAGAACGTGGTGTAATACTCCGGGGGTAGACCGTCGCTGCCGGGTGCCTTGCCTTGTGATAATTGTTGCAAAGCCCGTTGTATTTCCTTTATATCTATAGGCCTGTCCAGGTCCGCTGTTTGTGTGGTAGTCAGGCAGTTTATGGTGATATCATTGAAAAACTCGCTCATTGATGTTGTGGAGGGTGGTGGGTGAGCTTTGTAGAGTGTACTATAGTAGTCTCTAATCTTGATATCTGCTTAGGTGTTCACTATTAGTCCTGTGTTAAGGCGGATGGCGCCTATAAGAGAATTGCGTGGCTCAGAACTTGTGAGCCATGATAGAAGTTTATCTGATCTATCCCCCTCCGAGTGCGTACGGGCCATGTGGTGTCGATAGTCAAAAAGCCTTAGTCATTTATCTGTTTCGTACCACTGTGTTCGCGTTCCGGTAAGCTCAGCCTGGGTGATTGTGCCGCGAGCGAATTTATTTTCAGAGGAATGGACTTCTTCTACTAGGTCGCGGAGCTCGCGTACTAATGTTTGCCGTACTCCTACTGTCTTTGATCTGCAAGCTCCTCTTATAACTGCCTTGTGAGCATCCCATTCGTTTGCTCTAGAGTTCGATGTTCCATCATTTTGAATAAAGTAGGAGGAGAGGTGTGTGGCTAAATCAGTTCTGAATGGCGGGTCCTGTAGTAACTGGGTTTGCAGGCGCCAAGTTGGGATACAGCCGCGTGGCCTACCCCATCTAATATAGGCAATGAGTGGGGAGTGATCTGAGATTACCCTGGCTGTATATTCAGCACTCGTGATTTTATGTATCAGATCCAGAGTAGTGAGAATAAGGTCGATGCGGGTGTGGAGAAGATGCTCCGGGGAGTAATAGGAGTATTCCCGGTCTTGTGGATGTAAGTGCCTCCAAATGTCTATCAGGCGGCGATCCGACAGCCACTTCCGTAATAACTGCGAGTTTTTGGTGGCTGGGGTAGCGGCTATGGGGAGGTGTGATCTATCCATGTCTACTTGCGGTACGCAGTTCATATCTCCCCCCCCAGATGCATGTTGAAAGTGAGTCATTTGAGATGTGGGAGATCGTTTTTTGTAGGAAGTCGCCTTGTCCGACATTCGGGGTGTATAGTCCGTTAATCACCAACATCTCTCCGTCCAAATGGCCCGCTAGTTGTATGTACCTGCCATCCCTGTCAGTAACGCTGCGATGTACTATGTAGGGAACCCCAGGGGCTACCCACACCAGGACGCCCCTAGCGAAGGATGAATTACCCGAGCCATATGCCCGTCCCGCCCAGCACTTTACTAGCCGTGGGATCTCTTCTGAGGGGATGTGTGTTTCTTGGAGAATGGCTATGTGGATACGATGTCTTTTTAGGTGTGCATGTATTCTGTTGCGTTTTTTCGTTCCCGCCATGCCCTTTACGTTCCAAGTCATTATGTTGTATATTGGTGCCTTATTTATTATGTTGGGGTGAGGTTTAGCGCGTTGGTGTTATGGTCCCGGGATCCCATCCCCAGTGTCAAACATAAGTCGCCGTCTGCCCGGCGCGCGTGTAACTCGCGCATGCCCATCGACCGCCCCGCCCCCACCCGCCGGCCCCCCCGACCCGAAAAGGGGGAAATTGTGCTGAGTTAGGATAAGAAAAAGAAAAAGAAAGAGGAACAATAATATACCACAAAAAAGGATATTTCGGGAGAGACCCGATTTGAAACAAATTGGCACAACCGGTGCCTAAACAGCAGTCCAAAAGGTTAAGTTCCATACGGGTGTTTTTCGGTTGATGGGGAGCGTGGGTTGGTTGAGGCTGTACACTTCGTGGTCCTCCTCCAGGATAGTTCTTTCCCTTTGTGCACTGAGTTGTGGTCCCAGTCTGATGAAAAGTCGGCATGGCCGCAGCGGCCCCAGCTACATCGCAGAGCGCTCGCATGACTCTGTCCGTGTCTACCCGGGAAGCGGCACCTGGAGAAAGCGCGGCAGCGGCGTGTCTAACAACACTAAAGTTCATCCGCGGAGCGCGGAGTGAGGTCGGGGCCGGCCAGGAGAGGGGAGAGGGAAGAGCCGAATTCCCCTACGGGAGAGCTGCTGTCGGTGATGCACGCCTAGCTTCTGGTGTCGGTTTGGGATCCGGTAAATGTGCTGGTTTCCCTTAAGCTTTGCGCCTGATCGGCCTCCATTTGCGACCTCGTTGGGCGATATATTGTTTTAGTTTTCTTTTTCCTATTGTGGTTGGGTGTGATCCATTCTTCAGCTACTTCTTTTCCTTTGGGAGAGCTGACCAGACCCTTTGCGTGAATCCATGTCCATGCATCCTCTTGGGTGGAGAACATGAGTATTTTCTCGTCGATGACTACATGGAGGCGGGCAGGGAACACAAGAGAGTAAGTGATGCTGTGTTCCCGTAGAAGTTTTTTATTTTGATATATGTTGCACGTTTACATTGCACTTCCATCGTGTATTCCGGATAAGCAGATACAGTGCTGTTTTCCAAGCTAATGGGATTGGATTTCCGGAAGTGCTGGAGGACTGAGTCTCTCTCTCTGTGGTTAAGGAACCGGGCTATCAGTGGGCATGGTGGTGCTCCGGGTCGTGGGGGCCTGCCCGGAATTCTGTGAGCTCTTTCTATTACTGGAGCTTTTGTAGTGCCTTGTATGTTGATTATATCTTTCAGCCATTTCTCTATGAAATCTTCAGCTGTAGGTAGTTCCAAGTGCTCCGGGATGCCGATAAATCTAATGTTATTACGCCTCGACCGCCCTTCCGCTTCCTCAGCCCTATGTTGCAATTGTGCAAGTTCCGTTTCCATTTGTTGAATTTTATTTTTCATATCTGTTACCTCTGGTTGGATCGTTTCTAGTGATAGTTCTGTATTTTGCACTCTGTCCTTTAGCTTACGGTGGTCCATGCGGAGCAGTGAGACTTCCAGTGCCACAGCGTAAATTTTCCCTTCCAGCGATGTCTTTGTCTCCATTAACGCTTGCATGATTTTGTCGAACTGTAGGGAGTGTGTTTGTAGAGTTTCGCTCAACTGGAGCAGGGTAGCAGCTTGCGTGTCAGTGCGGCCAGTAGCGAGGGGGGGTCCCCATCCGTGGGGGCCCCCGGTTTGGGGTGTTTTGGTTTAACCGTAGCTCCTTCTACACCGTTGAGGTGGGGGGGTAGGATAACTTCCTTGAGGGATCCAGGAAAAGTAGGCTAGGTGACTCGCCTGCGCCGGCGGATGCTGTTGTGTGAGCTTCACTGAGTGGCAGCGCGTGGTTTAGTTTTGAAGCAGAGCCACAGGCTGTTTGAGTCTGTTTTTTTCTGATGCGGGTCCAGATTTACGCCGGTATCAGCGCTGTCCTTGTTGCCTTCGCTGGCGCAGTCCCTGGAGCCACGGACTTCGGTCACTGAAAGAAAGATGTTTTATCTTGTACCAGTGCTGGTCAGTACTGTAACCCGCTTCTTGGGGAGTTACTCTATTTTTTCCTCTCCCCCTTTTTTTAATTTTTTTATTTGTTTTTCCCCCCTTTCTCTTCACGCAGTCTTCTCACCCTTCACTAAATTGCTCTTCTGTGTCCCCTGCGCTCGATCCAGCACCAGGCTGCGATCAGGCCCGCATATTTTCCTGATGTGGGAAGGCGAGCAGTCACCAACTGCAGGACGCAGTACTTGTTCCCGGCCCCGGCGCGCACTGATCCTCGTGCCGCCGCGGGCCGTGGACAGAGTTCAGCCCTCACCAAGCCCCACAGAGGCACTAGCAGAAAACGAGTGGCACCTAGACCAGGTATCCGCTCGCGGGGGCCCGGGAACACTCGCGCCGCTCCTCTACGGAGTCAATCGATGCAGCGGGCCGCAGTCCGCTGAACGGGGTCCAATTCCACCTGCCGCGCGCGCCGCGCGCGCCCCGGGCGCCCAGGCAGAGTGCGGCCAGGCCAAGGGGCGGAGGGCGCTCGAGTCGCGCTCGGGAAGTCGACACACAGCTCCCCCGGGAGTCGACGGGTGCTGGAGCCCCAATGCCGTCTGGTAGGGAGCTGCTGATTTCGGTCGGCTGCCACCTCGGCAAGGGCTGTCGCTCCACGGAGCCGGGGCCTCGGCCACGCCCCGCTCCGCGCTCCACTCTTGGGCCACAGCAGGATCGACACGACCAGCTGTGGGATATGTTGGGCTTCCCCTAGATGCTAGGGGAGAGCCCCCTTGACTTATAGCACTTCAGGGGCCAGGATAATTGTTTATAAGGCGGACCGTGAGCGGAGCTCCTAGCTCAGGCGTCCGCTCCGGCCGCCATCTTGGCCACGCCCCCCCCAAAACCAATTTATAACAATAGGACATAATTGTAGCTTTGAAATGACACTAAAAGGAATAAAATCGGATGAAGGGAACTGGAGATATGAATTTTTAAAGAATTAATGCTTTTTAGCACTTAGAAACGAATAGTGCCAATCTGGTCGTCTGGTCGCACCTTGACTAGGGCAAAGTCAATGTTTTAGGCCGACTGCGATTGAGCCATGCTCAGCTACAGCTAGCAGAAGGCCTCAGTCAAAAGTTTACCTTCAGACTTAGTCGTTTTCTTGAAGATTTTGTTCAGCGGGACCATGTCGCCAGTCCAATCCGACCTCTTAGAACCCTGCCTCAGGTATGCGTCGCGGTAGCCCTCTGTGTAGATTTTTACCTTCGGACTTAGTCGATTTTTTTAGATGAAAATCCTTCGACCGGGGCAAACCTGAATCTTGATCAGACATTCGTAGATCCCTCTTCGGATACACTGCCTAGGAGGTCCCGTTCAACATTCTAAGTTCCGACTTAGTCACTTTCTCTGAGATTTTCTTCACCAGGACGAACCTGCAAGTCATCCCGGGTCACGGTTGAGGCAAGCCGGATGGAGTTGCCATTGCTGGTCGGTACCTCTATGGAGCTTTTTTCCAAAAGTTCCCCAAACTTCTACAAACTTCTGGATCTTCATCCAGATGATCCTTTAAGGTTCTTCTGAGGCACACAGCTTACCCCAAGGTTCGAGAAGTTCTGAGATACTTCTTGAGGTTGCAGACTACAACTCCCTGAATGCACCTGGCGTAAACTCCTTTTTGGCCACTGGACAGTGGTCAGCTGGTCAGTTTCTTTAGGAGTTGGTGCAGGGGACTCTGGTTAGCAAATTTTCACCTGTAGCAAACAGGGAGTCCCTTCTTGAACCAGTTGAAGTCAGGCAAAGTCCTTCTTGTGGTGAAGACCAAGTGTACAGCTGGAGCAGTCCTCCAGAGTGCAGTGTCCAGGTGCAGGGAAGCAGGGCAGTCCTTCTTCTCCTGTAGTTCTTCCTGGTAGGAATCTGGTAAGGATCTGAGGTGTGGGTGCAGGTCTGCCAGTTTTATCCTTGCTCCTGGATGAAAAACAGGGGGTCCTGGTTCTCCAATCAGGTGCAGGGTCCTTCCCCCTGGGATGAGCACTTCCTGGGAAGTGTGGCAAAAATCAATCCCAGGGAGCAACATTCCTCAAAAATCCATCATGGCTGAAAATGATTTTTGGAGGTTACATCTGGCTGAGCCCACCCTCTGGTGTGGCTAAAAATCCTAAACACACCCCTCTCCTGCCCTCTCCTAAATTGTCTGGGTTTGCAGGATGTAAGGGAGGTGCTGAGTTGCTCCAAATGTCCTTCCCTGCCTTTGAAAGCCAGTGTGGCAGCCCTCACTGCTTTCTGCTTCCCCATCTGCTGAGGGAAGATCTCCTCCCCGAGGCACGTCTCTTTGTGTTGAGCCAGGCCACTTTAAACCTCATTGAGGCGGCCTGGCAAGGCTGCTAGAGGCTGGCCAGTCAGAGCAAAGCATCAAAAACACTGCAGGCCTGAAGTTGGCATCTTTTCAGGTAAAGTTTAAAACGTTTTACCTGAACAAGTTATATTAAATCCAACAACTGGAAGTTGTGGGAATTATTATAACAATTAATTTGAAACCAAACTTGAGGTATCTTTTACTTAAGGGGATTTTAAAATTAAAATAAAGTCTCCCCATTCTAGCCTATGGAGGCCGTTCACTACAATGAGGGAAAAACAAATTTGGCTGTTTTACCTCACCAGGGCTTATAAAACTATTTTTATAAGGTCCCTGCTTATAGTTACACGGCAGCCAACCCTAGGGGCACATAGGGCACACCTTAGGGGTGACTTGTATGTAAAAATAAGGTAGTTTAATACTTTGGAAGTAATTATAATTTTACACAGAGCACTGGCCCTGGGACTGGTAAGCAGTACCCAGGGCACAGCCAACAGTCAGTAACCCCCAGAATATGTCCAAAATGTTTGGGGGTGACCAGGGCAAAAAGGAGGACTTTTCTACAATCTGTGAGCAGGTGAGTCAGTGTCTGACTGGGTCTGTGAGTAGGTGATTCAGTGTCTGGCTGGGTCTGTGAGTGGATGCATGAGGGGCTCAGTGGGTCTGTGAGTGGGTGTTTCAGTGTCTGAGTGGGTCAGAGAGTGGATGCATAAGGGTTTGAGTGAGTCTCTGAGTGGGTGCGTCAGTGTTTAAGTGGGTCTGTGAATGGGTGTGTCAGTGTATGAGTAGATTTGTGAGTGGGTGGATGAGTGTCTGAATATTTCTGTGTATGGGTACATGAGGGACTGAGTGGGTCAGTGAGTGCGTGTGTGAGTGCCTCAGTAGATCTGGGAGTGGGTGGATGACTGTCTGAGTGGTTCTGTGAGAGGGTGCGTCAGTGTCTAAGTAGGTCTGTGAGTCAGTGCATCAGTGTCTGACAGGGTTTATGAGTGGGACTATGAGGGTCTGATGTAGTCTGTGACTGGGTGCATCAGTGTCTGACTGGATCTGTGACTGGGTGCATGAGGGTAAGAGTGGGTCTGTGAGTGGGTGCATAAGGGTCTGAGTGAGTCAGTTACTGAGTATGTCAGTGTCTGACTGGATCTGTGACTGGGTGCATAAGGGTATGAGTGGGTCTGTGAGTGGGTGCTTGAGGGTATGAGTGGGTCTCTGAGTGGGTGCATGAGTTTCTGCATGGGTCTCTGAGTGGGCGCATCAGTGTCGAAGTGGATATATGAGTGGGTGTGTCAGTGCCTAATGGGTCTGTGAATGGGTACATCTGTGTTTGAGTAGGTCTATGAGTAGGTGGGTGAGTGTCTGAATAGGACAGTGAGTGGGTGCATGAGTGTCTGTGTGGATCTGTGAGTGGCTGTGTCAGTGTCTGAGTGGGTTTGTGAGTGGGTGCACCAGTGCCTGAGTGGGTGCATGAGTGTCTGAGTGGGTCTGTGAGTGGGTGAGTCAGTGCCTGGGTAGGTCTGTGAATGGGTGGATAAGTGTCTGAGTGGCTCTGTGAGTGGCTGCGTCAGGGTCTAAGTGGGTCTGTGAGTCAGTGCATGAGGGTCTGAGTGGGTGTTCAAGCCAGTGCATCACTGTCTGAGTAGGTCTGTTAGTGAATGCATGAGAGTCTGAGTGGGTCTGTTAGTGGCTGCGTCAGTGTCTGACTGGGTGTGTGAATGGGTGCGTCAGTGTCTCAGTAGGTCTGTGATGGATGGATGAGGGTCAGATTGGGTCTGTGAGTGGGTGCACCAGTGTCTGACTGGGTCTGTGAGGGGATGCATGAGGGTCTGAGTGGGTCTGTGAATGGGTGCGTCAGTGTCTGAGTAAGTCTGTGAGTGGGTGAATGAGGGTCTGAGTGGGTCTGTGAGTGAATGAATTAATGTATGAATTAGTCTGTGAATGTTTTTTTATTTTTTTTCTACTATATTCCCAAAGCTTTATGATGTTACACAGGGCTGACAGCTGATTGCAAAGTATTTGTGAATATTGTGCGTCATGGAAAAAATCTTCATATGATCATAAATTCATCCTGAAAGATCTATATATAACATCCCTGGGGTCAGTGTACCTCAACCCTCACCCCTTATACACTTTTACTTCTATTTTTCAGCCTCAGGGACCGTGTCCCATTATCTAAAATGGTATGGTTGTGGCCAGCAAATCACTGTATTCCTGTTGGCACATGCATTTGCAAATTCGCCATGATTGCTACGAAAACATTGCAATGGATTGCGTCCCCGAGATATACATATTTATTTCTCCTTTAATTTCTTGAAAACTACAAAATGGATTTACACCAAATAATAAAAAGTGTAATCTGCATAGCAAATCCTAGTCTTCTGCCAAATTTGGTGTAATTCCATCCTGTAGTTTAGGCTGTAGTCTTATTCAAAACTGCTAAGAGAATTAACGTGAGAAATGCACATTTTTCACCCTCTCCTCTTTTTCTCGACCCTCACTTGAGTGATCACCCCAAAACGTCCTGTGTGTAATAAGAATGACCGGCACACTTTTTAGACACTTTTGTGAAGATTTGTGAAACGGCACCAAAAATATAAGAAATTAAAAAAATGCTTTACTTACTTACTGAAAGACGGTCCTAACTACCAACTGGTGACCACTATATATATATATATATATATACACACACATATATATATACATATATATGTGTGAGTGTGTCTGAGTATTTTTATATAGTTACACATTCATAGATACACAGATACACAGGCAGGAATATGTGTGTGCATATAAATATATTTATGTATATATATATACTATATATATATAAATATATATATATGTTTTACTATATATATATTCATATATATATACATATATATATATATAGTAAAATCAAACATATATATATATATATATATATATAAACATCCTTAAAACCCCAAACCCTAAAATTACCCTCACCTCTGAAAAACCCATAGCCACCCTAAACCCTAAAATCGCCCCGCCACCCAAAAACTGAAAACTTCATATCCACCCTAAATCATAAAATGACCCTTGCCACCCAAAACCCATATCCACCCTAAACCCTAAAAGTACCCTTGCCATCTATGTTTTACTATATATATATATTCATATATATATACATATATATATATATAGTAAAATCAAACATATATATATATATATATATAAATATATATATATATATATATACATCCTTAAAACCCCCAAACCCTAAAATTACCCTCACCTCTGAAAAACCCATAGCCACCCTAAACCCTAAAATCGCCCCGCCACCCAAAAACTGAAAACTTCATATCCACCCTAAATCATAAAATTACCCTTGCCACCCAGAACCCATATCCACCCTAAACCCTAAAAGTACCCTTGCCACCTAAAAACCGAAACCCACCCTACACCCTAAAATTACCCTTACCACCCAAAAACCCATACCCACCCTAAATCTTAAAATTTCCCTTGCCACCTTAAAATGCATACCCACCCTAAACCCTAAAATCACCCTTGCTACCCAAAAACCCATATGCACCCTAAACCGTAAAATGTACCCCTGCCACCCAGAAACATATACCCACATTAAACCCTAAAATGACCCTTTCCACCCAAAAACCCAAACCCACCATGAACCCTAAAATTACCCTTACCACCCAAAAGCCCATACCCATCCTAAACCCTAAAATTACCCTTTTAAGAAACATTTCCCTAATATATATGTTTGTGTGTATATATGTATGTATAAGCTATATATATATATATATATATATATATATATATATATATATATATATATATTAACACTAAATACTCACCTAATACACACATTTAAAACGCAACCCAAAAACACCCTAACCCTAACAATACCTCCACCCTAACCCTTCATAAAAAAACATTTCCCTAATATATATATGAACTTACCTAACACTTGCATTTAAAACACATATGCCTTTACTATTGATACCTCTACAATGAAATTCGTTGTAAAGGCATGCGTGGTAAAGGCATATGTGCTGTAATTCCTGCGTGGTAAAGGTTATGCGTGGTAATGGCACTCGCGTTTTAACAGCTGCTTTATAATTGCAATGAGTGGAAACGGCCTTGTAGTAATGGCTGTTTCCTATCCGTTATGACTAGAAGCATGCAGGATGCTGATCATGCTGCCGATCCAAATGGTACCACGATATAGCCCAAGATCATGAAAACTGAGTTTAAAAATATAGGCAACGATGAAAAAACCTATTGGCAACATTTCCTGGCCCTTTGTTTAAAAATAAAATAAAAATCCCGCTAGATTATTTATTTACTGAATAAATGGTTAAATACAAATATTGGAAGAAATGTGGTCTGAGATAAGGTATTACTTGAACAGTTTCTTGAAGCTCCACGGCCAGCTATGCAAAATTGACAGACAATATTTGAGCCTCACTCGCCCTGATGTAGCCAACTTATATTTTGCACACTAATGAGCAGTAATGGCCAAACCTCAATCCTTCATGTCTATGACTGGGTTTCCTCCTAATACACCCTAAATGAACTCAAAACCCTGGTGCTTAAAAGAAGGATAAAGAAAAATAATTTGATGAGAACTATACATGAAAGAATGCTGGACCAATGAGGGGACCCAATCATTTATTTCAAGGAGAGGATTCTTTGGCTAGACTATGGGGGTAATTTTGACCTCGGCGGTCTTTTGACAAGACAGCAGAGGGACCGCCATGCTGAAGACCGCCAGTGGTGGCGGTTTTCCGCTCTGCGTATTATGACTGCTGGCAGCCATACTGGCGGGCGGCAGGGAAGCGGAGGTTGCTCCACCTCCACCGCCACGTCAACAGAACACCGCCCACCGAATCACGTTCTGTGATTCGACGTGGCGGTGTACTGTTGACGGTGTGGTGGCGGCGGAGCAGCCCCCATGGATACGTCCCCTCCCGGAAGATCAACGGACAAGGTAAGTTGATCCTCCATTAGGGGAGGGTGGTGGGGGGGTGTTTGTGTGTTGTGTGGGTGCATGGGGGTGTGCATGTGAGTATGTAGAGGGGGTGTGTGAGTGCGTGTTTGCATGCGGGGTGTAGTGTGAATGGAAATGTGTGCGTGTCGGTCTGCATGTATTTCTGTATGGATTGTGTGCGTGTATGTAAGAATATTTTTTTTTAAAACACCTCCCCCAAAGCAAGTGTAGTCAGAATCTCTATCTCCTAAACTTAATATGGATCTACCACTAGCTAAAAAAACAGCTAGCCAATCCCTGTGTAGTAGTGAAAGTCATGGAGCCTCATTTACTACAAAGTGGTGCTGCGGTGACCACACACAGCAATGCGGCACACCTCTGTGTTTTTTCTAGTGTTGGCACTACATTTAGCAGCTTAGCACCAATGTATACATCCTTACACCATAGTGCAAGGTTGCCCGTGTTGCAGGGAATGATTGTTTATGTGCAGGAATTGACACCTTCCTACACAGAAACAATCAATAACAGTGATTACTTCAGAATGCAGCACACAGTATCAGTAGCAAATTGACATTATTTAATGATTGTTTATGTGCAGGTGTTCCTTCCTGCACAAAATAATCATTAACTGCATTTTTCTCTTTCTATATGTGCTGCAGAATACAACACACATAGAAAAAGCAAAAACTAGGAGGAATAAAGGTATTTGTCCTTGTTGCACCGTGCTAAAGCCACCCCTGGGGTGGCGTTAGTTTTTGGTTCTGCCTCGGGTTTACGATTTCTCGTAAATCTGGGGCAGCATCAAAATGTAATGAGTTTTGTGGTGGAACGTCCAGAGCAACACCCATTGCAGTCCACTTTCACGCAAAGCGATGTGTGTAAAGGGGATGTATTAACAAGATGGCGTTAAGTCACAAAAAGTGTCTGAAAGTCCCTTTGTAAATATAGCCCCGGGCATTGCGTCACTTAGTGACGCTCTGGTGGCGCAAGGGCCTCGTAAATAGTGCCCTGCATAGTTAATATTCATTAAGGTTGTTATTTTCCGACGCCCTGTGAAGGTACAGTTTCCATGCAACCTTTTGCATTACAAATTGCATTCCTCCACACAAAGCACCTCCGATCACTAGGCACGTGGTGGAGTTTCTGTCTAGCAGAATCGATTCAGTAAATGTCCATCTTAACATACACTGCAACCTTGCTGATATAGTTAGTGAGGCACTACGTTTATCCGGAATATGCAATTTAAACTTTGATCGTTTATGCAGAAGTGGCTTATGTTAGTTACATGACACAAAAACTGAACCTATGTGTGTCAAGCTGCAATGTAACTTTTAAAGGATGGACTGCAGTTGGGATACATTTCTTCAGGGCTACAACATATTGCTGTGCTGTTTGTTCGTGTATTTCATGTGAAAGTACTTTTCTTAACACATAAGCCTAACCATTGATTGGAAAATTTTATGATTGTGTGATTATGTAAAAATCTGACCATAAGTGCTGATTTGCATTTGGTTGGATTCAGGACATCTACCGCAAATGGACTTCAATGAAGGCCAGATGGGAGATACACCAGTTTTTGATGGGTGTCCCCGTAGGCGAAACTGTAAGTCAGGGCATAAGACTTTAATAGACAATTCCCAAAACAAGAAAACTCTAATGGAGGAATAACGTTGTAACTTCTTCCGCGCATTTATTGAACTATATGCATTGGGTCTTTCAGTAGCGCATAAGTAAGAAGCAGGCAAAATTTATCGGGAGTAGTCATCACACAACATGAAATGAAGGGTCTGATCTAGATATTGGCAAAATAAATAAAGTGTGGCAGAGAGGTGGAAGGCATTATGGGTAAAATCCTTTGGTACATCTGGCCCCAAATGTTTGGTGGACGGCTGCCATTCATTCTGATGGCTACTCACCAAACTATACCAACGTTTGTGTTGTTCAAAAGTAAGCTCCCAAAGTGTGAAACTGTTTTTGAACAAGAAATAGCTATTGACCGCCCACACCCAGAGGTTTTGTCCCTTGTCTTTTCCTGTCTCTCATCTACAGGCTTTATCAGTGACAAACAGAATAAAAAAGCACGTCAAACGTCCACTTTAAATAGGGCACGTGGAGTAATGCCCTTATCCGACAATCCATATTCCATTGAGCCAAGGTAGGAAGCTTTTCATTGACAGAGCCATATTGGGATCCATTGACAGAAAGCTGCTGGTCCTCCCAACCATAAACTAGGAGGATAGTCTGTCGGTGTGAGGGATTGCAAAACAGTTGTAATGAAGTACCCTGTCCACCAACCTCTAAATTTACCCCTGTTATTTCTTGATTAGGCAAATGGGAAAAGCTCTTGAAGTGTGTTTTGCTGCAAATCGAAAGCAGCCCTAGGGGTTAGTTACCCCCTACTTCTATGTCAGGCTGATATCAATTTCTTTAAAGTAGCCGACATATGGCAAGAAAGGTACATAATTCATTGTCTCAACAAGGGGCATAATAGCCTTGGCGGAGTTACAATATATGTATAACGAGTCTTGATGTGCAGTCTGAGAACTCTCCAAAGGTCCATGATTTGGACAGTGTTTGGATGCCATAGCCATGAGGATTGACATACACCCAAATTAAACTTATATATGAGATTATCTGTATTTTTTGTTTCGATTTTCACCACTAAACTATACATGCTAATTAGTTAATGCATTTGTATTATTTTATATCAGTATGTTATTGAACAGTACTTTTTAATAAACAAAATTAATTACATTTTCCAGATGAAATATAACACAGGCCAAGAAGACGTATAAGAAACGATCTCAGCATTATTATACATCATAATCCTTATAGGGACACAACCACAGAGATAATCGGTATCATTTATAAAATCCATAGTAAGTACAAACTCCTAGTGCATAATCAAAACCCCCATATTTTTATCCTGCAACACCGAAATAATTTCCGTATACATCATCAATATGGATTTCCCAACCGCCCCAGGTTCTGCCCAGTGCGTAACAAAACTTAAAGTGGCACCCCTGCAAAGAACCTGTAGGACCTGCCTTCCTCCTGGACCCAGTCAGGGACCTGCAGCCCGTGCTCAGTGTACTGTGCTGAGGGGGCCCCCTCGCACTTCGAAGGCTGTGGGGACCTTTGTTACACCTCTGGTTCTGTCATGTTTCCAGGAGTAACCCTTGGCCTCATATATGAGCACCTCAAGCAGTCAGTCTGTATATGTTCATCCAAGGCTTCACTTTTTTAAACTGGGGTGGGGTTTACTTTCTCCAGGTCTGCCCTATATTAATTTACCAATGGCAACCCAAGAAGTTGCAGCTCGTTTTTTTCAGCATTCGTATAGACTACACCTTCAAGTATATTCAAAGTTCAACTTTAGAGGACACTTCTAATGGTTCCTGAAATAAGGCAGTGTATACTTGCAATATTCCCTCCCAAAAAAGTCTCAGGCACAGCCATACAATATGAATGAAAACTCCAACTACCAAGGTCTTTTTAGGCACTCAGGACCAGCGCTCCTACGGAAGTACAAGCGTGCCGGAGTTAGGTAGATTACATGCATATATTTAAACTGTATAAAGCATAGCCTGTTAGTGGCTGCTGCTTCTCTTGGTACCGCGAGTGCAAATGTCCATTTCTCATCTTCCACTGAGCCAATGTCGAACTCCTATTTCTGCCCAAATTTAAAAATTGTTTTGAGGAAGATGGGTATTAGTGTTTTCTATAAGCAGGACACCTTCCCAGTCATGGGAGTAGGGACGTTATTGATTTTGCCTCAAAGGGGCCCGTTGTGGCGACTCTATTAGGGCCGAACAGCATGTCAAAACTGAAGGTATCTGTAGAATTGTGTATGCAAGAGACCAAACTCTTCCTTTATCTCAGAAAAAGTGTTCATTGTTGTTCCTGCAACCACATCACTCAGCATTTGGATACCTAATGAGTCCTATACCGCGACCCCCTTCAGGTATACACCTCAAACAATGCCTTGTCCACTATGACCCCAATGTTTAAACATCAGATTACCATGCCAACCCATCAGCTTTTAGTGGTCTTCTATTACACAAATACGATCTGTGTGGTTGGGGCTGCCCTCTGTGGCAATCAGTGGGAATCTCTCACCCAGCACCCAGAGAGTCAGAAGCATAGGTCAGATCTGTTTCTGCCACACTCAAGGAGAATAAATCCATTCATTCACCACCATCAGGTATGTAGCCAAGGGACATGAACAAAATGGCTACCAGTGCAGTCACAATGGGGTGAAGCCCGACAGAATCCTGCAGTTTACTAAACCTGTAAATGCAGCTGGGGCTCTTGCCATCTGGCGTGCCTTACCCTGTGCCAGTGTGGGAGGACTGGTGGCTCTTGATCCCGGTGGTGGTGGTGGCAATGCCTGACCCCACATATGGGGGCTTGCCTGAAGGAGGAATGTGCTGCGGCCCATTTGGGGGCCCGCCTCCAGGCCTGAGGTGTGATGCTATGCAGCTGAGAACGCAGGGCTGTCTGTGCTAGGGGAGCTGCGGTAACTAAGGTGCCCACCACATGGAGACGAGCAGTGCTTAGAGGCACCCCCATATCGAGCAACGTATGCAGACAGGCTCTGTTCCAGATACTGGAGATGTGAGATGGACAACAGCACCCATGAGAAGTAGCTGACTAGGCCTGAGTGCTGTGGCACATAGAGGAGAGCAGCACAGCTGTCGGAGAGGGCATGGGGCCTGCAGTGAGCCCTGAACAGGTCGATGCTCCCGCAATCATGGGGCAGAAGGACCTCCCATGCAGGCCTGTTAGTACTGTGGAGTGGGGAACTGGAACTTGATCTGCAGCATGGAGGCCACCCTGGGGCACCGCGGTGTAGTGACTAAATGCCCCCCAACTATGTGAGCTACTAGATGGGAAGCTGGGGTTGAAAAGAGACTGCTGTGAGCACAGACAGACCCTGCTCGGCTACAGAACTGAATGGGGGGCGGTGAGGGCCACTGCCTAATGTTGTATCTCTCTCAAGAATCTGCATGTTGGCAGTGCTGGCTGCCCTGAGGCATGATAGGTGAGATATGCAGGGATATATGGCTGCATGGGGTGCCGTGGTGCCTTAGAGACCTAAGCAGCAGGAATAATAGTCTGGTGGAAACTATTGGTGGGTCCCTCCTTGGGGCTGTGAGACACGACAAGGGGGAGACTGCATCAGTTTAGCCTCTTGGTTCTGCCTAGAGATCCTTGCCTCCCCAAGACAGCCCTGGAGTCCTGAAATAATGCATGGGGTGCCTTTTGGGGGGCTTGTGGGACACCCTGACCTGGTTATTTCCCCCCTAAAGTTACCAAGCCACTGCCCCATAAGTCTATTATGGACATGCTAATGCCCCCTGCCGTACTGATGGTCCTGATCTCATGGCTGGAGGCCACATTGGAGAAACACACACAAATGTTCAATAAAATCCTATAAGCCATCCCAGATTCAAAGATTGCCATGGAGGCCAGTTGAGGCTCTAAAAGTCAAAATGGGACTGCTGTGGGCTGATCATGCCAAACTGATGGACAGAATGGGAAATATGGCATGTTTCCTGACATCAATGCAGCCCACGACTGTCACCATGCAGGAGCAGCTAAAAACTTTACAGGTGGAGGTGTGCAAAACTTAAAGCAACAGCAGAGAACTCCGAGGGACGATCAAGGTGAAATAACATTGGCTTCATTGGCTTCCCCGAGACGTCGGAAGGTCCGAACATTGAGTTATTCTTGGATTGGGTGATGTCCATGGTCCTGGTCAAGTGAATCCCAAAGTTCTTTTCCATTCATAGGGCACACAGGATCTTGAGCCGCATCACCTGAGGCCCTCCATGTCCAGTGATAGAACATCTGCTAAACTTCAGGGACCCAGACTTGCTGCTGGAGTTGTTTTGCAATAAAGGCCCTGGCAGTACCACAGTAAGCTCATCACAGTCTATCCTGACTATCCTGCAAAAGTCCAAAGTAAATGCAACACTTTTGGGGCTGTTAAAGAACAGCTGCAGACCCTGAGGCTATTGAATGCCTTGTTTTTCCCAGCAAATATCTGAGTGGTGGACTCCAACATGGCCCAATTCTTTCACTCCCTGGAGGAGGCCTGGTTGTTGCTTTGGTCTAAAGGTGTCCCAGATCCACGTGTGGCTGACGGGGGTGATATGCTGGGCTGGAACAGTAGCAAGACTCCCCATTGTCACCCCTGATGGTCACACACTCTTCCATCAGTGAAACAAGGAGCCAAGGAGCACGCACGGGTGGTGATCGGGATCTCTATGCATTACACAAACAGATATGAGGCCCTGGCCCCCGATCCGGACTGAAAGTTTATTACGGTGCTCCCAATTTGGAGGCCTCAGAGGGAGAGAAGACTGTTAGCCCGAGTGAATCACCTCAACGGCACATGTCAAAACTGTAACTCTGTTGGTGTAGTAAGTCCTTTGATTGCCCAGCACTATGGCCTGGTGGGGAGGGGCTACTTAGTGGGCCCAGGATTACTTTGTGTGTCTTTCACAAAGGAGTGCATTTGCCAGATACAAGGCATGGGGTGTCCATTCAAAGAATTTTCTGTTCACCAACAGACTTACACTAAGGAAACTGCGCAACTGGTCTATGTTCTATTGTTAGACATATTGTGTGGGGGTTGTGGCATGGCCTGCATTTGCGTTCAAGCCAAGGGCAGGGGAGCTCCTGTTTTTCCCGTTTTTCATGATTGTAGTTTGACATGGAGGAGCGACACCAAAAGGAGGTGGGTGGGTTGAAAAGAGAGAGACCTGGCTGCATGTATAAATGACTTAGGTCGAGCTGTACTCATGGAACGATGCAGTTCATAATGTATTTACCTGAAACATCAGGGGTACGGCTATGCCAGTGAGGCACCATAAAGTATACTCATATCTCAGAGGGTGACACATGCATATAGCCTGTATCAAGCAGTTCCATTTCATAAAGGAAAAACTGGCTGAGGTAGTCAAATGCTGAAGGGGTCATTTGTTTGGGACTTGGTATTCTGCCTTTGCCCATGGGGTTTTGATTTGGATACCCTGGGGAGTACCGTTCGTGTATAGCCAGGTGGTGATTGGATAAGAGGAGAACTATGTGATGATAGAAGGTATGCTGGATGGCAGGCCTCTATCAGAAGTGGTGTGCATGGCTCTAATGTGCTCGAAGAGAGTACACTGTATTAAAACAACAGGGGGTCCAAAACATCTCTACTCCAGCTCTGGGAGCCCAAAAAGGAAAGGTGAATGATGTAGGGACATTAACACATCTAAAAGTGCTGCAGAAACAATATAGGGATCAAAGTCAACAACTTAGCAAAATCGACTACAAAACATACCTTGCCAGGCAGCACGCCGAGGCGACAAACCGGGATGTATCCAGGCATGACTGCTGTAGTTGGAAACCCCCAGAGCCTTAGTTGAGGTGGTCCAGGAAAGGAGTGGTCACACATTGAATAATTAGGTGAATATTAGTGCTGTGTTTTTGAACTATTATGAGGTGTTCTAGGCCCCGGGGGCCAGACCTTGATCAAGTCCAGGCATTTGTTGAGTTGACTTCCCTTCCTAGACTGTCTCCAATGGAGGTGCTGGACCTTGAAGAACCCCTGCAGGTGGAGTAACTGGGGGCAGCTATTTGACAAATGGCCCATAGTAAAGTGCCGGGCACTGCTGGGTTTCCTGTGGAATACTATGACACTTATAGTGCATCTCTCACTACTAAGGTATTAGATATGCGCTGAGAGGCACGCCGGATGGGAATCCTACCTGAGTCTCTCTGAGAAGTGCTCACTGCTGTTCTGCCTTAACCGGACAGAGACCCCATGGAGGTTAAACATTAATTATAAGATTTTAAGCAAGGCATTAGTGAAGAAGTTACTGCTGGTGCTGCCTATACTGGTGCACCTAGAGCAGAAAGGTTTTACTCCCAATAGGTCTACTTTTTATAATACCCACCAACTGCCCCACATGATGGGGGCCTTGGAAGGGGTAATCAACCTTCTAGTGGTGGTGTCCTTTGATATCAAGAAGGCGTTTGACACCCTGGGGTGGTCCTACCTGTTGCTTGTACTGGAGGGTCCAGGGTTGGTCCCTGAATTACTAGGATTAATTAAACTGCTTTACACGCCTCTACAGGCTAGGGTGAAAATGAGGCAACACATCTCACACAGGTTTGCCATTGATCAGGGTACTAGGCAGGGTCATTCCCTGTCATCCATTATATTTGCCTTGGCGATAGAGCCCTTGGCCTGTCTTTTGAGGGCTCGGGCCTAGACTGGGGTGTGTCCATTGGGGTTGATTTGCATATAATTTCCTTATACACAGACAACTCTCTTATATACATCTGAGAACTCCAATGGGTACTGCCAGCTTTGTTTGAGTTATTGGAGCACTTTGGGATTATGACTTTTCTCAGGGTCAGCTGGGGGAATCTCATTTGTTCCCTGTGTGGCAAGTAGACGAGTAGAAAGGACAGAGCTGCCAACTGAATGGTTCCTTCCCTACCTGGGGATAAATATGTTTCACTCAGACAAGGATCTCCTTGATGATAACTTTGGTAGAGTCTTATCAGCTGTGCACTGGTCCCTGGCCTTCTGGTTGCACTTCCCCCTCTCACCTATGGGATCTACGGGGATGGCGAAGATGGTAGATTTACTGTGCTTTCTGTATCTGTTAAGAGCCTTACCACTAGTGCCTGCATGCACATTCTTCAAGGAATTGAGGGGTATAGTGTTGGATCTTGTCTGGGGTGGATGTAAGCACACATTCTCAGTCACCATGCTCTAATGACCCTTGTTGATT
Organism: Pleurodeles waltl; assembly: GCF_031143425.1. Lineage (NCBI taxonomy): Eukaryota > Metazoa > Chordata > Amphibia > Caudata > Salamandridae > Pleurodeles > Pleurodeles waltl. Next base: position 668,499,892 of record NC_090444.1, read on the forward strand.
GGAGGCCTGGGTGTACTGGACCTTTAGCTTTATTATGCCACGGCCCAACTGCAGTGCTCCAAGGGACCTAGATGATAGACTGGTTGATGGACAGATGCATTCCTCTGAGAGGACTGGGCAGGTTGGCACAGCTGGATAGACTTTGCTAGAATAGGTACATTCAGCCCTAGAGCCAGAGGTTGCACTATGCACCACTGTTGCCAATGTGGTGTGTGCCGAAAGAGTGGGACCTGCTCACAGTCCATAATACCGACCCATGGAATCGAGTAGGGTTGGTCGAGTAGGGGATAGTTAGACAGAGGGTCACTGTGTTCTTTTCCTGATTTGCACTCTTTTCACAGCTTGAGAGCAGGCCTTTTCCTGGCACATAATGCATTTTTGCTGGCAGTGCAGGACTCATGGGGAATGGGTCAGCAGGATCCAGTGCTACATGAGGGACTGTGATGTGTTCTTGGTCATGGTACAGGTAGATAGGCTTTTACAGTATTGTGTGGTGCATTATTAGCTCAACATAAAGGCCAGGCAATGTGTAGTAAGAGCAAATGGAAGGAATGCTTGGGAGTATCCATATCAGTTAAACAATGGTAGATGGCACTGGACTATACACAGTTTAATTACTTGCACCAGGCATAACTCATGCCTCCCCAGGTACACAATATGTTTCTTTCATACCCCGGAATGCCACTGCAGCAGGCATACAAATGTGTTATTTATGCACATGGTATGGGCATGCCCAGTACTGTTGCGATTGTGGACGAGGGTAATGGAAGTTATATCAGAGGTGTTTGATACACTCATGGCCCACGGCCCCTGCTATGCTTGTTGGGGATAACTGCTAGGAACAAAAAGACGAGACACTATTTTAAATTTGTGGACTTGACAATGATTTCATCTAGGCATCAGAATACAATCTCCTGGAAGGTGACCATGCCACACGTGGAGATGGTCTGGCTCAGAGTAGTGCACAAAGGGCAGTGGCGGAGGCAGATGCCATGGCCTGAGATGTTCACCGGCAGGGAGGAGCTGGTGCTGCCACATTGTGAGACACATGCATGCTTAAGTTGCTGGACAAAATGGATGAACCCCCACTAGTAGAGGCTTTCCCTCAGTCGATGGATGGGTGCCATGCCCTGCTTGACTCCACTGTGCCCAGCCAATCCCTCCTTCTTTCCATATTGTCGTTATCTGATGCTGAGTCTCCTTCACTCTATGTGTTGCTACCACTAGCAATGTTTTCTTCTTTTCATTTATGTAATTGTTATGCCTTGATGCATTTAACAATTCCAGCTGGTCTTTGGACCTTAACGGGGCTTCCTAGTTGCTGCACATCCGGTCCCTCGGTCTGGAAGATCACGGGACACCTGAGGATAATTACAGTGTGCATTGTCTTCTAATGCCAGCCATGATGTTTCCCATGTTAACACAAAGAATGTCAATTTCTGGAGAAAAAATAAAAATTTAATAAAGACATATCTAAGAAAAAAGAACAGGTGTCCACCCATTTTGTATGCTTCTGGATGTATCGTTGCCAATCTGCCATGAAATCTAGACTTGCCACAGTTAGCATAGGGTATACTAGGTTGGACTCTGTTACAAAGAAAGGATCGAAATTAAGAATTTAGGATGTTCATGTCTGTGCCTTGTATGCGAAATAGGAAATGTTGAAGAAGGCACAGAAGCCTAGCTAGAATACTCATATTAAGGAAAGCTTTATGCCCAACAGGCGAGAGCCAGAGATAAAATCCATGTTTGTGAGTTCTTGACGGATGCCATACAACAGTGGGTTCATATTTCCTGCCCTGGCTATTCCACCATCATGTATGAGTTGTATCCCCAAACGCCTAATACTGCATGTGGTGACCTGGATCCAATGCTCGTCAACACATACTCCCAAATGTGCTCTAAGCTCCAATGGTGACCAAACTATCCAAGATTCCCATTGTAGCCAGGCCCAATACCTCAGAATTACTGCAATATATAGCCATGCCATCTGCGTAAACTGATATTTTAGCCATTACATTCCCCAACCATCAAGACTCACTGCCTCATAGGGATTGTCTAATTAACCATACCAGCAACTTGACTCCAATTGCAAAAAGAAGGGGGGGGGGTCAGGATATATTCCTGCATGACCAGCTCTTCTCCCAGGCAAACGGGGGTGACAACGCGGATCCCACCATGACCGTGGCATGTTGCTTAGTATAATGTGTCTCAATATAAGCCAGGAAGATTGGTAGGTACAAATTCCATTTTTCTGCTGGGCTTCAAGTTATTCATGATGTGAGCTTGACGGAGATCTGTCTAGAACCTTCCCATGCATTTGACTCCCTCAAATAATTTTAATAGTGGTTGTTGTGGTTGGGAATTAAGGCATGTCTAACATTCTACCAGAAAGCCAATAGGCCCAGGGGACTTGTCGGATGACATATGTGTGACTGCCTGGGAGTTTTCTGGTACTGTGATGGGTATAGCATATGTAGCATGTCAAAGTCTGATTACGACAGCCTTCCTATATCTGATGAGGACAAATGGGAAGATATATGCCCTCATTATGACCCTGGCGGTAAATCTCGCTTACCACCATGCTGACAGCCACCAACTGACCACAGCCACGGTGGATATCCGTTCACCATATTATGACACACACACACCAGTCCAACAGAATACAGCCACAGACACAAATCCTCCAGCCCAAAGGTCAGTGATAATGTGGTGGTATCAAAACCCACACCGTTATGCCAACAGAACAACGCCCACCACATTATGACCCACGAATCACCACGGCGGACATTCAACGGTGGTAAGCACTCACAGTGGACACCCACACACAAAACAACACCACATTGGACAATTCAAACAACACACACCTGACACACATACACACAACACACCCACATACCCATACCACTATAAAACACCCACCCACATTACCCACAACCCTTTACGATTACAAATCATTGGAATGAGTCTGACACCAAGACCACTGCCACCACTACATACACACACCACATACACCCAAACATCCCTCACACAACCCACTTCACACACCCCAACACATTACCAAACACACCCTCACCAACACACATCACATAACACCCCTGCCACCACAAAGGGACCCACGTTTGACTGAGGAGGAGCTAAGGGTTATGGTGGAGGAAATTGTCAGGGTAGAGCCACAGCTCTTTGGAGCACAGGTGCAGCAGATATCAATAGCCAGGAAGATGGAGCTATGGCGGAGAATCGTGGACAGGGTCAATGCTGTGGGACAGAACCCCAGAACAAGGGTCGACATCAGAAGAGGTGGAACGACCTACAGGGGAAGGTATTTTTCATAGCAGCAAGACACCAGCTCGCTATACAGAGGACTGGCGGTGGACCCCAACCTCCTCCCCACACCCCACAGCATGGGAGGAGCAAGTCTTGGGATTACTGCATCCTGAGGGCTTGGCTGGAGTCAGAGGAGGACTGGACTGGTAAGTCAACTTTCATCAATTATCATCCCCCCTACCTGCATGCAATCACATAACCTCACCCTTACTCCCATTACTCCACAACATCCCACACACTCCACCATCACATCTCTCCAATCCCAATGCCAAGCCCTGCATGCCTTACCAATGCATGGACACCCCTCACAGCCCTGCATGGACACTCATCACTAAAGCATGTACAGCATAGGGAAACTAACAATACCAACATACACCAACATACACAAGTAAAATCTTGCAGGGCAACACCAACCATGGAGGGGAAGCCAGGGATGTACAATATGTCATACACATGAAGCATAATACATCATTTACATCCCCACAGGTACCCCAGCCAATGTCACTGGAGAGGAGGTGCCAGCACTATCCACTCCCCCAAGAGAAGAGGCCCACAGTGATGACAGTAACTCTGGTCTTCAGGATCTGGACGATCTACCTGGCCCATCAGGGACCACTGGACAGCCGGTTACCCAAGCCCAGTCACAGACCACCACAGGGCCTCAACCATCAGGAAACAATACCACAGCACCCACCCAGCGTACCCAAACCTCTGTCCCCAGGACACATCAATCAGCAGTGTGCCCACCTGTACAGGGATGCCAGGCCACACCTCGCACACAAGACAATCAGGGACCTGGGGTCAGTGGCAGTGGGCACATGGTTCAGGGGACAGAGGTACATGCCAACAGGGACACCAGGAGGACTGCAGTGCGCCAGTGGAGGACAGGACCGGGAAACAGACACTCCAGGAGGGGCTCCCTGAGATCCTGGGAGCCTATTAACATTCCCAGGACATGATGGGCCAGATCCTAGACAACATGCAGGAGAACATGTGGCTGCAGGAGGGACAGTATCAGGGGATCAGGGAGGACTTGCAGGCCATCAACGACACCCTGATCTCCAGAGGAGGGGTGCTGGCAGACATGGCCAACATTATGAGAGAGGCAGTGTCACACTAGCGGGCCCCTGCCACTAACCAGTCATCTTAACAGCCTTCCACTTCAGCTGCCACTAGTGACCAGGAGGCCCCGTCATAGGACTCACAGGCCACCAGCACCCCACCCCCTGCAGAAGGTGAACCACCAGGCAAACGTTCCCTGTGATCCAGACAGAAGCCAGAGACACTTGCAAAGACCCCAGCCAGAAAATGAGACTCTCCTGATTGTCCCCCTTGTGTCCCACTCAGTGATCCTGTCCACCTTGAACTGCCATTGCTCCCCTTCCTATTACCCCTTGGACAATGCACCTGTGCTACGAACAAACTGGAACAATACCCTGGACTTTCCTTCATCATCACCCCATCCCATTGCACTTCCCCCTCCATATATTAGCACTACAATAAACACTCTTTGCCTCCCTAGCGAGTTAGCATCCACTACTGGTCACTGCTGCGTGGGTCCCAGGTGTGCTGCAGTTGGTGGCGTGTGCTCCTCCTCATGCTTTGGTGGTTAGCAATATCACTGGTTGTGCAATGCATAGAGCGTAGGCCTCTTCCCTGTGTGAGGGTGCTGTGTACACCAACAGTGGTGCTGGTGCAGTCATTGACCTCGTGTATCCTTTGTCTCTCTCCCCCCTTTCTTGTTTTGTCATCCTGTCCTTATGACATTAGCATCATCTGGGGGAGGAGCAGAGGCACCAGCGACAGAGGGAGCAGCATCCCACAGGACCCTGGAGGCAGAGTCCACCGATGCTGGGGCACTAGTGGGACAGAGGGCGAGAGGAGCACCACGGCGGTGACTGGAGGGGACAACACAGACTCTGATACCTCCTCCAATGGGAGCTCCCTGGTGGTGGCAGACACTTCTGTGACCACCGCAGCTACAGGAACAGCCGGCACCCCCGTACCAGCACTGTCCTCCCAGCAGCCCCTCAGTGAGTTGCCCATGCCTGCTCACCCAGGTGGGTATCTCCTTCACCCCAGCACCTCAGGCCCTGTCCCAGTGAGCCCTGCTGCCCTGAGTGAGGAGGCTATTGACCTCCTGAGATACATATCTGTAGGGCAGTCAACCATTGTGAACGCCATCCAGGGGCTGGCAGCCCAGATGCAGCAATCTAATGCATTCCTGGAGGGCATTCACAGTGGCTTGGCGGGCCAACAGAGATGGATCCAGGCTCTGGCCTCCTGTCTGATGGCAGCCATTGTCCCTGTTTCTACAGTCCCCCCTCCATCTTCCACTTCCCAGTCCCATTCTCCTCAACCCCAACCCATCCCACACACACAGCCAGACGAGCATGCACACAAGATAACACCCAAGGGTGTCACAGGCAAACACAAGCACCACACTTCATCCCACAGGCACTCACACAAACACCATTCAGTTGCAGACACAACATCCACTATTTCCACTGTCTCCGCCTCCTCATTCACCTCCCACCTAGTTACGACCACAGTCAAACCTGCATGCACTACATCATCATCCACTACCTGCATCATCACCACACCAAGCAGAACACACACCTCACTGGCAGACACCTCCATAACATCCATGCACATGTCCCCCGTGTCCTCTCCCACCGTGTCTGTCCCCCTTGCTAAAGTACACAAATGCAAGTACTCCAGCACCCAACAGCCATCTACCTCACAACAGCATACAACCCATGCACCTGTACCCAATTCCAGTAAACACCTCCAACAACCACTCCCTCATCTTCCACTCCCATTACTTCTCCCTCTTCCCGCCCCAATGTCCCTAAAAAGCTTTTCCTTTCCCAGATTGATCTCTTTCCTACCCCTCCCCCATCTTGCATGTATGGCCAGGGTATCAAGGACCCAGCCAAGCACCTCAGCCAAACAGTCCACAGGCCCAGTTTCAGCAGCACCTACTTGTGGTGGAAAGGATTCCAGGCCACAAATACTGAAGAGGAAGGAGCCTGCACCAGCCACCAAGAAGAGGAAGGAGCCTGCACCAGCAGCTGTCAGAGAGCCCCCACTGCCAGCCATGGTTGTGCAGCCATCAGAGAATGCAGGGGCTGAGCAGGAGCCTCCCCCAACCACCACTCTAAACTGTATTGTATAATACTATTTAACTCCCAGATACCCAAGCATTTCTGGTTGGGATGTATCTTTAGTTAGCCAACTTCAAGATACACACTAAGCTTTCTTTACATAGTTAAAATATATTTTTTCTGAGGGGCCTTGATGTACTGTACAAAATGATTGGTTATCGATCAGGATGCTAACACAAAATATAGAGGTCTTGGTCTTGATTCTCAAAGCAGTTTCTCTGTGTATGCTTGTTCTAACTATTACTTTAGGTGATAATTACATCTCAACATCCAAACCTGATTTGGGAATAATGTTCTATGGCTTGCTCCAGATTTAAGTGTGACTTATCCATTAATTTGTTTTTCAACTGTTTTATTGGCATTTACAGAAAAGACATACAAGCAACAGCATGAAATATGCACAGTTGGCTCGGAGAGTGGGGAAAGGAGAAATCAAGAAAGATATTCATAGAACTACCATGAGTGCATACATTTGATTGAATAGACCAAAAACCACTGATATTTGTCAGCAGGAGTGCTTGGTACAACAAAGACTCATATCGCCTCTTCCTGAACTAGAAAGAAACAATGGGGAAAATTGCATATATCCATTGTGAGGGGTACATATAGCTTGCAAAGGAGAACCGAGGCGAACAGGCGCTGTCAGATACGTATAAAGGCACAGTGTGACATAATGAGGTGATCTGCCCACATCCATCTCTAACAGGTATAGAACTTCCTTATTTTGGCAGTATCTGTTTCTTCTATTGATGCATTTAATTGTATTCACTTATGAATTTTAGAATTTGGTTGACATCATATCGGGCTGCATATCATTTTGTTAAATCAGCACTTGTTGCTGTGCCTCGTTTTTCTGTGATACCGTTTTTATCCTTACCTTAGTCAGTTTTAAAATAGGGGAATCGGGGGGGTTGTAATTCATTTTAAGACATTTTTATCGATTTAATCCATTGACTTTTATCTGGGACTATTTCAATTGGAGGCTTTAAGGCATTTTCATTTCCCTAACCGACGGCCATTATCTGGACATTTTGCGGCGGCCATTTTGGTCTCCACTCTAGTGGTTTATGTGGAGCTTGGTTGGCACACCCACATGATTCATATAAGCTCGGGCGGCCGCCGGCCGGGCAGTGGACGCGCGCAGCGGGCACGCCGCTGGCGTGCCGAAGGCGCTCCAAAGGCAAGCCCGTCTGCGCCCGTCCACGCCCTGACACGCCCAGGGCCCAGGGATGCTGCCCCTATCCCTATTAATAGGCTGTGCTATTCCTCCTCTCAACTGCTTGCCTTTAGAAGTCACCCGCCATGCCCCGCTAGGATAAACATGTCTCATTCCCTTACTGGGTTTTCATGTCCTGATTGTTTCTGGACTCCCCCCACTGTTCCTTTTATTCCCCCTCAGCCTCAGTTGGGTAACATGTTATTTCTCAACTGTCATTCTCTACCAGTGCATGCCTTACACATATATACACTCTTGGAGCAATCTACACCCGATGCCTTGTTCCTAACGGAAACCTGGATCAATGAGGATTCATCAGCTGATATATGTGAATCTCTGCCCCCTTCCTATTCTATTACCCATATAGATAGATCTCAAGATAGAGGTGGTGGAATAGCAATTATTCACAAAACGACCATTAAGTGTCGGACATCGCCTCTTAAGCTCCCTGACTGTGAAGGTATGACCTTTTCCCTACATCTATCTGCTACTTTTACTTTTTCGGGTATTCTTCTTTACCGTCCACCTGGCCCGTGTGCCTCTTTGTTAGAAGCACTCCCCGAGGCTGTGGCCGGCCTCATAGGTAAGTCCCCCAATCTAACGGTACTTGGGGATTTTAATATTCATTTGGATAATCCGGATTGCCCTTCGGCTAAATCCCTGCTGGCCTCTTTTAATCGGCTAGACATGACTCAATTGGTCGCGGGTCCTACTCACATGAAAGGCCATACTCTGGATCTGCTTTTTAGCAATATTCCAGATTTTGCCATCTCTCCGTCAGTACCTCTACCGTTGACCGATCATTTTCTCCATTCATTTAACTTTCCCTATGATCTCCCTAGAGACCCTCAACCTAAGCTAACCACCTCGAGTCGCACTTGGTCTAAATTATCGCCTAATCTTTGGTGTGCCGCACTTCGTGCCTCCACTAGGTTCAGCAGTGACTCTCCTTTGACTACCCCTGAACATTTTGATAGCTGGATCTCCACCACCCTGGATCTAGTACTGCCCATCAAACTCAGACCACATAAACCCCACCTTAAATCTAAACCATGGTACTCCCCCTTACTATTAGAACTTAGAACTAGCTGTAAAAAAATTAGAAAGAATCTGGAGAAAGGACTATGGCTCTTTAGCTAAAGAAAAGTACAAACAAGCTATTAGAAATTATCATCAGAACATTAAGCTAGCTACTATAGCAGGAGAATAGTGGACCCCGCTAACTCTCAGAAAGAAATATTCCAGATCTTTAAAGAGCTTACTACTATTCCTACACCGGCCTCCCCGATTGAAGCGTCTGTTATTCATAGCAACTCTCTAGCAGCCCATTTCCAGGACAAGATTAAGAGGATCTACGCGGATTTCTCATTGTCCTCCCCCCAGATGTACTCTGATGAGCTAGCAGGGAATTCCCTACTGACCGGACCCTCACTAACTGCCTTCTTACCGCTCACAGATGAGCAAGCTTTTAAATTACTCAGTGCTATTAAATCTGGCTCCCCTTTGGATCCTGCTCCCCCGTTTATTTTGATAAAAGCCGCAGATGTTGTTATTCCTTCTTTGATGAAAATTCTCAATGCTTCTCTCTCCGCGGGCCTCTTCCCCCAATCGCTCAAACACGCCATTGTAAAACCTCTCCTTAAAAAGCCCAAACTTGACCCCTTGGTCCTGGATAACTACAGACCCATTGCTCTTCTCCCCATTCTAGCTAAGATACTAGAGAAGCATATAAATCTACAGTTTATGAACTATTTGGAAAGTAATATGCTCCTTCCCCCCTCCCAAATGGGTTTTAGAGCACAACACAGCACTGAGTCTGCGCTTCTGACGGTGACCGAATGTGCCTGTCATCTATTAGATAAGGGAGGACATGTAGCCATTATTCTCCTGGACCTTAGCGCAGCTTTTGACACGGTTGACCACTCTCTTCTTTGTGACAGACTCCGCAAGATAGGCATGGGAGGCCCTGCGCTTTCTTGGCTTTTCTCCTTTCTTACTGGAAGATCCTTTCAAGTTTTAGACCGCTCTTTCCTGTCTAATGTTGTTTCTTCAGTATGTGGAGTCCCTCAGGGATCCTCCTTAAGTCCTACCCTCTTTAATATCTATATATCTTCCCTGGCCAAAGTGGTTGCCGCTGACGATACTCAATTAGTCGTCTCTCTCTCCAGTACTGCAAAGTCTCCCTCTGCAAATCTATCTGGCTGTATGAAGGACATAAGTGAGTGGATGATTCAATCCAAGCTTAAATTCAACGACGGCAAATCTGAAGTACTCATTTTAGGCAAAGGCTCTCCTGCCTCCCCTTTATCTTGTTACTCAGAGACCTTTTCCAGTCTTCCGTCCCCTAAAAGACAGGTAAAAAGCCTAGGTTTTATACCGGATTCCCGTCTTACAATGGAATCACAAGCTAAGAAAATCTCCTCGGTTTGTTTTGGCCTTATCAGATCGCTTAGGAAGATTCTCAATCTTCTCCCTGCCTTGTCCAGAAGGATCCTGGTCCAGACATTGATTCTTTCCCACCTGGACTATGGGAATTCCCTCCACCTCAGCTCCCCGGAATACGTGATAAGGAACCTGCAGATTGTTCAGAACGCTGCAGCTAGGCTCCTTACGGACTGCCCGAGACACTTATCTGCCAAGCCGGCTCTTGTGGCTCTCCACTGGCTGCCGCTCAAACATCGCATACATTTTAAATCCACGTGCATCACTCACAGAGCCTCACACAACAAAGGACCTTATTTTTTTAGAAAACACATCTATATTCACGCCCCTCGAAGACACCTTAGATCTTCTTTGGCCGGGCAGATTCATATACCCCGTGTTCATAGAGCATGGGGTGGAAACTCCTTTACTATCAAGGCTGCCCAGCTTTGGAATGCCTTACCTTCTCAGCTTTGCCATGAACCTTCTGAATCCTTTTTTAGGAAGAAACTGAAAAACATTCTTTTTAGTCATTAGTTGTGTCTTTTCATGTTTCTCGGATTTTTCTGTACCTTTAGCGCTGGGATGCCCTAGGGAAGCTATGCGCTTTATAAAAATGTATAAACTAAACTAAACTAAACTATCATCCCTGACCGTAACCAATGTAGGTGGTTTAGAGTTTCTGCTGCAGAGAAAGGTGGCTAAACGCTTCCATATGTGTCTAGTATGGCAGTGCAATGGCATGAGCTTCCAAAAGTTAGACTGTTGTTCCTGACAGTATAATGCATCATTCAGCCATGCCTTAAAGGACAGGATGGGTTTCCTGCCCCAATGCATGGCCACTCTGCGTTTGGCCAGCAAGAGGAGTTTGGCTGTGAAGTTAAAACATGAACTGGGTATGTCTTTAGTGTAGCCCAGGAGGCCCGCCAGTAGGGTAAAAGAAGGAGAGTGACTGGTGATCCCTCAGATAATGGCATAAACTTGAGTCCAGAACGTTGACACCCTCTGAAACTGCCATGCGAGGTGTATGAAGGATGTGGAGGGGAAACTACATCACTGACATCAGGAATCTGACACTATTCCCATTTTGAAAAGCTGTATTGGGGTGCGATATAAGCAATGTAGGAATTTAACATGAATAAAACGAAGTCTGTAGTTGGGGGAAAGCCTTTCCAGTTGACCACAGCAGAAGGTCCATTGCACATCTGAGAGAGGAGGGGCAATATCCTTGTCCCAAGCCATTCTTGCCTTTGGAAGTGTAACTGGGTAGAAACATTGCATTGTGTTGTAGAGTCGGGTGATCAGTTTTCGGGTGGTTGGTGAAGCGAGGAGGTGGTCCAAAGCAGGGAGGAGTAGAGACGGGGAGGGAAAAGTGTCATGCAGGGTGCAACGAGTGGCACGCAATTGATAGTATAGCATAGTGTCGAGAAGGGTGGGAGCAATGCAGCATCGAACATTGGGAGAAAGTGTTTCTCAGGGTAGAGGTCCCAGAAGAGTCTGAGATCTTGTTTGTGAGTCCAATTGATAGCGCCCTTGTCCGTGAATGGAGGAAGTAAAGGGTTGTTAGCTAGGGGAAGAGAGGGAGCATATAGGAGCAGCACAACCGCTCTCTTTCGTAAGTCCTCTCACGCCCTCGGCACACACTTAATCTTATTGATTTCGGCCTTTGGTGTTTTGTAGGGAGCCTAGAGCACAGTCGTCAAGGACCACAGAGCCTCTCGATCGGCTTCAACTTCTGTGTGGAGCTCGAATGGGATAGGGTATATCAAACAGTGGAGAAATTCAGCCTGGGCAGACATTGGCAGGTGGCAACCGCCGCCTGCCAAGTTGTAACCGTTGTGCGGCCTCCAATGCGGCCGCACTCCCGCCTTGCCCATTCCGAAATCCCCGCTGGGCCGGCGGGATGTGGGCCGCAACATGGGAGCCGGCTCCAAATGGAACTGGCGGTGTTGCGGCTGTGCGATGGGTGGAGCTGCACCCGTCGTGCTGAAAAGCAGTGTGGGGCTGTGCCAGGGGGCCCCTGCACTGCCCATGCCAAAGGTATGGGCAGTGTAGGGGCCCCCAGGGGCCCCACGACTCCCCTTCCCGCCAGCCTTTCCATGGCAGCTGCAGTCGTAATCCCTGAGTTTGTACCACCAGCCTGTTGCCGGTACAACCTCCAAAACAGCCCTGGCGGTCTTTGACCGCCAGGGTTGTAATGAGGCCCATAGTGTTGTGTCTGATGCCCCTAGGCCACCCTGAGCAAGAGGCTAGGTGAAGAGCTCCCATAAGATCCGAGACTGCTTATCAGCCAATATTAGGGACACCAAGTCGGATTGTAGTCCCCTGAGGAACTGTGCTGTGAGAGTAAGGGAAACAGTTAAGAAAAAATAAAGGAATTTAGGAGGATAACCATTTTCACTATTGTGATGCGGCCATAAAGTAGAGGGGCAATCTGGACCAATTTTGGTATTCTGTCCTCCAGCCATACCATGACCGGTCCAAAATTGGCTTGCCACAACTCCTCAGGGTCACAATTCAGCCAAATGCCCTGGTATCTCATCTTCTCCACTGCCCATTTTAGGAGAAATTTGGAGGGGAAGGGACGGGTATTGTCTGTAAGAGGGAAAAGAATGGATTTGGCCCAGTTCACTTGTATACCAGAGTAACCACCAAATCTTACAACCTTGTACATCAGTGGGGCCAGGTTATCAACTGGGTTACTAGCATATAAAGTGATATCGTCTGCGTACATCAAGACTCCGGATCCCTGGAAGTGCAGCCAGTAACTCATTTTCATGACATTGGTGGAGTCGCGCTGCCAAGGGTTCCATCGATATGGCACATGATTTATCTATTAATTTCCTGACATAAGATATCTTACTCTGTTTCCACAAGTAAGGATGTCTTACTCCTGGAACCTACTCACAAAAATTGTTTTGGTAAACATCTCAGGCAGGTCATGTTTAACACACATTCAGGAGAGAAGTAAAACTGCTAATTTTTGCGAAGTAGTCCTATTGACTTTAATGAACGCATTGAGAGATGTGGTGAATGGAAAAATGCATGCATATGTTGGAAAGAAAAGAGATAAGCTGAGGGAGAAAACAATGACCCTCAGTTTCATTGAAGTTGAAACTGCCTTGAGAAATTGCTAGGGATAAAGTGGTGTTATAAACAAAAGATCACAGGGGTACACCCTGTTTGCCTTATCAGTTATGAGAAGGTCAGTGTAAATGCTTCCAGTTTGTTCCAAAATCCTTCTATTTTGGGTGCTGAGTTAGAAGGAAAATATCAGATTATAGGGGTAGAGATCGCCTAAAAATGGACTTTCAGAATGTTATAAACTAGAAGATAAAGACTGTACTAATGGGAGTGTACCAAGTTGGCTGCTAACTGGAGGTGAAGAGAGCATGGATGATTTACTAATTATGGATGGTATCTCTTCCTTTAGGAGTCATCACATTCTATAGGGCCAGAACCAGAAAAATAATGCGGGACCCAGAATTACCAAGCCCATTATCACATGATATTGTCAGTTCCAGGTCTTTTTCTGCACATTACCTCATGGGGAACACAACTGTTTTCAGCAAGTACAAATGTGTACAGAAAATAATTAGGTTCTATTGAGTGAATTTCCATATGCAGTACAACTCAAGATCATATTGCATGTTGCGTGGTATCTCCTGTGGAGATACCGCTGTATGCATCTTGTAATCAACCCCAAAAGGACAGGTCCTCTCAGAGTGTACGTAAAGGACATTTATCATTCATTAAAGTCATGCAACTGGTCCTCCCACCTACAGCAACCCACCTGGCTAAACCTGTGTCAGGGGTTCACTTCTTTTGAAAACCCTAGTAACAATTCCTTTTCCATTTTCTTACTTTAAAACTAATTTTGAAAGATGTATGATGGAAAAATGCATGCACTTTTAATGCGTGCCTTCACAGTGTAGTAAGTACAACGCATGGTCATTACCACACATGCACTTACCACTAAATGTTCTTACCACACATATGCTTTTACCACACATATGATTCAAGAAACAGAGTTCCGATGGCCCAACTCTCTCATCCTATAGAATGCCCTTTCCAATCCAATTTGTGGGTTATTAAATGGGGTATGGACCAATTTGCCCCAAATCAAAATCTTGAAACAGTGGTGAATTGAAAGACCCACATTATATTCAAATATAAGTTTCCAAACTTGTGATTTATAATGGTTTGCAACATGAAATTAACACATTGGGTCGAGATGGTGAATCCAAAGTTGTTTATTGATGCCCATTAAAACAGAGGGTCATAAAAGTTTGAGCAAAGAGCCAGAGCTGACACGTGTTTCGCCCCTATTGTAAATCTACCTGGGGGTTTTTAAAGGCTGTAAAAAATATATGTAATGATATGGTCAGTATTAAAGGAGGCTATTGGCTGATGGAACATTTAACTCCTAACGATTGCTGAAAAAAACAAGATTAGTTCGGAATACCACCCAGTATGATTGTCAAGATGTCACTCTTAGTTGTAACATAAGCCCCAGTATTATAATCAGAAACAATGCATAATGCATGTCCGAACTATGTTAACCCCTGTTATAAGCATAGTCCGATTTTTAGTTATATTGTCATAATTCGAAGACCTAGCATTGTACATCCCTATTTCCACTAACATATCGAACAATAGATATTAATAGTATGTGATATATACATGTTGAGGAGCCAGAAGTAAAGTCAATTTTGATGTGGAAAAAAGAATAAAGCATTCTTAGCACTGTTAAATATAGGTACTGAGTATGGGTGGTTGCTGTTACTAGAATAGGTATACTACTGTGTAAAAGACCAGGTGTTGTTGCGGTCATAAATACAGGATCCAGACACTGAGTATCAGAATGAAAAGTATTGTGTAATGGTGCCCTGACCTCCTAAATTAACCCAATTCAGATGTTATACATTTTATAGATACCAACATGTACCAATGTACTTAGGGTAATAAATTCTAACATCCTGTGTAGGTGTTGAATTAACATTACTGTGTGCTAGCCATATTATAATGTTGATACCAATCTATTCAACTGAACAATCAGAAAATGACAATAGGGTATACATTGAGGGAGCCAATGATAACATGTACTCATCTTTCAATTTGTTAGGGGAGCCAGCAATGCCATTCTGCATCTTTGTTGATGCCGCATAGAGCTGTGTCAAAGCGAATAATAAAAGTGCTTTCACGTTGTTGCAGTTTCAGTTTGAGGTCTACACCCCGAGGGTGTTGTTTACATTTCTGTAGACCACAGAATTTAAAGGTTAATGTAAAGGGGTGACATTTGACAAAATGACAACTATATGTGCATGACTCACCTACGTTTAGTGAAATGAAATCAATAACTGACTGTACACTTCACCGTGCATGACTCACTGATACCACTATTTGGAAATCCGGTAACAAGTATTCCCCCTGGATCTCTCCTATATTTTCTTCCACACGTGGTACCATTCATAATATCTTTCCTATCTCATAACAGCACCAAATTTACTGGGTATTTTTTGGTACTTTCTCCATCTAAATCACACCAAAGACTATGCACAAATGAAACCTACTTTCTCTCCAATAGCCTCCTTTATTGCTGATCCTATCATTACGTGTATTTTTTACTGCTTTGACCACGCATGCCTTTACCATGAAAATTCCATACTAAAGGCTTGGTTGGTAAAGGCATATGCGTGGTTAAATATAGAGGTAAGTATAACATACATTATTATATATATAAGTTTGTATATATATATATATATATATATATATATATATATATATACAAACACACACACACACACACATATGTATAAATATAATATATATGTGTTTATATATATATTTATACATATGAATATATATATATATATAAATATATATATGTATATATATATATATATATATATATATAGACTTTCCACTCAAAACCACCCCAAAACCCATACCCACCCTAAAACCTAAACACCCCTGACCACTACAAAACACATGCTCACCCTAAACCCTAAAAATGCCCTTAACACCCCAAATCGCATACCCACCCTTAAACCTAAACACCCCTTACCACCCCAAACCCAATACTCACCCTTAAACCTAAACATACCTTACCACCCCAAATCCCACACCCACCATAAAACCTAAAAATGCCCGTACCACCCCAAAACCCAAACCCACCCTGGAACCTAAAAGAATGCCCATACTGCCCAAAAACCCACACCCACCCTATAATGCTCTTAACACCCAAAAAGCCATATCCACCCTAAAACCTAAAAATACCCTTACCACCTATAAATCCCTAAATCCTTACCCAACCTAAAATCTAAAAATTCCCTTACCACCCCTAAACCCATACTCACCCTAAAACCCAAAAATGCCGTTACCACCCCAAATCTCATACCCACCCTAAAACCTAAAAATGCCTTTACCACCAATAACCATTACCCACCATAAACACCATACACACACACACACACACACACACACACATATATATATATATAATGTCACTCAACCCACTTAATACTTACCTGTTCAACCTTTAAAACCTTTACCACACATACACCTTTATCATTCATGCCTTTTGTTGTAAATGCATGTGTGGTAAAGGTATATTCACGGTAAAGGCATGTGTGGTAAAGCCATGCGTGGAAAATGCATCTGTGTGGGAAAAGCATCAAAGTAAATGCATTGCATTTGCCGTATTGTAAGTGATATTTCCCATTTTGAACACCCACATTTAAAACACCTTTACCTGTGATACCTTTGCAAAGCAACCCTTAAGGATGAACTCTGAAAACAAATTATTTTAAACTGGTGCATTTTAGCTGTAAGTCAGTTTGTTTACAGCACTACTGTAGGAAATTCAGGTATGAAGGTTCCAGGAGGATCTGAGATATTAAACTCCAACTCGGACAATTGGGTTTGTTAGTTTCTGGTATCCAGGTTCTACTGTCCTGCTGACATACAACTTTTACCAGTTAATTCTCCTGGTATTGATGCTGGGCAGTCCAAGGCACTCCAAGCGAGGTTCTGTGGAATAGAAACTCAGAACTTAGCAACACAACAAATAACTCTCAAGGAATCAATGTCTAGTCAGTGTTTTTTCTTTCAAAATGGAAAAGTGCTTTACGACTAACTATAAAATGACAAATATAAATTAAATGGCTGGTGAAAATCTCAATGGGAACATCATCTGAATGTCCCCACAAAATAATGGCAGTGTGCTCCATAGTGTGATCAAAGAAGTGAACGACTCTAATTGCAGACTAGACCCCTTAGTTCTGAAGTAAATTAATGGTCTGTGAGCCATGAGACCCTGATTCCTCAATTCACCATGCATCCTTAAACCCACTAGCAAACCACAGTAGATTCTGTTATAAAATGTCAAGCCTATTTTCTTTATCACACATTATTCACCTTAAATCAAAGTGATATTTTTGACACTTCATTCAAAACAATCATATCAAAATGTGCTATTATTTTGCATTTTACAATTGAAGTCATACCACCTGGACCTGAAACACTTTAGAAAAATGCTTATTGGAATAAGTGACATTTGAGAAAAGACCACATTTCTATTGTAGAACCAGGCTGCTTGGCGATCTCCCAAGACCATCAACTTAAGGAGCCCCATACACTCAGAGAACAAAAAAAGTCAGACCAAAGAATACTTGGTATGGAGACCTGACTTTTTCCCAGGGTCACTGATCTAATGCCTTGGGAGACTTGGAGTTTAGCATAAAACCAAGGCCAGAGGGCTTGTGGGGGGGGGGTCTACCACTACTCCTTGGTTGCCTCCAGACTGTAACACTCTTTTTGTGATGATCCTGCAGCACAACTGAACACAAGAAATGGTTCTCTTTTAGACTTGTGATCTTATGGGGTTTACATTTTGCCCTGAGTAATTTCTCAGTTGTTGCCATTGATCTAGTTGCCAGCATGGCTATGAAATATTTACTTTTTGCTCTTTTGTTTGATGCACTTGTCACTTCCAGGGAGAAACCTCTTTTTGTCCAAACCCCCACCACAGACGTCAGGTAAGAACAAAGGGGGCATTGAAGTGACATTGCAGCCTATCTTTCCTTCGAGCCAGACTCTCCTCACCCAGGTCTGGTGTCCTCCATCCAAGGCTTCAAAGAACCCCCTGTGGTGAATGGAACTGGTATGACTACACTTTGTCTCATATGGGAACATTCTACAAGTGCTTTCCAGTTCATGGATGTGCTGCTAACCCAGTGTATTGAGATTTAACCCAAGATTCTTTATCTACTCTTTGCTAGCGAGTCTGACCTTAATAAGTATACTTACAATGAGACGCAAATAGGTCGATGAATCTTTCGACTCGCCATTAAGATGTTCTTACCATAGATCCATTACATAATCAATAATCAATACACAATAATCAATAATCATTAGCAATTAGCAAAATTACTAATCAATGGAGTCAGTTGTTTTCAAGCACCATGACCTTTCAGTCATGAATAACCACACCTTTAGTAAGTTTAGAAAGTTTATTTCCCTATTTTAACAATGCTAAAGTCATGTAAATTAATCTCAGAATCAAATGAAATACATACAGAAACAATACTGGTTGTTCAAAGTGGCAGAAGAAATGTAATCTAATCAAGGCTTGAACTACAACAAATTGTAAAGTTATAGTGAAAATCAGTAACAAAGTCAACTGCATCAATGTTATAACATACATGTAATTCAGCAGAGAAACCATCAAGCATTAGTCCCTGTTATCCTCAGTCATTAGTGAGAATCCTTAACTAACATCAAATTAGCATCAGCATGTTGGACTTCATGCAAAACAATTTAGTAACCCAAATTTGGAAAAACATCTAACTATGGCTCTATCAAAACAGTGCAGTTGGTACCTAGAAAGAAAAAAATCTAATTTGCATAATATTCACAATCTGGATATACCTATCCTCAGGGTGGATCAGCAAAGCAGAATCAGTTTTCGTGCTCAGGACATCAGTCAATTCAGCATCAGAATTTAAGAAAGGGCAAAGTCTTTAAGCATTAAAGTTAATCACGTCTCTAGCCAAGACGCATAAGAAAGTAGTAACCTTTCAGTCAGGAAAAATGGGCAGTAAGCTGTCTTCTCTCGGATTGACGTCACTTCCCACTGTGCAGTGTTGTTAAGTCAAAGTCACCAAGCCTTCCCCCCAAATCCCTATTGGTCAGTTAATCGTATGTTCACACTCTGTCCAATAAAACAAAAATCCCAAATCTATTAATTCTAATATTACTCTGATCACATTTTGTTGATTGGTTCATCTTGTGATGTCCTCATCATCCGGCTTGTCAGTTAACAATATTGTTCCAGCTTCTACTCTAGTCAGTATCTTCATTGTTCTTGTCCTGGGAAAGTCAGTCTCACACCCATTACACATAAAATGTTGCATTAGCAGTAACACTCATCTTCTAGCAGTCGGTTCACGCAAAAAGCTTCCGTTATAAGCACATTTAAACAACACAATAGAAATTCACAGTTTAACGTCTTAGCCTATTTCATTAAACGCTAAGAAATACAGCTTTTGCATGAGGCCTGGCAAGTAGGCCAAGACACTTGCTAAGTTAAGGCCTACAATTAATAAAGATAAAGCTTAATACAAAACTCTTAATATGACATATTACTGCATCAGTCTAACATATATTCAACATTTCACATTATTTAATCATTAATTAGTACATTTTGTTAACATTGGTGGCCATTCTTCGTGATCACATTTTCAAATGTGTGCATTATTTTTCTACATTATTTTATTTTCCACATAAACTTTGTATTCAAAATACAGAAACACTCATTATTAATTTTTATTAATTCAAATGCTTCTCTTTTAGACTTGTGATCTTATGGGGTGTACATTTTGCCCTGAGTAATTTCTCATTTATTGCCATTGATCTAGTTGCCATAACTATGAAATATTTACTTTTTGCTCTTTTGTTTGATGCCCTTGTCACTTCCAGGGAGCAGCCTCTTTTTGTCCAAACCCCCACCACAGACGTCAGGTAAGAACAAAGGGGTATGAAGTGACATTGCAGCCTATCTTTCCTTGGATCCAGACTCCTCACCCAGGTCTGCTGTCCTCCATCCAAGGCTTCAAAGTACCCCCCTGTGGTGAATGGAACTGGCATGACTGCACTTTGTCTCATTTGGGAGCATTCTGCAAGTGCTTTCCAGTTCATGGATGTGCTATAACCCAGTGCATGGAGATTTAACCCCAGAATCTTTATCTACTTCTCTGCTAGAAGGCCAGAACTAAAGGATGTATTTATTGTCCCCGGAGAAGCTTTGTACTGCCAGAAGGACAGCAGAGTAATTAACTCATTCAGTGGGGTAGCTCAGAGCAGTAGCTCTAGTATGCTTGGTTAAGGGAAATATGCCGATTTTTATAAATGCATAACCAAAAGCAAGCATAGTAAGTTACTCTCTGGTTAGGTGTTCCTGACCCAGGTATTGATAAAGAAAGACTCATTAATAACTTTCGTAACTTTCTTAACTCATGTAAATTAAAGGTTGGATTTATGACTCACTTTATCCAAAGTGGAAAAACAATTTAGAGGCTACAGATTATGTACTTTACCCAAAAAGAGAAGAAACACTTCTTTTTGGATCCTCAATTGAATTGCAAGGCACTAGCAGATCAAAACCAGTTTTAATCGGTGCTCCATCTGACATGGTGCTATCTGTATGTAAAGGTGAGGCTGGATCAGACAAGTATTTTCCTGCTTGTACTCGTCATAAGTTATGAACAAACTAACTAGAACCCTTTACTGAAGCAGTATACAACTCTGAACATTTTTAAACGATAGGCAAGGGGAGCTGTATTTCATATCCATTTTTTAACTAAGGTTCACAGTAGTTGAGGCTTCATTGGGTGATTCATTCGCCAAACAGGTCCACAAATCATCAGCTCAAAAGCAAAATAACCAGTGGTTTTCATGAATTAGAATTTGCATTATTACAATATCCATATAACGTTCACTGTCCTAACGCTTTCCCATTTATTTATAGGAATATTGCCCTCTCCTTCCTCCAATAAACCCTTCAATCCCTGTCCCAAGACTACTCTCGTGGTAACAGTTTCTCCTCCTTCTTACTAATTTATGTGTAAATGTTGTCAATTATCACATAAAGTAAATGTGCTTTGTGAATATTATAAGTGCATGTTTTATTTCAGCAATCAGAGTGACCACCGAGCACTACAATATATATTCAATCTATCAAAATGAGTGTATAAATCTGGTTTATAACGTGAATAAAACCATTCTTAGCCTGAAACAGACTTGAGGGCAAGAATCTTGCTTGGAAAAAATAAAGGTTAGCACTTTCCTTTAACTGGAGTTGTATGTTAAATCGTGCTCTTAATGGAGATTAAATGATACAACTGATCCAGGGAGAGACCGCTCTTTCTTCTGCCTGCTGAAGCCTTTACTACATTTGACAATGCTCTGAATTAGGATGTCTGCTTTGAATGGAACAGAAAGAAATTAAACTCGTTCCAATGAAGCAAAAAAATAGACATTCTGAAAAAATATGGATTCTAACAAAAATCTGAGAACCTTCAAATTTTAAATCTTTAATATACAGCATTGTGTATCAGGTGAGATTTGGGAAGTGAGGACCACCATAAGTGTTTTTGAATCAAGAATTACTATTTTAGAGTAAGACATGGGTATTTTACATAAGCAGCTGTCAACGATGGCAAGAAACACAGTTACACATCCTATAATAGAGTTATTATCGGAAGTATTAAAGTGTGGGGAAAAACATGACTTGCACTGAAAAATCAGAGACAACAAAACAAGATGTAGAAGTGTATTTGGGTACTGCCAGATTAACAATGATGTATTTTAAATTTGAGGTTCACGTTTCCTTTGTTATTTTGCCCGATCAGCTACATTTGGAAGGCAAAATAGAACAACAGATATTAGGGCCTCGTTTAGAGGTTGGTGATGAGACATTGGCTTAAACATTGGCTTAAATCGGTGGATGTCATGTTCCATCCTCGTCATGTTTCCCAGGGCTCATTTAGAGGTGGCAAAACTGTTGCCTTTTTTGGAGCTGAGCCTCAGCTTGGTTTTGTGTTCGAAGCTTTTAGCTAGTGACTCACAAAACATGGGCCACAAATGTTCATGCATCAGAAACCCCAACCTATTTGGGTGATCATTGCAATGCTGAGTTGTCCTTTTCATGACATCCACACATGAATTGTTGGCTGCAAACAGTAAAAACGTAAAAGTTATATGTTAGGGTGAAGTAAAAAACTCTAAGTACATAATGACATAATGACGCTCCTTTATTCAGTTAAGTCATTCATTAGACACTTCAATATTCATGATTGCATCCCCATTACACATACAACAGACAGGGCTGTAAACTTAGGGGGTCATTCTGACCTCGGCGGTAAAAGGCGCCTACCGCCGGTCAGAAGCCCGCCATAACACCGCCGCGGCCGCGGTAAACCGCCACGGTCATTCTGACCCGCAACTTGAAAACCTCCAAAAACCCGACATCCACAAAAGTCCGCCACACCAAAGGTCAGCGAAACAATGGCGATGAATAACCTCCACCGTCACGCCAACAGAAATACGCCCATGCCATTACGACCCACGAATCCACGCGGCGGTCTTTCAACCGAGGTATTCTATTGGCGGTACACACCGCCGCGGTCGAAATACACACACCTTTACAAAACATCCCCACATTGGTCAATTTGAAACACACACACCTGAGATACATATACACACCACTCCCACACACCCAATACAAAATAAAACACACACCCACATCACCCACAAACCCCTACGACAACAATTGCGAATCAAGGACCGAGAGGGACAGCACTGCTTAGAGTAGACCATCACACAGAGGCAAATCACAACATCACCCACAGAATTACCATGCACAAATCACCATACACCACCACACACATTACACTCCACAACACATACACCACCCCTCACCTCATCCACACCACCCCATGGCACCCCAAAGACACCCCAGGTTCTCTGACGCAGAACTCAGGGTCATGGTGGAGGAAATAGTCCATGGAGAGCCCCAGCTATTCGGGGCACAGGTGCAGCACACCACAATAGCTAGGAAGATGGAGCTCTGGCAAAGGATAGTGGACAGGGTCAACGCGGTGGGACAGCATCCACGCAATCGGGATGACATCAGGAAGCGCTGGAACGACCTACGGGGGAAGGTGCGTTCCATGGTATCAAGGCACAACATTGCGGTGCAGAAGACTAGCGGCGGACCCCCACCTACTCCCCCAGAATTTACAGCATGGGAGGAGGAAGTCTTGCACATCCTGCATCCTGAGGGCCTCGCAGGAGTATCTGGAGGAATGGACTCTGGTAAGTCAAATCTTAACTACTACTTCCCACCCCCACCCCACCTGCATGCCAGCACATACCCCCACCCTCACCCCCACCCCCATCACACCAACTCCTTGCAACTGGCTCGCCATCACAACCCACCCATCCAAAACACCAAGCCCTGCATGCGACCACAAAGCATGGAGACCCATCTCCAAAGCATGCCCACTGCACACACACATCACCCCCACAAGCCACCCTCACAAAAGCCACCACAAGGGAATGCCTGCACTTGGGTACACGGACACCCACCCATAACACAAAATGCCACACACAGAAGCTATAACCATACCTTAATACCCCTGCAGGACCCGAACGCCACCACACCGCCACGGAGGGTACAGAGATGTCCATCCCACCCCCAGATGAGGCCCCCAGCGATGACAGCAGATCTGTCTCCCTGGAGCCAGATGACCAGCTCGGCCCATCGGGGACCTCTGGACAGTCGGTTCCCCACAGACAGCCACAGGCTACACCGGACCCAACCCCCTCTGGGAACACCAGCACAGCTCCCACCCAGCGGGCCCATGCCTCTGTCTCCAGGACACGTCAATCAGCGGTGTGTCCGCCACTACAGGGCACCCAGGTTGACCCACCACCCCAACAACCACAGGGACCTGGGGGCAGTGGTAGTGGGCACACCGTCCAGGGGACAGAGGCCCAGGAACACAGGGGAACTGGGAGGGCTGCTGTGCGACAGGGGGGGGGACAGCCCCAGGGAACCCACTCTCCAAGAGGCCCTCACCACCATCATGGGAGCATACCACCACTCCCAGGAGACGATGGCGATGGTACTGGCTAGGTTCCTGAAGATCCAGGCACAGCAGGAGGAACGGTACATGGGGTTCAGAGACGAACTGAGGAACATCGGTTCCGCAATGGGGACCATCGTCCTGGCCCTTAACCAGATAATCACCACATTGCGGGACCATGTGGCACCACAAAGGGCCCCTGTCACGAGCCAGGACCAGGAACAGGCTACAACATCCGCCGGCGCTAGTGGACAGGAGGCCCCCACACAACGACAGTCCACCAGAACCCCACCTCCTGCTGAAGAAGAACCACCCCGCAAGCGGAACCTGAGATCTCACAAGAAGACAGAGTAGGATTGCAAGACCCCCGCCAGCATATGATACCCCCTGATGTCATCCCACTGTCCCACATAGTCACCCTGTCCAACCTTGAATTGCCCCTGCTCCATCCTTCCACAGGCATATGGACAATGCACCTGTGCGACTGAGAACTGGACTCTGCCATGGACATTACTCCACCCCCACCCATCCCCGCTTCCCAATCATTTACCTACATGTAGCACTTGAAATAAATCACTCATTGCACTTAAAATAACAGGAGTCTGCTTGTATCTTTCACAAATGTATTACACATAACGGTGCAATTATGTTCACTAACAATGTGATGACAACATACCAATGTCAATAAGCTTCAGTCCATGGGCAAACAAAGCAGTAGTCACGCAGTCGGTCATACAGCTCTGAAAAGGGAAGGGAAAGTCACAATTAACTTAAAAGGAACTGGGGGGAAACACAGACAGTAGAGACGCAGGAGGCCTTAGGTAAATGTAAATTGGGGTGGCTGTTTCTTACCTGTGTGCTACTGAAAGTATTGTCGTATGACTGTATCCCTGTTGTCTGTGTCGTCCCCGTTGTCTTCCTCCTCTTCACTCTCCACAGGCTCCACAGCTGCTACAACACCACCATCTGGACCATCCTCCTGCAGGAAAGGCACCTGGCGTCGCAAAGCAAGATTGTGAAGCATACAGCAGGCCACGATGATATGGCACACCTTCTTTGGTGAGTAAATTAGGGATCCCCCTGTCATATGCAGGCACCTAAACCTGGCCTTCAGGACCCCGAAGGTCCTTTCTATGATCCTCCTAGTCCACCCATGGGCCTCATTGTACCGTTCCTCTGCCCTGGTCCGGGGATTCCTCACTGGGGTCAGTAGCCACGACAGGTTGGGATAACCAGAGTCACCTATTAGCCACACACGGTGTCTCTGTAGCTGTTCCATCACATAAGGGATGCTGCTATTTCGCATGACATACGCGTCATGCACTGACCCAGGGAACTTGGCATTTACATGGGAGATGTACTGGTCAGCCAAACAGACCACCTGGACATTCATCGAATGATAACTTTTTCTGTTTCTGTACACCTGCTCACTTCCACTGGGGGGAACCAAAGCCACATGGGTCCCATCAATGGCACCAATGATGTTGGGGATGTGTCCAAGGGCATAGAAATCACCCTTCACTGTAGCCAAATCATCCTCCTCAGGGAAAACAATGTAGCTCCGCATGTATTTCATCAGGGCAGACAACACTCTGGACAAAACCTTAGAAAACATAGGCTGAGACATCCCTGATGACATGGCCACTGTTGTCTGAAAAGACCCACTTGCCAAAAAATGGAGTACTGACAGAACCTGCACCAGAGGGGGAATCCCTGTGGGTTGGCGGATGGGGGACATCAGGTCTGGCTCCAGCTGGGCACACAGTTCATGTATAGTGGCTCGGTCAAGTCTGTATGTCAGTATGACATGTCGTTCTTCCATTGTCGACAGGTCCACCAGTGGTCAGTACACGGGAGGATTTATCCTTCTCCTCGCAAGTCCCAGCGGACGGTGCCTAGGAAGGACAACATGGAGCAGAAAGTCAAGCAAACCACAGGTTCGTTCACACAGCTTGCACAGTAAAAGAATCGCAATGCATTGAAAGGCTTGTATGAGTGGCAATGCACGGCCTAGGCCTGTGTGACGCATTTGAAATTATGCCATGTGGGCCCTTGAAATGGCGGCTGCCTGACCTGTGAAGTGTGACAGTGGGATGTGAGGTCAATGCGCTGGCGTGGCACACCGTGGCGGCAGGCGGTTGAAGACCGCGGTGCGAAGCCGCATTGGTTAACATTGCACCCTATTGGTTGCATGAGCCAATGACGATGTGCGCCGGCGGTCGCGGTACGCACCGCCGCGGTACGCACCGCCGCGGGCGTGGCCGCCATTTTCTATCTGATTAATCACTCGAGACCTGATCATCCACAGGAGAGGACCTATACTGCAAGTGCTGCTGTGACCTCGGTCTGGGAGATACTATGGCTGCTGCGACTGGGGAAAGGGCCCCTGCCTTCACTTCCGAAGAATTGGAGAAACTTGTTGATGGGGTCCTCCCCCAGTATGCGCTACTCTACGTTCCTCCAGACCAACAGGTTGGTACACAGGGTGCACGCTGAATGGGCTATGCCTGTGTTGAGTGGGGTGTATGTAAGATGGTGGGGAGGGGAGCGAATGAGGAGTGCAACGCCCGACAGATGGGAACATGTGCCACATGGCAAGGTTGGGGAGGGGGGGCCACTCACATCGACCATGCAGAAAAGTGATGATATTTCCTTTCCCTCCCTGTACATGTCAAATAGGTCAGCGCCCATCAGAAGATCGACATTTGGCGTGCCATCGCCAAGGACGTCCGGGCCCTGGGGGTCCACAACAGACGGGGCACCCACTGCCGAAAGAGGTGGGAGGACATCCGCCGCGGGACCAGAAAGACCGCCGAGTCTCTGCTGGGGATGGCCTCCCAACGTAGAAGGGGTGCCAGACGCCAATTGACCCCTCTGTTGTCCCGGATCCTGGCGGTGGCCTACCCCGATTTGGATGGGCGCGTGAGGACATCACAGCAGACACAAGGGGGTGAGTATCAGCACATTCTGCTATCTTTGCGCGCAGTTGAGGTGTCTGGGTTGGGGAGGAGGGCTGTGGGTAACTCAAAGGCCAGGGCGCTTTTTGTAGGCTAGTCCCCTCCGTTAGGCATGGCCCTGTGCCCCCGCCCCCCACCTCTGTAGGGTGCCAAGTACAGCTATCCATGGTCCTGCATCACCCATGTGTGCATTTGTCGTCCCTAGACCTGTAGTCCTACTCACAATAACTGAGTAGTGTACCCCGATTGCGCAGCGTAGTGCAGGGGGCTTCTGTGTCTGTCCTCTCCGCCAACGGTGTTGCCAATGCATGCACTCAACCTGTCTTCATTTCTCCCCCCCACCCATTTTCTTTTTCTTCCTGTGCATGTGTGCATTAGCATCATCAGGCGGAGGAGAAGTGGCATCGGCGCACGAGGGAGCTGCATCTCACATGGCCCCGGAGGGCCATGCAACCGACTCCGAGTTCACCAGTGAGACGGAGGGCGAGGGGAGCTCCACAACGGGGACCCGTGGAGACGTCAGCGGCACCGACACGTCCTCGGAAGGGAGCTACCTTGCGGTGGCGGCAACATCCGTGCCCACCGCCACAACAGGTACAGCCGCCACCCAGCGCACCAGCCCCGCCCTCCCAGCAGCCACTCGGCCTTCGCTCCGTGCCCGCTCGCCCAGGAAGGCGGGCATCTCCTTCGCCCCAGGCACCTCAGGCCCTACCCCAGTTACCCCTGCTGCCCTCAGTGAGGAGGTCATTGACCTCCTCAGGACCATCATTGTTGGGCAGTCTACCCTTTTGAATGCCATCCAGGGTGTAGAAAGGGAGGTGCATCGGAGCAATGCATCCCTGGAGGGCATTCATTCGGGTCAGGCTGCCCATCAGCGATCGTTCAACGCTCTGGCCTCAGCACTGACGGCAGCCATTGTCCTTGTCTCCAGCCTCCCTCTTCTAACTCCCTCCACCCAGTCCCAGTCCCTGTTCCTCTGCCTATCCCATCCACACCATCAGACCAGCCTGCACACACCTCAACACCCAAGGGCAGCTCATCCAGACATAAGCACCACAGCATTCACACAAACAACATCCAGATGCAGACATGCCAACAGTCACTACCACCTCTGTGTGCCCCTCCTCCTCGTCTCCCTCCTCCCTCCCTGTGACGTCTACACTCACACCTGCTTGCACACCACCATCAGCCAGTATTTCCATCACCAGCACACCCTCCATTACAGTCAGCACACGTGCAGTCACCACCCCCACTGCCATTTACACGTCCCCTGTGTCCTCTCCCACTGTGTCTGTCACCCCCTCTTCCAAACCACACAAACGCAGGCAGCCACCCACCCAACAGCCATCCACCTCACGACAGCCTCCAGCCCAAGCACCTGCACCCAAAGACAGCACACTTGACTCTCCTACAACCACATCCTCTTCCTCCACTCCCATTCCCACTGCACCTACCCCTCCCATTGCTCCTAAAAAACTTTTCCTCTCCAAAATTAACCTCTTTGCATCACCTGACCCACCCCCTCCATCTGGTAAGAGTCCAAAGAGCACCTCAGCCACCACCAGCCCTGCATCTAGTATCACCATAGTGCAGGGCTATTGGAGTCCACCAGCTCCTAGGGAAGGAACATCGGTCAGCAGCAAGGGGACAGCCAGCCCACCCCCTGGGAAGAGGACAAGAAAAATTAAGGGCCGGCGCGAAAAGCCTGAGACGGCTGCCACCAAGGAGAGTGGCCTTGCCCCGTCACCTGCCACATCATCTAAGGGAGGCAAGGGCCAGAGAGCTGCAGCGAAGGAGGGCAAGGGCAGCAGGGCGGAGAAGACATGCAGCATGCGAGCGCACCAGGAGGGCCCCACCAGCCCCATACCGCGTGTGAAGGTCGACACCCACGGGCCCAAGACTCCATCACAGGAGGGCCCCGCTACCGCAAGGTCGGAGGGCGACTAAGCGGGGAGTCTTGGCCAGGTCTGGGTTCCTTGAAAGACAGGACAAGCACCGCTGAACAGGGCCCCGCCAAGACAGGCACCGCTGAACAGGGCCCCGCCAAGACAGGCACCGCTGAACAGGGCCCTGCCAAGACAGGCACCGCTGAACAGGGCCCCGCCAAGACAGGCACCGCTGAACAGGGCCCCGCCGTGAAGAGCACTGCTGAACAGGGCCCCGCCAAGACAGGCACGGCTGAACAGGGCCCGCCAAGACAGGCACCGCTGAACAGAGCCCCGCCAAGACAGGCACTGCTGAACAGGGCCCCGCCAAGACAGGCACCGCTGAACAGGGCCCCGCCGCTGAACAGGGCCCCGCCGTGAAGAGCACCGCTGAACAGGGCCCCGCCGTGAAGAGCACCGCTGAACAGGGCCCCGCCAAGACAGGCACCGCTGAACAGGGCCCCGCCAAGACAGGCACCGCTGAACAGGGCCCCGCCGTGAAGAGCACCGCTGAACAGGGCCCCGCTGTGAAGAGCACCGCTGAACAGGGCCCCGCCAAGACAGGCACCGCTGAACAGGGCCCCGCCGTGAAGAGCACCGCTGAACAGGGCCCCGCCAAAACAGGCACCGCTGAACAGGGCCCCGCCAAGACAGGCACCGCTGAACAGGGCCCCGCCAAGACAGGCACCGCTGAACAGGGCCCCGCCAAGACAGGCACCGCTGAACAGGGCCCCGCCGTGAAGAGCACCGCTGAACAGAGCCCCGCCGTGAAGAGCACCGCTGAACAGGGCCCCGCCAAGACAGGCACCGCTGAACAGGGCCCCGCCGTGAAGAGCACCGCTGAACAGGGCCCGCCGTGAAGAGCACCGCTGAACAGGTCCCCGCCAAGACAGGCACCGCTGAACAGGGCCCCCCCAAGACAGGCACCGCTGAACAGGGCCCCGCCGTGAAGAGCACCGCTGAAGGGTGTTTGAGGGTATTTCTCTTCAGTTATTATCCTGTATTTCCTTTTTTTTTTTTGTTTCTCATTGTTCCCTTAGTTCATACTCATTACACCAAGGACTGTATAAAAAATGTATTGTGGCATAAGTACATCAGATTGTATCTTATATACATACCAGCATCACCTGGTGAATTCTGTATGCTAACAAACGGTCCCACTACTCTCCCACTTGAGATGGTTTCAAACATGCTGTACTCCACCAAGTGATGTTGAGCGAATAATGGCTAATGCATTTATAAATAGAAACGTAAAAGTATTTTCGCCGAACATCAAGGGTTTAAATCACTAAATTAAACGTAACAAAAATTGAAAATGATATTTTTAAACAAAAAGCAGATCTCATAATATTGCAAGATACTAAAATTGGTCATAAAGAAGCTCGCTTAACAACAAATGGACTAGTGAAGTTATATGTTCACCTGCAAAAGGTAAAAAGAATGGGGTAATAACTATTGTTTTAAAGAACTCTACCCTTACCTTAGTTTCTCAGTCAATTGATGATGCTGGTAAAATTGGTATTCACAAAACTAAATCAGTATGGTAAATACATTCACCTCCTCAATGCCTATGGTGCGAATGTTGACGCCCAAGACTTTTGAAACTCGTTGTCTGACATTCTTAAAAATGTTCCTACTGATGAACTACTAATAATGGGTGTGGATTTTAATCTTCCTTTAGACTTGACCCTAGACAGAGAATCTGAAACAATCTGAAACCGCACTGCATTGCCAGAAATCCCACAATGCTTTAATTAACCACGGCACCAGATTTCGCGTGAATTATTGCTGGAGATTACAACACCTTGGTACTAAAGACTACACTTTCTTCTCTTTTCCACAATCTACATAATCGAGAATTGACTACCTACTTATTTCTAGCGCTTACACACACTTTATTGACCAATCCGATATACTTCCTCACCTAGTATCGGGCCACTCCTGTATATCCCTAACAATCTCGGGGATTAACCCAAAACCAAAATGTAAATCTGGCGATTCAACAATGAATCAATTAAGAATGAAGCAGACCGGACACACATTGAGAAGGCAATCATCAATTACAATAGAGAAAAATATACCTCTGATATTCAGATAGATACTTTCTGGGACCCATTAAAATCGACCATAAGAGGCTCATTAATAGACTTTTAGGCTAAATTAAACAAAGCCAACAACAGTAAAATAAACTCCCTAGAAAATGAAATTTAAAAATGTGGAATCACTTCACAGGTCGAATTTTGATCCCAACACTCTCACTCTTCTAATGAATAAAAATATGAATACAATAAACTTCTATGTGAGAAAGCTGAGGTCTGGATTAATAAATTCAAAAGCTGTTTTCACTGTGAGGGTTATGCTAGAATTGACTTGAACCGGACTAGGTGTTGTTAAAATCTTACTTTACATCCCCTCTTAGGAAAATACTAGAAAATGATTCAAAGGTATTTTCCACTAGGGTTACAAGTATAATTTAATGGTAAATATATATTTTGTATAAATTCAGTGGAAAAGTACATTTATAATAAGCTTGCATGCTATTACCTGACCAAAACTGGTTTGAAACCATTTTGTGACTCAGTTTACACCAGCGGCTCAATACATATTCCTGGCTGAGAGTTAACACTCCTGCTGTCAGAGCACAATGGCTTGGTCTCTGGGCCCAGGAAAGCAGAGGAGCTATCAACAACTTGCCGCTTAACAGCGACTGTCTTCTTGGAGGGGCACAGGAACAGTTGGCAGGACAAACGCCAACCTTGACATTTCTTTTGACTTTGAATGCCAAATCGTTCTGATAGAATCTGTTCCTGCACATTGCCACAGCCATTATAAACTGTCAGTCTCCAGCCGAGCAGGAAGGTGACCAGTCATTGATGCTGACAAGGAGAAGTCGGGGAATCGCTCACCTAATTATGGGAGTGGCTAAATGAGAGGCCTAACTGTTCCAGATGTTAGAAGGGATTTGAATTTTGGTTGTAGGGTTTCTGGAAATGTTCAGTAAAATAAAAAGGACGTGCTGCAAAGGGATGTAGGTTTTAAGTGAAAGTAGACAAGATAGGGAGTAGGAAATTCCCCTATTATTGATTAGTACTCAGAAAAAGACTGGCACCTCACAACAGCCACCTCAGAGCCTTGACCCAGGAAGGAAAAATATGGTTAAAGATGTCCCTGCTGAAAAAAATGACTCAAGGGTTCCTTATTCCTGCTGGCAACCATGGACTAAAACAGCTTTCCAAGCGTCAAGAAGTTGACCTCTTGTTTGCCTGTTACATGGAAATTGAAAACAGGGATTAGGAATTACAGCAGCTGGAGAAAAGTTGGACTAAGACATATTTTCCCTCTATGAAGGACTGAGACAGGTGGTGAGGCTTGCCCAGGTAGGTTGGTCCAGATATTTAGATTTGTCTTGCTTGGAGAATGTTGCATAGTGAATGTGGGTTCAGCAGTATTTTATAGTAAATGTATTAGGCCTCATGGACCCTTGCCCAGCTACAACTATCAGCCTTGCCTTCCTGAAGGGTTTTGAGTACTAAACAGTGACTAAGGGTATTATTTATTAGCTGGCCCAACAGAAGAACACCATAACCTGGTTCCCCAGGATCACTGGACAGTAGTAGTAGTAGTAGTAGTTGTAATAGTAGTGACCGTCATCCCACCCTTTTTAGGGAGATGCTATGAGCACCCATTTTCCCTGCCTGTGTTCACCAATGAAGGTAAGTGTTGGTCTTAACAGTAAGTTAGGGTGGTAGAATATTAAATGATCCCCAAATACAAGTGAAGCCTATTTAAAGTTCAGAAGAAATAAACTCCTACTCTGGCAGCAGGGTTTATCAGAAAAACAAAAACCTTTTCCTAGCTGTCGTTTTAAACATGACACCCACTTGGTAAACTTCACTGCTGTGAAGGAAGGTGTCTTGGCAGCAAAGCACTTCATAGCAGATCGATCTCTGACAGGCAGGTGGGGAACTCCTAATATGGCACGTGGTTGTCTGTTAGGGTGGCGGATGTCATGATCTCTACCCTGCTACTGAGATGGCAGGCCACTCACCAACACCTAAATATGGACATAGGTCTAAATACAAAGCCTTGGACCAAGGCAGACAATCTATTCTAGTTGGGAAGCAACCTCTGCAGCGAGGAAATCCAACTTTACCCTGCTCAAAGATTGTGGAATCAAAACCAGTGGCTTCAGCCACAATGGCAGCTGCTGCCACGAATGGTTGGAGGGGTAGCACAGGTAGCAGGTTGGGCAACGCATGGAGTGGGAGGGAATAATAATACAATTTTAAAAAACGTCTTACCTGCTGCTGCTGGCCCTCCATTTTCCTTCTCTTGTTGCTTCCCTCTCCACCGACCCCAGACACTTCTCTCATCTTGTTACCAAGCATGAAAAAAGCACCAGGATTGGCCAGTGGCTGAAATGCCACTCAGTGAGGGATTGAAAGTCTGTACTTGGTCTCCACTCAGATGTGAAACACAGCTCGGGTGGAGAGTTCTAGGTATGCTTGTCGGTTTGGCTGGCCTAAGACAGCCAGCCAAACCAACCTGGGCACTTAGAGTGCACCTAGCACTCTTCCCCCTGCTGATGCAATGGATGGCCCTGACCCACCCTACACTAGTCAGCAGACTGGCTACGCAGAAAAATAAAATGATAATAAAATCATTTTATTATCATGTTCAATTTTGCTTTTTGCTGCATTTCTGCAGTGGGGGGATGCTCTTCTGCCATAGGAGTGGGGCTGTCCCTGTTCAGTCATAGATCAATGACTGTGCTTCCGACTTCAAGAGACTGCCTCTGGCTTCAGTCTGGGATCTTGTCCCACTGGTGCTTTATGCTGCAAATCAAGTGACTTAGGGCCTTATTACAACTTTGGTGGAGGGGGTTAATCCGTCCCAAATGTGACGGACATCCCGCCCACCGTATTACAAGTTCCACAGGATATGCTGGACTCGTAATACGGTGGGCGGGATATCTGTCACATTTGGGACAGATTAACCCCCTCTGCCAAAGTTGTAATTAGGCCCTTAGTCTGAACCGGGACAACCTGTTTTGTGTAGTCAAACTTTCTTCCATTGCGGCAAGCCTGAAATCATGGCTGGGTCCTAGTCAACCATGAATTCACATTTTCAATGGTGCTTTACTTTTACTAAGCCCTGTTATCCTCAAACAATTAAAAAATCATATCTGCTGTTCTCTTTATTCCATTTTA
Source organism: Pleurodeles waltl (assembly GCF_031143425.1). Lineage (NCBI taxonomy): Eukaryota > Metazoa > Chordata > Amphibia > Caudata > Salamandridae > Pleurodeles > Pleurodeles waltl. The sequence goes on from NC_090444.1 coordinate 668,534,265, forward strand.
AATGTTTGGTGTGTTTTTGTGTTTTTTTGTGTTCTACATTTCAAAATTGGTTTGGCAATTTTATTATGTTGCACATTTTTCTTTAAAATTGCTTGTACCGCTTGACCTCAACACTCATTTATCTGGGGTATTGCTTGCAGCTAGTGTCTTATCTTCCATGCCTTGCTCATAGGTTCTATTAAAATTCTATTTCTACCTAACGAGGGATAATGCACTCTTAAATGAACTACACAATTCCTGACATTTACAAAGTTCATATTCACTTTCTAAAATGGAACTATGGAATTACATTAAGATACACAATGTTCTTAGTCTTCACACAGACCCAGGGAATTCGTTTTACTGCCCATTCTCTAAAGTAACATAATTGTGCTACCTGAAGGTCATTCAGCCTCTCCTTTTAAAATCGACTAAGGAGTTTGAGAGAATGTTTTATTTTATTTACATAAAAAGCAAAGAGCCTTTGAAAATGCTTTGGAAATCATATTTTGGAGGACACACGGAGTGAACCTCTGAAAACTATTTGAAAAATGTAAAATGAACACACTGACTATAACCATTCACAGGAAAAATATTGTGCATTATTACTGTGACAAACAAAAGATGTCAAATATATGCTGAAAGATGATTCTGCTTATTGAAGATGGAGGTCTTCTGTCACATGGCTTACTCACATCCATATAGGTAATGTATAGGAAGCTTTTGTTTAGGAAGATGCACGATAGCGGTTTTCACCGGCCAAGCATTAGAAAATCAAACTGAGTCCTTCTAAGATAATTTTCAATTATGTATCATTGTTAATTACTTCAAATGTATGTATGCATGTATGTATGGGTGTATGCATGCATTTGCTGTGTTAATGCATTCTAAAGTAGAGTTCATTAAAGAAGTGCATCTTCAGCTCTTTCCTCAATTGGAGGAGTGGTGGGCAGTCTGGTGGATACAGAGATGCTGTTCCAGGTCATGGATGCCGAGATGGAAAGGCTGCTGTCTTATTTACTCTGTTTTACACTTTTTAGTCTGGAATCTGATCATGTGCTGACTGCGGTTATGCTGAGAAATACCAGAGACGGTGCAACTGTGTGCAAGGTAAGTGGGAGTGTTGGCCATCATGGCTTTGTAAATAATGCCATTACAAAATAGTGGGGTAACCCAAAAAGGCCATAGAACCTAGGTATAAAGTGATACAAACAACAAAAGGGTCCCAATGGAGGATAAAAAGGAGGAGAAACACATTCCCACAGAGTGTACACATTCAATTAAAGTATCACAATCCTGCAAAGTAATCAACACAAAAAATGGGGGGAAGGAGGAGAGAGAGTATAGAAAAATGCAACAACGGAGACAAGATATATGCAAACAATTTAAATTGTATTAAAGATTGGTAATATATACATATAGTTTTAAATATATAATGGTTGCTCCATAATGTGCAAAAAGTGCTGGAAAATGTTCTCATGCGAAAGTGATGGGTGGCTGACAATATTTAAACAATAAAAAACAGAAGTACAATTTTTAGTGCACGCAGGAATCTGCACATAGCCTGCAGTCAAGGCAAATAACCAAATTATCATCTGTAAATTAGAGGTGGGTGCTTGAATCAATCAACTTCCTCTACAGGGATACAAGTTCAGTCCTGGCTGGAGTAATGATACTGTCGAGGTTTCAACCCAAAATGCGGGGTGGGGTGCAATTATAACCTTATTTGAAGATCACCATCAAGACAAACAAGGAAGGGGGCAATCTGGAGTTGTACACTGTCGGCCCCTATGCTGGAGGAATAAAATGTTTTGCTTATGAAGGCTTGAGGACTCCTCGTCTGGGACGAATGTATCTACTGTGTTTGTTATGTAAAATCCGTAGGTTCATGGAATGCAGCCTCAAATCATGAATTCCTTTAAGGTTAGGGCTAGAAAGAAGAGTTAATCAGACAAATTCAAGATGGGAGAGCAACTTGTGCTTAATTTATTGAATAAGCAGTTTGGATACAATGTATCACTGTCACATGGTGATGCGGCTGAGAGAGAGAGACACTGATATTATGCTTTATTTTTCACTACGGAAAGGCCTTCTTCTCCTTTAGGATAACATTAGGAAAACCTATTACAATTATTAAGTGATAACTTTTGTGTGGGAGCTGGTAGGAATGTGATGTTTGGTGACTAGGGAATCACAGTTTAAAACCCTTTTTAATGGTAAAGTTGGCTTTTATGTCACAATTCTGAAAATGCCACTTTTAGAAAGTTGGCATTTTCTTGTCCGAACCATTTGGTGCCTGCAGCCTGTTGCTGGGTCACATGACTAGGTGCATTTGGCAGTTGGACTTTGTGTATTCCTCCCAGACAGTATAACAATACAGAGACTGGGTGTTGGCAGGATGTGCCATCCCAGCTTGATGGTGTGCTATAGCTGTCACCTACCACACTTGCACTTCAAAGGTACTGGCCCAGCTCATACACAAAGGACTTCACACTAGCCTATTGTGCCCCCAGACAGACTGAGACCAGGGAAAGGAGGCAGGAAATTTCAGAAATTTCTACAGGGGTAAAACTCCAGAAGCTCCAGAACCCTGAGACCCACTCTTTAGTACCCTCCTGGACCAGTGGATACTACAAAAGAACCACCCTGCTGCCCTGCAACTTGAGACCTGCCCTGCAGTCTTTGAAGGAAGACTAGACCTGCACCCTTCAACCCAAACTGAAGTGACTCCAAGGGTCTGCTGACTAACCTCTTATTCTGAAGTACAGGGACAACACTAGTTCCAGGGGGCCCTCTGCAATATTCTCAGTGGACCGACTGCAATTGGACCTGCATGGACATGCAACTGGACCTTCCAGAGCCCTGCTGGCTTCTTCTGGAGTGATTTCCTGATCCCTAAGAGGTGCCCCCAGGTCCTGGGCTCTGGGCATTTGCTGAGCTCCTACTAAAAGAAAAGGAGAAATCCTGAAATTTTTGGCTCACTGCAGACAGGCCCGTTCGTGTCAAGATCTAGCTGTCCTCATCTACTGCCAATTCGAAGCTCCAGTGAACCAGAATTTTCATGCTACAGTGACCACCAGCAACGACCTGAAACAAGAGATCTGCACTTTATGCTACAGCATCAACAGCCTGTGGTGATTGCCAACACAAATAACCAGTTACGACCATCTGCAACACCTGACAGTATCTTCAGGCTGCAGCAACAACCATCTGTGGTGCCCAGCCTGCTCTTTGAGCTACAGCGACATTCCATCTGTGACGCTCTCCCCGCTCCTCGCAGCCTCCTCCACTGCAAATGGAACTCTTTGAGCTGGTCCTTAGGTAACTTTTTCAGCTGGACTAGCCTTCTCCTTGTACCCAGCCTCCACTCTGTCACAGTCGGCCTGATCTTGTGAGTCTCACCATGACCATATAGCTGTGAGTGGTGTCTTGTGATTTTAGGTGCTATACTTATCTTAAATGTTTGGAATTGCATATTTCCAGTTATACTGATTTGATTTGTGTTGTTATAGTCAAGTAACATTACATTTTACTCAATTTTCTAAATTGGTGCAGGATTTTCTTGTGTTGTGTTTTCACTTTATTGCTGTTTGTGCACTGCATAAATACTTTACACTTTGCCTCTAAGTTAGGCCTGACTGCTTTTTTGCCAGGCTACCAGACAGTTAAGCACAGGTTAATTTAGTGACTTTTTGTGGCTCACCCTGATGAGGATTGTGGCTGTTGTTTGAGTAGGGTTTCACCCCCCTCAACCAACAACCCAATTTTTAACAGCACCTTATTCATATGTATTTTTTTAAAATAAAATCTGATTCCAGTTACCTTTACCAATTGACCCTTAGTCATGTCGGGCTCTTTGCGGTCGCAAAAAAGCATGTTGGTATGTACGAATTCCAATTTGCCATTTGGTAACTTGTTCCGAATCGCAAATTGGAATTGCGACTACATATCGATTTGGTATTAGGAAGGGGCATGTCAAGGTCACTCCTTCCTATTACCAAATTGCAGTGGTATGTAAGAATGTTTTGTGACCAAAATGTGGTCGCTAAACATTTGCATTTTACCATCTACTTCAAGTAGATGGTGAACCATTCGCAAAGGGGAAGGCAAACCCAGACATGGTGGTCTGCTGAGCCCAGTAGGCACCACCCCTGTGATTATAGCCATTCACAATGAGTCGCAAATTGCCACCTTTTTCATGAATATCAATGAGGTAGGTTGATTTGCGAGCCATTGGTAATCGCTAAAATTCAAATAGCGATTACCTAATTGCGATTCACAGTTAATCGCAATTAGGTAATCACAATTTGGATAAATGATAGATGTGGCTTATAGTTCATTAATTGCATTCATTAATTGAAATGCAAATCTCCATGCCACAATTGCAAATTGTTGTTAACTTAGAATCCAGGAATAGTTGTTATCTGTGACTTGCCATGGGTTACTTGGTCGCTGTATTAATGCAATCTATATATTCTGAGTATTCGTTCTTGTATGGTAACTTAGTCAAGATGTCACTAATTAAAGATGATTTAAAAAAACAATTGAAACAGAATAATGGGCAACTTTTTGGTACTTGTAGGAAACGTATCTAATATCAGCAAACTCCAAACTATTTAACTCTTTAAGATAATATGCTTTCTCTGAGGAATACCTGATTTGCCCCCGGTACATTAGCTCAAGCAACAAGGCATTGGTCTCAGAAATGCTTGCAGTACATTTATAAAGATACAAATAACAATATCAGGAACATAAGAAGGAAAAAATAAATTATGTACCATTGAAAACATCAGAGAACTGGAAATCAATATTAGTCTCTGGATTTCCACCATAGACCAGGAGCTAGATAGCCTTTCTAGGCTGAATCAAGTTGAACTGTGGCAGGTAAATGCTAACGTTCTGTCCCAGTCAAAGATTTTAGCTTTAGACTTAGAAACTTTTAATGATGTTGAAATCCTTTGGCAGGGCATAGCTGAACGGTGTAGCCTTGTAGCACAGGTATCTTTCCTGTGGCTGGAATAATATTTATAATTTGCGAATGGTACCACTGTGGCCTATACTTTCACGCCAGAAAACTCAGAGCAAAAAGCATGTTGAAAAATTTTCTAAGGTGAAGCCATTGTGTATAATTAGGCCCAGATTTAGGAGGGCCTAGTTCCACTTTAGTGCCACCTTAGTGTAATTTGTTTACGCTAAGTTGGGCTTTTCCCCACGTTAAATTTTCAAAGTGGAGCAATACATGCATTGTGACACTTTGTAACCCTTTGCCCTACATTATGCATGCGCCATGCATAATGTATACAAATGTGATATTCCCCCATAGTGGGGCCAAAACATGGTGCAAAGATATCTAAGAGGTTTCTTTGCGTCATTTTTTTCAACACTTTTAAAGCCTGCTCAGAGCAAGCATTAAAAGGGGGCACACCATTGTTTACAATGGGCCCCTATGTACTGTTCAGGGTTAGCTCCAAAGTTTTGGTGCTAACCCTGAACAGGACATCAAGAGCGTGAAAAATGTTGACGCTATTACCCCCTACCTTGCACCATGGTGCGCTGTATCTTAGATATGGCGCACACATGGTGTTGGTAGGGGGAGCTAAGGGGTGTATGGAAAGTGGCGCTGCACAGGGTGCAGTACCACTTTCCTAAAAGCCACTATCCTTTATTACGAAATATATTCAAGTCTCTATTTTTGAAAACACACTGTAACCTCACTTTCCTGACTCACAAGCTCTTGAAAGTGTCAGAAATAACTCCTCAGACAGCGGTTCATGCTCGTCCACATCACGTAGCTGCAGGATAGGTCCACTGAAAAAATGCATTTGTCTGTACCATCACCAGCTTTCTTTGCCCATGAGAATATTCTGCACTCTCCAGGCACATGCAAACATTTTCACAGACACATGTAAGAAAAATGTAGAAGTGTAAGTGGTCCACAGGTTGACTTCCAGGCTGAGTACAGCATTCTCTGTTTCAAGACATTATTTATTCTTTGAAAAAAGAAGGAAGATCCATAGCTCAAGCAAGCTTCACTGTCAGGACATTAGTGCCATCTTCGCTGGTGGTTGTCAAGAGACTAGTAATGCCCTCTCTTTGGAACATTTGTTCTAGTCCTTAGAAATTCAAGACAAAGCTGATGACAAATCTATACCAGTTTTCAGTTAGACTGTCAAGGATTTATTAAGTGCACCAACCAGTGGAAGTCATCTCGCACACATTCTAGTCAGCTCTCTGCTGCTTAGAGAGGGCCAAGAAAAATAAATTAAATTGTAAAACTAACAAGCGATTGTGATGAAGCCTTAGAGAATCAAACACCAAGGGGCATATTTATACTCTGTTTGCGCTGGATTTGCATTTTTTTTTTTACGCAAATTCAGCGCAAACTTAACTTCATATTTATACTTTGGCACTAGACCCGTCTAGTGCCAAATTCATTTTTTTATTGTGGAAACCTACCTTGCGTCAATGTCATGCAAGGTAGGTGTTCCCAGGCAAAAAATGACTCAAAGGCATTTGCATCTTATTTATACTCCCAAGCAAAAATGACGAACGGGAGGGCCTTAAAAAATGACTCTAAATTGGTTTAGAGTCATTTTTTAACACCTGGTTCAGGGCAGGCGTTAAGGGACCTGTGGGCTCATTTCAATGGTCTCCGACCATGGAAGCAGTCCACAGGTGCCCTACCCTGCCCCCAAGGACACCCCCTGCCACCCTCACCCACCCCAGAGGACACCCATGGATGGGGGGACCCATCTACGTTAAGTAGAGGTAAGTATTTTTTTGTAAACATAGAAGTGGCATAGGGGGGCCTAACTTGGGCCCCCCTACATACCACTGTGCCCAATGGCCATGCCCAGGGGACAGAAGTCCCCTGGGCATGGCCATTGGGCAGGGGGGCATGACTCCTGTCTTTCCTAATACAGGAGTAATTTCCATGGGGGTTGTGCATCAAAAAATGACACTAGTCAGGTTAGAGTCAATATTTTGGACTCTGACCTGACTTGCACCATTCTTTGATGCGCAACCTCCAGTCTTCCCTACGCCTCCACTGCCCAATAAGAGTCATTTATTTTGACGCTAACCCGGACGCAGCGCCGGCTACCGTCATTCCATAAATATGACACCCGGCTGGTGCATGGAATGGCGGTAGCCGGCGTTATACTTTTTGGCACAAATCTGCACTAGTGCAGATTTGTGTCAAAAAGTATAAATGTGGGCCCAACTGTCTTACCGATGGAAGGGCAAAGGACACGCTTAGGAGAGTACCACTGAAATTTAGATCTAAACAAATAGAGCCCAGCTTGTGTAAAGCCTTGTGTACAAGACACAAGACCATAAACATCATTCTTTACCTCATTGAGCACCAGTGCAATTTATTTGGCTCCAGAGAGACAGGCTGATATTTGAGAATGCCAATAATGAGCTGAGAGGCTGAATTTTGTACAGCCTGTAGTTTAGTGAGCGAGCCTTAACTAATGCTAAGTTGGAGGTGTTACAGTAATCCAGCTGGGAAGTAACCAAAGCAAGAACAACCATTTTGTGTAAAGCAGGTGGAAAGTAGGTGTAGGAAATTGGGCTATTAGTTGTGCAATCTGCACAAATAATAGGTCCACAATTTCCCCTTACTGAGAACCAAGCACCCCATTGCTGTGCTTGACTCTTTCATGGTAGCACAGCAGAGCAGTCCAAGGTCTACTCAAAGGAGGTGGTGTGGGCTAGTAATCACAGTTTACTGGCACGCAATAATACCACTCAATAGATGATTGTCCAATCAGTGTTTTTTTTTTAGAGAAAATAAAACATACAGTTCTTTCACACTAACAAGCACAAACACTACTAAATACTACTCATTAATTTACAATTACATACATTAGGCAGATGGAAAAAACAAATATGAGATTGCACCATAACATTTGACCCTCTGAAGGGTCATAAAAACATGTAATGTCAGTTTATTGGATTGGTCAAAGGTTCAAGATCAACAAGCCACATGCAAAAACACCAGTATTTTGTGCATAAATTAAATAATCAATAATCACCATGTGTAAATACACCTATTAATATTAATGAAGCATATTCACCTTGATAATTATTTACTGTTAACATTATTATAACAAAACACATTTTAAAATGAACACATGTGTCTGTGTGCTTTTTACATACTTTCCAGATGCAAAACCACCCCTAGAGAACACCATATATTCTGCCCTAGAGGGCTCCATACAACATGTACCTTATTTAAACACCATCAGTCCATATAAAATATGGCCACACTCTTAGCCCCTAGGGAGTGCTGCACTTCCAGCCATAAAGCAAAAGCTCCAGCTTTGGGAGTGCTTTGACAATTAAGTAAAACATTCCAGAGGGTCATGGGTACCTGAACCCCACAAACATAGGGTTAGACCCATTACTCCTGTGGGGCTGCTGTAACTCCTACAGACCCAAAAACACATCCTAGGTTCATTTTTGGGGCCCTTGTCCTCATGGGGCCACCATGAGAAGAGATAAACATTGGCTAATTAGTCCCACACAGACCTTTCCTATGAGTGCACACTGGCATTATAAGGCCTACCTCAAGTCAATATCTAATCCTGTAGAGTCCTCCTCTGCCCCAGGCTATCAGAGTGAAGTTACTGGGCTGCGCACAACAGTAGTCTCTCACGCACAGTCTGCACACGGTTGCATACATGTGAGCAGGTGATCATGTGTTACCAACCAAGTGCCCCATACCCTTGCTGCATCACAGTGGGCTTATCGCTGTCCATTTGCCTAAGGATTACCGTGAGTGAGGCACATGTAGTGAGACTCGTCCATGTGAAGTTTGTCCAAATGGCAAAAAAAAACTGGTCTTTGTTAAGCTGCTAAAACATTTGTGCATGTAGATAGCTGATTTAAAAAAGCATTGGACACAGTAACTTCACAAACATTTCTGTTTTTTAAAGCACATACAACTTAGGCTTGGTCCTTAGACCTGAGCTAATCCGAAGGTTACACACACACACACACACATATATAGATAGATAGACAGATAGATAGATAGATAGATAGATAGATAGATAGATAGATAGATAGATAGATAGATAGATAGATAGATAGATAGATAGATAGATAGATAGATAGACAGACAGACGGGCGGATAGATAGATAGATAGATAGATAGATAGATAGATAGATAGATAGATAGATAGATAGATAGATAGATAGATAGATAGATAGATAGATAGATAGATAGATAGATAGATAGATAAATTAGATTTCCTTTTGTCGTCAGAATGGAAACTATGCTGGGCTCAAATGGGACTGAATACATTGCCTTTACTGTATGGATGAAGACTGACTTCACAAGGCTGGTCTGTGCCCACATACAAACCACAAAGTATGCCAGAGTAACCAAGGTAATCCTTAACGATTGATGAGTTATGACATAGAAGAAATCAGACACCAGCAAATAGCAGGACTGTAATACCACCTGCAACCTTACTTTCTTATGCAGCTAAGCTAAAGGGCTATGTGGCATGAACAATGCAGTCTTTACTGCCTCAACTGCATCACTAGAACAAGGTTAGTCCAGTATTTAGATTGTGCTGTTGTTTGCTGGTGCTCAGCACTGGCTTATGTTTCTAAATACCTGCACTTATTAATTAGAGTCTAACTCATGGTGGTGCTGTCTACCTTATTTGTTGAGCAGAGCATATAGTGGAGCATTAAATATATCAATATACCTTTAACAATATGACAGAAACTAGCACATTCAAGCCACACATAGTAATTGAGCTGCCCTGGAAAGGTCTGAAATGTTACACTTGCAAGAGTGTGGTGGTTAGAATGCTAATACTGAGATTGGCATTAGGCAGCAGTGGCAGGAGGGCAGGAGTTGTAGGTGGTGCCAGCTGAAGTCGAATCCTGCTAAATACCTTAGGCCTCCACACCTGCATTTTTACAAATTAGGCACTGCTTTGTTCTCCTAAGTAATAGGGCAGTGATGACATATTGAGTGGTGTAAATAGTTGACTTCTCTTTAAGCATGGCTGGATATCAAACATGCTCTACAAATTTGCAATATAGTAGGGCCATGTGCTTGGGCAGTCACACCTGATACTGCCATTATGTGAACACACTTTTAGGCTGTCTTCCTCCATGGCATGCATGCTGCCTCAGTGGTGCCTCCGTTGACCAGTGGCACAATAATTCACTACATCACAACGCCCCGTGTGCGTGGGTGATCAGAAAAATGGATACACTTCGGCATGTGTTTCACTGAGCTTCAGCACTGTTAGTCTTTCATAGCTCATGCTTTTTGATGATCAGTAAATCCTTTTCAATATCACTCATTTTATGTACTAAGAGACAAATGCCTCTCTTACCTAATTTCAGCTGCTGCTAAAACACAGATTCATTCATCATGCTTTTTAGCCAGTTTAATTGTTATTGCACATCTATAGCGCGTATTGCCCCTGACAACGCGTTGGTGCACTTTATACCAGGCAGCACGCTGCTCTGGGAATCCATGGTTAGTGCTTACTTTAGTATTTACTGTTGTTTTTTTGGTTTAATTTGTGCTGTCATGAAAACCATTCTATACATTTACTTAAGTTTCCTTGTGGCAAATAAATTAATAAGCGTTATGTGTGATTATTAGGTGGGGGTGAATGATTTCATGCAGATGTTTGGTTGAATTCATAAATGAACTAGAGGGCATGTGTAGTATCATTTACAAAGGGGTTTGTTGTCATCTTTGAAATGACAACAGAAATGCACTAATAGAGATTAAGGCAGCGACATAAGTGACAGTAGACTGTGTCCAGAGACAGGAGGGCGTAGGGATGGGAAGTACAGGCCTGCTGTTTGAAAGTAAAAAGGAAAGGTGACAATCTGAAGTTATGAGTGAAGGTCAGCTTTTCATGCAGAGATTTAGGATTATAGCAAAGGGTAGTATTTGATGCAGCTCTGTAAAATGCACAACATTATTTACATGTGATAGTATTCTAGTATTTTTGATAGGCACCAGATTCAGATAAAAAGTATGCCAACTACTCAGCTACCACTAAACCACTACTTCAGCAGGGAAAATAGATCAGTTCAGAAATTGGAAGTGTAAATGGCAAGATTAATTTATTGAGGATTAATATATTGGGAAATATAATGAGATTTATGCAATGCCCCGAAGAACCAATAGTCTTGGGTTCATAGAAAAGTGAAAGAATATATGGGGTAAATAATGTAAACATCGAAAGAAGATTCTGCAAATGCTGGAGTGGATGTGCTTTTAAAACCTTAAATTAAAGTCTGAATTATTGTAGTAATTACAAAAGCAAGTGGAGCCATTTTTAATATCACTGGCTACGCATGGCACAAGATGGAAGGGGTGAGCATCTGCAGACAATGGAAATGTAGTGCGCTCATTCCTGTGGGTGGAAAGTGAAGATCCAAACACAGATGTGAGCATGGTGGAGATAGGACTACCTTTTGAAATTCCATGAACTTTGTTAGTGAGAGGCTGCTGATTATTTCTTCCTGAGCTCTGCCACTTGTTAGAATGGAGGGTTGAGGTTGGGGGTTTAGACTTTGTTGTTCAAGGTGAGGAAGAATCTTGGCTAAGTTTGCCTGTCCTTAATTGCTTGTTCAGGAAAGATGCAACTCAAAGATTTCATACTTTATTGAATTCAGTTTGTGAGTGCTCCTGCTGTGAATAGTATTTATTTACAGATAGGCTGAGTCTGGGAGGCAGCCTAAAAAGGAAATTATGAAAAAAACAACCCCAAAAAACGTTCTTCTGTGACATCTTAACGTGACCCTCCTGTGATTCCACACATCTTCTCACTTCACCTGACGCCTGGCTTGCCTGGCCTACCTGTTTCGTCTCACTGCAACTGCAAGGACTGGGTCACACAAAAGGAAGAGGAGTCAGCTGCCCGCCTCACACACTGCCTCAGCCCCTATTGCTTATCTTCTTCATTCCTGCATCATGCCTCAGCGTGCCGCAGTCCCTCCTTCCCAGATATATTCCTTGTATGCTGAGGCTCGCTGCCTTTATCTAGACACCTCAAGTAAACACATTTTTTTGCATGACGGCCTTTCCCCGTGCTTTCTGGATCCCTGGCAAGGTGAAATGATCTGTGGTTGCTTTTTGCCTTCAGGGGTATCTGGTTGGTAGCCATATTATTATTTTTCTTTTTATGAATAACAGCACTGCAGTTTGAGAGGACAGCGCACACAGTTGATGCCTCGAATGAACAACAATCCTGGGCTGCCCGTTGATCTGCTTCTTTCCTCATTCAATTTGTGCTTGCAGGTGCCCACGAATCCCTAATGAGCTTCTTCTTGTGATGTCTCACTTTGTTCTGAACTGACTCAAAATGACACCCCCCTTCTTTTAATCCATCACTCATGTTGGGAGCATATTGGAGTTGTGTTAATTTTTTTCATGCAGTCTCTTTGTTTCTATTATGTTTGCTCCCAAGAATCACTCCATCATCGGTCCAGTGAACATTCTTGAGATATGTGAAACCTGCAGAATGTGTGTCTGTACTACTGTTGCACCTAGTTAGAATTGACTTAAAATTATTCACTGTCTCTTCTGTTTTCTCCTGTAATGTCGGTGTCATCTTCTTCTCATCATGTTCCAACAGGAAGTGGAGGCGGAGTTTGTTTTTCAATAAACCTGTCAAAGATGGCTTTATTGATGGGTTTTCCTTCTAGTTTTTTACCCAACCAAAGATGGTTGACAGAGCGGATTCATGGGATAGCTTCCTTTTGAGAGAGTATATAAGTAATTGCTTACATGAGGATGGTACACATGAATGCTTTGCGTTGGAGAACATTTTTTCACACTCATTGCCCATTCCCTAGACCCCTGTTCTGACATTATGGGCCTGATTCTAACTTTGGAGGACGGTGTTAAACCGTCCCAAAAGTGGCGGATATACCACCTACCGTATTACGAGTCCATTATATCCTATGGATCTCGTAATACGGTAGGTGGTATATCCGCCACTTTTGGGACGGTTTAACACCGTCCTCCAAAGTTAGAATCAGGCCCTATATCTTTCAGTGTTCTTGTTCGGACCATCTTCTTGAGTTTCGACCAATTCTTCACTCTGCAGCTCTTGTACATCCTGGAAAGTTTTTTCCCTCGTGGGTCCTTCCTTCCCTTGGGGCTCATTCTTCAAGCCACCAGTTGTCCAGTGAATCACTTGGACTGTGCGGTGCTGTGGCACCGGGAAACTAGATTCAAGGATGGATTCTATGGTGAGGGATCCAGCAAATCTAGACCAAACCGTGGCTCAATTTTTAGATATTATGATAAAATGTTTGCTTTAAAACAGACCTTAACAGCCAGAGCCACAGACTTGCCAACTGTGCCTTCCATCGCCCCTTGTTTTCCTGGGGCCCCACTAAAATAAAATAGGTTCTAGACTTTTAACTGAGCATTTCACCTTTCACCCACCACAGATTACTCATGATTGTGCTAAGGATGATTATCTGGTCCCCTCACCGGACCTACCCTATCCTGGGCAGCACCTTTGGTTACAGCAAATGGACCCAGTCTGTCAAATGTTGCCAATTTTCTCTCCATTTTTTTAACAAAAGATATTTTAATAGCCATTTCAAATATTCTGCTGAAGAAGCTCTCTGTGATATTCATGAGGGCGCCTCATGTGTTTTTGCTATATTGCCAAGTTTTGTCATATGGTCTCAGAGACCTCCTGGGCTGCCTGGACAATGATGACTTTATTTTGTCTTAGGTTAAAAGCAGGGATGGGTGAAAAATTCTGCTCCACTGTTGAAGTTTGTGCAGTTTCGCCTAATCACACTTCATTTGGAGCAGAGGTCTGGCAAAACTCTGCCAACAACTGTGTAGCAGACTTTTTTCTTTGTGCAGTTCGCCAATGTTAGCTTGGCTAGCACAAGTGAGAATTTGCACCCCTAGAGCAATTTTCAAGTGCCAGAATGCCTCCTGGCAAGATTTCTCAAAGCAGGTAGAGGTGACAGGTTTCAATCTTTCACATTGAAAAAGCTGCCACTTGAGTAGGAAATCTACTCGAATGGCTGAAAGAAGCAACACCCTCTGGCACACTACATGGTGCCATTTCTTATGATTTTACAGTGTGAAACAAGCTTCTGGTGCTAAAAATCAGTCCGAGCAGTGAAACATGCCCAAATTCCACCTGCTTGTGGAACTCTGCAGAATCTCACAGAGTTTCTATGTAACTCCGTGGAATTCCGTGTAGTGAAACTCAGTGAGTTCCGCCCAGGCCTAATTAAAAGAAGAGTTGTGCTACTCATCAGGGCCAGCTACTTTTCTTAAATTACAGCTATAGCTCAACATCATTTGAGAGAGTAAAGTATGGAGAACTACAAGCAACAACTTACAGACTCATTCAGGAATGCCACTTTTCCCAGAAGTGACCAATCTTTGGGTAATACAATGGAAAAGCCAATGCAAATCTGAACTCTCTATGGTGTACTAACAGAGTCAGAAAGGGAACATCACTGCAGAAGTGCATGTGCATGTATTGTGGGTCTCTTAAACATTTAGGTTCCAATTTATTTCCTCAAGGTATAGATACTTTGTTGTAATGCTGAGGGAGTGTCTATATCACCATGATAACGGTCAGCCCACCAACTTAAGATGTTGGTAGACCTTAGGTTTAATCAGGACAGAGACTACCCCATCTCTGCCATGATTAAACCCTTTCAACACCCCAGAGGAGTAAAGACAATAGGAGGAAGACTTCTAATTTAGCTCGCGTTATTTAGAAGGGTGGAATTAGAGGTCAGGTTTCACTGTCTGTCACAGTCAGGAAAACCATGGTGGTAAGAGGTGGTGAAAACTGCTAAATGCTCCCCCCACCATGATAGAGGACTCCCATCACAAGGGGAACATTTTATTTTTTTATTTCAAAAAGACAATCCAGTTTCCGGATTTTCATTTTGAAAGGAACAAAGAAAACAGTTTACTGCATTGTACCAAACTCCAAACATCATTGATAGAAACATCTGCGATGGCGGTCCCTACCAATGCTTCCGAATTGAGTGCTAGCTTGTTAGTCATTTCTAAATTTGGCAGGCGTACAGCCTGGTGGACGTTAAGTCCACCGCCCAGCCAATAAAGATTACTACATCAACTAACAATTAAATCTTGCCCTTAATTCACCCTTTTCCAGCTGTGCTTAAATGGCCATCAGGAAATGCTAGATCCCTTCCTTTATTAAAGGGGAATGGATGGGAGAGCATTGAAGTCCCCCTGCTGAATTTTGTGTACAAATAAGAGTAACTATGTCAGTAGGATCTGATTGCACATTTATTACCTTGTTTGATTGTGAGACTAATTGGCTGCATGTGGACAATGGAACAGGGTATTCCTTGTATCTCTAAGAGAATCCAAGAACCAAAGAATACTATGGATGGTACTCCAGGGCCAATCAAAGAAGTATATCCAATTTATGATGATGGTAGGAAACAAAGTGGGGTGGTCTTGTGATTAAATTGCCAAATGATGCTGCAATACTTTGTGTACCTTGGTTCATAAAACACAACTGCTAGATTAACAAGGTGACTACAACTGTGTCACTTTCCTCTCTATACTTTCACAAAAACTGATATTCCTCCAATAGCTACTGCTTTCCAAAAGACGTAAAGTCAGAGACATCTTGATTCAAAAGATTGTAAGTCATCTGCTACCCATTCCAGAGAAATAATAAATATACACAGTTTTTCTGAAGCCCAAGGAATTGTCTCTATCACCACACTGAGATTTTGATTGTGTAATAATCCTTAAAACCAGAACTGTAGTTCCATTTTCTGGGATATATTTCCTGTCTTAGTCTCAGAAAGAAAGTTTTAAAAGAGTACCTGCAAGTAAATATACAAAATGGCTTAATTACTCATTCCACTTCCCCTGCTGGAGCTCCTTTACTCTTTGTGTCCAAGAAGACCAAAGACTTGAGACGCTGTATCCACAAAAAGGGCATACATAGGGTTACCATTAAGGATTGTTATCCACTTCCTTTAATAAAGTATATACTTGAGTCCATACCCGGAGCACTCAGTTTTCCCAAGTTAGATTTTTGTGGAGCATTTCATCTCTTGGTTTTAACGCATGAGATGAGTGGAAAAACGCCACTAAACCCTGTTTGGTCTTTCTTTATTTTATTTCACAATTTGGAAATCTGAAGAGATCCACATGTACAATAATCCCATACAAAATGTTTAAATATATATATGGATAAATCAATTAGGAGTACGATCACATTAAATGCCCCAACTAATAATAAGACCAATAAATATTTAAGTATCTTTGAATCTAAAAGTCTTAAATCAGAGTATATCCTTTCATAGCCTATACAAAGGTTTCGAAACCTCGCCTACTAAGTAGATATTTTAAGATGGATCAATCATAAAATTCGTAGCATCCGGGTTATTACCCTGCAAATTTGTAATAAAGTAACAATACCATACCATTCTGCTGTATATAAAGTGCATTAGACCTAAGATGCTACAAAAAAATGCCTACACATCTCCACCTCATTGTCTTATTTCTCAGTTTATAATCCTATAGGGTGTTGTGTACTAACAGATAAGACATTCAAAACATACATTCTTATTACAACCACCAATAAGTGATAAAATCAATAAGGATTTAAAAAAGACTTAAAATCTTAAAAATCCTAAAACAAAATAGTACATTCAGTGGTTGTACATAAACTCCAAAGCCTCTCTTACTGGATGGATATTAAAATCCAAATAAAGTTGTTTCAGCAATGTTTCTCCTTAAGAAAACTAAAGATGGACAAACAAATAGCACATGCTTAAAGTTCTGCAACCCTGACTGACAAAGATCACAAATGTTCGAATATGCATCGCACTTGGAGGTTAATTCTTTGAGGGGCAATCTATCTAATCTGAACAAAATAAAAAAGCACTGTACACCATGTGGTAGATTCCATAGTAAATATGGTTGGGGATATTCAAGAATCACCGAATTGATTAAAGACAAAAGCCTCCATTTTTTGCCAAAGGACTCAACATCCAAAAGGAAACTTTTACCCCTTATAGCCTCTTTTAGGTTCTTTTTAAGTGAAAGGGACGATAAAGATAAAATAAGATCAGAATCATACTCAAGGAGCTGTACAGCAAATTTATAATTTCTAAAAAACTGTGATTTTTCTCTTAGCGTACCAAAGATTTCTTTGTATGCTAAGTGCCTTAGGGAAGATTCTGCACTGTATACTAGACAAAAGGCCATCCGGACTACCGCAGCTAGGCCCTGTGCACAGGCACTCTTAATACCAGATTCAAGCCTTAAGTCTGCCACAGTTGCCGAGTTGTTACAGGAGACCAGACATCTTAAGATCCACCCTTCTATCTTATTTAAAAACTCCCATTTAGAAATTTCAGTACCTTCTATGGCATACAAATGCTGTCGGACAACTGCGTTGTAAAAGGCCAACAGACCATGTGCCTGAGAGAGAGCCTTACTGACATTATTGCAGATATGGTCTCGATCACTAAGTGAACAGGATAAGGTTTTTCCCAGGAAGCAATAGGATTTTACCCACTCCAACCTATGATGACCCACAGACCAGGAGATATTCATTTTTTTATGAGATGTCTTCCCTAAAAAACACACCACTTGAGACTTTAGTGCATTAATTTTCAAATATTGCTGGCTGGTATAATCGTTTAGGGCAGCCAGACGCCTATTTAGACCTTTCTGGTTGAGATCAAACACCACTATGTGATCAGCATAAGGGATTGAATGACCTCCAATTTTGGGTGTGAAGCCCTGAGTGTTCCCTAAAGAGGAACGCAGAGCATAGATATATAAAGAAAAAAGGAGGGGTGCCAACAGACAGCCCTGCTTTAATCCATTTTTTGTTGAGAATTTAGCCGACAGACCCTGATCTCCACCCAGGAGAACCCTACACCAAGTGGAAGAGTGCACGGCTATAACTAAGCATAACAAATTTCCAGGAACACCCAATTTAAATAATTTCTTCCATAGAGTCTTATGATTCACCCTGCTGAAAGCTGTAGAAAAGTCTGTGAAAGCGGCATATACCATCCCGCCCCGAACCAGCACATATTTTTAATTTATGATTTCCTTTGGGAGGATGTTATCTAAAGTGTTATGCTCCTTCCTAAAGCCAGCTTGTTCCAAAGGGAGGATCGAATTTTCCTCCACCCAAGAGGATAAATGCTCGACTATACTTTTTGCAAATATCTTGCCTGTTGCATCCATCAGTGCTATTTGCTGATAGTTTATGGGTACGGATCTATCGCCCTTTTTAAACAAGGCGACTATAGTACTCCCACTCCAAGACGCCGTAACTATACCTTTTGAGTAACAGTGGGAGAATACCAGGTTAAGAATCCCTGCCCAGAAAGTGGGCTCCTATTTAATTATTACCATGGGACCTCGCCTGGGCCCATTGCTCAAGAGGCCCTCATCGACCTTATAAACCCCTCCATCTTAGTCACTGAAGGGGAGCCATAATCGTCGGGCTCAACCCTGCTACCTATCTTAAAAACCATTTCACATGCTTCGATTTCCCGGTTTTTAGCATACAGGTAAAATATATACTCCCTCCATTCTGTCTCGGCTATCGGGGGGCTGAAGGAGATTTACATGACCCACAGCCTTCGGAGATGAGTGACCAAAATTTACGAGTATTTTTAGATACAGCAGCTGCCCTCAGAACTATCCATCTCTGTTCGGCCTCCTCCTTCCTTATTCCGATCTTCATCCTCTCTCTTTTCCTCTTAAGTAGGTGAATTCTTCTACTCCTCGCCTCCGATTCCCCCAAGTACTGTATCCTTATCAATCTATTGATTTCCCTGTTCAACAATAAAACAGGAAGCCATGATTTATTTTGTAAAGGCTTAATACCCTTTAACTGACCTCTTTGAATAATATTTCCCATGAATACAGAAAAGCATTTTAGCACATCTCCATTCCAGTCATCAATATGTCTCGCTGTCATATCGACCATTTAAAATTATACAACTCAGATTCCTCAAGCCTTTTAATAAAATATAGCCCCTTTTATCCGTCCTAATTCTTGGAGGAAATAAAGTAGGAGGAATATTGAGTACAGATTCCTTCTCTATGTTGCAAATGGCGGAAAGAGATAAATTAGAGAGTTTGCAATTTAAGTCCCCTGATAATAGTACTTCAAGTATTTTTTCTTGGGAGTTTGAACAAATGAATGAAATACAGTTAAACATGTGTATTAACATCTTTCAATGCTCCTTATAAGGAGGAATATAAGCACTTACTATTAACATAGGAGTTCTTCTACCATCCTCCATTCTTGGGTTGACTCTAATTATCTGGAAGGATTTCAGTGGGACAAAAAAAATGTCATACTCCCATTTATACTTATTACATAAGAGCATTTCAGTTCCTCCTTTTGCATGCCCTTTCTTGGATGACTGTGCCTTTTGACAGCCCACTGTGTACCCCGGATAAGAGAAATTAGTTACACTCCAGGTCTCTTGGATGCAGATTAAATCGGCCTGAAGGGAACAGATGTAATCTAATTTTCCAAAATAATTTTCAATTCCTGCAGCATTCCAAGAGACCACCTGGAATTTACAGTTAAAGACATGGTTGTGGTAACTTCCCCTTTACCTGAGTGTAATTTAGGGCTCCTGCCAACCAACTCCAAGTATCCTGCTTAGGACCCAAAAGTTGAAAAGGGACATCTTCCATGAGCTTCACCACTCTTTCTCCCTGGGAGAGAGGAGCTGTTACATTTTCCAGGGAGGAAGAGCTAGGATCTCGCCCGTGGAGGAAATTGATTCTGTTTAGGAATGGAATAGAGGGGCACTGCTTTCTAAACAAATGTGAGTCTTTACCCCAAAATGGAATCACATCTATGCCTCTACGCTGCAGTTGCTCAGAGTTAGGTAGAATCAATTTTACAATTGTTTGAGACCAAAGCCAGACTTTTGTCTTTGTTGTTCCTAGGCCTTGCGCTAGGTACACACAGGAAATATCACTACTTTCAATTAATTTTAACTCATCTATATCTCTGAAACAGGAAATTAAAAGAGCGCGGTTCAGAATTAAGTTCAAATCAAATAAAGCAGAAAACTCAAGGCATACAGGTGTCTCAGTATACCGAGAGGTATCCTCCACCTTACTGTTGACATTCCCACCACTTACAGTATCAGATCTTAAGTTCAAAGTCACTAAGGGACATATTTATACTCCGTTTGCTCCGAATCTGCATCAAAACTTTCGACACACATTCGGCGCAAACCGTGCACCATATTTATACTATGACGCCCGACCCCGCGGACGTCAAAATTCTTCTGTGTGTGTCATTTTTGGGATGCGGGAAACTGCCTTGCATTAATGACATGCAAGGTAGGCATTCCTGTCCAAAAAATGACTTTAAGGCCTGCGCGCCTTATTTATACTCCTGCGTCATTTTGACGCACAGGCGGGGGCGCGCCTTAAAAACGGTGCACAGCCTGATGTGCGCTGTATTTTAACGCATGGGTGAGGGCAGGCGGTAAGGGACCTGTGGGCTCACTTCCATGGTCTCTGGCCATGGAAGCAGTCCAGTGGTGCCCTTCCCTGCCCCCAGGGACACCCCCTGCCACCCTTGCCCACCCCTGGAGGACACCCATGGTTGGGGGCACCCAACCCAGGTAAGTACAGGGAAGTTCAGGTAAGTATTATTTTGTTTTTTAAAGTGGCATGGGGGGCCTAATTTGGGCCCCCCTACATGCCACTGTGCCCAATGGCCCCTGGGCATGGCCATTAGGCAAGGGGGCATGACTCCTGTCTTTGCTAAGATAGGGGTCATTTCAATGGGATTTGTGTGTCAAAAAATGGCACGAGTCCTGTTTGAGTCATGATTTTTGACTCAAACCTGACTTGCACCATTTTTTGACGCACAAACCCCATTTTCCCCTAACGTCAATCCTTAAATATGGCACCCACATGGTGCGTAGGAATGGTGTTAGCCGGTGGTAAATATTTTGACACAAACCAGCACTGGTTTGTGTCAAAAAGTATAAATGTGGGCCTAATTTTGGTTTCACATTGCAAAATGGCACGGCAGGGTAGCTTTTAGGGTTTAGGGCGGGGGGTCAAAGTAGTTTTTAGGACAGGGCGGAGTAGTTTTTAGGACAGGACAGGGTAGGTTTTAGGACAGGATGGGGTAGCTGTTAGGGTGAAGGGTGAAGGCGGAAGGTGAGGGTAGTTTTTAGGACAGGGTCAGGTAGTTTTTGGGGCAAGGAGGGGTAGTTTTTAGGGCAGGTAGGTTTTAAGGTTAAGGGTGGGGTCAGGTCGTTTTTAGGACAGGGTCAGGGTAAGTTTTAGGACAGGGCAGGGTACCTTTTAGGGTTTAGGGTGGAAGCGGGGTCAAGATAGTTTCTAGGACAGGGCAGGATATGTTTTAGGGTTTAGGGCATGGGGTTGAGATAGTTTTTGGGACTTGGCGGGGTACGTTTTAGGACAGGGTGGCTTAGCTTTTAGGGTTTAGGATGAAGGTGGGGGTCAGGGGAGTTTTTAGGACAGGATGAGGTAGCTTTTAGGGTTTAGGGTGGGGCTGAAGGGTCAGGGTAGTGTTTAGGACAGGGTGGGGTAATTTTTAGGACAGCGTAGGTTTTATGGTTTAGGGTAGGAGTTGGGGATAGGCGTAGATTTTGGGACAGGGCAGGGTAGCTTTTAGGGCGGGGTCGGTTTGTTTTTAGGACAGAGAGGGGTAGTTTTAGGGCAGGTAGGTTTTACTATTTAGGGCGGGGTCGGTAGTTTTTAGAATAGGGCGGGGTCATTTTTAGGACAGGGCAGGGTAGCTTTTAGGGTTTAGAGTGGAGCGGGGGTCAGGGTAGTTTCTAGGACAGGGCAAGATTTGTTTTAGGGTTTAGTGCAGGGTGGGGGATCTGGTAGTTTTAAGGACAGGGCAGGGTAGGTTTCAGAACAGGGCAAAGTAGGGCGGGGGTTAGGGCTCAGGGCAGGGGGGAAGAGCAGTTTTAAGGGCTTGGGCAGGTGGAGTATGGTGTCAGGTGTAAGGTGCTGGGGAGAATTTACCACTCATGTTCCTTTACCAAACAAGGTTTTACAACAAGTTTTGTTGCAAATGCATCTGTGGTAAAGGCACATGTGGTAAAGATGTGGTCATTGTAGAGATCTCATTGTAAAGGCATGCGTGATATACGCATGCGTTGTTCCATCATACATCTGACGGGGCAGGGTGCTAAAGGACTTCTCTTAAAACCCTTAATGTCTGGTTTATGTCGGCCTATGAGGCTCGATTTGACAAATTGCATGCTACACAAATGCAGTACACAGGGCACACACACTGGCAGAGGTATTGATTGGGGGACTGAATGAACTTACTGAAGCAGGCTTGTAGGCATTCATTTTGACTGGGTACTGATAAAACGGTCTGTGCCCATGAACACAGTTTTCATCAGCTGTCAGTCTCTTAGCCAGGTTTGAGTGGACGGTAGCCACCTTTAACTAACCAGTTGGTACACATTGGTTAATACACCTTAACATTAGTGCTGGGTGCTGCGCCGTGTATCAACTACAAAAATGTAGCACACTCAGTCGGTTTGTAGATTGTCCAGTTCACTGAGGGAAAGGACAACAGGCTAGCTCAAGGAAAAGCAAAAACCAAGTATGGCACAGCCTTCCACAGGGTGTAGGAACCACAATCCACATGCCACAATAGCTAACAAAACAAAAGGAGTGCTGAGAGATAAAAATGCATGCATTTTGTATGAGCTTCAATTCACCAAAATGCTAAGGGTAGCAGAAGCCACATTACATGCCACTGGACTTTTACTTTCACTCACACACACACGCTTACACATACACACACTTTCACACATACACATACTCTCTTGACACATACACACACACACTCGAAAACACGCACACAAGTTATAGTGAAAGCATTTTGGCCCATATTTATACTTTTTGACGCAAAACTGCGCTAACGCAGTTTTGCGCCAAATAAATTAGCGCCGGCTAACGCCATTCTCAAGCGCCATGCGGGCGCCGTATTTATTGAATGGCGTTAGCCGGCATTAGCCGACCGGCGCTGCCTGGTGTGCGTGAAAAAAAAACACGTATAACAGGCAGCGCCGGCGTAGGGAAAAATGGCATTTGGGCGTCCAAAAATGGGGCAAGTCAGGCTGAGGCAAAAAAATCGTCTTAACCCGATTTGCGCCATTTTTTTACGACGCCCATCCCCCATTGAAATGACTCCTGTTTTAGCAAAGACAGGAGTCATGCCCCCTTGCCCAATGGCCATGCCCAGGGGACTTCTGTCCCCTGGGCATGGTCATTGGGCATAGTGGCATGTAGGGGGGCACAAATCAGGCCCCCCTATGCCACAAAAAAAATAAACAAAAAATACTTACCTGGACTTACCTTAATGTCCCTGGGGTGGGTCCCTCCATCCTTGGGTGTCCTCCTGGGGTGGGCAAGGGTGGCAGGGGGTGTCCCTGGGGGCAGGGGAGGGCACCTCTGGGCTCATTCTGAGCCCACAGGTCCCTTAACGCCTGCCCTGACCCAGGCGCTAAAATCCGGCGCAAATGCGGGTTTTTTAGACACGCCCACTCCCGGGCGTCATTTTTGCCCGGGAGTATAAATACGACGCAATAGCATTGGAGTCATTTTTTAAGACGGGAACGCCTACCTTGCATATCATTAACGCAAGGAAGGTGTTCACGCAAAAAAATGACGCTAATTCCATGAACTTTGGCGCTAGACGCGTCTAACGCCAAAGTATAAATATGGAGTTAGTTTTGCGTAACTGTACTCCATTTTTATTACACCAATAGGAAATAATTGTTTATTTTTTAGTATTCACTTTTAGTGTAATAAAAAAATACAGAAAATGTGGAAAAGGCAGGTCCAGCGTCCATGAGGGTGCGCTGCCCTGTGTTCCTGGCATTGATTTGGCCACCCCTGAGGCCAGGAGTCTCAAAGGCAGTGCTAGGGGTCGCAAGGGATGAGCCATACGACCCCTTGTGACCCCTAAATGACGTCCATGACATTTTGTAAAAACAACTTATATTGCAGCTCATCTTGCAAAGATCAGGAAACGAAATAAAATAGTTCAAACAGCTCATGTCTGTAGGTCATTTGTGCCTAGCATGACTTTCATTCCTGAAAGCGCGCCCAGTCGGAGGTTTTCTTTTGACAAAAGCATTTATAAGCATGGGGAGTAGTACCACTAGGGTAATCATTTATGTACTTACTCGCCTTTATGAATCTCCCATAGTGTTCAACTCACTATTAGTAACAGTGGGCACAGTCCTTTCTATTTAAATTGCATATAGATAAGCCTCTTCACGTGGTCGTACGAGGTATATAAAAATACAATTACAAAAATATATTCCTTAATATTCCTAATTTAATCGCATTTCAGAAGTTTGGAGGGCGATTCCTAAAAGAAAGGGAGTATGTAGAAGAGTACTGCAGGAGCACTGATTTACTAGGAAATGCCCTCGTGAACAGGTACTTAGGTATTTACTGCTATCTAATACTGCAGTCATTTGACATTTTTTATTAACCGTATTCGCCCTTTGTCACGGATTCTAGACGAGAAACTAAATGTAAGTCGAAATCAAAGCATCTTTTGACTTATTAATGGACGTGCTACCTATGCAGGGAGCACACGAGCATTTGTATCTGTCAGAGGAGGGCACATTTCTTTATTTGCCTAATCTTCTCGTGGTTTACTAAAGGCCACCCGGGAAGCAGAGTAGATTAGGCCAACACGCTTCCATTTACCATCAAAGGTTTTCCAGCTGCTGCCCGGTCCATGTCCACGGAAATGAATGTGTGAGCCGGCATTGAGACGCCACCAGTCCGGCAGAGAATATGCGACATAATTGGCGGTAAAGCAGTTAGCATGGAACTGCTCTGATTTGGATATGTGGAGAAACAGAGCTGCGCGCCCGCTGCCAACTGCGTAGCCAAGAAACACCTGGGACTGATGCAGCGATTAGCGCGCAAATTGACAGACTGACTGCCACCATTAGATTAGTTTACTCATTAAAACTGAAATTTTATTAAAGCAATTAGATTTATTGACAACAGAGAATGGCGTAATAAGGCCCTTTTTATGCCAACTGAATTAGACATAATTTTGAGACTTTGTCATTAGAATCACGCTGGTGTGATAACAATACGAACAGCTAATCCCTACGGTATTATACTATTCTCTAATTGTGCACATTTAATTTAATGTCACAGACATTTTTGTAAAATCCATTGACTATATTATTGAAACTGACACGCACCCACTGTCTTTGTGCCCTGTGGTTGGATTCCCATAAAGTATGTTTGTCCAGAAGGTTTCTTGATAGAACACAATTCCGAGGACCAAAAAAAGGATTGAGTCAAGAGGGCGTTTTAATGTTTTGCTTACTCGCATATCCACATTCAGTAAAACCCTTGATTTACAACATTGAATGTGTCCTGCCTGATAAGTCAGTGGATGATTAAGAACAGCGCGTCAGGGGACCCCTTCTGAGACTTTAATGGAAGCAAGGGAACCCGCCAAAGCAATTTCTATGATTTGAACATGAAAACAACATACAAAACTACAAAAACAAGTATACACCAAAAATTCACAAATATTGAAATATTCAATTTAATTCACAATCAAATGTAAAAAACAGTTTTCACATTTCAATGTTGCTCCTTTATGTGTACATACCGTATTATTTTTCATTAATTATAGTATAATTTAATTCTGTAAACATTAACAGACCCCCTGAGTTGGCCTCATGGACCCGTATGGGTCCTCGAACAACAAGTTAAAAACTAGTGATCCAGACTAATATTCCAACAGCTACGGCAACAATCAGTTTTGTACAAACAGGTGCTCGCACCCAAATCGCATTACAAACTGTGTCCCTATCATCAAGGCCCCAGCGCCTATTCTTTGTGTTCCTGGTGTATTAAGTTCAGACATATAACTAGGATATCTCCAAATTAATACATTAACTTTATACAGTACATGTCAGTAAAAGAGGGAGGCAATCCCTCCTTACTATTTACAACTTACTTTATTTAATGTTCATGCATTAACTTGGAGAAATTCCAAGTCCTCTGTTTGAACTTTAGACATCTCCCATTAGATTCACAAAGGTAAACTTTCATGTTTGTTTAATTTGACTCCTTTTTGGTATTTACAAAACTGCAATTTAATAGTTCTTGTTTCAGGGGACAAGTCCTAAAAAAAAAAGTGGGGACTAACCAAGTTAGGCAGTATGCAAGAGACATTGTGGTGCATGACATCACTGCAGTACAGGAAGTGACATCACAACCCATGACCTCACAAGAAGTGACATCACAAGAAGTGAGATGAGATCTTAACTCTTCACACATTTTGCAGATCTATCATGAGTACTTTTGAGATTTAACAGATTAGATTTTGTGCGTGGGTTGTGCCAAAAATGTGACACAACCCAAAGCAAAATGTGGGCCTCAATTTATACATTTTTTTGAAAACTCTGCCACAAAGAAGTTGGCAACAAGGAGAAGTGTAGCAGTAAATCGATTATGTTTAATTGGTTGCACAATATGCATTTTAAAATATCTTGTGTGGTTAAGGCACCTGCAGCAGATATCTTTGTGTGCCCAGTAAATCCCAAGGAACAATAATAATGGTAATATAACTTTGCAGAGTAACTCATTTGCTGGAGAGACCTGTGTTTTCTGTAGTCCCAGTTTTAAATCAAAGTAGAGTAGAGGGTTAATACGTCTCCTGCAAATCAGATCATCTAACACGCAGATGACAGATCTTTGTTTTATGTAGCTAGGTAAGGGAGTTACTGCTTTTAATACAGCCTTCATTTTGTTACTCACAGTTCATAAATTGTAATCCTTCTAATATAGAGGAGCAAGCTATGAAAGAAATGTGACTCCTACACCTTATAACCCTCACAGTCTCATGTAACACATCTTGTATTTTGACTTAAACATTTAAAGTATTTACAGTCAATGTATAATGTATACGTGTGATGTAAAGTGCTCTGATACCCTGAATTAGGATGAGTAGCGTGTACAAGAAATAAAATAGTGGGCAAATTATTATTTGTGTAAATACTGGAACAGACCAAAACATCTAACGTTCTCACAGTGCATGCATAAGCCTTACATACAGGGATTGAACACTGTAAAAAGCATGTCTCTCCTAAATATTTGTGAAGTGATAACAACAAGCTGTATGCCTTTGTTTCCCCTCTCTTGCATTTGCATCTAGGTGTAGGGATCATGTACCTCCCCGTCAGGAAAGTGGAACAAAAGGAAGCCTGATGATCCCTTAAATTCGGCCTTTGTTAATGGTGATGTATGTGCCAATCCAATCTGTAACGCAGTAATTGTCGATATGCTTGTTCCCCTCCCCGAAATGGTGACCGCCTGTCCTGTATGTGGGACAGGTGGAAGTGAGGTAATTCCGCTGACATTGGACGTCGTGGTAGAAGGCAGTCTTGCACCGCCGTGCAATTCCTCATTGGATTATATGGGGCTCTATGGGGTACAGTGGCCAATGGGGATCTACGTTGGCGGTGATGGCGTACACCGCTACGGACGTGACCGCCATTTTCAATCTGATTCCTCACTGCGTGTGTTGCTGTGCCTGTGTCTGGAACCTACCATGGCCCGTTTGTTCAGGGAAAGAGACCCAGCCTTCACTTTGGAGGAGTTGGAGCGACGGGTGGATGGGGTCCTATCCCGGTACGGACAGCTGTATGGGCCTTCAGGCCAACAGGTAAGTACACTTTGTGCACAATGCATGTGGGAAGGATGCATGGAGATGTGCGTACAAGCATTGTGTAAGTGGGGTGAGGGGTGGGGGTAATGTCTTGTGGTGGACGACAGGGTGTGCACAAGGCTATGTGTGTGCCAATGGTGATGGAAACGGGGATGGTGGGCCATTTCTGTGACAGGCTGGACTGTTTGTTTGATGGTGTTCTCCTGTCTGTTTTGCCTCTGCAGGTCACCGCCCATCAAAACAGGGGAATATGGCATCGCCAAGGACGTGTGGACCCTGGGGGTCCATGGCAGGCAGAGCTCCCACTGTTGGAAATGGTGAGAGGACCTGAGACGCTGGGCATGGAAGACCGCGGAGGCCCAGCTGGCGATGGCCTCTCAACGAGGAAGGGTTGCCCATCAGACCCTGACCCCCCCAATGGCCTGCATAGTGGTGGTGGCCTACCCTGAGCTGGATGGGTGCTTGTGGGAATCACAGCAGCCACAAGGGGGTGAGTACAGTGGGTATCAATACATATTTTGGCTGGTGGGGTGGTATCCTGGTGGTGGATGTGTGTTAGTGAGTACCCCTAAGACCAGGCCAGACATTGCAGCACAGGTCATCTGAAGGGTAATGGGTTATGGCAAATACAGGTAACCTAGCTTGTTAGCAGTCCATTTCAGCCATTTCATTGTGGGTCCCAGGAGTGCTGCACTTGGCGGTGTACGATCCTCATCTTGCCTTAGTGACTAGCAATATCCCTAGCAGTGCAGTGCATAGTGCTTAAGCCTGTTCCCTGTGTGTGATGGTGATGTGTATGCCAATAGTGGTGTTGATGCAGTGTATCCTTTGTCTCTCGCCCACCCCTTTCTTGTTTTGTCATCCTGTCCTTGTGTGCATTAGCATCATCTGGCAGAGGAGCAGGGACACCAGTGACAGAGGGAGTTGCATCCCACAGGACCCAGGAGGGAGTTATCACCGTCATGGTCATACTTTTGGCCGTACTTACCGCCAGTCTGTTGGTGGTATTACTGCCATTTTATCAATCACTGCCAGGGTCGTAATGAGGGCCTATGTTCTTTGTCAAGAAGCTAGGAATTTAGTTGATCACCTCATTTTCTTACCAAGAAATAATTGAGATATAAGGTCACACCTTAATGTCAATTCACAGGTGAATTGCAATTAATCCTAAGATGAAATGGAATATAAATACTGACATACTCTTCTTAAAACATAGAACAAGCACTAGCAGATGTTATTACCCTCTTTATAACCCCACTATGAAAGGGGCAGCCATCTTCTTCATGCTGGACCACAAAGTACCTGTCAATTTTATATTCATTTTCAAACATTTCACAGAGAACGAGAGGAAATACAATTGGTTGCCATCTCTTAGAATCTATTTTTGTCATAGCTAAAAAAAGTACCATTAGTGAACGCCTGTTTTTTGTTGGAAAAATGCCTCATAATATTGTAACTTACTGATACCAACAGTTCCAAGTAAGTCTGTAGCCAAATTAGGAGGAACTCATTTTGCAGGTCTGCTTATGCTTAGGAAAGCTAGTCTTCCTCAACACCCTTAATGAAAATTGTTGAGGATCTATTTTCTTCCAAAGGTTATCCTTTTGAGTTTTTCAATTGCTGTTTACTTTCACCAACTTTAATAAACGTTCTGCAAAGATGTTTCAGATTTAAAGCTCCAGTGCTTTAGAAAGCATTAGCAGAGTTAGCAAGTGAGTTACTGCAACTTTAGTGCAGGTTTGAGGGGTCCATTTGCTGGTGTGAAGATAATTACGCTGTTTTGTCAACAGTGTTTTCCCAATAATCATGCATTGGCTATTGCTTACTTTAACTTCTTACATGACAACAGTAGGACCATAAACTAGGTTAAAAATAAAACACTATTCACCACTTCTCATTCATCCTCACACACATTTCAATAGTACAACTTTTAAATAACTTGGAATAAGTCTACCTTTTGAAAAATTTATGTGTGGTAACTAATAAGACCGATATTTTTTTTATTTGTTTGAGGGTTAAATAAAGTGGTCAAAGTCACATAAACTGAGTCACAGGATGGAGAGCTAAAGCTATTAGCTTAAACAGTTTCTATAGAATTCCAATCATTCCACAATTATCTTCAGACTGACTTTGAAAGACCATCCACATCAAAATCAAATGCTCAACGTAATTTTTCAAAAATGCACATTCATATTTTAGTCAAATGTTTTTATTATCGTAATACTGTTCTAGAGTCAAGTCTTGCTGCAGGTTTCTGCCCCACAAATTATTGTTTAGCACAGACCTTGACTTTTCCTATTGCTTTTCCTTCAAATGATTTTGCTGTGTGGGAGGTGTATGTATTTGTAAGGAAACCCCAAAACAGGAAGTTGAAAAGTGAAGCAGTGCATGACCACTAGAAATGGGTGGAACCTTCAATTCAATTAATGTTGATGCTTTTGAGATCTTGTGCCCCATTCACAAAGCTGCCTACAACAAACTGTAACAGTAATGTAAGTGTATCTGTACACATTATAAATCTGCTGGCAATTCACAAATATCCATCCTGAAACATGCATGAACTTTTTGAGTGACACACACCCGTAATAATCTGCTACATGTCTAGAATATTAGGCACACAAGCATGTGTAAATGTTGCACGGGCAGGAAAGAATTGACCCACAAATTAGATATATGTTCAAAGGTGGGTATGGCAAGAGGAAAGTTGAGGAGGGGCACAGTAAGAACAGTGCTACGCCACTGACTCAATTACAAAAGTGTAAATCAGGCTCAAGTCACACAAGTTTCTTACAATCTACTTTTGCAGTCATTTAGGCAAAAACATAATAACAACATGTACACACAAGAGGTTTGAGAAAAACAAATATAAAATAAATAATATTTTAATTAAATGTCATAATAATGGTACACATATCCAATATCAAGAAGACACATGCAGATGATCACAAAAAAACAACCGAAAACAATCATAGCAATACACATAAAACATTTCAAAATGTAGAGATAGAAAATAGAAAGGCCAAAAGATAGACCTTTAAAAATACATACAGGTTGGGGAAAGATGGATTCAGTGGCCCGACGAGAGTGGCTTTTTGATCTTCTGATTCCTCTTCCATAATTGTAAAGTAAATACAATGTTCAAGAAGGGGAAGAAACCTTCTTGCCAACAGGACAGAGACTTCCCACTCCAATCAACTAATAATAAAAGATGTTGACGGTATTTTTATTTTCATCAGAAATATTGTATTAGGAATCTTCTTTCCACAAGCTGCTGGTTCCCAACTTCTTAAAGAGGTACGAAGAATTGGAGAGACTGGCATAGGCTGCACATTCCAGATACTTGTGGCTTGAATATGGATGACTCGGCAAGGCAAGAAAGTTCTCCCCAAGCCAACGGCACATAGGCAGGCTGCCTCAGAGTTCCCTCTTCAAATATATAGACCTTGGCCCTCATTATGAGATTAGCGGTAAATTCAGAGTTCCGCTGCGGTGACTGCCACCAACATACCGCTGGGGAGGGAACACCCGTCCGCCAGATTATGACACACACACACAAAACCGACAGAAAACAGCCACAACAACAAATCTCCCAGACCCACTGAATGTGATAAATTGACTGAACTACTACCCACACCATTATGCCACCAAAACAACGCCCTCCAAATAATGACCCATGAATCACCACAGCAGACATTCAATGACGGTAAACCATTGGCGGTGAACGCCACCGACCGTGGATATGGCCACCCAAAAACAAAACAAGACAACATTGGCCAGAACCAAAAACCCACACTTGACACAAATACACACACCCCGCACACCCACCAACAGCACTATAAAACACCCCTCCACATCACCCACAAACCTCTTGAAACACGAAAAAGGGGCTACACCTTGTGAGGACAATCCAAAAGAGAAATGCACACACATCACAACTACTAATTAGCTGACATACACCACATAGCACACACCTCACCACATCACACATCACCCCTGCTCAACCTACACACACCACACAACATCCATGTCCCCACAAAGACACCCCTATTTCACAGATGAGGAGTTGCGGGCCATGGTTGAGGAAATAATCGGGGTAGAGCCACAGCTCTTTGGAGCACAGGTACATCAGATATCCATTGCCAGGAAGATGGAGCTATGGCAGAGGATCGTGGACAGGGTGAATGCCATGGGACTACATCCACGCACAAGGAACAACATAAGGAAGAGATGGAACGACCTATGAAGGAAGGTGCATTCCATTGCAGCAAGGCACCATCTCGCTATCCTGAGGACTGGCGGTGGACTCCCACCTCCCCCCTGCCAGCTGACAGCATGGGAGGAGCAGGTCTTGGTAATCCTGCATCCTGAGGGACTCACTAGAGTTGCCGGAGGATTGGACACTGGTGAGTCAACAATTACTATCTATCACCCCCCATTACTGCATGCCATCTCAATCCTCACCCTGACTCCCATCACCCCACTTCATTTCACACAGTGCACCACAACAATCAACAAACCTAAATGTCAAGCCCTACGTGCCATACCCATTGCATGCACATCCCTTCCAGCCCTGCATGTACACCCATCACCAATGCATCCACAGCATGGAGAACTAACAATCCCACAATCCAGTACCATACACAAACAAAGGTGGCAGGGCAACAGCAATAACATAGGGGAAGCTAGGGAAGCAGAATATGTCACAGACGTAGCATAATACACCACTTACATCCCCACAGGTGCCCCAGCCAACGCAGTGAGGAGGTGCCATGGGTACTCAGTCCCCCACCAGAAGAAGGCCCCAGTGATGACAGCAACTTTGGAGTTCTGGATCTGGATGAACTCCCTGGCCCACCAGGGAACACTGGTCAGTCAGCTACCCCAGCCAAGACCCAGTCCACCACAGAGCCTACCCCCTCAGTATCCAACACTACAGCAGCCACTCAACATCCCCAGACCTCTGTCCCCAGGACACGTCAATCACCAGTGTGCCCACCTGTACAGGGACACCAGTCCACACCTCACAGGCAAGACAATGAGAGTCCAGGGGTTGGTGGCAGAGGGCACACCATTCAGGGGACACAGGCACAGGAGGCCAGGGCTGGTCAGAGGACAGCTGTGCGCCGGGGAAGGACAGGCCCAGGGAACCAACTGCTCAGGAACATTCACTAATGTCCTTGGGCATATCAACAATCCCAGGACAAGATGGGTCAGGTGATAAACATCATGCAGGAAAACCAACGGCTGCAGGGGGAACACCACCAGGAGATCAAGCAAGAATTTCAGGCCCTGACCACCACCATGGTCTCCATTGCAGGGGTGCTGGATGACATGGCCAACATCATGAGGGACTACACAGCACACCAGTGGGCCCCTTCCACTAGCCAGTGTAGAGGCCAGCCCTCCACATCTGTTGCAGCTGGAGGATAGGAGGCCCTGCCACAGGACCCACAGGCCACCAGCACCCCTCCCCCTGCAGCAGGTGAACCACCCCATAAATGGTCCCTGCGACGCAAACAGACACTAGAGACACTTGCCAAGACAAAGACCACTGCCAGGAAATAAGGCCCACCTGAATGTCCCTCTTGTGTTCCACTGTGTCACCTTGTCCACTTTGAACTGTCATTGCTCCCCTTCCCATGGCCCCTTGGACACTGGATCTGTGCTACAAACAGACTGGCCTCTACACTGGACTATTCCCAACCATCTCCCCACTCTATTGCATTTCCCATTGTATATCAAGTTTCAATAAACACCCTTGGACACAACTTGAGTAATAGTGCTTTAGCTACAATGTATTGAACTGTAATGAACTGCATGATCCTGTGTAAATGTCCAGTAACATGTTAAACAATCCTACAAATGTGTCTCAGGAGTCTGTACACATCACAGAAGTACACTGTTGGAACGACACCAACATCTGCAATAAGGGAAGGCATAGGTGACAGTCAGGTGGGATGCAAAGGTAATGACTTGCATTATGCTACAGTCACACAGCACAACACTAAAATGTATTTTTTTTAGTTCAACAGTCTTACCTGAGTGTCATTGGAAGTACTGCAGATCATATGTGACCTGTTGTCCACATCCTCCTCTTCTCCTTCCTCCTCACTGTCCTCAGTGTCCACTGCCGCCACAGCTGTATTGTTACCTCCCTCCTCCTGCAGATAGGGAACATGCTGTATGAGGGCCAAATTGTGCAACATGCAGCACACAACAACAATTCTGCAGACCTTCTGGAGTAGCATAAGGATCCACCTGTCAGATGGAGGCACCTGAACCTAGCCTTCAGGAGCCCAGAGGCCTTTCAACAATCCTCCTGGTTCACCCATGAGCATCATTGTACCTATTTTCAGCCCCTTTTCTCGGATTTCTAACAGAGGTCAGGAGCACCGACCCTGGATACGTGGCAGTGACGTGGGAGATGTACTGGTCAGCAAGGCACACCATCTGGACATTGAGTGAGTGGAAACTCTTCCGATTCCTGTAAACTTGTTCATTGGCTGGGGGGGGGGAACTAAGGAAATGTGGGTCCCCTCTATGGCCCCAATTACATGTGGTATATGTCATTTGCCTAGAATACTGCCTTAACAGCGGGTACATCATCTACCTGGGGGAATGCGATGTAGCTGCACATGTGTTTGAGCAATGATGCCAAAACCATTGCAAGCACAATAGACATTGGCTGTGACATTCCTGAAGCCAGGCCCACTGTTACCTGGGAAAAGCCAGTTACCAGTAAATGGAGCACTGAGAGTACCTGCACAAGTGGGGGTATTACGGTGGTGCAACAGATAGCAGGTAGCAGATCAGGCTCCAATTGTGAGCCCAGCTCTGTGATTGTGCCCCTGTCCAGGCGATAGGTGAGTATGGTGTGCCTGTCCTTTAGTGTAGCCAAGTCCACAAGGGGTCTGTACATGGGTACTTGCCTCCTTCTCCTATTCTTCCGCAGTGGTTGGTACCTAAGGGACCCAAAAGTAAGAAGGGAGTGACAACAGGTACCATGAACACACTACAGAAGTGTGCACAGAGCATGCTTGTATGTTGTACACTGGAATTGTATAGGTGAGAGCATTCATCTATGATGACACACTTATCAGTCTGTGCATGCATTCCAGTATTAGAAAATGGCACCCGCCTGTCCTGTATTCAGGGATGGGTGGAAGTGACCTGATTCCGCTGGCATTCGCGTAATGGCGGGAGGCGGTCTGCACCGCCGTGCAATTCCTCATTGGCTAACATCGCCTTCTATGGAGTATGGGAACCAATGATGATCAGTGCCGGCAGTGTCGGTGTTTACTGCCGCGGACGTTACCACCATTTTATTTCTACCACTTCACTTGATTCCTGACTTTCCACAGGACGACATCTCCACTGCGTGTTCTGCTGTGACCTGTGTCGGGATCCTGCCATGGCTCGTGCAACAGGGGAAAGGACCACAGCCTTCACGTTGGAGGAGTTGGAGAGCCTTCTGGATTGGGTCCTACCACTGCATGGGCAGTTGAATGGGCCTTCAGACCAACAGGTGAGTACACCATGGGTATGTTGCATGCGACATGGCTGCATGAAGATGTGTGTGTGTGCTGGCAGTGTGTCATATGGGGGGATTTGGTGGTGGCAGCACTAATGCAGGGGTAAGGGTCATGTGTGTGCCTGATGAGGGGATAATGCATTTTATAGGCCATATGTGTGACAGGCTGGTTTGCCTGGTTAATGTTGTCCCACCATTTGTGTTTCTTCTGCAGGTCATTACCCATCACAAGAAGGGGTTATGGTGTGCTATTGCCAAGGACATGAAGACCCTGGGGTCTACAGCAGGCAGAGCACCCACTGCAGGAAACGGTGGTAGGATCGGAGACGCTGGGCCCGGAAGACTGTAGAGGCCCAGCTTGGGACGGCCTCCCAAAAAGGGAGGGGTGCCAGTCGGAACCTGACACCCCTGATGGCCTGCTTACTGGCAGTGACCTACTCAGAGCTAGGTGGGCACTTGAGAGCATCAAAGCAGCCACAAGGATGTAAGTACAGTGTATTTGATGACTGTCTCTGTTGCCTGGCATAGGATTTGGGCACAGAGTACTAGTCAGTGGATGCCCAATATGCCAGTTTAGACATTGCTGTGTGGTCCAGCTTAGGCTAATAGGGTGAGATGCATGTTTTTGTTGGCTAGGTAGCTGGCTTCCATTGTCAGACACAGCTTAGCTGGTCCCAGTTGGTGTGTAGCTGGCAGTGTTTGGCTCCTACCTGCTGTGGTACTTAGCCAATGGTATGCCAGTGTGTCCATACTGCACATTCTGAGTCTCAGTGTGTGACAGGGATGTGTATGCCATTTATGCTCTTGGTGCTGTGATTAACCCTGTGTTCCCATTCTTTCTTACCCTCTACGTTTGTCATCCTGTCCACGTGTGCATTAGCATCATCTGGCAAAGGAGCAAGGGTACCGTCAAGTGAGGGAGCTGCAGCCCAAGCGACCCATGAGGCAGAGTCCATTGATGCTGAGGGGACCAGTGGGACGGAGGGCAAGGGGAGCACAATGACGGGGACAGGAGGTGATACCAATGACTCAGATTCCTCCTCCGATGGGAGCTCCCTGGTAGTGGCAGACCCCTCTGGGACCACCCCAGGTACAGGTTCTATCACCACCCCCATACCAGTACTGCCCTCCCAGTAGTCCCCCACCAAGTTGCCCGTGCCCGCTCACCCAGGAGGGTGGGCATCTCCCTCGCCCCAGGCACCTCAGGCCCTGCACCAGTCAGCCATGCTGCCCTTAGTGAGGAGGCTATTGACCTCCTGAAAGCCATCTCTGTAGGGCAGTCAACCATAGTGAATGCCAACTAGGGGTCTGGCATCCCAGATGCAGCAATGCAATACCTTCCTGGAGGGCATCCACTGATGGCAGCCAGTGTCCCTGTTTCATCCATCTCCCCTCCAACTACTACTTCCCAGTCCCATTCTCCTTACCCCCAACCTATCCCACGTACACATTCTGACAAGCATGCACCCAAAATAACACACAAGACTCGCACAGACAAACACAGGCAGAACACTTTAGTCCACAAGCACTCACACAGCCAACACCCAGATGCAAACACAACATCATCCACAAGCTCCACTGCCTCCCCCTCCTCCTCCTCCCTCACAGCCACATCCTCACTCACAACTGCATGCACTGCATCAACTGTCCAAGAGCCTGCCACCTTCACAGCCTTGCCCACAGTCACCACAACAGCAGACCTGCAGACATGCACCCCACACAACACATGCACAGTCACCACCACCACAATCACCACCTCATGCAGCATGCCCACCTCACTTGCAGACACCAACACAACATCCATCAATATGCCATGTTTGTCCACCCCACCCTGTCTGACCCCCTCCACAGACACACAAACACTCGCACTCAGACCTCCAACAGCCATCCACCTCACACATGCATACTGTCCATTCAACTGCACCCAAGTCCAGCACATCTCGTCCTCCACAAACCACTCCCTCTATCTCCACTCCTATACCTCCTCTTACATCCCTTACCATTGGCCCTAAGAAGCTTTTCCTTATCCGCCTTGACCTCTTGCCTCCCCCTCACCCCTCCTGCCTGTAAGAAGAAGGTCCCGCCCCCTGCCTAGTACCTCAAGCACCCTGTTTGACACTGCTCCACCCCACAAAGTCTCCAGCTGCCATTAAGGGGCACATGAGTGCGAGGCCGGTCCCCTGTCCCAAGGACACTCCTCCTCCCAAAACTGAGCGCTAAAGTGCCACCCTCTCCCAAACAGACCACCAAGACCATGGAGCCACCTCCAAAACCTAGGGCCAAGGAGGCTCCACCCAAATCCAAGGCCAAGGAGGCCCCACGCAAAACCAAGGCCAAGGAGGCCAGACCCAAATACAAGGACAGATCAAGAGCCAAGGATGCCCCACCCAAATCCAAGGTCAAAGAGATCACATCCAAATCCAAAGCCAAGGAGGTACTACCCAAAAACAAGGCCAAGGAGAACCATCCAGAACTGAGCCCAAGGAGGCCCCACCCAAAACCAAGGACAAGGAGGCCACTGAAAAACTGTGCCCAAGGAGCCCCATCCTAAACCAGAGGCCAAGGAGCCCCCACCAGAACCAGGGGGAAAGTAGACCCCTCCAGAACCAGCAGGCAAGGAGTCCCCTCATTAACCAATGGGCAGGGAGCCCCTTCTGGGACCAGTGGGTGAGGAGCCCCTTCCAGAACCAGTGGGCAAAGAGCTCCCTCCATAACCAGTGGGCAGGGAGCCCACTCCAGAACCAATGGGCAAGGAGCCCCCTAAGTGACCAGTGGTCAAAGAGCCCCCTCCAGAAATAGTGTGCAAGGAGTCCCCGTTGTCTTCGTCGGTGTTGGTGCTCTAGGACGGCCATGGCGTGGTACAGCATCGGGAAGACTTGCAGTTTGAGTTCTATGGCGGCCGCCAACTCCTGTGTGTCCCTGGAGGTGAATGTCTCCTTTTATATTATGTGTTTCCGCCAGGCTTTTGGTTTAGTTGCTACTGCCCCAGAAAACCTGGCAATGTGCTATGTCATTATATGGTGGGCGGATCCTTGTCTTCCATCTGCCTGTAGGTGGCTACCGCTGTGTTCAGTGTTTGTATCGCGTTGGCGGTTGGTGTGGTACATTGGTTGTCTATGGGAGGGTTCACCGCCACGGTCATTATTTGGCAGCCATTACTGCCAGCCTGTCGGCGGTGATACCACCACGTTATCCCTGGCGGTCAGAGGACCGCCAGGGTCATAATGCCCACCACTGTGTCTTGTCTGATCAGACTGCTGGTACATCTTTGATGGAAGTAGGAACTTCTGGACAATGTGTTTGGGGGTTGCAGTTTTTTGCTAGGGGTTACAGGAATCCTGAGAGCTATCAATCTCCACTCAGCAATTGATTGTCATGCCCGACTTAATCCCAGCTTGTGTGCTCTTGGACCCGCACCACAGCTGCAACAGGGTAGAGAAACCCAAGGCTCAGAAAATGCTGAGCCTGAGCTGCTTGATGAGGAGGAGGAGGTAGGTGCCCACAGTCCCCAAAGTAAACACGCTGTTGATGTGTCTTGATCTTCATTACTGGTGCAAGGAGAGACTGGTTCAAGAGAAGAAGCCTCTATGCATTAACAGAAACTTAGGCTAAAAGCACATAGGCTTAGCCATATGAAGTACAAGAATATGAAGACACTTTACCTGCAAACACAAATGAACTGAGCAATCTGGATTTTTTTTTTTTTTAATGAATACCCACACAAGTCCACTAGGGTATGTCTCAACTAAAACATTAAGGCCCATATTTATACTTTTTGACGCAAAACTGCGCCGGCGCAGTTTTGCTTAAAAAATATTACCGCCGGCTAACGCCATTTTGGTGCGCCGTGCGGGCGTCATATTTATACTTTGACGCACGGCGGCGCAAACAGGTGGGAGTCATTATTTTTGATGCACACCGCCGCATCAAGTCGTAAAGGAAAACGACATTAACGCGGCGGAAATGACTGTGGGTCGATTTACGACACCGCAAACCGGATATGCGCTGTTTTTTTTGACGCAATAGCGTCAAAAAACACAGCGAACACAGCCATTTCACCAGAGGAGAGCCAAAATGGATCCCAGATGCCACTACAGACCCCAGGAAGATGACAGCAGACCAGGAACCAGCCAGGAGGACCCACACAAGAACCAGGACACTTTTAAGAAGAAGAGAAAGTGTCGCTTTAGTGCAGAGGAGCAGGAAATTCTGGTTAAAGAGGTGACAGAACACCAGCACCAACTGTTTGTCACCTCAAAGTTGCCAATCAGTAGGAGAGAGGCTATATGGCAACAAATTGTCGAAAAGTGTGGCTGAAGTACGCAGAACAGTCATCAAGTGCAAGAAACGCTGGCATGACTGCAAGTGCAGGACCAAAGAAAAGATGGCCAGGAACAGGAAGGCAGCACTGCAGACTGGAGGGGGGAGTCCAGCATACCAGGAGGCCCTGGACAACATGGAGGAGATGGTCGCAGCTGTCATCCCTGAGGAGATCGTCACAGGGATTCAAGGACAGGACAGCGCAGACTACCAGGAGACAACGCACATGCAGGGTAAGTTGCATGGGGAATTATAATGCACAAATGTTAACTGCAAGCGGGGGGAGATACAGACCACAAAATGCATGGAAGTCATCATATACATGGAGTGGCATGGGTAAAGGGGCACGGCATTGGGGCATGGCCTGCACAGACAGAAGCTGGGGCACACCATTACACTACACCAACAACAGTCCCATGAGGGCATGCTGTCATGCCAACGATGGAGCAAAGGGAAAGCCATGACAGGAGGGAAGGCCACTACGTCAAACTTACATCCTGGCACTCGTCAGCCAGCATACCCCCTACATTAACTAGGGCCCTATTAGCAATCCTCTAGCCAAACCGACAACTGCAATGTAACTGCGACAACAGTTGCCACTACCACCTCTGATCTGTGTGCAGCTCAAGTAGTCAATGGCAGTAACCTCCCCATGGATCATACACACTTAAATTAGGGGGTGAGAATGACAACTGCAACAATTCCCAGGAACAAGACAAAGGCCCCAGTACTCTCAAATGTCAATGGCCATAGTTGTCACAAACATCAGCCAAAGTAAACAACAATAGGAGCGACACAGCACTAAGGACACACCCATGCTGCATATGTCAGGGTCCATCCTGTGCCTGGGTAACAATGCAACATCCCAAATGTCATAGTGCTCAGACAACAGCATTGAGGAGGGGACACATGTAACTGGTCACTGAAATACACCTGCACAGTCAGCGGACGAAATAGGACACTGATACGACTATCAGGGCAATCCAATGTAGCACACATTACCCAACATCAGCAGGACCCATTAACAATGTCAACATCCATATCGGATCATAACATTGCCATGCATAGGATATGCCACATGTCAATTACATTTAAGTCGATGTGAATGATCAGGGATTGGGGCAGGTCCAGATTGTTAAGTGTGCTGCCAGGGCCATCAGAACACCCACAGCCAGTGAAAGGTCTCACCATGAGAATGGATGTACACGGAGGGTCGAGTAGGAAAAGAAGGTGGCAATTCTCTATTTGGCTAAAATCAACACCTAGAGGCGATGAGGCTGACAAGTCTGATAACTCAATAACATACATGTGACACACAGGTGGACCATTGGCCTGAAACAATGCCCATCTGAAGGACTGGAGATATTAACACAAAACAAGATCACAAAGTGATTTCATCAAAAGGCAGGCACGTCACATCAAAATTGCCACAACACAGACACACTAATTGTACCCTGTTTCATTGCAGAGGAAGATGGATCTCCTGTCGATATGCCTGTCCCAGATTTCCCTGATGACATGGATGACGAGCCGATAAACATTCCCCAGGAGACTATCCAAAAGGTCCTTGAAACCCTCCATACCCCGCCTTCTGTCACAAGGAGGAGCACAGAACAAGCAGCCATCGCAGAGGAACCACCCACCACCCCAATTGTAAGACCTGCCAGCTCCAATACAGCTGAGGACTCAGACGACACTGGCACCAGCTTTGAGAGAACTGTAGTTGGAGTACAGCGGGAGCTGGCCAAGGAGGTGCGGGTGGGGATGCAAAATATGGCAGCCAGCCTAGAGGGGGTGCGTTCGTGCATGATGTAATTTGCAGATCAGGCAGCAGCTATGCAAGCCCTAACATCTATCTTGCAGGAACTGCAGAAAACCCAGAAGGAAATCAGCACAGCTGTAATACAGTTGACCCAACACCTACAACAGCAATCCTGTCAACGCGTGCACAAATGCAACATTGAACCCCTCAGGGCCGACCTGGCTGCATACCATTGTGATGTGGCTGCTATTCTCAAGAACCAGCAGGCCCTCCTTGCAGCAGTACTGCCCTTAAGACCTTCACAGGGAGCAGCGACCGGGATGTCTGACTCCACGTCTTCTAACACTGAGGTGTGTGTTGCCCCTTCACAACCAACAACAACAAGGACAAAGCAGGCAACACACACATCAGAAGAAGAAGACATGGAGCAGATCACATTCACAAGGAAAAGTACCCGGAAGCACTAGTCCCTGCCACATGGCCAACTATTACCAAAGTCCTGCGTTTTGAAACATGACAGTCTTACAACAACTGTACTCAAGCACTGTTCTGCTAACCACTGTATATCTTGTCACCCAGCCCAGTGATTGTCTC
Organism: Pleurodeles waltl; assembly: GCF_031143425.1. Lineage (NCBI taxonomy): Eukaryota > Metazoa > Chordata > Amphibia > Caudata > Salamandridae > Pleurodeles > Pleurodeles waltl. The sequence continues at coordinate 668,576,215 of NC_090444.1, forward strand.
TCTCCTACTCATTGGCTAAGTCTGTCCCTCTGCACTGTCTGAAACAGCAACCCCAGCATGACAAAAGCATTTTGGTAAACCCTTGTGTTGGATCACAATGGAAGATAAAGATATCACTATAATGGACTCACAATCATGGACAATGTACATATAGCACTACAGCACTTTTCAATAAATAGCACTTACACAACAAATCTGTCTCTGGGTAATGTGACATATCAACTGTGCAGTAGATAACTGAAATGTGCCTACTGTCAAATTACGTAGCTTGTCAATACAACTGTCCTGATAATATGTAGTTAGAGAAATCTGCACAGTGCCCATGATTGCATCATACTCTGCCCATCCTGAGTGACAAATCTGATGAAGTGAGAAACCATACACCACCATGCTGTGTAGGACAGAAGAATGCTTCCTCAGGGGATAACTAAGTCATCAAATAGTGGCCGCAAAATGTTTTCACCATGCAAAAATAACACAATAAACATGCCACACTAATCTAAGTAAATACAAAAAAAACTGCACAAATGAAGGTGTCTGAGTTAACATACAAATAGGTAATCATGCCGAACTGTGTCACAAATGATGTATGAGGGTCATGAAGACAAGAATACAAGATTGCCAATGAGAACTCATCTTATAAGGGTGTGCATGATCATCACACTGCAGTCAGACCTAAAACTGTTTCCCCAATATCAAGTCTGGAAGCACTGTTAGTGACTTTGAAAACGCACTTATCAACAGAAACACATTGGGATCCATATTAACTGTGATTGGTGGTTGCAACAAAGGGTAGACACTTTGCAAGGTAGCTCTGGTCTAGCTGCCAATTGTACAGCTCAGTTGGGATTTGTTAGTAGCATAGGACACAGATGTTATAGTACAAAATTGATGTACACTGAATCCAAACCCACGATCAAGTACCATTCAACACATACTATTAAGGGGTAACCAAATATTTATTAAAAGCTAACCATAGATGAGGAAACTGAAGGAAAAATCTTACCTACCCTAATCTACCCTGACTACTCATTACCCACAACTGTCCCTAACTAACCTAAGCTACACTTACTAATCACATGTAACAAAACGTTCTAAACATCTACCCCCCACCCTCCTTATGAGACTGGACACATTGAGGACAACACATACTGACCTAAACACATACTATACTATCCTAAACAAATATATATTTTTTTATATTTCTTTTTTTGTGGTATTTTTTTCTTTTTTTACACACAAGAACCCCAACATAGCCCCCCACCCACCCACCCACACACGTAATAAGTCAAAAAAGAAACAAGCAGGACCCCCCACCCCACACCCACTAACACTAACTAAACTAACAGCCTATACTAACCTAACAGTAAGCCCCCTAAGCCCACTTACTAAAAGAACAAGGAAAGAGGAGGGAGGGGGGAAGGAAGGGTATCATGTCCATCAAATCAAGTGTCTAGAGGTTGGCCCTCCGGAGGGTCCTCTTAATATCCTTGACCCGCCGTTTAATGTGCCGCACGTCCCGGCTCAAGTGGCTCACCTTGCGCAGCACTTTGTCCATCTTATGTTCAAGTCTATTGAAGGCTGCAGGGTCAACAGATGGAGCAGTGGCAGTCTGGGTACCAGTGGAGGAGGTCTTTGTGGGCTGTCCTGCACCGGTGGTAATGCTGGGGCCAGGAAGTTCAGCAGATGTTGGATCAACAGTGGCAGCTGTGGGTGGGGCCACCTGGCTCTGATTGGTGGTTGTTTCTGTGGTGGCTGTGGTGGGCAAAGTAGGCCCACCCTGTGGGAAGGCTCACCATGCCCCGGAGGCACGTTCATGGCGATATCGCCGGGCCATCCTCCGGAACCCCGACTCCACCAACAGGATGTGCTGGTATCGCATGACCCGGCGCTGAAATTCACGGACCTGGTCTGGAGTCATGTTAGCTGCTGTGAAGACAAATGCAGATATGCTACATTAGTTACTGCATTGTGTGAAACGGCACAGCAAGTTAATCAGACATTACATCTACTGTACATGTAACAGCTCATATCACGATACAGAGCATTGAATGTCCCTGAGGAAGTATATGACAGGCCAGACAACAAAGGTGACATCACACAAAGCACATCCATAACACACAAGATGGGTAACAACTGGCTTTGACTTGCAATCTGAGTTCTGACAGTTATCATCTAAGAATCATGCTGCATATCCTCCACCAAGAGCTGGGCTACAAATGTCAGTGTATGGAAAGCAAAACTAAAGCCACATGGTCTGCAAGTTGTAACTGGACTTTCCAGTATGGTACCAAGTGCAAACCTGAGTGTGTATACTAGTATGCAACCAAACCGTCACTTATTCACAGGTATGTGTAACATACTGGTAGCATCAGTACTAGGTACCCCATTCACAAACCCATGGCCGTGTTTGAGGGGGTGCGGTGGATACACAACTATAATTTGCCACCAACATGTACACCGAGGCGTGTATAGGCAACTCCACACATGTTTGTCTCTACAGACACACCACAGGTAAGGTCTATCTACAATTAGGAGTCAGCAAACCCTAGAGCACTCATAGGGTCAGACATGTCAGGAAATGCAGTTTCCCGCCGAATGACCGCACCGCGGTCAAAAGACCGCAGCGGTCATTCCAACTTTCCCGCTGGGCCGGCGGGCGACCGCCAAAAGGCTGTCCGCCGGCCCAGAGGGAAAGCCCCTGCAACGAGAAAGCCGGCTCCGAATGGAGCCGGCGGAGTTGCAGGGGTACGACAGGTGCAGTGGCACCCGTTGCGATTTTCACTGTCTGCAAAGCAGACTGTGAAAATCTTTGTGGAGCCCTGTTAGGGGGCCCCTGCACTGCCCATGCCAGTGGCATGGGCAGTGCAGGGGCCCCCAGGGGCCCCACGGCACCCGTTCCCGCCATCCTGGTTCTGGCGGTAGACACCGCCGGAAACAGGCTGGCGGGAAGGGGGTCGGAATCCCCATGGCGGTGCTGCAAGCAGCGCCGCCATGGCGGATTCCCTGGGCCAGGGGAAAACCGGCGGGAAACCGCCGGTTCCCCTTTTCTGAATAGCCCAGGAAGCACCGCCAGCCTGTTGGCGGTGCTTCCGCCGCCCTCAGCCATGGCGGTCATGGACCGCCAGGGTCGAAATGACCCCCTTAGTACACAACATATACTTCCAGTGAGGCCTGACTTACATCAGACACAGAGTTGCTAGAACACCCATGATCATGAATTGCATGCACACCTAGGCCATTACACTCAGGTTCCACAGACTTGATGCACTACATGTGGAAGTACATGCTGCTAGGAGGTTCTACCTACTGTTTCAAACTTATGTAGGTAAATAGGGAAGCAGATGTCTATTGGAAAGCTATTAGCTCTACCAATCTTAGAGAATGTGGGTCTGACAGGCTGACTAAATAGGGGCTGACTTCCATTGCTACTCTTGGTGATACAAGTGTCTTACACATGACTGTCCCTTGTACTCACAGTGGGGCCTACAGGGATGTCCTACAATCCCTACATGATACCATTGGATACGCATTGGCAAACTCAAAACATGTGAGAACTGCATTCCCACTCATGGAACAAGTGAAAAGCTTGCCCAACGCATCACACCTTGCTATGCGTCCAACTCACACGAGTGCATAACCAGCAAACACAACACATAACAGACATATCAACACTTACTGGAGTGGTCGGGGTCCTCAAATGTCGCCACCTCTCCCACAGTGTAGGGTGCCGGTCCACCTGTAAGGTATGGAAGGAAGAAATGTGCTCAGAATCTGTGCACAGTGCAACAATTTCAGAAACATTTACAATGTGTAGGCTGAATAAGGAAATGGCAGCCATTCAGACATGATGGTACTGCATCTGATATTTCACGGCCAACTTGTACATAGCACGGGTCTCCTGTGACAGTTACACACATATCTGCACACATACATTGGCCCTAACTATCATGTGGTGGCAAACTTGCCCCATAATTGGTGAGCACATAAACATATGGAGTGTAATCGTCTCATCATGTGCATCCAAGAGAAACATCCAACGCCTGGTTACTTGAGGACTGCATTACCAGTCAAACATTTGTGCCTTTTTTAGACTGTTGTAACTGCTTTTTCGCCCCTTGGGTGCTCCACCTTGCCGCTTTCCCCAGCTGCTGCCTCCCTGCGGCCCGCCCTCCTCGTGCCACCATTCGCCGATCCCTCCCGCCACCCAGCCGCTCCTCCCTTCCCCCTCCCTTCTTAATGGCTGGCGCTGCGCGTCGAGGTTGAGCGACCCCTGACCTGTTTTCCGTCAAGAGCTCGCCCCCCCACGTCCGCAGCACCACCTTGCTGTGTCCGTGTCTCTGACCCCCGCCCACGCTGCTGCTAGCGCGTTCGAGGCCCGTCTAGTGGGCTTCTGGTAAGCGTCGCTGAACCCGTGTGCATTGTGCCGTTTTTCGCCGTATTTGTGACTGTATTCTGTGCCTTGCTTTATTGTGCTTTCTGCTCCATTTTGCTTCCATTTGTGCTTTTGCTTCCATTTGTGCCTTTTTTAGACTGTTGTAACCGCTTTTTCGCCCCTTGGGCGCTCCCCCTTGCTGCTTTCCCCTGCCGCTGCCTCCCTGCGGCCCCGCCCCCCTCGCGCCCCCATTCACCGCTCCCTCCCGCCTCCCAGCTGCTCTTCCCTCCCCCCTTCCCCCTCCCTTCTTAATGGCTGGCGCAGCGCGTCCGCGCAGCGGATGCGCACAGCGGGCGCACCGCTGGCACGCCAGAGGCGCTCCAGAGGCAAGCCTGTCTGCGCCCGTCCGCGCCTGGACCGCGCCCAGCGCCACCCCCTCTGGTCCACACGACCCTTGCACCACCAGACGCCGCTACTCGGCCAACCAGCTCATCGCCCTCAACCCCGGCCGCTCCACAACTTGTTTCCAGTCATCCCCAAAGAACACCAAGGGACCATTCTCCTGCCACGCCTGCAACTTCACCTGCGACAGAACAAGGAAACCTACAACAACCGCAACAAACCACCTCCACTGCATACTACTCAACACACGCTCCGCACGCAAGCACGCCATCGAGCTCTGGGACCTGCTCGACACCACCGCCCCAGACGTAGCCTTCCTGACCGAAACCTGGTGGAACGACTTCTCAGCACCTGACATCGCCATAGCCATCCCGGATGGCTACAAGATCACCAGGAGGGATCGCCCCAACGGAATCGGAGGAGGAATAGCCATCGCCCACAAATCCACCCTCAAAATCCACACCCACACGGACGACACCCTCAAGACCGCCGAACACCTTCACTTCCGGATCCACACTGACCCCAACACCACTCTCAGAGGAACGCTCATCTACCGACCCCCAGGACCACGAGCACCCTTCTGCGACTCCATCGCCGACCTCACGAGCACCCACGCACTCACCTCCACAGACTACATCCTCCTTGGAGACCTCAATTTCCACCTGGAGAACAACAACGACGCCAACACCACATCTCTGATCGACAACCTCTCCAACCTCGGCCTCAGACAACTGGTCAACACACCCACCCACATCGCCGGCCACACACTTGATCCGATCTTCTCCGCAAGGAACCACGTCCCCTTTAACCACACCACCAAACTCCACTGGACCGACCACCACTGCATCCACTTCACATTCAAGAAGCACATCGAACACCTCCGCACCCAACTACCATCACTCCGCCGATGGAGCAAAGTCACCGAAGACCAGATGACCAACACCCTCGCCCAGAACCCGCCCACCGACTCCACCCACCCAGACACCGCCGCACTCAACCTACGACAGTGGATCAACGACTGCACCAACACCCTCGCACCACTCAAGAGGTCCACCGACAACCAAGGAAAGAAAAAAGCCGCCTGGTTCCCTAACGAACTCCTCACCTCCAAACGTGCCTGCCAGAAACTAAAGAAGAAATGGCTCCTCGAACACACACCGACAGCCTTGCAGCCCACAAGGAGGCCACCCGCAAGCACCACCAGCTAATCAGGCTCGCCAAACGATCCCACTTCACAGAACGCCTGAACAACAACGCACACGACAGCAAAGAACTCTTCTGCATCGTGAAAGAGCTCTCCAACCCCAGCGCCAACGTCAACGACATCCCACAATCCCAAGAACTCTGCGACGCCCTGTCCACCTTCTTCTATCAGAAGATCGCCGACATCCACGACAGCCTCAACACCACGCCTCCGTCAGACCCCACCCCCGACAACTCCACCTGCACCAACGGCCTGACTGCCTGGACCCACGTAGACGACGCTGAAACTTGCAAGATCATGAACTCCATCCACTCAGGATCCCCTTCAGACCCATGCCCCCACCACGTTTACAACAAAGCCGACTCTACCATCGCCCCCCAACTTCGAAAGGTCATCAACTTATCCTTCGAAACCGCAACTATCCCAGAAAGCTGGAAGCACGCCGAAATCCACACCCTCCTCAAGAAACCCAAGGCAGACCCCAACGACCTCAAAAACTTCCGTCCGATCTCCATCCTCCCCTTCCCGGCGAAGGTCACCGAGAAGATCGTCAATGCCCAGCTTACCCACCACCTCGAGGACAACTCCATCCTGGACCCCTCCCAGTCCGGCTTCAGACGTAACCACAGCACCGAGACTGCCCTCCTCGCCGCCACAGATGACATCAGACAGCAAGTGGACAACGGCGAAACATCAGCCCTCATCCTCCTGGACCTCTCCGCAGCCTTCGACACAGTTCGCCACCGCATCCTATTAACTCGCCTCCACGAAGCCGGAATACAAGAAAAAGCCCTCTACTGGATCTCCTCTTTCCTCACCGGCAGAACCCAGAGAGTCCGACTCCCACCCTTCCACTCCGAAGCCACCAACATCATCTGCGGCGTACCCCAAGGCTCCTCGCTAAGCCCGACGCTGTTCAACGTCTACATGGCCCCCCTTGCACAACTGGCCCGTCAGCACAACCTCAACATTCTCTCTTACGCCGACGACACCCAGCTCATCCTCTCCCTCACCAAAGACCCACACACCGCCAAAGCCAACCTCCACGAGGGAATGAAGTCCATTGTCGAATGGATGAGAAATAGCCACCTGAAGCTGAACTCCGACAAGACGGAGGTCCTCATCCTCGGACGCACCCCCTCGGCCTGGGACGACTCCTGGTGGCCCACCGCGCTGGGACCCCCACCAACGCCAGCCAACCACGCACCCAACCTGGGTTTCGTCCTCGACTCCGCCCTCACCATGTCCAAGCAGGTCAACGCAGTTTCCTCCTCCTGCTACAACACCCTCCACATGCTCCGTCGAATCTACAAATGGATCCCAACGGAAACCAGAAGAACGGTGACCCAGGCCCTCGTCAGCAGTAGGCTAGACTACGGCAACGCACTCTACACAGGCATCCCAGCAAAATACATCCGACGCCTCCAACGCATCCAAAACGCCTCCGCCCGACTGGTCCTCTACGTACCCCGCCAATGCCACATCTCCCACCACCTAAAAGACCTCCACTGGCTCCCCGTGGACAAGAGGATCACCTTCAAGCTCCTCACCCACGCTCACAAGGCACTCCACAATGCCGGACCAGCCTACCTGAACAACAGACTCAACTTCTACGTCCCCTCCCGCCAACTCCGCTCCGCCAACCTCGCCCTCGCCATCGTTCCCCTCATCCAACGCAAGACCTCCGGTGGCAGAACCTTCTCCTACCTGGCCGCCAAAACCTGGAACACCCTCCCGACCTCCCTGCGGCAGACCCAGGACCTTCTCACATTAGGAGACTCTTCAAGACCTGGCTCTTCGACCGGTAGCAGCACCCCCCCCCTTCTCAGCGCCTTGAAACCCTAACGGGTACGTAGTGCGCTCTATAAATACTGTGATTGATTGATTGATTGAACATGCCTTGTGGCCATGACACATTTATTGCACATAGGCCCAATGTACAGAGGGAGGGGCAGGGACTCCTGTAAGCCATCCTGTTGTTACAGTAGAGTCAATTGAAGTGGCCCAGCTATGGTGATTTGCACCAACCATGGAGATGTGAAGCCATGTGCATACACTTGGACTGCCATCCGTATTTGGATTGTGGCTCAACTAATTCCAACAAACATCTTAAGATGTTAGCTGAGAGCTCCTTACACATTTTCACGATGTTTTCAAATCATGAACTGACATATATCCAAAAAGATTAAGAAACACAATAATCCCACACATTCATAATACTTCTGTGAACGCTTTCCTTCCACACTCAGACTCACATGAGACCAATGTTTGAGCCACTTTGCTATTATAAATTGTCGTGAAGGCAGCACTCATTTTCAGCATCATGTAGTGATTCTAAAGTCAGTCTAGCAATTGCGTCAACATAGTTGGCCTAAATGTTGGTACATCTGTACTTCTGTCAATAATACCCTATATAGACATGATTGGCTCCTATTTTGTTAGCTGTGCTGACAAAAAGGCCGCACCAATTTCCTTCATGGTAAAGTTACCTGTAAGTTTGCTGAGCACGTGCTACCTGACAGCTAGCAATTGTGATCCTTGCCATAGTGCATTAATGATCCCCTTATATTTCCCCAGCATTACACACAGTCAGCAAGTTAGCTGGCAGACATTGCACTAATCCCCTGATGTCACTACAGAGCATTTAATCGTGCACATTAACAATAATCGTAATTACCAACAGTGCCACCAATCATGATTCCCAGGTGGTCCAAGAGATCCTGCTCCCTGGTGATGAGGTCAGCCCACCGGTGCTTCAACTGGTGGTCACTCCTCTGGCTGGCATACACACGCTGCAGGTGATGCAGCACCTTTCCCCACCGGATTCTGCGTGTATGACCCTGCCTGGATCATGAGCGGCAAGAAATGTGTCACCAGCCGGATGAAGCCCCCCAACTCCTCTTCCCCCATCCTGCCAAGACGTGGCCTACCAGACATACGTATAGATGAAGATAAGGAATAGGGGTGAAAGAAATAGAAAGGGGAAAAGGGTGAATGTAGGGGTAAAAAGACAGAAAAAAAGTAAACCTAAACACTAAAAGAGCCCAACTATCCCCAAACTAACACTACCCACAACAGACTCCCACAAACAAGAAATACACAAGATAAATGGACAAATGTAGATAAAACACAGTACTACAGTATACACAAACAATATTTATTTCACAAAAGGACTTTACAGATAGCACACAGGACAAATACAGCACAAAATCTCTGGACAACACTCTCTACACAGCCACACAGTCTAGAAGGATCATAGACTGCAAAGTGAAAGTGAAAGTACACCCACTGTACATGATCTGTAAACAGGATATCCTATTACATCACTTCCTGTATGAAAAGTCCTGCCTTTTTCGCGTTATGCGTCATTTTTTGTTGCACTAAACTGTATTTGCGTCATTTTGTTTGACGCTCAGACGTGAATATTAACCCGCATCCACATAATGATACATTGACTGTACAAATAACTGGAAGCGGGCTAAATTTCACTCCTGTGCGTAAAAAAAAAATGACTCAAATACAGTTTTGGTAAACAAAAAATGACGCACACCGCTAGGGACGTCAAAATTACAGTGCATTAACTGGTTTGGGGCTTTTTTACTTGTTTTTTTGGTTATTTACATTTGGAACACATAAGAGATTGGCTAATTGAAGACAGTATGGTGTTGATGGTGTATGTTCACATGTGTGACATCATACTGCAGCGGAACATCATCCACTACACCCTTCACAGTATTTTTACAGTTGGCTGACGTCATATATGGTCATAAGTGCGGCCTACATATATGTGTGGCACAAATTGTGCATGTTTGTCATAAGGAGAGGATAGCATTGTGACGCACATAAGTACAATACCTAAATTCCTTTGGCTCAAAGTGTGTGCTTTGACAACTAATGTGTTGGTTGACCAAGTGTGTGTGTATATCATATGAAGCATAATTGTACATATGGTTGTATGAATGTGACGTCCATGTGTCCAATCCTAAGATGCAAGTCAAATTTAAAATGAGCAAGGGCATGTGTTAGTCATTCATGTAACAACAACCGTAAAGTATACTTTCAAGTTTTAGGGTCACGTAGACACCACATGTGTCATAGCATGCACCAGATGGATGGCAGATACATGTTCATGTCAATGGTCCACATTTTCTACATCCTATGTCCTAGAGTACTGGTAAGAGCTTCCTAGGCACTATTTGATGATTCCCACAGTGAGTCATACACATGCATTGAGGAAGTGGGTACCATGTTGTTTGCACAGACAGACAAGGGTCAATCTCATATGTATGATGACACCACAGTTGAGGCCATAAAAGTGAGCCCCAACTATCAAGTGGCTGTGGTGGACCAGCATACAAGACAGCACGTGTCCACATATTTCCAGTGATCAATTCAACATAGGTGTCTTGTTCATGTGTGTGGTCCAAATATGATCCTGTCTATTGTTTGGGGTGTAATTTGTCACAGTTCGGTCCAGGACTCATCATGAGTCAGTGGCAGCTATTCCTGTATCTCCTGAGTATCCTTGGTTGATCAATGTGAGTAAAGTGGATGTGGACATGTGAACCTACATGTGGATGGTCCCACCCTGTCACTAAAGACGTGTAATGAGACAGTCAACAGGGCAACCTTGGTGTGCTGAGTGAGATAATGTCTCAGGTGTCATGTTCCAGCAGGTGTCATTACAACATTTGTACACAGGTTAGCCTCTGCAATTCCCACTGCATCTGGGAACATCATAGCCTCTGTGCTGATTATTCTGGCAGCTATTCACCACACACGGCCCATCAATATGTTGTGAGCACTGTGATTCTGTGTGTGAACTGTCATGGTCCTGACATGTGTCCACATATTTCCAGTGATCAATTGCACATAGGTGTCTTGTTCATGTGTGTGGTCCAATGATGATCCTGTAGATTGAATGGGGTGTAATTTGTCACAGTTCGGACCAGGACTCATCATGAGTCAGTGGCAGCTATTCCTGTAACTACTGAGTATCCTTTGTTGATCAATGTGAGTAAAGTAGATGTAGACATGTGAACCAACATGTGGATGGTCGCACCCTGTCACTAAAGAAGTGTAATGAGATAGTCAACAGGGCAACCTTGGTGTGCTGAGTGAGATAATGTCTCAATTGTCATGTTCCGGCAGGTGTCATTACAACATATGTACACAGGTTGGCCTCTGCACTTCCCACTGCATCTGGGAACATCATAGCCTCTGTGCTGTTTATTCTCGCAGCTATTCACCACACACGGCCCATCACTATGTTGTGCGCACTGTGATGCTGTGTGTGAACTGTCATGGTTCTGACATTTGTGTATTATTCATGGACATTATCAGAGGTTACTGGTTGTGCTGAAGCCCCATACCCAATCCCTGCCTATGACCCTGGGACACTGTCACACTTTGTCATTCATGCATATATGCAACCCAGACAAGGGATGGGCCTTGAATTTTGCTTTTCCAAGAGGATGTAACTCAAATGATACAGTTAAAAGGCAGATGATGCTATACAATGTATTTGGGTATGCATGGAAGAAGCCCATGCCCAATGCCCCCTGATGAATGGGAGGTTTGCTTATGCACGTGTGGTACATATGTAGACACAAGGATACTTTAGTGTGAAGCACAGACAGTTGCCAGTCAGGCTGACAGAATGCAAGGTGATTCAGGAGCCAGCTACTGGACAAGTTACATAATCAGTGGTCTGACTCAGACTGTTTGGAGGACAAACTAGACAGTTGACATGTCAAACTGTGTACGTCCTGTGTTTTTGAAGGTGAAAAATTAACCCAAGGGCTGTGTTACACGGCTTAATTAGTATCAATGGTTGATGGTGTATTTGACATAATGGCAACTCCTATGCTGTTCCAGGCATCATCAGGGGCAGTGCTTTTTGCAATGGGTGCTGTGCATGGATGTGATCACAGGTGTGGGCTGCATCTGTTTCTCACCAGTCCTGTAGGTGAGACTTGCATTCTAAGGGCCAACATACATTTTCACAAGGGGAAGCAATCTACATGTGCTAACAGGGCTTTGAAACTAGAAGACAGTGTATAAATTGACCTGACGTCCTTGCAGTCAGATGTTATATGACAATGGCATACCTTAGGAAAGGGTGTAGCACACTGGTTTGCTAATGTTGGTCTGTGTGTGTAGAGGAGGTATTATCAGGGTACACATCTTAGTATTCCAGGGACCTCTTCCGACAGGTGGGTTGTGACCAGGTGCATGGGTGTGTCAGGAGTTAGGAAATGGGCTGACATGTACATGGAATGTCATGTGCGCAATGCATGTCATATGTGTGGCACTTGTGCTGTCTCTGTTCTGCTTCTATGGGACTCTAGTCACAGATATTCCTTGCAAATATTGGATGCAGTTGGACTAACTGCTGTCAAGGGTCTGGTCAGGCATTCCTGTTAGTGATGCCAAAGCACATTGACTGCCTCATGTATGAGGCTTGTTTTCCCCTTATTGAGTGATGGTGTCATAGTTGTGTGCCATATGCTGCGTTGGACCTTGCTTTCAACATGTATGTGTGAAATAGTTGTGGTCCTCTGCTATTGGCCTTCAAAGGAGATATGTACATGATATATGTCATTAAGAGTTTGTGTGTATGTGACCATTGTATGTTAGGCATCACATTAGCTCTGGGATGTTCTGTGTCCTACTCAGTATCTCAGCAATGCTCCATGAGGCAACACTCTTATTCTGATAAGTAGAGATGAAGGTGTGCAAAAAGGAATAGCCAGACCATGATATGGTGATTAGAATAGGTGTTTATTTAAATTAGTTAACTAAAGTGGTGAAGGTGATCATATTCAGAAGAAATTATTTACAATCTGTTGCCACCTGCGTATATCAGCAGCTGTGTTCTGTAGTTCCCCCTCCTGTTGCAGGCCAGCATCCTCCTCTTCCTCCTCTTCAGGCATGTGTGGCTCTGGTTCCAGGAGGGGAATGTTTCTTTTGATACAAATGTTGTGCAATATTGCACATGTGAGGATGATCCTACAGACCATCTCGGGGGAATATAGGAGGCTACCACCAGTGATGTCGAGGCAGCGGAACCTTGATTTGAGGATGCCGAAGATCCGCTTGACAATGCTGCGTGTCCTCCTATGGGCCTCGTTGTAATCACGCTCTGCAGCTGTACTTGGGTTGCCGAATGGTGTCATAATCCATGGCTGGATGCCATACCCCTGATCAGCTGCAAGAGAAAATGAATGGGATTATGTTTATGTAGGTCGCACTATTGAAAATACCTTTCATGGCAGTAGTTGTCTTGTGTTGTCTGTGACTCTTTTGTGTACTAATGTGACATCCTATGCTTGTAGGCTGTACCATCTGCATTGTGTTGTTTCCTTGGCTGAACGAGTGTTTATCTGCTAACCGTTTGTCAGCAGTATGTTTTGGGATTTGCAGTACAGTGTGCCATCCCTAGCATTGTGACTTGTGATACAGGTGTCCGTGTGTCTTCACTGGGGGTGAGATGATAGTTCCATGCACAGTTAAAATTGAAAGTGTTGTTAACACGTTCATATCAAAGTACCCTGGACATCCCATACCTTGAAACTTATGCAATGTATTAATGTAAATGTCATTGGGACACTTACAATTTGCAAGGTGACATTTAGGCAACCACACTCATTGACATCTTCACATTAGGCTGTACAGTAATTTCCAATGTGTGACAGGTTCAATGGTGACTTAAGAAACATGGCTAGTGATGTCACAACCTCAGTGTGTTCCTGTTGACATGTTGCTGTTGTGGTGTATGTGTTGTGTGTCCTAGAGGGTTGCTGTGCAGTGAGTATATAAGTAGGTTTTTGTACTTACCAACAAGTAGTCCATTGCCATACCATCCATCCTAGAAGTGTTCATTGATGGTGCAGTGACGGAAGATGTATGAGTCATGTACACTCCCAGGATATTTAGCCACGATGTTGGTGATCAATCCCTGGTGATCGACAATGGCCTGCATGTTGATGGAATGTGTGTGCTTCCTGTTGCGGTAGAGGTGTTCAGTTGCAGCAGGGGGCACAAGGCGTACATGTGTTCAGTCGATTGCACCAAGGACGTGTGGGAAGCCACTGATTGCGTAGAACCCCTGTTTTGTTTCCTGCTGCTTCTGCAGTGTGTTAGGGAAGCAGATGTGGCGGGGTGTCAGTCGAATGATGGCATCCAGTACTTTGGGCAAAAAGGCGGAGAATGATGGTTGTGATATTCCGCCAACCAGGGCACCAGTTGTTTGGAAATAGCCACTTGCCAGCATGTGAAGTACGGCAAGCAGCTTGGTTTCTGTTGGGATGGTGCCGGGTGTCAGCAAAGTGGGGGCCAACTGCTGTTCAATGTTGCGCAGCAGCTGCTGAATGGCCTGCCAGTTCAACCGGTACCTCTGCATGATGTTGTGTTCCCTGAGGCCCTGAAGGGTTGTTCTTGGGCAGAATATCCTCTCCTGCCTTCTGCGCTGCCTTTGGGGTCCCTGCTGGTGTTGTTGTAGCTGTTGTTGTTGCTGCTGGGCTCTGCGTCTGCGTGCACGCTTGATTAGAATCACCTCCATGGCTCCCTGTTGCTGCTCTGCTGTTTGTTCTGTGTGTTCTGATTAAATACAGGTGTGGTAGCCCCATTTTAACGCCTGCCCTGACCCAGGCGTTAATTTTTGACGCAAATCGGGCTGTGCGTCATTTTCTGGCTCCACCTCCCGGCCATGCATCATTTTTGCCCGAAAGCATAAATACGACGCACGGCCCTTTAAGCCATTTTTTGGACGGGAATGCCTACCTTGCTTTAAATTAACGCAAGGCGGGTTGCCACATCCAAAAAATGACGCACACGGCGGAATGTTGTCGTCCGCGGGCTCGGGCGTCAAAGTTTAAATAGGGGGCAACGTTTGCGCTGATTGTGCGTCAAAATTTTTGACGCACAATCGGCGCAGACGGAGTATAAATAGGCCCCTAAATAACCCTGAACTTCATAATGACATACACAAATCCAAATGTTAGGAATTCAATTTGGCCATGACAATCCATACACCTATTCCATTTAAGGAACTTATGTTAGTGCTAAGGAGCAAAATTATTGAGTTTTCAAAAAAAGTAGGGAAAAGAGAGCGAGTTTTTAAAGTGCAATAACAAGCAAGCTTGCTGTCAATTGAGACAGGATTAAGCCTCAATAAAGAAACATAGGACACATTTTTCCGCTATCAGATGCATGTGTCAATGAATTATTTTCTGATACTGATGACCAATTAATACTCTGATTTAGCAAACAAACCATTGAACAAATATTGCGAAGAAATGGAGAAACTCTGAATCAGAAATTTGAAGGAGAAACCGAACTGTCAGTAGGAAGTAATGATGGACTGCTGTTAGACTTGACAGCCTTAGGGTGGTCATCTTCCAAATTTGTTACTGCCTTTATCCATTTTTCCGACCCTGTTTCAGCTGGTTTTAGGTCTCTGCGCACTTTACCACTGCTTACCAGTACTAAAGTGCATGTGCTCTCTCCTCTAAACTTGGTAACATTGGTTCCACCCAATAGGCATATTTAATTTATCTGTAAGTCCTTAGTAAACTGCACTACCTGTGCCCAGGGCCTGCAAATTAAATGCTACTAGTGGGCCTACAGCACTGATTGTGCCAGCCACATAAGTAGCCCTTTAACCATGTATCAGGCCTGCCATTGCAAGGCCTTTGTGTGCACTTCCACTGCCATGTCGACTTGGCATTTAAAACTATTTGCCAAGCCTTAAATTCCCTTTTTTCTACATATAAGTCACCCCTAAGGTAGGCCCTAGGTAACCCATAGTAGAGGGTGCTATGTAGGTGAAGGCAAGATATGTACTTATATGTTTTACATGTCCGGTAATGAAAAACTCGCAAATTCATTTACCACTATTGTAAGGCCTGCTCCTCTCATAGACTAGCATTAGAAGTGACTCTATACACTTTTAAGTGGTGGGTTCTGATCCGGAAGGAGTATCCCTGTCATCTTTGGTATTGCCAGAATAGTAATTGAAAATCCTGCTTGCTGGTGAAGTTGGATTTAAGATTACTATTTGTAAGGGGTCCGTACTACCCGATAATGGAAGACGACGACACACGATGTCAGTTGATAGAGATTTTATTATGTTATAGTTGTTAAGATGGTTTAAAGTTGCTCAGTTCCTTGTACGTTTTCCTTTCTCTCTTCTCTTTCTTCTTCTGACTTTTCTTTTCCTGGTCTAGAGTAACGTTCTTCTTCCCTTCTCTATTCACTTTCTTCCTCTTTGGGCTGGGACCTCCTTGTCATGGGATCCACGGAGCGGCAGGAAAAGAAACCAAAGAGAGCGGTAAGTGGCTTTTTCTATCTTCTTTATATATCCTTCAGGGGTGGGTGTGAGAGATGCACCACTAAATGACCAGAAGAATTGTCCCCAATATTAGTGTGAGACAAATGAAATTGTTAGGACACATTCCCATAGTTCTAATTCTGCCGTTCATGAAGTGACTTCCATGGTATTTAAATTTTGGGTAGAGCCCTGGTGCCTTTAAAGTGTAAGCAAACAATAAAATCCATACAGTCTCTCCAAATAGAAATAGAAATATCACTTAGGGGGTGATTCTGATTCTGGCGGGCGGCGGAGGCCGCCCGCCAGAATTCCGCCCTCCAAAATACCGCGCCGCGGACAAAAGACCGCAGCGGGTATTTCAAGTTTTCCCCTGGGCTGGCGGGCGGCCGCCAAAAGGCCGCCCGCCAGCCCAGGGGAAAACGACCTTCCCACGAGGATGCCGGCTCGTAATCGAGCCGGCGGAGTGGGAAGGTGCGACGGGTGCATTTGCACCCGTCGCGTATTTCACTGTCTGCAAAGCAGACAGTGAAATACTTGTAGGGGCCCTCTTACGGGGGCCCCTGCAGTGCCCATGCCAGTGGCATGGGAACTGCAGGGGCCCCCAGGGGCCCCGCGACCCCCCCTACCGCCATCCGGTTCCCGGCGGGCGGACCGCCGGGAACTGGATGGCGGTAGGGGGGGTCGGAATCCCCTCGGCGGCGCAGCTAGCTGCGCCGCCTTGGAGGATTCAACAGGGCAGCGGTACACTGGCGGGAGACCGCCAGTGTTGCCGGTCTGACCGCGGCTTTACCGCCGCGGTCAGAATGCCCTGCGGGGCACCGCCGGCCTGTCGGCGGTGCTCCCGCCGACCCTGGCCCCGGCGGTCTAAGACCGCCGGGGTCAGAATCACCCCCTTAGTGTGCAACCCCTCTACCACCAATATCCAGAGGGGTTGAGCAAACAGCCACGTACCTGAGTAAGCCTGAGTGGCTGGCTTTCACGTTCGTCTGGTCGCTCTGCGACGGTGTCTCTGCGGGTGACGTCTTGGGTGGCTGTGTTCCTGGCTTTTCAGTCTTCGGCGCCGCGTTCTCCTGCTTCCCTCTTTCGTCAGCATCCTCCGGCTCTTCGGCGTTCCTCTGCAACCACCCGCGCATCTGGACGTGCTCCTCCTTTTCAACCTGGATTTCTGGGTTGACGTCCCGCGACATCACTTCTGGGAGTGCGAAAGCACCCCTGGGGCACTGTTCTGCGTTTCCCGGGGTATCCTTTTGTAGCGTCGACCCGGTTACACTATTTTAGAAATGCCACGTTTAGAAAGTGGGCATTTCTCTATACTTACTTCCATCTGTGCCTTACAGCCTGTCTCCAATTCACATCTGGTCTGTGCTGGTTGACAACTCGCCTTGTGCATTCCACCCAGACAACAATAAACGCAGGACACTCAGACACATTTGCATTCATCTGCATACTGAATGGGTCTTCCTGGGCAGGGAGGGTGGAAGGGCTCTCTCTTACATTTCAAAGGGCAGTGGACTGTCCTCACACAAAGGACTGATAACCCCCCACAGGGATTCTGGCAGACAGGACTGGCTGAAAGGGGAACTTGTGCACTTCAAAACCACTCTTTAAAGTTTCCCCCATTCAAAAGCATTTTTGGTTACATAAACTGGGTTGCTGACCCCACCAAATCAGACACTTCTGGACCTACACCTTGACTGTGTCAGAGAGACTGCCTGGCTGCACAAAGGACTCATCTGGACTGCTTTGCTGAAGAACTGCTTTCCTGCTTGTTGCCCTGCTGCTTGGTACTCCTGACTCTGCTAGAAGAAATCTGACTTCCTCCTAAAGCAGTGCTTAATTTGTGCTGGTTGTTTCCGGTGCTAACCACCAGCACTTATTTTTTAGGGTGGGCACTTATTTCTCTGCCTCAAGCATTTACTGCAAGCAAAAGACACATGAAAAAGACATAGGAAGAGAAAAACGAAAAAGCTTCACAAAGGGAGAAAGCAGAAAGCTGCAAGAGTGAGCTGAAGGGGCAGGGAGTGCCTTTAAATGGATTGAAGAGACCTGAGATGGCTTCAGGATTATGCCGCCTCAGTATTCTGTGCTCGCACATGTAATTGCAGTAGCCTAGGGTTTAAGAGGAGGGCTTTGGGCACCAGCACGTTTTTGATTTGCAAACTAAGTACTGTCTTAAAGTGCTCTCTCAGGGCTTGGATTGAGTTTGCCTTCCTGTTTCTGAAGTCTCAGAGCCAAGAAAGACTTCACCTGTTCAAGAAATCCTTGTGCATCAGAAAATCCACACAACGCCTGCAGAAATCGCCACAGCACTTGCATAGCGGCTAGAAAATCACCTCACCACTGACCAGCCCAATGCAGTGCTGGCTTCACCATCAGTAATGCGACGCAGTGCCTGTCTTGCGATTGAAATTTCAATGCATCACTGTTCCAGATCGACACAGTGCCTGCTCTGTTCCCCAGCGTGTCAAGGATTTTCAAAGCATCATCCCTGGGTGTCAAAATATCCCTGCATCGATGTAATGATCCAAGGCTGCGCTCCTGAAATCTATGCATCACCTGACAGCGTGGAAATTAATGACGCATCCTCTGTGGCGTGTCAGAAAATCCCACGCAACACCTTATTTGTCCACACATTTCATCCTCTGCGTTCCCTGTGCGGCATTATTTTGGGCATATATCACGTACTGTATGTTACAAAGAAACAACAACCGATTCTTAAGGATTGAAACTCTTTTAAATCCTTAAAAAGTGATATTTCAACTTGTGCTTATTGGATTAATGTCATTTTGTCCTTATTTTATTCAGATAAATATTATCTATTTTTCTAAACATGTGTGGTGTATTTTTGTGGTTCTTTTCGCTGTGTTACTGTATGCGTTATTGCACAAATACTTTACACATTGCCTTCTAAGTTAAGCTTGACTGCTCAGTGCAAAGCTTCCAGTGGGGGGCACAGAATAATTTGGATTGTGTTATGACTTACCATGACTAGGATTGTAGTCCCTGCTTAAACAAGAGTGTATACCTCTGCCAACTAGAGACCCCATTTCTAACAACTGCTGTGGGTCCATTCTGGAAGACATCTGACCTCTCCTAGTATCTCCACAAACAGAGCAAATGCAACTGTTTTACAAAAAACCACAGCATACTCCCATTATCAAAGGGCCATTTCAGATACATGCTTTAGGAATAGGACAATCTTAGTGTTGCTTCTGGGTATGATTTTATATGTGTTCACTGAGCACTGTAAAAAACTGTGCTGTAAGTGAAGTTTCACATCTAAAACTCAGATTGCCATTCACAAGATTTCCAAACAAGTGGAGTCCCTAGCAATCCATGAACTGAGGTCTGGCAACATACCAGCAGCTTGGAAAAGACAACCAAAACAAAACAACAGCAGGTGGTAGAATAGGATCAGAAATACAACCATCTTGTAAGAAAGGTAGAGGAGTTGGAGAACAGGATGTGATGGAATAATCTGCAAGTCCTGGACATTCTAGAAGTAGCTGTGTGTGATGGTCCACGTGAAATATCATACATCTTTTACAACAGGCCTTACCAAACCTTACAGAATGGGATATAGATTATCAAATCAAACCCAAAAGGCTCATCACTTTCCATTTTAAAGACATAGACACCATATACCTAACCAAGACCGCTGTGCCATCCTTATTCATATAGGCAATTTAATTTATAGACAATTAGTATACTAGATGGCTCTTTCAAGTAAATCTGCAAAGGCAAAAGGAATCAACTTCTTCCTAAGGTCCTACTGTTGTCATGCAACAGTTGAGCACCACTGATGATTATGCCAAAGGATTCCCTCTCTACAGAAATCTAGAGCCCAAATCTAGCTCCAGGAACCTGCCAAGCTTAAAATCGTAAATAATAGCCATAAATATTTTTGCACAAAAGAGCCCCACATAACTTAATTTCTTGTTTTGTGATCACAGGGTGACCCACCAGATGTTGGTTAACAGTTTAAATATATTTTAAGATGAGATATTATATAAACTGAGATTCAAGAAAAGGAATCAAACAATTAGATTAGTTTGAGGTCCTCTTGAAGAAATCTGGCTGTGGAGTTATGCTATCCATGTGTCTATTCCTGCTTTAACTAATGACATTGTAATCTTCTCAATTCTTACTCTCTACTCTACTTTATATATATTTCCTCTCTTACCCTTTTCAGTCATTGGGATAAACAAAGACCTGGGTTGTTTTCTCTAGCCTTAAGTTGCAGCAACTGGAATGCTGTATTCGTAAAAGTGATAGGGGGAGGTGGAAACGGTGATGGTGGTCAAAGACCATTGTAGGCACTCTTGTGCTGAGTGCAGTACACATGGGATTGCAGGCTTGTGTGGCTTGGAGGGAATTACATTGAGGAAAAATATAAAACTGATTGAATTATTTGATTTAGCCAGCAGCAAATCTAGATAGAACATGTCTACCAGACTGTTAGACCTGGCAGCTCTTGACGTGGTTTCCCTGCACTGTTTTAGCTTCTGACCTCCTGTTTTTGGATCCTATGCTGTAATTCTTTTTTGCTGGATTTGATACTCTGGGCACTTTACTACTGCTAACCAGTGCTAAAGTGCAAGTGTTCTTTGTCTAAAAGATATTGGTAATTGGTTTTCCCTGATTGACACATTTGATTTACTGGTAAGTCCCTAGTATAGTGCACTATGTGTGCCCAGGGCCTGTAAATCAAATACTACTAGTGGGTCTGCAGCACTGATTGTGCCACCCACATGAGTAGCCTTGTAAATATGTCTCAGACCTGCCACTGCAGTGTATGTGTGTGCAGTCTGGCACTGCCACTTCGACCTGGCAAGTGTACCTACTTGCCAGGCCAAAACCTTCCCTTTTACTACACGTAAGTCATCCTTAAGGTAGGTCCCAGGTAGCTGCATCATTAGGGTGCAGTGTATTTACAAGGTAGGACATGTACTGTTGTGTTTTACATATCCTGACAGTGAAATACTGCCAAATTCAATTTTCACTATTGCAAGACATGTCTCTCCAATGTATTAACATAGGGTTTGCATTTAAATATCTTTTAAGTGCAGTTTTCCATTGGGAGGAGATGACTATGTGGAGTTTGGGGTCTCTGCACTCACAATTTAAAAATACATCTTTTAGTGAAGTTGGTTTTTAGATTGTCTGTTGGGAAATACCACATTTAGAAAGTGGGCATTTTCTTGCTTAACCAGTCTGTGCTTCTGCTTTGCTGCTGAATTTACTTCTAGGTCAGACTGACAGTTGAGCTATTTATCAATTCACTCTAGGGAGTGATACAAAGGGATCTGAGGTGTGTCCTGCATTTTCTGATGAGTCTTCCTGGTCCAGAGTGGGAGGGAAAGGCTGTCACCTCCACTTGAAAGGGCTGTGCCTGTTCTCTCACAATATAGGGGGTCATTCTGACCCCCGCCGGCGGCGGAAGCCGCCGGCCTGGCGGGAACCGCCAAAAGACCGTACCGCGGTCAAAAGACCGCGGCGGTCATTCTGACTTTCCCGCTGGGCTGGCGGGCGACCGCCAAAAGGCCGCCCGCCCAGCGGGAAAGCACCAGCAACGAGGAAGCCGGCTCCGAATGGAGCCGGCGGAGTTGCTGGTGTGCGACGGGTGCAGTAGCACCCGTCGCGATTTTCAGTGTCTGCCAAGTAGACACTGAAAATCTCAATGGGGCCCTGTTAGGGGGCCCCACGACAACCGTTCCCGCCATCCTGTTTCTGGCGGTGAAAACCGCCAGAAACAGGATGGCAGGAAGGGGGTCGGAATCCCCATGGCGGCGCTGCTTGCAGCGCCGCCGTGGAGGATTCCCTGGGGCAGCGGGAAACCGGCGGGAAACCGGCGGGAAACCGCCGGTTTCCCTTTTCTGACCGTGGCCTTACCGCCGCGGTCAGAATTGCCCCAGAAGCACCGCCAGCCTGTTGGCGGTGCTTCCGCGGCACTCTGCCCTGGCGGTTTTCAACCGCCAGGGTCAGAATGACCGCCATAGTCTCCAATCCCCTAGTGCAGTGGTCTCCAAACTTTTTAGTGCCGCGCCCCCCCAGTTGAAAAATCAAAATCATTAGGGGCCCCCCTCAGAATTTTTCACAAATATTTTATAAAGATGGCAATGTTTAAATAAGTCTAGACGTATTTGAACATTGCAGTTAAGTACTGTTACCTTTTTTTAAATGCAATAGCATGTTTCTGCTTAAAACAAAACACTGTTATCTGTGTAATGCTTTTTTTGGCCAAAGTCTGGCGCCCCCCCTGGGATCACTTGAGGCCCCCCTAGGGGGGCCCGCCCCACAGTTTGAAGACCCCTGCCCTAGTGTGTGTCTGGGGCAATTTGCCTGCTTCAAAATCATGAATGAGCATAAGTATTGGACTGCTGACCCCACAACTTTAGATTACTTCTGGATCAAGAGGAACCTCTGCCAAGGAGAAGACTGTGATGCTTGAGGAGGACCTGCCACTATGCCTGTTGCTCTGCTGTGCTGGCCTACTGCTGCTTCTCCCTTAAGAGGGAAAGGACTGGACTTTGCTTTTTGAAATCCTGCTTGTGAATTTTTTCCAAGGGCTTTGACTGAGCTTGCCCCCTGTTCTGAAATCTCAGGGCCATTCAAACCTTCATCTGCCAGCACCTGTGCTCTGTTCATGAGACCACTATCCTGCCAAATAGCGCCACATCCAGTCCCTGGGCCCTTGATAGGACAATCTGGTGAGCTCAAGGTGAAAATCCACGCAACAGAGCTGAGCAGCAGAACAATTGATGCAGCACCTGCATCTCAGTTGAAAAATAGACGCATCAACATTGAAATTGACGCATCACCAGGTCAGTGCGGATTAATCACTGCCATGCGTCTGGATTTTCCACACAGCGTCATTGGGTGTCAACATCCCCAACATCCCAGCATGGACCTGAGGCTGAATGCATGGAAACTGACGCATCGCTTAACCGGCAGAGAGAGAATCGATGCACAGCCTCATTTGCAAAAAAGGAATCAATGCACCGCTTTCTTTTTCTGACGCACACACGCCTGTGCAGCTTTATTTTTGACATGTACCAGGTACTTTGTGCTAAAACAATACATTCATTGATTTCTATGAATTAAGACTCTTTTTACTTTAAAAATTAATCTTTGCTTGTCTATGTTGTACTTTTGTAGTTTTGGTCTTGTCTGATTTAGATAACTATTGGCTATTTTTCTAATCTGATGTACAGTCCTTTTGTTGTATTTCCACTGTGTTACTGGGTGTGTTGGTACACATACTTTACACAATGCCTCTGAGATAAGTCTGACAACTTGTGCCAAGCTACCAAGGAGGGTGGGCAGATGTTATCTGAGCTGTGTATCTCCCTTTCCCTGACTAGAGTGAGGTTCTCTACTTGGACAAGGTGCAAACTGACTGCCAACTAGAGACCCCCTTTCTAACACAATTCATATCAACGTTAGTTATTCATAAATAAAGGTGGGGTATCAGTTTATTCACAGGAATGTAAATGGTCTTTGAGCCTTTGCTAAAACTTGTTGTGGATGATTTGCTTACAAGAAACTCACTTGACCAAAAATGGTAATGATAAACTCCTTCAGCTGGGGCTTAAAGTTTTGCCTGCCACCACAATTGATAGACTTATTAGAAAGGTGGTGTTATTAGCAGGGCATAGTCTGTAGGCTTGCACTAATATGAAAATGTGTCCTTGGGAACCTTGGCTCTCTGCAAGCATATCTAAGGAGAATGTGTGTTTTACTGTTAGCCTTGTATACCCACCCAATATTGAAGAGTCAGATATATTATGTAATTTGCTGAGTTGAATCTTTGGCAATATCCGATAATAATGTGCAGTGATATTAATTTATCTCCATTTTCCCCAGTGGATGCATCTGGGCACTCCACAATTTCCTTTATGAGACATTTAAGACATGTTGTTTTGCAGATTTAGCAATGTGTAGGGTTTAATGGATAGATTTCCAGATACCTGAGGCTGATACACTACTCTTCCTTGCACAAACAACACTCAGTAATCTGCTGCCAATCGATCAAAATCTCATCCCTTTGACCTCAAACAAGCTGAATCCAGAGATTGCATATTCCCCTAATTCCATCCCTCACTTTGTTTCTAGGGAATATTCTAGACAGCAAAAAGTTGTGAGACAGCGGACAGTTCATTAGAATCATCTTGTTTTTTAGTAATTCATTTATAAGTACAAAATCTTTTCAAAATTTTTAGAGGAAAATTAAGGATCAACTTGATTAGATATAATCAAGAACACTCTGAAAGTGACTATTCGGGGGGCTGCCTCTGCTTTACAATACAATAGGACAGAAGAATTTAACTAGAAACTAAACACTTAAAAGAACATTTTCCAGAGCTTGTAATTACTCATACTCAATATATTTCCAAACAATGGGCTGAATTGCATGAGAACACACTTTTCTTCAAACTACTTACTATCAAAATGCTTCATAGGAAATACATATGGTGTAACTCAATGAAAGCTGTAGATCAACAGCGCAGTTGATATTTTGGAAATAATGAAAATATCAGCAAATATTGGCACACGGTGTCCACGACAGAAAGAGCAATGATTTTGTTAGGCCTATTTTAGATTCCTAAAGGGACTGAGGTGACTTTAATGTATTAACTAAGACTTTTCATTCCTCCTGTTCAACTTTACAGAGATGCATGTAACTAGACCTGGAAATAATCCACAACTAATTAGGCTTAATTTCTAACAGTAAGCTTGAAAAGCAGTTTTGATTATAAAACTTCACAAAGATGTTACTAATCTTCTAACAGCTATGGTCACAGGTTCTTATGTCATTCCTTCAAAAGTCTACAAGGTCTCTTAGCATATACTTGTCCCCTCCTTATAAAGGGCCACATGTAGCAAAGGGTTTTCCCCATTCTGTCGCAATGGGAAAATGTGTTCGTACATATGGCCCAAAGCTCTTTCATTCCTTTGATTACGCGAAGGGAACAAAATTTCTAGTACTTCGAAGAAAACATATATCTCCCCTTTTCTTAAGAATGAAAACGATCCAATACTGTGCAGGGCATGGTGACCTATATTAATAAGCAGACATGGCACAATAATATACCCAAAGATCCTGGCTACTAAATCAATACCCATGATTGACCAAGGATGATCCATGCAACACAGCTTTATCCTGCCTAGAACTACTACAGAACACATCAAATTAGCAATTGCCATATTCGTTGAAGTTGAAGAGGTGATAGTGCCAGCATGTATTTTCCTGTACAAAAAGGCTCTGATATGGTCTCCTGTTCATACCTCTGGCTCACTTAAAAAAAACTAGGGATCAATCCTCTTATTCTTTCTCAAGTTCAAGGCCTCTATAGCGAACGTACAGAACAATTATTTTGCAGGGACCGATTATTGGCTAAGATTAATATCACTAGAGGGACGAGACAAGAGTGCCCCATCTCTTTATAATCTGTGTTCCAGCTAGATTTTTTACAGCTCCTTAAAAGCTCACAACAAATTCCATCTCTTAATAGTCATAAAACTAAGGAGCATTTTTACAAGCCCCTGGCGCCTTCCTGCATCATATTAGCATAATTTCTTTCACTCTAAGGTGATGTTAGGGAGGCTTTTTTGATGCAATATATTTACAAAGTGGCACAATGCTAGCATTGCGCTACTTTGCACCCCCTTGCATCACATTTTGCCAGCACCAGGCATAATGTATGCAAGGGGGAGCGTTATGGCGCTAGGAGGCCAACAAAAATGGCGCAGTGAAATCTACAAGATTTCACTGCTAAATTTTTGGCATAATTTTTAACATCTGCTCAAAGCAGGAGTTAAAATCATGCACCCATGTAAACCTACGCGCCTTCTTTCACTTTACTGCACTAGCGTCAACATTTTTGATGCTAGTGCAGCAAAGCGCCACAATAGCGTCATAAATTTTGACACTATTGGCCTAATGACCGCCATGGTGTGCCATATTATAAATACTGCACAACCATGGTATCATAAATGGGGCAGTGGCGACTCAAGAAAACTGGTGAATCATCACTGATGCACCAGTTTCTTGTGAATATGCCTGTAAGTGTACAAATGCTGCTTATGCTGATGGTATAGGTATTTTCCCCATAGGCTTTTAAAGTTATGCGTATGATAGAGGAACTTATACAAGGATAGGGCCCAAGTCACAAAGGTAATTTTAGACCAAAAGTCTAAGTTTAGACCAAAAGTGTAAACTTAGACAAAAAGTCTAAATTTACTACGAGTAAAGTTAGACTTTAGGGCTAAACTTACACCTTTGGTCTAAGTTTATACCAAAAGTGTAAAATTAGACCAAAAGTCTACCTTTGTTATGAGTAAAATTAGATTTTTGGTCTAAGTTTACACTTTTGGTCTAAACTTAGACTTTTGGTCTAAGTTTATCTTTGTGAATCAGGCCCGTAGTTTGGTATCTTTTTTAACCAAACAAAACCTATTTTATGTACAAATTGTCAACTATGAGTAGCAACTCACAAAAGCACGTCAACTAGGTATATAGGAGTTGTAATCATTACTAAAATGACCAATATTATCAAACTAAACTGTATTTATCTCTTAACATATACACCAACTTGTATCCATAAATGGTACAGACTTCATCTAGGGTTAGTGTTAGATGAAATTTGATTATAATAATCATTCACCCTTGCTTTTTTAATGTAATCCGAATTTACTCTTCACTTATTTCATAAGGTCACACTTCATTTGGCAGTACAATAAGCCTTGTAGAGCTTTCCACTCGGTTCAATTAATCCTGGGGAAGGGGAGGTGTGTTCTTCCTTCAGCTCTGCTGTACCACCGGGCCTCATTTACTAACAGTATTTTTCATATTCAGGTCTTTGGCCACAAACTATGGTTTTTACATAGTTTATATCCTCTTCTGTCACTCTATGCATTGACCCTGGATATTTTAAAAGTACCATGTTTAAGACACTTGGATCCCAATTACGACATTGGCGGTTCAAGAAATGCCAATGCAACTGTAGCGGTCAGACCGCTGTGGTTGCGGCAGTCCGTCAGCCACATTACGAGGTTGGTGGGCATACCACTATTCCTGCATGGATTTTCAATTCCGACGGGCTGACGGTCGGTGCAGATTGTAATCAGCTGGGGCGGCGCTGAACATTGCACCATCCTGCTGATAAAACCTTGTTCTCTGCCCGTCTTTTCATAGGGCTACCACTGTCATGAAACGATTGGCAGAGAACAGAGGCAGGGTGGTGGAGGGGGGCCCCCTGCCCAGCATCCTCGAAATGCGTACTCTCTGCTGTGCAGACAGTTCACATTTCAGTGGTGCTGGCTCCCCCTGTGTGTGGCAGCATTGCCGCTGGCTCAATGATGAGCTGGCGACAATGCTGCTGCCACTTTCCTGCTGGAAGGTTTCTGCTGGTCAGCCCAGTGGGAAAGTCTTAAGGGGCCTGGCGGGGATGTCACAGTATGATGGCGACCACTCCATTGGTGGTTTGGTAGATGGGTGTTCCCATCCGCCAAACTCTTAATAGGGCCCATGGTGTGTTTAGCAGGATTTAGCAAGGTATTGCTCATAATTGTAACATTTCCTTTATTTTAGGATATCCACCTTTTAGGCATTATTCACATCTACCTAATTTTTCTCACAATTTCAATCACTAAATGGTTTCATGCTCCTCTGTAAAGTGGATGGTAACTGTATGCGGGGGTGTTCTTACATCCGAACAGATTGCTAGGTCATGTAAAATGCCAACTACAGAATTTTTCAAATATCTTCAATTCAGAGACTTTTTTTACAGAATGATTCCTCATCAGTTTGATTAAGCAACAGTTAAATGCCTGGATCTTATGAATTTGTTTGGGGGTGGTACAATGAGTCTACCATATTCTATTGGAACATCAAGCAGAGAAAAATATCCCATTTGGCACATAAATGTAGTTGAAGACTGGGGGAGAATGCTCATGTTAATTAAATGAGACAGAGTATTAAAGTAGATCATAGAATTTGCATATCTTACACTTTAAATACATCAAAATAAAATGCTTTGAGACTCATTTTTATGATACTCCAAAAAAGTTACATGATTGTGGATGCCATGAAGCCTCTCATTGTTTTCAGTGTTGAAGCTTGGAAGTAGGTACAACTCATACATTTACTAAATGTTTAAAAATTCAACATTATTGAGCCCACTTTGAAGAAATAAACAAACTAATAGGCATGTATGGGTATTATCTAGTTTGTTATTATATAAGCTAGGTTGTGCATTGCAAAGGTGTTTTGCCAAAATAAGAAACCCAAAATATTGTGGGTCTCAAATATTGTGGCCACAATATCTGGACGGCAAAAACTTTGTAGGATATAATCTAAAAGAATATCACTTTTCAAGGTATTTAAAACAGTGTTTTTTGAGATAGGTGTACATAATGTCATTTTATTCAATAAAGGTGTATACATTATCACTTTTGATTAGCTTGATAAATATGTGCTCATTTTAGTTTTATAATAATATTTATGTTTCATTTGTTTCAGTATAGTCTATATTTTTAAGCAAAATTGGACTTTTAAAAATTGAATTAGAAACTGTTAACTTAGTGGCAGGTTGTAGGGCTTGCAGAGGATTAGGGAGGGAGGTTTTATGAAATGTAAATTAGTGTTTTAGTTTATAATATTTTTATGTAATTTTATTTTTGATATTTAGCTATGTAAAACAATTGAGTAATTGTTATTTGTATTGCTTATTTTTAATCAGTGGTTAGTTTGTCAATTAGTTTGATTATTAGATCACGGTAATTAATTTTATAGAAAGTAATTGTTTCTGGTGATTATTTGTTTAATATGAATATTTGGGTAGCATGGAATGAAGTGTTTTAATGTAAAATATGTTAATATTTTTCTGAATTTCTTATTTTGCAATATATGAAATTAGCCTTTTTGATGTAATTGTATTTGTTTTATGTTTAATAAATACAATCATTGTGTTTATTTATTTACCTTTACTCTTTTTGAATGTCATATTAAAAAAAAAAAAACATTACATGAATGGGAATAGTAAATTTGACCCCTACAAAGTCACACATTCCCTAAGGTTGCTAATGTTGGAGGGGGTAGTGATTCTGACACTACTAAAGTTAATCACTTCTACTTTTGTGTGTGTTGGAGTGGGAAAAGTTAATCTGATCCTTCTACCACTCAATGGTTTCAATACTGTTGCTCAGGTTGGTGTAGTAATAGTAAAATTAACCCCTCTAAAGTCCAATACTTTCCTTATTGTTGCTTACTTTGGTGTGGGAATAGAACATTAAACTGCTTCAATGGACAACATTTTTATAATTGTTAATCAGTTTGCTTTGGGATAAATGTATCTGACCCCACCAAATCAATTTTTTATCTGGTTTTGACTTAAATTGTTCACATTTTTAAAGTTAGTTTCATGTAAAAAAAAATATTATTTATTTTTTGTACTAATTATTTGCAATAATTATTTTGTTATGTCAATGCTTTTGTATTAATTTTCAAGTTTTTCATATCTGGTGTTAGTATTTATAGTTATTTATAATTTGATTTTTATTATTGATGCTTAAATAATCATTTTGTTTTTTATATAGTATATTAATAATTTTTTGTAATTATTTTACAATACATAATTTCTATGTGTGTACAATATACAATTAGGAGTCGATTAAGTTTGGTGGAAGAAAACTCCCGTCCCCCAAGCTCCGGACGGGGTGGTCACCGCCCTGCTGGTGAACTCCCCGCCAGCCCTATTATGACTTTCCCAATGGGTTCACTGGCGGAAACCAGGGTTTCTGCCGGTCAGCCCAGTGTCAATGCTGCTCACGCAGGGGGCACCAGCACCCTCGAAATGCACAGCAGACACTGTGCATTTTGAGGGTGCTGGGCAGGGGAACCCCTGCACTGCCCATGCTATGCGCATGGGCATTGCAGGGGCCCCTTGTGGCCCCCTGCACCTGTTCTCTGCCAGCCTTTTCATGGCTGTGGCACCACCATGAAAAGGCTGACAGAGAACAAGGTTGTAATCAGCAGGGCGTGGCTGACTTCAGCGCAACTCTGGCTGATCACAACCTGCACCCGCCATCAGCCTGTCTGGATTGAAGACCCTGGCGGGGACAACGGTAGGTTGGCAGGTCTTCCCATCAAATTCGTAATGTCATAATCAGGCCCTTAGTATTTATGTGTTCATGTCATAAGTACAATTTTTTTAATGTTACATTATTTTTTAAGTTAATATATGTTTTAAAGTTAATATAGCATATAATGGTTAAAATTCAATTTACATACGTATTTTATGACAATATTGTTGTCTTTCATATTTTTGTTGTAGATATTTTGACTTTACATACGGAGTATTTTAAGTCGATATCTCTGTGTGTTTGGCCAAGCATCTCCTTTTCTTCTGTGATGTTGAGTAGGACAAGTTTATAGAAGGATAGGGTTCCCTCCCATATTGCAGTTTGGCTTACAGTTGTTGATGGTCTGTCATCTTCAGGCTCTTCTACTGCATCTGCAGTGAATGAGAGAGACACTCTTGTCAGTTGATGAACTTCTGGTATGGTAGATGTGAAAACAACACCATACAGCAAAACATTTTATAATGTGACATGGGTACACCAAATGTGACAGTGACACAGACAATACCCAAGCAAAGTGAGAGAGGACTACTTTATGGTGCTTGCACTGATCACTATGATTTTTTACAGTAACATCTTTTACCTGTTCTAGACAAAGGTCATCTGTGACTGGATAGACCAAATGAAGCCAGCTGCTCTCCTAGCATGCAACCACAGGGTTAGTGATATCTGGACATAATAGAAGTGAATTTTGAAGAAAGGTAGAGAAATATGTCTGTCATGAGTACAAAAGAAGCTTTCAAATATGTAATTTTTAGGACAGAAATTAGCGTGATGACATATGTCCTCATTCATGAATGATGTTATCATGCAATACCTGCCCAACAAGGATCAGTGTCATACATGTGTAGGTTTCTGCTATTTCACATTGTACATTTTGAATAATGTCACATAGTGCTATTGAGGCTCTTGGGCTATAGACATACCAGATTGATTGGTGATAGGTAACTGTTGACTGATGTCCTCGTTGCAGTGGACACTCTTATACAACTGTGTGACTGGGTAGCAGTGATAATGGGACATATGGATGGCAAATGGCAAATGGTGAAGATGGATGCAAAATGAGTACAGGGAGCCAGACTTTGTGCATTTACTAATGATTGTCCTTTCCGACTGACGCTAGCACAATGAGGACATTTCCTTTCGTTGATTACTTGGGCACGGCATATTACAATTTTGAATCTGCTGACCTGACACCTTCTGGTTCAACATCTGGTGCAGTGGCATATCTCATCATGGCAGATACAGAGCTGATACTGATTAATGCTCACCAGATAGCCACAGACTTTCAAGTGAAATCAACACAATTCTGTGTTTCATAGGTTTACATTAACATAAAGGTTTTAATAGACTTACAATGGTTTTCATTTTTGCTAGTGACACTTTGTGGGCATCCTGATACAAGGCTGTATTTGTTTTCTAACCTAGGGTTTTGTGAAATCATTAATAGTTATGACAAAGGTGTGTGACAACACTGTAATAATGACATGTGAATTCCAAAAACATAGCTATGTGTGACATCAAAAGCATGGGCTAATGCAATAGGGGTATACATTGAGGTGTACATGTGGGTGGTGGTTTAAAAAACAATGAAAAAAGAGGGGGATTCAGAGGAGTCTAGGAAAATGACACCACAACCTCAAAAGATATGTGAGATTAATCCTCCGATCCTGTCACTCAGAAGACGAACGAAATATGTACTTTGTTTAGGTCAAAATCACTATATAATGATGCCCATAAGTGAAAGTATAATATTGGAGTCATTTTATTTGAAGAAGCGGGTTTTCAAAAACAGAATATATTCATATGCTTAACAAAAGTACTGAAGAATCCAGATGTGATTTTTCAAGAAAAGGATTGGATGGTTATAAATCCAATAATGATCAAATCTGTTGTTAGCAATATTTGTGGGCCACATCTAGACTACATCGCTGATCTCTAAAGTACCAGCCAACACATATTTCGCAACTAAAGTCGCTTCCTCAGGGCCATAAACATAATCATTAAGCAGTAGTCTATGAAATAATGTCAAAAATCCTTTTCCTGAAAAATCAAAAACTGGATATTTTAATTCTTTTTTAAGCATATGAATATATTCTGTTTTTGCAAACCTGTTTTTTCAAATAAAATTACTCCAACATTATTTTTTCACTGAATTATTATATGGTGATTTTGACCTCAAATACGTCTTTTATGTGGATGGTGGTGTACACACAAAATATGCAGCCCATTGTTATTAACCATGTGGAAGGATACTCACCACACTTTCTCATCTTTACACACTGAATGGCCATTCTGCATCCTGCGAAGGTGACATAAAAATATCTTATTGTTATTTGTTGTGAGAATGCTTATGTGTATGATTTGTAATAGTGTAAAATCTTCTGACCTGAGTGACCTGAGTAATTGGGAGATCTAGTAGTGGCAGTGTATATGGGGGTTATTACAACTTTGGAGGAGGTGTTAATCCGTCCCAAAAGTGACGGTAAAGTGACGGATATACCACCAGCCGTATTACGAGTCCATTATATCCTATGGAACTCGTAATACGGCTGGTGGTATATCCGTCACATTTGGGACAGATTAACACCTCCTCCAAAGTTGTAATAACCCCCTATATGTACTTGTGGGTTGCCAAACAAACAATCTACTGGCACATACCTTTAGTGTTTGGGCAGGACTGACATTGTTGTGATACCTCCCTTGATGGATGAGGGGAGGGGCACCAAGTGTGGACTCTGATGCTTGTGATTGCACCAGCAGCTATAGGGACAGGGAAAAAGGTAAATATGATTGTTGACATGTAAATGTTCATTCTAGTTAGAGATGTGGATTAACAGTTAGGTGTTTGTCAGCACTTTTATGGGTGTATTGTATGTGTGGTACTTGATCATGTCTATCTGATGGGCATCCATAGCAAGGCTGCTTCATGTTGGTACCTGGAATAATGAATGACCTTACCCAGCCTGAACTGTTTGATCTCCAGAAGCAGCAGTTGATGTAACTAGTTCAGGTGGATATTGGAGAAGATATGCTTCTCTGTAGGGGAGAGACAGAGGAGTGATATGTTACTGCTTCCAGGAATAACAACTGCCACCCTTAGTGTGACAAATGTATGCTTCTCTCATCTTGTGACTTTTTATCACCTTCAATGTGGCTAATCCTAAATTCCTTCATTGTATAAGTGACATCCTGCAACATAACCATCTTACTATTCCCACAGAAGACGTGTGGAAGTAGATCAAGTATGTTAGCATATTGGTCAACTACATAGATTACCACAATGTCTGCCTCTTCTTGTGTGGCCTGGGCTTCATTTTGTGAGACAGTATTATCAAAAGTAACACATAACACCAAGGGAAGAGGGCAGGGACCTTGCTTTAGCTTGTAATTATATGCTTTAAATGTTATTGCGGCCTGGTGTATGTGATTCTGGTCAGTTGATGTTTTGCTTTCCCCTCTCGAAATGAAATGCAGCACAAGTTTATGGTGTATATTTTTCACCCAAAGGACATACTCAGTGGTATGCAGAAACTATAAACTTAGGGGCATATTTATGAAAGCCTTGCATCACTGTTGCGTCACTAATTTTGAAGCGATGGCGGTGCAGGTAGTACTCCATATGCACAAGTCGATGCATGTTGCCGAATGCATCAGTTTATGTAGGCCTGCATCTAAAAATACCTGTGCAAGAACCAGCTGCGGCACACAGATTTCTAAATATTCAAGCTAGGCAATCCCCTTTAAATTTTACCATTAAATGAAATGCATGAAAATTCCTGCGCATCAGCAACCCAGGTGTAGGAAATGATACAGTGGCTCTTATGCATAAAGACAAGCCACACAAAATAGTTTGGCAAGCTAAATTTCGCCACGGAGGTGCTCATTCCACAGTTGGGAATTGCCAGGGGACCACCACCAACACATAGTCAGTGCATGAGAAGGGAGCATGTTTTTCACCAGCGGATTTCTAGCATTGACCTCAGGGAGGATGAGGTCATCAGATAATACAGACTGAAGAGGGACTCCATCATAGAACTGCTGAACTAGATAGCACCAAGGCTCCAGCCACCAACTGCCAGGCCCACTAACATCCTTCCACAGGTCAAGCTGATGGCAGTCCACCATATGGTCGTAACTGGTTCCCTCCAGGTCACAACAGCCAGAGTAGCAAGAATATCCCAGCCATCATTTTCTGCCTTCCTACCCTATATCCTGGATGCCATCACCCACCTCACGCCCCAGTGCCTCATCTTCCCCAAAACACAACAACAGCAGCTGGAGACCAAGCATGGTTTCTATGCCATTTCAGAATTTCCCCATGTGCTAGGTGCCATGAATTGCACACAAGTGTGACTGGTTCCTCCTGCAGCAACATCACACCTGTACAGGAACCAGAAGCACACATACCCCATCAATGTCCAGGTCATCATAGACCACCTTGGGATGTTCATCGATGTTTTGGCTAAGTACCTTAGAAGTGCTCATGATGCCTACATCTTCCAGCACAGCCTCATCAATGAACTCTTTCAGAATGACTAATACAGGAATTACTTACTTGTTGGTAAGTAAATCTGAAGTGCATAATAGATCTACTCTGATTAAGAAATGTCTGCCATAATAGCCATCACTGTGTCTGTCGACAGAGCTGGGACCATATGTATGTGGAGTGTGCCTCATATTTGAACCATGAATTGCATCACGGTACATGTGTAATACAAACTGCTAAGTCAAACATGTTAAGACACACAAAGCCACCTTGTATACCCTTAAATGGTGTACAAATCTGGATCAATGCAAGGCTGCAAAAAATGCAGTTTTGCATCACGGTGTGCAAGGGAGGGCCTCCATGGGCGTTGTGTGGGTGTCTCCATGCAACTCCTAAGGTTAATGAGGCATGTCATGTATAACATACTAGGTTAACCTGGAAATGCATCAAATCAATTGGTCTTCCCAGGTGTCATTTAACAACTTGACTTTAGTTATAAAAGATGCCCTGCTTCTTATTTGTGCTGCATACCGTGACACACATACATAGGTGATCATGACAAGTTCATTATGTGCAGGAAGGTGACCTCCTCATGGGCAAAGACAATCCCACATGCAATGCAGACACCCTAGCCCAAAGTGCAAGGGTGCCTGTGTATGTGCCAGGCAGCTCATTGTGTGCCAGTACAAGGTTAAAGGGCAGGAATGCACTGTATGGCCTAAATACTGTGCGCTACTGAACCTTCTCAGTGATGCAGTGCAGCACAGATAGGTGACTTGCTGAATTCCACAGTGCCACTTTCCAAATGCTCTGAGCTCCTGTGTCATGTGGACATAGTGGGAACAACATGCTGCAACATGTAGCCAATCATTTACCACTGACATGCCCTCGCTAATCTGTCAATGGCGTAGCCACAGAACATTGGTGAGTATTAATGTGTCATTTCACTCTCTGAGAATGGATGGAACCGCATCACCTGCACTGGTTAATGAATAGCAATGAAAACCATGTGGTATGCCGGACAAGCCAATATGAGTGCATAGGCAGAAAAAGAGATAATTGTGAGATGAGAGTTTCCTCAATGCTGTATCTACTTTTGGTATCAATCAAAGGTCAACAATTTCAATGGTGCGATAACAAGTACTGTGGAAATGAGTAAGTGTCACACATGACTGTATACTTGTATGTTGACATAACGTTCAGAAGCAACACAGGGAGAAGTATTTGGACAGGTCGTGTGTGGCATGCTACATCAGTGTGGACCCCAGACATGTGTAAATGTTAATACTGGGCAACATTGTGACACCAACAGTACAAAACACACATATGTCTTAGCCATACTGACAGTCAACACACACATACACATAGGTTTTAAGCCGTATTGACATATTTAACCAATGTGAAGACTCACATGTTCTGTGGTGTAAATTGCCCAAAAGAAAAGCATATGATTCCTGCAATGTGAAACTCACAAAGTCTAACATAATACTGGCAAACATGTCATACATTAGTCATGAACATAGATAGAATTGCAACCTGGACAAGGCATAACAGTGTACTCTGCATACCAATGTCAAGATGCAGTTGCCACTGCAATGTGGAAAGAATGAAGGCATAGACGTACACAATCACCTACAAGTCAGTGTCATTCACATATGTGTGAAAACCAAAGTATTGTGTTCAGGTCTGTGGCAGATATTTGTAACAACATCATTGTCTCCTACATAGACATGCCCCACATTCCAATACCTATGTGTCAATTCAAGTGCACCATGACAATTTATCTGATGAAAGGCAACAGCTGAAGGCTGACAATACATTTTATAATTATACATATAATGTGTCAGAAATACACCCCATGTACACACAAACTTCTAATGATACCGTAAGTGAATAACTGAAAGGCTGTATCGTTGTCATGTAGAGTAGCAACAACACCAGTAGTTCCACAGTGACATATGTTTGTGTTAGTATTAAACATGTGGGTGCTGTCACACCCTACCTAGGGATTATCAGAAGAGTAAAAATAAGATCAATAGTCTGTCACTGTGCACATGCAGGGATTGCACATAACATAAAGTGCTCATAAGTCTCTCAAACAATCTATCACAGTAAGTAACTGGTCGAACATAAATTTCTGCATATAGAAGTATCCAAAGTCTCAGGGCATGCTCATCTTTTGTTATGACACAGTGAACTGGAACAGACATCTATGAAACAATGGGCAATTAATGTAGCATATATTGTCAAATACTGTATGAAATGGGTATGAGTCATTCAGTACACACAACAGACATGGACAGGGATGTGGTTATAACAATCAGCATAATCATTGACAGTATTATTATTTTCTAT
This sequence comes from Pleurodeles waltl, assembly GCF_031143425.1. Taxonomy (NCBI): domain Eukaryota; kingdom Metazoa; phylum Chordata; class Amphibia; order Caudata; family Salamandridae; genus Pleurodeles; species Pleurodeles waltl. Next base: position 668,613,515 of record NC_090444.1, read on the forward strand.
TTTGCTGACCAAGGATATGGTCTGCAGCTATGGGTCATGGCCCTATTTGCACATCTCCAGATGTAGGCAGAACAGCAGTACAATCAGGCACTGGCCAACATCAGGAACATTGTGAAACTGACAATTGGGGTGCTGAATTCCAGGTTCTGCTGCTTGGACATGCCCAGGGGGAGATTGCTATACTCACCCCCTATCGTGTGAAAGATCATCATTGTATGTGGCATCCTACACACCATAGGTGTACGAACAAATGTCCAGTGAGACGTGGACCAGGAGGAGGATCGGGGAAAGAGCCAACACACAATGGCTGATAGGTGGCAATGCAACCACACTATGCAGAATTACTTTACATTATTTTCCATTTTCTGGATTGACAACATCTCAAATATTAACTGAATTTTGCAAATTGTAAATAAATGTTTGAAATCATTCTTTGTTTTTTAAATTTCATATCACTGTCACTGTAAATATCAAGTCACTCACATCTCTTCATCTTGAATAAGGCCTTAACATGTCACAATCATGTCATCAGACTCGTTGAGCAACATGGGACCATGGCACTCATTAATCAATCCACCTATAGAGAAATGCACTGTGATGCAGTGCAGTGCATTAAAGGTACAGGCCAGGCATGCCACATATCCACTTCCAAACTGATCATTCCTGTCCTCACCCACTGGAGCAGTGCAAAGCTGCATATCTAGCAGTCTTGCTTTATTGTGCCACAGAAACGTGTATTTCAGATGGTACTCAATGAGTGTTTAAACACAGACTACCCAATTTGTCCATACCTTAGAAAAAACACTCAGTGTGGTGTGCTTCACCAAAGTAGTAGCATGCACAATGGCAGCACTTTGCAGGAGTTAATGTTGCACTACATACCTTCACAGATTATGAGTGACAGTTGTCATGGACAAAGGCCAAGCATGATGTTTAAAAGATGGAATTTTGTTGTTACCAAATGCATACATGCATGTCAAGGGGACCTCAAAACAATGCACATGTGACTCAATTTATGGTCAAATTGACATACATAGCTATTCAGCCCACATTTGTTAGTGCACACAACTCACAGATCTTGCACAGTCATGTGATGAGAGTCAAAGTCCTGTACCAGAGCAATATAAACATATGAATTTGCATTGCGACTAATTACCCAGAGATGTATAATAATGGAGATGTGTTTAGCAAACATCACAGCACCTGAAGAATACAGAGATGCCAAGAGTGATATGTACATGTTAAAAGTCTGTCAAAACCATATAGTTACACACACGCACACACACACACACATTCAATGAATGTGATTTGATGGAGGAAATAGGAATAACACTTGCCTATACATGCTAAAGCAGTGCATCCCTGTCCTGAGTGTACAAGTGGAAAGTTGAGGTGATCAGAAATCTTGTATCATCCCAATAGGGAAATGACACACAAGTGTGTGCCAATATGCGGGCATGTGTCGGGGAATGCTGTCTTCTTTGACCAGGAGTGCCACCCAAACCCTGGCCCTCAGAGTAGATATGCTGCAAATGGCTATAAGAGGAATGAGGCAGAGATCTTGTGTGGCTAGCATAATGATGCACATTAAACATCAGCAGTGTACCTGATCATGTGTCCCTGGTTCATTGCAGTGAGGCCTAATGGCTCACACCTATTCAGAAGTTGTGTTGCTGTGTATGAAACTTACCCCTGCCCAACATTGTGTCTATGAAAAGATGTGTACATTGTTACACCATGTGTAGAACACGTGTCTGTGCATGACATACACAAAAAAGCACACAAAAAAATCTAGCAATGAGGAACAGTGTACATATTTTGGGAGTATGTGTGCTGCAGGATTGTGTTCACCTTCTGACACTAAAGCACTACTACAGGGGAGTATAGATCTAAACATTGTGAGGTGACTGAGTGTGTGTGCAAATGTCATGATGTTTGTTTATGTATGGAGTAAAGTTCCCCTAATGTCCTGTGATAGTAAACAGAGGAGCATAGAATGTCATTAGCCACACAGTGCAGCACTGATATTCCACCTAAATCACAAGTGTGTGGAAAAGGACATTGCAAGAAATGTGCTATGACTCACTGAATACAGAACAATCATGCCTTATCGTCTGCCCCACTGCTGTTTAACTGGCTAGGGCCTACATAGGCACACTTGCACCATGGAGCAGAGATGCAAATATCACATGCAGTAATATATGTGTGCATGAAGGGGCATCTTCTTGCCAGTATAAAATATCCTGTGAGGAAAAGTCCACCATCTATGTGTGAAGAAGAATGAAGCTTACATAGAGAAAAGAAGTGCCTAGGAGATTTGTAGGTAAAAGTCCTTGTAATTTATCTCTTGGAAATATATTACTTACTGGCAGGTTTCCCACTTTACCTGGTTTGGTATGTTTGAGAATGTATATGTAACTATTGTGTGTGCGTGGGTACCCTCATGCAATGTTCAAGAAGCCAATCTCTTTTGTACCTTTTTGTTTTTTTTGTAGAGTTTTGTGTAGTTATTGCCTCTGTATTGTTGGGAGTCTGTCTTTTTGGGGTATTTTCTTGTAGGGGTAGTTACAGCAGTTGGGGCGTTTAGTTTTTTGTATGGTGTTTGTGGGAGGGATTAGGACTTGTTGGGGAGGGGCAAAAACTTTAGTGAGCTGGAGTTGGGAAGACTTATCTGGTTAATAATGCTTTACCTGCCCAGGATAATGGTAGGTAGGGGCAGGGTGTGCTGGCACCACTAGAAGATCATCGAGGTAGATCGAACCTACGGACAGAGGAAGCATAGGTGGGCTGACGTGGTGGCATGGAAGGCCAATCTAATTTGCCTATTTGGACTGGATATTGTATTATTGATGTATGTAATATAGGTATGTATAATTCTTCCTTCTGATGCTTGTGATGTAGCTATTTAGGCCCATATTTATACTTTTTGACGCAAAACTGCGCCGGCGCAGTTTTGTGCCAAAAATATTACCGCCGGCTAATACCATTTTGGTGCGCCTTGCGGGCATCAAATTTATACTTTGACGAACAGCGGCGCAAACCGCAGGTGTAAGTCAGTTTTTTCTACGCACATCGCAGCGTCAAGCCGTAAAGCAAAACGATGTTAACGTGGCGGAAATGACTGTGGGTCGATTTACAACACTGCACACCGGATATGCAGCGTTTTTTTACGCAATAGCGTCAAAATTCCCTGTGAACATAGCCATTTCAGCAGAGGAGAGCCAAAATGGATCCCAGATGCCTGTACAGACCCCAGGAAGATGACAACAGACCAGGAACCAGCCAGGAGGACCCACACAAGAACCAGGACACTTTTAAGAAGAAAAGAAAGTGTCGCTTCAGTGCTGAGGAACAGGAAATTCTGGTTAAAGAGGTGACGGAAATCCAGCACCAACTGTTTGTCACCTCAACGTTGCCAATCAGTAGGAAGAGGCAATATTGCAACAAATTGTTGACAAGATTAACAGTGTGGCAGAAGTACGCAGAACAGTCAATGAGTGCAAGAAACGCTGGCATCACTGCAAGCGCAGGACAAAGGAAAAGATGGCCAGGAACAGGAAGGCAGCACTGCAGACTGGAGGTGGGAGTCCAGCACACCAGGAGGCCCTGGACCACATGGAGGAGATGGTCGCAGCCGTCATCCCTGAGGAGATCGTCACAGGGATTCAAGGACAGGACAGCGCAGACTACCAGGAGACAACACACATGCAGGGTAAGTCGCATGGGGAATTAAATGGCACTAATGTCAACTACAACCGGGGGGGAAACCGACTACAAAATGCATGGAAGTCATCATATACATGGAGTGGCATGGGTAAAGGGGTATGGCATGGGGGCATGGCCTGCACAGAGAGAAGCTGGGGCACACCATTACACTACACCAACAACAGTCCCATGGGGGCATGCTGCCATGCCAACGATGGAGCAAAGGTAAAGCCACACCAGGAGGGAAGGGCACAACGTCAAACTGACATCCCGACACACATCAGCCACTATACCCCCTACATTAACTAGGGCCCAATTAACAACCTCTAGTCATACTGACAACTGGAATGTAACAGTGACACCAGTTGCCACTACCACCCCCACTCTGTGTGCAGCTCAAGTAGCCAATGGCAGTAACTTCCCCATGGATCATACACACCTAAATTAGAGGGTTGAGGATGACAACTCCAATAATCCCCTGAAACAAGACAAAGGCCCCAGTCCTGTCAAATGTCAATGCCCATAGTTGTCGCAAACATCAGCCAATGTCATCAACATTAGGAGCTACACAGCAGTAAGGTCACACCCATGCTGCATATGTCAGGGTCCATCCTGTGCCTGGGTCACAATGTAACATCCCAAATGTCATACTGCTCAGACAACAGCATTGAGGGGAGGACACATGTAACTGGTCACTGAAATACACCTGCACAGTCAGAGGAGGAAATAGGACACTGCTAAGACTATCAGGGCAATCCAATGCACAACACATTCCCTAACATCTGCTGTACACATTACCAATGCCAACATCCATATTGTGCAATAACAATGCTATACATATATGTCAACGACATATAAGTGGATGTGAAAGATCAGAGACTGGGGCAGGTCCAGATTGTTAAGTGCGCTGCTAGTGCCATCAGAGCACCAACAGCCAGTGAAAGGTCTCACCATGAGAATGGATGTAGATGGAGGCCTGAGTAGGACAAGAAGGTGGCAATTCACTATTTGGCCTAAAACAAGACTAGAAGAGATGATGCTGAGAAGTCCAATAACTTAATACTATACATGTGACATGCAGGTGGGCCATAGGCCTGGGAGAATGTCCATCTGAAAGACTGGAGCAATGAACAGGAAACAAGATCACAATGTGAAATCATCACAAGGCAGGCATGTCACATCACAAAAGCCACAACACACACACACTAATTGTACCCAATTTCATCTCAGAGGACGATGGATATCCTGCGGATTTGCCTGTCCCGGAACACCCTGATGACATGGATGACGAGCTGACAAACATTCCCCAGGAGACCATCCAAGATGTCCTTGGAACCCTCCAGACCCCACCTTCAGTTACAAGGAGGAGCACAGAACAAGCAGCCATCGCAGAGGATCCACCCACGACCCCAATTGTAAGACCTGCCAGCTCCAATACAGCTTAGGACTGAGACGACTCAGGGACCAGCTTTGAGAGAACTGTAGTTGGGGAACAGCGGGAGCTGGCCAGTGAGGTTCGGGTGAGGATGCAAACTATGGCAGCCAGTCTAGAGGGGGTGCGTTCATGCATGATGTCATCTGCAGATCAGGCAGCAGCTATGCAAGCACTAACATCCATCCTGCAAGGACTACAAGAAACTGTCAAGGAATTCACCACTGCAGTAAGGGAGTTGCCACAACACCTTGCACCCCAAACCTTCCACTGCATGCACAAATGCAATCATGACCCCCTCAGGGCTGACATAGCTGCCTACCAACGTGATGTGGCTGCTATTCTTAAGAATCAGCAGATCCTCTTTGCAGCAGTACTGCCCCTAAGACCTTCACAGATAGCAGTGACCGGGATGTCTGACTCCACGTCTTCTAACACTGAGGTGTGTGTTGCCCCTTCACAACCACCACCACCAAGGACAGAGGAGGCAACACACACATCAGAAGAAGAAGACATGGAACAGATCACCTTCACACGAAAAAGTACCCGGAAGCACTAGTCCCTGCCACATGGCCAACTATTACCAAGGTCCAGCGTTTTGTAACATGCCAGTCTTACAACAACTGTACTCAATGACTGTTCTGCAAACCACTGTATATCTTGTCAGCCTGCCCAGTGCTTGTCTCTCTCTTACGTATTGGCAAATCCTGTCCCTCTGCACTGTCTGACACATCACCCAAGCATGTCAAAAGTATTTTCCTTTACCCCTTGTGGAGGATCACAATGGAAGATGTCACTATAATGGACTCACAATTATGGCAATGTACATATAGCACTACAGCACTTTTCAATAAATAGCACTTACACAACAAATTTGTCTCTGTGTAATGTGACACATCAACTGTCCAGTAGATAACTGAAATGTGCCTCCTGTCAAATAACGTAGCTTGTCAATACAACTGTCCTGAAATTATGTGGTCAGATAAATTTGCACACTGGCCAGGATTGCATCATACTCTGCCCTTCCTGAGGGTAATATCTGATGAAGTGAGAAACCATACACCATCATCCTGTGTTGGACAGAATAATGCTTCCTCAAGGGATATCTAAGTCATCAAATAGTGGCAGCAAAATGTTGTCCCCATGCAATACTAACACATATAACAGTGCACACAAATCTAATCAAACACTCCAAAAACTGCATGAATGAAGGTGTCTGAGTTTACATCCAAACAGGTAATCATGCTGAACAATGTCACAAATTATCTATCTGATTCATGAACACGATACTACAAGAGTGCTTACGACAACTCATCTTATAAGGGTGTCCTTGAACATCACACTGCAGTCAGACCTAAAACTGTTCCCCCAATACCAAATCTGAAAGCACTGTTTGTGACTTAGAAAACATACTTATTGACAAAAACACGTTGGGATCCATATTAACTGTGATTGGTGGTTGCAACGAATGGTGGAATCTTTGCAAGGTATCTCTGGGGTAGCTTCCAATCTTACAGCTCTGTTGGGATTTGTACGTAGCATAGGACACAAATGTAATAGAACCAAATTCATGTACACTAATGCCAAGGCCCTGATCAACAAGCATTTAACACATACTGTAAAGGGTTCACTATATATTTATTAAACGGTAATCACAGAAGAGGAAACTGAGGGAAAAGTCTTACCTACCCTAATCTACCCTGACTACTCATTACCCACAACTGTCCCTAACTAACCTAACCTAAACTTACTTATCACTTGTAACGAAACGTTCTAAACATCAACCCTCCACCCCCTTATGAGATGGGACACATGGAGGACAACAGATACTAACCTAAACACATACTATACTATCCTAAACAAATATATATATTTTTTGTATTTTTTGATATATATATATATTTTTTTAAACACACAAGAACCCCAACATAGCCCCCCAGCCACCCACCCACACACTTAATAAGTAAAAATAGAAAGATTCAGGACCCCCCACCGCCCACCCACTAACACTATCTAAACTAAGAGCCTATACTAACCTAACACTAAGCCCCCTAGGCCCACTAAGTATGAGACCAAGGAAAGAGGAGGGAGGGGAGGGAATCATGTCCATATCCAAAAGCTAGAGGTTGGCCCTCCGGAGGGTCCGCTTTATGGACCGCACACGCCTGTTCATATGTCGAACATCACGCTGCAGGTGACTGATTTTCCATAGCACACGGTCCATTTTACGTTCCATTGCCTGGAAAGCTGCAGGGTCAACTGTAGCAGCTGGGGCAGTCTGGGTACCGGCAGAGGATGTGTGTGGGCATGTAGAGCCAATGCCTGTGGGCTGCCCTGAAGGTGTTGCAATGCTGGGGCCTGGAGCAACAGCAGACGTTGGGACAACAGTCCCAGCTGTGGGTGGTGCCACCTGGGTGGAACTAGTGGTTGTGCTGGTGGTGGCTGTGGTGTGCAAAGTAGGGCCACCCTGTGGGAAAGGCCTTCATGCTCCGGAGGCCCGTTCATTCCGGTATCTTTGGGCCATCCTTCTGAACCCTGACTCTACCAGCAGGATGTGCTGGTATCTCATGGCCCGGCACTGGAATTCACGGACCTGGCATGGAGTCATGTGTGCAGCTGTGAAGACAAATGCAGATATTCTACATTAGTAACTGCATTGTGTGAAATGGCACAAGAAGTTAATCAGACAATACATCTACTGTACTTGTAACAGCTCATATCACAATACAGATCATTGAATGTCCCTGAGGAAGTACATGGCAGGCCAGCCTACAAAGGTCACATCACACATAGCATATCCATAACCTACAAGATGGGTAACAACTGGCTTTGACTTGCAATCTGAGTTCTGCCAGTTATCAGCTAAGAATCATGCTGCATATCCTCCGCCAAGACCTGGGCTACAAATGTCAGTGTACGGAAAGCAAAACTAAAGCCACATGGTCTGCAAGTTGTAACTGGACTTGCCAGTATAGTACCAAGTGCCGAACCTGAGTGTGTTTACTAGGTTCCAACCAAACAGTCACTTATTCACATGTATGTGTAACATACTGGTAGCATCAGTACTAGGTACCCCATTCACAAACCCATGCCCGTGTTTGAGGGTGGGGGGGTGGATAAACAACTATCAATTTCCAACAACATGTACACCGAGGAGTGTATAGAAAACTCCACAAGTGTTTGGCTCTACACACACACCACAGGTAAGGTCTATCAACAATTAGGAGTCAGCAAACCCTAGACCAATCATAGGGCCACACATGTCAGGAAATGCAGAACGTGGTACACAAAATATACTTCTACTAAGGCCTGACTTACATCAGAAACATAGTTGCAAGAAAACCCATGATCATGATTTGCATGCACACCTAGGCCATTGCACTCAAGTTCCACATACTTGTAGCACTACATGTGGAAGTACATGCTGCTAGGAGGTTCTACCGACTGTTTCATAATTACGTTGGTAAATAGGGAAGCAGAAGTCGATTGGCAAGCTATTTGCTGTAGCAATCTTGGAGAATGTGGGTCTGACAGGCTGACTAAATCAGAGCTGACTTCCAGTGCGACTCTTGTTGATACAAGTGTCATCCACACAACTAACCCCTGTACTCACAGTGGGGGCTACAGGAATGGCCTACAAGCCCTACATAATACCATTGGATACGCATTGGCCAACTCAAAACATGTGAGAAACTGAATTCCCACTCATGGAGCAAGAGAAATGATAGCCCAACGCATCACACCTTGCTATGCGTTCAACACACACGAGTCCATAACCAGCAAACACAACACATAACAGACATATCAACACTTACTGGAGTGGTCGGGGTCCTCAAATGTCGCCACCTCTCCCAAAGTGTAGGGTGCTGGTCCACCTGTAAGGTATGGAAGGAAGAAATGTGCTCAAATTCTGTGCACAGCGCAACAATTTCATAAACATATACAATGGGTAGGCTGAATAAGGAAATGGCAGCCATTGAGACATGATGGTACTGCATCTGATATATCACAGCCAACTTGGACATAGCATGGGTCTCCTGTGGCAGTTACACACATATCTGCACACATACATTGGCCTTAACTATCATGTGGTTGCAAACATGCCCCGTAATTGGTGACCAGAAAAAAATATGGAGTGTAATCGTCTCATCATGTGCATCCAAGAGAAACATCCAAAGCCTGGTTACTTGAGGACTGCATTACCAGTCAAACATGCCTTGTGGCCATGACACATTAATGACACATAGGTACAATGTACAGAGGGAGGGGCAGGAACTTTTGTAAGCCCCCCTGTTGTTAAATTTCATTCAATTGATGTGGGCCAGCTATGGTGATTTGCACCAACCATGGAGATGTGAAGCCATGTGCATACACTTGGACTGCCATCCATATTTGGAATGTGGCACAACTAACTCCAACAAACATTCTAAGAGGTTAGCTGAGGGCACCTTACACCTTTTCACGATGTTTTCAAATCCATATCTGACATGTATCCAAAAAGATGAAGGAACACAATAATCCCAAACATTCATAGTACTTCCATGAACGCTTTCCTTCCACACTCACCAGACTCACATGAGACATATGTCTGAGCCACTTTGCTATTATCAATTGACGTGAAGGCAGCACTCATTTTCACCATCATGTAGTGATTCTAAAGTCAGTCTAGCTATTGCGTCAACAAAGTTAGCCAATATGTTGGTACATCTTTACTTCTCTGTCAATAATACCCTATATAGACATGATTGGCTCCTATTTAGTTTGGTTGTCTGACAAAAAGGCCACACCAAGTTACTTCATGGAAAAGTATCCTGTAAGTTTGCTGAGCATGTGCTACCTGACAGCTAGCAATTGTGACCCTTGCCATAGTGCATCAATTATCCCTTTATGTTTCCCCAGCATTACACACAGTCAGCAAGTTAACTGGCAGACATAGTACAAATCGTCTTATGTCACTACAGAGCATTTAATCGTGCACATTTAAATGATTAGTACTCACCAACAGTGCCACCAATCACGATTCCCAGGTGGTCCAAGAGATCCTGCTCCCTGGTGATGAGGTCAGCCCAATGGTGCTTCAGCTGGTGGTCACTCCGCTGGCTGGCATACACACGCTGCAGGTGATGCAGCACCTTTCCCCACCGGATTCTGTGCGCCTCTGTTGGATACCCCTGTATCACCCTGCCCCCTGCCTGGATCATGAGTGGCATGAAATGGCACACAAGCCATATGAACCCCCCCAACTCCTCTTCACCCATCCTGCCAAGACGTGGCCTACCAGACATACTGGAAAAGTGAAAGGGAATAGGGGTAAAAGAAATAGAAAGGGGAAAAGGGGGAAAGTAGGGGTACAAATACAGATGAAAAGTCAACTTAACCACTAAAAGAGCCCAACTATCCCCAAACTAACACTACCCACAACAGACTCCCACAAACAACAAAAACACAAGATAAATGTACAAATGTAGACAAAACACAGTAGTACAGTATACAGCAACAATATTTAATTCACAAATGGACTTTACAGATAGCACACAGGACAAAAAAGCACAAAATCTCAGGACACCACTCTCTACACAGCCACACAGTCTAGAAGGATCATAGACTGCAAAGTGAAAGTGAAAGTACACCCACTGTACATGATCTGTAAGCAGGATTTCCTATTACATCACTTCCTGTATGAAATGTCCCGCCTTTTTCGCGTTATGCGTCATTTTTTGTCTACCAAAACTGTATTTGCCTCATTTTTTTTGACGCACAGGAATGAAAATTAGCTCGCATCCACATAATAGTACATGGCCTGTACAAATATCTGGATTCGGGCTAATTTTCACTCCTGTGCGTAAAAAAAATGACGCAAATACAGTTTTGGTAGACAAAAAATGACGCATAACGCTAGGAATGTCAAAATTTCAGTGCATTAACTGGTTTTGGGCAATTTTTCTTGTTTTTTTGTTATGTTACATTTGAGACACATCAGAGATAGGCTGATTGAAGACACTATGGTGTTGGTGTATGTTCACATGTGTGACATCATACTGCAGCGGACCATGATCCGCTACTCCCTTGACTGTATTTTTACGGTTGGCTGACAGATTAGTTGGTCATAAGTATGGCCTACATATATGTGTTGCACAAATTGTGCATGTTTGGCATAAGGAGAGGATAGCAATGTGACGCATATATGTACAATACCTAAATGCCTTTGGCTCAAATGTGTGCTTTGGCAACTAATGTATTTGTTGACCAAGTGTGTGTGTATCACATGAAGCATTATTATTCATATGCTTGTATGAATGTGACGTCCATGTGTCATATCCTTAGATGCAAGTCATTGTGGAACTGAGAGAGGGCATGTGTTAGTCATCCATGTAGCAACATCCGTAATGTGGACTTCCAAGATTTAGGGTAACGTAGACACCACATGTGACAAAGCATGCATCAGATAGAAGGCAGACGCTTGTTCATGTCAATGGTCCACATTTTCAACATCCTATGTCCTGTTGGTAACAGCTTCCTAGGCACTAGTTGGTGAATCCCACAGTGAGTCATACACATGCATTGAGGAAGTGGGTACCATGTTGTTTGCACAGTCAGACAAGGGTGAATCTCAAATGTATGATAACACTGCTGAGGCCATAGAAGTTAGCCCCAACTATCAAGTGGCTGTGGTGGACCAGCATACAAGACAGCACGTGTCCACATATTTCCAGTGATCAATTGCACATAGGTGTCTTGTTCATGTGTGTGGTCCAAATATGATCCTGTCTATTGTTTGGGGTGTAATTTGTCACAGTTCGGTCCAGGACTCATCATGAGTCAGTGGCAGCTATTCCTGTATCTCCTGAGTATCCTTAGTTGATCAATGTGAGTAAAGTGGATGTGGACATGTGAACCTACATGTGGATGGTCCCACCCTGTCACTAAAGACGTGTAATGAGACAGTCAACAGGGCAACCTTGGTGTGCTGAGTGAGATAATGTCTCAGGTGTCATGTTCCGGCAGGTGTCATTACAACATTTGTACACAGGTTAGCCTCTGCAATTCCCACTGCATCTGGGAACATCATAGCCTCTGTGCTGATTATTCTGGCAGCTATTCATCACACACGGCCCATCAATATTTTGTGAGCACTGTGATTCTGTGTGTGAACTGTCATGGTCCTGACATGTGTGTGTTTTTCATGGACATTATCAGAGGTTGCTGGTTGTGCTGAAAACCCCGTACCCAATCCCTGCCTACGGCCCTGGGACACTGTCACACTTTGTCATTCATGCATAAATGCGACCCAGACAAGGGATGGGCCATGAATTTTGCTTTTCCCAGAGTATTTTACTCAAATGGTACAGTTAAAAGGCAGATGAAGCTATACAATGTATTTGGGTATGCATTGAAGAAGCCCATGCCCAATACCCCCTGATGAATGAGAGGTTTGCTAACACAAGTGTGGTACATATGTAGACACAGGGATACTTTAGTGTGACACACAGACAGATGCCAGTCAGGCTGACAGAATGCATAGTGATTCAGGATCCAGAAATTTGACAAGTTACATAATCAGTGGTCTGACTCAGACTGTTTGGAGGACAAACTAGAGAGTTGACATGTCAAACTGTTTATGTCCTGTGTTTTTGAAGGTGACAAATGAACCCAAGGGCTGTGTTACACGGCTTAATTAGTATCAATGCTTAACGGTGTAATTGACTAAGGAACAAGTCCTATGCTGTTCCAGGCATCAGCAGGGGCAGTGCTTTTTGAAATGGGTGGAGTGCATGGAGGTGATCACAGGTGTGGGCTGCATCTGTTTCTCACCAGTCCTGTAGGTGAGATTTGCATTCTAAGGGCCAACAGACATTTTCACACGGGAAGCAATCTACAGGTGCTAACAGGGCTTTGAAACTAGCAGACAGTGTATAAATTAACCTGATGTCCATGCAGTCAGATGTACTATGACAATGGCATACCATAGGAAAGGGTGTAGCACACTGGATTGCTAATGTTGGTCTGTGTGTGTAGAGGGGGGAACATCAGGGTACACATCTTAGTATTCCAGGGACCTCTTCCGACAGGTGGGTTGTGACCAGGTGCATGGGTGTGTCAGGAGTTAGGAAATGGGCTGACATGTACATGGAATGTCATGTGTGCAATGCTGCTAATTTTTTTTTTCTTTTTTTTTTAACATATTTTTATTAAATTTTCAATAAAATCAAACATTTCGATGCATCCATTTAGCAGCAGTGATAGGATGTTTACAGTTACAGTAGTTTGCTGGGCGCTTATTTATTAGATTTAACAAACAACCAATAACTTTCGTACACCGCTAGATCCGCGCTATTATGTCTGTACTTACAGGCATTGCTAGTTCGCGCATTTGAGACTATCTTTCGTGCGGAGGTTTCGATGCCAGCAAGAGTTCTAGTTGAGGGCGAACCCTAAGATGGGTGGGAGAGAGCGGGGGGCGGGGGAAGGGGCAACTTAACTTCTGAAGACCCTGAGTTTACTAGTTGGGGACGATGGGCTGTGTGTATTAATTGGCTAGTGTGTATTTGGGGGTGCAGTGTATTTATATCTGTGCTTAGGCACCATTGGCAGGTGTGTGCGCTACTCATGATTACTGTGGTATTGCAACCGGGGTGAAACCTACAATTGTCTAGGTTATCGCGTCTATCTGCTGTTCAAGGGGGTTTTTCGTCATTCTTTGTTTCTAGTTTGGAGACCAATGTGCCCCAGGTTTCACAGCCCGAGTGTCGAGGACCACCTCGCGCCAGTTTCGTTAGTACCTGATATTCAGCACGTGTCTAGCGAAGCGTAAGGGCGAGCCAAGCTCCATGGTCAGGGGCCTTAGAGGCCTTCCAGTTCATGGCTATTAGTCTTTTGTACATTGCATAAGCCAGGTCTACGAATCTATGCATAAATTAGCTCCTTTTTGTTCTGGTTCTGAGGCCAAGTAGACAGGATTTGGGATTTGCGTCCAAGCCCAGGCCAGTCATTTCCGACAGTGCAGTGGTCAGCGCGGTCCACTCCCCCCTTACCTGCGGGCACTCCCAGACCATATGATAAAACTGTGCTGCTGGGGTTTTACATCTAGGGCAAGTTGGGTCCGATCCAGGGAACATACGTTTAATTCTGGCTGGCGCTAAATAAGTCTGATGTAAGTAATTAAATTGTGTGTATCGGAATCTGGGGTTTCTTGAGACCTCGCGTGTGTGGCTCAGGGCTTTTGGCCATTCTGTCTCTGTGATCGGGTCAGGCAGTACGGCATTCCACCTTTCTCGGGCTTTCTGCAGATTAGACTCCGGGGGCTTATTTAGTAGTTTGTATGTATTTGAGACTACTTTTTCACGTGTGTCGTAGCTCAGCATATGGTGTAGGTTCATTGAGGTGTCTGGCTCAGCGTCCCCGGGCCCCCATGTACCTCTAATTGCATGACATATAGCGTGGTATGTCAAAAATTGCCCTGGACTGATCTCTGTGAGGGCCTGTATATCTTCGAAGGACATTAGTTTTCCTTCCTCGAAGCATTCTCCAACCGTGCTAATGCCCGCTTCTATCCAGGTTGCGGATAGGTGAGATCCAGTTGTCACCCATCCAGGGATTCGTTCTAGTGGTATGAGAGGTGAGTAGGGAATTTTTTTGGCATCTTTTTGAATATACTTCTTCCAGTATGCATGTGCTGCTGCCATCAATGGGTTTGCGCATGTGCTTTTAGTTTGCTTGCTCGAGAGCCACTCAAGCAGGGGGACTCCCCGGAGTCGGGTTACCAGCCAGGCAGCTTCCGCCGACCCAGAGTTATGAATCCAATTTGAGATCCACTGCAGCTGTGCTGCCGCAGAATAGAGCTCAAAGTTAGGGGCTCCCAGTCCACCCGCCTCCACTGGGTGATATAGTGTGTTGAGTGTGACTCGCCTTCTGCCATCACCCCATACCAGCTGCACCAATGCAGAATTTAAACTGTTGAAGAAGCTTTTAGGAATTATGATCGGCAGGGCAGCGAAGTAGTATAGCAGCCTGGGCAGCACTAGCATGTTGGCTATGGCAACTTTTCCCAATGGTGAGAGTGGTAATTTATTCCAGAAACGCAATGAGCTCTTTATAGATGTCACCGCTCTCCCCAGGTTGCCATCCCTGAGGTCTTCAGCACTGTGGTAGACGTTAACCCCGAGATATTTGAATGTGTCGAAGCATCATTTTAATGGGCCTGATGAAGTGTTCTCTCGTCTCGCTGGGGACCGGCCAACCAGTGGGAATATACAGGATTTCCCCCAATTAACTATCAAGCCCGATATCTCTCCAAACTCGCGTAGCAATGACATCACCGGGGGCAGTGCCTCCCCAACACTGCGTATATAGATCAAAGCATCATCTGCATACAATGATATGACGTGGGATGTGCCGTTCCTTACCACCCCCCATTCTTCTGTTTTTGCACGGACACGCGCGGCCAGTGGTTCCATCGCCAGGGCGAACAACAGGGGGGAAAGGGGGCAGCCCTGCCTTGTTCCCCTGCTAATTGGGAAGCTCTCTGATATGACTCCTCCTGTCTTCACCCTGGCCTGCGGGTTGGTGTACAGTATGCGTACCCATCTTATAAATTTTGGGCCTATGCCCATTCGCTGCATGGTGGCAAACAGGAAGTCCCATTCTAGTGTGTCGAATGCTTTTTCGATGTCTAGCAAGATCACCGCTTCCTCAGATGCACTCGGGGGGGTATCGCCCATTACGCTTAGTAGCCTACGAATGTTGAGAAAGGTGTTGCGTTTTGGGATAAATCCATTCTGGTCTTCGTGTACTAAAGTGTGCATATGAGGAGCTAGCCTTTTGGCTAGTATTTTGCCAAGTAGTTTGCAATCTAGATTTAGTAGAGACAGGGGTCTATAGGACCTAACGTCAGTGGGGTCTCGCCCCTGTTTCGGGAGGACCACTATCATTGCCTCTCTCATTGTGGGGGGGAGACTTCCCTTGATCTCTGCTTCTTCCATGACTTTTAGGAGATGTGCGACCAGGTGTGTTGCAAAAGTGGAGTAGTATTCTGATGGCAGGCCGTCTGCCCCTGGAGCTTTATTTCTAGGTAGTTGTTCAAGAGCCTTATTTAGTTCTCCTAGTGTGATGGGGGCCTCTAATGTCTCCCTGTCATTTTGTGTGAGTTGGGGCAGAGAGGATTCCACCAAAAAGGACTCGAGTTGTTGGGGGGTGCATGATGTGCGTGTGCTGTATAGCTGTGTGTAGTATTTCCTGAACGCATCATTAATTTCATCCTGTGTGGTTGCTATTGCGCCTACGCCTAACACTATTGCCCCTATTGGGGGGCATTGCCGTTCCTCCCGCAGGAGTCATGCGAGCAGCCTACCCGATCTGTCGCCTTCCGCTTGTAATCTGGTCAAGTGGTATTTGTAGTCATGAAGGCGTAGTGTGGCGTCTGCAGCTGCGTATTCTGCGCGCGCATCTTTTAATGACGTACATGGTGTTTCGCTGCCGGCCACTGCGTTTTCTAGTGCTCTTAGTTTCTTTTCCAGTTTGGTAACCTCTGCATGGAGTGTGCGTCTTACCCCCCATGTAGTGGAAATGCAGTGCCCGCGGGTCACTGCTTTATGTGCGTCCCACTCTACTGCTCTTAAGCTTGTAGTGCCAGCATTCAATTCCCAGTACTGTTTGAGCGCTGTACTCAAAGCGTCTTTAAATGCAGGGTCCTGCAACGCTTCCACTTGTAATCTCCAGGTTGGGATCGCTTGTCGCCTCCTGCCCCAATCTAGAGTTATTTTAAGCGGTGAGTGGTCTGATAGTGACTTAGCTAAGTATTCAATCCCGTTGGTTACTGTGCAAATGTCCCGGGTACCCCATAGCAGATCTATCCTAGTGTATACTTTGTGCGGTACTGAGTAAAATGAGTATTCTCTGCGCTGTGGGTGCTTCATGCGCCACAAATCGCAGAGACCCATGTCACTGGCCCATGTCACCAGTGGGTACCCGGGGCGTCTGTTGGCCGCTGAATGTGTGGGGGGGCTTGACCTATCCAATGTCAGGACCGGCGTATTATTGAAATCACCACCCCATATTGCAGGTGCTGCAGGGTTAGTCAATAGAGCTGGGGTGAGCGTGTTCAGGAACTCAGGCAACGCAGTGTTAGGGGCGTATATTCCTATGAGTGACAATTGTTTTCCGTCTAATTTACCCTCCACCACCACGTACCTACCTCCCTGGTCTATCCTGTATGATGTTAGAAGAAATGGAACACTTCCTGCCATCCATATCAGGACCCCCCTCGCAAAGGTTGAATAAGATGTGCCTACGATCTGACCTCCCCATCTGTTCCGCAGTTCTTGTAAGTCTGGGTCCAGTAGGTGGGTTTCTTGTAAAATTGCAATGTGTGTGCCCTGGCGTTTGGGTCTTGCATGCACCCTGGACCTTTTGCTATGGTTCCCTAGGCCCCTGACATTCCAGGTGACTATGATATATTTGCTTACGTTGTGGGCTGTTTGTTGGGCCATGTTTGTTTCGTAGTGGTGCATCTAACAGTCTGGTCCCTAATGGGGTCCAAGCAGTTCTCCCCCTCCCCTTCGCCACTACAGCCCGGTCCCCAACCTCCATCTATGTGTCTTGTGTTATGCGCAGACCCGCGGTGTACAAACTGGTAATTACCCTCCCTCCCTCCCCAACTGGATCCCAACCCCAACTGTGAACCAACAAAAAAACAAACGCACACCCCAGAGAGGTGCGACCTGGGCAGTGTCCATGTGGATGTCTGCAGGGGAGCTATAATACTATCCGGGTGCGGCTCATTATAGGGGCTCGCATCCTTCTGCAGATTCAGCCTGCAAGTTGTGTGGGGCATCCCCGGGGCGCAGCAAACCAACCCTCCCCTGTCGCGCGTCACCTCCAATTACACGCAGGCTAAATACAGGAGTTGACTCTGAGAGCAGAGAAACAAGGATACATAATTTCAAGCGATATATCCAGCCGCTGTCGGCGGGACACACAATATTCAATCCTGTTCTCCTTCTGTGGCAGCGGGTCCCGCCCTGGTGGTAGGTCAGCATCAGTTGTTCAGAGTATGTCCGCGGTCCGGGGAGTAATCTCCGGACCTTTCAGCGACCCCGTCAGTGTGGAATCCGAGCTTATTGAATCCGATTCCGAGCCCTCCTCCGGATGGGTTCTGAGTGTCTCAAAAGCATTTTGTGTCAGCAGGGGAGTTTCCTTCAGGACCCTGGCTCTCTCTTCCGCAGCCTGTTTCTCCGTAGGTTGACCCCCGGGTCGTCTTTTGGAGCGTTTCCGATTGGATGCTGTGGACCAGTTGTCGTTAATACCGGTTTCTTCTCGGGGTTGGGCAAACCCCTTGGCATGTAGCCATGTCCAAGCGTCTTCCGGACATGTGAACACGTGGGTGCGTTCATCTGTTAGTACTCTTAATTTAGCGGGAAATAGCAGAGCATACTTTATGTCATGTTCACGGAGACGTTGCTTTATTTGAGCAAAGGAGTTGCGTTGTCTTTGCACTTCCTGAGTGAAGTCTGGGTAAGCGTGAACAGTTGAGTCCTCATATTGAAATGGACCTTTGCTGCGGAATTGTTGCAGTATCGCATCCCGGTCTCTAACGTTCAGGAACCTGGCTATCAGCGGTCTTGGGGACTGGCCCGGTACTGGGGGGCGCCCAGGAGTCCTGTGTGCTCTTTCAACTGAGAAGAATTTCGACGGGGCTCCATTCTGGACCTCTTTGGCTAACCATTGTTCCAGTTGAATCTCTGTGTTTTGTTCTATTGATTTTTCCGGGAGTCCAAGAAACCGTATGTTGTTGCGGCGTGATCTTCCCTCCGCCTCTTCTGCTCTCCTCAGCAGTGTTTTTACCTCTAGATCCAGGCGGAGAATTTGTTTTTGGTTGTCCGTTACTTTGGGGCACATGTCATTTAGCGTCTCTTCCGTTGACTTCACTTTTTCGGATAATTTGCGGTGGTCCTCTCTAAGAATATTTAGATCTTGCGATACCGTATCTATTCGATTTTCTAATGAAATTTTAGTGTCCATAATTGCTTGGAGTACTTTCTCGAATTGTGTAGAATGGACCAAAAGTGTAGATTCCAGTGATTGTAAGGTAGGAGTAGGTTGTTGGTCCCCAAGCGCTGGTCCCTGCGTGCCCCGGTCCTGATTCCTCGCTGATTTTGATCTCCCGGCCATTTTGACTCGGTTTATGGGTCTCTGTTTCTTCTGCGCTTACATGAACTTCTCGAGCCCCAGGTTGGACGGATATGGAGGGCTGTGTGTACTCACGGATCCCCACCGTCATGCGCTTTAAGTTTTTTGGATTACAAACTGCCTAATATTCCACGAGATGAGTTCCTGCTTGGTTGCCCGTTTCCAGGTCCCTCACCCGGCACCAGCGGGAGGGCGACGGATAGCGGGATGATCTCCGAAGTCAATCCAATATGCCCATCATGCCGGCTCCAACGATTCAGGGCCTGGGCGTGGGTCCCCCACCCTCACAAGGTCAATTGCCATATGCACTCACTTCCAATTGGGCTTCCATGCAGGGTTCTGCTCCTCTTACCGGGGGTATGGTGGAGTCATAATATACTTCGGGGGGGGCCCCACACATAGCCCGCAGACGTTCATGAATTGCAGGAGCCACTAGGAGTGTCCAGGGGGGCGTGTAGAGCAAACCGCCAGGGCTCCAGATGCGCCCGTGACTTTTACTGCGCAACCCCCCTAA
Source organism: Pleurodeles waltl (assembly GCF_031143425.1). Classification (NCBI taxonomy): domain Eukaryota; kingdom Metazoa; phylum Chordata; class Amphibia; order Caudata; family Salamandridae; genus Pleurodeles; species Pleurodeles waltl. The sequence goes on from NC_090444.1 coordinate 668,633,350, forward strand.
AGCGAAGGGGGGGGCACGCCTTGCAGCCGGAACGCAGGCCAAGGGGGGGGAACCGCCAAAGGTCCCCAATCACGGCTTCACCGCCCCTCCGCACCTCCCCACCACGGCAGTGGAGAGGGTTGTCCAGCGGTAGAGGGGGGGGGGGAGAGAGCCCCTAGGCAGGTCCGCTGCCCTTACGGAGCGGGATCCCCCCACCGCCGCACCCCCACCTCACCTCAGGGGCTCCGGGACGGAGCTCCGAGCCTCGCACCGAGGCAAAATGGCGGCCGCAGTCCTGAGGCGATGTCGTCCCTCGGCGGCTCCTCCGCTCAGCCCCGTGACTTTTACTGCGCGACCCCCTTAAATCGAAGGGGGGGGCACGCCTTGCAGCCGGAACGCAGGCCAAGGGGGGGGGAACCGCCAAAGGTCCCCAATTGCAGCTTCACCGCCCCTCCGCCCCTCCCCACCACGGCAGTGGAGAGGGTTGTCCAGCGGTAGAGGGGGGTGAGGGGGAGAGCCCCGAGGCAGGTCCGCTGCCCTCACACAACGGGATCCCCCCACCGCCGCACCCCCACCTCACCTCAGGGGCTCCGGGACGGAGCTCCGAGCCTCGCACCGAGGCAAAATGGCGGCTGCAGTCCTGAGGCGATGTCGTCCCTTGGCGGCTCCTCCGCTCAGCCGCCCCAGCGCCCCCGTGGCTGTCAGCAAGGGGAGAGAGGCTCCTAGAGCGGGTTACTCCTCTGTACGAGGATATTGGCGACCCCGGGGTGCCCCGCAATCGTTTTGGAGGCGAGCCCGAGACGGAGCGCTTTACGAAGCGTCCTTCCCGGTGGCCATCTTGGCTCCTCCTTCCCGTGCAATGCTGCTCATATGTGTGGCACTTGCACTGTCTATGTTCTGCTTCTATGGAACTCTGGTCACAGTTAGTCCTTGCAAATATTGTATGCAGTTGGACTTACTGCTGTCAAGGGTCTGGTCAGACATTCCTGTTACTGATGCAAAAGCACATCGACTGCCTCATGTATGAGGCTTTTTTTCCCCTTATTGAGTGATGGTGTCTTAGTTGTGTGCCATATGCTGCGTTGGACCTTGATTTCAACATGTATGTGTGAAATAGGTGTGGTCCTCTGCTATTGGCCTTCAAAGGAGAAATGTACATGATATATGTCATTAACAGTGTGTGTGTATGTGACCATTGTATTTTAGGCATCACATTAGCTCTGGGATGTTCAGTGTCCTAATCAGTATCTCAGCAATGCTCCATGAGGCAACACTCTTATTCTGATAAGCAGAGATGAAGGTGTGCAAAAATGAATAGCCAGACCATGATATGGTGATTATTATAGGTGTTTATTTAAATTAGTTAACTAAAGTGGTGAAGGTGATTATATTTAAAATAAATTGTTGACGATACGTTGCCGCCTGCGTATACCAGCGGCCTTGTTATGTAGGCCCCCCTCATGTTGCAGGCAAGCATCCTACTCTTCCTCCTCTTCCTCCTCTTCAGGCATGTGTGGGTCTGGTTCCAGGAGGGGAATGTTCCTTTTGATGCAAATGTTGTGCAATATTGCACATGTTAGGATCATCCTACAGACCATCTCCGGCGAATATAGGAGGCTACCACCATTGATGTCGAGGAACCGGAACCTTGACTTGAGGATGCCAAAGGTCCTCTCGACAATGCTGCGTGTCCTCCTATGTGCGTCGTTGTAGGCACGCTCTGCAGCAGTACTCGGGTTGCCAAATGGTGTCATAATCCATGGCTGAATGCCATACCCCTGATCAGCTGCAAGAGAAAATTAATGGGATCATGTTGATGTAGCTGGCCCTATTGAAATGACCTTTCATGGCAGTAGTTGTCTTGTGTTGTCTGTGACTCTTTTGTGTTCTAATGTAGCATCCTAGGCTTGTAGGATGTATCATCTGCATTGTGTTGTTTCCTTGGCTGAACGAGTGTTTGTCTGCTAACCGGTTGTTAGCAGTATGTTTTGGGATTTGCAGTACAGTGTGCCCTCCCTAGCATTGTGACTTCTGATACAGGTGTCCGTGTGTCTTCACTGGGGGTGAGATGATAGTTCCATACACAGGTTAAAATTTACAGTGGTGGTAACACGTTCATATCAATGTACCCTGGACATCCCATACCTTTAGACTTATGCAATGGATTAATGTGAAGATGATTGGGGCATTTACGTTTTGCAAGGTGACATTTAGGGAACCCACTCCACAGGTTGTGATCTTTGACGTCTTAACATTAGGCTGTACAGTAATTTCCAATGTGTGACAGGTTCAATGGTGACCTAAGAAACATGGCTAGCGGTGTCACGACCTCAGTGTGTTCCTGTCGACATGTTGCTGTTGTGGTGTATGTGTTGTGTGTCCTAGAGGGTTGCTGTGCAGTGTGTATATAAGTAGGTTTTTGTACTTACCAACACGTAGTCCATTGCCATACTGTCCATCCTGGAAGTGTTCATTGATGGTGCTGTGACAGAAGATGAAGGAGTCATGGACACTCCCAGGATATTTAGCCACGATGTTGGTGGTCAATCCCTGGTGATCGACTATGGCCTGCACATTGATGGAATGTGTATACTTCCTGTTGCGGTAGAGGTGTTCAGTTGCAGCAGGTGGCACAAGGCGTACAAGTGTGCAGTCGATTGCACCAAGGACATGTGGAAAGCCACTGATGAGGTAGAATCCCTGTTTTGTTTCCTGCTGCTTCTGCAGTGTGTTAGGGAAGCAGATGTGGCGGGGTGTCAGTCCAATGATGCTATCCAGTACTTTGGGCAAAAAGGCAGAGAATGATGGCTGTGATATTCCGGCAACCAGGGCACCAGTTGTTGGAAAAGAGCCACTTGCCAGCATGTGAAGTACGGCAAGCAGCTTGGTTTCTGTTGGGATGGTGCGGGGTGTCAGCAAAGTGGGGGCCAACTGCGGTTCAATATTGCGCAGCAGCTGCTGAATGGCCTGCCAGTTCAACCGGTACCTCTGGATGATGTCATGTTCCCTGAGGCCATGAAGGGTTGTTCTGGTGCGGAATATCCTATCCTGCCTTCTGCGCTGGCTCTGGGGTCCCTGCTGGTGTTGTGGTAGCTGCTGTTGTTGTTGCTGGGCTCTGCATCTGCATGCACGCTGGATGAGAAGCACCTCCATGTCTCCCTTTTGCTGCTCTGCTGCTCTGCTGTTGCTTCTGTGTGTTCTGATTAAATACAGGTGTGTTTGCCCCATTTTAACGCCTGCCTTGACCCAGGCGTTAATTTTTGACGCAAACCGGGCTGTGCGTCATTTCCCGGCTCCGCCTCCCGGCCGTGCGTCATTTTTGCCCAAAAGCATAAATACGACGCACAGGCGTTTAAGTCATTTTTTGGACGGGAACATATACCTTGCATATGATTAACGCAAGGCGGGTTGCCGCATCCAAAAAATTACGCACACGGCGGGATTTTGACGTCCGCTGGCTCGGGTGTCAAAGTTTAAATATGGGGCAGGTTTGCACTGAATGTGCGTTAATATTTTTGACGCACATTCGGCGCAGACGGAGTCTAAATATGCCCCTTAATCCCTTGAGTGCAGGCATCGATAACTGGCCGAAGCCCACACTACCTTCCTGTTGCGGGTCACGACCAGTGGCCGACACCAGGGAGGGGGTTGAAAAATCCTCCGGTGCATCACACCACAGGATTTTTTGGGTTTAATCCCCTATAAGAAGACATGAAAGAGCTTCCCTGTCTCCTCCTGACACCCCACCCACCCCTTTGAGACGTCAGTGCACCTCACAATCTGTTATCCCCACCGGAGCAGGAAACATAGGTAAGGCCGCTTCCTGCTCCTGTGGGCAAAATGGGCCCATACGGGCCTCCCCACCATTCGGAAAGGCCTCGTTTGAAAAGGAAGCTTCTCCCCTTTCAAATGAGGCCTTCCTGAAATCCAGGATTCCCCACTAGACACCAGGGATTTCACTTGGGGGGGTTGGCCCCCTCTATAAACACCCCTCCCGGGGTATATATATATATATATATATATATATATATACATATATATATATATATATATATATATATATACATATATACACACACATATATATTTATATATTTTTTTTAAGTAAGTTTACCCTGGCTTGCGCCCCCAGGGTTTAAAAAATAAAATATATATATATATTTTTTTTAAATGAAATTGACAGGGGGTCACCTGTGAGCAGGGCGACCCCCTGTGGGGGCAATGTTTTTTAAATAACTGTATGTTTTCCCTGGGGGCCACGATGGCCCCCAGGGGAACCATACAGCTATTTAAAAAAAATATCTAGATCTATAAATATGCATACATCTGTACATAGATATATTTATTTATATAGATATATATATAACTATATATAGATATATATCTATATAGATATATCTATTTATATATATATATCTATATATATATATATAGATATATATATATCTATATATATATATATATATATATGTATATATATATATATATATATATATAGAGAGAGAGAGAGAGAGAGAGAGAGGGATCACTTTTGTAAATGTGTGTGTGGTTTCCTTGGGGGCTACGATCAGCCCCCAGGAAAACCACACCCATATATAAAAGTGATCTCTCTCTCTCTCTCTATATATATATATATATATATATATATATATATATATATGTATATATTTTCGCCACCAGTTCTCTTGCAGTTGCAGCTTGCGTCTTCAAAGCAATGCACAAACTTCAACTGACACGTTTCAACTGTAGCTTTTAGGCAGCAATAAAAAAGTCAAGTAACTATTTTGATTATGTTTCTGCTACTTTTGTCTAGTGACAGTCTTGATGCCATAAAGTAGCGCAGAAGGTTTATATGCTTACTGCAAAGATCAAATCTGTATTCTATGTAAATAGCTGAGTGGATTAGTAAAGCCATCCATTACCTGTGCTATGATACAAATGGAATGTATGTGCGAGCGAGGGGGGTTATGGAAAGATGAAGGGCCCTTTTGCTGGGTGGTAGTGAGGAAATCTGTGGAGGAGGTCATGGGAGTGGGAACACCAATAATGATTGTTGGACTGGACACCAGAGGCACTAAAGAATGTGACGATTAGTATGTGAGAAGGTTAAGTAATAGTGTGTCATTCTTGTTATTTTGAGTATCTTGAGAGAACGTGCTGGTCGAGGGAGGAAGGAAGCGAAGGTAGGGTGACTGACCTTTACTGTTGCACACATCACACACACATTCACCAGCAATTCTGTGACTGTCTACATAGGCTAGTGTCTCGTTGGATGACTGCTGTTCAAGCCCTAACTCAGGTTATAAGGGACAGCTCTGAGTAGGATCAGAGACTGAGACAGCAGATACTGAGACAGCATCTTAGGGATAAGACAATGGCACAGACTCTGGCAGTGATTTTTCCAACAACTCCTCTTCCATTGATTCTGAGGGAGTTGATGAGGACAGTCTTGCTGTCCCTTTGCAAGCACAGTCTGTGCAGCGGGACAATAGCAGGTTAGCCCAACCCAGAGAACAGGTGCATGTGGCAGCAAGCACAGAGAGAGTGCTCTCTTGGGAACTTCCCAATTTAGTTCAGCCCGAAATTTCACTGCCCAAATCATATCGTGGAGACATTAAAATTACCTATCACAAAACAACCTGGTTTTGTTAGGCAGGCACCTGTGTCATTGGTCCGAGGCTCGGCGGACATATAGGGAAACCTACAAACCCAGACATTTCTGGAAATTGGACACACGGGGGTCCACTGAGGTGAAACGTCTGTGGATTCCCCAAAGTTTTCTTACCCAGAATACCCTACACACAAAGTACAGGAATATGCTGGGATCCACACAATTCCTACCACCTAGTGTTTCCCCACCTGTCCTGATAAAAGCGCTACCCCACTTGAGTGCCTATACTTAGTGCCTGCGTCAGGAATGGATCACCCAAGGGTCTACAGATGCCCTCATGTAAGGACTAACATTGACCGTTGTGTGATCCATTACTGAAACGGGCACTAGGCCTACCCACACAAGTGAGGTACCATTTGTATCGGGAGACTTGGGGAATGTTGGGTGGAAGGAAATTTGTGGCTCCTTTCAGATTCCAGAACTTTCTCTAACTTAAATGTGGAGAGCGTGCCACAAGTTACTCCATCCTTGGTTTGCCTAGGTGTCTAGTTTTAAAAAATGCACAGGTTTGGTAGGTTTTCCTAGGTACCCGCTGAGCTAGAGGCCAAAGACCACAGCTAGGCACTTTGCAAAAACCATGTTGGTTTTCTTTAGGAAACTGTGATGTGTCCACTTTTTCTTTTGGGGCATTTTCTGTCATGGGCACTAGGCCTACCCACACAAGTGAGGTACCATTTTTATCAGGAGACTTGGAGGGATGCTGGGTGGAAGGAGGTTTGTGGATCCCCCCAGATTCCAGATCTTTTCAGCACTGACATCTGAGGTAAAAGTGTTTTTTTTGCCAAATTTTGAGATTTGCTAAGGATTCTGGTTAAGAGGACCTGGTGAGAGCCCCACAAGTCACCCCATTATGAATTCCCCTAGGTGCTAGGTTTCCCTTGGTGCCAGCTGAGATGAAGACCAAAATCCATCAGCTAGGCACTTTGCAAGAAACTGGTAACTTTTCTTAGTGAAAGTGTGATGCATTTCCTGTCACGGGCAGTAGGCCTACCCACACAAGTGAGGCACCATTTCTATCGGGAGACTTGGGGGAATGCTGGGTGGAAGGAAGTTTGTGGCTTCTCTCATACTACAGAACTTTGCTGCACCGAAATCTAAGAGTTAAGTGTTTTTTTGCCAGATTTTGAGTTTTGCAAAGGATTCTGTGTAACAAAACCTGGTGAGAGCCCCACCCCACCCCATCCTGGATTCCTCTAGGTGTCTAGTTTTCAGAAATACACAGCTAGGTGCCGGCTGAGCTAGAGGCCAAAATCCACAGCTAGGCACTTTCTAAAAAACACAACAGATTTCAATGTAAAAATGTGATGTGTCCATGTTGCATTTCCTGTCGGAGGCAGTAGGCCTACCCATACAAGTGAGGTACCATTTTTATTGGGAGACTTGGAGAAACACAGAATAGAAGAACAAGTGTTATTGCCCCTTGTGTTTCTCTACATTTTTTCCTTCCAAATGTAAGACAGTGTTTAAAAAAAAGAAGCTGATTTGAGAAATCCCCTGTATTTCACATGCTGGTATGGGGACCCCCGAATTCAGAGATGTGCAAATAACCACTGCTTCTCAACACCTTATCTTGTGCCCATTTTGGAAACACAAAGGTTTCTTTGATACCTATTTTTGACTCCTTATTTTTCACCAAATAAATTGCTGTGTAGGTGCAGCTCATTTATTGGCTCTGGGTACCTAGGCTTTTTGATGAAACTATTTTCCTTATATATCCTGCAACCAGATGAGTCCAGCAGACGTAACGATGTATTGCTTTAAAAAATCTACCATAGCTGGAAACACTTATAGAAGAAAATGTTAACAGAAACGGCTCTTTTTTCACCGCGATTTAAATATTTGTTTATTTTAGCTGTTACTTTCTGTAGGAAAACCTTGAAGGATCTACACAAATGATCCCTTGCTGAATTAAGAATTATGTCTACTTTTCAGAAATGTTTAGCTGTCTAGGATATAGCATTGGTCTTTCACCCATTTCTGTCACTAACTGGGAGGAGGCTGAAAGAACCGAAATAGTAAAAATAGGTATGTCCCAGTAAAATGCCCAAATTATGTTGAAAAATGTGGTTTTCTGATTCAAGTCTGCCTGTTCCTGCAGGCTGGGAAGATGGTGATTTTAGCACCACAAACCCTTTGTTGAAGCCATTTCCAGGGAAAAAACACATGCTTTATTCCGCAGCCATTTTTTCCCATTTTTCTGAAAAAACAAAACAAAATGTTAGCTTTATTTTGGCTAATTTTGTGGTCTCCTCGAGGGGGACCCACAAACACTGGCTACCTTTAGAATTTCTGAGATGTTGGACAAAAGGACACATATTTAGCATGGATAGCTTATGTGGACAAAAAGTTATGAAGGCCTACGCACAAGCTATCCCAAATTGCCAAAAAAGGGCTCTGCACTTGTTTGGGTGAAGGCCCAGCAGCTAAGGGGTTAGTTACTGCAAAACATAAACATGAACACATGAACTGTACATCATTTTTTAAGTTATTTTAACTGATTGCAACTACAAAGATGTACATCAAAATGTGACAGAATGAAATTAAGGGAACTTTGGGTCATAATTATGAGAGCCTTTTGGGGCCGTTGCATCACTTTTAGTGATGCATCAGAGCAGCAAACCTCTAAACCATATCTATGAGTCCATGCATTTGATTGGCCTCATATATACGGAGTAAGGCAAGGCTTCTGCAGCAAACATAGAAAGAGTAAAAAACCTCCAAGGATTTTTTGTACAGGAGTGCCCCTTCCTGCACCAAAACAATTCTACATGCAACCAAGACAACTACGCACCACTGTGAAAGCGTGCCTGCATTGGCGGTAGGCTGATGAAATGGTGCAGGGCATGGGGAATGAAATGAATGTGCTGTATAAAGTCCATATAACACCTGCCCTCTCACTTTGACGCAGGGTAGTGCACCTAGGTGTCATGGTATAATGTAGTCTGACATGATGCTGCCCATTATAACTAAATACATCACATGCCTGAGGCATGCTTTAAGCATGTGATGATAGAGACATCTGAACTACTTCATCCAGGCAGCTCAGGCCTGCATGCTGACTAGCCGCGTCCTATAATTTTGCCATATTCAGATATTTTTCTCTAAGCTGTTATGTAAATACTAAATACTGGTATACTATAGTTTATAAGATGTACCTGTATGCATATGTTAAAGTACTATTTACAATTCAATTCCAAATCATGTTTTCTAGGGGGACACAGATCATTCACCTGGAGAGAGGTGGACTCATTCCATGAAGCCCAATGCTACAGGAAAGTGTTATAAGTACATGTATGTAGACATTGTAAGTCTGTGTTTGATCTAAGTGACATGAATCCTGGTGAAGTGTTTTGGGATGTAATGTTCACCTATCAATTTGCTGATAGTGTGTGAAACACAACAGAACCTGCCCATAGATTAATTGTAAATGAACAAGGAATATTTCTATTGTTAATGTAAAGTGTATAGAAGCAAGCTCACAGGATGTAAGCATGTTAACATTTGTGTTAATGTATGAGCATCCATAGTCATGTGACTTTGGGCACACTAAAAATCAACTGGTGCAGAACTTCTGTGTGTTCAACAGAAACACATTAGTTGTACAAAAATAACACTTAGCTATAAAATTAAGTTTCAGAGTATGTAGTAGCACAGTGAAGTGTGGGTTGCTATGCATTTCTAGCTCGGGGTCTGTTGTATATGTCCACAATTGTGTTTGCCACAGGTACAGATGATGTGCAATATATTCACACAGACAGGCTGCAGACCACCAGACTTTCCTTGGCTGTCACCCCACAGTGAAAAACCTGGCAGTAACGCACCCGGCAACAGGAATCCCCATTCTTGTCATCGGCACATGTATCTCCACATATCCACAAACATGCAGACACCCCCCCACATGCCCACACACTTACAAACTCCCCCCACCCCTTCATGCACACATGCATTCACAAACACACCCCTCAGTATACGCATACATTCACACACAGACACCTCCACTCAGTCGCATACATGCAGACACACACCCACTCACTCGCCTCCTTACAGACACACACCCCCACTTGCTCACAAACACTCACTCAGATACCCCCATTCATGCACACACACACACACACAAATATTCACATTCAATTGCATACATGCACGCATTCACCATCCTCCTCCACATACTCGCAGACATACTACACCCCCCTTCACCACCTTGTACTCACTTACCCACACACATAGACACCGCCCCCCCATTGGGCAATCAACTCACCTCTTCCGGCGAGCTGGTCATCCAGGAGGGGATGGATCCTAGCAGTTTTGCATCACCAGCACCACCACACCAGCAAGACTCAACCAAGCCGCATTATGTCTCATGGGCGGAAGTCCTCCAATGACTCCTAATATGGTGGTCAGCAGACCGCCAGCACTGGCAGTCTGCTGGCTGCAGCAACTACGGTGGTCTTATCAAAGACCACCGTAGTTGTAATGAGGCCCTCAGTTTTCCTCATCTAAGTAGGGAATATCCATATAGTGATAGTATATTGTGTATATATGAATCTCGATTTTGTGAGTTGATGTGGTCAGGCATATATGATTGTGTCATGATATCAACCTACTTTCACACCCATCACGGACATGTATAGCTTGTGATAAAAAGTTTTTCCTTTACCAACCTAGATAACATGACAGCAGAAGATGTCAAGACCTTTGAAATGCAGTGGGACCTATACCGCTATAGCAATTGTGTGGCAAAGGGGTACAGAAAAATAGAGAGGTACTATACAACTGCCAAGTCCTCTTAGTCATGGAATGTTCCTAAAAAAACAACATAATCTGCAGCCAACACCACCTCAACAAAACCAAGCACAGTGGGTGCAAGCCAGGGACAGGCCTCCCAGCCCGGGTCCCAGCAGCTACATCTGCAGCAACACAGATGTCGACCACACAGGCCCAGAGAGCCAGGAAAAGGAGTAGCTCCCTGTTTAAATACTTCATCCTGCGGGAACTTAAAAATTACCAGGAGACTTGATAAAATCAAGAGGGAGCAGGACAGTCTGCCCAAACCTCAGGACACAATTGAGGATGCCCTGGTCCAGAGCTCTCAACTCGTGTGACTTTTGTTTTGGCCTATGTGTTTTTAGGGGGTATGATTTAGTTAATATTTTAATAGTTAGGTGGGCATAGAGGTAGTTAGTGTTTAGGATAGGTTTCGTGTAGGCAGGAGTTCTATTTTAGATGTACTAAAAGATTCGTTTTTTTAGATATTTTACTATTTTTATTAGGATTTAGTTGGGTGTGGGTTGATGTGAAGGATCTGCCTAAAAAAAAAGAAAAATAAAATATATATATATATATATCACAAAAAACTAATATAAATATGTTTGGGTTATTATAGATAAGTTGTTTATGTTTAGGTGATATTAGTATTGAGCCAATGTATGTGTGTTAAGGGGTTTGGGGGCTGATGTCTAACATGTCATTTGTGTTAAATGTATAGGGTAGTTTAAGATATGTTAAGTTAATTTATGGTCGTGGTAAGGTAGTCGGTGTAGGATAGGTAGGTTAAGGTGGGCATAGCTTAGAATAGATTATATAAATTAGTGTGGGATAGGTAGTTTAATTTTATTTAGGCTTAGATTAGAAATTGTAAATTAGTGTAGGATACATAGTTTAATTTGATTAGAATCCTATTTTAATATGTAAATGTTCTTACTACTTTTACAACTTCATAATAATTTCATGCTTAAAAGTTATCATCATTGCTTAGGGTGGGCTGAGTACATGATGAAACTATTCCCTGCATTGTTTGTACATATTTGTTAGTTTGTGGGAGGCTTACAGACAAGAGTTAGTCTATCTCACAGTTGAGTCACTCAAGGACTCTTAACCATTTGTTAAGGCAGCATGAGTGGTCCACTTCATGTTAATTGATGCACAGCCCAACACAGATAGTCCCTACTGTTGGTTGCACTGTTGTGTATGAGATGTTGCCTGTATTGTATGGATGCTTCTATCACTCAAAAGTACTCATTCCTGGCTGTACTGGGACACACACTGGTACCTGCCACTTATGCATTCACCCTTGCACATTGTACTGGTAGGTCCTTGTTGCTAGCTGCTTGGAAATCATGAATGTGTCCCCCACCTGCCTGAATAATCTCAATCATCCTTGGCATTGATTACTTGCTAAGTGTGGCACTTCATGCATGTGGCATTGGCACATTACTTGCTAAGTTAGAAAATCATAAGTCTAACATTTCCTCTTACCCTGGGTATGTGTAACTCTGATCCTGGATCTGTGCTCTGGCTCAAAATTAGTGGTATATGTGTATATTGTACAATTGATGTCATGGGTCATTACACTCACACTCGATACATGTGATGGCTCTCAGTGGCAGAGGTAAAAATTGATCCTACATATCCCAGAATGCCTTTCAACACCCTTTATCTTTTGACACAGGACCGCAAATACCTATGACTTGCATTTCATGCATACTGTCATCCAAGGTGTTGCACTTAGGTTCCACTTTCTTGGGTAGCATAGGTATGATGCTAAATCAGAAGGAGTCTGGGCATTAGTATCTGCATTTTGTCACTTCATGCCTAATTTTATTAATTTAGGATCTCTTAAGTGCAAACATTGAGGCTATCATGTGTGCTTTATCATATTACCGATCACAGAGCAAGATATTTGTGGATATATGAAACTGTGTTAGTGAATCATGTGGCTCACGTTCACATGTGCAGGAAGGCATTTGTGTGATAAGTAAGGCCTTTTCACTGTGCCAGTCAAGTAATTGATGCCTATTGTCACATCTTATCATTCAATAGTTAAATGTGACCTAAGACATAATGCCAGGGCTATGGATGTAAATGTTGCTTGGCCATGTCCAACCAAAGGAGGTAATAGTGACTGTTGCACTATTTAGTTAAAATGTTAAGGAATTCCTTTTGTAGGAACACATCTACTATGGTCTAGTTAGTCCTATCTGCAACAGACATACAACACACTGGTTCATGTGAGTGCATTTATTGACATCTTTGTACATAGTCACTTACAAATTTTCTGTACTTGAAGCAACAAGCCTAACACCGAAGGATGACCAGACAGAGTCCATACGTCATACATGCAAAGTGACATGTTGAGGTGGGGAGAATTCCAGTGAGGAGGAGGTCTAAATTGCAAAAGTAGGCCCCATCAACAGTCCACAAATAGATCAGATTAACAGGTGGGCACACAAAAATGGGACAGTACCATGTGACAAATGCTATGCCATGATGATAATTGCAGATCCAATGTGAAACTAGCCAAGAGGCACAGCCAAATCTTAATGGATAGTTCACCATCTGCAATTGGTGAAGTCCACATCTTCCTCCTCTGATGTGTGTTGTGCCTCATTTAATAGTGGTGGTGTTTGTGCAGGAGGCAGAATCTGAGGCACACACACAACAGGGCCAGAAAATATGGCTCCCATGTCCCTGGAAGCACTTGCCTGTCCCAGCAAGGAAGGCAGCACAACAGTGGCAAGAGCCTGATGGCTTGTCAACAAGGCAAAAACGTTGCTGTGAAAAGCACACATAGTTGCAATATAGGAGTACTGCTTGCCCTCCATAGATTGGAGGATGGTACGTATGGCCCCCAGCTGTGTGGTGACCTCACTGGTGTCACATTAGCAGGGGTATTGTTGTTTCCTCTGCCACATGACACCAGCAATGTCAGCCAGGGACTATTCCATTCTATGGAGCAAAGATTAGGTGCCTTTGACTGCCACAGAGGTGTCCTTATTGGAACTGAGGCACATACAGACTCCATTAGGGAGTCTCAATGTCCCAATGGTCTCCATCTCTGCCAGCACCTCATCTACTGGCTGCCACTGGAATCCTACCGGTCCTCGAAGTCCAGACCTGGACTTTGCCTGGCAGATGGGGCATGTCCTGTGATGGACTGTTCCTTTGGAAACCCAGCAACACTGTCACCCCTTGCAAAGACCAGAGAAGGTGATACAATGGAGTTCAGGACTTGCTGGAAGGCGTGATGGGAGCCAGGATGCAATCGCCAATACTTTGGTCATTCAGTACAGGCTGCTTGCCATGAGGTGTTTTCTTCTCCCTCTGCAACAAAATATAAATATGGTACTACTGATCTATGCTAGAAGTTGACATGAGATTTCTTGTTGACACACAGACTTTAGTCTCATTCACTGTCAGTTCAATATTGATGTGTAGGACATATGTTAATTGTAGGAAATGAGGCCAAGTTGCACATTGTTGCCTTCCAGATGACAATTTATTTCAATTGTTAACACGGTCATTGTGTGACAAAGGTGAATTTTCATGTTATACCACTCATTGCAAAACAGTTACACAGCTTGCTGGCCTGCCCTGTCTGTGAGGGTAACATGAGGTAAGATCCACATATGCCTTGGGGATTCTCTTTCTTTTTCGTGATGGCTATACTGATTTGAGATTCACTTATTGGAACCATTACTGTGCACATTGCACGAAGTCACAAGGGTACTGCATTCCTTTTAGTCACTACTCAGCCAACATATCCTGGGAAAGTGATGTAGGTTTGGACATGTATGTGATTTGAACCTGTAGTCTACCTTACACACAGTACATCAAACCAGTTAGCCATGTTGTACTGCCTTTCATGCACATTGTGAATGACAAAGGCTAATGTTTAACACGCATCTACACATATCTACACTGCTAGAAACCTTGCTACAGTGCAGAAATGTGTAAGGGTTTGCACTTACCATTGGTTTACCTATGTGTGTATACTTATGCAAATCCATTACACACACAGTTGTCTCCATAGTTCAGAACAATAAGCAGTCTGTACAAATTCTGAGGGGATAGGCCCTTTCAAAGTAATAAAGATGCAACCACTAACGCTCCCCTCATTTTGTCATTGGCAGAGTTAGCTGTCTGCAGAGAATCACATATCTCTTACCTCAGCCAAGCTCACTTGTACCTCTATGTGACTCCTCTGGCAATCCTCATTACACCATGGGACTCAACTTCCTGTCATACACTGATGGTTCCCCAATCATACATTGACTCTTGTGTGACACCAACACCCCACATATAAGTTACCATATTCAATAGACCAACATGACTGCTGCTTTTGAAAGCTATGGCTAAATCTGTACTCCACATGCCTGTCGTCATGATATTGCTTGACATGTATGTACATCCCTGGAATCTGCCCATCATCGGGGAAAGCTATCTTATCCTGTCACTTGACTATTCGCTCTTTCACATCCTCCTTCCTTGACATATGTGACATTTCTTTTCCCTGATCCCACATGTGCCTCTTCTTCACCCAGGTCCCAATTCCATGTAGGACATAGTTCAAAAATGCCTTCTTCTATGGAATCCCTTCAGAGCTCCAGCAGAAGTGTGACTATTAGACACAGCAGTGTGCGAGTATCACTCAGGCTACCTTGCAGTACACACGTCACAACTCACCTACTTCCTATGTAATGTCTTCCTATTCAGCTACATGTCCAGTTCTATATGCTCAGCCACACTTACATTGCACTACACTACCAAGGGCACACCAGACTCAGACATCATCTATTCTTCCAACACACACTCATGTTCCTCTGATGTGCATCACTTGCATTCACCGCCATCCCAAGTATAAATGTGTACATGGCAGGAGGTAGGGTGTTCTCTATGATGGCAGACACCACCTGTGTGCTCTGACCCTACACATCTTGACAGCTGCATCCAATATATTGTCAGGCTATTGACAGTACATGTGGATCTTCGCTTGATTCCACATGGTGATACATCACATACACCACACCTGAACCCACTCTCAGGTGAGGAGATGATCCTCTGGTAACCCCATTCCATTCCATTGCTTTATAGTCCAGATTTGACTGCATGGGTCCAGTAACTAGCCTCTTGGTGCAGCATTGTCACAGTCAGGATGGGGAGGGTTCAAGTGTCTATGTATGATGTGCTATTCCTGTCCAGCTATTTTTCCTTTGTAGTGTGGGACTTGTAGTCTTGGTGACCCGTGTAATACAGACCACTACAAGTCTCAGTATACAGAAGTGACCCTAAACTGGTGCTGTACATCACACATGGAATGGGCAAAGTTGACAGATCTGGACAGGGCTGTTCAACATGTAACTAAGCTGTATGACTTACATTTATGTGATATATGACTGAACCTTTGCCTTGCACACAGTGCAGTGCAGCACAGGATTATAGTGTGCTGCAGGTTTTTCTGGTCCTCAACTGTGGCAGTGTCCTGTCCTTCCACTTCGGCCATCAACTCTGCTGAGATGATTGATGCCACTTGCTCCTCCAATGGTTCCAGCTCATCCTGGTCCTCTGGTCCTCCTTCAATCCGCATGGCTGCCCTCAGGTTATTGGCCAGTTTCTCCTTGGCCTTACGCTTATAGTCATGCCAGAACTTCTTGCACTCAGGCGGCACTGTTCTTTTTGTTTGCCCTACACTGTTTATCTTTTCCACTGTGGACTGCCAGATGGCTTCTTTCTTTCCTAATGGCAATTTTGAGGTGACAAAGAATTGATGTTCATGTTTTTTCTTACCTCTGCTATTAGTATTTCATTCTCCTCCTCACTGAAATTCTTCTTCCTCTTCCCAAGAGGTTCTTTCAGGACATCCTAGCTGCAGTTGGTAATGTTAGCGTTGTTGCTCTGACTACTCCTGCCCCTTGCTCCATCTCTCCCTTTTGAGGGGTAGGAAATATTTTTTTCCAAAGCATCACTTTATAAGGGATTTTTGACGCATGACACGCTCCATTGTGATGCCAAGGTGATTAGGGGCATGTAAGCATTGCTTTACGATCCGCAAAGCAGCTTAGCTTCACTTTGGCTTTACATGTGTCACTTTTCTCTGCTGCATTAATCCCAAACATGTGTCTTTTTTTGGCACACCTTGAGACTTTACAAGAAGGTATGCTATACCATAAATATGACACATGCATGGCATTTCTGTGCCATAGGGGGCCCCCTACATGGGGCCCTGTACCTGGAACTTGGTATGATGGCCATGCCCCGGGGACACTGGTCCCCTAGGCTGGCCTTTGGGGCGGTGGGCATGACTCCTGTCTTTACTCAGACAGGAGTCATGTTTGGGTGGTAGTGCGTCAGGAAATGATGCTAGGCTGGTTAGCTGCATAATTATTGCCGCTAAACAGACTAGTGTCATTCCTGGCCCACTAACACCTTTTCTCCTCTGCCCATCCCCCCCCTTTGTCTAGCGTCTTTTCTTTAGACACTAGCCTGCCCTGTGCACCACCGTGTGCCATTCCATTAATATGGCACCTAGCTGTCGCTATGGAATGGCGCCAGCAGGCGCTATGGATTTTACAGCATAACTGCATTAGCACAGTTTTGCTGCAAAATCCATAAATATGGGCTTATGTTTATTATTGGTTTTTAATAAAATGGGCGGGGCCACGGGGGTGACGAGCAGTGAGCACAGAGCGCATGTGTGTTTGGCGGGCTGTCTCAGGCAGGCCAAACACACATGCGCACAGGGCTGTCTCCAGCCCAGCAACAAAGTTGTTGGGCTGGAGAGAGCCTGCACATGATCCCAGTCTGCCTGGGAGCATCCTGGCTGGGCCACCCAGCCAATCCTGATGCTGCTCTGAGCAGTGTCAGGAATGGCCGCAGGGCGGGCTGAGAGCCTGTGCCTGCCTGCAGCCAGCAGAGGAGAGGAGCGGGGCACGGCACGGTGCCGAGAATGTACGTGTTTTTTTTTTTTTTTAATTAATGTAATTTTTATTTCCCTATTCTAATCCCCCCGCATGCCGCCCCAACCCTTCTGTGTGTCAGTGTCTAGAGGAGAGGTTCAAACAGTCCAACTGTCAAACTGACCCAGACAGGGAATCCACAAACAAGAAGTCACAGAATGGTTTGAGCAAGAAAATGCCTACTTTCGAAAAGTGGCATTTTCAAACACACAATCTAAAAAGCAACTTCACAAAAGATGTATTTTTAAATTGTGAGTTCAGAGACCTTAAACTCCAGATGGTTATCTGTTCCCAAAGAAAATCTTCACTTTAATAATATTTAAAGGCAGCCCCTATGTTAATCTATGAGAGAGGTAGGTCTTGCAGCAGTGAAAAACAAATTTCGCAGTATTTCACTGTGAGGACAAATAAAACACTTAAGTACATGTCTCGCCTTTAACATACTCTGCACCCTATCCCTGGGGCTACCTGGGTCCTATCTTAAGGGTGCCTTACATGTATAAAAAGGAAAGGTTTAGGCCTGGCAGGCGGGTACACTTGCCAAGTCGAATTGGCAGTTTAAAACTGCACTCACAGACACTGCAGTGACAGGTCTGAGCTATGCTTACAGGGCTACTCGTGTGGGTGGCACAACCAGTGCTGCAGGCCCACTAGTAGCATTTGATTTACAGGCCCTAGGCATCTCTAGTGCACTTTACTAGAGCCTTACTAATAAATCAAATATGCCAATCATGGAAAGCCAATCAACAATACAATTTACTAAGAGGGCATATGCACTCTGGCACTGGTTAGCAGTGGTAAAGTGCCCAGAGTCCTCAAGTCAACAAAAACAGGTTAGAAAAATTAGGGGGAAGGAAACAAAAAGACTGGGGATGTCCCTGCAAAAAGAGCCAAGTCTAACACAGCCCCCCACCAGCCTAAACCAGGGGAGACGAATCAATAACTTGATGGACTTCCCTGATTGGGGCGATAGAACAGGGAACCAGGCCCACAACAGCAGGGGCATGTTCCAGTTCCACACCTTCCTGACTCCAGTTGGATCCCTCTGTCCATACTCTCGGGGCCCACTAAGCTATCCCATGGGGAACCCTTCTCCACATCTGCAGATACCATCTGTGCAGCACCTAACCTTACTTTGCTCACAGATGCATCCCAGGGAGCAGACAGTACTACCAGGGCCAACACAGTGGTGTGGCCCATTCTAACCCCAGAATGTGACTCCTGTCACCCCCTAGGGGCAACTCTGTCCACCAGGACAGCAGGCCACAGTGGCTACTGACAGCTGTCAGAGATTAGATCTAGGCCACAGGCCTTTCAAGGCTCTCCAACAACTGTGACTGTGGAGACTGGGGGGCAGTAGCCCAGGTGCCTGGCACCCTATGACCACTCTCCCTTCCACCAGGTCAGGGATGACAGCCTGACACTAGTCCATCCTCTGGGGGTCTGTACCCTCCCCATAGGAGCGGCAACCCCAGAGTCCAGAATTGTCAGGCTGCTTGTGGAAGCAGTCCTGCACAATTGTCCTACCAGTGCAGGGATGTTAACCAGCAAATGGTCGTCCAACCTGGGGTCTGTACCTTCAGGTTGAACCTGGGCCAGGGATGAGGCTTCCCTCTCCCTGCTCTTCCTTTTGGGGTTCTGCACCCGCTACCATGGAGAGTACCCCTAGAAGTCACACCGGGGGGTGATTGGGCCAACCGCCCCCCATCAGGTCAGAGTTTACCCTCTGCACCTGATCCTCCAGTCCATGGTCTTTACCTTCCGACTGGACCATCGCCTGGCAATCCAGGACTTCCTGGGGAGCACACCTACGCCTCATCAGGTCAGAGCTTACCCCCTCAACCTGACCATCCAACCTAGAGTCACCACCCTCAGACTGGACCACTTCCTGGCAAGCCAGGACTTCCTGGGGAGCACACTTACCCCCCACAAGGGAAACATCTTCCCTAAGGGCCTCATGAGAGTCTGGCTGGCACTGTTCCCCTGATATCTCCACACCTTGCAGAACCTGGTTTCCCCAACCCAGAAATGGTATCACCAAGGTCATTCCTGGGGGGCTCTGATCGCAGAGCTAACTTCTGACCCTCCAGGTTCTCCACTGGTGCCCACAACCCCCGCAACCTTTTGTTTCTGCTTCTCCACCCCCTCACTAGCAGTGGTACTGTTAGACACCAGAACTGGTGTGACACTGGCTACTGCCAACCCCAAGTTCTTCTGATACTATGGGGTCTCCCTCAGCAGATGGCCCGATGGTACAGGCTAGGCTCCCCTCCTGGTGTTCACTCATGGAATCCTCCAGGACCGGGGACTGGATCTCGGGCACCCTAGGACTCAGCCCACCCCCTATTCCCTCTCCTCTGGGACAGGACATGAGATCCCTCACCCAACCCACTTCCCTGGGACCTACCTGGGACACTGGAAGCCTTTTCCACCTCATCTGGTTGGAAAATACTTGACCCACTCCCCTCAGGAGCACCCCAAATGGATTTTCAGACTCTCTGGTACTCACCCAGATGTCTGTCTCCAGTGCAACTTCCCTGGGGACAGAGACCCCACACGCCACCTGGTGTTGGCGTAACTCTGGAAAACAAGGACTGGACATATGCTCTCTAGCAATTCCATCACACAGCCCCTCACATGAATTGACCAAACTACCCTTCACCCAACCGTCCAGTGCCTCAGCCTTGAATAAGTACCCCACATCACCTTCCTGACTGGTGATACAGCACTTGACTGTCCCTGACACTCGACCCACACTCCTCTGGGATGTCTCCACACTCCATAACCAGGACCTCTACCTGGGAGAACCCCTCTCCCAGTCACTATCACTTAGAGCAAGTAGAGTGTCACTCCCACCACAAGGAATATGACTCCCCATGCCGGTTCCCCAATCCACCTCAGGGACCCTGCACACCACTGGAGCTACTTCATACCCCTGAACCTCCTGGTGTGTGTAAACACCCTCCTTCAGGTGGGGCACAAAGTCTCTGAGCATGTGCACTTCTTCATCAGCACTGAACATAAGATTTTTGCTGGCACCATCTGAACTGGACTCAGCCCTCCTGTCTTCCAGCTTCAGCTCTTCACAGCTCAGCTTGTGAGCTGCAAACATTTATTTTTCCTTGGCTAGGGCCCTCTGAGCCTCATCCCTTTCAAGCTCTTCATCTAGCTCTCTCAGCCTCTGCTCTTCAGCTACGAGTCATCCATCTATTTCTGTTCTCCTCTCAGGGCCACTGCCCTCCTCCTCAGTATCATCTGGTATGAATGCTTCTCAGCAATTCATCTCATACTGAAATAGGGCTATCTCAAGAACCCACCTTTGGGACCTTCTCTTCCCTTGCAGAAAACCTTTAACTCTCTCTTTGAATAGATCTCCAAATGCCAGAAGTTGACTTCGATTCTGCAAAGGCTTTACAGGTGCAACCAATAACCAGAGTCCAATTATCAACAATGTATCCAGGAGTACACCAGAGAACAAAAAGGAAAAAACTGCATGTAGTCACGTAATGGTCGCACTGAAAATAGTATTGTACACTTACTCGTATGTCAAGGACAAATACAAGTCCAAACCCACAGATGATTACTAATGTTAGAAATGGCTTCTTTTGTTGGCATTCAGGAACATTACATCGCACTGCATTAACAGTCAACAAATCGGCTACTTCTGTCATTGATTGACTTTATGCTGGGCTATGACCATGTACAGGTCTCCACTGCCTTTTGGCTAGGTTCAGGCTACATACTACATATATACATTTTTCACTGTGGGGAAAGTAGTTTTCAAAACCCCAATGCTGCTTTGCAGTGTGCTGTCTTTCTCTCCTTGCAGAGTAGTGGATACGTGTCTGACAACTTCGAGACTGGGAAAAGGTCATAGAGGAGTTTGTGAATTACCACAAACTCATGTTTTTGTGTGGCCACGAACTATTATGGCAGACCACACCATAATCAGCCTTCTGCCAACCTTCCGTTGGCTTTACTGTTGCATTATTCTGCACAGCAGCAAAACCATTTATGCCCCACAAGTATACTTTTAACCAATACCTGAATAGTGTAAATATGGCCACTTAGAGCTGTAAATGTAATTTACATCCGTGAACGGCTTGGTGATTTGAGCTCTGTTCTTTTGGTGAAGAGCTATGTCTTCTATAAAGTGGTTAGATCCACAAAACTAGCTGGAATGTGATTCTGCTATATGACTGATTTTGCCATTCGGTAAACTATTAGGGCATTATTAGCACTTTGGACTGTGCACTACTAACTGACTATCTATTCTTAAACAGTGGGCCAGGATAGAAAGGCAGAGATTAGATGCCATAGACCTGATGAAAAGCTGTTATCAGCAGTTATAGCTTTTGATCAGTATTAGTCAATGTGATGTATGTGTTTACAAATAGTAATTAGTGACATCAAAAACCATTCATCAACTGCAAAAGCAATAAAATTACAAATACTAACTGTCTCTTAGTAACCATGTTGCAGTCAAAGGTTCAAAAACTATTGTAATGCAGCTATTGAAGTATATTTATCTATTCAAATAGCAAACAGATCAAGGAAAATTGTCGCTGGTTCGGGAATAAAGATCATAATCGTGAAATACGTTCTTCGTGTGCATAAAGCTGTGGAAATTGTAAAACTTTTAAACATTACTATTATAAAACCTTTTTGCACCAAAAGTCTCCATACTGTAAGACACTCAATAAGGCTCCTAATGTGGAATGCAAGCACTATGAAGTAGTTTAGAGATTCAAGATTTCACGTTATTTACATTTTCCATTCCACATAATAATGCCATAAAGCAATAACAGAGATGCTCGACATTTGAACATTCCCACCAAGATTAGTTATGTTAGGCAAATATTAACAATTCTACACAGATGTCAGAATTAAATTCAGACTGGAAGAAACACATTTTCATAATGGTTATAATCCCAAAAAAGCAGATTGTGTAGGATTACTTGTATACAATTAGTGGCAGATGGTAATCACAGCTGTTTAGCTTTGTGTCTATACATTTAGCTGAGCTATGCATCCTCGAATCACTTTATGAAAAAAGACTCCGTGGCAACAATGTGCAGCTGCAATAGCAAACAGTTTTCATGAAGTGTACTCTATATCTGTGCAGATCAGTTCTTGGTAGAGGACCCGAGCCACAGAGCTCTGGTTCTGTGACTAAATGTATTTTACCTTACAAGTCAAGAATGAGCCAGAACTACGTGGCAAATAAGAGAAAACAACTTACAAAATGATTTGTGAATGTCTCAATTCTTTACTTGCAGTAACTGTCATCCAACCAAGTTGTGTTCTCCTCATTCACAGTCCTGTTTATTAAGTGAAACCTCAAAAGTGACTCTACCTTGTCGTGACAGGCATTCATAAAAAATGTGTCCAAGTTCCATTTACTATTACGGGCACGTCTTTTTTGTAAGTGGTTGCTTGACTAGAGTCTAGGAAAGATGTTTTGTTTCCTCAACACACATCGACCGAGGGGTTGTGCACTCACATCCATTCTGTGGTAGAATCCTTAACACGTATCTCAACTCTGTGGCTAAACTTATCACACAACACAAGCTGAGCTATAAGTCAAACAATATGTGGATGACACAGAGGCCCTGATTTATACGTTTTTTGTGACACATTTGCATCATTTTTTTATGTAAAATTGGCGCAAACTTACAAAATACAATTATGGCCCTCATTACAACCCTGGCGGTTGGTGTTAAAGTGGTGGTAATACCGTCAACAGGAAGTCGGTAAAAAAAATTTAATCACGACCACGGCAGAAACCGCTAACACAGAAGCCACTTTAACACTCCGACCGCCACAGCGGTAGCAACAAACACCGCGGCGGTCATCACCAGCAGACAGGTGGAAGACAATGTACTGCCCATCCCATCACAACGCGCCTATCCGCCAGCTTTTCCGTGGTGGTACCAACGCCATCAAAAGCACGGCGGAAACAGGACTTGGAAGGGAAACCACACACCTCTCGACACTCAAAGAAGAACCAGGACGCCATGGAGCCCGAGCTACAGGTCCTGCCCATGCTGGTCTACCTCCTCATCTACCAGGAATATGAAAGGCGGCAGCGACGACCACGGTGAGTACTGAACTTAGTACACAGGGGAGGGGGGAGGAAAAAGAGAATGACACACACAAGCAACACCCCCACCCCCACCCTCACCCACAACACCATACACACAAACACATGCATCAACATTACATTTACACCCTGTGCCCCACTGGAAGAACGAGAGGACAAAAGGAATGGAGTTAAATCAGTGATATTTTAGAAATAGGCAGATATATGTAATGAATAGAAAAACAGTATTTACAAAAATATACAATATGTACATAAGGCCGTACATTGTCCATTCCAAATGTCCGTGGGCTACTGGGCCAAAAATCATGGGCCAAGCCCACACTTGACGCCTGTCTCAATACGGAGAGAACACTGCAGGGGCATCAGGTCAAAAACACACAGGCATCTCAGGGGGACGGGGAAGGAGGTGGCACCTCAGCCGAAAGATGGAATAACGCCACTGCTCCTGGAGGGGGCTCCATGCCCACAGCGATGTCCTGGGGAGTGCAAGGCCACAGTCTCTTAAGTGGGTGGTTTGCCCACTGCTTGGTCCTGGGGAGTGCAAGGCCACAGTCTCTCAAGTCTCTCAAGTGGGTGGTTTGCCCACTGCTTGGTCCTGTGGAGAGCAAAGCCACAGTCTCTCAAGTGGGTGGTTTGCCCACTGCATGGTCCTGGGGAGGGCAAAGCCACAGTCTCTCAAGTGGGTGGTTTGCCCACTGCCTGGTCCTGGGGAGTGCAAAGCCACAGTCTCTCAAGTCTCTCAAGTGGGTGGTTTGCCCACTGCTGGGTCCTGGGGAGTGCAAGGCCACAGTCTCTCTATTGGATGGTTTCTCCACTGGTTCTGGAGGGGGCCTTGTGCCCAGTGTGCTTGATCCTGCCAAGGATAGGGTGAGTGGATGCCTTTCTCCACTGGTTCTGGAGAGGGCCATGTACCCAGTGTGCTTGATCCTGCCAAGGATAGAGTGAGTGGGTGCCTTTCTCCACTGGTTCTGGAAGGGGCTTTGTGCCCAGTGGGCTTCATCCTGCAGTGGAGGGGGCCTTGTGCCCAGTGTGCTTCATCCTGCCAAGGATAGGGTGAGTGGATGCCTTTCTCCACTGGTTCAGGAGGGGGCCTTTTGCCCAGTGTGCTTCATCCTGCCAAGGATAGGGTGAGTGGATGCAAATCTCCACTGGTTCTGGAGGGGGCCTGGTGTCCAGTGAAGCAACACTTGGGGTGTGGCAGTTCACATTCCCTTACTTGGGTGTCTGAGGCACATGATTTGCAGGGAACAGGTTGCATGATAGTCCATGGAGACAGGGGTAGACTCCATCCTGTGGCGGCTAAGGCTGCAAACTGGTGGTAGTGCTGGTGCTGCCAGTGGTGGTGGGAGGCTCCAGCCCTTCTCCTGCAGCCTCAGACGGCTGCCCACTGGAGCTGCTGCTGCTGGTAGTGGTCCAACTGTCAGCGGTGCAGGTGGCAGTGCTTGTGGCGGTGCCAGTGGCGGTGCTAGCGGCGGTGCTAGCGGCGGTAAGGTGGCAGTGCTGGCCATTGTGCATGTGCCGGAGCTGTCAGTGGTGGAGGGAGGCTCCAGCCCTTCTCCTGCAGCCTCGGACGGATGCCTACTGGGGCTGCTGCTGCTGACAGCAGTGGTGCTAGCGGCGGTGCAGGTGGCGGTGCAGGTGGCGGTGCAGGTGGCGGTGCTTGCAGCGGGGCTGCTGGCAGTGCTGGCTGTGGTGCAGATGGCAGGGCTGGCGGTTGTGCTGGTAGCCACCAGGCCTTCACCTGCAGCTTCCGACGGCTGAAGTGCCTTGCCTGGTGTTTTCTGCCCTTTCTTCACCTTGGCAGATGGTGGTGTGACCTTGGGTCTGGCAACTGGAGTTCTTGAGGAGACCTTGCTGGGTGGTTTGTGCTCCTTGCCCTTGGTGCATGCTGTCCCCTTCTTCACCTTGGCAGGAGGCGGAATGCTTTTGTCCTTTGCAGGGGTTGGTGGCACACTGGCTGGGATGACGAGTGCCCCCTTTGAGCCTCTGTGAGTTGCAGTTACCACAGCTGACGTTGACTTGGTGGCTCAGTTGCTGGCCTGGGTTCTGGACACCCTGGCCGAAGGGGAAGAACGGGGGAGGGAGAGGTAGGGAGGAGGTCAATGATTGCCAGGAAAATCTTCTTAGAGACAGTGGGGAGGGAAGAGGGAGAGGGTTTGGGAGTGGAGGAGGAGGGAGTGGTTGTAGGAGATGTCTGTCTGCTGAGTTTGGGTGCAGGTGCATGGGCTGGATGCTGTTGTGAGGTGGATGCCTGTTGGGTGGGTGGGGACTTGCGTTTGTGTACTTTGGGAGGAGGGGTTCCAGACACAGGGGACATGTACATGGATGTGGAGGTAGTGACTGCTCGTGAGGAGTCTGTTGTGATGGGCGTGCTGGTGATGGAGGTAGTGGATGAGGATGTAGTGCATGCAGGTGTGAGTTGAGACACTACTGGGAGGGAGGTGGACGATGAGGAGGAGGGGGACACAGTGGAGGCAGTGGATGTTGGTGTGTCTGCATGGGGATGGTGTTTGTGTGAGTGCCTGTGAGATGAAGGGTGGTGCTTGTATTTGCTTGAGCCACTTCTGGGTGTTGATTTGGGTGAATACTCGTCTGAAGGTGTGCTTGGGATAGGCTTGGGTTGAGGGTATTGGGTCTGGTTAGAGGAAGTTGGAGGGCGGAGGCTAGAGACTGGTACAAGGGCTGCCATCAGTGTTGAGGCCAGAGCCTGAAATGCTCCCTGTTGGGCTGCCACGTCAGAGTCAATGCCCTCCAGGTATGCATTTGTTTGTTGCAGATGCCTCTCGACACCCTGGATGGCATTCAGTATGGTTGACTCCCCAACAGTGAGGGATCTCAGCAGGTCAATAGCCTCCTCACTGAGGGCAGCAACGGCTGACTGGGGCAGGGCCTGAGGTGCCTGGGGTGAAGGAGATGCCCACCCTCCTGGGTGAGCGGGCACAGGAAACAGGCTGAGGGGCTGCTGGGAGTGCAGTGCTGGTAGGGGGTGGTGACTGTACCTGTTGTTGGGGTGGGCACAGAGGTGTCCGCTACCAGCAGGGAGCTTCCATCGGAGGAAGAGTCGCTGTCAGTGGTCTCCCCTCCTGTCCCCGTTGTGTGCTCCCCTCGCCATCCATCCCACTGGTGCCTCACCCTCAGTGGATTTGGCCTCCAGGCCCATGTGGGATGCAGCTCCCTCCGTCGCCGGTGCCACTGCTCCTCCACCAGATGATGCTAATGCACACAAGGACAGGGTGACAAAACAAAAAGGACCGCGAGAGACAGAGGATACACTTGGTCAATGCCAGCAACACAACTACCATTGGCGTACACAACACACAGAGAGCAGCCCTATGTACTAGGCCCAGCACTACCAGTTACTAAGATAGTCACCAGTCCATGGGGTACAATGCCTAATGCCATTAGCTGCACACATGGAACCCACAGGACCCTGCCCAGCAGTAGATGCCCACTAAAACTATTGGGGTAGGAGTGCTTCAGAGCCTGCCAACAAGGGACCTACCCTGCCATCTTCGCCCTGGCCTAGGGGCACCCATAGCCCATGTCCCCCTCTCAGGTAACTCATAGCGCGCGCAAAGTCAGGATTCAGAATCTGTACTCTTCCCTTGTGGCTGCTGTGTTGCCTTCAAGCGCCCATCCAACTCCAGATGGGCCACCGCCAGGATGCAGAACATCAGGGGGGTCATGGTGAGACAGACACCCCTTCCTCGTTGGGAGGCCAGCCCCAGCTGGGCCTCCGCAATCTTCTTTGCCCAGCAGCGCAGGTTCTCCCACCTTTTTCAGCAGTGGGTGCTCCGCCTGTCAAAGACCCCAAGGATACGCACCTCCCTGGCAATGGCACGTCAAATACCCTTTTTCTGGTGGGTGCTGACCTGCATGGAAAAGACAGCAGAAAAGTGAATTAGTCAACCGTCCGGACCATCACACTCATGGTCCACCAAATCCCTTCCATCCCCTGATGCACATACATTGACCACCTTACATGCAGCACTCTGGCCAGGACGCCTCTGCCCCCAATACATGTGGCTTACACACACGGCACTCTGTGAGGACCGTAGAGTAATGTGTACTGGGGAAGGAATCCATCCACCAGTTTCTCCAACTCCTCTGCAGTGAAGGCGGGGCCCTTTCCCCAGACACATCAGCCATTGTCGCTTCCAGACACAGGTCACAGCAGCACTTGCATTATAGGTCCTCTCCTGTTGAAGGTCAGTTAGCAAGTGAGTGAACAGATAGAAAATGGCGGTCACGACCGCGGCAGTGCGTACCATCACTGCCGGCGCACAACGCCATTGGCTCCTGGAACCCATAGGGCGCAATGATAACCAATGCGTAGTTGCGCAGCAGTCTTTGACCGCGACGGCACACAACGCCAGTGGAATTACCTCATTTCCACTTGTCCCTCCTCACAGGTCAGGCAGCCGCTATTTCAGGGCGGTACAGGGCATGACACCTAACTGCATCACAGCAGACATTGACACAGCAACAGATTGTCGAATTCACATACTGGTTCTGTAATGGAAAAAAATCATCATTACTGCAATTGTTGTGTGAATATGACCCTCTGCTCATCGTTTTCTTCCATAGGCTTCAACTGCTGAGGCTGAATATGAGAGACCTTGCGACAATGGAGGACAGACACATTATCATAACCTACAGACTTGATCGTGCCACAATCCAAGAACTGTGTACCCAATTCGAGCTAGACCTGATGTCAGCTATCCGCCAGCCCACAGGTATCTCTCCTCTCATGCAGGTCCTATCAGTGCTCCATTTCCTGGCAAGTGGTTCTTTCCAAACAACAGTGGCCATGGCATCAGGGATGTCTCAGCCAATGTTCTCCAACGTGTTGACCAGAGTGTTGTCAGCCCTGATGAAACACATGCTCAGCTACATCGTATTTCCTCAGGTGGAAGATTTGGCAACAGTGAAAGCTGAATTTTATACCCTGGGACATATCCCCAACATCATTGGTGCCACTGATGGTACACATGTGGCATTTGTCCCCCCTCTCCCCCTCGGAGAAATGAACAAGTTTTCAGGAATAGAAAAAGCTATCACTCTATGGATGTGCAGATGGTGTGTTTGGTGGACCAGTACCTCTCCCATGTGAATGCCAAATATCCTGGCTCTGTACATGATGCCTTTATCTTGAGGAATAGCAGCATCCCATATTTGATGGGCCAACTCCAGAGGCACCGGGTGTGGCTAATAGGTGAGCCCAAGGTCCCCACACAGTATAAGTAGGTGTCTGGGTATGGGGTTGTCTCTAAGGGTTAGTGAGTGTCTATCAGTTGTCTCTCGATATTTGCAGGTGACTCTGGTTACCCCAATCTCTCATGGCTACTGACCCCAGTGAGGAATGCTGGGACAAGGGCAGAGGAACGTTACAATGAGGCACATGGGTGCTCAAGGAAGATTATTGAAAGGCCTTTCGGCCTCCTGAAGGCCAGGTTCTGGTGCCTTCATCTGCCTGGTGGATCCCTGTACTACTCACCCAAGAAGATGGGCCAGATCATCGTTGCATGTTGCATGTTACACAACCTGGCCTTGAGACGCCAGGTGCCTTTTCTGCAGGAGGATGTGCCTGGAGATGGTCTTGTGGCAGCGGTGGAGCCTTTGGACAGTGAGGAAGAGGAGGCAGAGGAAGAAGATGTTGACAACAGAAGCAATATAATACAGCAGTACTTCCAGCGACACACAGGTAAGGGAATGTAACTTCACTTAAATTTTCAGTTTTCTGTTGGACATTGTACATGGCAGCCTGATTTCCCTATTTCTATGGCCACTTACTGTACCCTTTGGCATCTCTATTTTCAGATCTCTGTGGCCCACTCTGGCTCCTGCTATGTGTACTGCTGCCCACCAAAGGTCACTCCAAAGTATATTTAACTGTACATATGACTTGCAATAATTTGAACATGTTGAACTAATACATATTTGAATCATTTGGCAGACTCCAGATTAGTATTTGTTCTAAGGGTGTTAATTTACGTGCTCATAAGTAGAGGGGGATGTGCAATGTGGCTGGGCTGATGGTGGAGGAAAGTCCAGGGTAGAGTCCAGTCTCTTGGTATCACAGGTGCATTGTCCAATGTGGCATAGCAAGGGGAGGAATGGCAGTTCAAGGTGGACAGAGTGACAGAGTGGGACAGAAGGGTGACAATCAGGAGAGTCTTATTTCCTGGCGGGGTCTTGGCAATGTTCTCTAGCTTCTGCCTGGATCACACGGACCGTTTGCAGGGTGGTTCTCCTTCTGCAGGGGGTGGGGTGCTGGTGGCCTGTTGTTCCTGTGGCGGAGCCTCCTGTCCACTAGTGCCACCAGAGGTGGAAGGCTGTTCTTCGGTTTGGCTAGTGTCAGGGGCCTGTTGGTGTGCCACTGCCTCCCTCATGATGTTGGCCATGTCAGCCATCACCCCTGCAAAGGTGACCAGGATGGTGTTGATGTGTTTGAGGTCCTCCCTGATCCCCAGGTACTGTCTCTCCTGCCACTGGGTCTCCTGCAACTTGGTCAGTATCTGGCCCATAATCTCCTTGGAATGGTGGTATGTTCCCAGGATGTTTGTGAGTGCCTCCTGGAGAGTGGGTTCTCTGGGTCTGTCGTCCCCCGTCACACAGCAGTTCTCCTAGCATCCCTGTTGTCCTGTGCCTCTGTCCCCTGAACCGTGTTCCCACTGCCACTGACCCCAGGTCCCTGATCGTCCTGGGTTTGTGGGGTTGCCTGGGGTCCCTGTAGTGGTTGACACACTGCTGATTGACTTGTCGTGGGGACAGTGGCATGGGCCCGCTGGGTGGGTGCTGTGCTGGTGTTTCCTGAGGGGGGAGGCTCTGTGGTGGGTTGGGACTGTGGCAGGGTAACGGACTGTCCAGAGGTCCCTGATGGGCCAGGTTGATCATCCTGATCCAGGCGTGAAGAGCTGCTGTCATCACTGTGGGCCTCTTCTGGGGGGGACTGGATGTAGCTGGCACCTCCTCTCCGGTGACGTTGAATAGGGGTCCTGTGGGGATGCAAATGCAGTGTCAGTGTATCTGCGTGTGACAGATTGTGCATGGGTGTGTTTCCCTGTATGGTTGTGATTTCCCTGTCAGCTTTGCCTTGTTTTTGTTGTGATTTTGTGGGTTGGGTGAGTCTCTCTACTGGGCATGCTGTGGTGATGGGTGTTCATGCAAGTCTGTGATGAGGGTCCATGCATTGGTGTTACATGCAGGGCTTGGTATTGGGATGGGTGGGTTGTGATAGTGGATTATGTGTGAGGTGGTGGAGTGATTGAGGTGAGGGCAGGGGTAGGAGTTTGTGATGGCATGCAGGTAGGATGGGGGGATAAAGTAGTAAAGATTTGACTTACCAGAGTCCGGTCCTCCTGCTACTCCTGCGAGGCCCTTAGGATGCATGATTGCCAAGACTTGCTACTCCCATGTTGTTAGTTGTGGGGGAGGAGGTGGGGGTCCACCACCAGTCCTCTGTACGGCTACCTGGTGTCTTGCAACCACAGAATGCACCTTCCCCCGTAGGTCGTTCCACCTCTTCCTGATGTCATCCCTAGTTCTTGGGTGCTGTCCCATGGCATTGACGCAGTCCATGATCCTCTGCCATAGCTCCATCTTCCTTGCAATGGATGTCTTCTGCACCTGTGATCCGAATAGCTGTGGCTCTACCTGAATGATTTCCTCCACCATGACCCTTAGCTCCTCCTCTTAAAACCTGGGGTGTCCTTGGGGTGCCATGGATGTGGTGTTGTTGAAGTAAGCCTCAGCAAGGCCTACTAGTGCAAGGGGTGCACCCTTCTCTGCACAAAGTCCTCAGACCATGTAGGAAGAAGTTGGCACAGAAACTGTAATAAAAGACAAAGGCGGTCATTCTGACCGCGGCGGGCGGCGGTTGCCGCCCGCCATGCGGTTACCGCCGAATGGCCGCTCCGCGGTCAGGAGACCGTGGATGCCATTCTGGCTTTCCTGCTGGGCCGGCGGGCGACCGCCAAAAGGCCGCCCGCCGGCCCAGCGGGAAAGCCCCTGCAACGAGGAAGCCGGCTCCGAATGGATCCGGCGGAGTTGCAGGGGTGCGACGGGTGCAGTGGCACCCGTCGCGATTTTCACTGTCTGCAAAGCAGACAGTGAAAATCTGTATGGGGCCCTGTTAGGGGGCCCCTGCACTGCCCATGCCAGTGGCATGGGCAGTGCAGGGGCCCCCAGGGGCCCCACAACACCCGTTCCCGCCATCCTGGTTCTGCCGGTGAAAACCGCCAGGAACAGGCTGGCGGGAAGGGGGTCGGAATCCCCAGGGCGGCGCTGCAAGCAGCGCCGCCATGGAGGATTCCCTGGGCCAGGGGAAAACCGGCGGGAAACCGCCGGTTCCCCTTTTCTGACTGCGGCTTTACCGCAGCGGTCAGAATAGCCCTGGAAGCACCGCCAGCCTGTTGGCGGTGCTTCCGCTGCCCTCCGCCCTGGCGGTCAGAGACCGCCAGGGTTGGAATGAGGGCCAAAATTTATTAAACCTCATGAGGTGGTACTACAGTTCAAACAGCATCCTTCGGTAATGGTAAAAGAAGCTGATTTGAGAAATCCCCTGTATTTCACATGCTGGTATGGGGACCCCGGAATTCAGAGATGTGCAAATAACCACTGCTTCTCAACACCTTATCTTGTGCCCATTTTGGAAACACAAAGGTTTCTTTGATACCTATTTTTGACTCCTTATTTTTCACCAAATAAATTGCTGTGTAGGTGCAGCTCATTTATTGGCTCTGGGTACCTAGGCTTTTTGATGAAACTATTTTCCTTATATATCCTGCAACCAGATGAGTCCAGCAGACGTAACGATGTATTGCTTTAAAAAATCTACCATAGCTGGAAACACTTATAGAAGAAATGTTAACAGAAACGGCTCTTTTTTCACCGCAATTTAAATATTTGTTTATTTTAGCTGTTACTTTCTGTAGGAAAACCTTGAAGGATCTACACAAATGATCCCTTGCTGAATTAAGAATTATGTCTACTTTTCAGAAATGTTTAGCTGTCTAGGATATAGCATTGGTTTTTCACCCATTTCTGTCACTAACTGGGAGGAGGCTGAAAGAACCGAAATAGTAAAAATAGGTATGTCCCAGTAAAATGCCCAAATTATGTTGAAAAATGTGGTTTTCTGATTCAAGTCTGCCTGTTCCTGCAGGCTGGGAAGATGGTGATTTTAGCACCACAAACCCTTTGTTGAAGCCATTTCCAGGGAAAAAAACACATGCTTTATTCCGCAGCCATTTTTTCCCATTTTTCTGAAAAAACAAAACAAAATGTTAGCTTTATTTTGGCTAATTTCGTGGTCTCCTCGAGGGGGACCCACAAACACTGGCTAGCTTTAGAATTTTCTGAGATGTTGGACAAAAGGACACATATTTAGCATGGATAGCTTATGTGGACAAAAAGTTATGAAGGCCTACGCACAAGCTATCCCAAATTGCCAAAAAAGGGCTCTGCACTTGTTTGGGTGAAGGCCCAGCAGCTAAGGGGTTAGTTACTGCAAAACATAAACATGAACACATGAACTGTACATCATTTTTTAAGTTATTTTAACTGATTGCAACTACAAAGATGTACATCAAAATGTGACAGAATGAAATTAAGGGAACTTTGGGTCATAATTATGAGAGCCTTTTGGGGCCGTTGCATCACTTTTAGTGATGCAGCAGAGCAGCAAACCTCTAAACCATATCTATGAGTCCATGCATTTGATTGGCCTCATATATACGGAGTAAGGCAAGGCTTCTGCAGCAAACATAGAAAGAGTAAAAAACCTCCAAGGATTTTTTGTACAGGAGTGCCCCTTCCTGCACCAAAACAATTCTACATGCAACCAAGACAACTACGCACCACTGTGAAAGGGTGCCTGCATTGGCGGTAGGCTGATGAAATGGTGCAGGGCATGGGGAAAGGAAATGAATGTGCTGTATAAAGTCCATATAACACCTGCCCTCTCACTTTGACGCAGGGTAGTGCACCTAGGTGTCATGGTATAATGTAGTCTGACATGATGCTGCCCATTATAACTAAATACATCACATGCCTGAGGCATGCTTTAAGCATGTGATGATAGAGACATCTGAACTACTTCATCCAGGCAGCTCAGGCCTGCATGCTGACTAGCCGCGTCCTATAATTTTGCCATATTCAGATATTTTTCTCTAAGCTGTTATGTAAATACTTAATACTGGTATACTATAGTTTATAAGATGTACCTGTATGCATATGTTAAAGTACTATTTACAATTCAATTCCAAATCATGTTTTCTAGGGGGACACAGATCATTCACCTGGAGAGAGGTGGACTCATTCCATGAAGCCCAATGCTACAGGAAAGTGTTATAAGTACATGTATGTAGACATTGTAAGTCTGTGTTTGATCTAAGTGAGATGAATCCTGGTGAAGTGTTTTGGGATGTAATGTTCACCTATCAATTTGCTGATAGTGTGTGAAACACAACAGAACCTGCCCATAGATTAATTGTAAATGAACAAGGAATATTTCTATTGTTAATGTAAAGTGTATAGAAGCAAGCTCACAGGATGTAAGCATGTTAACATTTGTGTTAATGTATGAGCATCCATAGTCATGTGACTTTGGGCACACTAAAAATCAACTGGTGCAGAACTTCTGTGTGTTCAACAGAAACACATTAGTTGTACAAAAATAACACTTGGCTATAAAATTAAGTTTCAGAGTATGTAGTAGCACAGTGAAGTGTGGGTTGCTATGCATTTCTAGCTCGGGGTCTGTTGTATATGTCCACAATTGTGTTTGCCACAGGTACAGATGATGTGCAATATATTCACACAGACAGGCTGCAGACCACCAGACTTTCCTTGGCTGTCACCCCACAGTGAAAAACCTGGCAGTAACGCACCCGGCAACAGGAATCCCCATTCTTGTCATCGGCACATGTATCTCCACATATCCACAAACATGCAGACACCCCCCCACATGCCCACACACTTACAAACTCCCCCCACCCCTTCATGCACACATGCATTCACAAACACACCCCTCAGTATACGCATACATTCACACACAGACACCTCCACTCAGTCGCATACATGCAGACACACACCCACTCACTCGCCTCCTTACAGACACACACCCCCACTCGCTCACAAACACTCACTCAGATACCCCCATTCATGCACACACACACACACACAAATATTCACATTCAATTGCATACATGCACGCATTCACCATCCTCCTCCACATACTCGCAGACATACTACACCCCCCTTCACCACCTTGTACTCACTTACCCACACACATAGACACCGCCCCCCCATTGGGCAATCAACTCACCTCTTCCGGCGAGCTGGTCATCCAGGAGGGGATGGATCCTAGCAGTTTTGCATCACCAGCACCACCACACCAGCAAGACTCAACCAAGCCGCATTATGTCTCATGGGCGGAAGTCCTCCAATGACTCCTAATATGGTGGTCAGCAGACCGCCAGCACTGGCAGTCTGCTGGCTGCAGCAACTACGGTGGTCTTATCAAAGACCACCGTAGTTGTAATGAGGCCCTCAGTTTTCCTCATCTAAGTAGGGAATATCCATATAGTGATAGTATATTGTGTATATATGAATCTCGATTTTGTGAGTTGATGTGGTCAGGCATATATGATTGTGTCATGATATCAACCTACTTTCACACCCATCACGGACATGTATAGCTTGTGATAAAAAGTTTTTCCTTTACCAACCTAGATAACATGACAGCAGAAGATGTCAAGACCTTTGAAATGCAGAGGGACCTATACCGCTATAGCAATTGTGTGGCAAAGGGGTACAGAAAAATAGAGAGGTACTATACAACTGCCAAGTCCTCTTAGTCATGGAATGTTCCTAAAAAAACAACATAATCTGCAGCCAACACCACCTCAACAAAACCAAGCACAGTGGGTGCAAGCCAGGGACAGGCCTCCCAGCCCGGGTCCCAGCAGCTACATCTGCAGCAACACAGATGTCGACCACACAGGCCCGGAGAGCCAGGAAAAGGAGTAGCTCCCTGTTTAAATACTTCATCCTGCGGGAACTTAAAAATTACCAGGAGACTTGATAAAATCAAGAGGGAGCAGGACAGTCTGCCCAAACCTCAGGACACAATTGAGGAGGCCCTGGTCCAGAGCTCTCAACTCGTGTGACTTTTGTTTTGGCCTATGTGTTTTTAGGGGGTATGATTTAGTTAATATTTTAATAGTTAGGTGGGCATAGAGGTAGTTAGTGTTTAGGATAGGTTTCGTGTAGGCAGGAGTTCTATTTTAGATGTACTAAAAGATTCGTTTTTTTAGATATTTTACTATTTTTATTAGGATTTAGTTGGGTGTGGTATGATGTGAAGGATCTGCCTAAAAAAAAAGAAAAATAAAATATATATATATATATATCACAAAAAACGAATATAAATATGTTTGGGTTATTATAGATAAGTTGTTTATGTTTAGGTGATATTAGTATTGAGCCAATGTATGTGTGTTAAGGGGTTTGGGGGCTGATGTCTAACATGTCATTTGTGTTAAATGTATAGCGTAGTTTAAGATATGTTAAGTTAATTTATGGTCGTGGTAAGGTAGTCGGTGTAGGATAGGTAGGTTAAGGTGGGCATAGCTTAGAATAGATTATATAAGTTAGTGTGGGATAGGTAGTTTAATTTTATTTAGGCTTAGATTAGAAATTGTAAATTAGTGTATGATACATAGTTTAATTTGATTAGAATCCTATTTTAATATGTAAATGTTCTTACTACTTTTACAACTTCATAATAATTTCATGCTTAAAAGTTATCATCATTGCTTAGGGTGGGCTGAGTACATGATGAAACTATTCCCTGCATTGTTTGTACATATTTGTTAGTTTGTGGGAGGCTTACAGACAAGAGTTAGTCTATCTCACAGTTGAGTCACTCAAGGACTCTTAACCATTTGTTAAGGCAGCATGAGTGGTCCACTTCATGTTAATTGATCCACAGCCCAACACAGATAGTCCCTACTGTTGGTTGCACTGTTGTGTATGAGATGTTGCCTGTATTGTATGGATGCTTCTATCACTCAAAAGTACTCATTCCTGGCTGTACTGGGACACACACTGGTACCTGCCACTTATGCATTCACCCTTGCACATTGTACTGGTAGGTCCTTGTTGCTAGCTGCTTGGAAATCATGAATGTGTCCCCCACCTGCCTGAATAATCTCAATCATCCTTGGCATTGAGTACTTGCTAAGTGTGGCACTTCATGCATGTGGCATTGGCACATTACTTGCTAAGTTAGAAAATCATAAGTCTAACATTTCCTCTTACCCTGGGTATGTGTAACTCTGATCCTGGATCTGTGCTCTGGCTCAAAATTAGTGGTATATGTGTATATTGTACAATTGATGTCATGGGTCATTACACTCACACTCGATACATGTGATGGCTCTCAGTGGCAGAGGTAAAAATTTATCCTACATATCCCAGAATGCCTTTCAACACCCTTTATCTTTTGACACAGGACCGCAAATACCTATGACTTGCATTTCATGCATACTGTCATCCAAGGTGTTGCACTTAGGTTCCACTTTCTTGGGTAGCATAGGTATGATGCTAAATCAGAAGGAGTCTGGGCATTAGTATCTGCATTTTGTCACTTCATGCCTAATTTTATTAATTTAGGATCTCTTAAGTGCAAACATTGAGGCTATCATGTGTGCTTTATCATATTACCGATCACAGAGCAAGATATTTGTGGATATATGAAACTGTGTTAGTGAATCATGTGGCTCACGTTCACATGTGCAGGAAGGCATTTGTGTGATAAGTAAGGCCTTTTCACTGTGCCAGTCAAGTAATTGATGCCTATTGTCACATCTTATCATTCAATAGTTAAATGTGACCTAAGACATAATGCCAGGGCTATGGATGTAAATGTTGCTTGGCCATGTCCAACCAAAGGAGGTAATAGTGACTGTTGCACTATTTAGTTAAAATGTTAAGGAATTCCTTTTGTAGGAACACATCTACTATGGTCTAGTTAGTCCTATCTGCAACAGACATACAACACACTGGTTCATGTGAGTGCATTTATTGACATCTTTGTACATAGTCACTTACAAATTTTCTGTACTTGAAGCAACAAGCCTAACATTGTTTAACACCGAAGGATGACCAGACAGAGTCCATACGCCATACATGCAAAGTGACATGTTGAGGTGGGGAGAATTCCAGTGAGGAGGAGGTCTAAATTGCAAAAGTAGGCCCCATCAACAGTCCACAAATGGATCAGATTAACAGGTGGGCACACAAAAATGGGACAGTACCATGTGACAAATGCTATGCCATGATGATAATTGCAGATCCAATGTGAAACTAGCCAAGAGGCACAGCCAAATCTTAATGGATAGTTCACCATCTGCAATTGGTGAAGTCCACATCTTCCTCCTCTGATGTGTGTTGTGCCTCATTTAATAGTGGTGGTGTTTGTGCAGGAGGCAGAATCTGAGGCACACACACAACAGGGCCAGAAAATATGGCTCCCATGTCCCTGGAAGCACTTGCCTGTCCCAGCAAGGAAGGCAGCACAACAGTGGCAAGAGCCTGATGGCTTGTCAACAAGGCAAAAACGTTGCTGTGAAAAGCACACATAGTTGCAATATAGGAGTACTGCTTGCCCTCCATAGATTGGAGGATGGTACGTATGGCCCCCAGCTGTGTGGTGACCTCACTGGTGTCACATTAGCAGGGGTATTGTTGTTTCCTCTGCCACATGACACCAGCAATGTCAGCCAGGGACTATTCCATTCTATGGAGCAAAGATTAGGTGCCTTTGACTGCCACAGAGGTGTCCTTATTGGAACTGAGGCACATACAGACTCCCATTAGGGTGCCCACAATGGTCTCCATCTCTGCCAGCACCTCATCTACTGGCTGCCACTGGAATCCTACCGGTCCTCGAAGTCCAGACCTGGACTTTGCCTGGCAGATGGGGCATGTCCTGTGATGGACTGTTCCTTTGGAAACCCAGCAACACTGTCACCCCTTGCAAAGACCAGAGAAGGTGATACAATGGAGTTCAGGACTTGCTGGAAGGTGTGATGGGAGCCAGGATGCAATCGCCAATACATTGGTCATTCAGTACAGGCTGCTTGCCATGAGGTGTTTTCTTCTCCCTCTGCAATAAAATATAAATATGGTACTACTGATCTATGCTAGAAGTTGACATGAGATTTCTTGTTGACACACAGACTTTAGTCTCATTCACTGTCAGTTCAATATTGATGTGTAGGACATATGTTAATTGTAGGAAATGAGGCCAAGTTGAACATTGTTGCCTTCCAGATGACAATTTATTTCCATTGTTAACACGGTCATTGTGTGACAAAGGTGAATTTTCATGTTATACCACTCATTGCAAAACAGTTACACAGCTTGCTGGCCTGCCCTGTCTGTGAGGGTAACATGAGGTAAGATCCACATATGCCTTGGGGATTCTCTTTCTTTTTCGTGATGGCTATACTGATTTGAGATTCACTTATTGGAACCATTACTGTGCACATTGCACGAAGTCACAAGGGTACTGCATTCCTTTTAGTCACTACTCAGCCAACATATTCCGGGAAAGTGATGTAGGTTTGGACATGTATGTGATTTGAACCTGTAGTCTACCTTACACACAGTACATCAAACCAGTTAGCCATGTTGTACTGCCTTTCATGCACATTGTGAATGACAAAGGCTAATGTTTAACACACATCTACACATATCTACACTGCTAGAAACCTTGCTACAGTGCAGAAATGTGTAAGGGTTTGCACTTACCATTGGTTTACCTATGTGTGTATACTTATGCAAATCCATTACACACACAGTTGTCTCCATAGTTCAGAACAATAAGCAGTCTGTACAAATTCTGAGGGGATAGGCCCTTTCAAAGTAATAAAGATGCAACCACTAACGCTCCCCTCATTTTGTCATTGGCAGAGTTAGCTGTCTGCAGAGAATCACATATCTCTTACCTCAGCCAAGCTCACTTGTACCTCTATGTGACTCCTCTGGCAATCCTCATTACACCATGGGACTCAACTTCCTGTCATACACTGATGGTTCCCCAATCATACATTGACTCTTGTGTGACACCAACACCCCACATATAAGTTACCATATTCAATAGACCAACATGACTGCTGCTTTTGAAAGCTATGGCTAAATCTGTACTCCACATGCCTGTCGTCATGATATTGCTTGACATGTATGTACATCCCTGGAATCTGCCCATCATCGGGGAAAGCTATCTTATCCTGTCACTTGACTATTCGCTCTTTCACATCCTCCTTCCTTGACATATGTGACATTTCTTTTCCCTGATCCCACATGTGCCTCTTCTTCACCCAGGTCCCAATTCCATGTAGGACATAGTTCAAAAATGCCTTCTTCTATGGAATCCCTTCAGAGCTCCAGCAGAAGTGTGACTATTAGACACAGCAGTGTGCGAGTATCACTCAGGCTACCTTGCAGTACACACGTCACAACTCACCTACTTCCTATGTAATGTCTTCCTATTCAGCTACATGTCCAGTTCTATATGCTCAGCCACACTTACATTGCACTACACTACCAAGGGCACACCAGACTCAGACATCATCTATTCTTCCAACACACACTCATGTTCCTCTGATGTGCATCACTTGCATTCACCGCCATCCCAAGTATAAATGTGTACATGGCAGGAGGTAGGGTGTTCTCTATGATGGCAGACACCACCTGTGTGCTCTGACCCTACACATCTTGACAGCTGCATCCAATATATTGTCAGGCTATTGACAGTACATGTGGATCTTCGCTTGATTCCACATGGTGATACATCACATACACCACACCTGAACCCACTCTCAGGTGAGGAGATGATCCTCTGGTAACCCCATTCCATTCCATTGCTTTATAGTCCAGATTTGACTGCATGGGTCCAGTAACTAGCCTCTTGGTGCAGCATTGTCACAGTCAGGATGGGGAGGGTTCAAGTGTCTATGTATGATGTGCTATTCCTGTCCAGCTATTTTTCCTTTGTAGTGTGGGACTTGTAGTCTTGGTTACCCGTGTAATACAGACCACTACAAGTCTCAGTATACAGAAGTGACCCTAAACTGGTGCTGTACATCACACATGGAATGGGCAAAGTTGACAGATCTGGACAGGGCTGTTCAACATGTAACTAAGCTGTATGACTTACATTTATGTGATATATGACTGAACCTTTGCCTTGCACACAGTGCAGTGCAGCACAGGATTATAGTGTGCTGCAGGTTTTTCTGGTCCTCAACTGTGGCAGTGTCCTGTCCTTCCACTTCGGCCATCAACTCTGCTGAGATGATTGATGCCACTTGCTCCTCCAATGGTTCCAGCTCCTCCTGGTCCTCTGGTCCTCCTTCAATCCGCATGGCTGCCCTCAGGTTATTGGCCAGTTTCTCCTTGGCCTTACGCTTATAGTCATGCCAGAACTTCTTGCACTCAGGCACTGTTCTTTTTGTTTGCCCTACACTGTTTATCTTTTCCACTGTGGACTGCCAGATGGCTTCTTTCTTTCCTAATGGCAATTTTGAGGTGACAAAGAATTGATGTTCATGTTTTTTCTTACCTCTGCTATTAGTATTTCATTCTCCTCCTCACTGAAATTCTTCTTCCTCTTCCCAAGAGGTTCTTTCAGGACATCCTAGCTGCAGTTGGTAATGTTAGCGTTGTTGCTCTGACTACTCCTGCCCCTTGCTCCATCTCTCCCTTTTGAGGGGTAGGAAATATTTTTTTCCAAAGCATCACTTTATAAGGGATTTTTGACGCATGACACGCTCCATTGTGATGCCAAGGTGATTAGGGGCATGTAAGCATTGCTTTACGATCCGCAAAGCAGCTTAGCTTCACTTTGGCTTTACATGTGTCACTTTTCTCTGCTGCATTAATCCCAAACATGTGTCTTTTTTTGGCACACCTTGAGACTTTACAAGAAGGTATGCTATACCATAAATATGACACATGCATGGCATTTCTGTGCCATAGGGGGCCCCCTACATGGGGCCCTGTACCTGGAACTTGGTATGATGGCCATGCCCCGGGGACACTGGTCCCCTAGGCTGGCCTTTGGGGTGGTGGGCATGACTCCTGTCTTTACTCAGACAGGAGTCATGTTTGGGTGGTAGTGCGTCAGGAAATGATGCTAGGCTGGTTAGCTGCATAATTATTGCCGCTAAACAGACTAGTGTCATTCCTGGCCCACTAACACCTTTTCTCCTCTGCCCATCCCCCCCCTTTGTCTAGCGTCTTTTCTTTAGACACTAGCCTGCCCTGTGCACCACCGTGTGCCATTCCATTAATATGGTACCTAGCTGTCGTTATGGAATGGCGCCAGCAGGCGCTATGGATTTTACCGCATAACTGCATTAGCACAGTTTTGCTGCAAAATCCATAAATATGGGCTTATGTTTATTATTGGTTTTTAATAAAAATGGGCGGGGCCACGGGGGTGACGAGCAGTGAGCACAGATCGCATGTGTGTTTGGCGGGCTGTCTCAGGCAGGCCAAACACACATGCGCACAGGGCTGTCTCCAGCCCAGCAACAAAGTTGTTGGGCTGGAGAGAGCCTGCACAGGATCCCAGTCTGCCTGGGAGCATCCTGGCTGGGCCACCCAGCCAATCCTGATGCTGCTCTGAGCAGTGTCAGGAATGGCCGCAGGGCGGGCTGAGAGCCTGTGCCTGCCTGCAGCCAGCAGAGGAGAGGAGCGGGGCACGGCACAGTGCCGAGAATGTAAGTGTTTTTTTTTTTTTTTTAATTAATGTAATTTTTATTTCCCTATTCTAATCCCCCCGCATGCCGCCCCAACCCTTCTGTGTGTCAGTTTCTAGAGGAGAGGTTCAAACAGTCCAACTGTCAAACTGACCCAGACAGGGAATCCACAAACAAGAAGT
This sequence comes from Pleurodeles waltl, assembly GCF_031143425.1. Classification (NCBI taxonomy): domain Eukaryota; kingdom Metazoa; phylum Chordata; class Amphibia; order Caudata; family Salamandridae; genus Pleurodeles; species Pleurodeles waltl. Next base: position 668,675,793 of record NC_090444.1, read on the forward strand.
CACAGAATGGTTTGAGCAAGAAAATGCCTACTTTCGAAAAGTGGCATTTTCAAACACACAATCTAAAAAGCAACTTCACAAAAGATGTATTTTTAAATTGTGAGTTCAGAGACCTTAAACTCCAGATGGTTATCTGTTCCCAAAGAAAATCTTCACTTTAATAATATTTAAAGGCAGCCCCTATGTTAATCTATGAGAGAGATAGGTCTTGCAGCAGTGAAAAACAAATTTCGCAGTATTTCACTGTCAGGACAAATAAAACACTTAAGTACATGTCTCGCCTTTAACATACTCTGCACCCTATCCCTGGGGCTACCTGGGTCCAATCTTAAGGGTGCCTTACATGTATAAAAAGGAAAGGTTTAGGCCTGGCAGGCGGGTACACTTGCGAAGTCGAATTGGCAGTTTAAAACTGCACTCACAGACACTGCAGTGACAGGTCTGAGCTATGCTTACAGGGCTACTCGTGTGGGTGGCACAACCAGTGCTGCAGGCCCACTAGTAGCATTTGATTTACAGGCCCCAGGCACCTCTAGTGCACTTTACTAGAGCCTTACTAATAAATCAAATATGCCAATCATGGAAAGCCAATCAACAATACAATTTACTAAGAGGGCATATGCACTCTGGCACTGGTTAGCAGTGGTAAAGTGCCCAGAGTCCTCAAGTCAACAAAAACAGGTTAGAAAAATTAGGGGGAAGGAAACAAAAAGACTGGGGATGTCCCTGCAAAAAGAGCCAAGTCTAACACAGCCCCCCACCAGCCTAAACCAGGGGAGACGAATCAATAACTTGATGGACTTCCCTGATTGGGGCGATAGAACAGGGAACCAGGCCCACAACAGCAGGGGCATGTTCCAGTTCCACACCTTCCTGACTCCAGTTGGATCCCTCTGTCCATACTCTCGGGGCCCACTAAGCTATCTCATGGGGAACCCTTCTCCACATCTGCAGATACCATCTGTGCAGCACCTAACCTTACTTTGCTCACAGATGCATCCCAGGGGGCAGACAGTACTACCAGGGCCAACACAGTGGTGTGGCCCATTCTAACCCCAGAATGTGACTCCTGTCACCCCCTAGGGGCAACTCTGTCCACCAGGACAGCAGGCCACAGTGGCTACTGACAGCTGTCAGAGATTAGATCTAGGCCACAGGCCTTTCAAGGCTCTCCAACAACTGTGACTGTGGAGACTGGGGGGCAGTAGCCCAGGTGCCTGGCACCCTATGACCACTCTCCCTTCCACCAGGTCAGGGATGACAGCCTGACACTAGTCCATCCTCTGGGGGTCTGTACCCTCCCCATAGGAGCGGCAACCCCAGAGTCCAGAATTGTCAGGCTGCTTGTGGAAGCAGTCCTGCACAATTCTCCTACCAGTGCAGGGATGTTAACCAGCAAATGGTCGTCCAACCTGGGGTCTGTACCTTCAGGTTGAACCTGGGCCAGGGATGAGGCTTCCCTCTCCCTGCTCTTCCTTTTGGGGTTCTGCACCCGCTACCATGGAGAGTACCCCTAGAAGTCACACCGGGGGGTGATTGGGCCTACCGCCTCCCATCAGGTCAGAGTTTACCCTCTGCACCTGATCCTCCAGTCCATGGTCTTTACCTTCCGACTGGACCATCGCCTGGCAATCCAGGACTTCCTGGGGAGCACACCTACGCCTCATCAGGTCAGAGCTTACCCCCTCAACCTGACCATCCAACCTAGAGTCACCACCCTCAGACTGGACCACTTCCTGGCAAGCCAGGACTTCCTGGAGAGCACACTTACCCCCCACAAGGGAAACATCTTCCCTAAGGGCCTCATGAGAGTCTGGCTGGCACTGTTCCCCTGATATCTCCACACCTTGCAGAACCTGGTTTCCCCAACCCAGAAATGGTATCACCAAGGTCATTCCTGGGGGGCTCTGATCGCAGAGCTAACTTCTGACCCTCCAGGTTCTCCACTGGTGCCCACAACCCCCGCAACCTTTTGTTTCTGCTTCTCCACCCCCTCACTAGCAGTGGTACTGTTAGACACCAGAACTGGTGTGACACTGGCTACTGCCAACCCCAAGTTCTTCTGATACTATGGGGTCTCCCTCAGCAGATGGCCCGATGGTACAGGCTAGGCTCCCCTCCTGGTGTTCACTCATGGAATCCTCCAGGACCGGGGACTGGATCTCGGGCACCCTAGGACTCAGCCCACCCCCTATTCCCTCTCCTCTGGGACAGGACATGAGATCCCTCACCCAACCCACTTCCCTGGGACCTACCTGGGACACTGGAAGCCTTTTCCACCTCATCTGGTTGGAAAATACTTGACCCACTCCCCTCAGGAGCACCCCCAAATGCATTTTCAGACTCTCTGGTACTCACCCAGATGTCTGTCTCCAGTGCAACTTCCCTGGGGTCAGAGACCCCACACGCCACCTGGTGTTGGCGTAACTCTGGAAAACAAGGACTGGACATATGCTCTCTAGCAATTCCATCACACAGCCCCTCACATGAATTGACCAAACTACCCTTCACCCAACCGTCCAGTGCCTCAGCCTTGAATAAGTACCCCACATCACCTTCCTGACTGGTGATACAGCACTTGACTGTCCCTGACACTCGACCCACACTCCTCTGGGATGTCTCCACACTCCATAACCAGGACCTCTACCTGGGAGAACCCCTCTCCCAGTCACTATCACTTAGAGCAAGTAGAGTGTCACTCCCACCACAAGGAATATGACTCCCCATGCCGGTTCCCCAATCCACCTCAGGGACCCTGCACACCACTGGAGCTACTTCATACCCCTGAACCTCCTGGTGTGTGTAAACACCTTCCTTCAGGTGGGGCACAAAGTCTCTGAGCATGTGCACTTCTTCATCAGCACTGAACATAAGATTTTTGCTGGCACCATCTGAACTGGACTCAGCCCTCCTGTCTTCCAGCTTCAGCTCTTCACAGCTCAGCTTGTGAGCTGCAAACATTTATTTTTCCTTGGCTAGGGCCCTCTGAGCCTCATCCCTTTCAAGCTCTTCATCTAGCTCTCTCAGCCTCTGCTCTTCAGCTACGAGTCATCCATCTATTTCTGTTCTCCTCTCAGGGCCACTGCCCTCCTCCTCAGTATCATCTGGTATGAATGCTTCTCAGCAATTCATCTCATACTGAAATAGGGCTATCTCAAGAACCCACCTTTGGGACCTTCTCTTCCCTTGCAGAAAACTTTTAACTCTCTCTTTGAATAGATCTCCAAATGCCAGAAGTTGACTTCGATTCTGCAAAGGCTTTACAGGTGCAACCAATAACCAGAGTCCAATTATCAACAATGTATCCAGGAGTACACCAGAGAACAAAAAGGAAACAACTGCATGTAGTCACGTAATGGTCGCACTGAAAATAGTATTGTACACTTACTCGTATGTCAAGGACAAATACAAGTCCAAACCCACAGATGATTACTAATGTTAGAAATGGCTTCTTTTGTTGGCATTCAGGAACATTACATCGCACTGCATTAACAGTCAACAAATCGGCTACTTCTGTCATTGATTGACTTTATGCTGGGCTATGACCATGTACAGGTCTCCACTGCCTTTTGGCTAGGTTCAGGCTACATACTACATATATACATTTTTCACTGTGGGGAAAGTAGTTTTCAAAACCCCAATGCTGCTTTGCAGTGTGCTGTCTTTCTCTCCTTGCAGAGTAGTGGATACGTGTCTGACAACTTCGAGACTGGGAAAAGGTCATAGAGGAGTTTGTGAATTACCACAAACTCATGTTTTTGTGTGGCCACGAACTATTATGGCAGACCACACCATAATCAGCCTTCTGCCAACCTTCCGTTGGCTTTACTGTTGCATTATTCTGCACAGCAGCAAAACCATTTATGCCCCACAAGTATACTTTTAACCAATACCTGAATAGTGTAAATATGGCCACTTAGAGCTGTAAATGTAATTTACATCCGTGAACGGCTTGGTGATTTGAGCTCTGTTCTTTTGGTGAAGAGCTATGTCTTCTATAAAGTGGTTAGATCCACAAAACTAGCTGGAATGTGATTCTGCTATATGACTGATTTTGCCATTCGGTAAACTATTAGGGCATTATTAGCACTTTGGACTGTGCACTACTAACTGACTATCTATTCTTAAACAGTGGGCCAGGATAGAAAGGCAGAGATTAGATGCCATAGACCTGATGAAAAGCTGTTATCAGCAGTTATAGCTTTTGATCAGTATTAGTCAATGTGATGTATGTGTTTACAAATAGTAATTAGTGACATCAAAAACCATTCATCAACTGCAAAAGGAATAAAATTACAAATACTAACTGTCTCTTAGTAACCATGTTGCAGTCAAAGGTTCAAAAACTATTGTAATGCAGCTATTGAAGTATATTTATCTATTCAAATAGCAAACAGATCAAGGAAAATTGTCGCTGGTTCGGGAATAAAGATCATAATCGTGAAATACGTTCTTCGTGTGCATAAAGCTGTGGAAATTGTAAAACTTTTAAACATTACTATTATAAAACCTTTTTGCACCAAAAGTCTCCATACTGTAAGACACTCAATAAGGCTCCTAATGTGGAATGCAAGCACTATGAAGTAGTTTAGAGATTCAAGATTTCACGTTATTTACATTTTCCATTCCACATAATAATGCCATAAAGCAATAACAGAGATGCTCGACATTTGAACATTCCCACCAAGATTAGTTATGTTAGGCAAATATTAACAATTCTACACAGATGTCAGAATTAAATTCAGACTGGAAGAAACACATTTTCATAATGGTTATAATCCCAAAAAAGCAGATTGTGTAGGATTACTTGTATACAATTAGTGGCAGATGGTAATCACAGCTGTTTAGCTTTGTGTCTATACATTTAGCTGTGCTATGCATCCTCGAATCACTTTATGAAAAAAGACTCCGTGGCAACAATGTGCAGCTGCAATAGCAAACAGTTTTCATGAAGTGTACTCTATATCTGTGCAGATCAGTTCTTGGTAGAGGACCCGAGCCACAGAGCTCTGGTTCTGTGACTAAATGTATTTTACCTTACAAGTCAAGAATGAGCCAGAACTACGTGGCAAATAAGAGAAAACAACTTACAAAATGATTTGTGAATGTCTCAATTCTTTACTTGCAGTAACTGTCATCCAAACAAGTTGTGTTCTCCTCATTCACAGTCCTGTTTATTAAGTGAAACCTCAAAAGTGACTCTACCTTGTCGTGACAGGCATTCATAAAAAATGTGTCCAAGTTCCATTTACTATTACGGGCACGTCTTTTTTGTCAGTGGTTGCTTGACTAGAGTCTAGGAAAGATGTTTTGTTTCCTCAACACACATCGACCGAGGGGTTGTGCACTCACATCCATTCTGTGGTAGAATCCTTAACACGTATCTCAACTCTGTGGCTAAACTTATCACACAACACAAGCTGAGCTATAAGTCAAACAATATGTGGATGACACAGAGGCCCTGATTTATACGTTTTTTGTGACACATTTGCATCATTTTTTTATGTAAAATTGGCGCAAACTTACAAAATACAATTATGGCCCTCATTACAACCCTGGCGGTTGGTGTTAAAGTGGTGGTAATACCGCCAACAGGAAGTCGGTAAAAAAAATTTAATCATGACCACGGCGGAAACCGCTAACACAGAAGCCACTTTAACACTCCGACCGCCACAGCGGTAGCAACAAACACCGCGGCGGTCATCACCAGCAGACAGGTGGAAGACAATGTACTGCCCATCCCGTCACAACGCGCCTATCCGCCAGCTTTTCCGTGGTGGTACCAACGCCATCAAAAGCACGGCGGAAACAGGACTTGGAAGGGAAACCACACACCTCTCGACACTCAAAGAAGAACCAGGACGCCATGGAGCCCGAGCTACAGGTCCTGCCCATGCTGGTCTACCTCCTCATCTACCAGGAATATGAAAGGCGGCAGCGACGACCACGGTGAGTACTGAACTTAGTACACAGGGGAGGGGGGAGGAAAAAGAGAATGACACACACAAGCAACACCCCCACCCCCACCCTCACCCACAACACCATACACACAAACACATGCATCAACATTACATTTACACCCTGTGCCCCACTGGAAGAACGAGAGGACAAAAGGAATGGAGTTAAATCAGTGATATTTTAGAAATAGGCAGATATATGTAATGAATAGAAAAACAGTATTTACAAAAATATACAATATGTACAGAAGGCCGTAAATTGTCCATTCCAAATGTCCGTGGGCTACTGGGCCAAAAATCATGGGCCAAGCCCACACTTGACGCCTGTCTCAATACGGAGAGAACACTGCAGGGGCATCAGGTCAAAAACACACAGGCATCTCAGGGGGACGGGGAAGGAGGTGGCACCTCAGCCGAAAGATGGAATAACGCCACTGCTCCTGGAGGGGGCTCCATGCCCACAGCGATGTCCTGGGGAGTGCAAGGCCACAGTCTCTTAAGTGGGTGGTTTGCCCACTGCTTGGTCCTGGGGAGTGCAAGGCCACAGTCTCTCAAGTCTCTCAAGTGGGTGGTTTGCCCACTGCTTGGTCCTGTGGAGAGCAAAGCCACAGTCTCTCAAGTGGGTGGTTTGCCCACTGCATGGTCCTGGGGAGGGCAAAGCCACAGTCTCTCAAGTGGGTGGTTTGCCCACTGCCTGGTCCTGGGGAGTGCAAAGCCACAGTCTCTCAAGTCTCTCAAGTGGGTGGTTTGCCCACTGCTGGGTCCTGGGGAGTGCAAGGCCACAGTCTCTCTATTGGATGGTTTCTCCACTGGTTCTGGAAGGGGCCTTGTGCCCATTGTGCTTTATCCTGCCACGGATAGGGTGAGTGGATGCCTTTCTCCACTGGTTCTGGAGTGGGCCTGGTGCCCAGTATGCTTCATCCTGCCAAGGATAGGGTGAGTGGATGCCTTTCTTCACTGGTTCTGGAGGGGGCCTTGTGCCCAGTGTGCTTGATCCTGCCAAGGATAGGGTGAGTGGATGCCTTTCTCCACTGGTTCTGGAGAGGGCCATGTACCCAGTGTGCTTGATCCTGCCAAGGATAGGGTGAGTGGGTGCCTTTCTCCACTGGTTCTGGAAGGGGCTTTGTGCCCAGTGGGCTTCATCCTGCAGTGGAGGGGGCCTTGTGCCCAGTGTGCTTCATCCTGCCAAGGATAGGGTGAGTGGATGCCTTTCTCCACTGGTTCAGGAGGGGGCCTTTTGCCCAGTGTGCTTCATCCTGCCAAGGATAGGGTGAGTGGATGCAAATCTCCACTGGTTCTGGAGGGGGCCTGGTGTCCAGTGAAGCAACACTTGGGGTGTGGCAGTTCACATTCCCTTACTTGGGTGTCTGAGGCACATGATTTGCAGGGAACAGGTTGCATGATAGTCCATGGAGACAGGGGTAGACTCCATCCTGTGGCGGCTAAGGCTGCAAACTGGTGGTAGTGCTGGTGCTGCCAGTGGTGGTGGGAGGCTCCAGCCCTTCTCCTGCAGCCTCAGACGGCTGCCCACTGGAGCTGCTGCTGCTGGTAGTGGTCCAACTGTCAGCGGTGCAGGTGGCAGTGCTTGTGGCGGTGCCAGTGGCGGTGCTAGCGGCGGTGCTAGCGGCGGTAAGGTGGCAGTGCTGGCCATTGTGCATGTGCCGGAGCTGTCAGTGGTGGAGGGAGGCTCCAGCCCTTCTCCTGCAGCCTCGGACGGATGCCTACTGGGGCTGCTGCTGCTGACAGCAGTGGTGCTAGCGGCGGTGCAGGTGGCGGTGCAGGTGGCGGTGCTTGCAGCGGGGCTGCTGGCAGTGCTGGCTGTGGTGCAGATGGCAGGGCTGGCGGTTGTGCTGGTAGCCACCAGGCCTTCACCTGCAGCTTCCGACGGCTGAAGTGCCTTGCCTGGTTTTTTCTGCCCTTTCTTCACCTTGGCAGATGGTGGTGTGACCTTGGGTCTGGCAACTGGAGTTCTTGAGGAGACCTTGCTGGGTGGTTTGTGCTCCTTGCCCTTGGTGCATGCTGTCCCCTTCTTCACCTTGGCAGGAGGCGGAATGCTTTTGTCCTTTGCAGGGGTTGGTGGCACACTGGCTGGGATGACGAGTGCCCCCTTTGAGCCTCTGTGAGTTGCAGTTACCACAGCTGACGTTGACTTGATGGCCCAGTTGCTGGCCTGGGTTCTGGACACCCTGGCCGAAGGGGAAGAACGGGGGAGGGAGAGGTAGGGAGGAGGTCAATGATTGCCAGGAAAATCTTCTTAGAGACAGTGGGGAGGGAAGAGGGAGAGGGTTTGGGAGTGGAGGAGGAGGGAGTGGTTGTAGGAGATGTCTGTCTGCTGAGTTTGGGTGCAGGTGCATGGGCTGGATGCTGTTGTGAGGTGGATGCCTGTTGGGTGGGTGGGGACTTGCGTTTGTGTACTTTGGGAGGAGGGGTTCCAGACACAGGGGACATGTACATGGATGTGGAGGTAGTGACTGCTCGTGAGGAGTCTGTTGTGATGGGCGTGCTGGTGATGGAGGTAGTGGATGAGGATGTAGTGCATGCAGGTGTGAGTTGAGACACTACTGGGAGGGAGGTGGACGATGAGGAGGAGGGGGACACAGTGGAGTCAGTGGATGTTGGTGTGTCTGCATGGGGATGGTGTTTGTGTGAGTGCCTGTGAGATGAAGGGTGGTGCTTGTATTTGCTTGAGCCACTTCTGGGTGTTGATTTGGGTGAATACTCGTCTGAAGGTGTGCTTGGGATAGGCTTGGGTTGAGGGTATTGGGTCTGGTTAGAGGAAGTTGGAGGGCGGAGGCTAGAGACTGGTACAAGGGCTGCCATCAGTGTTGAGGCCAGAGCCTGAAATGCTCCCTGTTGGGCTGCCACGTCAGAGTCAATGCCCTCCAGGTATGCATTTGTTTGTTGCAGATGCCTCTCGACACCCTGGATGGCATTCAGTATGGTTGACTCCCCAACAGTGAGGGATCTCAGCAGGTCAATAGCCTCCTCACTGAGGGCAGCAACGGCTGACTGGGGCAGGGCCTGAGGTGCCTGGGGTGAAGGAGATGCCCACCCTCCTGGGTGAGCGGGCACAGGAAACAGGCTGAGGGGCTGCTGGGAGTGCAGTGCTGGTAGGGGGTGGTGACTGTACCTGTTGTTGGGGTGGGAACAGAGGTGTCCGCTACCAGCAGGGAGCTTCCATCGGAGGAAGAGTTGCTGTCAGTGGTCTCCCCTCCTGTCCCCGTTGTGTGCTCCCCTCGCCATCCATCCCACTGGTGCCTCACCCTCAGTGGATTTGGCCTCCAGGCCCATGTGGGATGCAGCTCCCTCCGTCGCCGGTGCCACTGCTCCTCCACCAGATGATGCTAATGCACACAAGGACAGGGTGACAAAACAAAAAGGACCGCGAGAGACAGAGGATTCACTTGGTCAATGCCAGCAACACAACTACCATTGGCGTACACAACACACAGAGAGCAGCCCTATGTACTAGGCCCAGCACTACCAGTTACTAAGATAGTCACCAGTCCATGGGGTACAATGCCTAATGCCATTAGCTGCACACATGGAACCCACAGGACCCTGCCCAGCAGTAGATGCCCACTAAAACTATTGGGGTAGGAGTGCTTCAGAGCCTGCCAACAAGGGACCTACCCTGCCATCTTCGCCCTGGCCTAGGGGCACCCATAGCCCATGTCCCCCTCTCAGGTAACTCATAGCGCGCGCAAAGTCAGGATTCAGAATCTGTACTCTTCCCTTGTGGCTGCTGTGTTGCCTTCAAGCGCCCATCCAACTCCAGATGGGCCACCGCCAGGATGCAGAACATCAGGGGGGTCATGGTGAGACAGACACCCCTTCTTCGTTGGGAGGCCAGCCCCAGCTGGGCCTCCGCAATCTTCTTTGCCCAGCAGCGCAGGTTCTCCCACCTTTTTCAGCAGTGGGTGCTCCGCCTGTCAAAGACCCCAAGGATACGCACCTCCCTGGCAATGGCACGCCAAATACCCTTTTTCTGGTGGGTGCTGACCTGCATGGAAAAGACAGCAGAAAAGTGAATTAGTCAACCGTCCGGACCATCACACTCATGGTCCACCAAATCCCTTCCATCCCCTGATGCACATACATTGACCACCTTACATGCAGCACTCTGGCCAGGACGCCTCTGCCCCCAATACATGTGGCTTACACACACGGCACTCTGTGAGGACCGTAGAGTAATGTGTACTGGGGAAGGAATCCATCCACCAGTTTCTCCAACTCCTCTGCAGTGAAGGCGGGGCCCTTTCCCCAGACACATCAGCCATTGTCGCTTCCAGACACAGGTCACAGCAGCACTTGCATTATAGGTCCTATCCTGTTGAAGGTCAGTTAGCAAGTGAGTGAACAGATAGAAAATGGCGGTCACGTCCGCGGCAGTGCGTACCATCACTGCCGGCGCACAACGCCATTGGCTCCTGGAACCCATAGGGCGCAATGATAACCAATGCGTAGTTGCGCAGCAGTCTTTGACCGCGACGGCGCACAACGCCAGCGGAATTACCTCATTTCCACTTGTCCCTCCTCACAGGTCAGGCAGCCGCTATTTCAGGGCGGTACAGGGCATGACACCTAACTGCATCACAGCAGACATTGGCACAGCAACAGATTGTCGAATTCACATACTGGTTCTGTAATGGAAAAAAATCATCATTACTGCAATTGTTGTGTGAATATGACCCTCTGCTCATCGTTTTCTTCCATAGGCTTCAACTGCTGAGGCTGAATATGAGAGGGCGACATCCTCTGGTGTACAGACCCCTGGTGGACCTTGCGACAATGGAGGACAGACACATTATCATAACCTACAGACTTGATCGTGCCACAATCCAAGAACTGTGTACCCAATTCGAGCTAGACCTGATGTCAGCTATCCGCCAGCCCACAGGTATCTCTCCTCTCATGCAGGTCCTATCAGTGCTCCATTTCCTGGCAAGTGGTTCTTTCCAAACAACAGTGGCCATGGCATCAGGGATGTCTCAGCCAATGTTCTCCAACGTGTTGACCAGAGTGTTGTCAGCCCTGCTGAAACACATGCTCAGCTACATCGTATTTCCTCAGGTGGAAGATTTGGCAACAGTGAAAGCTGAATTTTATACCCTGGGACATATCCCCAACATCATTGGTGCCACTGATGGTACACATGTGGCATTTGTCCCCTCTCGGAGAAATGAACAAGTTTTCAGGAATAGAAAAAGCTATCACTCTATGGATGTGCAGATGGTGTGTTTGGTGGACCAGTACCTCTCCCATGTGAATGCCAAATATCCTGGCTCTGTACATGATGCCTTTATCTTGAGGAATAGCAGCATCCCATATTTGATGGGCCAACTCCAGAGGCACCGGGTGTGGCTAATAGGTGAGCCCAAGGTCCCCACACAGTATAAGTAGGTGTCTGGGTATGGGGTTGTCTCTAAGGGTTAGTGAGTGTCTATCAGTTGTCTCTCGATATTTGCAGGTGACTCTGGTTACCCCAATCTCTCATGGCTACTGACCCCAGTGAGGAATGCTGGGACAAGGGCAGAGGAACGTTACAATGAGGCACATGGGTGCTCAAGGAAGATTATTGAAAGGCCTTTCGGCCTCCTGAAGGCCAGGTTCTGGTGCCTTTATCTGACTGGTGGATCCCTGTACTACTCACCCAAGAAGATGGGCCAGATCATCGTTGCATGTTGCATGTTACACAACCTGGCCTTGAGACGCCAGGTGCCTTTTCTGCAGGAGGATGTGCCTGGAGATGGTCTTGTGGCAGCGGTGGAGCCTTTGGACAGTGAGGAAGAGGAGGCAGAGGAAGAAGATGTTGACAACAGAAGCAATATAATACAGCAGTACTTCCAGCGACACACAGGTAAGGTAATGTAACTTCACTTAAATTTTCAGTATTCTGTTGGACATTGTACATGGCAGCCTGATTTCCCTATTTCTATGGCCACTTACTGTACCCTTTGGCATCTCTATTTTCAGATCTCTGTGGCCCACTCTGGCTCCTGCTATGTGTACTGCTGCCCACCAAAGGTCACTCCAAAGTATATTTAACTGTACATATGACTTGCAATAATTTGAACATGTTGAACTAATACATATTTGAATCATTTGGCAGACTCCAGATTAGTATTTGTTCTAAGGGTGTTAATTTACGTGCTCATAAGTAGAGGGGGATGTGCAATGTGGCTGGGCTGATGGTGGAGGAAAGTCCAGGGTAGAGTCCAGTCTCTTGGTATCACAGGTGCATTGTCCAATGAGGCATAGCAAGGGGAGGAATGGCAGTTCAAGGTGGACAGAGTGACAGAGTGGGACAGAAGGGTGACAATCAGGAGAGTCTTATTTCCTGGCGGGGTCTTGGCAATGTTCTCTGGCTTCTGCCTGGATCACACGGACCGTTTGCAGGGTGGTTCTCCTTCTGCAGGGGGTGGGGTGCTGGTGGCCTGTTGTTCCTGTGGTGGAGCCTCCTGTCCACTAGTGCCACCAGAGGTGGAAGGCTGTTCTTCGGTTTGGCTAGTGTCAGGGGCCTGTTGGTGTGCCACTGCCTCCCTCATGATTTTGGCCATGTCAGCCATCACCCCTGCAAAGGTGACCAGGATGGTGTTGATGTGTTTGAGGACCTCCCTGATCCCCAGGTACTGTCTCTCCTGCCACTGGGTCTCCTGCAACTTGGTCAGTATCTGGCCCATAATCTCCTTGGAATGGTGGTATGTTCCCAGGATGTTTGTGAGTGCCTCCTGGAGAGTGGGTTCTCTGGGTCTGTCGTCCCCCGTCACACAGCAGTTCTCCTAGCATCCCTGTTGTCCTGTGCCTCTGTCCCCTGAACCTTTTTTCCACTGCCACTGACCCCAGGTCCCTGATCGTCCTGGGTTTGTGGGGTTGCCTGGGGTCCCTGTAGTGGTTGACACACTGCTGATTGACTTGTCGTGGGGACAGTGGCATGGGCCCGCTGGGTGGGTGCTGTGCTGGTGTTTCCTGAGGGGGGAGGCTCTGTGGTGGGTTGGGACTGTGGCAGGGTAACGGACTGTCCAGAGGTCCCTGATGGGCCAGGTTGATCATCCTGATCCAGGCGTGAAGAGCTGCTGTCATCACTGTGGGCCTCTTCTGGGGGGGACTGGATGTAGCTGGCACCTCCTCTCCGGTGACGTTGAATAGGGGTCCTGTGGGGATGCAAATGCAGTGTCAGTGTATCTGCGTGTGACAGATTGTGCATGGGTGTGTTTCTCTGTATGGTTGTGATTTCCCTGTCAGCTTTGCCTTGTTTTTGTTGTGATTTTGTGGGTTGGGTGAGTCTCTCTACTGGGCATGCTGTGGTGATGGGTGTTCATGCAAGTCTGTGATGAGGGTCCATGCATTGGTGTTACATGCAGGGCTTGGTATTGGGATGGGTGGGTTGTGATAGTGGATTATGTGTGAGGTGGTGGAGTGATTGAGGTGAGGGCAGGGGTAGGAGTTTGTGATGGCATGCAGGTAGGATGGGGGGATAAAGTAGTAAAGATTTGACTTACCAGAGTCCGGTCCTCCTGCTACTCCTGCGAGGCCCTTAGGATGCATGATTGCCAAGACTTGCTACTCCCATGTTGTTAGTTGTGGGGGAGGAGGTGGGGGTCCACCGCCAGTCCACTGTACGGCTACCTGGTGTCTTGCAACCACAGAATGCACCTTCCCCCGTAGGTCGTTCCACCTCTTCCTGATGTCATCCCTAGTTCTTGGGTGCTGTCCCATGGCATTGACGCAGTCCATGATCCTCTGCCATAGCTCCATCTTCCTTGCAATGGATGTCTTCTGCACCTGTGATCCGAATAGCTGTGGCTCTACCTGAATGATTTCCTCCACCATGACCCTTAGCTCCTCCTCTTAAAACCTGGGGTGTCCTTGGGGTGCCATGGATGTGGTGTTGTTGAAGTAAGCCTCAGCAAGGCCTACTAGTGCAAGGGGTGCACCCTTCTCTGCACAAAGTCCTCAGACCATGTAGGAAGAAGTTGGCACAGAAACTGTAATAAAAGACAAAGGCGGTCATTCTGACCGCGGCGGTCGCTGCCCGCCATGCGGTTACCGCCGAATGGCCGCTCCGCGGTCAGGAGACCGCGGATGCCATTCTGGCTTTCCTGCTGGGCCGGCGGGCGACCGCCAAAAGGCCGCCCGCCGGCCCAGCGGGAAAGCCCCTGCAACGAGGAAGCCGGCTCCGAATGGATCCGGCGGAGTTGCAGGGGTGCGACGGGTGCAGTGGCACCCGTCGCGATTTTCACTGTCTGCAAAGCAGACAGTGAAAATCTGTATGGGGCCCTGTTAGGGGGCCCCTGCACTGCCCATGCCAGGGGCCCCACGACACCCGTTCCCGCCATCCTGGTTCTGCTGGTGAAAACCGCCAGGAACAGGCTGGCGGGAAGGGGGTCGGAATCCCCATGGCGGCGCTGCAAGCAGCGCCGCCATGGAGGATTCCCTGGGCCAGGGGAAAACCGGCGGTTCGGGGAAAACCGGCGGGAAACCGCCGGTTCCCCTTTTCTGACTGCGGCTTTACCGCAGCGGTCAGAATAGCCCTGAAAGCACCGCCAGCCTGTTGGCGGTGCTTCCGCTGCCCTCCGCCCTGGCGGTCAGAGACCGCCAGGGTTGGAATGAGGGCCAAAATTTATTAAACCTCATGAGGTGGTACTACAGTTCAAACAGCATCCTTCGGTAATGTTTGAAGTAGCACACTGAACTGAGAGAGAATGGTCCTTTTATACCCACGCAGGTGCTAAAAGGAGGTGGTACAGTTATAGAAGCATGTGGAAATGCACAGTCGACAGGTAGGAGGGGCTAACAGTTTTCAAGGATTAACAGCTGCAGACCTTACTGGGCATGTGCGAAAGTGGGAGATGCTAAATATAACTTGTCACTAGGCAGATTTTCAAGAGTAGTTAACAGAAAGGTAGGACAGAGCACATGGTTAGCACATGGCAGCATGTGGCAGAGAAAATGGCTGCCATGAATACAAAATGGATTCCGCAAAATGTTCACAATAGTTGCTAAATACAAGATTTCTTCAGCTAATGCTTAATCTAATCGCTATTAAGTTACAACAGTGTGAGTGGTATGTGTGAGGATGTGTGGGGTGATGTGTGGGGTGTTGTGTTGTGAGGTGCATGGATGGTGTATGGGTGATGATGTATTGTGCCTCTGATTGAGTGGCTGCTCCTGGCTTGTCTCTCTCTGCTTGCTATCTTTTTTTTTGCTGTAAAGGGTTGTGGTTAATGTGGGTGGGTGTTTTATAGTGGTGTGGGTGTGTGGGTGTGGTGTGTATATGTGTGTCAGGTGTTTGTATTTTGAATTGTCCAATGTGGTGTAGTTTTGTTAGTGTGTGTGTATTTTGAGCGCGGCGGTGTGTACCGCCAATGGTTTACCGGGGTTGAAAGACCACCGCTGTGATTCGTGGGTTGTGATACTGTGGGCGTATTCCTGTTGGCGTACCGGTGTGGGTTTTCCTATCACCAGTTTATCACTGACCTTTGGTCTGGTGGACTTGTGTGGGTGTCCGTATAGTGGTGGATTTCTTGGTGTGCGTTATATTACCCGTAGCGGTATATCGCCGCGGCCATGACATTTACCGCCACGGTCTTCTGACATATGTCATTGCTACTGATGGTGTTTGGCCAGCGGATTTAGAGGATTTTCCTTAGACACATATTGATGAAGATCTGGACTTTGTTGGTGGTGGTCACTCTTGTCATCCAAGTTTCTGTTTCATACAGAAGGACTGATATTACATTGGTGTTAAAAAATCTGATCTTAGTTTGCCTGGTTAGGTCCTTGGAGCTCCAGATCACCTTTAGATGAAGGAAGGCAGCCCATGCCTTGCTGACACTTA
The DNA here is from genome assembly GCF_031143425.1 of Pleurodeles waltl. NCBI lineage: Eukaryota > Metazoa > Chordata > Amphibia > Caudata > Salamandridae > Pleurodeles > Pleurodeles waltl. Next base: position 668,691,591 of record NC_090444.1, read on the forward strand.
CCTTGACGTCAGCGTCTGTAATGCCCTGCTTGTCTATGACGCTTTACAGGTCTCAGCCTCTTCCACTCCATCGCCTGCAAGAGTGACTGAAGCTGTGCAGGCAGTGTTAGCATTCTGGATCTCGGTTTTTCTACTGTGGATGTTACGGCCAAGTTGTGCTGCTGCTACATGGTTGGTCTTCTTTTGTATCTGCTGGTGGGTATGGGAGAGTAGGGTCCAGTCATCTGCAAAGTCCAAGTCCTCAAACTGCATCCAAGGTGTTCACTGGCTCCCATTTTTTCTCCCCACTGTGGATTCTTCATGATCCAGTTTATGGCCAGCAGGAAGAGAAAAGGTGAGAGCAAACAACCCTGGTTGACCTTGGTCCTCACTTGGAAGGCTTCTGTGATTTGTCCTCATGGACTATCTTGCAGGCTATTTCCTCATAAGAGTTTCTGATGATTTTTATGAGTTTATGTCGTACACCGTAGTAGCAAAGGAGTTTCCAAAGGATCTCTCTGTCCACGCTGTTGAATGCCTTCTTATAGTTGATTAAGTTGACATAGAAGAGGGAGGTCCATTCCTTCAACTGCTCAGTGATGATGCACAGTGTTGCAATCTTGTCTCTGCAGGATTTATCTTAGCTGAAATCGGCTTGCTGGTCTTGCAAAAGAGCATCGACTTGTTCCTTTATTCTGCTCTGAATTACTCTGTTGACCACTTTGCGTGGGGTTTATAGAAGCATTATCCCTCTGTAGATTGTGCAGTTACTCACATCATCTTTCTTGAGGATCTTGATGAAATATCCCTCCTTCCAGTCAGATGAAACCATTTCTTCTTCCCAGATCCTTCCAAAGAGAGGGCAGAGCATGTCTACTGATGTTTCAATCCTTGTCATCAGTGCCTCTGCAGGAATGATTGCAGGTCATGCTGCATTCCTATTTCCAGATGTTGGATGGCTTGTCATATTTTTTCCTTGGTTAGTCTGCTGCAGTCGATTGGCAAAACCTTGTTGGTTGGCTGTATATCTGGTGTATACTGTGGTATGGGCTGGTTTAGCAGTTATTCAAATTGCTCCAGTCATCTTCGTTGTTGGCCTTCATTAACCATGATTATCTTCCCAGCTTTGTCTTTAAAAGGTCTTTCTGGCTTGCTATCCTTACCATAACATTTCCTCATTATGTCATCTAGTTCTTTTAAGTTTCCATGGCTTGATGCTTCCGGGCTTCTGTGGCAAGACCATTGATGAATGAACTTTCACTTTTCCTGCTCTTGTTCAGCTGGTGTTGACTGCAGCTGTCCTTCTCCTTTCTTGCTTGGATTTTGTGGAAAGTCTTGATGGAGTTCCCTTCTTTTTGCTGGTGTTTCTTTTTTTTTTTTACCTCTTGCCAGGATGATGCCACTGTTTCTTTCATCTGTTCCCACTGATTCTCTTCTTGCTTGTTGTCGTTTTCTTCCTCTTGCAAGATTTGAAACTGGTTGCTGAGGGTGACTGAGTATTCACTCTGTTTCTAGGAATCTTTGAGGATGGTGGTGTTATATTGCTGGCATTGTTTTTTTGGTTCCATCCATGCTTTCTTCACCTTTAGGTCCAGCCTGGCTACGAGAAGTCAATTGTCTGATACCATGTCTACTTCTCTCACCACTCTTACATTCTGCAGGAACCTCGAGAACGTCTTGGCAATGCAGACAAGGTTGATCTGATCTTCTGATGAATGGTCTGGTGACACCGATATTGCCTTGTGTATTCTTTTGTGTGGGCATACACTGCCTCCTATCACCAGACTAAACAGGGCATAGAGATCTGCAAGCATTTCACCATTGTCATTCATATCACCAAGGCCATAGCTGCCCATGACTTCTACGTACCTGGTATTCTTGCTTCCAATCTTGGCATTGTGATTCCCCATCAGTATGCTAATGTCTCTCTCTCTCTCTCTCTCTGGGCAATTTCTCAAGGACGGAATGAAGTCTGTTGTAAAACAGTTCTTTTGCCTCTTGTTCTCTGTCATTTGTAAGTGCATAGCACTGGATAACATTCATGCTGACCCTCTTTTTCTTTGTGCAGAAGGTCGCTGTGACAATTCTGGAACCATGGGCTTCCCTTCTAATCAGAGAGCTGCTGGCAATAGCATGAGTGCTACTCCCTAAGTGTGTGGCATTCTCTTCCTCGTGTCCACAATACATCAGAATTCCTCCTGGAACCTGTCTTTTCTGTCCAAACTGTGTCCATCTGGCCTCGCTGATGCCAAGCAGGGCAAGGTTGTAGTTTACCATCTCTGCTGCTACTTGGGCTGTCTTGCCTGCTTCATGCATGGTCCTTACGTTCCATGTCTTGATGATAATGGTCTTCATCAAAAACAGGTGGATCTGCTGTGTAGCTTCCAAGGGTATATGGCTTTCACTACAAAGCATCATAGATCTCCACGAAGGAGATTACTCTCTCCCCAAGGCTGAGATATCTTTTGGTCTTTTGGTTCATGTTTCTGTAGGTAAGGTATTTTACATGGTGGGGTAGCTAGCTCTATGCATAATCCTCCTCCTTTGGTAGGCAGCTTTGGGACCAACCATGGAGGAGTTACTTCTTCCTTATAAAAACATACAGTATAATCTTTATTTTATATATCTCAGAACCAAAAGAAGCATGGGCATTATGTGGACAAAGCAGCTCACAGTATGAAGAATTTCAACTGTCCTTACCATTATTTATTCTATAGTGCTCTCTAGATATAATGGGGCATATTTATGGGGACTTGGTGTAGGACAGCACAGTAAGTCATCTTGCTGCACTGCCCAATACAAAAGTGAAAGGGTAGGAATGCACCATATTTATGCATATGGTACATTCCAGTCCTGCGCTGGTGCCGTTTCGCCAGCCTAGCTCCAACACAGACACCCTTGCTCCATGGCACAATGGTGCCTCTGTTGCATGTAGGATTATTTTTTGCGCAGAAAGGGACACCTTCCTGCACAAAAACAATCCTGAGAGGCGTTTGCCTCTTTTCATGTGTGCTGCAAAATGTTGCACACTTTGGAAGAGGAAAAAGCTAATTGAATAATGTAGAATGAGCAACCCAGTAACTTATGGAAATGCCAGTGGGACTGATGGGGCAGAGAGGGTTATCACATGTATTTAGAGAATATTTTTTAATTGTCTCTCTCTCAGTCAAAAGATATATACAATTTTGTATCTTTGCTTAATTTCTATTTTTATTTATAATTTTGGTTTCACAGATTTATATGGGCTGCTCTACAACCTGGGGGTATAATCTGCTGTAGTGCAACCTTGACTGCAAACAACATGTGCCTCTCGCTGTTAAAATGGCTGAACTTCTCTCTCCATAAGAACTTTCTTTTTGAGTATCAAGTCCTTTGTTCATTTCGATCACTTAAGTTTTAAAATGGTGGTTAGGAAAAAGAACATGCATGCGTGAGAAAGGCTTGTTAGCCTAAACGTGACGCATGGAGTGGTGCTAATAAAGTGAGTTGGTGCTAGGAATCCTTGGAGTTTCATTGTGTGTGTCTTATGGACACATTTAGGGCCTGACTCACAAGGGTAAACTTAGACCAAAAGTGTAACTTTACTACTAGTAAAGTCAGACTTTTGGTCTAAGTTTAGAATTTTGGTTTAAGTTTAGACCAAAAGTCTAAACTTAGACCAAAAGTGTAAATTTACTACGAGTAAAGTTAGACATTTCTCATCTAAGTTTAGACTTTTGGTCTAAACTTAGACCAAAAATCTAAACTTATGCCAATAGTGTAACTTTATTACGAGTAAAGTTAGACTTTTGGCCTAAACTTAGACTTTTGGTCTAAGTTTACCTTTGTGAATCAGGCCCTAAATTTGTCCATAAGAATCTGGCAGTGTGTCGGGTCCACTCCTGAAATGCAGCAACTACCCCTTAAGGATAGTGCATGTCCAGCGGACTTATTGATGTGTAATGATCTGACGTGCAGAGATCGCCACTTCTACCTAAACAGCATATCGCAGAATTAGGGAAAGCTTTTGCGAAGATTAGAGGATTGCAATGGGGCAATGTCGAAGTTGTGCAAGGATTAGGGAAAAATATTGTGAGGATTGGAGGATTGCAATGAGACAGCATCAAACCTGTGCAAGGAAAATGGATGATTCAAGGGCTGCAGATATGGGGCACATCAGGTGAGAGTAGCATGTTAGACTGCATTGACTATGAGTTGGTATTCAGATTAATGCAAGATTTGTTTTTGCGATACCTGCCAATCAATCAATCAAAAAATTCATAGACTGCACTACTCCCCTGTAAGGTTCTCAAGGCGCTGGGGGGCTGACATTTTACTGTTCGAAAAGACATGTCTTGAGGTGTTTTCTGAATGACAGGAGGTCCTGGGTCTTGCGGAGGCTAGTAGGGAGGGAGTTCCAGGTTTTGGGGGTGAGGTAGAAGGACCTGCCTCCAGAGGTGGTGTGTTGGATGCGGGGAACTGTGGCAAGGGTGAGGTCAGCGGAGCGGAGGTGGCGAGTGGGAATGTGGAAGTTCACTCTTTTGTTGAGGTAGGCTGGTCCAGTGTTGTGGAGGGATTTGTGTGCGAGGATGAGGATCTTGAAGATGACCCTTTTGTCGATAGGAAGCCAGTGAAGGGATCTGAGGTGGGCGGAGATGTGTTCATGGCGTGGGAGGTTCAATGTGAGGCGTGCAGCTGCGTTTTGGATCCTCTGGAGTTTCTGCTGAAGCTTGACTGTGGTGCTAGCATAGAGGGAGTTTCCGTAGTCTAGCCTGCTGCTGATGGGTGACGGTCTTTCTGGTTTCTATGGTTATCCATTTGAAGGTTTTTCACAGCATGCAGAGGGTGTTGAAGCAGGAGAAGGTGATCGCGTTGATTTGCTGGGTTATGGAGATAGAAGAATCTAAGATGACGCCAAGGTTGCCGGTGATCCTAGGATGGTGGGCCACCTGGAGTCGTCCCATATTGTTTTGTTGGGGCCAAAGATGATGATTTTGGTTTTATTGGAGCTGCCTACATCGCATGGTTTTAGTAAGATAAAGAGTGCTGCCCAGCCACCCTTCTATAACAGAATAAACGGAACAGTTCCGAGCCAGTCACAGCAAGTAACATTAAAAAATAACTGATGTTTGACCTGGCCCTTTTCGCAGGGTCATTACTGAATCTTTTGCCTTCCTCCTCCTGCTCCTCTGGACACTTTATCACTGCTGACCAGTGCTAAAGTGCATGTTTTCCCCTTCTAAACCTGGTATGATTGAATTTACTAGTAAGCCCCTTGTGTAGAAATATCCTGTATGCCCTGGGCATGTATTTGAATGTTACTAGTGGGCCTGCAGTGTAGCTTGCACCACTCACAGAAGTAGCATGTCTCAAGTCTGCCACTGCAGGGCCTGCATATGTGCCACATTGGCTTGGCATCTAAATTTACTTACCAGGCCTGCAACTCCCCTTTTCCTACATATAGGCCGGCCCTAATGTAGGCCCTAGGTAGCCTTTTGCACAATGTGCTGTGTAGGTAAGAGGTAGGACATATGGTTTCATTATGCGGCATGTCCTGATAGTGACAAACAGTCTATTTGGTTTCTCACTGCTGCAAGTGCTGCCCCTCTCATTGGTTTGCATTGGAAATGCCCTTCCATATGTCTAAGTGGTATCTTCTGATCTATGAGGCGCAGCATGGCCATTTTCGGTATGGTTGGAATGGCAGTGATAACTGCTGCTTATTAGATAAGGTGGATTTTTTTATTACCGTTGTAAAAATTCAACTTTTCAGAAAGTGGGCATTTCTCTGTGCTTATGACTCTTGTGCTTTGCAGCCTTACTCCAATTCAAGTCTGGGGTACAGTGACAGCTGGGCTTTGTTCTTACTTTCCATACAGCCATCACATAGGGAGGGTGGAGGTGTAATAAGATTACATTTGCATACTGAATGGCCTTCCTGGGCTAGGACAGGCAGGATGCACTTACATTTGTATAGGCTGTGTCCTTGCCTCACACCTAGGTCTTGTTTACCCCCTCCTGATGTCTGCAGCCAAGGCTGGGGCCAAAGGGGGGAATGTTGTGAACTTCTGAAGTTCCTTTGAAGTGCCCCCTGAGATCAAAGAGAACATGAGTATAAGTATAGGGGTTGTTCCCCTTGTTGATAGACACTGCGCGGGACCTGTCGCAGGTGCTGCTGACTGGACGTGCTGCACCTAAGAACTGTGGTGATGTCAGAAAGGAACTACCATCTGGACTACTGGACTTGTGACTCTGGACTGCTGCCTGTACTTGTAGGCCTGCAGAGGGTATTACCATTCTGCCTAGGTTCCTTATGTGCTAGCCTCCTGCTGCTTTACGTGTATCTTGTGCCCCTCATTTGCCTCTAGGGGCTGAGTCGTGTGCCCCCTTTCCCCTGTGTTCTGTTTGTTAGGGTGAGGTGTGTGCTACAATCTCCCTTGGAAGCCTCATAAATGGTACCACTAGAGAGGCACCATGACTGGGAAAAACTGGGCTTAGAGGCACTCCCCAGGCCACTCATTATCATGTGGCGCAACACATTTTTGTGCACCTGAGAAGTGGGGAGCCATTGCTGTCAGCGCATCGTAAGGCGCGTACTGCCTGGCGCCTCCAAGGGACAAGTAGGGACTCACTTCAGAAGCCAAAGCATCACCTGGTTTTGCTTTGTCACGACCGAGTGCGGAGCTGCTCACCTCTGGGCCCAGGAGCCCTTTACTGGAGACCCTGCAGCCCAGGGGAGAGGCGGGATGAATTTCCCCCTGTGTTCTGGAGGAGAGCGGCCGTTCCCACTGGAGAAGAGCAGAGAGACTCCAGTGATGGTGAGTGGGAGGCAGGGTTCAGCAGCCCCAGGAAGATGTGGCCAGCTGTGGTTGGAACACTCAGTGTCCCGCAGGAGGAATATCGCGCCTAGGTTGGAGGAGATCTCGGAGCACTCCCCAGCCATACCCAAGTCTTAGCAGCTGCACCGCATGGACAAGGGCAGCTGTGGTGCAAGTTTAAATGTGGGGACCATTTGCAAGGAAAAGGAGGGAGGGACCTCCTTGCAGGGAGATTGCAGCCCCCCATGAAATGTAAGCCCCCTTACACTACAGTAAAGAAGACAGTGTGGTGACCCTCAACTGAGGTCCCCGATCCTGCTAAGATTAATTAAGGAATGCCGTATGTGGCATAAGAGGAGCGCAGGGGCTCCTGTGTGAACAGGTTTTATTCCGCCTCCCACATATTAGAGGTGCCAATGCACTGGGTCTATAGAGCTGTGCTGGTGACTCATAAAGCCAACAACTACTGATGGGGACTTGTTACATGCTGCATTTTGTTTTGAGTGCGCTGAGGTTGATTTATGCACAGAATACTCTTTCAGGACACCGTATGAGATGTGCAGTAATGGTTATTCTATAATATTTTATCTGACATATGCAGCATGAGGATGTTTCATGGTATGTGAATTCCTAGTGATGATGTTTGTCACAACTACTTGCTTAGCAGAGTATTGCTGATTTATGATGTTTTTGGTATAATGATTTATGTGCAATACAGTTTATTTTTTATAACCTGTTGTGAAGTTTTTTTGTGGTGTATTTATTGAATCACTGGGTTGTGTTTGTTGTGCAAACGCTCTACACATTGCCCCTGGAATAAGCCTGACTGCTTGTGCAAAGCTACCAAGGGGGTGAGCAGGGGTTATCCTAAGTGTACAGATCCTTTGCCCTGACTAGAGTGATGGTTACTGCCTGGCTGAGGTGAATACCCTAGCAAACCAGAAATCCCATTTCTAACGACTGAACACACTGAACACATTAATACACTACTGCCCCATACATGTGCTGCCCAGCCGCCCATTTACAGCACAGCAAATGGAAAAGTTCAGAGCTTGCTGCCGCCAAGTGACCTATTGAAAACAACTGAAATGCACGGGATACATTAACTGGATATTGCCCTGTACATATGAACTGTGATTAAAGATTGCCACCTGGTCATCATGATGTAATAGTGTACACGGAATAGCCCTGAGTTTGTTTCCCCACTGAATAACTGTAAAAACTCTACACAGCAGTGCAATATTGCCACTCAGAGACTGAATGCATTAGTGCAATATTGCTACATATTTGTGAACGGTGACTCATTGTGATAGAAATGTGTGGCTTTGACTTTCCCCTATTACAATGAAGTAGATTGTTTTCACTAGGGCGTTTAGTGTTACTTGGTCACATGGGTGAGCTCGAAGGACATTGGAATTGAATAAAATATTTTAAGGGCAGCTGAGTGGAACACGAATGCACTCTCTCCCCTGCAAACTGGGACAAGGAAGGGAGGAAAGCTGTGCATATCGTGAATACGGTAATAGACTTGAGAAGCTGGCCTGATTAACTACTTCATTTTTTGATGAACTTATACCCTGCAGTGGAGACAATAATATATAATTGTGAGTTTTTTTCTTTATTTTTTCTTTACCAGCCTCAAGGAATCAAAGGGAACGGAGGCAGGGGTACCCTTAAGTACATGGGGTATTTGCAGCTTGAATGAATATTAGTTGTATGAAGTAACAGAGGTAACACCGCCCATGGGATGGCATCTGTTAGAGATACTCAGAGGGCAGTAGCTGCCAAGACACTTTTCCTGGCAGTTGAAGAAGGGAAAACTGATAACACAGCAACAAACAATGACACTGGTCCCAACTTGCAATCACAACTTGCCAGGTTAGAAAAACAGTTGAGGATTGAACTGAAACAGTGGTTGGAAGCCACCTCTCTCCAAAACTCCCTCGATATTATAGTGATACCACACGGCTTGAGAATCTTCATTTAATCAACATATGACAATCCTGATCCCTTCATGTTTGAGGAAGTGCAAGAAATTGAGAATATCAATATGTGGCTTGCGAAATGGATGGATAAAATAACGAAATTCAAGCAGGACAGGAAAGCACGACTCAAAAAATTGCAAAGAGAGATCAATAAAGAAGAAGCAGAGTAAATACTTCAGAGATGTTCAAGACTATGAGTCATGAATAACTTTTACTTTCAACAAGAAATTTGATACTGCCTATGATAATCAACGAGGAGTAAGAACAGTGAATCTCAAACCTGTGGGCAACAAAACACCACAAGGAGGAGTGTCTGGAATGGAAACATCAGGAGTTGAAGGACCGAACAGCTCGAGAAGTGAGAGCAATATATTGGCCAAAACTTTTTTTACTGCAGTTTTAGTGAGGAGGGGGCAAGGAATAAATTCACTACTCTTCAAAGGAAGGGAATTATCAGTAAGGGGAAGAGGTGGCAGAGGAACAAGAAACACCTCCATGGGAATGGAGAAAAGAGGTGCAACGGTGGATCATTGAAGGGTACAGTTAAGATGGTAATAAAGCTATCCGAAAGGATTCTAACCCCTATATAATTTAATACTTTGTGCCTTGGCAATCAGTCTGCCCTTTGGAACAATATAATTTTATGGAAACTATTAATTAGAAAATTGAAGTTGTAAAAAACTTACAGGTTGTGCCCCAGAACAAGAGCAAATAATGCCACTAAAAGTACACCAGAAATGGAGCTGGTGGTGGGTGGTGTAGATTGTTTGATGACTTTGAACAATTTAAAGCAAGAGGGGGAGTAGGAAATAAATGCAGAAGAGGTCTTAAAAGAAATTAATATTGTGTGTGTGTGTCTCATGTGCTAGTAGTGAATTTAGTCCTAAATCCAAGTGTTCCCCAGTACTCTCATATAATGCAATAGATGTTTTCCATGATACAGTAGTGGCTATTCTAAGAAAACTGGGGACAACTAAGGTCAGAGCTCAACTGAATATGAGTTGGGAACAAAGAAAGGCCACTGGATCACTATCCAAGGATGCTGATAGTGAGATATGGCCCAACAATAAGGAGGGCAATGTAGTGATGCTGCTCAAAAAGATGTATATTAAGGAAGCAACGAGATAGTTACAAGAGCCAGGTTGTTACAGTGAGATCACTTAGGCTTAATACAGATAAACTATAGTACAGTAGTGGGATCTGTTGAGTATGTTTTAGGACAAGGGGTTGATTGAATTGTAGGAGTACCAATAGCTCATTAAAGGACCCCTTAAAATAAAATTTCTGTACTTATTACCAAAGGTACATAAGTCACTTGATAATCCACCAGGAAGGCCCATTGTATCTTCCAAAGAGAGCCTCTTGGAAAACACCTCACTATACATAGATTTCTTTCTCAGACCCTTCATAAAATGCTTTGCCATCACACATAGAAGACATGAAGGACTTTCTCAAGAGGATTGAGGGCATACACAGGGAGGATGATTTTATCCTCATGACCCTAGATGTCAAGTCTTTGTATTCATGCATTAACCATGACGATGGGCTTAAGGCCACAGAGTATTTTTTAAAGGACAAGCCCCATAACCCTTTATGCCAATATGCAAATGCTGTTACAAATTATACACTTTTATCGAAGGAACAACATATTCATGGTCAATGGAGATTTATATAGACAAACTTGAGGGTCTGGGATGGGGATCTGTTTTGCCCTCAGCAACACAAATTTGCTGGTGGGAGAAACATGTGGCTTCCTCCCCTGACTTTGATGAAAATATGAACAGAATTCTTCTGTAGCTGCACTTTATTGATGATCTATTTCTGAATTTCTGATCTGGAAGTGTACTAAGGAAGCAGCCATAGATTTTGTTGAGAAGATTAATCAGAATGGGGATACTCTGGAATTTACATGTACATTAAGTTGGTCTGAAATTGAGTTCCTGATGTGATGGGGAAAGTGGAAGGGAATAGACCAATATACAAGCTTTATAGAAAACCCACTGCGAGAAATACTCTGCTCCATGCCCTCGGTAGCCACCCAAACTGGCTCAAGTGGAGCATCCCATATGATGAATTTGTCAGAGCCAGACACAATTGTACAAATGATGAAGACATTGAGAAAGAATTGAAGATCATGCAGTCTAGGTTGAGAGGAGGATGTTATCCAGATAGGGTACCTAAGAAAGCAGAAAATAGAATCTGACAGAAATCAAGGGAGGAGATTTTATTTGCCCCTAACAGGATCAAACAAGCAGAGACCAATACCTCAAGCTTGATCACCACATACAATATGAGCAGTTGAAGTGTCAAGGGAACTGTAGCCAGGAATTGGAGGATATTGAAGTGTGATCAGATTTTGGGACAGATTATTGATGACAAACCATCCAGAAAATTACATGTAGAAAATATAAATCATTATGGGATTTAGTAGTGCAAGGAGACAAAATCACTGCAGGGTCAAAAACATCAGGATCAAGATGCATTGAGAGGTTTCTATGTCTGTGGGACTTGTAAAGCATTTTCCAAGAATATAGCACAGGGGATAATCACAGAAGGAGGATACATCAAATTTATTATCTGTGCTCAAGTATGTAGGAAGTACTATTCACTCAATACGTAAAATGGTACTTGAACATATCTGTGCCATCACTAACAAAGATCAGCATTAACCTGTAGCCAGACACTTTGAACATGTTAATTGAAGCAATTAGAAAGGTTTGAGGTATTATGGCATAGAGAGGGTGGACCAACATCACAGAGATGGGGATATAATTCTACCACTGCATAAAAGAGAATCATTGCATTTAAATGATTTTGACACTAATGCCCAGATGGAAATTAACAAATGGCAGAAGGGGGAGGCACAAAGGACACACTGAATGCATGCATAAGAGCCTCATCAGATTCAAAAGGCCCTATCACCACTTTAGAGTCACTTTTAAAGACACTCTTGGAGCGCTATGCACTGCGTCAAATTTACAAGGTGGCGTTAAGGCACTTTTGTGGCTTAACACCACCTTGTACATATGGCCCCTTCACATGCACCACATTATGTGGAAGAGGCGTGCAAAGGGTGTTTCTGTGGGCGTGCCACAGCAACACCCATTGCATTTTGATGCTGCCCTAGTTTTACGAGTATTTTTAAACCTGAGGCTGTGCCAAAATCTAGCATTACCCCAGGGGTGGTGTTAGCATGGCGCAAAGAGAAAAATTGCTTTCATTCTTTGTTGTGCTTTTGCTCTTTCTATGTGTGCACACATAGAAAGTGCAAAAGGCCATATATAATTGTTTTTGTGCAGGAAGGTATCCCTTCCTGTACAAAAACACTCTCCCCCACAGCACAGCCATCCTTGCACCATGGTGCAAGGGGTTCTGCATTGGAGCTCAGGAGCACAAATAGCGTTGGCGCAGGGGTCAACACAGGGGTGCCCCATATATGCTTTAAAATGGTGCATTTCTGTGTATTGAAAATGACAGTGTGGCACTGCCAAATGTGACACAGCATTATGCTCCATCATTTTTCTAGAAACCTGGGCCATAATGGCCAAACAATACAAATGCGCCCACAACTTCCACCCTATTTGCATTGACCATTTCACTACCATCCCAGCGATTGCTTCACCACTGCCACTGATCCATCTGCCTGCCTATGTGTAATACTCAGTTGGCAACATGTACTATGCTTGTTTCACAGGATGGCACAACAAAAACTGCCACACACCTCAACGCACCATTTGGGAATGGGCACAAAAGTGAACATACAACATACAGGGCATGTCTGTGATCATCATTTGTGCTGCTGTACAAGTAGCTTCCATTTCACCATGTAGCAAGGTTGCCTGTGTTGTGGGAATTGTTGGTGTTGTGCACAAAGGGACACCTTCATGCATAGCAATAGCTACAAGTGGTATCATTTTCGCACCAGGGGCCCAATTTTACAAGCCTGTAATACAACATTAATAAAATGTTTTGCCAATGTGGATACAAGCTGCCCATTCCCCTTGGACCACAGTAACAAAGTCACATAATGCATGCATTGATCCACTTTGTACATCCCTCCACCACTAAAGCCTGTGGCAGATATGATGTATGCAACGAAATATTCCTTATGCAGGGAGGGAAGAACTAATCCATGAAGGTTGCACTCTGCTATTTAATAACTTCATATGTGAGGCCTGCCAAAGGCAGATGACAAACTGACACAACCATTGTAAGCGATGGACCTCCCTGTGCTTTGCTCCCACACCACCCTGAATTCTTGGACTACATTAACCAAATCCAGATGTGCAGACCTTTTCAAATGCATCAGAAGCTGGGTGGCTCACACATGTGTTGCATGGGAAGATCCCACATATACACATAGAATGACTATTACATGCAGTGTCAGCTGTTAGAGGGACACATGGAAAATAAGCCAGGATAAGATATAGAAGGTGCCTCACCTTGGCACATTAGGGGCATATTCATACTCTGTTTGCGCTGACTTTGCGTCAAAATGTTTGACGCAAATTCGGCGCAACCTAACACCAGATTTATACTTTGACGCCATACCTTGAACCTCAAAATTCAGCAGTGTGTGTCATTTTCTGGATGCGGGAAACTGCCTTGCGTTAATGACATGCAAGGTAGGCGTTCCCGTCCAAAAGATAACTTTAAGGCCTGTGCGCCTTATTTATACTCCTGTGTCATTTTGACGCACAGGAGGGGGTGGGCCTTAGAAAATGTTGCACAGCCTGATTTGCTCAGTTTTTTAACACCTGGGTGAGGGCAGGCATTAAGGGACCTGTGGGCTCATTTCCATGGTCTCTGACCATGGAAGCAGTCCACAGGTGCCCTTCCCTGCCCCCAGGGACACCCCCTGCCACACTCGCCCACCCCTGGAGGACACCCATGGATGGGGGGACCCATCCCAGGTAAGTACAGGTAAGTTGAGATAAGTAATTTTTTAATTTTATATTAAGTGGCATGGGGGGGCCTAACTTGGGCCCCTCTACATGCCACTGTGCCGAATGACCATGCCCAGGGGACAGTAGTCCCCTGGGCATGGCCATTGAGCGGGGGGCATGACTTCTGTCTTTCCTAAGACAGGAGTCATTTCAATAGGGGTTGTGCGTCAAAAAATGGCGCAAATCCGGTTAAAGCCATGATTTTTTACTCTAACCTGACTTGCACCATTTTTTTACACATAACCCCCATTTTTCACTATGCCTGCGCTGCCCGGTAAGAGTAATTGTTTTTTACTCTAACCAGGCCGCAGCACCGGCTAACGTCAATCCATAAATAAGGCGCCCGCCTGGCGCGTTGAAATGGCATTAGATGGCGGTAAATGTTTAGATGACAACCGGCGCTGGTTTGCATCAAAAAGTATAAATATGGCCTAAGTATGATATCACTATCCACCACTGGAGTAGAAATAAAAAATAATAATAATATGCTATGATTTATGAAGAAACACCAGGGCATACCTCAGCTTGCTCCGCTGTGCAGCATCAATTCAAATGTACAGAGATGTGTACTTGTCACAGAGAATCAATGCATCCCTCTACTAACCTTGGTAATGCCTAAACATATGACGGACATTACCAATACTGCCACACAATCTACATGGTGTGGGGTGTCCGTCTTGCCGGTCCTAATGCACATCTGCAGGAAGGACCACTTCCTGCTAAATCTACTAACAGGAATGCTGTCTGCCACATACAATGTTTGACGATGATTGCAAAACACATTGAAAGTAGTCCGCAATAGGATTACCACAATGTCAGTCCTTAGTATCACAACTACAATGCCACCCCTGATGTGGTATCCCAACATGATGCATCCACACATCAACAAGCCTAAAAATGTATCTGGTCTGCCCCCGACTACACGTGTGGTGACAAAGTGATGGAAGTGGGTGGGCTTTTCACATGCGTCCCCCTAGCCACTTAGGCCCAGATTTATGACAAAGTGGCGCAGCACGGTGCTGCACCAAAAATAGCAGCGCCGTGCTGCGGCACTTTTGAAATGCTGGGATGTGCCGTATTTACAGGAATATGGTGCATCCCTGCATTTCCCCCTGTGCTAGAGCTTAATTAACCTGCATGGGCCAACACAGTCATCTTTGCACCATAGTGCAAGGGTGTCTGCATTGATGGGATAGATTGTTTATATGCAGGAAGGGACACCTTCCTTTACATAAACAATCGTCCATGCATTTTGCTTCTTTTATGTGTGCTGCAGAATGCATTCTTGCCTGTCCTGGATTTTACAGATGATATGGATGACCAGCTGCCGACCATTCATGAAGACACTCTCCAGGATCCTTCCAGACAGCACCTCCAGTTGCAGGGCAGACACACAGCATTTCAGGGTCTCCACATGAACCACCCAACTACCAACACACAGCACCGACCAGTCCTGCTACAGCACCGACCAGTCCTGCTACAGCACTGGACTCTGAGGACCCAGACAATACCTTTCAGAGGACAAAGGTAGGAGTCCAGCGGGGGCTGCCACAGCAGGTACATGTGGGGATGGAGACCATGGCGGGCAACCTAGAGCGAGTTCAGAGTTGTCGCAGTCCGAAGAAGGACAACTCTGCTGCCATCAGGAGGACCCATTCCCTGCTACGTGAGCTCCAGTAGTCCCCGGCCGACATAGCTGCTGTCATGAGGCAGAGGCTTGACCAATTGCCCTCTCAAAGTGCCAGCAGCATGATTGATAACAGGCTGTGGGCTATACAAAATACCCTGGATTCCAGGCAGTGGGATGTGGTCTCCCTCAGGGCAAAAAGTGCTGCCTACCACTGTGATGTAGCAGGTGTGTTGCAAAATCAGCAGTTCCTCCTTGCTGCAGTAATGCCTTATGTATTCTCACAAATAGCAGCTGCCGGGACCTTTGATTCCACTTCTCTATTCCCTGATGTGTGTATGCCCCCTTCAACATCAACAACAGCACCACCCATGGCACAGGAGGCACCACACACATCAGAGGAGGAAGATGTGGAAGGAACATCTTTCACAGGAAAAAACACCTGGTCGTTCTAGCCTGTGCCACATGGACAGTATCTCTTTAGTTCTGTGCTTAAGATCATGCCTGTGTTGTGACACCTGGCAATGTGCCCTCTTCACTCTACCACTGTTGCATGGACTGTCAAGGTCTCAATCCCTACTTATTGTCAATTTGGACACTTCCTCACTAATGCTCACCTCTCCTACACATGTCTGATGACATGTCCCACACCCTTGGACTCTGACTGGAAATTCAATGGCTTGGGATCTCTCATGGGGTCAGTGAACAGTACATTGTACATCATTGGAAACAAATCTGGCACATGTAAATATATCACCATATTCACATGTGTCCTGCTTCTTTTTCTGTGTTCCACCAACTCTTTTAAATGTATCCATTGTGTGATCCTATGTCAGTGATTACAGAACGAAAGGAAATGTGTGGCTTTCTGGCAGACACAAAGGCACACAATAGGACTCAAACATGATTATGGTGACTGACAGTATTGTGGACCACAACCAACTTTCTGAGGGTTCAAAGCATGTATTAAACAGGTATTCATGCAAGTACTCATGTGGCATGTGTGGTTCAGAACACAAGTGATTAGAAATTTCCCTGATGATTGCACCAGTACAACATTGATGTGAGAAACAAAAGAGGCGTATGTAAGACTGTGACGGGCAGCTATTAGTGTGCCAGGACCCAATCCCCAAATAAGGTGGAGTTTAATGTGCTAAACGTTTCAAGAATGATTGTTACAGCCCTTAGCAGTAACAATTGATGTTGCATGATTACCTGTCTAAGAATTTGTATCCATACGCAATGCCAATAACTCTGCTGAAAAGTGTCTTGGGTAGCTGATGTCATACCACTGCCAATCAGACAGCTCCTTGGTCATAGAGGATACAAATAGTCACACATGTAAATCAATACTTAATGCATACATAAAGGCATTTGTCTGGCGTGGCCAATGCAGACATGATAACACTCAGATAGTCAATCATCATGGACTCCTTATCGGCGAAAACTAACATGATTTATTGTAACTAAAAAACACAACCTCTTAAAAACCTAAACTACACATTAGCCTACACTAAACTAACCCATACTAGTGTATCTTAACTCATCCCTACAGCTATCTAACCTAATCTAAACTTATCTTGTACATGTAACACCACACAATAAACATTGTCCCCCACCCTCCTTAAGAGACAATAGACGAGTAGGACAACATGAACTAAAGCTCCACATAGACCAACTAAATTTATTGCCTGAACAAATATATTTTATTTGTATTTTTCATTTCTATATATATATATTTTTGCATAGGGCCCCTTACATAACCCTCCCCAAACCCTCCAAAACAGAAAAATTACCAAAAACCCATCCCCCAGCAATACTAACTATGTCCTACAACTAACCTAATCTATGCTACCTAACCTATGACTACCCACATAGAACCCACTAAAACTATTTACATTAGAAACTAGGGGAAGGGAAGGAACTGGGAAGCGGTCAATGTCTATACATAGGCCCTCATTACAACCCTGGCGGTAAATCCCGCTTTCCGCCATGCTGAAGACCGCCAACATACCGTTGCGGCGGCGGAATTCCGCTACAGGTATTACGATCCACATTTCGGAATCAGCCACAATACAGACACCCACATAAGTCTGCCACACCAAAGGTCAGTGATAAACTGGCGATAGCAAAACCAACACCGTCACGCCAACAAGAATATGCCCACACTATCACAACCCACGAATCAACGCGGCAGTCTTTCAACCGTGGTAATCCATTGGCAGTACACACCGCTGCGCGCAAAATACACACACACTTACAAAACACAACCACATTGGACAATTCCAAATACACACACCTGATACACATACACACACCTCACCTACACACTCACAACACAATAAAACACACACCCACATTACCCACAAACCCTTACAATGTTAAATTTTGAAGAAGGCCAGAGAGAGAGATTAGCAAACACAACACCAGCATCCACAGACACACCATCACTTATACAACATCCATGCACCTCCAACAACACACACCGACATATCCCCCCACACATCACAATAGAAAGCACCTCACACATCACCCACACTACATCATGGCACCTCAAAGACACCCCAGGTTTTCTGAGGAGGAGCTCAGAGTCATGGTGGAGGAAATCATCCGGGTAGAGCCACAGCTATTCGGATCACAGGTGCAGCACACCTCCATTGCGAGGAAGATGGAGCTATAGCGGAGAATCGCCGACAGGGTCAACGCAGTGGTACAGCATCCAAGAACATCGGATGACATCAGGAAGAGGTGGAACGACCTACGGGGGAAGGTGCGTTCAGTGGTATCCAGATACCAGATTTCTGTACAGAGGACTGGTGGTGGACCCCCACCTCCTCCCCTACAACTAACAACATGGGAGGAGCAAGTCTTGGCAATACTGCATCCTGAGGGCCTCGCAGGAGTAGCAGGAGGACTGGACTCTGGTAAGTCATATCTTAACTATTTTATCCCCCATCCCACCTGCATGCCATCATGTACCCCCACCCCTACCCTCACTCCCATCACTCCATCATCTCACATATGTCCCACTATCACAACCCACACATCTCAATACCAAGGCATTGCATGCAACACCTATGCATGGACCACCGTCACCAAAGCATGTCCAGCACAGATACCCACACAGACCCCAAACCAACTATCACAAAAGGGCTAACACAATGATGCAAGCACAGGAGTACAGGGTACCTCACCCAATGCACAAGATGGCACACACAGATACTAAAACTATGCATTTACACCCCACCAGGACCCCTACCCAACGTCACCGGACAGGAGGTGCCAGACATATCCAGTCCCCCCACAGAAGAGGCCCACAGTGATGACAGCAGCTATGCACGCCTGGATCAAGAAGACCAGCCCGGCCCATTAGGTACTCGGGACAGTCGGTTCCACTGACACAGTCCCAAACCACCACTGAACCTCCCCCTCAGGAAACACCACCACAGCACCCACCCAGCGGGCCCATCCCTCTGTCCCCAGGACATGTCAATCAGCAGTGTGTCTACCACTACAGGGAACCCAGGTAAACCCACCAACCCAAGACAATCAGGGACCTGGCGTCAGTGGCAGTGGACACACGGTTCAGGGGACAGAGGTACAGGAAAAAAGGGAAGCTGGGAGAACTGCTGTACGACAGGGGGAGGACAGGCCCAGGGAACCGACACTCCACAAGGCACTCTCCAACATCATGGGAGCTTACAACCATTCCCAGGAGACCATGGGCATGGTACTGGCCAAGTTTCAGGAGACCCAGCAGCTGCAGGAGGAACACTACTGTGGGGATCAGGGAGGGCTTAAAGTCCATTAACAACACCGTGGTCACCATTGTAGGGGTGCTGGCAGGCCTTGTCAACACTGGGAGGGACACAGTGGCACACCAACGGGCCCCTGATACTAGCCTGGACGATGAACAGCCCTCCACCTCCGCCGGCGCTAGTGGACAGGAGGCACCGCCACAGGACCAACAGGCCACCAGCGCCCCACCCCCTGCAGAAGGAGAACCACCCCACAAATGGTCCCTGAGATCCAGGAACAAGACAGAGAACATTGCCAAGACCCCAGCCAGGAAATAGGAGCCTCATGAATGTCACCCTTCTGTCCCACTTTGTCACCCTGTCCACCTTAAACTGCCATTGCTCCCCTTCCTATGCCCCATTGGACAATGCACCTATGAGACCAAGAGACTGGACTCTGCCATGGACATTCCTCCACCATTACCCCAGCCAATTTCACACCCCGCTCCACTTATTTGCAGAGAAATAAACACCCCTGAATCACCAAAAAATCTGGAGTCAGTCTGTGCTTTCACAAATGTGTAATTGCAACATCTCTGGAATATAGCAATGTCAATGTACTTGTTCACATAACAATGTTACACAGCTGTAGGCCAGGAGTAAACATAGCAGAGGGCACACATTGGGACCCAGATCTGTCCATACACAGAGTGAAAAAGGCAGACTTATGCTAGGTCCTACAATAGTATGAGATGTGCGAAGCAGTTCCATCCTCTTACCTGTGTCTCACTGGAAGTATTGCATGATGATTTTGTTTCGGTTGTCTACATCTTCTTCTTCTGCCTCCTCATCTTCACTGTCCACAGGCTCCACAGCTGCCAAAAGACCAGCATCAGGCCCATCCTCCTGCAGAAAAGGCACCTGCCGTTGCAAAGCCAGTTAGTGAAACATACAGCAGGCCTCGATGATCTGGCACACCTTCTTCGGTGAGTAGTATAGGGAGCCACCTGTCAGATGGAGGCACCGGAATCTGGCTTTCAGGATGCCGAAGGTGTGCTTGATTATCCTCCTAGTTCGCCCATGTGCCTCATTGTAGCGTTCCTCTGCCCTTGTCCTGGGATTCCTCACTGGGGTCAGTAGCCATGACAGGTTGGGGTAACCAGAGTCACCTGTAAATATCGAGGGACAACTGTTAGACATCCTTCAAACATTAGGGAATCTCCCATACCCAGACAGCAAATTAAACTGTGTGGGGACTTTAGGCTCACCTATTAGCCACACAGGGTGCCTCAGGAGTTGCCCAATCACATAAGGGGTGCTGCTATTCCTCAAAATGTAAGTGTCATGCAATGAGCCAGGATACTTGGCATTCACATGGGAGATGTACTGGTCTGCCAAACACACCGTCTGCACATTCATAGAATGGTAGCTCTTCCAGTTTCTGTACACCTGTTCATTCATGCGAGGGGGGGACAAATGCCACATGTGTACCATCAATGGCACCAATGATATTGGGGATATGTCCCAGGGCATAGAAGTCACCTTTCACTGTGGGCAAATCCTCCACTTGAGTGAAAACAATATAGCTGTGCATGTGTTTCAGCAGGGCAGGCAACACTCTGGACAACATGTTAGAGAACATTGGCTGAGACATCCCTGATGCCATGGCTACTGTTGTTTGAAAAGACCCACTGGCCAGGAAATGGAGTACAGACAGGACCTGCACTAGAGGGGGGATTCCTGTGGGATGGCGGATAGCTGCCATCAGGTCAGGCTCCAACTGGGCACACAGTTCCAGGATTGTTGCACGATCAAGTCGGTAAGTGATAATGATGTGTTTGTCTTCCATTGTCGACAGGTCCACCAGGGGTTTGTACACCGGAGGATGCCGCCATCTCAATATCTGCCCCAGCAGACGTGCCCTATGGAGGAGAACGGTGAGCAGAGGGTCACTTAGGAATCCCTAGGTATCATAAGGCTGTTTTGCAAAAATGTTACATTTTCTCTATGTGCCTTTGTTTGTCCGTATTCCTGGCCTAAATAGGTGTGATGCAATTATTTGGCCTGCCATGTGGCCCCCTAAAATGGCAGCTGCCTGACCTGTAAGGTGGGACAAGGGGAAATTAGGTAACTGCACTGGTGTTGTACACCGTCGCGGTAGGTGGTCGAAGACCGTGGCGCAATTCAGCATTGTTTAAAATTGGGCCCTATGGGTTCCAGGAGCCAATGACGATGTACGCCGGCGGTGACCGTACGCACTGCCGCGGACGTGACTGACATTTTCTATCTGTTCCCTCACTTGATACCTGACCTTCAACAGGAGAGGACCTACACTGCAAGTGCTGCTGTGACCTGAGTCTGGAAGCAACAATGGCTACAGTGTCTGGGGAAAGGGCCCCTGCCTTCACTTCGGAGGAGTTGGAGAAACTAGTGGATGGGGTCCTCCCCCAGTACACGCAACTGTACGGTCCTCCAGACAAACAGGTTAGTACACTGTGAGCATGTTGGATGGCACATGATTGTATGGAGTGTCGTGGATGGAAGAGGGAGGGGGGACAGGCCAGCATGCGAGGATAGCGTGTGTGTATGTATGTCTGGGCCAGGGTGGGAGGTTTTTAGGCAATGTGTGAGAAGAACTGTACAGGAGAGTAACATCCATTATAACTTCACTTTTCCTCTAGGTCAGCACCCACCAGAAGAAGGGTGATTGGCGTGCCATCGCCAAGGGAGTGCGGACCCAGGGGATCTACCATAGACGGAGCACCCACTGCTGGAAAAGATGGGAGGACCTGTGCCACTGAGCAAAAAGACGGCAGAGGCCCAGCTGGGGATGGCCTCCCAACGTGGAAGGGGTGCCCGTCGTACCATGACCCCCCTGATGTACTGGATCCTGGCGGTGGCATATCCGGAGCTGGTTAGGCCCTTGAGGGCATCACAACAGCCACAAGTGAATGCACTCTCATTCAGCTGACTCTGTGTGCTTGATGAGGTGTCTGGGTGGGGGTGGTGGCCTGTGGGTTCCCCTAGGCCAGGGCAGACGCGCAAAGGTAGATCCATTGATTTGCAGCCTCATTCCCACTCCAACCCCAAAGGTGGTAGTTGCCCTCTATACCTAATCAGGCTCCCATGGGTTCCAGCTGTGCATGAAATGGGTCTAGACAGAGTCCCCCTTGGGCATGTGCTTTTCCCCTGCACTGTGCATGGCTTAGTGCATAGGGCTGCTCCCTGTGTGTTGTGTCCGCCAACGGTAGTAGTGTTGCATGCACTGACCATTTGTCTTTTCTGTCTCCCCCCCTTTTAGTTTTGTCACCCTGTCCTTGCGAGCATTAGCAGCATATGGCGGAGGAGCAGTGGCACCGGAGGAGGAGGGAGCTGCATCCCACATGGCCCTGGAGGGTGAATTTACGGAGTCAGAAGGCACCAATGGACGGAGGGCGAGGGGAGCTCCAGGAGCATACACCAGCGACAGCGACTCCTCCTCTGATGGGAGCTCCCTTGCGGTGGCGGGCACCTCTGTGCCCACTACATCAACAGGTACAGCCACCACCCCCATACCAGCACCGCCCTCCCAGCATCCCCTCAGCGTGTTTCCCATGCATGCTCACCCAGGAGGGTGGGCATCTCCTTTGCCCCATGCACCTCAGCCCCTGCCCCAGTAAGCCCTGCTGCCCTCAGTGAGGAGGCTATTGACCTCCTGAGATCCCCCACTGTTGCACAATCTACCATTTTGTATGCCTTCCAGGGTGATGAGAGGCATTTGCAGCAAACAAATGCATACCTGGATGGCATTAATTCTGGCCAGGCAGCCCAACAGATAGCATTTAAGGCTCTGGCCTCAGCACTGATGGCAGCCATTGTCCCTATGTCCAGCCCCCTCCTCCAACTTCCTCCACCCAGACCCAATCCCCTGTACCTCAGCTTATCCCAAGCACACCTTCAGACCAGCATGCACACTCATCAACACACAAGAGTGGGCATGGCAAACATAAGCACCACACATCCCACAGGCATCACACAAGCACCATCCCCATGCAGACACAGCAACATCCACTGCCTCAGCTCTGTCCTCCTCCTCTTCCCTCCCTGTCTCGTCTCCACTCACACCTGCATGTACTACATCCTCAGCCACTACCTCCATCACCAGCATGCCCATCACCACACACCACTCACGTGCACTCACCACCCCCACTACCATTCACACATCCCCTGTGCCCTCTCCCAGTGTGTCTGTGAGCCCTCCTCTTAAAGTACACAAACACAGGCACATACCCACCCAGCAGCCATCCACCTCACAACAGCCTCCGGTCCATGCACCTTCACCCAAATTCAGCAAAAGTACACCTCCTACAACCACTACCTCTTCCTCCACTCCCAAACCCCCTCCATCTTCCCGTCCCAGTGTGTCTAAGAAACTTTTCCTGGCTAACATTGACCTCTTCCCTACACCTCCCCCTACCTTCCCCTAGGGCCAGGCTGTCCAGGCTGTCCAGGCTCCAGCCCAGCAACTCAGCCACCAAATACTCAAGCACAGTGGTCCCAGCAACTCTGGTCTCATCGCGGGTGCAACCCATCAAGCCTGCCAGTGTGGCACCTAGCAAGGCAAAGGAGCAGGCCATTCCGCCACCTGCCAAGGTGAAGAAGGTGCCCACATGCCGGAGTGGGAAGCCATACTTACCAGCAAGCAAGGGCTCCTCCAAACCAAAAGGGGACAGTGGTAAAACACCAGCAGCAACATCAAAGGTGGGGAAGGGACACAAGCCAAAGAGCAGGTCAGGACAGGGCACGGTGGCTCCGGCTGAGAGACCAGAGTCACCCCTTCTGTCAACCACAACATCAACCTGTAAGGCGGTGGACATCGCCACCTGCACCGCCACCTGCACCACCACCAGCACTGCCACCAGCACCGCCACTAGCACCACCACCTACACATCTGCTGCCTCAGCAACAGTCCCCAGTATCATCACCAGTGGGCAGCCGTCCGAGGCTGCAGAAGACGTCCTGCTGTTTCCCTCAACAGGTGCAGACACATGCACCACCTCCAGCACCTCTGCCACAGACACCGCCGCAACCACCGCCACCAGCCCTGCAACATGCTCAGACAGTGCCACCACAGCTGACATGGCAATCATCCCCAGTGGGCAGCCGTCCGAGGCTGCAGGAGACGTCCTACACCCTGCCCAGCATCCATGAGGCATGACTCCCAGCACTGGTTGTATCTGCAGGTGGCAGGCGAAGTCGCATCAGGGTGGAGTGTGTCTCTGCCTCCATCGCGTATCATGCTACGTGTTCACAGGCAATCTCGTGGCACACACACCCAGGTGAGGGAATGGGACCTACCACACTGCATGTGAAGCACTCTGGGCACCAAGCCCCCTCCAGAACCAGTGGAGAATGACATCCACTACCTCAGTCCTTGGCAGGATGAAACACTCTGGGCACCAAGCCCCCTCCAGAACCAGTGGAGAATGACATCCACTACCCCATTCCTTGGCAGGATGAAGCACTCTGGGCACCAAGCCCCCTCCAGGACCAGTGGAGACTGTTATCCACTTGAGAGACTGTGGCTTTGCACTCCCCAGGATACAGCAGTGGACAAACCACCCACTGGAGAGATTTGAGAGACTGTGGCTTTGCACTGCTCAAGATACAGCAGTGAGCAAACCACCCACTAAAGAGACTTGTGAGACTCTGGCTTTGCACTCCCCAGGATACAGCAGTGGGCAAACCACCCACTGGAGAGACTTGAGAGACTGTGGCTTTGCACTCCACAGGATACAGCAGTGGGCAAACCACCCACTGGAGAGACTTGTGAGACTGTGGCTTTGCACTCCCCAGGATACAGCAGTGGGAAAACCACCCACTGGAGAGACTTGTGAGACTGTGGCTTTGCACTCCCCAGGATACAGCAGTGGGCAAACCGCCCACTGGAGAGACTTGAGGGACTGTGGCTTTGCACTCCCCAGGACCAATCAGTGGGCATGGAGCCCCCTCGTGGAGCAGTTGCGTCGTCCATTCATCTGGCTGAGGTGCCCCCCCCCTCCTCCTGAGGTGCCTGTTTATTTTCCATCTGATGCCCCTGCAGTGTTCTTTCCGTTTCGAGTCAGGTATCTTGTGTGGGCTTTGCCCATGCATTTTGGGACACTGATACACGGACAATGATTTGATTAATATCCGGACTTGTGTAGTTGGTGTACATATTTGTATATAATGATTTTTTTAATTGCCCTATCTGATTTTTATTGATTACACTTGTTACAATAATTTCCTTTTATCCTTGTGTTCTTCAAGGGGGTGAATATGTAATGTTGCTGCATGTATTCATGTGTATGGTGTTGTGGGTGAGGGTGTTGTGTGTTGTCTGTGTGTCACTCTCTTTTCCTTCCCCCCACCCTGTGTTGTAGGTGCACTACTCACCGTGGTCGTCGACGGCGTCTTTCCTGCTCCTGATACAAGAGGAGGAAGACCAGCATGGGCAGGACCTGTAGTTCGGACTCCATGGCATCCTGGTTCCTCGTTGGGTGTCGAGAGGTGAGTGGTTTCCCTTTCAAGTCCTGTTTCTGCCATGCTTTTGATAGCATTGGTACCACCCGGAAAAGGTGGCGGATAGGCGTGTTGTAATACAGTTGCCGGAACCTTGTGTTCCGCCTGTCTGTTGGCGGTTACCGCCGCAGTGTTTGTTTCTACTACCGTAGTAGTCAGAGTGTTAAAGTGGCTGTCTATGTCGGTGGTTTCCGCCATGGACGTGATTCCATTTTTTTTTCCACCGGCATGTTGGCCGTATTACCGCTGCTTTAACACCGACCGCCAGGGTTGTAATGAGGGCCTTAGTGTTTTGAGCTTCTTCTTGATTAATTTTAAGATTTTTTAACTACAGGCATTGTCTGCCTCAAGTTTTGCCAACTTTGCTTTTACATCTGCCATGTCCCTTCGCATATCGACCTCAAAGGTGGAGGCTGTGACATCTGGTGCTGGCTGTTGCTGGGCTGCTGGTCTAGTTTGCTGTGGATGTTGACGGGGTGGGACCTCCTAAGGCACCCCTGACCCTTGGCATTGAGGTTGTACCTTTTTTGCCACTGGTTGTTTACCTGGTCCCCCATGTGGAAACGACAGCCATGACCCTGAAGCCTTCTCTCTATGGTACTTCTTGCGCATATTGCGGTAACCTGCCTGGACTTCCAATTTGTGGCAGTAACACTTGACATGCTTCTGTGCCGGGGTCATTGTGGCTGCTAAAACATGTCATCAAAAACTGCATTGGGTAGAGGAAGAACAACAATGCAATGTATACTGCATCTTCTGATGACACACGTTGTCCACCAGACATATTACAACAATGTCAAGACCCAAGTCAATACAAATCTGCCTACCAGGCATCTAAGGTATTATGTTCATGTCACGGGGATAAAGGCTATCCAATGTTGCACATAAGGGCCCAGATATAAGAGGGACTAGTGCTTCCTTGTGTTACATTAGTGTCATCCTTATTGTGATGCTGATATGGCCCAACAAGGCCAAAATCCCTGTGCCATACAAACAAAGTTGTGCAATGCATGCTTTGCGCCACTTTTTCTCCTTTGGCCTTTCGCAACAGGTGTTCCCCTAGTAGCGGGGGCAGAAAAATGGGCAGAAAATGGCCCTGGGATATCTAAGAGCTTCCACAGCATCATTTTGTTGACTACTATTCACACATGCTCAGAGCAGGTGTTACAAGGGGGCACACCAAGTGTTACAATGTGCCCCTATTTACAGTTCAGGGTAAGTGCCAATTTATTTTACGCTAACCCCGGACAGTACATCAATAGCATTTAAATATTTTACCCTGTTGCCCCCTACCCTGTGCCATTATGCCAAATATTTAATGCGATGCACAAATGGTGGTGGTAGGGGTGTGCTAATGGGCCCAGGACAAGTGGCATCTTCACTTTTCTTAAATCTTATCCTATTTGTTCCCCAACTTGTGACATCACCTAAGTACCAGGTTAACTCTCACCATGAACACACGTAATGTGACCATGCTCCCTCTTAGTTATCATGATGGGTAGATCATGTAGTTGACTCTGCACACATTTTGTTTGCTACAATCCATAGACATGACCGACATCCATCTGGAGAAGAGCTGAAATCTCTATATGTACTCAACTGACTGTTGCCCCTCACAAAAAGTTCCTTGCATGGCCGGTGCCTCACTTCATTTCTGAAGAGTAGTGAAGCCTACCGGTGGTGCAAGTATCTCAATGATTAGCCCCTTGGAGACCTTAACACATATACATAAATTGTACGATGTGCAGAGTAAATTAGTGCAACGTATGGCACACAGTGCAGCAACATGTGCTGTGACAAATATGTTGGCAATATCCATGCAATTCTAAAAGGCCGCACCTCTAACACATATCTTGACTGACATAACTGTGTTTGTGGGCATAATTACCTTTTCCTAAGACCCACAAATCCATTGCAGCACACGTTTCCACTTGTGCATCAATCAGGTCGCTCAAACCATCAACATAACATCAGACATGATGTTGATACTCAAGCAAAGATAATGGTGTCTTAATTGTCACATATGCCAGATTAACATGGCATTGCACACATCATACCCTCTCACACACAACCCTGGATCTACACATGTGACACGTATTGGCTGCATCTGGGTCTTCAAACCGGAAAACCTCTCCAACAGTGTAGGGTGAAAGTCCACCTGCAAGACACAACAGGACAACATAGCTTTGTGAGAGTTCAACAAAGAAAAACATGGACAACTGTTACATGATCAACTTGTGTAGCTGAGTGCGCCAGTCAACTTGGTATTAGCAATGAACAACTGCCACCTATTACATGTCAGTTAGAAAGACATAGGGCCAGATTTAAAAGCCTTAGCGCCACCGGAGTGTCACTTTCAGTGACGCTCCAGTGGGGCATTTCACTGCTCCATATTTACAAGGTGTAAAGCCACTTTTTGTGGCATAACGCCTCCTTGTAAATATAGGCCCCTCTGGCACAGTTTTCTGCATCAGAGTTGCATGCAATGGGTGTAGCAGTGGATGTCCTATTTCAACACCCATTGCTTTTGACACTCCCCAGATTTACAAGAAATCATAAATCTTTGGCATCGCGAAAAAATAATGCCACCCCAGGTGTGGAGTTAGCATGGTAAACGAGAAGGAATGCCTTTATTCTTCCCCGCTTTTTGCTTTTTCTATGTGTGCTGCATACCTTTAGCACATACACAATCACTATGATTCAAGGATGTCTGCGTTGGTGCAGGCAGCTCAATTTTGTGCCGGTGCAGGGGAAAATGCAGGGCTGTGCACCAGTTTTTTTAAAATCTGGCCTATAGCTAGCCCACAAAAACATGTACAGATATGGGATGCACACATACATAGATCTCTCAGATACAAATTTTGGTGGGACAGGATACTGTCCATTGGCAAAAGGTTAGAACGTTTTAGTTAATCTATGTGAAAATGGAGCAACCACTCAGATGCTTTACTCTTTTCAACCGCATACTACCACCACCTGAGTCCATCAAGTGTGTGCCTTATGTAACATATGACACACTATGGCACATATGAGGACACTGATGTTGTAAAGTATGACATTATGGTTGCACTTAGCATGTTTTGCACCATACATGAAGGTGCCATACCTGCTAGGTGAGATTAGGCATTTTGATCACAATGGAATTGTCATGTAACCAACCTGCCTTGGGCACAAATACAAGTCAACTCCAAAAAAGGCACAGTGGAAATGAGTTGATCGACAGCCTAATTCTTTTTGTGTGCCACCTACGACAGGAATACACATCTTGCATTCTTCAGGCAGGTCAATTTAGTGCCGGTGCAGGGGAAAATGCAGGGCTGTGCACCAGCTTCTTTTAAATCTGGCCTATAGCTAGCCCACAAAAACATGTACAGATATGGGATGCACACATACAGATGCACAACTTTTGACATATGGTTAGGTAATACTTGCCTCCATCAGCCGCATTACCTTCAAAAACTATGACACAGATGTTGCATTAGGAGCCAATTAGTCCTTCTTACATTTGTTTTTCTTGTCATGTCACTCTGCACATACATGGCTCAAGGCACACACAAACCCATGACTAACAATACTCCTGCGTCAGGTTTGTCATCACTTAAACATTACTTAGCACATTTCCACAGTTGTGAAGCACATGATGGACATGTAATTTTGTACCTGGGAAACATGAACCTTTGCACCATTGAACATGTGTGTACCATTTTTGGCACTTCATTAAGTATATGCAATAAACAAAGGTACACAGAAAGGAATGTGCAAATTGTCTGCAACCGGTGCATTGCTGACCTCTCATAAATGCAGGTTGATTGAGACACAAAACTTGCTGTTCCCTCCCTTGTCATGACATGCTGCAGTTATTTTTATGTCCTACTGTCATGCACATTCAAATGGGAATGTTGCAATGTAAAACGGGTACTTACCAACACGTCCGCCAACCCAAATCACCAGGTGATCCAGGAGCTCCCCTTCATAGGCAATGAAGTCTTCCCACAGGTATTTTAGCTGGTGGTCTGTCTACTCCATCGAAAAGATCCTGCAAATCTGGTAGCGCACATTGCTCCACCAGAGCTTCCTTGCCTCTGTTGGGTAGCCCATGATGACCCAGCCACCGATAGCCACCATGTTGGGGAGGTAGCGGCACACTAACCAGATGAACCCTCCCCGTTCATCACCACTCATCCGATGGCCTCTTCCCTTCCCGACATCATGAGGTTCCCTCCACTGCAAAAATAATAACCCCAACAATTATTAAACTATACCCCACCTAACCCCAAATACCCCAACAAACCACACTACTCCAAGACAGACACCGGCAATACTAATACAATAAAAGAACAACAAAGTACAAAAAACTTGAAAATATGACAAAATGAACTTGACACGGACAGGACACAGCACAAAACACTCCAAATCCGCCACTCCTCACAACAGCACAAGCACCACACAACCGTCCTCTACCATAGACTACAAGTCTGTAAACTAAAATTTAAAGTAAATTCACTTTTCCATGTGTGCAGCATGGAAGTCCTGTTACATCACTTCCTGGGCGTATGTGTCACGTTTTCTGATATGCATAGTTTTTTTGGACGCATGATGGCCATGCGTGGAATTTTTCTATGAAGGCTGACAAGAATTGACGTGCAGGTGCCAGGCATACTTTTTATCTTTTTATTGACTCTTTGGCAACTACATATCACATACATCAGTATGCATTCTAGATGAAGCACAGTCACAAGCAACATGCACAATCTGTGGCATCACTGTCATAAACAATCTTCACCATATGGAGATGCGCAACTCCCTCTCGGGCCCCTCTCGGTCTACCTGCGGCTCCCAACGGTTCCCAAAGAGGTACTGACGTTGTTGCAATGATGGGGCTAGTACATATATTTCTCCTGTAAGTGTTACAACAACCCCTGATGTCTCCCCTTTTCCAGGGTCAGTCCCGGCCTTCATATACCACATTCTCAGCCACCATGCACCATTCCAAGTCTCTCTTACCATCGCTGACTTCAGGCGCAAGAGATGTCCCCGATAGTCTTGCAATGTTTTTTTTTGGTTATCGTCAATCTAAGCATCATCAATGACACAGCCTGCCTCTCAAGACCCATTGGTGTTTAACACACACCATTTGAAGGCCCCAACTATTGTGCTATTCCACACCTTGTTCATGCTAGAAATAACTGAATTCCAGTAGTTCTGTATGGCAGGACACTCCCATATAATGTGCAAAAAATAACCCTCAAGACCGCACCCCCTCAGACAACGAATGTAGTTTGTTTTGTCTATTTGGCCTTAACCGTGCCTGCCAGGTAGGACCTATGCAGGATCCGTAGCTACACCAGGTAAAACCAGGCTCTAATTTCTGCCTCTCGTAGGGAAGCCAGCACTGTGTACCATTCGTCCTCATCAAGAATTCCCACATCCCACTCCCATCTTGCCTTGAGGTGTGTAAGTGGGTGTGGCGTATCATTGACTAGCTTGTGATAAGTTAGGGATATGGCTTTTGCAGGCCAGTGTTCTTCCAGCAGTCTACTCTCCATGGGGGAGGACTCGGGCAGGTCCACTCCCCCTAGAAACACCGATCACAGAGCATGACACACCTGAACATAGCAGTAGTATTTGGTTGGAACCAAGGCATACTTGTTCTGTAGATCTAGAAAGGGAACAACCTGAGCCTTTGAACATAGGCCTCCTACCTTTATTATGCCTGTTAGATCCCATTTATCAAACCTGGCCAAATCTCTCAGGTTACCAAGTGCCTCAGAATCCCATAGGGGGTGGCCTGTGTAATTTTCCCAGCCCAGGGCTAGAAGTATGGTGTGCCAGTGTGTGAGTGTTGTTTGAAGTTGGTCCACTAGTATGCATCGTCTTGGAGGTGGCATATAGGACCCTCAGTTACCCCGCCCGGTTGCATCAGCCACCTATCCATATTGTAGGCCGGGTCATCTGGGGAAGTGTGCAGCCAAAATTTTATGGTTGTGAGTTGCTCTGCCCAGTGATATTTTCTGGTATCAGGAAGGGAAATCACTGCATCATACCAGCTGCTAGTCAGCTTGGCCAGGACTATTCTTGCTGTGCTTCTGTTCCATAGTATATTTCTGAGTTCACTCTCTATAGCGCTATGATATGATGATGGTACTGGGAAGGGGGTATACTGCAATACGTATGAAAATAGTGGGAGGGACATCATCCTGAAAAGAGCGGCCCTGCCCAGAAATGACAAGGAGAGAGCCCTCCATTGTTGAAAGTCTTGTCTAAGTTGGGTCAGGAGTGGGTGGTGATTATGGGAGTGGAAGCTTGTTTGGTCCTTAGTTATATGTATCCCCTGGTATTTGAAGCCCTAAGTCACCACCTCGGATTCACAGTCAAGCGGCAGTCTGGGGAAAGCTCCTTTCAGAATGTAACTAGAAGATTTGGTCCAGTTAATCGTATAGCCTGAGTACTGGCCAAATTGAATCACTATGAGCACTATGCGGTCTAGGGGCTTGGTTGGGTCTGCCACATACAGCTGAATATCATCAGCATACAGTGATCATTTGTCTTCCCATTGGTCTACACAGCTGAGGCCATGGATTAAGGGGTCATGATGCACCCAAGCTGCCAGTGGTTCTAGGACCAAGGCAAACAGGAGGGGAGGAGAGTTGGCACTCTTGCCTCGTGACCAGGTGAAGGGCATCTGGTTCAGACCAAGTGCCGGTCACTACTTAGTGCGCCTGGGGGGGCTGTATATAAGAGTTGTATCCAGCTAATAAATTGGGGGCCAAAGGCTAGCCTTTCCAGCATTGCAAACAGGTACGGACATTCCACTGTGTCAAAGGCCATGCGCATGTGAAGAGACAACATCACAGTGCCTTCCTGAAAGGTGTCGGTGTGGCCTAGTAACCCGTGTAATCTACAAAGCTTACGAGCCGTATTGCATTGTGCCATGAAACCTGACTGGTCCTGACTGATCAAGTTGTAGACTACGGGGCCCAACCGCGAGGCCAGCACTTTGACTAATATTGTCAGTTCAGCATTGAGATAGGCCTGTAGGACCTACTGCCCTCCCTGGGCTTCCCTTCTTTGTGGATGACCCCTATGGAAGCCTGGCACTGGCTTAATGGGAGTATTCCCCCTTCTGGCTCTCCTCATGCATCTGCTTCGGATGTGGGGCAAGCTTAGTGGCTGCCAACTTATTGAGTTCTGTTGGTACCCCGTTGGACCCTGACGCTTTGCCTGGCTTCAAGTTCCTGATGGCTCATACTATTTCCTCCTGGGAAAGGTCTTCTTCTAAGGCGTCCTTATCCTCTGTAGGGAGGGTTGGGAGGGGGATGTCACCCAGGATCTCGGCTGCTTCACTTTTTGTGGAAAAATACCTTGCTGAATCGATTTTAGCATAGTGGTGGGCAAATGTTTCGACTGTGGATTCTCAACTACTAGCAAGTTCCCTGGACTCCATCTGGATACCAGGAACCCATCTATCCACTGCCTCTGTCCTGTCCAGCCAGGCCAATAATTTTTCTGTTTTGTTCTCTATTTCATTGATGTGGTACTGTGTTGTCCTATGGTACATTTTAGCAGAAACCTAGGCCATGTCTCAGTATTCCTTTTGCCTAAGGGCTAGAATGTGGGCTCCCTCTGATCCCTCCCCATCTGGTAAGATGGCCTCAAGGGACAATAACTCACATTCAAGAGCCTCCCATATGGCCCCTTTTAGTTTTCTTTCTCGCGCCATCATGGAGAAACTCACCCTCTTGACTACTGTCTTATAGGGCGCCCACAATGTGAGTGCAGACTCAACTGAAGTGTTGTTTTCCTGAAAGAAATGGTCTGTTTCTGCAAGCATCTCTTCTCTAACTTTTGGCACTTTAAGGTACTAAGGGCTCAACATAATGCGGCTAGTGTTTAGCCTCTCGCACCGACCATACACCAGCCACAGAGGAGAATGGTCTGAAATTCCCCTGGCTAAGTTAGTAATCTCACTGACTTTTAACAGCTGGAGAACCGGCATGAGAAGGGGATCAATTCAGGAGAGACTATCATGCACCCCCAAGTAAAAGATAAACTGCTGGGTCACTGGGTTAAGGGTACGCCATACATCTGCTAGTCCCTGGGCAGTGAGGAAGCTGGGGGGATGTTGATGAATGCTATCACTCTGTGTTGCATTAAAATCCTCATATTTGATCAGTTCCCTATAAGGAAGACTGTGTAGCAGAGTGGTCAGGGCTAGTAGTACAAAGTAGTGAAGTCATAATGGGTTATATACTGAAAGTATGTTTAGGAGGCCCACCTCCCATGTCCCTGAGAGCACCATATAGTGACCCAGCTCATCCAGCCATATTTGCCAAATGACCAGGGTCAGTGTTTCCCTCACCAAGATTACTACTCCTCTAGAGGAGGTGGTTTGGCCACATAAGCAGCCTTTTTTTATCCCCAAGGTCGAGGGTGTTAAACCTATTACCCAGGAGGTGAATCTCTTGTGGAGTACTATATCAGGTTAGTTTTGTTTGATGTACTGGATCATCACTCCCCGTTTTATTTTGTTGTGTAGGACATTGACCTTCCAGGATAGTATCCTTACAGTTGACATACTAACTTTGCCCCTCCCACTGTATGGTTAATGGACCATACCCAGAGGGTGCCAGGCCAACGCTGGGTGGGGTTCAGACTGTGATAGTGAATGCCCTGTGTGCCTCAGCTATGTTGACTGGCCATGTGTATCTTGTCTGAACATAAACAACAACAATAATCAATAACCCCTCTTCAATCATGAATCTGCCTCCCTGCTACACTGCGCTGTGGAATCCAAACTGCCTCCTACCCAACTGTGCAGACTGCCTGTTGTCCCAACTAAACATATTGCTAACTGCCTTCTGGCCCCCCCCCCCGGCCCCTTACTGGAATGTCTTTACTGAGTTGGGTTCTCATATCATCAGTCTCTTTCTTGCCCCCAATCACAGATTTGAGACCATCGAGGACCGCTCCCAACCAACCCACGCGACACTCCGGGTGCATCTCCAGTGCCACATTTACAATCCCATGGGCCTCTTTCATCTCCCCATGGGTCCCAAGCTCTGTCCTGGAGAGCAGGGTGATGGCCTGGGCTAGGTGATTTGTTTTTGCGCCACATCTCCACTTCAATTGTATCTCAAATCTCCTTTGCAGTGCCGCCAACCCGTGCCTCCTAGAGCAATCACAGTGTCTTGACCCTCCTGCCACCCATCCAGCCAATCACGGGCAGCTTCTAGGCTAGAAAAAAAGTGAGTTTTGCCCGTTGCGACTACTCAAAACTGCGCCAGGAAAATCATTGAATAGTTGTGCTCCCGTTTCCTCTGAGCTTTCTTCACCTAGAGGAAACTGCGGCACAGCCTCTTGACCCGAAGAATGAAATCGGGGAAGAAGGTAAACCGGAGCGTTACCTATATGCAATGGAGGTGCACTGTGAGCTTCTTTGAGAATCACATCCCGGTATCGGAAGTTAAAGAGTCTTGCTAAGGTGGGACGAGGGTATTCGCCAGGCTTTGATGGTGCACATGGAATGCAGTGAGTTTGCTCCACCTTCATGATTTTGGAAAGTCCACATGGTTGCAGCTGTTTCAGGATGGGATCCTCCACAAACACGTCCATGGCTGGCCCCTTGCTATTTTCAGCTAACCCTATTATCTGTACATTATTTCAGGGGCACCGGCCTTCCGAGTCTTACAACTTCTCTCTCAACTGTTCTGCTGTGGTCTCACAGTATTCCACAACCTATATCACATTCACCATTAGTGTAATTTGGAAACTGTGATTACTCATGTCAGCTATGAGTAGAGGAAATGACACAATCAACCTTTCTGTGTCATTCCTCACACATACAATTTGCCAAGGGTCTGTGACTTGTTTGGGCATTGATTGACTTACATGCACATTCCTAACTGGATTGGGTGTGATACACCTAGACATTTATGTGTATTGTCCCGTATGTCACTCTCTTGCTCAAACATGGGAGTGGCACTGATAAGTATGTTCTCAGTACTCTTGTGATATTGTCATTCAGACTTTGCTTGGTTAACTAGCAAGCACAAGCCTGCCATTGTAGGTAATTGCTAGCCTTTTCCTACCTAGCCCATACATCTGTACAGCAGTCTTCACGTATATTTCCAGGATCGCTACTGGCTTATGTCAAGCCAACACACTTGTGTAATATGTGTGTGACAATGTAAAATGTATTTGCTACAGATTATGCCTAAATTCCACCCAGACATCCATGTGGTAGTGAATTCTTTTAAAATACTTTTTGTTCCTGACTATGGGGCAGATTCAAGAAAAGTGGTACTGCACCAAGTTCAGGGCCAATTTTCCTTCGGCCACCTGGAGCAGGTGGTTTGAAATCTATGGTTCCTTGTATATGGAATGCTAGATTAGGAGATGCATTCAGACAGGGGAAGTGGGATTAAGGATTCAAAAGTGAACAATTGGTGCAGTGTGATCTATCTTTGAGGCAAATAAGACTTAGAAATAAACAATGTTGGAAGGTTATTTGAAATTGATTGCCCATTGGGGCTGAATCTCTTCTGAACTTTGGATGAGAGGAGATGGAAATGTTTTTGGAGGTGGGGTAGCAAGTTTCAATAACATAATCTGATTATATATGTGTTGCCACTTGCCTAATAGAATACTGTAGAATGAGCAGCCCAGTAATTGATGGAAACATCAACGGGACTGATGGGGCACAGGGAGGTTATCACATGTATTTAGAGAAAACTTTGTAATTATCTTTCTATCAGTCAAAAGATATATACAGTGTTGTACTTTGGCTTAATTTACATTTGTATTTATAATTTTGGTCTCATAGATGTGTATGGGCTGCTACATAACTTGGAGGTATAATCTGCTATAGTGTTACTTAAAAATAAAGCTTACACTGACATTATAGTTAAGCTCCCGTTTTAAATGTAAAAAAACATAGAAATTCATCTGTTGTAGTTAGAGCTATCTCAAGTAACTAAAACTCATGCTCTAAGGTAACTATAACTCGTTCCCTTACCATGCAAGTTTTTTGTCAAATGTTTTACTGCAAATATTACATTGATATTATCATTGGTGTTATCAAAGATGTCATGAGTGCTCTAATTCATGGAGTAATTTGCATTGCATGGCAAGGACGTGACCCCTATAGCCATCCGACCCCACTCTTCACATGCCCAAGGTTTGGCAGCAGGGCAACCCCTATAACCACCCAACTCTGTGCTGTACATGGCCTTCAGCCATGCTCAGCAGAGGTTTGCCGCAGGCATGGCCACAGGTCAGGACCGGTGGGCAACCCCTATAACCTCCCAACCCCACACTGTACACAGCATTTGGCAATGTACATCAATAATTGGCCGCAGGTCTGCATACCCCCTGGTCTGGACAATTTCACCCCCGGTTACCACATCCCCCGGGTCCTGGCCTTCTAATATTTTTGTTTTTTTGGGGGAGGGAGGTCAGCATGGCCCCCTTCCCAGGCCGCTCTTGGCCCCAGGGGCTCCATCCTCTGTTGCTCGGTCTAAATATTCAAATTGTTTGGTGGAAGGGGGGCTGTGTGGCCTCCCTCCCAATGGCTGATCTCGGCCCCAGGCCCCCCCTGCCCTGGGGGCCAGCCATGTGACCTGGGTGCTCTCCAGGGCACCCAGTCACAATGTTGAGGACAACGGGGGGATCCTCAAGGCCCCCGCAATCCCAGCCAGCCCCCCAACTTCTGTGGGAGCTGGCATTGCTGTCACAGAGAAGGAGCTGCTGAAGCAGCTTCCACTTTGTGAAACCAATGTTTCCTCTGTTTCCCTGCCTACATCTCTGTGGGTAGGGAAACAGAGGGAATCTCTGCTCCCAGTGAGGGAGAGCTATTTATCTGGGTTGTGCCAGTGATAAAATCGATATAGATAACCACAAAAGACTGCTTAAACAATGGAACAGGAGCACACAAGGGCAATAAAACATCATGATGAGAAATACCCAGTAGCAGTGCATATACATGAGACACATCCTACGACCTCCGTTTACATGCCCTCAAGCATGTTAAAAACAATGAAAGGGGAGGGAACCTGGAAGTTGTCTTAAGACTTGCAGAAGTCAGATAGATCTGTCAACGTGGATCAATATTAATGGGGCTGAATATCAATAATGAATTCCATCACTTTTTTATCAGGTTTTGGGCTGCAATAGTTCTTTTTGCCTATTGTGCCATCTTTGCAATCTGTTTGTGAGTGTAATAATAGAGAAATTAGATATATCCCGTAACAATATTTTATATTACAGGATTTAATGTTAGTGGAGGTCGGAAAAGGAATCTGTTTCATTTACTTATTGCTTGTGCGTTCTGAGCACCATGGTAGACTGTGTGCTCCTGGGTTTTAGTATGCTATGATAGATTACTTTGGATACAACAAATCTGGACTGGCTGGATGTGGAGGAAGATTTTTATAGCATGTTGCCCTATATGAATAAAATAAATGCTTCCCTAAGTTGATTTACTTGGATAATATTCTCTGGAACTCTGTGTAGTACAATGATCGGTATTTGATATCCCTGCTGATTTTGTTCCTATTGTGTGTAATACACTGTTAATTACATTGATTGGACATGTATGATGCTATTGATGTGGTGCTTTCATGATATGCAAAGCATTACTGCCTATCATATTAAAGGAAAGTGAATATTAAATTGCAACCAGCATGCATGGCTATATATTGTGGTGTGGTAATGCTGGTATGAATAGCTTTTTAATAATTTAATGTTATTCTGTGTCTGAAAATAGCTTGCAATATAACTTTTTTAATTGGCTAATTTGTACCAAAGCACCAAAATTGATGTGTGGATTCAATTTGCCCATGATGTTTAACAAGCATGATGCTTTCCACACTACAAGATGGCAGCTGTTGTATTTCATCTTGTACCCGATAAACACTAGCCAATTAACATTGTTCATTGGTAGTGGATCTATAAGACATTCCAGTTTTGATTGCAATGTCGCACAAATAATGTTTTTAAATGGGTTATTACCACTACAATTGTTGAGTGTGTGAATTTGATTCGGCATTTCATGTTTCACAGGCATGATGTTTTCCAAATTAAAAGATGGTGACTATTGTATTTGTTGCAGGGTGACTCAGTTTAGAGATTGAAAAAAAGACAGACTCCTCTTTGCCAATGTAAAGACAGATCTTTACTGTTGTAACAAGGAGATCAATCCTCCTCACACAGACAGGCAGCCAGTCTCAATTTGCTGTTTCACAGACAGCTTCTTATATATCAAAACTACACAATGCAATATTACAGATCAGCAAATAATAATTGACTTGTCAGTTACAGATTGAAAACAGAAAAATGCCAGAACACCTATGACCCAATTTTTCTAAACTGGTGTGGTGTCCATTTTGTAGTGTTTTTACTGTGTTGCTGTGTGTTGGTTCAAATACTTTACACATTGCTTCTGAAGTTAAGCCTGCCTGCTCATGCCAAGCTACCAAGGAGGTGAGCGGGGGTTAGCTGAGGGGGATTCTCCTTTTCCCTGACTGGAGTGAGGATCCTTGCTTGGACTAGGTCTAACCTGACTGCCAACCAAAGACCCCATTTCTAGCACTCTGTATGCGTTGAATGGAAGACGTACAATATTGTTGGTGGTGGATCAGTAAGATATTTACGAGTTTGAATTTAGTTTGGTAAAATAAGTTAGATAAATGGTTCACTTGTATTAAAGTATCAATCTTGACAATTGATGATAATAGTTATGCATGGGGTGCCTAAATGCTAGAAGAAAAAAAATTGCCATGTTAAAAGATGGTGACTATCGTACATTTTCTCATGAGCATAGTACATACAATCAGGTGTCTGGAATTGAGATGTCCATAGATGGCGCAGTGTTTCACACTGTTTGTGGACACTGCACGGACATCAATTGTGAAGGGATTAAGGCCCATAGTTATACATTTTGCCGCAAACCAGAGCCAGCACTGGTTTGCGCCAAAGATTTTACCGCCGACTAGCGCCATTTCTACGCACCACGCAGGCGCCTTATTTAAGGAATGACATTATCAGGCACTGCAGACTGGTCAGAGTAAAAAAAATGACTGAAACCAGGCAGCACCGGCGTAGCGGAAAATGGGGGTTGTGCGTCAATAAATGGTGCAAGTCAGGTTTGAGGCAAAAATCATGCCTCAAACCGGACCTGTGCCATTTTTTGATGCACAACCCCCATTAAAATGACTCCTATCTTAGCAAAGACAGGAGTCATGCCCCCTTGCCCAATGGCCATGCCCAGGGGAGTTCTGTCCCCTGGGCATGGTCATTGGGCACAGTGGCATCTAGGGGGCCCAAATTAGGCACCCCTATGCCACTTAAAAAAAAAATACTTACCTCAACTTACCTGTACTTACCTGGGATGGTTCCCCCATCCATGGGTGTCCTCCAGGGGTGGGCGAGGGTGGCAGGGGATGTCCCTGGGGGCAGGGAAGGACACCTCTGGACTCCTTCCATTGTCAGAGTCCCCTAACGCCTGCCCTGATCCAGGCATAAAAAAAGGGCACACATCAGGCTGTGCGCTGTTTTTTAAGGCCCGCCCCCTCCTGTGCGTCAAAATGGCACTGTAGTATAAATAAGGCTCACAGGCCTTAAAGTCATTTTTTGGGTAGGAACGCCTACCGTGCATGTCATTAATGCAAGGCAGTTTCCTGCGTCCAAAAAATTACGCACACAGAGGAATTTTGATGTCCGCGGGTTCGGGCGTCAAAGTTTAAATATGGTGCACGGTTTGCGCCAAACGGCGCAAACAGAGTATAAATATGCCCCTAAATTCACAGGTAAGTGGAATAATTGCATTAACATGGTGCTTGTGTTGAGGGCAGTGTTATGGGTCTATTTTGTCATGTGTGTGTGTGGTGATGCCCTTGAGTCTTATGTCTTCCAATTTTTTTAACAAGGTTGGTGGATATGTGGACAGGGTGAATATTAAGAGGGGGCTCGAGTAAAAATGATTGTAACATGGGTTGTGTGGCACATGATATTCTTTAGTGCTAGCTATAGATTTGTGTCTCTGTTCCAAGTGGTTTTGGAGCCTTCTATCGCAATGACATGAATGCATTTATTACCATGACATGTTAGAATTTTACTCTCTTGTCACATTGGCTGAGCTGGCTTGGAATTAGTGTAGGCAAATGCTTAGGAAGTACACTTATGCGTATGCTCAGTTTTATGACATCTAAATGCACCACTATGTTTTCGGATTGTGCATGCTCTTTAGAGTTTGGATGTGCATGCTGCTTTGATTTATGCTTATTTGAACTGGGTAGAATCTTGGTTTAGTATAAGACTTTTATAAAAGTGGAGTAAGATGTAGTCTACTCCCTCTTTATAACCAGGACGGGGCCCGGTTGGTCCTTTTTGATTGGATAGAAAGGTGATAAAACATTATTGTCTAACAGATGTAAACCAAAATTATATGTATAATTAATGGTCAAATTATAAGAAACTTTATACACTGTTTTGTAATTGTGGAACTGGGTGAATGGGATGCACCTACTAGGCAAGCCATATTCACTCTTTTTTTTAGGACCGGAAAAGATCTGTCCTTATATGAGATGGGATTGATGCAAGAATACTATTCAGTGGATGATTAATACAAAGGAACAGTTGGCTTGCTCAAACTGTGTTTCAAAATGATATTGGAATCAGGTATACATATATACCAAAATGCCACCACTAGGTAGTTATAGCTATGACTTTTTTTTTTTACCATATATGGAAAGTTTTTTGTTTTGCCAATAACTTTTGCACCACTTGACAAATCTTCATGAACCTGTCAAAACCTATACTTTAGTCAGTTCAGCTGCTATCTTGAAAGATTCAGGGTGGTCCATCAAGTAGGGACTGAGGAAAAGGAGTGAGGCCAAAATACCTTTTTCCGATTCTTCAAACCTTTGATCTTGACTACAGCCCGAACCGCTGAATGGAATTACACCAAATTTAACAGAATTATGAGAGGGGAGCCATGCAGCCCCTGTGCTCCAGGGACCACCACTGCTGGGGAAAAATGCTTTTTATATGTGGGGGAGGCCCAATGGCCTCCCTCAAAGCTCTAGGGACCATCACCTCCCTGGAGCTACAATGAATTATGAGGGACCACCATCCCCCGGGGCAAAAATACTTTTTATATGTGGCCTCCCCCACAGCCCTGGGGGCTACAACATTCCTGAGGCTACAATGAATTATGAACGGGGGCGCAGCTCCCCTTGCCCTGGGAATCACCACCTCCCTGGGGCACATTTGGAGTGGAGCCGTGCAGCCCCCCTCAAGGAGCCTCCGATGGCCCTGGAGACTGCCATCCCCCCAGGGATGGCTCTGCAGTTTTGCAGCCTAGCCACAGCAAACATTCTGCCGTTTGACAGTGGGGCCTGTAAAACAGGTCCCATGGTCAAAAAGTGGAGGTATCATCTCTGTCCTCTACATGCAGGGAACAGAGATGAAATGCTTCAGCAAGCACGGAGCTGCTGTTAAAGCAGCTCTGTACTTGCTGAAGCAATGGCACCATGGGGGAATCCTTAAGGCTTCCCCTGCAGTACCAGATAGCCCATAAGGAGCAGTTTGTTCAAATTATTTTCTTTTAAACAAAATATATATATAGACCTCAGGGGAGCCCTTGAGGGCTCCTTCATGGTCTCAGATAGTCCATAAATGGCAAAACAAATGAAAAAGAAAGCAATAGCTTAGTGTGAAGGTCGTAGACCTTCACATTGAGAATTCAGGATTAGAGTTCAGCTTTACTCGCTTCCCTCTTTTTTTTAAAGTACAAATTATTTAAAATTAAAAAAAATGACATAATTTTTTTTTATTTTAAATTGTAGCGAAATATCTCATTCTAAGAATATAATAAATCAAATGCTAAAAAACCTGCTATCTCTCTCCCTCTCACTTTCTCTCTCTCTCTCTCTGTCTCTCCTTCAATTAATTTCTCACAGACCCACTCAGACTCACACACCCACTCACAGACCCATTGACAGCCTCATGCACCCACTCACAGACCCACGCACATGCTGATGCCCCCACTAAACCATTGATGTATGGACTCTCTCACCCAGACAGTCACTCTCACAGCCACTTTCACCCCCAGATACACCCTCTCACACCTATTTTCACACCCGGAGAGGCTGTGGCCAACTCCCATTGTGCACCCCCAAAGGGCCATGCACAGGATGGTGTTGGGTAGTTATGGGGTTGACCGCAGGGTGTGGCTGCAGGCTAGTTCTTGCAGGCTACCTTTGCTGCGCACAGGTGAAGGCCAAGCACAGTGCAAGGTTAGGTGCTAATAGGGGGTTGGTGCTTGGATTAAAGTACAGTAATTAAAACTATTATATGTTAAAAAACATAGAAATTTACTGAAAAAAACAAAGGTTACAGAGACGTTATAGTTAGGAAGTACAATTTTTTAAAA
This sequence comes from Pleurodeles waltl, assembly GCF_031143425.1. Lineage (NCBI taxonomy): Eukaryota > Metazoa > Chordata > Amphibia > Caudata > Salamandridae > Pleurodeles > Pleurodeles waltl. Next base: position 668,734,633 of record NC_090444.1, read on the forward strand.
ACATAGAAATGCACTTAAAGAACCAAAGATCACAGGGGAGTTACAGTTGGGCTCACATTTCAAATGTACAAAACCATAGAAATTCACCAGCCAGAGTTAGATTTACCTCAACTAACTATAACTTGTGCCCTAAGGTAACTATAACTTGCGCCTTCGCCATGCACTGCTAATTAACTCACAAATTACAGCACTCATGACATCTTTGAAATCTTTGATAACATCATTGATAATATCAATGTAATATTTACAGTAACATTTTTGATGGAAAAACTGTGTATGGCGGGGGCAGGAGTTACAGTTGCCTGAGGGCATGAGTTATAGTTAGTTGAGGTAACTCTAACTATAACTTATAAATATGTGTATATATATATATATATATATATATATATATATATATATATATATATATATATATATATGTATATATATATATATATTTATGTATATATCTACATATATATATATTTAGATATACATATATATATAGATATATACATATATATATATTTCAAAACAAAACAGTCTTTAAAGCAAGGCACTCTGGCTGCTGGTGCCGGTGTAAGGGTTAAGACCACGACCCTCATTATATCATCACCAAGGAAAGAGACACCGCACTCCAGAAGAATTCACTAGCAAGTTGATTTAATGATAGGCAGCAATGCTCAGGCAACATAAATTAGACTCCATGACGCGTTTCAACATCTCGTCTTTTTCAAATGGTTTTCAGTCTCTCTCCATGCTGTTGTAAGTTGCCTGCCTTTTCAGGGCACAGAGGCATTCTGGGATTTATACCTTCGTGTCCCACACCTGGGAACTGAAGCATTCTGTGAGCATTTTTAAATACAAAACAGGTGGCACGAATCACGTCAGTGCAGTGACAAATAATTATGTAGATTGTATTGTTAATCCTCACGATGCCAGTAGGAATGTTAATTATTTCAATAGTTAAACTCACTGCAATCAAACGTTCGTGCATATAGTACAATGCCTGCAATGTTCTTCACAGTAATCCATTTCGTGTTTTACTTAGCCTCTGTGCGCAATAACTGTTGACATTGAAATACTGAATCTCCGGACCCTATATATACATAAAAGGGTCGCATCGGTGCTGTGAAGTATATACTGAAGGGACATATGCTCACCATAATCCTTGATAAGACCATCCCTCCAAATGCAATCTGGCGCAAAGGCGCATTAGAAGTTATTGACCTCCGGTCTGCTAAATCTTCCATGTATGGTACAAACGCAGGGGAAAAGTTTCTCCTCGCCAAAATTGCTGTAAATGTATTTTCCTTTCACAGAACCGGTTGCTCCTGCTTATAAATAGTTCAAAACAAAACAGTCTTTAAAGCAAGGCACTCTCACACCTATTTTCACACCCGGAGAGGCTGTGGCCAACTCCCATTGTGCACCCCCAAAGGGCCATGCACAGGATGGTGTTGGGTAGTTATGGGGTTGACCGCAGGGTGTGGCTGCAGGCTAGTTCTTGCAGGCTACCTTTGCTGCGCCCAGGTGAAGGCCAAGCACAGTGCAAGGTTAGGTGCTAGTAGGGGGTTGGTGCTTGGATTAAAGTATAGTAATTAAAACTATTATATGTTAAAAAAACATAGAAATTTACTGAAAAAAACAAAGGTTACAGAGACGTTATAGTTAGGAAATACAATTTTTTAAAAACATAGAAATGCACTTAAAGAACCAAAGATCACAGGGGCGTTACAGTTGGGCTCACATTTCAAATGTACAAAACCATAGAAATTCACCAGCCAGAGTTAGATTTACCTCAACTAACTATAACTTGTGCCCTAAGGTAACTATAACTTGCGCCTTCGCCATGCACTGCTAATTAACTCACAAATTATAGCACTCATGACATCTTTGAAATCTTTGATAAGATCATTGATAATATCAATGTAATATTTACAGTAACATTTTTGATGGAAAAACTGTGTATGGCGGGGGCAGGAGTTACAGTTGCCTGAGGGCATGAGTTATAGTTAGTTGAGGTAACTCTAACTATAACTGATAAATATGTGTATATATATATATATATATATATATATACATATATATATTTATGTATATATATACATATATATGTATTTATATATGTATATATATATATATATATATATATATATATATATATATATATATATATATATATATATATCAAAAGATTTCCTCCCAATTCGCAGTCAAAGGAGAACACCGGCACTCTGTACTGCTGCACACTCGTAATTTTATTGCAGACCAAAATCACGAAACCGAGGTAATAAACAAACTACAGGCAACGCGTTTCAACCTCTACGGTCTTCTTCATAGCCCACCTTCATTCAAAAAGTGAATAAACAAACCGCACCCCCTCCCCCCTACTTATTCATATCCTGTTTGCTAATAGACACAGAAAAAATACTGAGGGTACTATAGTTTAACAATCCTATGTTTTAGAAAAAAATATATATATATATTATATCTTATTCACAAAATTCAATATCTTCAGAGATACCCATCAACACTAAATCATTATCACATCACTTTTCAAAAAACCATTATACAAAAAAGTGTGATTGTCAGTCTAACAATTATTCTTCATATTTCTACCACACAATTAATTAGATAAGTATATCATCATTATAGTATCACCAATAGAGGATTTTATATTCTTATCACCTCTAAAAGACCTTTCCTTATCCAAATTTATTAATATACCCAAAATTTAATAACTATTCATACCCCCTCAAAGTAATTAATTTTACTAATTAATTTCATAATCCGGGGTGAAGGTATCAGTCAGTCAAATCAAAAACAAAACAGCGCCTAAACAATGAAAAGAGTGTAAAAATTCGAACAATTCCATTAACCCACATGTACATACAGTTCTTCATCCTGGTTCAACCCCCACGGGGCTCTGCTATTAAGTCTAATAATGTACTCCGATTCCATCTTTCTCAAGGTTCGTTCTCTGTCTCCTCCTCGTGGGGATGAAATGACCCTGTCAATCCCAAAAAATAACATACCATCAACACTCCCCTCATGAGTTTTTTTACAATGTCGAGCTATGGGGTAATTAACATCCTTGTTCTTAATCGCCCTCCAATGTTCCAATATCCGTTTCTTAACCGGGAAAATTGTACTACCCACATAATAGAGGTTGCACGGACACTTAATAACATATACAGTAAAATCAGAGTTACAATTAATAAACTTATTAATTTTTCTTTCCTCCCCTGTGGGCAACATATATGTTTTGCAATTCTTACTAAACTTACATGCCTTACATTTCATACATTTGTAGAAACCTTCCTGCTTCATAAATCCAATCCGTTCATTCCTATTTTTATTCATATAACTATGTACAAGAATATCCCGCAAAGATCTACTCTTCCTATATGTTACTCTCGGATAGAGACTAACTAGTGAACCTATAATTCTATCCGTCTTAATTAAATGCCAATATTGCTTCAAAATATCCACCATTGCCTTAGACCCGGCATTGAAGGTAGTAATACATCTTATCACTCTTACATCACTAACACGTTTTTTTGAAAAGAGAATGCTTTCCCGATTAACCTTCGCTACTTTGTTGCAAGCATCCTTAATAATACTTTCAGGATAATCTCTAGCTCTAAATCTGGCAATCATGTTCCTGTGGTGGGCTGTATTACGAGCGGATCAAGTAGAGTCAAAAGGTTGGGATATTTTTATAATTGAATTTTATTCTCTGTTCATTCACAGGCTATTTCTTTTAATCGTTGCTTTTAGGGTTTTAACTCTTTGGAGTTTCTGCTTTCCTTGGCTTCTTTCTTGCTCCTAGGTTTTCCCCTTTTTCCGGTCGCCTTTGGTCTGGAGAGGATGGCCGTCTCTCTCTCGGGTTTCGGCCGAAAATGGAAGAAACAAAAATAAAGGAATCAGTAAGTACTTCTGGGATACTGGGTGGGGTACGGTGCTCGTGAGGTTTAAGGCAGCATGCGGGCAAGTTCGTGAGGGGGTGGTCAGGGTTGGGCTTTAGGGTAGCTGGGGTCCATAGTGTGCTTATATCCCTTCTTGCCCCTTCACCCTCCCCGTCCTTCCTCCCACTTCCCTGGTGCCTTTCCCCGTAACCGAACCTCCCCGTGATACTCCCGTCCCTAGGAGGGACCGTACCTTGTCAAGCCACGACCCTCCTGGGTCGTGGCGGCTTTCTCGCCTCTCCGGCGTCTCTTCCTTCTCCGGCTCCCGCGTTACGTTGTTTCCTCTGAGGGCTTTTCCCTGGATCCTCGCTGGGATGGCTATCGGGTCTGTCCTCCTCTCTCCGATCGGGGTTTCCTTTCCGCCCGTCTCCTCCCCGTCTCGCGTTCCAGTCGCTCTCCGCTCTTCTCCTCCCTGGTGCTCCGTCGCGCGCTTCCCTTCCGGATCCGCCTCCCTCTTCACTCCGTGTAACCGGAAGTCGTCGACGCTGTAACGACGTGGCGTCTCCCCGTTGCCAGGGGAACGCCGCGCTGATTCCATGTAGCCGGCCGAAAGATGGCGGACTCGAGGTGAGTGAGACGGGGCCCCCTGGACCCGTCTACAACCCCCTTCCCTAGATCGGGGCTGTTCGAGGTCCGAAGACGGAGGGAACCGGGAGAGGTAGTCGGCGGGTCCCTGTAGGGAACCCGGGATATGGCGAACCTGGAATGTAAAGGGTTGCAGTTCTAGGAACCATCTCAAGATTCTGGAGTTAGAGTCTTTGTGAGCGGCCAGCCAGGTGAGAGGGGCATGGTCAGTGAACAAAACGAAGGACCTACCTAAGAGATAATACTGCAAGGAGTCGACGGCCCATTTAATGGCGAGACATTCTTTCTCAATCGTTGGGTAATGGGTCTCTCGCGGAAATAATTTCCTACTTAGAAAAACCACTGGGTGGTCGAAACCCTCTTCATCGGGCTGCGTAAGTACGGCTCCGAGGCCTACGTCCGACGCATCAGTATATAAGTGAAAAGTATTCATGAAATCCGGGCATTTCTGTATTGGGTCCGTGACAAGAGACTGTTTTAATCGTTCAAAGCTACTCTGTTGGAGGTCCGAAAATGGAGCTAATCTGGTGGGGTTTTGTTTGGTCAGGAGGTCAGTCAAAGGAGCAGCAATGGTGGAATAATTCGGGATAAACCGGCGGTAGTATCCTACTAAACCCAGGAACGACCGTAGGTCTTTTTTTGTTTTAGGTTTAGCTGTTTGTAATATGGCCTCAACCTTGTTTTGCTGTGGTTGTAGAGTGCCATTTCCTATGATATAACCCAAATAGGAGATTTCAGTGTTTCCTAGTAAACACTTCTTAGGGTTGGCAGTTAAACCGGCTTCCGTTAGGGCGGAAAAGACCGTATCTAGATGTACTAAGTGTTCTTGCCAGGTTTCGCTAAAAATGACTATGTCGTCTAGGTAGGCGGCTGAAAACGTTTGGAATGGTTTTAAGATTCGATCCATCAGACACTGGAAAGTCGCGGGGGCGCCGTGAAGACCAAACGGCAAAACCGTAAATTGGTAAAGGCCGGAAGGGGTTGAAAAGGCTGTCTTTTCCTTGGCACCGGGATGGAGGGGTATCTGCCAATACCCCTTGGTTAAGTCCAGGGTGGATAAATAACGAGCCTTCCCTAATTTCTCCAACATGTCATCCACCCGGGGAATGGGGTAGGTGTCAAAAAGGGAAATCTTGTTAAGTTTGCGAAAATCAATGCAAAATCTTATCGATCCGTCTGGTTTAGGAACCAACACTACGGGGGAATTCCAGGGACTATTCGAGGGTTCAATAACCCCTAAGGCTAACATTGCTTCGATTTCCGTTTCAATGATAGGCTTCCGAGCTTCGGGGATACGATATGGGTGGAGACGAACTACTTGTCCTTGAGGTGTGTTGATGTGATGGTAGGTTAATGTAGTTTTTCCTGGTGTCTTGGAGAAGAAATGGGGATGTTGGTTGATCAGGGTGTCTAGTTGGGTTTTTTCAGTATCAGTTAGTTTCCTATTAATATTGGGGTTCTCTTCAGGAGTGGTTCGTCTTATAGGGAATAACTCTAGTTCTCGTACTTGGGCATAAGAGACCGAACACCCAATGTCTGTCGGGTCTATAGTCTCTTCTGCCGATTTCCACTGTTTTAACAAATTTATGTGGTAAATTTGCGTTTTTCTTGGGTGGGTACTTATCTCTAATAGATATGTGACAGGGGAGACTGATCTAATAACCCTATAAGGTCCTTGCCATTTAGCAATCAGTTTATGGTCCGATGTAGGTCGCATAATAAGGACCTGTTCATTAGGAAGGAAGGAACGGATTTTTCTTCCCTTATCATAGTAGGACTTTTGCTGTTTTTGAGCCGTGACTAGGTGGCTATGAACATCTTCCCAGAGGGTTTGTAACTGACCTCTGAGTTGATGGACATAGTCCATCAGGGGTTTCCCTTCTTCCTGTTCTTCCTCCCAGGTCTCTGCAGCCGTATCCAGAAAGCTGCGAGGTTGCCTCCCGAAAACCAATTCAAAGGGACTATGTCCCGTAGAGGACTGTTCGTGGGTCCGGATAGCATATAGAACCAGAGGGAGCTTCTGATCCCAGTTCCGACCGGATTCATCCACAGTTTTCCTCAACAGTGTCTTTATTGTACGGTTATATCGTTCTACCAGCCCATCTGTCTGGGGGTGATAGACCGAGGTTCGTAGCTGGGTGATCCCTAATAACTGACATATCTGCTTCATGAGTTTTGACATAAAGGGTGTACCTTGATCCGTCAATATTTCCTGGGGAAAACCAATTCGGGAAAACACTGTGATCATGGCTTGGGCTATTGTCTTGGTGGTCATGCTGGCGAGGGGTATGGCTTCTGGGTATCTAGTCGCATAGTCAACTATGACTAATATGTAGGTATGTCCTTTAGAAGAGGGAAGGAGGGGTCCCACCAGGTCCATGCCCACCCGTTTGAAGGGGGTATCAATAATGGGTAAGGGGTATAATGGTGCTTTCCTGGGCAACCCTGGTTCAGTTAATTGGCATCGAGGACATTGGGAACAGTATCTACGAATCTGAGCGTATATTCCGGGCCAATAGAATTTTCGCATTAGGTATTCTTCCGTTTTTTCCCGACCAAAATGACCTCCCCCGGGTTGATTGTGGGCTAAAAACAGTACGTGAGCTCTAAATGGTTCTGGAACAACTAACTGTTGTTTGGTTTCCCCTTTGACTGTTTTAGTGATCCGGTATAGGAGATGTTTCTTGATAAGAAAATAAGGACCCACCTCATTAGTGATCTCTGTTCGGGCCGAGTTCCAAGCATGGGAAAGGGTAGGATCTTCTCTCTGGCTGCTTTGGAAGGAGATGGGTCTGCTACTAATCTCTGCTACTAGTTTAGGAACATCCTTTGTCTTTCGGGTTTCCTGATACTGTCTTTTCTCCCGTCTTTTCTTGTTTCGTGTAAGTTTCTTCCGGTCCGGTGGTACTTCTAGGGGGACTTTGGAAAAAGGGGCTTCGGTCCACCACTCGGGAGCCCCAACGGGTTTACGGACTTGATCTAATAAGTCATAGAATCGACTATAATCAGTCCCGATAATGCAATCCTCGATGAGTTGCTCCATGACTCCTATCGAAAGCATATCCTGAAAGGGGCCCCATTCTATCTTGACCGTGGTGAGGGGATAAGTTCCTTTGTCTCCATGTATACAACATATGGAGACCCAGCGGTAAGTGACCGAAGTATCCACAGGGACTATATCCTTCCTGATTACGGATTGGCCACACCCTGAATCAATTAGTGCCGAAATCATCAGTCCATTTATGGTGACCAGGTATCTAAATTTCTCATTCCCTTTCCCTGTACACAGAACTCTACGTCGTGTAACCCCAATTTCCATAGGTTCCGGTCCTTCGGATTTCCTGGGACATATTCTGGCTATATGCCCCCATTCTCCACAGTGGAAACATTGTGGGGACTGCATAGGGTGATGTTCTAGGGGTGTAGGGAGCCGCGGGTCCTCTGGGAAATACCTGGGAGTTGGTTTTAGTGGAGGGATGGGGGTTTTTTGGAAAGGTCTCGGGGTGACGGTTTTACTTTCCGTGGAACGATGGAAAGCACAAGCTAAATCAATCGCAACCTCAGTGTTCATGTTTGGATGTTGTCGGATCCAGTTCTTGGTACCAAGGGGTAGTGAATCCAGATACTGTTCTAAAGTAATTGTCTTAATGACATCCTCCCGAGTGGTCCCTATGGGCCCTAACCATTTTTGAGCCAGGTCTTTCACCCGAAAATAGAAGGAGCGAGGGTCCTCGTTCGCACTCCATTTTATTTTTCTAAATCGTAACCGGTAATATTCCGTATCATGCCCAACCCGCCCCAGGATACTTTTTTTTATCTCTTTATAGGGGGTCGTACCATCAGGGTTGGCGGATTGGTAGGCCGTCTGCAGGAATCCTGTAAGCAAGGGGGCCACATACTGACCCCAGCAATCCTCTGGCCATTGAGCAGAAGAGGCTACCCTCTCAAAATTCGTAAAAAATTAGTCTGGGTCTTCCCCTTCTTGGTACTTTTGGAGGACTGAACTGGGAACATTTGGGTGTACCTTACTGGCCGCGATGGTACTGGTTAGTTTTTGTATTGCAGTCTCATGCACTAATTGATTATTGGCTAGTATTGTAGCCTGACTTTTTAACGCCGATTGTAAGGCCTCCCGGTCTTCCTTGGCCTCTCTTTGGTGGGCTTCCCACACCAACTGCAGATGTCTCTGTCCTTCTGCGAGTTGTTTAATTATGTCCTCAAGGGATGGGGCTTCACTCATGATGAAACGCTCGTAAGCCCACCTGAGAAGTGATCCCACTTCTGACACCACTGTGGTGGGCTGTATTACGAGCGGATCAAGTAGAGTCAAAAGGTTGGGATATTTTTATAATTGAATTTTATTCTCTGTTCATTCACAGGCTATTTCTTTTAATCGTTGCTTTTAGGGTTTTAAGTCTTTGGAGTTTCTGCTTTCCTTGGCTTCTTTCTTGCTCCTAGGTTTTCCCCTTTTTCCGGTCGCCTTTGGTCTGGAGAGGATGGCCGTCTCTCTCTCGGTTTTCGGCCGAAAATGGAAGAAACAAAAATAAAGGAATCGGTAAGTACTTCTGGGATACTGGGTGGGGTACGGTGCTCGTGAGGTTTAAGGCAGCATGCGGGCAAGTTCGTGAGGGGGTGGTCAGGGTTGGGCTTTAGGGTAGCTGGGGTCCATAGTGTGCTTATATCCCTTCTTGCCCCTTCCCTTGTCTCTCCTTCACCCTCCCCGTCCTTCCTCCCACTTCCCTGGTGCCTTTCCCCGTAACCGAACCTCCCCGTGATACTCCCGTCCCTAGGAGGGACCGTACCTTGTCAAGCCACGACCCTCCTGGGTCGTGGCGGCTTTCTCGCCTCTCCGGCGTCTCTTCCTTCTCCGGCTCCCGCGTTACGTTGTTTCCTCTGAGGGCTTTTCCCTGGATCCTCGCTGGGATGGCTATCGGGTCTGTCCTCCTCTCTCCGATTGGGGTTTCCTTTCCGCCCGTCTCCTCCCCATCTCGCGTTCCAGTCGCTCTCCGCTCTTCTCCTCCCTGGTGCTCCGTCGCGCGCTTCCCTTCCGGATCCGCCTCCCTCTTCACTCCGTGTAACCGGAAGTCGTCGACGCTGTAACGACGTGGCGTCTCCCCGTTGCCAGGGGAACGCCGCGCCGATTCCATGTAGCCGGCCGAAAGATGGCGGACTCGAGGTGAGTGAGACGGGGCCCCCTGGACCCGTCTACAGTTCCTCTCTTCCTTTTCAAAGCCCACATCAGTACTGCAGTTCCTTCTTGCCCTTAGCAGTTCCCCATAGGGTATGCTCCATTTCAGTCTCGCGGGATGGGCACTCCTAGCATGTAAAATGCTATTGCCAGCTGTACTCTTTCTACTGTATATAGACTTGTCTGTACTGCATCACCCTCTATTGTAATTAAAACATCTAAAATCTCCATCATCCTCCTATCAATTTTATATGTAAATTTCAGATTGAACTCATTCCTTTGCAGACCTTCCACAAACTCCAATAGAATATCCTCCGGGCCATCCCTTATTATAAAAATATCATCTATGAACCTTGTCCAAAAAATCAAATATTTCATCCACCTGTCATTTTCTTCTGTCATCACATATTGGGTCTCCCACCAGCCCATAAATGGTGCTTTTATGAAAGAAATGGAAGTGAGATTGACTAAATATGAGGATGAAATTAAAATGAGGAAAAAGCGAAAATTTCTGAGGGATAAGATGGATTATGCTATGGGAAGATATAATATATATATATTTTTTTCTAAAACATAGGATTGTTAAACTATAGTACCCTCAGTATTTTTTCTGTGTCTGTTAGCAAACAGGATATGAATAAGTAGGGGGGAGGGGGTGCGGTTTGTTTATTCACTTTTTGAATGAAGGTGGGCTATGAAGAAGACCGTAGAGGTTGAAACGCGTTGCCCGTAGTTTGTTTATTACCTCGGTTTCGTGATTTTGGTCTGCAATAAAATTACTAGTGTGCAGCAGTACAGAGTGCCGGTGTTCTCCTTTGACTGCGAATTGGGAGGAAATCTTTTGATCTATTACGAAACCTGCATCCGGAATCGTGCACCGGCCCCGTTGGTGGTTGCAGTCAGCTGTTGTAGGATTCTGCTTTTATATATATATATATATATATATATATATATATATATATATATATATATATATATATATATATATATATGCATATATATATATATATATTTTTTTATATGTATATATATATATATATATATTTATATATATATATATATATATATATATATACATATATATATATGTATTACCTGCTGGCGGTCACCGGTAGTTAGTTATAGTTAGTACCACGTTTTCACAGAAAAAGCGTTTTTTTGACTTGCCTATATCTTTGGCACCATTTGACGAATCTTAACAAATGTTTTCTGGTGATTCTTGTTGTGCATGGGAAGTTTCGGGGAGATCCAACAGGCTGGGGCTGGGAAAAAAAGTTGAGGTAAAAAAACGTTTGTTTCCCATAGGAGTTTTGAACACCACAGCCCAAACCGGTGAACGGAACTACACCAAATTTAGCAGAAAGCTAGATTTTGATCTTCAAATTGTGCTCTTAGTTATTCGCTGTATATCCATTTGTTAGTTTTTGAGATATTAAAGAGAAATAAAATGTATATATCTAGGGACATCGATCCATCTCAGCGTTTTTGTGGCAATCGCTGTATATTTGCAAATGTATGTGCCACCAGGAATGCTGTGTTTGATTGGCTGCAATGTGCTCAAAAAGTTGCGGTTGCCATTTTATCTTACAGAACGCAGTTACGAGGGCCCAAAATAAATCTGATAAATGGAATAAGGGTTCAGGGTGGAGTTACCCTGACCCTAGTGCTCTGATGTAGGGGTGTTTGAGGGTCAAATTATGCCCTTAAAAGCATTTTTTTCACACAATCGAGATTCGCAAATACATCGCAGAGCTCAGCGCGCCCCCTGTGCAACATGATGACGAATTTGTGAATCTCAGCAACAACAAACAAAATTAACAGAGTCATTTATACACTAAATCATTCACTCATAGAAGGACTCAGACACTCATGCACCCACTCACAGACTCACTCAGAGAGTCATACACCCACTTTCAGTCCCTGTGGGACACTCTGGAACCTACTCACAGACCCACCCAGACACTCATGCACCTACTCACAGGCCCACTCAGATTGCCACACATCCACTCATTGACCCAATCAGACCCTCACACACCCACTCACAGACCCAGTAAACACTCAAGCACCCACTCACAGACCCACTCAGACCATCACATTTCCACTCACAAACCCTCACGCTCCCACTCTTACAACCAGACATTCACACCCTCCCTCACACCCAGAGACACCCTCTCACACCTATTCTCACACCCAGGGAGACAGACCCCTCGGCCAACTCCCACCTTGCACAGCCAAAGGCTGCGTGCAGTGCAGGGTTGCATGGTTATCGGGGTTGGCTGCAGGGCCTGGCCCTGTGGCCAGGCCCTATGGTCAATCCCCGCTGCACATGACCAAAGGCTCTGCACGGCTGTGGTTGGATTAATGTATAGTAATTCAAATTATTTTACATTAAAAAACTATAGAAAATCACTGAAAAAACCATAGGCTATAGGGACGTCATAGTTAGGAAATAGAATTTAAAAAAGCATAGCAAATTTACTAAAAAACAAAGGTTATTGGATGTTATAGTTAGGTTTTGAATTTACTCTTGCAAAACCATAGAAATTCAGCAGTTATATCTAGTTATTTCAAGTAACTATAACTCGCCCCCTAAGGTAACTTTAAGTCACGCCCTCGCCATGCACTGCTAACTACCTCAGATATTACAGCACTCATGACAATTTTTATAACGTTATTAAAAATTTAAATGAAGCATTAGCAGTCAAAATAATGAACCAAAAACTGTGCATGACGGGGGCACGATTTATAGTTACCTTAGGGCACAAGTTATAGTTACTTGAAATAACTCTAACTATAACTGCTGAATTTGCATGGTTTTGTACAAGTAAATTCAGAATCTAACCATAACGTACCAGTAACATTTTGTTTTATTCAGTGAATATATAAATATATATATTATATATATATATATATATATATATATATATATATATATATATATATATATATATATATATATATATATATATATATATATTAGATATATATTAATTACCTACTGGTGGTCACCAGTAGGTAGTTATATTTAGGACCTAGTTTCCACTGAAAAAGCATTTTTTGACTTGCCTATATCTTTTGTGCCGGTTGATGAATCTTCATGAAACTGTCCAAAAAAATGTGATGCTCACTTCAGCTGCTGTCTGGAAAGTTTTGAGTGATCTGTCATGCAAGGGCTGAGAAAAAGTGGGGGTCTCAAATGCGTTTTCACCATGTTAATTTCCACAGGGATTTTTAACACGACTACAGCCTTAACTACTGGGCAGACTTACACCAAATTTGTCAGAATGCTAGCTCTTCCTCCAAAATGTGCCCTTTTTGTGATTTGGTGTGAATCCATTCAGGAGTTTGCTAGTAATTAAATAAAAACTAAGGGGCATATTTATACTCTGTTTGCGCCGCAATTGCGTCGTTTTTACGCAAATCCGACACAAAGCCAACTCCATATTTATACTTTGGCCTTAGACCCGTCTAGCGCCAAAGATCTTGGAGTTTGCGTCATTTTTTCTAGCGTGGACACCTACCTTGCGTTAATGATATGCAAGGTAGGCGTTCCCGTCTAAAAAATGACTCCAAGGCATGTGCGCCTTATTTAAACTCCCGTGCAAAAATGGCGCACGGGAGTGGGCGGGTCAAAAAAAATGACGTCCACCCGCTTTTGCGTCATTTTTTAGCGCCTGGTCAGGGCAGGCGTTAAGGGACCTGTGGGCTCGGAAGGAGCCCAGAGGTGCCCTCCCATGCCCCCAGGACACCCCCTGCCACCCTTGCCCACCCGAGGAGGACACCCAAGGATGGAGGGACCCATCCCAGGGAACTTAAGGTAAGTTCAGGTAAGTAATTTTATTTTTATTTTTATGTGGCATAGGGGGGCCTGATTTGTGCCCCCCTACATGCCACTATGCCCAATGACCATGCCCAGGGGACAGAAGTCCCCTGGGCATGGCCATTGGGCAAGGGGGCATGACTCCTGTCTTTACTAAGACAGGAGTCATGTCAATGGAGGGTGGGAGTAAAATAAAATGGCGCAAATCGGGTTGAGGCAGATTTTTTGCCTCAGACCGACTTGCCCCATTTTTTGACGCCCAAGCTCCATTTTCCCCTACGCCGGCGCTGCCTGGTGTGGGTCATTTTTTTTGATGCACACCAGTCAGCTCCACCGGCTAACGTCATTCCATAAATAAGGCGCCTGCATGGCGCGTTGGAATGGCGTTAGCCGGCGTTAACATTTTTGACGCACAACTGCGTTGGCGCAGTAGTGCGTCAAAAAGTATAAATATGGCCCTAAATTTGCAGAGATAGGGAAGTGTATCCTTCTCTGATCCTCCTCGGATTCAGAAGAAAATCAAGGCCCTTATTGGCTGGCCGCAACCTGATAAAAAAAGATGCGGCCACCATTTTGTTTCTTGCATTGTGTGGGGGATCATAAAACTGTCTAAAAACATATAAGGTGTCAGGATACAGGTATCCTGACCCTATAAGACACATAGAGGGGTACCTTAGGGACCCCTCCTGGGCAAATAAATTGCCCACTTTTTGTTTCAGCAGATTCGAGGATCCTTGTTAGATGCTCCTTAGATCCTGGGGAAAAGCCAGGCCCTGGTTGGCTGGCCACAACCTGACAGAAATATTAACGTGTGGGTTAAAAAAATATAGAAATTCACTGAAAAAAACAAAGGTTACAGGGACATTATAGTTAGGTTGACATTTTATCCATATAAAACTAGAAATTCAGCAGGTATACTTATCCTTCCAGTTATTCCTATATAAACTATAGCTTGGGCAGGAAAGTAACTTTGGGGAATGAGGTATAGTTTCTTAACATAAGTATAACTATAATTGCTGAATTTGTCTGATTTTGAATGGTTAAAACATGAACCCAACTTTAATGTCTCTGTAACTTTTGTGTTTTTCAGTGAAATATATATATATATATATATATATATATATACACACACACGAACACACACACACATATATATATGGTCATTTTTAGATTTTTTGTTTTACCAATAACTTTGGCCGCACTTAACGAATCTTTATGAAATTTTCAGAACGTATATTGTTGAGCTGCTATCTCAAAAGTTTTGGTGTGATCTGTCAAGCAGGGACCAAGAAAAATGTGAGGTCCCAAAATGCATTTTCCTATAGGGATTTTGTACACAACTACAGCCCAAACAGCTGTACAGAATTTCATCAAATTTGGCAGAAAGCTAGCTCTTGGTTCAAAAGCACGTTTTTTGTCATTTGGTATTAATTTGTTCAGTTAGTTTGTGAGGTATTATTAGAGATATCTAGGAACGCCGATCCTATGTGGATCCAACTGCCCCTGTGATGATATCTGATTGACTGCCAGCACTTCAACAAGGAAGTGACAACAGCCATTTTTGGACTCGGCTTCAGACGAGACCCACAAAAAAAGTTTAAAAAAAGAAAAGGGGCCATGTTACACACATCCTGACCCCTTAGCTCTGGTGGTGAGGTCCCAGAGGGACCACCCGAGGGCTAAAAAGCATTTTTTTTAAATTGTCAGTGGGAGTCACTGTGGATCTGCGGATCTGCTGAAATGTTTTTAAAAAACAAAGCGTGGGCTCCCACGCTATGATTTTTGAAGCACCCGGGTGGGCCAAGTCCCAGGGCACCACCCCCCGGGGGATTTTTTTTTAACTCCGTAGGGGATGCCCATCGGCCCCCTCCACAGCCCCAGTGACTTACATATCCCTGAGGTGATGCTGGAAATATGTGCGGGGTGCATGGCCCCCGCACCCTGGGGACCACCACCTCCCTAGAACAAAATGTTTTAATTCTGAGGGGGTGGCCCATCAGCCTCCCCCTCAGGCCCACGGACCACCACCTCCCCAGGGCTTCAACTTATAGGGATGCAGAGGGCCAATGGTTTTCCTACAGCCCCAGGGACTGCACCCTCCCCAGAGCTTTAATTACAATTTAGCGGGGCGAGCAGCCCACACAGCCCTAGGCACCACCATCTCCCAAGGGCAGTTATAATATTGTGTGTGGGGAGCTCGGTTGCCCCCCACAGCCCCAGGGACACCATCTCCCCAGGGCGCTTGTTGTTGGAGGGGGGCTTTGCTGCCCCCCTAGAGGGGCCACTGATGGCCTTGGGGACCCCACCCCCCAGGGCCAGCTTCTGCTATGTCCCAGGATGCCTACCCCTGGGATATAGCTGTTGCTATGCCTTTGGTGCAACATTGGCAGCTGCAGCCAAGTCACAGCAAACACTCCGAATTGAGACAGCGGGACCTGTCAAACAGGCCCTGCTGTCAAAAAGCAGAGTTTTCATGTATGTGCAGGGAACAGAGTTGAAAGCATTGCTCCAGCAACCAGCTGGAGCAATAGGACTGCGGGGAGGCCTTGAGGCTTCCCCTGCGGTCCCAGATGGCCCATAAAGGGCATCTATTAAAACACATTTAAAAAAAATCATCAGTGACCATAGGGGAGATGTTGAGGCTCCCCCTGGTTCCAGATAGCCCATTAAAGGTGAAAAATAGTCAATAGCTCAAGTGTGAAGGTCACAGACCTTCACACTGAGCGTTAAAGGTACAAGTTCAAGTGTATCTCTGGTCATTTCCCTCCATTATTTTTTAAAAATTTAATTGTTTAAGGCTCATACTGAAAGGTGATCTTATTCTTTTTAATTGACAAATACATTTTTCTTTTCAATTTGTGCAGAAATGTCTCATTCTAAATATATCATCCATCAAAGCCTAAAAACTGTCTATCTCTCTCTCTCTCTGTCTTTCTCTCTCTCTCCCTCTCTTTCAATCTCTTTCTCCCACTCACACACTCCCTCAGACCCTTACGCAGCCACTCACAGACCGGCTCAGACACTCATGCACCCACTCACAGACCCACTGACACCCTCATGCACCCACTCACAAACCTGCGCAGACACTGAAGCACCCATTAAGACTGTGATGCACGCACTCTCACACCCAGACACTCTCATAGGTACTCATCCAGAGATAAACCCTCTTACACCTATTCTCACACACAGAGAGACAGGCTGAGGCCAACTCCTGCTGCACATGGCTAAAGGGCCATGTGCAGCATGGGGTAGGGTGGCTGGGGGTTGTCCACAGGGTCTGGCTGCAGGCCAGGCCTTGCGGGCAAACCCTGTCATGCACAGACGAAGGCCGCGCACAGTGCAAGGTTGGGTGCTGTGGCCAACCGCTGCCGCGTACAGCCAAAGGTCATGTGCATTAGTGGTTGGATTAACATGTAGTAATGAACATTACTATACTTTTTTTAAAAACATAGAAATTCACTGAAAATCACAAAGGTTACAGGGACGTTGTAGGTAGGCTCACATTTTAAATGTACAAAACCAAAGAAAGTTACCAGTTATAGTTATCTCAAGTAACTATAACTCGTGCCCTAAGGTAACTATAATAGGCCCCTTGCATGCACTGCTAATTACCCTACAAATTACGGCACTCATGACATCTTTGATAACATCATTGACAATATCAATTTAATAATTGCAATACAATTTGTGATTAAAAAAATGTGCATGGTGGGGGCGTAAGTTATAGGTACCTTAGGGCATGAGATAGTTACCATGCACTAAAAAAAAACAGGAACATTATTGTTAGGCTCACAACTCATTCATACCAAACCAAAGAAATTCACCAGTTATAGCTACCACAGCTAACTATAACTTGCACCCCCATGATACACTGCTTATGACCTCACAGATTATATCACTCATGACATGGGTCTCAAATGACATCACTGATGGCATTACTAATGAGATCATCCCATGAATTTGATTATTTTCTTATCTTACTGAGTTTTAAAAATGTATACTAAGGTAAGTGGCTGTGGGAGTGCCTGTATGTGTGAGTGACTAGTTGATTTAGTAGTGTATAAAAGAGTGAGTGGGTATGTGAGATACTGTATGCTTTAGTAAGTGGTTGTTTGCAAATTGCTGTGTTAGTGGGCATATAAACAAGTAAGTAGCTGTGTGAGCATCTGGATGAGAGAGTGAATGTGAGTGTAAGTGGATGTATTGATGAATAACAGGGTGAATGAGTGGGTGTATGGGTGCTGTGCTGGTGTCTGAGTTGCTAAAAATGATGAATGAGAGGTTGTTTTAGAGGCTAAATGAGTGATTGAGCTGGTACATAAGTGTCTGTGGGTTGAGTGATAGAGACAATGAGTGAGTGTATGGGTGAGTGTTTTTTGTATGAGTCAGTGCATGTGTATCTGAGTGCATTACTCACTGGATGGGTGAGCTAGTGACTATGAGTAAATAAGTTACTGTGAGAGACCTTCTGCACCAGAATAAGGGCCATATTTATACTTTTTGACGCATAACTCCGCCAACGCAGTTGTGCGTCAAAACTTTTACCGCTGGCTAACGCCATTCCAACGCGCCATGCATGCGCCTTATTTATGGAATGACGTTAGCCGGCGCTGCGGACTGGTACGCGTAAAAAAATGACTCACACCAGGCAGCGACGGCTTATGGGAAAATGGGGGTTGTGCATCAAAAAATGGTGCAAGTCAGGTCTGAGGCAAAAATCTAATTTGACGCACAATCCCCATTGACATGACTCCTGTCATAGCAAAGACAGGAGACATGCCCGCTTGCCCAATGGCCTTGCCCAGGGGACATATGTCCCCTGGGCATGGTCATTGGGCATAGTGGCATATAGGGGGGGCCCAAATCAGGCCCCCCTATGCCACTTACATTTTTTTTTTAAATATACTTACCAGAACTTACCTTTCCTTCCCTGGGATGGGTCCCTCCATCCTTGGGTGTCCTCCTGGGGTGGGCAAGGGTGGCAGGGGGTGTCCCTGGGGCATGGGAGGGCACCTCTGGGCTCCTTCCGAGCCCACAGATTGCTTAACGCCTGCCCTGACCCAGGCGGTAATAAACAGCGCCCATCAGGCTGGACGCCGTTTTTTAAGGCCCGCCCCTTCCTGTGCGTCAAAATGACGCCAGAGTATAAATAAGGCGCACAGGCCTTAAAGTCATTTTTTGGAAGGGAACGCCTACCTTGCATATAATTAAAGCAAGGCAGGTTCCCCCTTCCAAAAACTGACGCACATGGTGGGATTTTGACGTCCGCGGGGTCGGGCGTCAAAGTATAAATATGGGGCAGGGTTTGCGCCGAATGTGCGTCAACATTTTTTACCACATTCGGCGCAAGCAGAGTATAAATATGCCCCTAAGTGTTTGTTTTAGGAACAGTTTATATCACTGAGTACATGTGTTGGTATATGTATACGTTAGTGAGTAGGTGTATGATTAACTATATGGGAGAATGAGCAACTATGTCAATGACTGTGTGGGTGTGTGAGTAGTTGTCCCAGTAGCTGTATGGATGATTGTTTTAGTGTGTGTGACTGTATGGGTATGTGACTGGGTGTGTAAGGGTATCTAGCCCTGTTGGATGTATGAGTGTCTTTACTGGTCTGGTATTAGCTGTATGAGAGGTATATATATGAGTTAGTACTTGTGTTCATAGATGTATGGGTGAGTTGACATGTGAGAATCTTCATTAAAGAGTGGGGAGCTGTGTGAGTATTTCTATGGGTCTTTCAATAGATTTGTAACTTGTTCAGGGAGAGTCGCTGTGTGAGAAGGTATATGGGTTGTAAGTGGGTGTGTGAGTTCCTCTGTGGATTACCTCATCAGTGATGTCATTTGTGATGGCATCAGTGATGTCATTTGAGATGGCATCAGTGGTGTAAACAGTGATGTCACTGACCATATCATGGGTGATGTATTCTGTGAGGTCAGACGCGGCTCATTATGGGGGCGCAAGATATAGGCCCTCATTATGACATTGGCGGTAAGTGCCACTTACCACCATGCAGACTGCCGCCAACATACCGTGACTGCGGAGGTATACCGCTAAGGGTATTATGACCCCCACATAGAAATCTGCCACTATACAGACACACACAAGTCCGCCAGCCCAAAGTTCAGTGATAAACTGGCAGTAGCAAAACCCACACCGTTATGCCAACAGAAATACGCCCACAGCATCATGACCCACGAATCACCGCCACGCTCAAAATACACACACACTAACAAAACAACACCACATTAGACAATTTGAATAACACATACCTGACACACATGCACACACCCACAACACTAAAAAATCCAAAGAATTTGACGACTGAGAGAGAGACAAGCCAGGAGCACCCATTAAATCTGAGCCACAAAGCAACATCACTCATACACCATCCATGCACCTCACAGCACACACCCCAACACATCACCCCACACTCCTTCACACACACCCACTCACACTACACCAATGTCACCACAATGACACCCCAGATTCTCTGAGGAGGAGCTAAGGGTCATGGTGGAGGAAACTAACCGGGTAGAGCCACAGCTATTCGGATCACAGGTGCAGCAGACGTCCATTGCTAGGAAGATGGACCTATGGCAGAGAGTCGTGGACAAGGTCAATGCGTGGGACAGCACCCCAGAACAAGGGATGACATCAGGAAGAGGTGGAAATACCTACTGGGGAAGGTGCGTTCTGTGGTGGCAAGATACCAGATAGCTGTACAGAGGACTGGCGTGGAACCCCACCTCCTCCCCCACAACTAACAACATGGGAGGAGCAAGTCTTGGAGATCATGCATCCTGAGGGCCTGGCAGGAGTAGCAGGAGGACTGGACTCTGGTAAGTCAAATCTTGATCCCCCCTATCTGCATGCCATCACAAACCCCTACCCCTACCCTCACCCCATCACTCCACCCCCTCACATATACCCCACCATCACAACCCACCCATCCCAATACCAAGCTCTGCATGCTACACCAATGCATGGACCCCCATCACATATCTGCATGGACACCCATCACCACAGCATGCACACTAGTGACAATCACTTAGCCAACCAAATCACAACTCACACAAGCCAAAGCTACCTTGGCAATAACAACCATAGAGGGAAACATACCCACGCACATGATGTCGCACGCAGAAACAATAACACTGCATTTACACCCCCACACAACGTCACCAGAGAGGAGGTGCCAGCAACATCCAGTCACCCCCCAGAAGAGACCCACAGTGATGACAGCAGCTCTGCGCGCCTGGATCAGGATGACCAACCTGGCCCATCAGGGACCTCTGGACAGTCGGTGACCCAGCCTCAGTCCCAAACCACCACAGAGCCTCCCCCCTCATGAAACACCAGCAGAGCACCCACCAAGCGGGCACATCCCTCTGTCCCCAGGACACATCAATCAGCAGTGTGTCCACCACTACAGGGAACCCTGGCAACCCCACAAACACAGGACGATCAGGGACCTAGGTTCAGTGGCAGTGGGCACACGGTTCAGGGGACAGAGGCCTAGGACACAAGGAAGCTGGTAGGACTGCTGTGCGACAGGGGGCCACGAGGCATTCAACAACATTCTGGGTGCATACCTCCATACCCAGGAGACCATGGGCCAGATACTAGCCAAGTTGCAGGAGAGCCAGCGGCTGCAGGAGGGACAGTACCTGGGGATCAGGGAGGATCTGAGAGACATCCACACCACCCTGGTCACCACTGCAGGGGTGCTGGCAGACATCGTCAATACCATGAGGGAGGCAGTGGCACACCAATGGGCCCCTGACACTAGCCACACCGGGGAACAGCCCTCCGCCGATGCTAGTGGACAGGAGGCCCCACCACTGGAAGAACAGGCCACCAGCACCCCAGCCCCTGCAGAAGGAGAACCACCACGCAAAAGGTCTCTGCGATCCAGGCAGAAGTCAGAGAACATTGCCAAGATCCCGCCAGGAAATAGGACTCACCTGATTGTCACGCTTGTGTCCCACTCTGTCACCCTGTCCACCTTGAACTGACATTGCTCCACTTCCTATGCCCCCTTGGACAATGCACCTGTGATACCAATAGACTGGACTCTATCCTGGACATTTCTCCACCATCAACCCAGCCCATTGTAATACCCCCTACACTTATTATCACAGAAATAAACACCCTTGGAACAAATACAAGTATGGAGTCTGTCAATTGATTGAAATATGTATTACTGAAACAGACTCTAAACATTGCAATTCAAATGTACAGTTATATTTACATAGGTATGACCTGTAGTGGGCAGCAGTAAACACACCAAGAGCCACAGTGGGGCACATATATCTGAATATAGAGATGCCAAAGGGTACAGTAAGTGGCCATAGAAATAGGGAAATCAGGCTGTGATGTACAATGTCCAACACAAAACTGCAATGGAAGGTGAAGTTACTGTGTCTTACCTGTGTGTCACTGAAACTGTTGGATTATTGTAGTTCTGTTGTCCATGTCCTCTTCCTCTGCCTCCTCTTTGTCACTGTCCACAGGCTCCACTTCTGCCACACAACCATCCGCAGGCTCATCCTCCTTCTGAAAAGGCACCTGGCGTCTCAAGGCCAGGTTGTGCAACATGCAACATGCAACAATATTCTGGCACACCTTCTTGGGTGAGTAGTACAGAGATCCACCTGTCGGATGGAGGTACCGGAACCTGGCCTTCAGGAGGCCAAAGGTGAGCTCAATGATCCTCCTTGTTCACCCATATGCCTCATTGTAACGTTCCTCTGCCCTTGTCGTGGCATTCCTCACTGGGGTCAGTAGCCATGAGAGGTTGGGGTAACTGGAGTCATGTGTAAATATCGAGGGATACCTGTTAGCCACACACTCGCCCTTAGGGACAACCCCACACCCATATGGAGTTGAGCCATCACATATGGGATGCTGCTATTCCTCAAAATAAAGGCATCATGCACAGAGCCAGGATACTTTGCATTGGCATGGGAGGTGTACTGGTCCACCAAACACACCGTCTGCACATTCA
Source organism: Pleurodeles waltl (assembly GCF_031143425.1). Taxonomy (NCBI): domain Eukaryota; kingdom Metazoa; phylum Chordata; class Amphibia; order Caudata; family Salamandridae; genus Pleurodeles; species Pleurodeles waltl. The sequence goes on from NC_090444.1 coordinate 668,757,190, forward strand.
GCGAGTGAAAGCTCTTTCGATTTCTGAACACCTGTTCATTTCTCCGGAGGGGGAGGGGACAAAGGCAATATGTGTACCATCAATAGCACCAATGATGTTGGGGATATGTCCCAGTGCATAGAAGTGAGCCTTCACTGTGGACAAATCCTCCACCTGGGGGAATATGATGTAGCTGCACATGTGTTTCAGCAGGGCAGACAACACTCTGGTCAGCACGTTTGGGAACATAGGCTGTGACATCCCTGTTCCCATGGCCACAGTCGCTTGGAAGGAACCACTTGCCAAGAAATGGAGCACTGACAGGACCTGCACTAGAGGGGGGATACCTGTGGAGTGGCAGATAGCTGAAATCAAGTCTGGCTCCAATTGGGCACACATCTCTTGGATTGTGGCCCTATCAAGTCTGTAGGTTAGAATAATGTGCCTGCCCTCCATTGTCACCAGGTCCACCAGGAGCCTGTACACAGGGGGATGTCTCCATCTTCTTTTCATCCTCAGTGGTTGAACTCTAGAGTGAAAAATGGTGAGCAAAATGTCATATTCAAACATGTACTCAGATTAACATGCAATTTTTGTTTTACAGAAACAGTATGTGAACTTGTAAGTCAGTTGATGTGCCTATGTCTGCTGTGAAGCAGTTAGGTGCCATGGCCTGTGCCCCTCTGAAGTGGCGGCTGCCTGACCTGTGAGGAGGGACAAGTGGAAATTAGGCAATTCCTCTGGCGTTGTGCGCCATTGCAGTCGGCGGTCGAGGACTGCCGTGCAACACCGCATTGGTTATCATTGGGGTCCACAGGTTCCAGGAGCAAATGGCGATGTACTCCGGCGGTGACGATACGCACCACTGTGGACGTGACCGCCATTTTCTATCTGTTCACTCATTTGCTACCTGACCTTCAACAGGAGAGGACCTACACTGCAAGTGCTGCTGTGACCTGTGTCTGGAAGCGACCATGGCTCGAGTGTCTGGGGAAAGGGCCACTGTCTTCACTTCGGAGGAATTGGAGAGACTAGTGGATGGGGTTCTACGCCAGTACCCTTTATTGTCCTCCAGACCAACAGGTGAGTACACTGTGAGTATGATGCATGGGGAATGAATGTATGGAGTGCTGTGTATGTAAGCCTCATGTAGTGGGGGGCTGAGGGGTCCTGGGCAGAGTGCTGCATGTATGGTGGTCAATGTCTGTGCATAAGGGGATGGGAGGGATATGGTGGGACATGAGTGTGACAGTCCGGACGGTATGACTAATAACTTTTCTGCTGTATTTTTCCTGCACGTCATCGCCCAGCAGAAAAAGGGTATTTGGCGTGCCATCGCCAAGGAGGTGCGGACCCTGGGGGTCTTTGACAGGCGGAGCACCCACTGCCGCAAACGGTGGGAGGACCTGCGCCGCTGGGCAAGGAATACGGCGGAGGCCCAGCTGGGACTGGCCTCCCAATGAGGAAGGGCTGCCCATCGCACCATGACCCCCCTGATGTTCCACATCCTGTCGGTTGCCTATCCGGAGTTGGATGGGCGCTTGAAGGTATCTCACAGCAGCCACAAGGCAGTGAGTACAGATTCAGATTCTTGACTTTGCACGCATTAAGGTGTTACTTGGGTGGGGGATGTGGGCTGTGGGTACCCCTAGGCCAGGGCGAACATAACAGGGTAGGTTCCATGATGGGCAAGCTCAGATGCACTCTAATCACAATAATGTTGGTGGGCATCTACTACTGGGCAGGGTCCTGTGGGTTTCAGGTGTGCAGCTAATGGGGTTAGGCATTGTACCCCACAGGCTGGTGACTAGCATTGAAACTGGTAGTGCATGGCCTAGTGCATAGGGCTGTTCCCTGTGAGTTGTGTACGCCAACAGTAGTGTTGTTGCTGGCATTGACCAAGTGTATCCTCTGTCTCTCCCCTCCCTTTTTGTTTTGTCACCCTGTTCCTGTGTGCATTAGCATCAACTGGCGGAGGAGCAGATGCACCAACAACGGAGGGAGCTGCATCCCACATGGGCCTGGAGGCTGAATCCACCGATGGTGAGGCACCAGTGGGATGGAGGGGAGCACCACGATGGAGACAGGAGGGGACAGTACCAACAGCGACTCCTCCTCCGATGGAAGCTCCCTAGCAGTGGCGGACACCTCTCTGCCCACCCCAACTACAGGTACAGTCGCCACCCCGTGTACCAGCACTGCCCTCCCAGAACCCCTTCAGCTTGTTTCCCGTGCCCACTCACCCAGGAAGGTGGGCATCTCCTTCGCCCCAGGCACCTCAGGCCCTGCCCAGTCAGCCCTGCTGCCCTCAGTGAGGAGGCTACTGACTTCCTGAGATCCCTCTCAGTGTTGGGCAGTCAACCATACTGAATGCCATCCAGGGTCTAACAGGGCATTTGCAACAAACAAATACATACCTGGAGGGCATTCACTCTGGCATGGCGACCCAACAGAGAGCATTCCATGCTCTGGCCAACTCACTGATGGCAGCCATTGTCCCTGTATCCAGCCTCCCTCCTACCCAGTCCCAATTCCCTCAACCCCAGCCTATTTCAAGCACACCTTCAGACCAGCATTCACCCAAATCAACACACAGACGTGGCTCAGGAAAACAAAGCACCACGCTTCATCTCACAGGCACTCACACAAGAACCATCCACATGCAGACACACCAACATCCACTGCCTCCACTGTGTCCTCCTCGTCCTCGTCGTCTACCTCCCTCCCAGTAGCTTCTCCACTCACACCTGCATGCACTACATCCTCATCCACTACCTCCATCACCAGCACACCTATCACTACGTCCCTCACTGGCAGTCACCACCCCCACATCCATGCACACTTCCCCTGTGTCCTCTCCCACTGTGTCTGTGACCCCCTCCTCCTAAAGTACACAAACACAAGCACACAGACACCCATCCACCTCACAACAGCATCCAGACCATGCACCTGCACCCAAACACAGCAGACTGACACCTCATCCAACCACTCCCTCTTCCTCCACTCCCAAACCTTTACCCTCTTCCCGCCCCAGTGTCCCTAAAATGCTTTTCCTCATCACCATTGACCTATTCCCTACCCCTTCATCCTTCACTTCGGGGCAGGGTGGCCAGAACCCAGCCCAGCACCTCAGCCACCCAGTCCACTGCCACTGTGGTTTCTTCAGCTTCTGCTGGTGTGAGAGGCTCCAAGGAGGCACCCGTCAGAACAGCCAGTGTGCCAGCACCATCTGCCAAGGCCAAGAAGGGGCCGCTACCTAGCAAGGGCAAGAAGGGGACAGCAGCCAGCAAGGGGAAGGAGGCACCATCAGCCAGCAAGGGGAAGGAGGCACCACCAGCCAGCAAGGGCAAGAAAAAAACACCACCTGGCAGAATCAAGGAGGCACCACCATCTGCCAAAGGCAGGAAGGGGCACACAACACCAGCCATGGCACTTCAGCTGTCCGAGGCTGCAGGTAAAGGGCTGGAGCCTACCACTACCACTGCCAGCACTGCTACCTGCACCGTGGCCAGCACCACTACCTGCACCGCGGCCAGCACCACCACCTGCCCCGCCGCTAGCAGCACCACTGCCAGCAGCAGCTGGCCCCGTGGGCAGTCGTCCGAGGCTGCAGGGGAAGGTCAGGAGCCTACCACCACCGTGGCCAGCACCGCTACCTGCACAGTGGCCAGCACCGCTACCTGCACCGTGGCCAGCACCGCCACCTACCGCGCCACCAGCAGCACCACTGTCAGCAGCAGCAGCCCCAGTGGGCAGCCGTCCGAGGATGCTGGTGAAGGGCTGGAGCCTACCACAACCGCGGCCAGCACTGCTACCTTCACCGCGGCCAGCACCGCCACCTGCCCCTCTGCCAGCAGCACCACTGCCAGCAGCACCAGCCCTAGTGGGCAGCCGTCCGAGGATGCAGATGAAAAGCTTGAGCCTACCACCACCACTGAGAGCACCGCCACCTGCAGCACAACTGCCATTCACTGAGCAGCCATCACCACCGGCGAGCAGTGTGTAGTAGTGACTACAGGGCTGCAGTGCGTCCTGGCCCTTGCAACACCTGTTGGTGTGACACCCAGGTGACAGACTGTGACCTTGCACCATCCAGGATGAAGCACACTGGGCACCAAGCCCCTTCCAGAACCAGTGGAAGAAGGCATCTACTCACCCCCTCCTTGGCAGAATAAAGCAGACGGCACAAAGCCCCTTCCAGAACCTGTGGAAGAAGGCATCCACTCACCCCCCCTTGGCAGGATGAAGCACACTGGGCACAAAGCCCCCTCCAGAACCAATGGAAGAAGGCATCCACTAACCCCCTCCTTGCCAGGATGAAGCACACTGGGCACAAATCCCTCTCCAGAACCAGTGGAGAAGCCTGTGGCTTTGAACTCCCCAGGACCAAGCAATGATCAAACCACCCACTTGAGAGACTGTGGCTTTGCACTCCCCAGGACCGAGCAGTGGGCAAACCACCCACTTGAGAGACTGTGGCTTTCAACTCCACAGGACAAAGCAGTGGTCAAACCACCCAATAGAGAGACTGTGGCTTTACACTCCACAGGACAAAGCAGTGGGCAAACCACCCACTTGAGAGACTGTGGCTTTGTACTCCCAAGGACCAAGCAGTAGGCAAACCACCCACTTGTTAGACTTTGGCTTTGCACTCCCCAGTATCAACCAGTGGGCATGGACCCCCCTCCAGGCCAGTGGTGCTGTACCATCTTCCGGCTGAGGTGCACCCCCCATTTCCCATCCCCCTCAGGTGCCTGTGTTTTTTCAACCTGATGCCCCTGCAGTGTTCTCTCCGTATTGAGGCAGAAGTCAAGTGTGGCCTTGGCCTATGTGTTATGGCCCTGTGGCCCATAGACATTTTGGAGTGGGCATTGTCCCTCCTTTTGTTTATACAGTATTGTACATACTGTTTATTGTTTAAGGACATGTTTATCTAAAAATGTACTATTACACTCATTTTAATCCATTCCTTTTGTCCTTGCATTATTCCTGAGGGTTATGGGGTGTATATGTAATGTTGTTGTATCTGTTTGTGTGTATGGTGTTGAGGGTGGCGGTGTTGCGTGTTGCATGTGTGTGTGTCACTCTCTTTTTCCTACCTCCTCCCTTGTGTGCTAGGTGCAGTACTCACCGTGGTCGTCTTCGCCGGCGTTCGTGTTCCTGGTGTATGAGAAGGTACACCAACATTGGAAAAAAGTGCAGCTCTGGCTCCATGGCGTCGTGGTTCTTCCTTGAGTGTCGAGAGGTGAGTCGTTTCCCTTCAGTGTACTGTTTCCGTCGTGCTTTTGACGGAATTGGTACTGCCCCTGAAAAGGTGGCGGATAGGCCTGTTGTAATTCTTTGAGAGTACATTGTCTTCCGCCTGGCTGTTGGGGGTCACCGCTGCCGTGTTTGTTGCTACCGCCGTGGCGGTCGGTATGTTAAAGTGGCTGTATGTGTTGGCGATTTCCGCCATGGTCATGATTCCATTTTTTTTACAGCCAGCCTGTTGGCGGTGTTATCGCTGCTTTATCACCGACCACCAGGGTTGTAATGAGGGCCATAGTTAGCTGAGGTAACTATAACTGCTGAATTTCTTTGGTTTGGCATGAATGAGTTGTGAGCCTAACTATAACGTTCTTGTAACCTTTGTTTTTTTTAATGAGTTTCTACAGTTTTTTGTATTCTATTTCCTAACTATAACATGCCTTTAACATTTGTTTTCCTTAGTGAATTTCTATAGTTTTGTAAGTTATATTTCCTAAATATAATGGTGGTCATTACAACCCTGGAGATCAGTGTTAAAGCGGCGGTAAGACCGCCAACAGGCCAGTGGAAAAAAAATGGAATTACGACCGTGGCGGAAACCGCCAACAAAGACAGCCACTTTAACACTCTGACCGCCACGGCGGTACAAACAAACAGCACAGTGGTCACCGCCAACAGACAGGCGGGGGACAATGTACCACCCACAGTATCACAACCTACCAATCCACCACCTTTTCCGGGGCGTATTAACCGCGAATAAAAACACGGCGGAAACAGGACTCCGAAGGGAAAACGCTCACCTCTGCACACCCCACGAGGTACCAGGTTCCACATTTTACCAGCCTTCATCTTCTTGCTCCTCTAACAGGAGCACGAACGCCGACGGCGAAGACCACGGTGAGTACTGCACCTACGACACAGGGGAGGGGGGAGGGAAAAAATTGTTACACACACACGCAACACGCAACACCCCCACCCTCACCCACTACAACACACATCCGAATACAGCATGATACATTACAGTTACACCCCCCAACCCCTCCGGAAGAATACAAAGACAAAAGGAAATGAGCTGAACGATTGTAATATATTAAAATTCAATAGTCAAATAATATACATACACTATTTGCAAATATATACACCAAGAATATTAGTCCAGGGTATTCCACCCTTGAAGTCCGTGGACCACTGGGCCCACACTCCATGGGCGAGGCCCACACAAGGTATCTGAATGTGACAGAGAGAACACTGCAGGGGCATCAGATAGAAATAAAACAGGCACCTCAGGGGGAAGGGAAAGGGGGTGCTCCTCAGCCGGTTGAGTGCATGACGCCAAATCCACGAGGGGGCCACATTCCCACTGTTCAATCCTGGGGAGTGCAAAGCCATAGTCTCTCAAGTCTCTACAGTGGGTGAGTTGCCCACTGTTCAATCCTGGGGAGTGCAAAACCACAGTCTCTCAAGTCTCTACAGTAGGTGGTTTGCCCACTGCTATATCCTGGGGAGTGCAAAGCCAGTCTCTCAAGTCTCTACAGTGGGTGGTTTGCCCACTGTTCAATCCTGGGGAGTGCAAAGCCACAGTCTCTTAAGTCTCTACAGTGGGTGGTTAGTCCACTGTTTAATCCTGGGGAGTGCAAAGCCACAATCTCTCAAGTCTTTACAGTGGGTGGTTTGCCCACTGTTCAATCCTGGGGAGTGCAAAGACACAGTCTCTCAAGTGGATAACAGTCTCCACTGGTTCTGGAGGGGGCTTTGTGCCCAGAGTGCTTCATCCTGCCAAGGACTGAGGTAGTGGATGTGATACTCCACTGGTTCTGGAGGGGGCTTGGTGCCCAGAGTGCTTCATCCTGCCAAGGTCTGAGGTAGTGGATGTGATACTCCACTGGTTTTGGAGGGGGCTTGGTGCCCAGAGTGCTTCATCCTGCCAAGGACTGAGGTAGTGGATGTGATACTCCACAGGTTTTGGAGGGGGTTTGGTGCCCAGAGTGCTTCATCCTGCTCGTGGCGGCCTCAGTAGCGTCAGTGCATTTTAGCGCTCATGGGCCTGCGATGCTTGTAGCGGTCCTGTCTTGGGCAGTGGTGCTTGTGGTGGTCCTGTCTTTGGCAGCAGTGCTTGTGGCGGTCCTGTCTTTGGCAGCGGTGCTTGTGGCGGTCCTGACTTTGGCAGCGGTGCTTGTTGCGGTCCTGTCTTGGGCAGCGGTGCTTGTGGCGGTCCTGTCTTTGGTAGCGGTGCTTGTGGCAGTCCTGTCTTGGGCAGCGGTTCAGCGGCTGGCGGTCCTGTCTGGGCAAACGGGGCTGCTGGCGGTTGCCTCCTGGGCAGCGGGGCTGCTGGCGGTTGCCTCCTGGGCAGCGGGGCTGCTGCTGGTAGTCCTCTCTGGGCCAGCGGGGCTGGTGGCGGTTCTGTCTGGACCAGCGGGCTGATGCTGGCAGTCCTCTCTGGGCCAGCGGGGCTGCTGGCGGTCCTCTCTGGGCCAGCGGGGCTGCTGGCGGTTCTGTCTGGACCAGTGGGGCTGCTGCTGGCGATCCTCTCTGGGCCAGCGGGGCTGCTGGCGGTCCTCTCTGGGCCAGCGGGGCTGCTGGTGGTTCTGTCTGGACCAGCAGGGCAGCTGACAGTCTTCTCTGCCGTGGTGATCTTCCCAGACTTGCCGGGTTTCTTGTGGCCCTTCCCCACCTTGGAAGGTGTCGCTGCTGACTCCACACTCCCACCTGTGCCACTGGGAGCGGCTTTGCTGGCTGTTGTCTTCCCCGTCTCCCGCCAGGCACTGGCCAACTTTTGATGCTTGACAGGTGGGGGACTGTCCGTGCTGTGGTTCCTTGCCACACTGGCTGCCCTGCTGCCTGGTGCACTCCGGAATCTGGTGACTACTGGCACCACTGGTCCCGGAGATGTTGTGGCTGAGGTGCTAGGTTGGGACTTGGAGAGTCGGGCCCTAGGAGACTGACGGGGTGGGGGAGGTGAGGGAAAGAGGTCAAGAGTGGCCAGGAAAAGTTTCTTAGAAACACTGGGACGGGTAGCTGGAGGGGGTTTGGTAGTTGAGGAAGAGGTTGTGGTTGTAGGAGGTGTACATTTGGTGACTTTGGGTGAAGGTGCATGCGCTGGAGGCTGTCGTGAGGTGGATGGCTGTTGGGTGGGTGTGTGCCTGCGTTTGTGTACCTTGGGAGGTGGCATCACAGACACACTGGGAGAGAACACAGGGGATGTGTGAATTGTAGTGGGGGTGGTGACTGCACGTGAGCGGGGTGGGTCTGCTGGTGATGGACGTAGTGGCTGTAGATGTAGTGCATGCAGGTGTGAGTGGAGATGAGACTGGGAGGGAGGAGGGAGACGAGGAGGAGGGGGACATGGTGGAGGCAGTGGATGTTGGTATGTCTGTATGTGTGTGATGCTTGCATGAGTGCCTGCGGGATGTGTGGTGCTTATGTTTGCCTGAGCATCCCTTGTGTGTTGAGGTGTATGCTTGCTGGTCTGATGGTGTGCTTGGGGTAGGCTGAGGTACACAGGATTGGGTTTGGGTGGATGAAGTTGGAGGGGGGAGGCTAGAGACAGGGACAATGGCTGCCATCAGTGCTGAGGCCAGAGTCTGAAAATGTCACTGAAGGGCCGCCTGACCAGAATGAATGTCCTCCAGGAATGCATTGGTGTGTTGCAACTGTCTCTCTACACCCTGGATGGCATTCAAAATGGTAGACTGCCCAACAGTGAGGGACCAGAGGAGGTCAATGGCCTCCTCACTGAGGGCAGCAGGGGTGACTGGGGCAGGGGTTGCGGTGCCTGGGGAGATGCCCACCCTCCTGGGTGAGCGGGCACGGGGCAAAGGCTGAGGGGCTGCTGGGAGGGCGGTGCTGGAGGGGGGTGGCGGCTGTACCTGTAGATGCGGGGGGCACAGATGGGGCCGCCACCACAAGGGAGCTCCCATCAGAGGACGAGTCTGTATCGCTGGTGTCAGATCCTGTCCCTGCCGTGGAGCTCCCTTCGCCCTCCATCCCACTGGTGAAATCAGACTCCGTAGTGTCGCCCTCATGGGCCATGTGGGATGCAGCTCCCTCCTGCTCCGGTGCCACTGCTTCTCCACCTAATGATGATAATGCACACATGTACAGGGAGACCACAAAAAGGGGGGGGAGACAGAAGAAAGACAAGTTGAGTGCATGCATTACCGCTACCGTTGGCGGACACGTCTGACACAGAAGCCCCCTGCACTACGCTGCGCACTTGGGGTCCACTATTCAATGCCTTGTAAATGGCCTACAAGGCTATGCCCGATATCTACACACATGGATGTCACAGGAGCCAGACTAGGTGTAGTTGGCACTGTACCCAGGTGGGGAAGGTGCCACAGGGTCTGTCTGAAAAAGGGGACTTAACTAGCACACTCGCCCTGGCCTAGGGAAACCCACAGCCCACCTCCCCCACCCAGATATCTCCACTGCGCACTGAATCAGCAGAATGAGAGTGTACTCACCCCCTTGTTGCTGCTGTGATGCCCTCATCAGAGGGGTCATGGTGCGACGAGCACCCCTCCCACGTTGGGAGTCCATCCGCAGCTGTGCCTCTGCTGTCTTCTTGCTCCAGCGGCGAATGTCTTCCCATCTTTTATGGCAGTGGGTGCTCCGTCTGTGATAGACCCCCAGGGTCCGGACGTCCTTGGCGATGGCACGCCAAATATCCTTCTTCTGTTGGGTGCTGACCTACAGGAATTGTACGGGGAAAAAGAGAAGTTATTACCAACTGCATCGTCACAGTCATTGGCCTGCATCCCTACCCTTGACATGTGGCACATTCACTCACCGTTGTTTCATGCACGCCTCATTCTCGCCCCTTCTCTTTCATCCACCACACTCCACACAGGCATTGCCCATACAGCATGCTCCCAGTGATCTTACCTGTTGGTCTGGAGGACCGTAGAGTAGCGTGTACTGGGGGAGGACCACATCCACGAGTTTCTCCAACTCCTCTGTGGTGAAGGCAGGGGCCCTTTCCCCAGACGCATGAGCCATTGTCTCTTCCAGACTGAGGTCACAGCAGCACTTGCAGTGTAGGTCCTCTCCTGTCGAAGATCAGGTATCGAGTGATTGAACAGATAGAAAAAGCCGGTCACGTCCGCGGCGGTGCGTACCGTCACCTCTGGTGTATATCGTAATTGGCTCCTGGGACCCGTAGGGTCCAATGTTAACCAATGCAGAATTGTGCCGCGGTGTTCGACCGCCTACCGTGACGGTGTACAACGCCAGCACCGTTACCTCACATCCCATTGTCCCACTTTATGGGTCAGGCAGCCGCCATTTCAGGGGCCGACATGGCTTGTTTTATAACTGCTTCACACATACCTAGGCCTTGGCTCAACACTCATACAGGCAAAATTCAGGTTATGAATGGTCTTCTGAGTAAGCTGTGTTTACGTACCTCAGAGTTGGTTGACTCTGTGCTCGCTGTTGTCCTTCATAGGCACCGTCCGCTGGGACATGTGAGGAGATGGCGGCATCCTCCGGTGTACAGACCGCTGGTGGACCTGTCGACAATGGAAGAAAGACATGTAATCATCACCTACAGGCTTGATCGTGCCACAATCCTGGAACTGTGTGCCCAGTTGGAGCCAGACCTGATGTCAGCTATCCACCATCCCACAGGAATCCCCCCTCAAGTGCAGGTGCTGTCAGTACTCCATTTCCTTGCAAGTGGGTCGTTTCAAACTACAGTGGCCATAGCACCAAGGGATGTCCCAGCCTATGTTTTCCAATGTGTTTTCCAGAGTGTTGTCTGCCCTGCTGAAACACATGCGGAGCTACATCGCGTTCCCTCAGGTGGAGGATTTGCCTACAGTGAAAGGTGACTTCTATGCCCTTGGACATATCCCCAACATCATAGGTGCCATTAATTGGACACATGTGGCCTTGGTCCCCCCCACAGGAGTGAACAGGTGTACAGAAACCGGAAGAGTTACCATTCGATGAATGTGCAGATGGTGTGTTTGGCCAACCAGTACATCTCCCATGTTATGCCAAGTTCCCTGGCTCAGTGCATGACGCTTACATCCTGCGGAATAGCAGCATCCCTTATGTGATGGGGCAACTCCAGAGGCACCATGTGTGGCTATTCGGTGAGCACCTGTAACAAAATCTTTGGGAATAGTTTTCTGGGTCTGGGGATATCCCTACAGGTTAGTGTGTGTCTAAAAGTTGTCCCTCGCCATTTACAGGTGACTCTGGTTACCCCAACCTGTCATGGCTACTGACCCCAGTGAGGAATCCCAGGACAAGGGCAGAGGAATGCTACAATGAGGCCCATGGGCGAACTAGGAGGATTATAGAGCGGACTTCGGCCTCCTGAAGGCCAGGTTCAGGTGCCTCCATATGACAGGTGGTTCCCTATTCTACTCACCAAAGAAGGTGTGCCAGATCATCGTGGCCTGCTGAATGCTTCGCAACTTAACTTTGCGACGACAGGTGCATTTTCTGCAGGAGGATGGTCCAGATGGAGGTGTTGTGGCAGCTGTGGAGCATGTGGACAGCAAAGACGAGGAAGCAAAAGAAGAGGACGTTGACAACAGGGCCTCTGTGATCCTGCAATACTTCCAGTGAGACACAGGTAAGAATACAAACCTGCCTACTTCATGTACTTTAACACTACTACCTCTCTACTGTCTGTCCTTTTCACCCAGTGTATGGTCACTCAGTTGTCACTTTCCCTTATGATTTCACAGATGTGGGTCCCACAGTGTGACATCTGCTTTGTTTCCTCATGGACTATAGCTGTGTGACATAGGTATGTTGACATTACAATTGAAAGAGAATTTTGTCACTGTAATTGCTAATACAACTTTTCGAAATCACAGACAGACTCCAGATTGTTTTGTGCTTTAAGGGTGTTTATTTAAGTGCTAAATAGTGGAGGGGGTTGTAAAATGGTGAGGGGTGATGGTGGAGGAATGTCCATGGCAGAGTATAGTCTATTAGTCTCACAGGTGCATTGTCCAAAGGGGCATAGGAAGTGGAGCTGGGGCAGTTTGAAGATGAACAGGGTGACAAGGTGGGACAAAAGGATTACAGTCAGGGTGGTCTCATTTCTTGGCGGAGGTCTTGGCATTGTTCTCTGTCTTTGTCCTGGATCTCAGGGACCGTTTGCGGGGTGGTTCTCCCTCTGCAGGGGGTGGGGTGCAGGTGTGGTGGTCCTGTGGCGGTGCATCCTGTCCACTAGCGCCGGCGGAGGTGGTGGGCAGTTCATCGTCCATGCTAGTGTCAGTGGCCCCTTGTTGTGCCACAGTGGCCCTCCTGGTGTTGAGGACTTCCTTCAGCAGCCCTACGATGGTGCCCAGGGTGGAATTGATGGATCTGAGTTCCTCCCTGAACCCCAAAGACTGTTCCTCCTGCAGCCGCTGGGTCTCCTGAAACTTGGCCAGTACCGTTGCCATCGTCTCCTGGGAGTGGTGGTAGGCTCCCATGATGTTGGAGAGGGCCTCATGGAGAGTGGGTTCCCTGGGCCTGTCCTCCCCCTGTCGCACAGCAGCCCTCCCAGTTCCCCTGTTTCGCTGGGCCTCTGTCCCCTGGACCGTGTGCCCACTGCCACTGCCCCCAGGTCCCTGTTGTTGTTGGGGTGGTGGGTTAGCCTGGGTTCCCTGTAGTGGTGGACACACTGCTGATTGACGTGTCCTGGGGACAGAGGTATGGGCCCGCTGTGTGGGTGCTGTGCTGGTGTTTCCAGAGGGGGGAAGCTCTGTGGTGGCCTGTGACTGTGTCAGGGGAACCAACTGTCCCGAGGTCCCTGATGGGCCGGGCTGGTCATCTAGATCCAGTTGGACAGAGCTGCTGTCATCACTGTGGGGCTCTTCTGTTGGTGGTGTGGACATGTCTGGACCCTCCTGTGTGGTGATGTTGGGTAGGGTTCCTGCAGGGGTATAAAAGCATGATTATTGCATCTGTGTGTGCCATGGTGTGCAATGGGCGGGTGACCGTGTACCCCAGTGCTTGCATTCCTGTGTGGGACCTTGTGTGATGATGGTTTAGGGGGGTGTATGGGTGTGTGCAGTGGCCATGCTTTGGTGATGGGTGTCCATGCTTTGTTGTTGCATGCAGGGCTTGGTGTTGGGATGTGTGGTTTGTGAGATTGGGACATTTGTGAGGAGTTGGCGTGATGGGGGTGAGGGCGAAGGTGCTTGTATGTGATGGCATGCAGGTAGGGTGGGGGATATAGTAGTAAAGAAGTGCCTTACCAGAGTCTATTCCTCCATCTACTCCTGCGAGGCCCTCAGGATGCAGAATAGCCAAGACTTGCTCCTCCCATGTTGTTAGTTGTGGGGGAGGAGGTGGGGGTCCGCCGCCAGTCCTCTGAACCGCAAGGTGGTGTCTTGATACCACGGAACACACCTTCCCCGCCAGTCCTCTGAACCGCAAGGTGGTGTCTTGATACCACGGAACACACCTTCCCCCGTAGGTCGTTCCTCCTCTTCCTGATGCCATCCCTATTTCTTGGGTGCTGTCCCACTGCGTTGACCCTGTCCACTATTCTTCACCATAGCTCCATCTTCCTAGCTATGGAGGTATGCTGCACCTGTGATCCGAATAGCTGTGGCTCTACCCGGACGATTTCCTCCACCATGACCCTGAACTCCTCCTCAGAGAACCTGGGGTGTCTTTGCCGTGCCATGGGGTGGTGTGGGTGATGTTTGGGGTGGTGTGTGTTGTGATGTGTGGGGTGATATTTAGTGGTGTGTTGTGTGAGGTGCGTGGAAGTTATGTGGGTGATGGTATTGTGTGCCTGTGGATGCTTGGTTGTAGTTTGCAGTGTCTCTCTCTGGCCTTCTTTCGGGATTTTGGTCGTAGGGGTTTGTGGGTGATGTGGGCGTGTGTTTTAAATTGTATTGGGTGTGTGGGAGTGGTGTGTGTATGTGTATCAGGTTGTGTATTTGTAATTGTCCAATGTGGCAGTGTTTTGTATATGTGTGTGTATTTTGAGCGCGGCGGTGTGTACCGCCAATGGAATACCGCAGTTGAAAAAGAGGGTTGCGTGGATTCGTGGGTCGTGATAGTGTGGGCGTATTTCTGTAGGTGTGATGGTGGAGGTTTTGTTTTCGCCAGTTTAACACTGGCCTTTGGTGTGGTGGACTTGTGTGGGTGTCTAAATTTTGGCAGATTCCGAGCTGTGGGTCATAATGGCCGTGGCGGAATTCCACTGCCGCGGCGGTGTGTTGGCGGTCTTCTGCACGGCAGTAAGCGGCTTTTACCGCCAATGTTTTAATGACAGCCAATGTTCTTTGAAACCTATGTTTTTTCTAGTGAATTTCTATGATTTTTTAAAAATATTTTTCTTAAATATACCATTATAATAACCTTGGATTTTTGCACATAATTTATAAGATTTTTTAATATTTTTATTTAAAAAGTATAAAATTTTCATTACAAATTGTTGTTTTAGTAAATGTTTTATGTGTTTTTAAAATAAAGTCCGTTTTTTTATTTATTATATCTATATATTTTTTAATAAACATTTTGGAGTCTCATGCCCCTTGAGATCCTCTGCGGTGGGTACTCAAATCAGGTGTAGTTTTAGTAGCATAAGAAAATATATATATAGATGGTGTTATATACTTTAATGTTTGCAAGATAATCTGTAACTACTTTAACATATATTTAGAAAGTTAATTAACTAAAGTTTTATGATGGTTTAGCATAAAATTGAGGAATCAAAATTCCACCATGTATTTCCGGAATCGCTGTGGGTTCATGACTCTGGCGCATTTTAAAAACAATAAAATACTACATTACCGACTTCAACAGTATAATTTATATAAAGAGTTTTATTAGTAAATCAAAAAAATAGAATAGATAGGGAAAATGTTGACTTCTAAACTCATTTCAACATATTTTACAAAATTGCAACTCCTACGCAACGAAGACGCTTAGGGGTCTGTCACCCCATGTGACTTAATAATAGATGCTTCTGATTGGTGGAACATCTTTCTATCAAAAATAAAGAAAGGTCCCACCTCTTTTTTCCATCATTTTGGGTGTGGCAGCACATGTGCACTCTTGTGTTGGAGAAGATGGAGATTGCTTTTCTGTTCCTTGGTCCCCATTACTTTTGTGTGGAAAAAATGGCAGGTGCTCCTCAGAATGTTGCTTAGGACAACCTGAACATTCTTGATAAATAAGAGGAAATAGAAGAACCACCAAGTAAACAAAAAGAAAATGTTGTGTGGGGATTTTTCAGTATTCCAGAGAGTGAGAAGAAAGTGAATGCCAGCAAAGTCACTTGCAACATTTGCCAGAAAGTGCTTTTGAGGGAGAGTGTGAAAAAGTACAGCTGTGGTACATATAGCATGTACAAGCACTTAAACACCATACACTCAAATCCTCTGGCGAGAACAGAGATGACACCTTTGGAGATGGACAGCACTGCATCATCTTCTGAGAGCATGCAAGCTGGAGCATCATCAAACACTCCACATGTCTCCAGTGTCCCAACTGTACTGCAACCCTTATTGTAGGAGAGCAGGCAGTTCCTATACTAAGGCAACTAATAATTGCACTCAAGTGTTAAAACATTTTCCTATTTTTGGATCTTACCATTTCTGAGTGTTCTCAGTTGCCATTGCATGTGATGTTCCTTTTTTTCTACAATGAAAAAATAAATACAAAAATAAATCACAAAATTGTAAAACACAAAAAGCACAAACACATTTCAAAGTCTCCAAAAACCAGTTCTTCTTAGAACCATCTCTTTTACTTTAAACAATTGGTGAGTAAGTGATTGCATTAGTATGTGTCTAAGTGCATAAATGGCTATATGTGTGTTCGTATGTATGGTGAACTTAGTGCATGACCATCTTAATGGGTGAGTGACTGGGACAAAGACTATTTGTATCAGTTAGTGACTGACTGTATAAGTGGCTGCATAGTTGAATGACTGGATGGATGACTGTCTGTATAGGTGAGTGACTGACTACATGATTGGCTGTATGGGTGAGTATCTGGGTGGATGAGTGTTTGCATGGGTGAGTGACTGCATCTGTGAGTGGGTATATGGGTTAGTGACTAGCTGTGCGAGAGGCTGTAAGGGTTAGTGACTGGGTGCATGAGTGCCTGAATGGGTGAGTGTCTATTTTGAGTGGCTGCATAAATGAGTGAGTGGGTGGATGCGTGTCTGTATGTTTGAGGGACTGGCTGTATGAGTGGCTGTATAGGTGAGTGACTGGGTGTGTGAGTACATGTATGGATGAATGACTGGCTGCATGAGTGACTGGGTGATGAGTCTCTGTATGGGTGAGTGAATGAGTGCATGACTGTCTGTATGGATAAGTGACTGTGTGTCCAAGTAGGTGTATGAGTGAGTGACTCTGTCAGTAGCTGCATATGAGAGTGACTGGGTGCATTAGTGGCTGAATGGGTGAGTCTGTGAATGTGAATGGGTGTATGGTACATTAAATGAGTGTATGAGTATCTGTATGGGTCAGTAACTGGATGGATGAGTGACTGAATGGTTCACTGTATGGGTGTATGAGAGGGTGTACGAGCCAGTGACTGGGTTTATGAGTTGAAGAATGGGTGAGTGACTGGGTATGTGAATGGTTGTACATGGGAGTGACTGGCTGCGTGAGTTGGTGAATGAGTGAGTAGCCAGCTGCATCTATAGCTGCATGGGTGAGTGACTCTGTGCTTGACTGCCTCTATGAGTGAGTGACTGGGTGTGTGGTGTGTGCATGTCTGTATAGGTGACTGACTGGGTGCATCAGCAGCTGTTTTGGTGAGTCACTGAGACTGTTCATGGCTGTATGGGTGAGTGAGTGGGTGCACAAATGGCTGAATAGCTGAGTGACTGGGTGTGTGAGTGACTGCAAAGGTGACTGACTGGGTGCATAAGTGTCTGTATGGGTGAGTGACTGGATGCATGGGTGATTGTTTGGGTGCATCTGTTGCTCAATGTGTGAGTATCTGGGTGTGCAAGTGCTGTAGAGGAGAGTTAATGGATGCATTAGTGGCTGTATGGGTGGTTGATTGGGTGTGTGAGTGGTAATATGGATGAGTGCTTGGGTGGTTTACTGGCCGTTTTGGTGAGTGATAGTGTGGAACAGTTGCTGTATTGGTGAGTGACTGGGTGCATGAGTGAGTATATGGGTGAGTGAATGGGTGTCTGAGTGATTATATGGAGGACTCACTGGGTGTAGGTGTGCCTGTATAGATGGGTTACTGGGTGCATTAGTGGCTCTATGGGTGACTGACTGGGTGTGTGAGTTCTTCTACAAGTAAGTCATAGGGTGTATCACTGGATTTATGGGTGAGTGAGTGTATGCATGAGTGCTTGCATAGGTAACTGGCTGGGTGCATGACCTCTTGTATGGATTAATGTTAGGGTGTATGAGTGGATACATACATGACTGACTGGGTGCCTAATGATCTCAATGGGTTAGTGAATGGGTAGATAACTGCCTCTAAGATTGAATGACTGGGTGAATAAGTATATGTATAGTTTATGTATTAATGAACAAACAAGTAATTACTTACATTTATTAGTCCAAAAACATGTCCTTTGATCTGTATTAAAGAGAAAAAAACACAAATATTAGTTAAAGTTTGTTATAATTACTATATCTAGGAAAACTTGCAAACCTGCAATATAAATTATATTATTATTAAGAAATCACAAACATCTTTTAATTTTCAAAGCAGGAATTACATTACGTAAACATGTTTTGTTTCTTTCTCCACTATTCTCAGCAGCTATACTTTTTCACTATAAAAGAAGTATTTATTTCTGCTCATCACTGAACAGTAGGGGGGCAAAACAGTCATGTGGACTAGAAAAAAAAACATAAGCACATAGGCCCACATTTATACTTTTTTAGTGCCACATTTGCGTCATTTTTTTACGCTAAAGTGGCATAAACTTACAAAATACAATTGTATTTTGTAAGTTTGCGCCTGTTTTGCATAAAAAAATTACGCAAATGCGGTGCTAAAAAAGTATAAATATGGGCCATAGTACGTTACGTAAAATTAACAATTCTATGCATAACAGTGCCACATTTTTAATATATTTTTCAAAAAGGTATAATTTGCACTCACTACAATTTCAGAATAAAACTAACTGATCCTGTCTTTGCTATACTACAATAAAGTACAAATCCTACAAAGATGCCCATAATTATTATACCTGGTACAAAGCAATGTTTTTTAATAGAATCATTATCAACAACTTCACCCACAGTTGATTTTATTATAGCTCTTCTTGACATCACCCTTGATAGGTCAAATGATATCTTAAACAGTGATGAATGAATCAAAAAATACATCTGTGTACCTGTTTTTTTCTGAAAAAGTATAGGAAACCTTTTAAGCACACAACACTTTTTCACATGTTGTTGAATACATCACCCTTGTTAGGCTGTATGATGTCAGTAGTAATTATTATCCAGATAAAAAACATTCTGTATCCAATACTGTGCAACTGATCCACATTAGAACTTTAGTTGAAGAAACAATAAATGTGAGTTGGAAATTTTGAAAAGGTAGTTTCCGTTTAAACTGGAGACTGCTATAATTGCATTCTGTCCATCCATTTTGAGTCTTCAACTAAACAGAATAATGTCCAGAAATAATATTTACTTCTTTATGGAAGACAATAGCCAAAGTACAATATGTCCTACAACAAATTAAAATCTGTCCAGCTTTAAAGTTTGTCATCTCTGTGTGCAATTTCGTTCCATCGGATCTGTATCATTGAAACCTTGCTATAATGCATTTTCCATTCCTCTGTATAAGTAATGTAGAGAATACATTTGATTTACAGGTTGGGCAGGGCATATTTTGGTCACTCTTATTTATTAATTTAGCAAAACACACACATTTAGAATCTAGCAGAGTAAAGTACAAAAATCGCTCAGATGTGATTTTAGAACTAGATAAGGAAGAGCAATCTTCACACTCATGGTTCCATGTATAACTGAGTCCGAAGATATCATCAATATTCACTTTTTCTTCTTCTAAAATTCCAAGGATCACTATAACAAACTCCTGTGCATTTTGTTGAGCATTTAGAGTGAATAGAACAGATCCACTGTACTTGCCTACTAGTTCTCGAAGTCCTGAAACAGATTGTATTACGGTTCTGTTATTAGATAAGCATTGAAGGCAATTATATATCGCTGTGCACAGTTTGTTACGTGGTTTTTCCTGGATTGCATTTACAATATGTGGTAGATGGAATAGAACATTAGGAACGACATTAGCATAAGGGTTAACACATTTAGTGCTATCCAGCTTGTAACCAACAATATCTCCATCTTTTTCCACTTTCCGTTTCTTCACACCTTCTTCTTTACCTGTGCTTTCTGCCTTCTGTGTATTCTTATTTTATTGTTTTGTCAATTCTCGCTTAGGATATATCTTTCTTTTTATAAACAGGATACTGTCCAAAATGAGGAAAATATTTGCTTCTTAGGACCTCATTACGAGTTTGACAGTCTTTTGGCAAGACCGCTGTGGTGGCGGCTCCCAAAAGACCGCTATGTTGACAATCATACAGACCGACGTATCACGAGTTACACAGCCAAGCCCGCCAAAAGACAGCAAAAAATCCAAAACCGCTAGGACACTGGAGGGCGGAATAGAGGCAGTCCCACCACCAGCCCACCAAAAAACCTCAGATCTCATTACGACCCACAGATCATGATAGTGGTTCTTCCATGGCAGATCACGAATGGTGGTGCAAACTGCAACAGTCACATCAGTAATATACCACACCACATTGGATAGTTTGAAAACCCCAAACCCAATACACATCTACATACCAGACTCACATACACACTGCACTATAAATCACACCCCTTCACACCCCACAATCCTTTGCAACCAGAACGCCATACACCATGAGGTAGAGGCCGCAGAAAAATATGTACCTACCATAGAATAGACACCCCTACACCTGCACGACACACCCAACACCCACATTGATATCCCACACATTCAACACTACCGGTCAACAACTCACATCTTAGCACCCACACCTCATCACTACTGATTTACCTATTTTTTTAATACTTCCTTACCGTCTTATCGACCACTACCATGTCCCCACAAAAACATCCCTGTTTCACAGATGATGATTTGAGGGCCATGGTGGACGAAATCATCAGAGTAGAGCCACAACTATTTGGAGCACAAGTCTAGCAAATATCTATAGCAAGGAAAATGGAGCTGTGGCAAAGAACAGTCAACAGAGTGAATTCTGTAGGCAGCTACCCACACACAAGGGAGGACATCAGGTAGAGGTGGAACAACCTCAGGGGGAAGGTACATTCCATGGCCAACAGGCATCAGCTGGCAGTCCTCAAGACTGGCAGTGGACCCCCACCTCCTCCCCCACAATTCACATCTTGGGAGGAGAAGGTGTTGGACATCCAGTATCTTGAGGGCTTGACAGAAATACCTGGGGGAGTAGAGTCGGATAAGTCACAATACAACAACTGTCTCCAAACTGCAATGTCCTGCATGCTCACTGTTCATCTTTGGCCACCTTGACAGCCTACTCACTCACCGCCCCTGTACTCCTCACAGGTATACAATACATCAACTAAACTCAACTGGGGGCACACTGTCTGTGTATGGCATGGATAGTATAGGGACTGACAGAACTACAACTCCCAGCATGCACTGTTCTGCCATTAAGGAAACCAGAACATTGTACTACAAGTTAAATAGCCTTGCATGTGAAAATAACAATCAATTCAACCCACCTGACTCCTCCACTATTGTACAGTCCACGGCAATGATGGCAATTCTATGGCTATCTGCCAGTACTATTAAAATCAACACAGCTACAGCTGTGTTCCCTACTAAACTGGCCTTTAAATTAATATCCAAACAATGTCATTTACTCACCTGGTGGGGCCACCAATATAGGAAGCTGGATTTACTTGGAGTACACCCATACAGAGGCCCAGGAATAGTGGTTACACCTATACTTTTGGACAGATCTGTTACCATAGTACATTGTGCAGTTGTTAGTTGACTTGATGATGCCATACCCCTAACTTGGAGATCAAAATGTCAAGTTATCAGGCAGACAAGATTTGAGTCAATGAACAGTCAGCTACCCACCAAGATACTCCAACATCCTGTAGCAAGGTGTATGCAATTGGAAATCTCTGTGTCCCATTTAGGCCTAACCCAGAAGTGGAAGCAGGTGTCATTGTCATATCAGGGGATCAAGTAAAGGCCTGTGTGCATGTCACATAGCATGTTGTCTGGTCAAACATTGACATCACTTGCTGCATTGCTTTCAGCAACTGTGTGTTCCACTTCTCCTATAGGTATCCTATCCAAGGTCACCATGGAAAAGACACCAGAGACTGCCACTACCCCTCTGGATGAAGCCTTCAGTGAGAACTACACCCTAGATGTGTGGACATTGAGGATGAAGGTGGGCCATCTGAGACAGCTGGTCAGTCAACAACTGTGAGCCTCACCCTGCCCACATCAACTTCTCCCAGCCCTGTTGCTTCAACAACACAGGCAACCACTCACCCCCAAACCTGTGCTACAAGGACAGTGTCTATCATCTTGTGCCCCCCAGTACAGGTACCTGAACCTCCTGTCGTAAACCAAGACAATGATGGACCTGGCACCAGTGGAATTGGGCAAACTGTCCCAGGGGCACAGGCATGTGGGGTTAGGGCGCGTGGGTGGGATGATTTGGTCCAGAGGGTGGAGACTCTTAGGGATACAACTGACTAGGACACCATCTCCCAAGTCTTGGGAGCTTACCAACCTTCCCAAGGCATGATGGGCCAGGTACTTACCATGTTGGGGGTGATAAAGCAGCTGCAAAGAGACAACCACTAGGAAGTCATGCAGCAGTGGCAGGCCCAATATTCCCACTTAGCTTCCATTGCAGGGGTGCTGAGAGGCATGAATACCACAGTGAGTACATCTTTATCTCTGGCTGCTAGTGGAATGGAGGCCCTCCCACGGGAAGGACATGCCTCAGACACTCTGCGGCTAAAGAACCCACCCCTGCAAACATCAACATCCTCCAAAACATCCATGAGGATCAGATGCCAATACCTAAACCACTGCCAGGAAGTAAACCTCTACTGATTGGTTCCCCTTGTCTGGCCCAGATACACCCTGTTGACTTTTCTGAAACTTATCTTCATTTTCCTATGGGACACTGGACTTGTGTCTCCAAATGTTGTAGCAGCTACCCTGATGATTCCATCCACCATGACAGAACCCTTCACTGTTCCTTTGTTTTAAATTTGATCCAATTCACTAATGTTGCTGTGCACTCCTCAATAAATACTACTTAACCACAGATCATGTAACACAGGTGCGCTCTTCTGAGGTGAGAGCTCGCAGCACTGCAAGGGACCTTGAAGAGTACACCGAGAGCACCAGCACCTCACGGCCAGACATTTATAGAAACAGCCCCGTGCGGCAAGTTGCACTATCCAGATTTCAATCCGCACATAAGAAAACCTAGCAAGAGCTGAGCTCACGACCCGGAGAAACGTCATTGAGAGCTCGAAGTGTCGTACATGGACACCGACAGAGGACTAGAGCGCACTGACAAAGCCTTCTACATGCAAATAAATATATCTTGGACTCACCCTTTATATCGTTACAATCTTAAGGATTTACCAAAACCTAATACAAGGACCTAACTTCAACAACTGCTACCAGCAGGTGTACAGCTAATCTCCTGGTCTACCAATTAATATCTGCCCTATAAAGAGATAGAGACAGCCGGGGCAACATTTGCCATGCAAAATAGCTAGAAGAGATCTTTCAAACTCTGTGACTACATTATCAAGGAACATACTACACATCTAAAATCAAATATATCAGAAGATTTGGCTGCTAAGTCTAGATCACTATTGAACAGTACCACTGGGAAAGGCCCTGAAGAAGGTGACCTATAACATCACGAAACACCGAAACGCGCGTAGGCCTTTTGGTCCCTACGGTACCACTCAGATAGAACCACGTTAGCATTATCTTTTCCTTTTATGTATTAGACTATCAATAATGTATTAGAAGAATTTATGTCAATATATCTTCATTATTAAAAATTGTTTTAGCTTCACTATGATATTAGGTTTAGCCTCATTGATATTATGTTTCATTAGTTTATAAGACTTTTTTCTTACCTATTGTGTTTAGTGTATGTGAGTGGTATGTCTGATTTAGATATTTTTATTTTCTTTATTAAATGATGTATATAATTAAAAATAATTCTTTTATAATTGTATTATTATTGAATGACAAATAACAAAAATAAAAAATATATATAAAATCATATAATGGGATTACTTTATCTGTAACTAATAATAAGTATATAGAAGTCCGATATCAAATGCCAATCATTGGCTTATTATACTTAGGTCGTATTATCCTTAACTTTATTGTTGTTTTTATGAAGATCATGGTATCTTCATATGTATTCGAGTAGCTCATATAATAGTTTTCTCTACATTGATTCCATCCACCATGACAGAACCCTTCACTGTTCCTTTGTTTTAAATTTGATCCAATTCACTAATGTTGCTGTGCACTCCTCAATAAATACTACTTAACCACAGATCATGTATGAGAGTCATTTATCAACCATATTTAATTGTCATCTATAACACCTCTTGCACAAAGACGTTTCTCACAAATGTAAGACATTTATAATGTTCCACCTAACATATACTGTTTAATCTGGGTAGAATTAGCACTGAATAATAATGATAGACATTACTCAAATCACTTTCATTGAACTTTCCCACATACAGGTTAGGAGAATTCCAATGATCACACAGTGAAGTATTGCTGCTCCCTTCATTGTTTCAGCATAGGTGTCATACACTATCACCCCACTGACTACTGAAGTTATGGACTTGTCAGTCTTTCACTCTCCCAATAGGCAACCATGTTGTTTCAGTGTATCACCAGCCAAACCCTCATCACATACTCATACCATGGCTCTCAATTGACCATACCCCATGATAGAGACAGAGGTCAGTACAAATGCCCCCAGCCATGGAACCTTCCACTAACCATGGTCACTGACCTATGCCAGTCGTGATACACTTCCACAGTGGCTTGCAATGAGGAAACACAGTGACAGCTACATACAAGTTACGTATTACCAATGTAAAGTATTCTGATGTTTGAGGGTATGGATAGCATTGGAGACATGTGGGAGAGACAAATGAACACACACATGGCACCATTGAACAAACCTCCAATGACTTATCAATGCTATGGAATCTTGCCTTCTGGAGCCCAAAAGTCTGCTCCAGGACATGCGTTGTCTGTGGCCTCATTGAAGCAGACTTCACTGGGTACCTCACTGGTGTCAACAACCAGGGATGGTTTGGGTAACTGGAGTACCCTTTAAAGAAGAGTTTAGACAGGCAAACATTAGTAACAGACATCCACACATTTGTTAGCAGACAAACGTTACACACGCACACACAACATATGTGACTTACCAACCAGCCAATCCCTCTCTCTATATTGTTGTGTCACCAGCAGTGGGATCTTGCTGTTCCACATCATGAAGGAATCATAGACTGATCCCAGGTACCTTGCACAAACTTGTGAAATGTAGAGATCAGCCAAACAGACCACTTGGATATTGATGCAATGGAAGTTTTTCCTGTTCCTATACACCTGCTCATTGGCTTCTGGGGTAACCAAGTGCCATCTATGGCTCCAACCACATGTGGAATGTGTCCCAAAGCATAAAAATCAGCCTTCACATTGGCCAAATCTTCACATTCTGGAAATCTGATGTAGCTGTCCAGGTGTTTCATAAATGCAGAGAGTACAGCCTTCAAGACCAGACTGAACATAGGCTGAGACATCCCTGCAGTTAGGGCCACTACATTTTGAAAGGAGCCTATGGCCCGGAAGTGCATCACTGACATAAATTATACAATGGGTGGGGTGCTATAAGGATTAAGAATGGCAGGCATCATATCTGGCTTCAACTGACAGCAGAGATCCATGACTGAATGCCTATCCAGGTGGTAAATCTGAATCACATGTTGTTCCTCCATGGTTTGCAGGTCTGCTAGTAGACTGTACACTGGAGGTTCTCTCACTCTTCTTATGCCAGGGTAACTGTGTGGGTGAAATACCAGTATGTATGTGTATCACTAATTCTGTGCATCATAAGTATAAGCATACCTATGTCACATACACTGCTCTAAAATGCCACATGAAACTGTTGAAATGTTGTACACTGAACATACCTAGCCCAATAATGGCTTATTACTGCATTCACATCCCCTTTCCTCTATCATATTTTAGAAATAGAAAAGCATCTCATTGACAGTCTATGTGACATTAACATTATTAACAAGTAGCACACATATGGGATACATATAGCATATGTCAGATTGTAATTGCTCTGCTAAATATGCTACTACATATACATTTCTTAAAACACATCAATTTGACATCCTGTACATAAATCATGCACATTGCTACATTTTTGCTCAGTGCTAGCGGTGACGTCAATGTCGTACATATGTTTCACAGCTTTTGTGATACAACTTTCAAATTAACTTTTCATCCATATATGAGCCTTAAAATGGCAGCTGCCTGACCTGCTTTACTGGACATTAGCAAGTGACCTAAGTCCGCCGACAGAAGTCATTATGGTGGTAGGTGGATACAACCGCGGTGGACATAGCCATTGGAACACATTGCTGCCTTTGGCGGCCTTGAAGCAATGGCGATGTCCGCCGTCGGTGACACTCTTTCACATGGTGGACATGACTGCCATCTAATACTTCGTCTCTCACTTGACTCCTGACACTGCTGCCAGCAAGACCTCCAAGACATGAGCTGCTGTGCAAAGCCTCTGGGAGCAATCATGCCATGTCTACATATGATAGGGTCCCTGCCTTCTCCCCTGAAGAGCTTGAAAAACTTGTGGAGGAGGTCTTACCTCTGTACAGACACTCTATGTTGCACCACAGGAACAGGTAATTTCAAAGCAATTGCAATGGTTTAAGGCTTAAGTGTATGATGATGTCCAGGGAATGTGGTGATATGAAGGATTGTGATAAAATGTGTGGTTAGATGGGCATGTGCATAAGTGTACAGATAGATTTTGAGTCCTGGGACATATTAGAGTGTGTGTGATGTATGTACTCTGACCATACTCTGCAGACTGTAATACAAGATCAGTGAATGTGGTGTGAAAAAGATTTGGTAAGATATACCATGTTTAGAGATATGCTTATGGTCTGGTCACATGCTTCAAGCTGACACCTGGTGCTGAATATGCATGTTGTATGCCTGTCTCAACATCACATATGGCCTGTCTGCAGATGGTCATCCCTCATTGAAGGGGATGTTGAAGGCAGCCTGTGTATGGCTCATTGCACTAACTTGTATTTTCACCTTGCTTGTTTTGGTATTGTGTATGTGGACATGACATTCTCTTCTTGTCTGTGTCATCCATGCAGGTAAATGCCCCTCAGAAAAAGGGGATTTGGTGTGCCATCACTAAGAAAGTGCAGACCCTGGGGGTCCACAACCAGGGGATCACCCACTGTAGGAGACAGTGGGAGGACCTGAGACACTGGAACTGGAAGACTGCACAGGCCCAGGGGTGTCTGTTGGACCTTGACCCCTGTAATGGCCCACATATTTGCAGTGGCCTACGTGGAGTTGGATGGGCATTTGAGGGCAGCACAGAAGCCACAAGGGGGTAAGTACAGACTTGCCACATTTTCATCCCTTTAACAGGTTAGCGTATGATGAAGGATTCTAAGCTGTGACAATGAGATAAGTGCAAAGGGTCAAAGATCTTCAAGGAACACATTGCTGTACAGTCCCCAACATTGGTACACAGGTGTACACATTCTAATTTGCATAGGGACATATCACTCTCCTATGTTGTCCTCTCTGTACAGAAGCATATGATGATGCACATGTGATTGTGTCAAATGTGTGTACCATTATACAGCTTTTCATACCCTGGTGGTTGTTCCTTTCCACCTACAGTTCAATACTTCTAATATCATGATGGTAAGTTGTCCTGGTCTTTGCCCTCTGTGCATTCCAATGTCCCTTGATCCACGTCTATGTGCAAGATAGAGTCTGACAATTTGAAGTCATTCCTACTTTTCAAAAGGTTTGTGATGAGTGACAGCATCATGTGAGGCTGTGTTGTCCATCTGACATTTCATATGCCATACTCGCAAGACTTAATCAGACCTGTTACAAGGTGAATCCGCTTGGTAAGTGAAGCATGTACATAGGCCTCTGTAATGTTTCATCTTAGTGGACATCCTATATGTTGGTAACCATGAAGGTATTGCTAGACTCCTAGTGGATCACATACATTGGTATCAGGGCTATAAATGTTGGTACCATGTTCATGTTCTGTAGGTAGCAAATAACTACACAGCTTTTCCCTTGGCCATAGTGTTGTGGGCATGATAAATAGGCCAAGACATATTATTCACAGTTACATTCCTAACTGTTTTTTGCCAGCATTGTGTACATTGAAAGTTTACATTATGAATCCACAGTGAAATGAGCTATAAACATTCTTTCTGTTTCTATTTTGGATACGTTTTGAGTTCTTATTGTATTGAAACTTACTGTTTGCACTGACACTAATGTGGTGCAGGTGTGGTAGTTCACATACACATGTGAGTGGTATGGTATGTGTATTAAGACATTTGGCTTGCATCATGGTGGGTGTACGTGTCAGGGTAGCCTCAGATGTGGTTTGTCTCTCTGATTCTTTTCCCAAACAGATGTAAGGCTAGTCATGTCTGATGTGTGTTGAGTGACGCTGCCACTCAGTAAATGGGCTATTGATGGAATGATATGTTGTACTGTATGTCACCTTCATGCACATGACAGGCGTCCATTGTCTTGAAATAGTAGATATACCACCTGTGGTTGTCTGTGAGTAAATGCGCTAAGCTTATTAGGCCCTTAAATGAGAGCAAGGAGGACAATGACTTAGATGACTTGGTCCACAAAGTATGTATTATCCTTTCCTACATCAATATTGCTGCATGTGTAGGTGACCTGTTCTTACTCTTTCATCTTCTAACATTTGGTTATGCCAATTAGAGGAGTTGGATGTTTGCACATATCCATTGTGAAGGTTGTGAACTCAATGACATGAAGTGGGTATGGCTTGTGCGCAACGTGCTGTGTTGTGTATACTAAACAATATGTTTACTTGCCTGATACAAGACATCAGATCAATTTGTTGGTTGTGTTTAGTTTGTGCATTTGATATGTGGAAAACCTTTTCCATAGCTTGGTTGTTGGATGTCTATATTGCTGTGCATAGGAACCCTGTATCTTGTAGGCAAGTTACCTTGTCATGTAAAGGTTAGTGTGATAGCTCTACTGATATCATGGTATTGTAGGTGTGAGATAGGTAGCTAAGCTGGGATGTGGTTATGTTATGATTGAGGGTTGTACATTGTATCTTGTTGTGACATGATGCTGGTGTTAAACTGGACTACCTGTGGGTGTTTTACAACTAGATGTGATGTTACTGATGGGTGCAATGTGATGTAAGTGGTATGTAAAGAATGTGATGACCCTACCTCTCTTTCTGTTTCTCAGCATCAGCATCGGCAGGCGAAGGTGAAGGGGCACATCCAAGTGGGGAAGCTTCTAGCCACAGGACCTCCAGTCATGAGAACATCAACACCAAGAAACCCAGTGGCCTAGAGGGCAAGGGGACTGCAACGGGGGACACTGGATCCAGTTCATCTTCTTGAGAATCCTCCTCCAGTAGACGCTCCTGCTGGGACCACCCCAGCACCATCTATGTCAGCCACCCCCTTTTCAATCACCACCCTCCCTGTAGCCCCACCCAGTTGGCTGTGCCTGTTCACCCAAGTGGGTGGGCATCTCCTTCATCGCAGGCCCCTCTGCCCACCCTGTTAGTCCTGCTGCCCTCAGTGAGAAGTCTATTGACCTCCTGAGGTTGATTTCTGAGGGTCAGTCGACCATTGTGAACGCCATCCAGTGACTGGCAACTCAGATACAACAGAGTAATGCATTCCTAGAGGGCATTCACAGTGCACTGGCTGGCCTGCAGAGATCTTTTCGGGCTCTGGCCTCCACACTGACAGCAGGCAGTCACCCTTTGCCTATTCCCCCCCCCCTCCACCTTCCACTTCCACATCCCAATTCCCCCTTCTCAGACCCAGCCAACACACACAAACAGACAAGCATGCATTCACCTCAACATCCAAGGGTAGCGCAGACAAACCAAAGCACAACAGGACACACCATCTGCATATACACATGCAGCATACACCTGCACACACAGCAACAGTCACAACCTGTCCTGACACCCCCACCACCCCAGCATCACAGACACAACAACTGACACACTTGCAGAGACCACACCAACATTCACTGATAAAGCCACCATACATATCCTTCCACAGACATCACCCCAGCAGACCCTCAGACATCCACCTCTGCCACCATGCCCACAGACACCACAACCACTGACATGCCTACATGCAGCACATCCATCATACCTGCAGTCACCACCTCAACAGACAGCCACTCACCCACCATGGCATCCCACAGCACCTCCACCCCCTTAGTCCAAGACACATAAACACCCTCACTGACCCACCCAGCCGACACCCACCACCCACAAGCATACCTCCCACAAACACACACCCAAGACATCCACACCAACACCTCTTACAACCACTCCCTCTACCTCCATACCCAAACCCTTTTGTAATGACTGTCCCCGTGTGTGTAAGGAAACTTTCCTCTCAGTGTTTGACCGTTTCCCTACTGTTCTCCCCGTGACACCCCTAAAAGATCAAGCCAAAGCCCAACACCCACCTTCCAAACCAAGTGTGTGCAGTTCTTTAGAGCCCCAGGGATAGGGTGTGTGGTGTGTGATTGGAATGTGAATGTTGCAGACATGTTGTTGTGATGGTATTGTGTGTTGTTTGTGTTGACATGTGTTTGTTGTTGTGGTGTTTGGCTTTGTGTGCTTTGACTGTGAGAGTGTGCATGTATTGTACATGGTATGATAGTTATGGCGTGCTGGGTGTGTGTATCGATTGCTAAATTGTATGATTGTGTAATTGTGCCTGACAATGTGTTTATGATGGTGCAGTTGTGGTGTTGTTGTGATGTATTAGTATGTTGTATGAGATTGTGTGAGCCCAGGCCTGCGCTGTATTGTCGTGCATAAGTGTGTGTTCTTTACATGTGGTGTGTGTGTCTGCTGGCAGCAGTTTGTGTGCTGTGTATGTGTTGGTGTCTTTGTTGTTGTATGTTAGTGTGTGTCACTGAACTGTTATGTGTGTGTGTGCTGCCCTCGCAGCCCCCTCCCTATGGTATGTTATGTAACAGTACAAAATGTCACAATACACAACTGTAACAGGTGAACGTGTGTACTTACAATTGCTGTCGTCATCGTCGGTGAAGATTCCGCTGTCTTTCTGCAAGCAGGAGTAGCAGGATGACATCTAGTAGTGGGTCGATGGCGGCTCCAGATGTGTATGTCTTCCTGGCAGTGAGTGTCTACTTTTAACCAGTTTGTTTCCACCTGCCTTTCAGTGGTGGTCCAACCATGGTGGAAATGTTTGGCGGTGTGCAACCTCGTAGAAAGTGGGACAGAAACTTGGGCCCATACCAGTGCTGGTTTGCGTTAAAAAGTTTACCGCCAGCTAACGCCATTCCTACGTGTCAGCTGGGTGCCTTATTTAAGCATTGACATTAGGGGAAAATGGGGGTTGTGCATCAAAAAATGGTGCAAGTCAGGTTTGAGTAAAAAATCATAGCTCAAACCGGACTTGCGCCATTTTTTGACGCACAACCCCCATTGAAATGACTCCTGTCTTAGCAAAGACAGAAGTCATGCCCCCTTGCCGAATGGCCATGACTTCTGTCCCCTGGGCATGGTCATTGGGCACAGTGGCTTGTAGGGGGGCACAAATTAGACCCTCCATGCCACTTTAAAAAAATTAAAAAAATTATACTTACCCCAACTTACCTGTACCTACCTGGGATGGGTCCCCCCATCCATGAGTGTCCTCCATGGGTGGGCAAGGGTGGCAGGGGGTGTCCCTGGGGACAGGGAAGGGCACCTCTGAACTGCTTCCATGGTCAGATACCATGGAAGTGAGCCCACAGGTCCCTTCATGCCTGCCTTCACCCAGGCGTTAAAAAACGGCGCACATCAGGCTGTGCGCTGTTTTTTAAGGCCCGCCCCCTCCTGTGCGTCAAAATGACGCAGGAGTATAAATAAGGCGCACAGGCCTTAAAGTCATTTTTTTATGGGAACGCCTACCTTGCATGTCATTAACGCAAGGCGGTTTCCCGCATCCAAAAAATTACGCACACATAGTATGAATATGGGGCAAGGTTTGCGCTGAATATGTGTCAAACTTTTTTACACACATTCAGCGCAAACAGAGTATAAATATTCTGCTTGGTCTCCACCGGCCTGCTGGTGCCTTCAATGGTCCACAGGGGTCAGTATGCTCTTTGGGTGCCATAGGTCTTATAGCGGGATTCTGTATGCATCACTGCCAAAGTCATAATTTGACAGTCCTCTCCTGCCAGCCTGTTGGTAATCTGACTGCCACCACCAACATGGTGGTCCTTGGACCGCCAACCTCGTAATGAGAATTTAGTCTGTTGTACTCTCTCAAACAATTTTCATCTGCCTTAGGCTTGTTCTCATCAAAATCAACCAGAAGCAAACTAGATAACTTCTGAACTCGTGACAATGCTACATATGACATTCCCTCAATAAAACTGCACTTTCAAAATTTATGAATGCAGCATTAGCACTTACTGCGTAAGACCTTTTTTTATTTTTTTATTAAGCAGATACGAACCATGAGAAATTTACACGGAAGAGAACATAAGATTACAATTCATTATCAAAAACCTCAGTGGAGCTTATTCTACAACAAACAGCAAATGTAAGAGCACATTTTAGCGTCTTATAATGCCATAGGTACATCCTCTACTTCGAAGGTCCGCCCCTAAATACCCTTAAACTGGCAGACTGCGCCTATACTTTGTGCATACAAATTGTCATCAAAGTGCACCACATTCCTTTTTGTCTCGCAGGCTTTGAATGTAGGGGGGAGTAGATGATTTCCAGGCTTGTAAAAATTAAAGATTTTGCAATCAATGATGCTACAAATAGCAACTGTTTTGCCCGAATCGTTAATTCAGGGTGACCTGAAGTGCTGAACAGAGCACCCAGGGTGTCTGAGATAAGTACACACCGTATCTTCACGCTAATCCACTGAAAAGGTCTGTCCCAAAAACCCATAAGCTTGAGACAGGTAAAGCACAGATGGAGCCAGTTCCCTGGGTTACCATTGCATCATGGACAAGAACCTGGAGTGGTTGGGAATGATTTGTTGAGTTGAGCTGGGGTGAGATATAGCATCCATTTTGAAACAAAGGCCATTCTCTTAAAGTGTGCCCCCCTTATCGCCTTGTGAGATGGTGTTTTCGATCTTCGTCAGAAAGCAGGGGAGTATTTGCGATGCTCCCTCAGAGTTGAGGATCCAGTACCAAATGCTGATCCCCTTCTGGTCCCCATAAAATGCCTGGAAGATGAGAGGGGAAAATAGATCTACTGAAGGGATGTGTGGGAGCAAAAAATGTAATATCTAAAGATAAGAATATCTTAGGGAGTCTGGAATAGGAGCTCCAGCCTGACACTGAGCCCAGGTCTTAATTTGGTTTCCTGCCATAAAATCAGAAAATCTAGTAAATACCAGATTTAGCCATTGATTTAGATGCGATGGAATCAGCTTTAGTCCTATCATCCCTGAGTGGGCCAATAACATTGTAGGATGAAAACTGGGAACGTGATATTTCTCTCGAAATTGAAGAAGCCTGGCATAGCTTAATGTAGGGACTTTGTATCTAGTTTGTTTAGGTTGCTGTGGAAACTTGAGAAATGGTGCGAGCTGACATCTGTGCTCTACTAGCATAGACTTCAAATAGAAACTAAGATTAGGGGATAGGGCTGCTCAGGAACCCGAATCCATGAAAGCAGATTCTAGTACCTCCTAAAATTTGGTAGAGATAATCCTCCACCCTCGACTGAGAAGGATGCAATATCTAGCTATGCCCTTGGTTTTTTGTTGGCCCCTATAAACTGTCAAAGTAACGCATCAAGTTCTTTTAAAAAAGTTTTGATTAATTTTAATAATCACACTAGAGAAGAAGAACAGAAAACGAGGAAGGATCATCATTTTGACGAGTGTCACATGTCCAATGGTTAACAAAGGAGAGGCTTGCCATTTCTGTAATAGGCATTGCACCTTCTTAAGAGTAGAGATATAGTTAAGGCCAAAAAGATTAGAAAAATCATGTGATATATAAATACCCAGATATCTCATGCAGCGAGAAAAATGGTACTGAGCCCGCATGTCCAAAGAAAGAATATTATTGGTGGTATTGAACAGGAGAGCTTCCGATTTAGAATGATTGATCCTATATCCCCCAAATCTGAAAAGACCATTATTTTAGCAAAAGCCCTATCAATATTCATGGACTCTGCTGCAAAATAGAGAATCATATCATCAGCAAACAATTTTATGTAGGTGCCTGAGGCATAGGAGGGAGAATAGAAGTGTCTTGGCGCAGCGCCATGACTAAAGGCTTAATAAACAGCACGAAGAGCACTCGGGAAAGTGGGCATTGTTGATGGGTGACTCAATGAACTTGAAGGGTTCCTGCTAGACATAAATTGATGAGAATTCTTTGCTTGGGCCTTAGAGTAAAGATTTCGCTATATCTGAATAAATTGTCTAGGACACTTCGGCCCTCATTACAACCCTGGCGGTCGGTGATAAAGCAGCGGTAATACCGCCAACAGGCCGGTGGAAAAAAAATGGAATCACGACCATGGCAGAAACATCCAACATAGACAGCCACATTAATACTCCGACCGCCACGGCGGTAAAAACAAACACTGCAGCGGTAACCGCCAACAGACAGGCGGAGGACAAAGTACCGCCAACCCTATCACAACAGACCTTTCCACCACCTTTTCCGGGGCGGAGCCAAAGCTCGGCGGAAACTGTATACAGAAGGGAAACCACTCACCTCTCGACACCCAAAGAGGAACCAGGACGCCATGGAGCTCGAACTACACGTCCTGCCTAAGCTGCTTTTCCTCCTGTTCTATCAGGAGCAGGACAGACGCCATCAACAACCACAGTGAGTACTGCACCTACAACACAGGGGAGGAGGAAGGGAAAAGAGGGTGACACACACGCAACACGCAATACCCCCACCCCCTTTCTCACCCACAACAACATACACACAAATACATGCAGCAACATCACATATACACCCCCCCAACTCCTGGAAGAACGCAAGGACAAAAGGAAATGATTGTAACGATTGTAATCATGAAAAGTCTGATAGTCAAAATTAAAAATCCAGTATATACAAATATGTACACCAACTACACAAGTCTGGATAGTGTACTAATCATTGTCCGTGGACCACTGGTCCCCAAATGCATGGGCAAAGCCCACACAAGATACCTGACTGGAAACAGAGAGAACACTGCTGGGGCATCAGATCGAAAATAAGCAGGCACCTCTAGGGGGAGGGGGAGGTGGGCACCTCAGCCAGATGAACGCACTACACCACTGCTGCACTAGGGGGCTCCATGCCCATTGCTGTATCCTGGGGAGTGCAAAGCCACAGTCTCTCAAGTCTCTCCAGTGGGTGATATGCCCACTGCTTTATCCTGGGGAGTGCAAAGCCACAGCCTCACTGCTTTATCCTGGGGAGTGCAAAGCCACAGTCTCTCAAGTCTCTCCAGTGGGTGGTTTGCCCACTGCTTTATCCTGGGGAGTGCAAAGCCACAGCCTCTCAAGTCTCTCCAGTGGTTGGTATGCCCACTGCTTTATCCTGAGGAGTACAAAGCCACAGTCTCTCAAGTCTCTCCAGTGGGTGGTTTGCCCACTGCTTTATCCAGGGGAGTGCAAAGCCACAGTCTCTCAAGTCTCCCCAGTGGGTGGTTTGCCCACTGATTTATCCTGGGGAGTGTAAAGCCATAGTCTCTCAAGTGGATGTCATTCTCCACTGGTTCTGGAGGGGGCCTGGTGCCCAGAGTGCTTCATCCTGCCAAGGACTGAGGTAGTGGATGTCATTCTCCACTGGTTCTGGAGGGGGCCCGGTGCCCAGAGTGCTTCAACCTGCCAAGGACTAAGGTAGTGGATGTCATTCTCCACTGGTCCTGGAAGGGGCCTGGTGTCCAGAGTGCTTCATCCTGCCAAGGACTGAGGTAGTAGATATCATTCTCCACTGGTTCTGGAGGGGGCATGGTGCTGAGGGACACAGCCGGACGTCTCCTGCAGCCTCGGACAGCTGCCCACTGGGGAAGATGCTGGGGACTATCGTTGAGGTTGCAGACATGCCGGTGGCTGTGCATGTGGCAGTGCAGGTGGCTGTGCTGGTGGCGGTTCTGGTGGCGGTGCTGGTGGCAGTGTTCTTCGCTGTACAGGTTGGTGTTGTCGTGGACAGAAGGGGTGACACTGGTCCCTCAGTCGGTGCCACCGTGCCCTGTCCTGACCTGCTCTTCTGCTTTTGTCCCTTCCCGACCTTTGATGGTGCCGCAGGTGTCTTGCCACTATCCCCTTTTTGTTTTTGCGTACCCCTTGGTGGCTGTTAGGTGCGGCTTCTCCTTCCGGGATGTAGGCACCTTGGCAGGTGGCGGAATGTCCTTGTCATCGCTACGTGGCACACTGGCAGCCCTGATGGGTGGCGCACTCGATGACCCCGCAGTTGCTGGAACCACTTTGCCTGGGGATTTGGTTTCTGAGGTGCTGGGCTGGGACCTGGAAAGCCTGGCCCTAGGGGAAGGACGGGGGGGAGGTGAAGGGAAGAGGTTAAGGTTTGCCAGGAAAAGTTTTTTTACACACTGGGACGGGAAGATGGAGTGGGTTTCGGAGTGGAGGAAGAGGTAGTGGTTGTAGGAGGTGTACTTTGGCTGAATTTGGGTGAAGGTGCATGGGCCGGAGGCTGTTGTGAGGTGGATGTCTGTTGGGTGGGTGTGTGCCTGCGTTTGTGTACTTTGGGAGGAGGGCTCACAGACACACTGGGAGAGGACACTGGGGATGTGTGCATGGTAGTGGGGGTGGTGAGTGCACGTGAGCGGTGTGTGGTGATGGGCATGCTGGTGATGGAGGTAGTGGCTGAGGATGTAGTGCATGCAGGTGTGAGTGGAGACGAGACAGGGAGGGAGGAGGAGGACGGGGAGGAGGGGGACAAAGTGGAGGCAGTGGATGTTGCTGTGTCTGCATGGGGATGGTGCTTGTGTGACTGCTTGTGGGACGAGTGGTGCTTATGTTTGCCATGTCCACTCTTGTGTGTTGATGAGTGTGCATGCTGGTCTGATGGTGTGATTGGGATAGGATGAGGTAGAGGGAATTGGTTCTGGGTAGTGGAAGTTGGAGGGGGAGGCTGGACACAGGACAATGGCTGCCATCAGTGCTGAGGCCAGAGCCTGAAATGCTCTCTGTTGGGCTGCCTGCCCAGAATGAATGCCCTCCAGGTATTCATTTGTTTGTTGCAAATGCCTCTCAACACCATGGATGGCATTCAAAATGGTAGATTTCCCAACAGTGAGGGATCTAAGGAGGTCAATAGCCTCCTCACTGAGGGCAGCAGGGTTGACTGGGGCAGGGCCTGAGGTGCCTGGGGCGAAGGAGATGCCCACCCTCCTGGGTGAGCAGGCACGGGACACACGCTGAGGGGCTGCTGGGAGGGCGGTGCTGCTGGGGGGTGGCGGTTATACCTGTTGATGCCGTGGGCACAGAGGTGCCCGCCACCGCAAGGGAGCTCCCATCAGAGGAAGAGTCGCTGTCACTGGTGTATGCCCCTGTCCCCGTCGTGGAGCTCCCCTCGCCCTCCATCCCATTGGTGGCTTTGGGCTCCGTTGCTTCACCCTCCAGGGCCAAGTGGGTTGCAGCTCCCTCCTGCTCCGGTGCTACTGCTCCTCCGCCTGATGATGCTATTACACACAAGAACAGGGAGACAACAAAAAGGGGGAAAGACAGAAGAAAAACATGTTCAGTGCATGCAACACCATTACCGTCGGCGGACACAACACACAGGGAGCAGCCCTAAGCACTACGCCATCCACAAACAGTTCCTAGCAAATTGACATGCCCATGGGGTACGAGGCCTAAGCCCAATTGCTGCACACCTGGAAGTAACAGAGCCTGCCTCACAAGGGACCTTGCCTTCCAAGTTCACCCTGGCCTAGGGGAACCCACTGCCCACCTCCCCCACCCAGACACCTCGTAATGCGCGCAGAGTCAGCTGAATGAGAGTGTGCTCACCCCCTTGTGGCTGCTGTGATGCCCTCAAGTGCCCATCCGATTCCGAATAGGCCACCACCAGGATCCGGTACATCAGGGGTGTCATGGTGCGACGGGCACCCCTTCCACGTTGGGAGGCCATCCGCAGCTGGGCCTCTGCCGTCTTCTTGCTCCAGCGGTGCAGGTCCTCCCATCTTTTACGGCAGTGGGTGCTCCGTCTGTGGTAGACACCCAGGGTCCAGACGTCCTTGGCGATGGCACGTCAAATACCTTTCCTCTGGTGAGCGCTGACCTAGAGGAATGGTACAGGGGGAAAGGAAGTTACTCACCCATCCGGACCGTCATACTCATTGCCCACCAGTTCCCACCCATGCCTTGACGCACATACATACAACATCCGCACATGCAGGCCTCAGCCCCCCATGTGTCTTCCATCCACACCACTCAAAACAGGCATTGCCCAAGCAGCTTGATCACAGTGTACTCACCTGTTTGTCTGGAGGACCGTACAGTTGTGTGTACTGGGGGAGGACCCCATCCACTAGTTTCTCCAACTCCTCCAAAGTGAAGTCCTTTCCCCAGACACCATAGCCATTGTCGCTTCCAGACACTGGTCACAGCAGCACTTGCAGTGTGGGTCCTCTCCTGTTGAAGGTCAGGTATCAAGTGAGTGAACAGACAGAAAATGGCAGTCAAGTCCATGGCCGTGATAACCGTCACCGCAGGAGTACACCGTCATTGGCTCGTGGGACCCATAGGGCCCAATGTTAACCAATGCAGAATTGTGCTGCGGTCTTCGACCGCCCACCGTGACGGTATACAATGCCAGCGCAGTTACCTCATTTCCCCTTGTCCCTCCTTACAGGTCAGGCAGCCGCCATTTCAGGGGGCCACATGGGATGGATACAAACTGTGTCACACTTATCTAGGCCGGGAATACAGAGAGATAACGGGACATTGCGAATTACAAACGTTTCTGCAAATAACACATTGTGATACCTCAGTGTTGGTTCACTCTCTGCTCGCTGTTCTCCTCCATAGGGCACGTCTGCTGGGGCAGGTGATGAGATGGCGGCATCCTCCGGTGTACAGACCCCTGTTGGACCTGTTGACAATGGAAGAGAGACACATCATGATCTCATACAGACTTGATCGTGCAAAAATCCAGGAACTGTGTGCCCAGTTGGAGCCAGACCTGATTTCAGCTATCCGCCATCCCACAGGAAATCCCCCTCTAGTGCAGGTCCTGTCTGTACTCCATTTCCTGGCCAGTGGGTCTTTTCTAACAATAGTGGCCATGGCATCAGGAATGTCCCAGCCAATATTCTCCAATGTGTTGTACAGAGTGTTATCTGCCCGGCTAAAACACATGCGCAGCTACATCGTTTTCCCTCAGGTGGAGGAGTTGCCCACAGTGAAAGGTGACTTCTATGCCCTGGGACATATCCCCAACATCATTGATGCCGTTGATGGTACACATGTGGCATTTTTACCCCCCTCCCCGCAGAAATGAACAGGTGTACAGAAACTGGAAAAGCTACCATTCGATGAATGTGCAGATGGTGTGTTTGGCAGACCGGTACATCTTCCATGTGAATGCCAAGTATCCTGGCTCTGTGCATGACGCTTACATTTTGAGGAATAGCAGCATCCCTTATGTGATGGGGCAACTTCAGAGGCACCGTGTGTGGCTAATAGGTGAGACCAAGGTCCCAATACAGTTGACATAGGTGTCTGGGTATGGGGTTGTCCCTAAGGGTTAGTGTGTGTCTAACAGTTGTCCCTCAACATTTGCAGGTGACTCTGGTTACCCCAACCTGTCATGGCTACTGACCCCAGTGAGGAATCCCAGGACAAGGGCAGAGGAACGCTACAATGAGGCACATGGGTGAACTAGGAGGATTATAGAATACACCTTTGGCATCCTGAAGGCCAGGTTCCGGTGCCTCCATCTGACAGGTGGCTCCCTATACTACTCACCGAAGAAGGTGTGCCAGATAATCGTTGCCTGCTGTATGCTGCACAACCTGGCTTTGCAATGCCAGGTGCCTTTTCTGCAGGAGGATGGGCCAGAATGTGGTCTTTTGACAGCTGTGGAGCATGTTGACAGTGAAGAAGAGGAGGCAGAAGAAGAGGATATCGACAACTGAAACAACATCATCATGCAGTACTTCCAGTGAGACACAGGTAAGAAGATGTAACTGCTTCCCACATCTCATACTATTGTTGGAGCTAGCATACGTCTGTCATTTTCACTCAGTGTCTGGACCCTGACTTGTCACTTTGACTTTTCATTTTACAGATCTGGGTCCCACTTTGTGCCCTCTACTATGCTTACTGCTGGCCTACAGCTGTGTTACATTGGTATGTGAACAAGTACATTGCCATTGCTATATTCCATAGATATTGCAATTATACATTTGTGAAAGCACAGACTGACTCCAGATTGTTTTGTGATTGAAGTGTGTTTATTTCTGTGCAAATAAGTGGAGGGTGTTGTAAAATGGGCTCGGGTGATGGTGGAGGTATGTCTATGGCAAAGTCCAGTCTATTTGTTTCACAGGTGCATTGTCCAAAGCGGCATAGGAAGGGGAGCAATGGCAGTTTAAGGTGGACAGGGTGACATAGTGGGACAGAAGGGTGACATTCAGGGGGGTCTTATTTCCTTGCAGGGGTGTTGACAATGTTCTATGTCTTGTTCCTGGATCTCATGGACCGTTTGCGGGTGGTTCTCCATCTGCAGGGAGTGGGGTGCTGGTGTCCTGTTGTTCCTGTGGCCGTGCCTCCTGTCTACTAGCACCAGCAGAGGTGGAGGGCTGCCCATCGTCCAGGCTAGTGTTAGGGGCCCTTTGGTGTGCCACTGAGTCCCTCCTGGTGTTAAGAAGGTCTGCCAGCACGCCTGCAATGGTGACCAGGGTGGTGTTGATGGACTTCAGGTCCTCCCTGATCCCCAGGTAGTGTTCCTCCTGCAGCCGCTGGGTCTCCTGAAACTTGGCCAGTACCATGCCCATGGTCTCCTGGGAATGGTGGTAAGCTCCCATGATGTTGGAGAGTGCCTTGTGGAGTGTCGGTTCCCTGGGCCTGTCCTCCCCCTGTCACACAGCAGTCCTCCCAGCTTCCCTGTTGTCCTGTGCCTCTGTCCCCTGAACCGTGTGCCCACTGCCACTGCCCCCAGGTCCCTGATCGTCCTGTGTTAGTGGGTTAGCCTGGGTTCCCTGTGGTGGTGGACACACTGCTGATTGACGTGTCCTGGGGACAGAGGGATGGGCCCGCTGGGTGGGTGCTGTGGTGGTATTTCCTGAGGGGTGAGGTTGAGTGGTGGTTTGGGACTGTGTCAGGGGAACCGACTGTCCCGAGGTCCCTGATGGGCCAAGCTGGACATCTTGATCCAGGAATGCTGAGCTGCTGTCGTCACTGTGGGCCTCTTCTGTGGGGGGACTGGATATGCCTGGCACCTCCTGTACAGTGACGTTGGGTAGGGGTCCTGTTGGGGTGTAAATGCATAGTTATTGTATCTGTGTGTACCATCTTGTGCAATGGATGGGTGACCCTCTACTCCTGTGCTTGCATTATTGCCGTGGCCCGTGTGTGATTGGTGATTTTGGGGCATGAGTGAGTCTCTCTACTGGACATGCTTTGGTGATGGGTGTCCATGCATTAGTGTTACATGCAGGTCTTGGTTTTGCGATGTGTGGGTTGTGTTAGTGGGGTGTCTATGGGTTGTTGTGGTGATTGGTGTGACAGTAAGGGTGGCAGTATGTGATGGCATGCAGGTGGGGTGGGGGATAAAGTAGTAAGATTTGCCTTACCAGAGTCCAGTCCTCCTGCTACTCCTGCGAGGCCCTCAGGATGCATGATCGCCAAGACTTGCTCCTCCCATGTTGTTAGTTGTGGTTGAATAGGGGGGGTCCACCGCCAGTCCTCTGTACAGCAATCTGGTGTCCGGATAGCACGGAACGTACCTTCCCCCGTAGGTCGTTCCACCTCTTCCTGATGTCATCCCATGTTCATGGATGCTGTCCCACTGCGTTAACCCTGTCGACAATTCTGCGCCATAGCTCCACCTTCCTTGCAATGGATGTCTGCTGCACCTGTGATCCGAATAGCTGTGGCTCTACCCGGATGATTTCCTCCACCATGACACTGAGCTCCTCCTCAGAGAACCTCGGGTGTCTTTGAGGTGCCATGATGTGGTGTGGGTGATGTGTGAGGTGGTGTCGGTTGTGATGTGTGAGGGCATGTGTTGGTGTGTGTTGTTTGAGGTGCTTGGAT
Source organism: Pleurodeles waltl (assembly GCF_031143425.1). NCBI lineage: Eukaryota > Metazoa > Chordata > Amphibia > Caudata > Salamandridae > Pleurodeles > Pleurodeles waltl. The sequence goes on from NC_090444.1 coordinate 668,799,018, forward strand.
GTTGTGTAAGTGATGGTGTTGTGTGTCTGTGGATGCTGGTGTTGTTTTAGGTAGTCTCTCTCTCTGGCCTTCTTTCAAACTATTGGTTGTAAGGGTTTGTGGGTGATGTGGGTGTGTGCTTTATATTGGATTGGGTGTGTGTGTGTGGTGTGTGTATGTGTATCAGGTGTGTGTATTTCGAGTTGCCCAATGTGTTTGTGTTTTGTTAGTGTGTGTGTATTTTGAACGCGGCGGTGTGTACCGCCAATGGTTTACCGCAGTTTAATGACCGCCGCGCTGATTCATGGGTCGTGTTACTGTGGGCGTATTCTTGTTAGCGTGGCGGTGGAGGTTTTGCTGTCGCCAGTTTTTCACTGACCTTTGGTGTGCAGGGCTTGTGTGGGTGTCTGTATTGTGGTGGATTACGAGATGTGGGTCGTGATACCTGTAGCAGAATTGGCAGTCTTCTGCACGGCGGAAAGCAGGATTTACCGCCAGGGATGTAATAAGGGCCTTAAACTTTACTAAGATCCTAAAAAACACCTCCAATTGGACTAAATCAAAGGCTTTCTCTGCATCCAACATTATGATAGCTGCCGGTTTGTTGTTGTGAGAATAATAATCTATCGGCTGAATTAGAAAGTTAGTATTAGTCAGTAATAGCCTACCCAGGAGAAATCCACACTGATCTTCATGGATTAGGTGTTGAGCTACTAGGGTCAATCTTTGTGCAAATATCTTTGCTAGAAGTTTATAACCAAAATTTAGTAGACTGATGGATGATAAGAATCGGGTTTCTGAGGTGGACTATCTTTTTTTAAGAAGCTAATCACTGTAGCCCTTGTAAAAGACGATGGTATGTCAGCTCCCTGGAGGATATTATTACAAAGAACAACTAAGCACCCAGCAATTTGGTCTACAATGGTTTTATAGACTTCTGCTGGAAGATCATCTTCCCCATAGGCATTCCCATTCTGTGATGTCATAATTGCCTCCTTTACTTCAAGAATTGAGATAGATGATATATGTTTTGCCCTTGAAAACGTGTCCAAACTTGGCAGAATCACTGGATCCAGGTAGTGATTGATCTGCTGAACATTGGTTGGAAGAGAGTGAGAATACATTTTTGCATAGTGAGATAGAAGGACTCTTTCAATATCTTCTGGATGATTTACGAGCATGGCTAGCCCCTCATCAAAAATAGTTCTGATAGTGTCTTTATGGGATTTTATTTTTTTCATGGATCCGGCCAGAAATTTGCCAACATGTTTGCTTTCTTCATACCAACTCTGTGGACTTGTATATTGATTGACTATCTTGCGAGCTAAAAGACAATCCCTTAACTTGGCCTGTGCCACACTCAATCTTTAGAATGCTTCTGGGTCTTGGGAGGTCAGAAAGGCACTTTGTGCTTGATTGAGCCCCAATTTGAGCTCCTTTACCTTTTGCTTATTTAATTTGACCGTAAAAACCTTGTAAAATACAGTTTCTCCTCTTATGTAAGTTTTGAGTGCTTTCCAAATGGAAATTGGGGAAGCTGAATCTTTATTAATCCCGAGGAAATCAATAACAGTGGGTTTAAGAATCTGTACCCATCCTTCATCTACCAAAAGAGATTTATCGAAGCTCCAACGGGGACAAACACCCATCTCACAATACAAATTAAGATTGATCTGAGGTGCTGAGTGATCTGTGAAAGGACTGTCATGTATAAAAGTATTATTTTGTGGGAGAAGAAACAAAGTTAAAGTGAAATTTACTCTGGAAGCCGTATTTTATTTTTTAGAGAAATACGTATAATCATGATCCTGAGGGTGATCAATCCTCCAAGCGTCCACGAAAGCTAAATCTGAAATAATCTTGCCCAACCACTGGGGAACTCTAGTTTTATTCTGCTTCTTGTTTTTTATGAGAGAAATCCATCTGAGTATCTGGAATAACATTAAAATCTCCACCAATTATGAAAAGGCCGGGGAGTTAGCTCAACACTATATAGAGGCCCTGAAGGGGGCTTGGATTGTCATCTAGTTGGCCATCAAAGCTCACAAAATGGATATGATTATTCGAGATAAGAGTACTAATTACAACCACTGTGCCTGCAGGTCTCTAAGGATCTAGTACACCTTCCCAGGAAATTCCTGGGACACCAATATAGCGACCCCTCGGACAGCGGCATTAGCCAATGCTTAGTATGCCTGAGCAATACTTTTAGGAAGCTTTGGGAGCTTATTTTGACATTTTAAATATGTTTCCTGCTAGAGACAAATCCGTGATTGTGAGGCCCTGATCCAGTTGAGTAAAGCAGCAAACTTAACATGGTTGTTGGCATGTTAATATTACAAGAGATAGCACTCAGTTCTGTCCCTGACCCTCCTTTACCAAGTGCAGTCATCCTATATCAAAATCATAGATAACCCCGAAGCTAGCTCTCCGTGTAAGTGTTTTTTTTTGCTTTGTAATCTGCTTTGTCATCTGCCCTTTTCCCCCAGCCACCACCAGAAGGAGGATATCTCTCCCCCTTCCCCAGCGAGTCCCACCCGTCATGCCCCACCAAGCTGTGAACCACCCATGGACCCCACCACATACCCCAAAAAAGAGTGTGCTGTCATGGCACTCCTAGAGCCTTGATCTCAGATGAGCAAACCCAAAAAAAAACCCACACATTGCGCACCAGTTCGAAATATACCCTACTAGCGATTTTGTTTTTTACCCCTTCTTTCCCTCATTCTCCCGCCATACCATATGATTGTTTTTTTTAACAGTTCTAAGACGTTCTTTGCTTCCTGTACGTCCTGAAAAATATGCACTTGTCCTTTATGGAACACTTTGAGTTTAGCTAGTTGCACAATGCCAGCTGGGGCCCCCAATCTCTTAAAATCGTCTCTCAGCCCAACGAATTTGCGACGTCGGTGAAGAGCTGCAATAGACATATCGGTAAACATGCAGGAGCTGAAGTTGTCACCAGAAATAAAGTTCCTCATTTTTATGGCTTGAGAAATAATTTGTTCCTTTATCCTATAATCTCAAAAATTGACCAGTATAGTACGGGGATACTTCGAGTTTGCAGGATGCGTGAATGGTACCCGCCCTCATAATTGAGGGATCCTCTTCAGTTCTTACTTTTTCCAGAAGGATACACTTATAGATGAGGTCCAAGACTACTTTAGTCACGGATGAACCTGATTCAATCTCTTCGGGAACACCTACAAACTTACGATTAGAACACCGACACCTGTTCTCCATCTCATCCACTTTTAATTAAAGTTCCTCGAGTTCCGACTGGATCTGGGATGATGCAGACTTCAATTGTTTTTCCGCATCCTCTAGATCCGAGACCCACTGCTCCACTTGCGATACTCGTGTAGAGAGATGGGTTAGGTGGGTATTTAGTTGTCTAAGCTGGTCCCTGGTCTCCCAATGAGCCTCCAGGGATAATTTTATTGCTCAAAGCTCTTCTGGAATCTGACCCACCAACTCCTCCATCGAAGGGATGCCAGTTACCCTGCATACCGAGCTAGCCAGAACAAGGGTATTAGGAGAAGAGCAGGGAGTTTGTGGAAGAATGTTAGTATTAGATGATATCGAGTCAGATTTAGGCGGTCATTATGAACATGGCTAAGAAAGACCACCGACCACCGTGTCGGCGGTGAACAGAATCCTGCCGGTGGCGGCAAATGGAAGCCCACCAGATAATGAATGAAAAACCCAACCCCGCCAAAAAATCCCAGACCACCACTTCCCGCCAGGACACTGTTGGTGGGAATCCTGGCCCAGCCCAACCCGCCAAGCACACCCACATCCCACCCTCCAATTAATGATGCACAAATCACCTCGGCGGACAGTGGTGTCCGGACGACCATTGGCGGCTGCGACCGCCACGGGCGGCAAGTGGGACCAACAGCAAGAAGTGCACACATTGGCTAGGTCTATCACCCACACACCTGACACACATCCTGAACACCATAAAACACCTCCATACACACCCCAAAATCCCTTGCAACGAAACCAGGAGCAGAAGACGGAGAGCACCAGAGCTGGATAGTGAACGCCAGCATACAGGACACGCATATCGACCCACACCGGAGCACCCATACCCCGTCCCCAGTCCTGACGCCATCCACCACCCTCACCATGTTCTCCCCAAAAATCCACGCTTCACCGAAAGGGAGCTAAGGACCATGGTGGACGAGATCCTGAAGATGGAGCCACAAATCTTTGGGTCCGAGGTGCAGCACACACCCATTGCACGGAAATTGGAGCTGTGGCAGACCACTGTCAACAGGGTGAATACAGTGGGACACCATCCACGCACCAGGGACAACATCCGCAATATGTGGAACGACGTGCGGGGGAAGGTCAGGGCCATGGCATCCAGGCACCACATCGCAGTGCAGTAGAATGGGGGAAGACGGCCACCAACACCGCCCGACTACACCGACTGGGAGGAGAAGGTACTCACCATCCTGCACCCAGAGGGACTCACTGGACTCACTGGAGGAATGGACTCGGGTAAGTCATCTACAATTACCCCATATACAACACATCTGCAATGCATGCACCACCCCACCCCACCCACACCCACCAGGACCAACACCCCACCCAGGCATCAGCCACCACATCCACCACCCTGCATTACCCACATCTCACTACCAGGCCCACATCACTCCCACTGTGCACAGCCACCCACCCCTGCACGTACCCACAATGGAATAATACCCCCCACCACAATGTAAGCCCACCACTGCCACTAAATGCAATGTCCACCTCACAAAGGCACCCTGGGATGCCACTGAAAGTCACACCAGCACAAAATTGCACAGTTCTGTACTCCTCAAACCCTCAGGCATATGTAACAGACATGCCTATGTCCCCCAACAGGCACCACCACCCATGCAACCCCAATGGAGGGGACAAGGAGTGCCACAGCACTCCAGGGAGACAGAGGCACCTCACAGGACACTGGTGAAGGATCCCTGGACACTGATGAGCAGGCAGGCCCCTCACACAGCCATGGATGCTCACCCTGTAGCAGCCCCACCCATGAAACCACAGTCACCCCTAACACCCAGTCAAGACCAGCAGGCCAGGGCAGGCGCACCCACACCAGTGGACCCAGGGCACAGACAGGTGGAACACAGCATCAGAGGCCACAGTCTCCCACTCCTAACATGCAGGAAGGCAAGGGCCCCAGTACAAGTGGCACATTAAGACCTGCACAGGGGACACAGGCACAGGGGGCTACGGCAAGGTCAAGTGCCTCAATGGGTCAGGGGGTAGGGCACCGGATGTATGCAGCAGCCCAGGACGTCATTGCAGAGGTATTGGGGGCCTACCAACATACCCTAGACAGGTTGGCACAGATTGCGTCCACCCTTGAACAAAGTCAGAGGATGCAGCTGGAACAACACCAACAGGCCATGGAGCAGTGGAAAGAACAAAATGCCACAATGGCCACCATTGCTGGAGCACTGCTGCAGTTGGTCAACAAACAGTGTGACACCCACACTGGACAAGAGGCCCCCACACCAGCCCTGGACAACCAGCAACAAATGACCCAAGCAGCAGAAACAGCACAGGAAATACCCTCCCAGGAATCACAAGGGCCAACCATGCCACCCTAAAAAGCTCCACAGCAGGCGCCCAAACATAGTCTCAGGCCAAGGTATGGCACTGGAAACCCAGCTAAGAACAAGCCCCACTCCAACAATTCACGCTGCTACTACTGCAAAGCAACCATCCCACCCATTCACTAACTAGACTCAGCTGAGGGCAAAATGAAGTACTATACTACAAATAGGACCCACCTATGACATCCAACAGGGCTGCCCCCAAGTCTGTTTTGAGGACACCCAACCCTTACAACTTCCATCACTGTATATAGCACAATTCTCTGTTTTCAACCAATAAAATGCAATTCTCATCTGTAACACTGTCCCCTGTCTTCAATGTTGAACATATTGGAGTATGGATGCAACTGGCAGAGAACAACTTTATTGTCAATGTGTGCTTGGTGGTGGTAATGTGTGTTTCAAATTAGGCAAGGAGGGAATGCATATATTGTCTCTCAGTACCATGCTGAAGAGGTCCATGTCTCGCCTATCACGACCAATCCCCCTGTATGACATGGCCCACTGAATGTATCAGTTACTAAACACAATTACAGGCTTAAGTCCCAGACAGTTATTGGAAGTAGAGTTGTATCAGTTGGTTCCTGGAATTGACATCTTCCCCTTCCTCATCCTCACCATCACTCTCCTCACCTCTCGGAGGTAACTGATCAGGACCTATAGCACCCTCCACCTCCAAAAGGGGATAGAATATCTCACAGCCACGTTGTGCAGCATGCAGCAGGCCACCACTATTCTACACACCTTATCAGGCCCATAGGCCAGGGACCCCCCAGAGATATGTAGACCTATAGTACGCTCTCTCACCCTCCTAGTACGTCCATGGGCCTCATTGTATTTCCTCTCTGCATCCGTCCTGGGATTCCTCACTGGTGTCAGGAGCCAACGCAAGTTTAGAAAGCCAGAATCACCTAGAAAAAGGGTCAATAAAGAGTCGTCATTGTAATGTCCCTTAGTCAGACAGGCAGGTTCTCTGCAATGTGTCAGTTAGTGACAGGCAAACTTACCTATGATCCACCCTCTGTCCTCTTGTAGTTGTTCCATCTTCTGTGGCACACTACTGTTCCTCAAAACAAAGGAATCATGGACTGACCCCGGAAACATGGCATTCACATGGGAAATGTACTGGTCTGCAGTACATACCAATTGGATGTTCATGGAGTGAAAGTTCTACCTGTTTCTGTACACCTGTTCACTGACTCTTGGGGGGATGATAGCTATGTGGGTACCATCGAAAGCACCTTTGACATGGGGAATGTTTGCAAATGCATAGAAGTCAAACTTGATGGCAGTGAGGTCAGCACTTTGGGTGAATCGCACATAGGATTGCAGATGTTGTACAAATGCATTTAGAAATCTTGTCAGTCCTTGGCTGAACATTGGCTGTGAGAAACCAGCACCCATGCCCACTGTCACTTGAAATGAGCCCGTGGCCAGGAAATGGAGTGCGGAGAGCACCTGCACCTCAGTTGGAATGGCATGCTGATTATGATTTCTGGGAGTCAGTGCAGGATCCAGTAATGCACATTGGTCCTGAATAGTTGGACGTATGAGTCTGTAAGTGATAATGATCTGACGCTCCACCATGGTTCCCATATCCACAAGTGGTCTTTACACCGATGGTGCCCTTCCTCGCCACAAGGGTCGGTACCTTTGAGGGGTTAAAAAAAGGAGTGATGTTCCCACATAAATTGGCTTATTTGATAAATACATGCAGAGCATTGTTCATAGTAGTGTCTGTACAATTACTGCAACCTGACAGATGTACATCACTAGGAGGGAACAGAGTAAATCATGAGTGCTAATATACACAATGGATAGAGGTCTAGGTGCTTCATATGGCTAGTAGGCCCTGTATTGTGAGTATTAAGAATTTTAAGATGCATAGGTGATGGAAAAATGTCTTCCCACTGTAGTTCTGCCCCTTCGTTGTGGAAGTGACTTAATACTGCTAGCGGTTGACGTCACAGCGTACGGCGGTGTTGACCGCTGTTCGCACCCACATGGATGCCAATGGGGAATCCTGGCGTATCATGATCACCGCCGGCAGTGACGGTGCACACCGCCGTGGAACGTACACGCGTTCGTCATCGTTTGATCACTTGACTCCCTGATCTCGTGCGGACAGGTACTCCACTCTGTGTACTGCTGTCGCCTGCCTCTGGCTTTGGATGTTCCACGTGGTACAGGGGAAAGGGCCCCGGCCTTCACCCAGGAAGAACTGGAGAAGCTAGTGGAAAGGGTCCTGCCCCTGTACGACAGACTCTACGGCCGGCCAGAGGTACAAATGAATCCGGGTTTGGGAGGCACTGTGTGAGTAATGGATGGAGTGAATTGCACATATGTGTGCTCCTGTGAGCCAGGATGGGCCATGGTTCATGGAATGCTGCGTGCCACTGTCCTGCATGTCTGAGAGTACTGTCAGTCCTATGTTTGACAATCTGCCAGCTGTTCCCATCGTGCAGGTGCCTGACCTCTGTGTTCCATTTCTGTGTCACCCTACTAGGCGTTGAAAATCCAAATCAACATCTTGTATAAAAAAAATTCTTGACCTGTCTGTACGTTGACAGTACTTTCCACAGCTATGTGTTTGGAAATTGAAAACTTGGTCTCTGAGACCTTTTTCAGCTGTCTGTTTTGGTGTTGTACATGTCACATACTGTTCTATAAAAGACAATATAGATTCATCACTTTCGGCCACCTGCGCCCGCCCAGCTTTCATAGATAACATCATAGACATCGCTACCCCCAGTCCCTGGTGTCAGTCGACTACCTCCTCCTCAGTGATGTCAACTTCCACCTTGAGGACCGCACTGACCTAAACACCACCACTCTACTCGACAACCTCGCCACACTCGGCCTCAAACAGCTGGTCTCCGCACCCACACACATCACAGGACACACACTGGACCCCATCTTCACCCCAAGCAACTGGATCACAAACAAGACTATCTCCACCCCAGACGGGACTGACCACTGCTGCATACACTTCACAATCACCGCACCCAGAAGCCGCACCCGCACATCCAGGGCCCCCCACAGGAAATGGAATGAAATCACCAATGAGCAATTCACCCCATCACTCGCCAAATCCCTCCTTCTCCCCTCTGATGATGCCAACACAGCAGCATGCAATCTCAATGCATGGATCACCGAATGTGCAGACACTCTAGCCCCTCTCCGGCTGACATCGGCCAAACGCGTACCTAATAAGGCCAGCTGGTTTACCACTGAACACCAAGAATCAAATCATACCTGCAGACGTTTAGAGAAAAAATGGAGGAACAGCCAATCCAGCTAAGACCTCGCCTCCTTCAGAGCCCCAACCTACCGATGAGAAATCAAGAATGCAAGGAAGGACACACTCTGGAACCGCATCATCTCATCCACACACAACTCGAAGGAACTATTCTCAGTTATCAACGAGTTCACAGATCCTCCTTCCAAAGCCACCTGCATCCCCTGTCACAGGACCTCTGTGACATGCTAACTTCCTTTTTCCACCACAAGATCCAAGACATCTACAACAGCTTTTTGTCATCTGGCACCAGAAACTGCGACTGACCCACCTCCCCCAGAAGCCGCCCAGACCATCCACGACTGGTCTACGCTCATCACAGAGGAAACAGTCAACATCATGAACAGCACCAACTCTTGAGCCCCCCCGGACCTTTGCCCGCACCACATATACATCAGAGCCAGCGCATCCATTGCCCCTGAGCTTCGTAACACTATTGAGTGCTCCATCAGCACGTGCACCTTCCCTGAGGACTGAAAACATATCGAAATACACCCTCTCTTGAGGAAACCTTTGGCCGACCCATCAGAACTAAAGAATTTCTCGACCATTTTGCTGCAACCCTTTCCCACCAAAGTACTAGAGAAAGCAATCAATGCACAACTACGAAATTTCATTGAGCCCAAGAACTCCCTGGACAGCTCCCAGTCCGGCTTCCGCAGCAGTCACAACACTGAGACAACACTAATTGCAGCCACTGACAACATTCGATTACTCCTAGACTGTGGCCACACTGCAGCACTCATACTCCTAAACCTCTCAGCAGCTTTCGACATGGTCTTCCACAGCACTCTGCACACCAGACTCCACGACATAGAAATCCACAGAAGAGCCCTGGAATGTATCCACTCCTTCCTCTCCGGGAGGACGCAGAGGGTCAGACACCTGTCCTACACCTCCAGACCCACAGGAGTCAACTGCGGAGTCCCCAAGGATCCTCACTGAGCCCCACGCTGTTCAACGTATACATGGCCCCTCTTGCTGCCATCGTCAGAAGCCACAGTATGAACATCGTGTCATATGCCGATGACACACAACTCATCATTTCCCTCACTAAAGACCCGGACATGGCCAAAAGGAACTTTCTCGCAGGAATGGAAGCCGTCACCACCCAGATAGGAGAAAGCTATCTCAAGCTCAACTCCGACAAGACAGATCTCATCATCTTTGGAAGCGCCACCTCAGCTATGAATGACTAATGGTGGCCCACATCCCTCAACGACCCCCTGAACTGACTAAGCATGCCTGCAACTTAGGAATCATTCTCCTTTCCTCCCTTTCCATGACCCACCAGGTAAACTCTGTCACCTCCTCCTGCTGGCACACACTCCGCAAGCTCCAGAAGATCTTCAGATGGATCCCAGCAGACTGTTGCAGGACAGTCACCAACGCCTTAGTCAGGAGCAAGCTCAACTACTGCAACACCCTCTACACAGGCACCTCAACTAGGAACATCAAAAAACTTCAGCTCATCCTGAATGCCGCCACCAGTCTCATTCTGAACCTCCCTCACTGAGAACACATCTCCTAACACCTAAGTAACCTCCACTGGCTAATAATCGAGAAGCGAATCACCTGCAGCCTTCTCACCCACATGTACAAGGCCATACACAACGCAGGACCAGCCTACCTCAACCACCGCAGCTCCTTCCATACCCCGCCAGATCCCTCCGCTCTCCCCAGATGGCCTTTGCCACCGTCCCTCACATCTGGCAAACCACCACCGGAGGACGATCTTTTACCTACACTGCAGCGAAGAGTTGGAACAACCTCCCCCTGCACCTCAGACAAAGCCCGTCGCTCACGATCTTCATGAAGAACCTCAAGACGTGGCTCTTCGAATGAGGTCCCTCCCCACCCCCCCAGCACCTTGAGACCCTCACGAGTGAGAAGCCGTGATTTATAAATACTGTTTGATTGATTGAAATTTGGGTGTGTCTTTTATCCCCTTCTGTGCCCAGGACGTAATGGTTACGTCCTGAGGAGAGTGCTCGTGTGCCCAGGACGTAACCATTACGTCCTGGGCACAGAGCCCAGAGGAAGCGCTAACGCTCCCTCTGTGGGGTTCCCCCCACCCCCCAAGGCAGAGATGGAAGGGGAAACCCTTCCCCTTCCACCCCCGCCCCCCTCACCCACCCCTGTGACGTCAGCACGCAATCGCGCACTGACAATCGCAGATGCCTCCTCCCATTGCGCTGGAAGCTCAGCTTCTCTTCCGATCATGTGGAGGAGGCCGGAGAGGCTTCAAAGGGAAGGAAAGGAATTTCCTTCCCTTTGAAGTCTCTCTGAGCATTTCAAAAGCCGGATTGTAAAGCAATCCGGCTTTTGAAATGCCCACTAGACACCAGGGATTTCTATTACAAATTGGCATGAGGGAGCGACCCCTTGGGCAAGGGTCGCTCCCAGGGGGGGCATTTTTTTTAAGGCCTTTTCTGCATCTATGCAGCATTTTTTTTTTTTTGTGGTTTTGTTTTAGTTTTTTTAGAGGTGGGGAGCGGCCCTCTTAGGCAAAGGTCGCTCCCCTAGGGGGCAAATTATATTAGGCCATTTCTGTCCCCCATGGGGGCAGATTGGCCTATTTGTATTAGGCCGGGGGCAGAAACCACTGTTTTACAGATGGGGAGCGACCCATTAGGCAAGGGTCGCTCCCCTGGAGGGGCAAATTGTATTTAGGCCATAGGTCGATTTTAGGTCAATCTGCCCCCAAGGGGGGCAGAAACCACTAGACACCAGGGATCTTTTTTTTTTGCGCCGACGTCATGCAAGGGGAGCGACCCCGTAGGCAAGGGTCGCTCCCCAGGGGGGTGGGGGGGCAAATTTATTTTAGGCCATTTCTGCACCCCTTGGGGGCAGATCGGCCTATTGTTATTAGGCTGATCTGCCCCTAGGGGGGGCAGAAACCTCTAGGCGCCAGGGCAATTTTTTTTTTGTGTTTTTTGTTTTGTTTGTTTTTTTAGAGATGGGGAGTGACCCATTAGGCAAGGTTCGCTCTCCTGGGGGGCAAATTGTATTTAGACCATTTCTGGGGGGCAGAAACAACTAGGCACCAGGGATCTTTTTTTTTTGCGCCAATGTCACGCAGGGGGGAGCGACCCTGTAGGCAAGGGTTGCTCCCCCGGGGGGGTTGAGGAGGCAAATTTTTTTTAGCCCATTTCTGCCCCCCCGAGGCCGGCTGAGCTAGAAGCCATAATCCACAGGTAGGCACTTTGCAAAAAACACCTCTGTTTTCTGTGAAAAAATGTGATGTGTCCACGTTGTGTTTTGAGCCATTTCCTTTTGTGGGCGCTAGGCCTACCCACACAACTGAGTTACCATTTTTATCGGGAGACTTGGGGGAACACAGAATAGCAAAACAAGTGTTATTGCCCCTTGTCTTTCTCTACATTTTTTCCTTCCAAATGTCAGGCAGTGTGCAAAAAAGTCGTCTATTTGAGAAATGCTCTGTAATTCACATGCTAGTATGGGCACTCCGGAATTTAGAAATGTGCAAATAACCACTGCTTCTCAACACCTTATCTTGTGGCCATTTTGTAAATACAAAAGGTTTTCTTGATACATATTTTTCACTTTTTATATTTCAGCAAATGAATTGCTGTGTACCCGGTACAGAATAAAAACCCATTGCAAGGTGCAGCTCATTTAATGGCTCTGGGTACCTAGAGTTCTTGATGAACCTACAAGCCCTATATATACCGCAACCAGAAGAGTCAAGCTGACGTTATGGTATATTGCTTTAAAAAATCTGACATTGCAGGAAAAAGTTACAGAGTAAAACGTGGAGAAAAATGGCTGTTTTTTTACCTCAATTTCAATATTTTTTTATTTCAGCTGTTATTTTCTGTAGGAAACACTTGTAGAATGTACACAAATGACCCCTTGCTGAATTCAAAATGTTGTCTACTTTTGGGAAATGTTTAGCTTTCTGGGATCGAGCATTGGTTTCTCACCCATTTTGGTCACTAACTGAAAGGAGGCTGAAAGCACAAAAAATAGTAAGAATGGGGTGTGTCCCAGTAAAATGTCAAAATTGTATTGAAAAATTAGGTTTTCCAATTCAAGTCTGCCTGTTCCTGAAAGCTGCGAAGATGGTGATCTTGCCACCGCAAACCCTTTGTTGATGCCATATTCAGGGAAAAAAACACGAGCTGCCTTCTGCAGCCCTTTTTTCCAATTTTGGGGAAATAAACAAAATGTTCCCTGTATTTTGGCTAATTTCTTGGTCTCCTTCAGGAGAAACCACGAAGTCTGGGTACCTCTAGAATCCCCAGGATGTTGGAAAAAAAGGACGCAAATTTGGCATGTGTAGCTTATGTGAACGAAAAGTTATGAGGGCCTAATCACGAACTGCCCCAAATAGCCAAAAAAAGGCTCGGCACAGGAGGGGGAAAAGGCCTGGCAGCGAAGGGGTTATCCATAGGAGCATATGAATGTGAGGAGCACCTCTTGCCTGGTACTACTTCCGCCAAAATAAATCACTCACCTCTCCAAGAGGAGGATTGGATTTGTTGCAGATAAAAGCAAGTATAGCTTGGAACCTTTGGCTGAAATATCTACAAACATTAGCAAGATCTAACGAGCAGAATTCTCCAGCTGTCTTCAAATTGATATCTTTTAGATTAGAGTTTGCTTCTCTTAAGAATTCAGTAAGATCATCCCACTCATACTCTGCACAAATCAATGTAAAAAACCAGCTAGGTTTCTTAGCATACACTTCAGTTATCCATGACGATGAAACCAGTATTCATTGGTACCACATAGATATGCCACTAAATTAATTAGGTGATATTCCAGGTTTTCATCCTTTTTGTGATCTTTGTTAACAAAATCTCTTGCAGGCATATTTTGAAGATTAACTCCTGTTTTTAGAATATGATTTACTGTATACGAAAGACCAGAAAATCTGAATCTTGAATCCTCTGAATATAACTGTGTTGATTGGTTTCCAGCTGCTGATATTTGTACGGCTGGTCATCGTATTGACCTCCTACTCTTGTGGGAAATAAGTGTGGAAAGCAGCAAGCCTCTAAACTCTTTTCCCACACACTCATGGGAGATCCCTTAGCTTGGTTCACTTGGTAAAGATCAATAGCATCACCAATTACTTATTTGGGATGTAATGAATGGATGCTGTAGTGCTCATACATTTTTCTGATCAGGATAGATCTACTTTTTCTATTTGTCCACTTCCTGGCAAACTCTCATCATCAACAACATTTTCCACATCAGTGACAACATCAATATTTTTTATAATAAACATTATTTTGTACCAGGTGCAATTTATGTTGTTTAACTTTACCAAAATCAACCAACTTTTTCCAAATTGTTTTATTCTTAGTAAGTACACCATTTACAAGGATAATAAGTATTTTTTCATTATCTTTCTCTACTCCTATAGTTTCAACATTTTTAAAAGTCTAATGGCAGATACACTACTCTTTCTTTAAGGCCTTTCCATAACTCTCTTGGATGCAATTTACCTGTCCTTGGTTCCAAACGTATAATTGCTTACAATGGATGTATCAATTGTATAAGTATAACTTCATATACATTTAAGTCTTACAGTAGTTGTGGAACACTCACAAGTTCTAGCTTATCATAGTAGTACTTACAAATAACTTGCCAAATAGCCAAATCAAAACATTCTTCTACAAATAAATAAGCAGCCGGTTCTTGCCACTTTTCTTTGTTTTTACCTTCAGTTTTTGAAAACACATCCTCATTTTGTGTTTGACTTTTGCAGTGAGTGTGTCTACAGCAAATGAAAACAAAGTTAGGCTTTTCAGAAAAAGCTGAATTAAACTTTATAATCTCTTGTTCAAAATTCTCAGTAGCCATACCAGTGCTCTTTTCCTCCATACCTGTACCTACAAATTCCCCAATTTCTCTGGAATCGTCTTCAGGACCAAAGAACTGGAATTGCACATCCTCACAAACTTTTTCTACCTTTCGAATAATACCACGCAAAAGTACTACATTCCTCTCTCCTAAACATAATGCTGGAGTCTTCACATAGTACAATCTTCTAACTAAACCATGTACTTTGAAATGATGAATTGCCAACATTCTGAAATTATGAAAGGGGCTTTGGCACACTTTCTTTGATAAACATTCTAAAGAATGTCCTTGTAAATCTGTAAACTTTCTTACTTTGCATGGGTGTTACCCTTGCAAAATTTATTTTTTTGCTTCAGACTTCTACAAGGAAACCCATGCACAAATGTTCTTAATAAATTAATAGATTGTAGCCGAATGATATAAATACTGCTACAGCTCCACTGGTAAATGGGGCCCTGTCTATCTCTTCTCTGAACCTTTTCAACTATAACTTCTTCCATATTTCTTGGAACAATCTTCTCTTTTTCTGTTGGAGTCCCTTTCTTCATTTCATAACATTGACAAGATGTGTCCAGTGCACGTACTAATGTGTTCCCCAGCAAATAACCTTCTTCATAAAAAAAAGGATCTGTACTGGATGTATGCTTCCATTCACCAGTAAATATTATCAATTCATCTCTTCATACCCAAAACCATTTTATCCAAGGCTCTCATCCTGTTGATAATCAAAATGAAAAGTTTCCTCTTCAAGGCAAATGCCTTATCAACTTTTTTTGTCTTAATACTTCTTTTCTCCTTCTGTATTTCTTGCTATTTTTAATAGGATTCTGAGTTACCTTGGAACAAACATTCTCACTCTAATCTCTTTAAATTGTTTTTGTTTTCTGGTTGAGCTTTTACCCTTCTTATTTCAGTTCTTGTCTCCATTTTCACAAATAATTTTATTTTCTCTGCCTGATTTAATTCCCACAAACAGTTTTCATAATTTTTTTGGGTTGCTTATCAGCAACTCCTTTGTCTTTATTGACATTGTCCACATGTTTTTTATGTGTTTTCTAAATTCTAAGCAGATAATATAACTTCCGCTCTTTCTTTTTTTGTTGTGTTTTCTGTGGCATTTTTCAAACGTCTTCCAATGGATAAACAAATCTGTTCAGATTAAAAAAATCTGAATTGCTTCTCTTTAGGATACTGTCATTTCCTCCATAAAAAAATAGTCATTCTCACAACCTAACCAGCCATACACCATTGTGGAAACTTTTGTACATTAGATGTACCCACATAAATCTACATCTTCACAATGGCAAATAGAACAAATTGATTTTTATTTTACAGGTACTCTAACTTGTTCTTATGCCTTTCATTATAATAGCACACCATTCATCCTATGCCTGATATATCTCCTATTTCAAACTTAACCTATATCAAGTAAAAATAAAAACTATGGGGGTCATTCTGACCCTGGCGGTAGACTACCGCCAGGGCCAACGACCGCGGATGCACCGCCAATAGGCTGGCGGTGCATCCATGGGCATTCTGACCGCGGCGGTACAGCCGCGGTCAGAAACGGAAAACCGGCGGTGTCCCGCCGGTTTCCCGCTGCCCTGGGGAATCCTCCATGGTGGCGCTGCAAGCAGCGCCGCCATGGGGATTCCGACCCCCTTACCGCCAGCCTGGTTCTGGCGGTTTTGACCGCCAGAACCTGGCTGGCGGTAACGGGTGTCGTGGGGCCCCTGGGGGCCACTGCAGTGCCCATGCCAATGGCATGGGCACTGCAGGGGCCCCCTAACAGGGCCCCACTAAGATTTTCAGTGTCTGCATAGCAGACACTGAAAATCACGACGGGTGCCACTGCACCCGTTGCACGCCTTCAACTCCACCGGCTCCATTCGGAGCCGGCATCCTCGTTGAAGGCGCTTTCCCGCTGGGCTGGCGGGCGGCCTTCTGGCGGTTGCCCGCCAGCCCAGCGGGAAAGCCAGAATGGCCGCCGCGGTAATTTGACCGCGGTGCGTTCATTCAGCGGCTCCCGCCGGCCCTGCGGTTACCGCGGCCGGCGGGAGTCAGAATGACCCCCTTTATCTCTTCATAGCTCCTTCCACATAACAAGTCAATTGATATTTTCAAGATTTACCCAAAACTTCTAAAACCATACCATAGACATTTTTATAAATTAACCTATAGATGCCTGGATACACCTTGCTTAAAATAGATTTGAATATGTGAGCTACAGGTCTTTTTTTACTTTTATTAGCCAATAGACCTTGGTTTCAAATTAATAGTGGAATTTACATATCTCTAAATAGGTTTTCCTGATAGGTAAGATACTTTCACTCCATCACTTTTGCTCTTTTTATTTAGGGTAATAAGAGCTCAGACTAAGAATGGTATCCCACTCTCACACGAAGGAACCAATAATGCAGCCTATTCACCTTTGGTCTCACTGATACTGTCCTAGTTATCAAATCACAAACTCCGTTTCATCATTTATTTAAGTTAGCCTACATTTCGATGGTTGCTGTCTATTAACCCTCTTAGTCAGAAGCCCAATTTTCTACTCTGTGCTGCAGGAGTCGCGACTCCTTCACGTCCTTGTGCGCTGACTCTTGTGTAACTTTGAAATGGAGCTGGAAATCCAGTCGGGGATGTAAAAATATATTTCCCATTTTTGTCTTGTGCATTTTTCACTACATTATAAAAATAGAGATAGTATTTATCTAGGAAAAATGTTTCAATTAGTACTCCACCTTAATGTGTTTTTTACTAACAAATGTTTGCCTTGTTTAAGAACTACTCTTTTCCCCACACTGAACATCTCCAGGTGCCATAGCAACCTCCTCCAAAATATTCTACTGTACCAGTGTTCAAAAGTTCACTATACTTATTTTTAGAAGCAGTCTAGCTTTCCTATATGGATTAGCAGGTGTGGTTTACTGCTATTAAATGCTGCCATATTGAAAACGAGAAAAAAAGAACCAATCACAAATTAGCTCACTTATACTTGTTAATCACAACCTACTTTTTATCTATGACTCTTTTTACAACACCCAGTCAAATATGTATTTTTTAAAAAACATGGTGCTCCCTCTATTTTAACAACATCACATTTTCAAAACTCATTCATTTAGCTGCAGTCTTCTACTCTCTGCTACTTCTCCTTCCCTTCAAAATGTTCATAGTGTGGATTGTAGGTCACAGCTATGTTTTTAGGCTAGTGAGTATGCTAGAAAGAGTGGCATTAACCGGGACCTGGGTTTGCCTAATGTGGATATTTCTCGGGTTGAGAATGTTAAAGTGGCATCATTTGCTTTGATTGGTTGAAAGCATTAGTGATTGCCAAAACCTCACCTCATGATTGTGCACTGTGATGGTGATGATCGGACGCAGTCACTGGTGTAAAATTGGAAATCCTAATGAAGGATACCACTGTTCTATTAGTGCACCTTTTCGCTCACAGTTCCTTTGTGTTTTCTAACACATGCCAGAGATAGAAATAGAAGTGGTCAAATCAATTTGCCCACTGATTGACAAATCTAGGAAACATGTTGATAAAACTGTTTCAGCATTCCTCAGAGACCATAACATGTGCTCTATCTACAATAATAACCTCCAGTTTCTCATGGATGACATATATAGATAATATGGCGTGCACTTTACTGATGAAGGCAAGAGTGTTTCTGAACAATTTGACACTCTGCATCCGCTCTTATGTCTACTAAAAGTATACACACAATAAACACAAAGGCTCTTTTTAGAGCCACGCTATACCCCAAACACTGTTTAAATTACAAAGAAAATCTGGATTTTTTAAATAAAGAATTCAGAGTTGTGACTCTGTCGCAGATTCACGAACCACAAGATCATATTCAATGCACAACACCAACATATTGTTCATATGTTTTTCTTTCACTCTTTTCATGTCAGAATACATCTGTTGCAGCCCCACTGGAAGTATAATGTCACTAAGTACATGTATAAGTGTTTGAGTGGATCTAAAAATCACTGTATGAAGTGAGTAGATCTGTCACTAGACAAGTGAAACACTAATTAGATCTTTGAGTGGTTAAGTGAAAGTCTGACCAGGTCAGTGAATTTGTGTGTCAGGATCCGATTGTGTCGCTGCACTGGTGTTTGAGTCTTTTTTTAAAAAAAAGATGTTTTTTATTGAGTCAAACACAAGAACATTAACTTGACATTGCCAGGACAGAGATATGCAGTTGTGAATATATATGCATAAAGAATATTGTACTTATAAATGCATATTGAACATGTAAATGAATTAGGCACATACACCAATATAGTATCAAAGACTCCAAGTTTGAATAAAGAAAGAAGAAAGAGAAAGGGAGAGGGAGAAGAGCTATAGGGATAAGAAAGGGAATCAAGTGATAGCCATGTGGAGAGAGAGGTAATAGACATTAGTTACAGCGAACGTAAGATGAAATATGTATATATAAGAAGAAAAACAGGAAAGATATTGACATTTTTTTAAAAGGAGGAGAAAAATCCATTTCCTTCGCAGTGCATGAGAGATAGTTACTTAATGGCAACCATAGCTGATGACATTTGAAGAAAGTTCCTGTTGAATCAAGCTTGTAGCTGTCAAGTCTATGATGATAACATACAGAATGCCACCACTGTCTGAGAGTAATGTTCTCCAAGATCTGAGCTATTGCTGAAATGCGAGACCATATTGAGGACCAAAAAGTAGATAGGAATGGACAAGAAAAAAACATGTGAAAGTCAGTACCCTGCTGAGTGTGGCAGCACCAACAATTGTCCTTTTGTGCAAGTTTGGAAAGGCATACAGGAGTGTAGAAAAGTCAATTATAAAAATAAATATAGGGTCTGCGTGAGGAATGCATTGTGTGCAGTGGAATGTATCTTATACCATATTCTGTCCCATAAAAAAGTTGGCCAAACAACACCAAGATCTGATTCCCACAATGTCTCAATGTGAGATTTGGGTCTAGGTGAAACAGAGGTTCTTAAAAGTTCATAAATTCCAGGTGCCCTAGGATAATTAGAAGTTACGATCGGGTGTGGAGATGATGCAAGAGAAGAATGATTATGATGTGTAAGTTTATTGAGGGCCTCTTGGACCAGAGTAGAAAGAATTATATATTGGGATTTCATGCGAATGGGGAGATTATAAATTGCTGAGAGAGTAGTAAAAGGTATGAGCGAGTCTTTATGATATAATTGGGAAATGAGAAGAATACCTTTAGTCATCCAAGCCTTCCAAACACAAGGTTTTAACTTGTTTCCTAAGCGAACTATTGTGCCAAATAGGACTGTTGAAGAATTGATTAATGGGGGTAAGATGCGAAATAAAAAAAGGTTTCAATAAGTTGAGTGAATGGGAGATAATGCTGGGCAACCAGAATTTTGGGGGGTTAGACATAAATATAATGTGTTTATGGGAAAAGGGAGAAATAAATCTTTCTTCCAAAGAGAACCACAGCTTTTGAGGGGCATCATTGAGTGTAGATAAATAGGGATGTATTTGCTTAATGCCAAAAGATTTGTGATAAGTTAAAAAGTCAGGAAAATTAACTCCACCTTGTACTTTAGGAAGTTTTAATTTTGATGGAGAGATTCGGGATTGTTTACCGGTCCACATGAAAGTGGAGAGAATTTTATCAATTGAACTAAAAAATAGTTTAGGTATCTTAATAGGAAGGATCATAAGGAAGAAGTTAATGATAGGGAGAAGCATCATCTTAATGGTGTCCAAGCGGCCCCACCACGTGAGATGTAACGGAGACCATTTCTGTGTGAGATCTGCAAGCTTTGCAGATAAGATTTCTGAATTAGCCTTTAATGTATCCTTGAGAATACTGCAGTACCATACCCCCAGGCATTTAATCTTAGAAGAATTCCAAGATAATCCTGCATCAAGGAATACAGAGCCAGTGCAATGAGCATTAAGTGGTAAGACCACTGTTTTGTCTATATTAAGTTTATAGCCAGATACATCAGAATATAAGTTGATCTCATGCAGGAATGCAGGAAGAGAAGTGTCAGGGTGAGACATGAACAAAAGAATATCATCAGCATATGCCATAAATGTGATGTGTGCATTATTAATTTGAAACCCCGTAAATTGTTCAGACGTTTTTAATTGGTATAGAAAAGGTTCGAGGGCCAAAATAAATAGTAAAGGAGATGATGGGCATCCCTGACGAGTACCCCTTTTAAGAGGGAAAAAAGGAGATTGGATACCATTTGTTATAACCGAGGAACATGGTGAGGAATAAAGAATGGATATAAAATGTTGGAATTTAGTACCTAGTGCATGCCATTCCAATGCCTTAAACAAGAAACCCCAGTAGACCCTATTGAAGGCCTTTTCCACATCCAATGATAAAGCTGCCAGAGGAATCTTAAGTTTAGATGCCTTGTTACTAATATTTTTTAAAGTATGGGAATTATCTGCTACATTTCTATTAGGGATAAAACGAAATTGATGAGAATCTATTAGGTCAGGTATATATGGGAGTAAACGGAGAGCTAAAACTTTGGCATAGAGTTTACAATCAGTATTAATTAAAGATATGGGTCTATAATTTTTACAGTCAGTTGCATACCAATCTTTTTGGTGAAGAAGACAAATCATGGCCTCTGTAAATGAGCCAGATGCAGAACCTGACATTATAAAGTGATTAAGTAAATGAAAGAGTTTGGGGAAGAGAGACTAAGCAAACTGAATAAAGAATTCTACTGTGAAGCTATCTGGGTCTGGAGCCCTACCCTTGGGGAGAGACTGTAAGGCTGTCTATAGTTCGGTAGGTTGTAGGGCTTGGTCTAAAGATGAGAGGTCAATCTGCAATGGGTCTCTTGGTTTGAGATTAGAGAAGTATTGGTTAAGAGATTCAACTGTTGGTATGTGTTCTGGAGTGTACAGGTCCTTATAGTAAGAAGCGAAACACAATGCTATATCTTTATCTCTAAAGTGTTTAACACCATTGTTATCTGTGATAGATTTAATAGTTGTTTTTTTCATTTCTTTGTTTCAAATATTGAGCTAGAAGAGAACCAGCTTTATTGTTACCACCATAATATCTGGCATTTATTTTCAGGAGGGTGCCACATGCTTGTTCAGTGGTATATTGGTTAAACTCCATTTTAGCTGAGACTAGTGCTTCAAGATGTGATTTACTAGTTTTGTGGGTATAGTATTAATGTCCTAGGGACTTTATATTTTCAAGGATGGAAGTCGATTTTTGTTGAGCAGACTTCTTTTTTGAGTGAGCGTAACTTATGATGAAACCTCTAGAGGCTGTTTGAATACATCCCACACAAAATTAAATGATAGTTGATGACTATCGTTGATGTGGAAGTATTCTTCTATAAACTTACTGTAGGAAGCGATAAAAGTAGCATCTGAAAGTAGAGAGTTAGTAAACCTCCATGAAGATGTTTTAGAACCATTAAGAAAAAGATCAAGGTCAGTAATCACAGGTGCGTGATCTGAGATCAAAATAACACTGATTTCAGAGTTTTTACCATATGTTGCAATAAACCTTTACTCAGAAAGATATAATCAAGCCTAGAATGGGAATGGTGGGTAGGAGAATAAAAAGAGTATTCCAAGAGGTCGGGATTGCATATTCTCCAGGAATCAGAGAGAAAATGCTGTAAAATAAAGTTTTTAAAAGCTTTGTGGGAGGCATGTGGAATGAAACGTGATGTGGAACGTCTGTCCAAAAATGGATCGAGAATTTGGTTGCAGTCACCACCTATTAGTAAATTGTTTGAGGAACGTTGAGAGACAATATGTGAAAGATTCTTCCAAAAATTTGGATCTGGATGTGTGGGGCCGTATATATTTAGGATAGTAAGAGAAATATTGTCAGTTGTAAATGTAACAAGTACCCAGCGACCTTCTGTATCTTGATGCTGTGAAATTATGGTAGGTTTGAGAGATTTATGACAGAGTATAATTACCCCATTTTTGTTTGTGGTAGAAGGGGAGTAGAAAATGTCCCCCACCCATTGTTTTTTAAGCTTAATTGCCTCAAAGTCGTTGAGGTGAGTCTCTTGCAACAAAGCAATGTGGAATTTCATACGAGCTAGGTAAGATAAGACACGCTGACTTTTAATGGGGTGTTTAAGCCCCTTAACATTCCAAGTAACAGTTCTAAGTTGCATAACAAGAAGTATTAATAAACAACTGCTGTTACAAGGAAAAAACTAGGCATATCAATTATGCAAAATCAAAGAAATGGGAAAGAAACAAGATAGTAAAGAAAAAGAAAAGGAGGAAAATTACCTCCAGAAGTTGTATATACATAGATGTGGCAATACAGGGACTAAAGTCCATGAAAGTTAAAGAAGACAAGATAGAAAGTGAATACCCCAAAAGGTAGAGGGACAGCAGAGAACCTGAAAAGACAGGCAAGAGTGGCTTTAGCACAAGAAAAGTGATATTAGATATTAAAACATATGAAGGCGAGTTTCATGGAAGAAAAAAAAACATACAAATGAAAAATGTACCATTCAGGAGACCAAATAACATAATAACTACAGTAAAGGAGTGTGACATGAAGAACAATAAAAATCAAAGCTTACCATTGGAACGTGTAGGAGAACAATTTGGATGGTAAGAAAGGGATACGGTTGGGAAAGGAACATGAGGATTGCAACAAGAACACTATCTAAAAAAAAAAAATAAGAAAATAAGAAATTGCAGAGAAGGAAAACCATGGATATAAATACTAAACATAAACATTACTATTAAACTGTCCAGAAAAAAAAAAAGAAAGGACATTAAAGACAAATTAAATTAGATCTTCAAGTTTATTGCAGATGCTACTAGTTCCATTGCTTCTGTTTTTTGTTGGTTAATAAAAGTTTGTAGTGCTGAAGGTTCCTCAAACGAGTAAGATTTGCCCTTGAATGTAATTTTGAAAAGGAATGGGTGAAAATGACCATATTGAATATTCAAGGATTTGAGCTGTGGACGTAAGTCCAAAAACTGTTTGCGACGTGCAGCTGTAGCAGGAGAGAAGTCTTGTGTGAAAAACACTTTAAGACCTAACCATAGCAAAGAGCCCATCTTTTTGGCTTCAGAGAGTATTTGCATCAAGTCAGTAAATTGGAGAAAGAGAATAATAATGCCTCTAAGATGTGCACGAGGGCCAGATGAAGTCTGTGGACCTAAACGATGTGCCCATTGGATAGAGAGGGGAGAGGTAGAAGGCAAGCGAAAAATTTAAGGTATTGCTGTTTGAAGGAATGCAATCATGTTAGAGCCTTCCGAACCTTCTGGAATCCTGAAAAGGCGAAGATTATTTCTCCTATTTCTATTTTCTAAGTTTTCAGTAAGCCTTTTAAGTTGAGCTATGTCCTTGGAGATCTGAGGATTGACAGTGTTACAATCTTCAAGGTTACTGACTCTCTGTTCCAGAGTACAAATTTGTTGTTCGTGTTGGGACCATTGCTCCTCAATACGTTGCAAAGAGGCATTAGTGTCCATCATAAACGGCTTTGATGCACACAATTTCTCCATGACATCATCTAGAGTAAGATGTGTAGGTGATTTTGATGGAGAATCAAGGTATTTTTTTGTGCGCTTCACGGAGGAGGTGTTAGATGTTTTTTTCGCAATTGTGCCAGCAGCATGAGATGAAGAGACGCTATCCTTTAAAAACACTGCAGCACTATCCATTGTTAAAGCTGATGGTAGAGAAGATTTAGTTATATGTGTGCGCACCACTCGAAGAGGATTATTAGACTTGGAGGAAGAGGATGACTGGCTGCTCTGAGAAATATGTGGTTTCCCCATAAAGGCTAGCAGCAATTTGGTAATAGGAAGCCAGCAATGTGAGGTGATGATGAAATTATATTACGATGAGAAGGTGCTGCGAGAAGTTTCCAACAACAGAGCAAAATATAATAAAAAATAGATACATAGAAAATCCTAAATTATTCTCTCATAACAGGCATGACAGGTTACCACAAGAGCAAAGCACTTTACTGCACAAAGTCAAACAATTGGTGGCTAGTTTTAAGGGAACCTTCTGAAAAGGAAAAATCCCCTCCATCAAAGGAAAGTATTTACCATGTTATGAAGAGCAATTTGAAAGAGCTCCTTGACAACAAGAGCTGCCAGTGAATACTGAAAGTTGAAAACCTCAGCTAAATGTCTTTGAAGAGAGAGGTCAAAAGTTAAGCTGGCTGTCAGAAGGTAATAAAAATTCCATTGCAGAGGAAATTAGATTTGTAGAATGACATCCAGGCAAGCAGTTAAAAGTCAAATAGAAACATCTCTGTGAAAGGTTAGGTTTGTGCAGAGGCTTATGGAGTGAAACGCAAATGATGCAGATAAATAATTACCTCAGGCCCTCACATGAAGTCTCTGAAATGACTTCAAAACTCAATGTCTCTGTAAGATAAAGGCATATTTATGCAGTGGCAGAGCTCTAGTGCTCAAAAATGCTGTAGAAATTAATCATTTTGATGTGAAAACATCTCCTTCTTTCCAGGAAGTGCTGAAGCCTCACGGAGCTCTAAAGAACAGCGGCCATCTTGTGTGACCTCCAGCCACACCCTGCTGTTTAAGAGTCTGAGGGCCATGTTTATACTTTTTGACGCAAAACTGTACCAACGTAGTTTTGCGTCAAAAAGTTCAACGCCGGTTAACGCCATTTCTTTGCGCCACCCGGGCGTCAAACTTATACTTTGATGCACTGTGGTGCAAACCACAGGTTAAAGTCATTTTTTTTTACTCTAACCATTGAACCACGTAGTAAAGCAAAAGGACGTTAACATGGAGAAAATGAATCTAATCCGGTTTACGACGTCGCAAACCGGATACGTGCCATTTTCCCCGCAAAAGTGTCAAAAAGCAGCGCAAATGCAGCAAGCAATGCTAAGGAGCCCCAAAATGGATCCCAGAAGCCAGAAGAGACCCCAGGGAGACCTTAATTGACCAGGAACCAGCCAGGAGGACCCAGACATGACCTAGAAGAGGGAGAAGAAGAAAAGGAAGTGTTGTTTCAGTGCAGAGGAGCAGGAAATACTGGTCAGAGAGGTGACAGAACACCAGCATCAACCTTTTGTAACCTCAAAATTGTCAATTGGAAGGAGAGAGGAAATTTGGTAACAAATTGTCAACAAGATAAACAGTGTGGGAGAGGTATGGAGAACAGTCACTGCATGCAAGAAATGCTGGCATGACTGCAAGTGCAGGACCAAGGAAAAAATGGCAAGGAACAGGAAGGCAGCACTGCAGACTGGAGGTGAGAGTCCAGCACCGCAGGAGGCCCTGGACCAGATGGAGGAGATGGTGGCAGGCTTCATCCCGGCGGAGATTATCACAGAAATTCAAGGACAGGACAGCGCAGACTACCAGGAAACAACACAGATGCAGGGTAAGTTGCATGGGGGACAAAAATGCCTAAATGTTAACTGCTAGCAGGGGGAGGTACATACCTGCCTTACAATGCATGTCAGCCATGGAAATCAGGCAGTGGAAATGTGCATGGGCTGTGCAGGGGAATCCAGTGGCACAGCACAACACTACACCAACAACCTTTGTCTGGGGGTACTCTGCCATGCCAAGAAAGGCCAAGACAGTCCAGGAGGGTAGAGTAGGACATAAAACTGGTCTGCTGTCACAGGACAGCTGGTATTGTCACAACATGAACTAGGTCTCAATTTCCAGTCTCAGCCCATATCAGCAAGTGGCATGTAACATCGACAACAGTTGCCACTACCAACTGTGCAGTGTGTGCTGGTGAAGTAGCAAATGGCAGTTAGGAGCCCATGGATCAAACACACCCAAAATAGAGTGCTCAGGATGACGTTATTAATTCCCTTTAATTCCTACCAAAGTGTAAATCCTGTCAAATGCTCATGTCTAGAGGCGCAATAAACATTAGGTACTGTTACTTACATTGTGAAGTACACAGCAGTAATGTCAGACCCATGCTGCCCATTCTAGGGTCCACCCCGTGTTACATTAGCTGCAATGCAACCTTGCAACATCCCAACTGTCATACTGCTAAGACAACAGCATTGAGGGGGAGGACATATGTGTCTAGCTAGTTAAATACACTCGCACAGTCATAAGAGGAAATGGAACACTGCCAGGCCCATCAGTGGAATGCAATGTAGCACACATTTGCAAACATCAACATGACACACTAACAATGCTGAAACCTGTATCGTGCCATGCCAATGCTATACATAGTATGTGCTTGGTCTCAGCAACGTATAGATGTATGTGACATATCAGAGACTGGGTCAGTCCCATATTGTTAAGTGTGGTGCAAGTGGCATCAGAACACCCACAGCCATTGCAAGGTCTCACCATGCTAATGGAAGTAGAGGGAGGGTTGAGTAGGACAAAAAGGTGGCAACACACAATTTGGACAGAACCTACACCTAGAGGATGTGACGCAGACAATTCTCCAAACTGCCCACACTACATGTGACATGCAGGTGGGGCATAGGTCTGTGGAATGCTAATATTAATGACAGGAACAGTGAACAGGAACCAAGATTACAATGTCTCACTAATAGGAAGTCAGTTACGTCACATTGTAACTGCCACAACACAGACACACTAATTTTACAATATCTCATTGCAGAGGACGATGGCTCCCCTGTGGATATGCCTGTCCTGGACTTCCCTGATGACATGGATGACGAGCTGACAACCATTAGCCAGCAAACCCTCCAAGATATCCTTGGAACCCTCCAGACCCCACCTTCAGTCTCAAGGAGGAGCACAGATGCAGCAGCCATCACAGAGGAACCAACCAACACCCCAATAGTACGACCTGCCAGCTCCAACCCAGCTGAGGACTCTGATGACGCTGATACCACCTTTGAGAGGACAGTAGTGGGAGTACAGCGGCAGCTGGCCAAGGAGGTCCGGGTGGGGATGCAAAATATGGCAGCCAGCCTCGAGGGAATGCGTATGTGCATGATGTCATCTGCAGAACAGTCAGCAGCCATGCAAGTGCAACAATTACTACTGCAAGGACTATTACAATGTGTGAGGGATTTCACCACAGCAGTTAGGGAGTTGCCACAATACCTGGCATCCCAAACATTTCACTGTGTGCACAACTGCAATCATGACCCCCTCAGGGCCGACCTGGCTGCCTACCACAGCGATGTAGCTGCTGTACTCAAGAACCAGCAGCTTCCCCCTGTTGCAGTAATGCCCTTAATAGCCCCACAGTTGGCAGCTACAGGGAATTCTGACTTCTCGTCTTCAAACACTGAAGTGTGTGTTTCCCCTTCAAACTCACCACCACCAAGGGCAGAGGAGACGACATACACATCAGAAGATGAAGACGTGGAACAGATCACCTTCACCCGTAGGAGTACCCGGTAGCACCAGTCCATGCCACATGGGCACTGAATTCCTATGTCCTGTGCTTGTTAACATGCCAGTCTTGCTACACTTGGTAACATGCAATGTTCTCCAGCACACTGTTTACCTTACCACTATGCACTGCAATTGTCTCTCACTACCTCATTGGCAATTCATGTTCCTCTGCACTGAATGACACTTCACCACAGCATGTCCAATGACATGTCCCTCACCACTGCATTTGTCTTACGTCACAATAGAAGGCGTCACACTAATGGACTTACAATCCTGGACTATGTAAATATTGCACTACAGCACTTTAAAATAAATAGCACTTACACAACCACTTTGTCTCTGTGTAATGTGACACATCAACTGTGTAGGAGATTTGTGATGTATGTAACATGTCAATGGCCACAGAATGTCAATACAACAGTGTTGAAAGAATGTGGGCTGATAACTATGCACAAGGGTCTGGATTTTATCATCATCTGTGCTTCCTTAGGCTTATATCTGAAGTTAAAAGATCACAAACAGTATAATGCTGTGTAGAGCTGAAAATGTCAGGTCCAAAGTATGTACAAGATGAAACTCAATGTGGCCCACATTCCCTTCAAAACAATCATTATGTATATGACATCTGACTCTAAACTTTAATCACACACACACACCATACAGCAGGAATGGATGTACACGAGTGTATGGACAATTATGTAACCTGGGAGTACAATGTAAGAAATGATGGGTGTAAGTTATGTATACAAAACTTCATAAGATCATGACATCACTCAGCCTATCAGGGTTCACATGAACATCAGGCTGCAAGCAGATGTCCCACAGTGCCCAAGATTCCAACACAGTACTCTAACGAGGACAGATTTAAAATCACACCAACCTTTACAACACATTGGGAACCATAGTTACCTTGAGTGGTGGGTGCAATGGATGGCAGATGCATAGAGAAGTAACTTTGTTGTAGCCGCCATTGTGACAGCTCATTTGGAAGTGGGAATAACCATGCCAAGAATGGGATTTGGATACAGGATGGAACACAAATGCAAATACTAAATTGACACTGTACACTCATGCAAAGGTCCTGATCGCCAAGCATATGACACATAGGAGTACATAAAACTTTATTATATCAGTACGAAAGGAAACTTAACTATTGGAAACACCTTAACTAACCTAACCTATCCTAACTATACATTACCCACAACTGGCCCTAACTACCCTAAGTTAAATCTACTTACCACATTTAGCTAAACAGTCTAAACATCAAACCCCCCACTCCCTTAATATGACGGGACACATGTCGGACAACATATACTAACCTAAACAAATATATATTTTTTGTATGTTTTCTTTTATAATTCTTTTTTTTTAATACACATAAACCCTAACATCATCCCCCACCCAACCACCCACAAAAAACATGTAATAATATAACACCTTCCACCCCCAACCTACTTATACTAACTAAACTAACAGCCTAATCTAACCTGATAATCTAACCTGACACTAACACTAAGCCCCCTAAACCTACTAAAGAAAAGAACGAGGAAAGAGGAGGGAGGGGAGGGGATTATGGGTGAGGATCAAAAAGACACAAATTATCCCTCGCAGGATCTTCTTAATACCCTGCAGTCTCCTGCTATTGCGGGCCACCTCCTGCTGCAGCCTGTCCATCCGGCACAACGTACGTTGCATGTCATGTTTTAGTGTCCGGAATTCTGTCATGTCCAATACAGCAGCTGGGGTTGTCTGGGTAGCACTTGTAGAAGCTGGTGCTGGTGCTGGTGCCGTGGTTGGAGGGGGAGGAGCTGGAGGTGTTGCTTGTGGGCCCTGGGCCGATGAGGTTGATGGACCTGCTGGAGTGGCTGTCATCCCTGGGGCCACTGTGGTCTGAGCTGTTGTGGTTGTGGCAGTTGTGGGCAATGCTGGCCCCCGTGGGTAAATGCCCTCCATACCCCTGTAGCTCTCTCATGTCGGTATCGCCATGCCATATTGCGGAACCCAGCCTCCATATCGAGTATGTGGCAGTAACGCTCTGCCCGCCTCTGACATTCCCGTATCTTCTGGGCATTCATGTTGGCAGCTGTAAAAATAGAGACAGGCACACATTAGTGACATCATTGTGTAATACATCTGCAGATGATATTCTAACACTTCATCAAAAATAGCACATACAGTCCAAATCACAGTACAGACGATAGAATGTCCCTGAGGAATTACATGCCAACGCAGCCTACCCATCAACTATCTAAAAGCACAGCAACGCACAACAAGGTGTGTTCTTATTTTAATGATCTGTGCATATTTGTACTGCTATTAGTCACATAACAAATGCTGCAAGTACTCAACATGTGCCAGGCCGCCTAAGAACTATCTTCAGAATCATAATCAAGGCACACAAGACCTGTGATTTGTATATGGAACTGCCAGGACGGTATGCAGTTGGTAATCATGAGGGGGCATTGTAGTTTGGAACACATGAATGCTTGAATTACATGTCTGTCATCTACACTATGATCATCACACCTAGGTACACATATTTTCTAGCCCTAACCCTGTGCCTCAGAGGGGTATGGACATGCAAAACATACTTTCAAACATCAAGGACAACCACGAAGCTTTGGGCAGCTGCCCATGGGTTAAGTCAGTCCACCACAGGTAAGGAGGCCTGCCAACTAGGACTGAGTCAACCATTGGACAATTACATCTACATTTATTTTTCTAATTGCGGACAATTGTCAACATCATTAGATCTCACTGAAACCTTTCCAAAATGAAGCACATTGATGCAAGCACCCATCAGGCCTTGACCTGCATACACGCCTATGACATTTCACTCAAGTGCCACATAAATGGAGTACAACATGTGGAGCTAGATGCTACGGGACAGTCACCCATACAGTCCCACATGTTTATTACTTAACAGGGATGCGCAAGTCTGTGTGTAAAACTTATGTATCACTGGTTTGTGTGAATTAGGGTATGACTTGCTGACTAAATTATGACACTGGCCACCTCCAAATTAATTATTGGCATACATGTAGCAACAAATCACCTTGTTCACCTGCCCATGCCTATTGCTCAGCACTCGACTCCCAATATATGACACTCCGCCGCAGAATGTCTAATTCTACCATGGAACAAAATGTCAACCTCCAGTCAAGTCACCTATCAGATCACGTGCCAGCACAGCATACCTTGCAATGAGACCAACACACAGAAGTCAATCACACAACAGCTGCAAACACAACACAGGACAGACATATTAACACTTACTGGATAAGTCTGGGTCCGCACATCTAACCACTTCACCAATTGTGTAGGCGGCTGGTCGACCTGTAAAACATGGAAGGGTGATATGTACTCAATGACTGCTCACTGTACCAAACTTGGAACAACCAATCACTGTGTGTGACATTTTATATGATAGAGCTGCACGTTAGTCATGTGGACACCCTAACAGACATACTACTGCAAACATGCATTGATACTGTCACTCCAGTGAGTGAAAGACACACATATGCACACATGCACTGTCACTAACAATCAAGTGGTGCCAAAAATGATTACTCAATTTTGTGCTTAATTCATTCCAGAGGGTACTCCATTTCATCATTTGTAATTGGGAGACAAATGCAATGCCACATTCCTGGTGCACTCAAATACCATTGACTCAGGTAATGTGGCTTGTGCATCAAGGGAAAATGAGTAACTGTGTGATGCTCATGTGGGTTGATTTGCGTTCAGGAATTATTGTGCTTTCAGTGGTCCATTATATGTGTGCCAGTGTTGTATGTAGGTTATATATGCCACATTGGCAGTGTACCGAGAGCCGTATATGCCCCCTATGACAACATGATGGCAGGGATCCTGTGTGTTACTTGATGACAATGTTACACTAAACATGGATTGGCCACTTTTCTGATTCAAAACAACAAAAAGATGCATGCTAACAGTGTCTAATTTGATCATTCTTGACAGAATGCATGGGCACAGGTGTAGTCATTGCACATGAAATGTGTTACTCAGGGCCTGTGTACCTATATCAGGTATTGTAAATCACACTTTGCCAGATTCATTAACTTAGATTTGACAAGTTGGGTGATCAGTGGTAGTACAACCAAACTGATACTGTCTGCTAATTAAAACATGGGTTAGCAAATGTCCTACTTCTGCAATCATGATGAGGTAGGTCTCTATTTGAAAGCACCTTGGGAATGGCGGCACTCACAGGAACGCTGGCCTGCTGATCTTAGCGTACCACCATGTCTGTGACAGCCTTCATACTGAGAAGTTAATAATTGTACATATGCTGCACTACATCAGCAGGGGTGTACCAAAAGTAAAATAGCAACCTATTTCATCACTTAAATGGTATAATGGAAGCAGTCAGTGGTCCCTTGCACAACATCATGCTAATAAATAGTTTGTGACCAATCATTCACAAAGAGCAGGGATCCCATTATGAGCCATTCACTTTACAAAATAGTTTGGCTATAAAGTGACACAGATGGTAACTGCACTAGCTCAGTACCAGAAATTGCACCCAAGCCAAAAATGTTGTTGGGACCTGCTACTCAATGATAGGATTTCAACGGCTACTCCGAAAAGCCACGAGATGAACCTGTTCTGTGCTACTGCAATCTGGTAGCATCCTGGCATATTTGTGTTTGGCCATGTGAAAGATTTTCTGTCCAGACGTAAACACACAGAAACAATGAACTTAGGGCCAGATGTGTCATTTTTTTTGTGTTGCATTTGGTTCATTTGTTTATGCTACAGCTATGGAAATTAGCAACATAAATTTGATTGTAGCAAGTGTGCTATACTTTTGCATCCAGAAATAATGCAAATGCAGCAAAAACAAAGTAGAAATATCAGCCTAAGATATTAGCAGAGGTTAGGAAGAGCTTTGTACGTATGGCCATGAATACTGTTCAGACATGGTTTAAAAAACTGGGGACTACATTGGTTCCTTGTATTACCATGTGAAATACATCCCATTCCTGGTACACTCACAGGCCCTGATTCATAATTTTGTTTGTACCGCATTACCATCATCTATTGATGCAAAAGTAGCACTAATTTACAAGATAAATTTGTCTTTTGTAAGTTTGTGCAGCTTTTGCGTGAACAAATGATGGTAATGCGTTGCAAAATTTGTATAAATCAGGGCCACAGTTTGTTCAACTTGCATTCCACATGTCCAGAAACATTGCATGCAGCATGTCACAAAATCTGCTATTGTCACTCCAGAGCATTGTACAGTACACATTAGTCAAATTTGTACTCACCAACAGGGCCACCAATCAACACACCCAGGTGGTCCAGCAGGTCCTGCTCTCGGGCCACCAGGTCAGCCCCATAATGCTTCAGCTGGTGGTCGTTGCGCTGGTTGTTGAATATGCGCTGCAGGTGGAACAGCACCTTTGACCACCTGAGTCTTCTTGCCTCCGGGTATCACCCGGCCACCAGCCTCCAACATCAAGGGGAGGAAGTGGCACACCAGCCATACAAATGCCCCTAGCTCCTCCTGACCCATTCACCCCAGATGTGGCCTTCCCAACATATCAACAAAGATAGGAGAGAAAAGGGCAAAGAGGGAAAACAGGGAAGGAGGTAGGTAAAGGATACTTAACTAACCCACAGACAGCCCAACAATACCCCAACTAATAAAACCCACAAACAGACTCACAACAGTACAAAGACAAATCTAATTACAATAAATGACAAAAAAAACACTTACACAGATTACCACAGACACTTACAAAACACCAAAATACAATATCAATAGCACACAGGAGACAAATTCACAATATTCACAGATACAACTCAAGACACAGCCACACAGTCTAGAATAATCACAGACTGTAAAGTGAAAGTGAAAGTACATCCACTGTAAAATTTCCGTAAACAGGATATCCTATTACATCACTTCCTGTCTCAATTGCGGGACGTTTTTTTTCTACTGCGTGTAATTTGATGACGCTTACGGGGTTTGCCTTAATATGTTTTGACGCATATGCATGAAAATTCCCCCACATTCAAGGATCAATACATTTTAAATGGATAACCGCTTTCCTGGGGTGTGGTGTTGGAATTAACGCTGGTGACCAATTGATGTATAATGTGTGTGAGTGCAATTTTTTAATGCATATGCTTTATATCCTGACGCATATGAGTCTTTTTTTACACGTTTGCGTAAAAAAATCTGTCTTAAACTGTGTTTGTGTGATTTTTCTATTTTTTACATACATGCAGCCTATAACTATACAAAGATAGGATGGTATGACCTGCAGTGTGTGTTCTAGTGTTTGGGCACATGTGGCAGACCATACTACTGCGGCCCATAATACTCATGTTGTTGTGCAGGATTAGCTCTCTTAACTGACGCAACAGCAACACAAACTTTGGAAATCAAATAGGTATTTTCTAGTTTGAGCAGGTGTTGCATCAATAGAGGACAGCAAGGCTCCGCAACTAAACAAATAGACTCATGGCCTATATGTTTATGTCTGTGAATTGGCTGTTCAAATTATTGCTGTGCCTCTGTGGGAACGTCACAAGAAAATGTTGGCGTAATGTGCATGTATGAATGTGTTTTTAATGTGAATAACCATCAGATTCCATTCATTGAGGTACATCAGTCATGATATGTGTTTGTTATATCTGTTGCATTTTATGCTGTGTGTACTTCCTTGACTTTGGGGACAAAACATTTCCCATGACTGACTATACACTGGATAGATCGAGGACGGTTGATAATGGCTATGTCAGATATGTTACCCCTCACATGTAATGAAATGTTGGATACCACTTCATAGTCACTTGTTGGATACCACTTCATAGTCATACTACCCATGAGTCAATCATTTGAACATGATAGGTAGGTAGAGTGTTTGTGACATAGAGTCTCAAATCCAATCCTAAAATAGTTATGTACACCACAGTTTGAGTGATGTAAATGACCTATGTTTCTCCTGTGGCTGTTGAGGACCAGCGGACCATGCTGCATGTGTTCACATATTTCCAGTGGTTCATTGCACAAAGGTGTCCAGTTCAAGTGTGTGGCCAGGTGTACCCTGTGTCAGTGTTGGCCTCCATGTTGTCACAGCTATGTGCAGGTCTAGTCATGAGTCTGTGAAGCCAACCCTTGAATTAACAGAGTATCCTTCAAAGCAGATTTGCCTAAACGCCAAAGATCAACTAACGACACACATGGTCCTGCTATGGCACTGCAGAACTTTTAGAAGGCTGACGACAG
Source organism: Pleurodeles waltl (assembly GCF_031143425.1). Taxonomy (NCBI): domain Eukaryota; kingdom Metazoa; phylum Chordata; class Amphibia; order Caudata; family Salamandridae; genus Pleurodeles; species Pleurodeles waltl. The sequence goes on from NC_090444.1 coordinate 668,834,366, forward strand.
AGCAACCTTGGTGTGCTCAAATACATTATGGATCAGTAATAGGAAACAGGCAGGTTTCATCACAATATTTGTACACAGGGTGGGCTCTAAAATTCCCACTGCAACAGGGAACATAAGTGCCTCTGTGCTGATTAACCTCACAGCTAGTCACCACGCAAGCCCCATCAAAAGGTGCCGGCATAAGTGAATCTGTGTCTGGATCGTCAGGGCACAAACATATTTTGTCATTACATATACATTAGTAACTCTTGTTTGTTGTGCTGGAGGCACCGTACCAAATCCATGCATACAGTCATAGCACACTGTCACTGTTTGGCACTAATGAATACATGCAAAACCAGACAAGGGATGGGGCTGGATTAGGCCATTTGAATACATGTCCCAGAACAGAATACAATAAGTAAACTGATTAAACTATACTGTACATTTGAGGATTCATCGTTTACCTACCAGACACAATACCCCAGGAGGAAAGAGAGGGCTTGGAAAATGACTATGAGAGAAATGTAGCCACAGGGAACCTCTATGGATAACGCAAAGACTGGAACCAGTCTGTCTAACAGGATGCAGGCTCTATCAGGAACAAACATGAGCAAGGCAAATACACAGTGAGCAGACTCTGACTGTCACAAGCAGGAACAACACTGTGGGAACAAAAAACAGTATATGCTGTGGTCTGCACTGTTACACAATCCCCCAAGGGTTCTGGCACACAAGTGATTTGTACGCCAATGCACAACAAGGAGATTTCAGAAAATGGCAGCTTCTAAGCAGTTTCAGGCAGCAGCAAGGGCAGGGCAGGTTCAAATGGCTGGTCTGAATAGAAGTGCTCACAGGTGTGTGCAGCTTCAGTCTCTCACAACTCCTGGAGTTGAGAATCGAGTTCAAATGGACAACTGGACCTTTCACATGGGAAGCAATGGACAGCTGCCTTACCGACTACCAGGCAGTACATTTTAGGACCTGATGTCCTTGCAGACTGATGAACTATGATTATGGCATGCCATACTGAAGAGGGAAGCACACAGGAGTCAGAATGGGAGTCTGGGTGAGTGTAGATGAAGATTCTCAGGGTACAGATAGGCCATTTACAACACCCCCTAGAGAAAGGTGGGGAGAGACTTAAGACATGGCAGTGGCAGGACTTATTACCTGGATGGACTGCGGGTGCATGTCTTGTGAGCAATGCTACTCATACCTGGGGCACTGTGAGGCAAAAGTCTGATTATGATTCCTGGAGATCATATGATGCATAAATATTTACCCAGAGCACGATTGAGTGATGAAGTGAGGTGTTTAATTACATATGTGTAGTGCTTTTCTCTTATCTAGTTTCTAAGCACTAACATAACACAACAGAAATGCACTTCTGAGGTCAAAGAAGACTTTTATTGTTGTTAATTCTTCCCCAACCACAATGTTTATGAATGAATGACGAATTAGTAGCTTTCAAGTCCGCGTTAATCAAACAAAATATATCAGTTTGCAATATACACAGCAGGTTATATTTATAAGATATTGAATGCAAAGCAAAACAAATACTTCACTGTGTAGGAACTATTTACAGCTACATCTTTCTAAGGTCTGCAAGCTGATGACCCCTGTCAGCCGCGAGAAAGAGTTTCATCTACCCACACGGGATGCTGGCAGCTGGCGCCAAGCTCCAGCACGAGGTCCGGCAGATTCGAATCTGACTCTCTGCAGCCTGTTACATTCGTTACAAAGGTGTGCCCCCTCCTCTCAGACCTGGGAAACTGAGCAAGCCTTTTGGAGACTGGCCAGGTCTCCAAGACTACTCCTGTTCCCAAGCTCAAGCGAAGAGAAAACAACACCCATGTACTCTCTCTTATCATGTCTAGTCTACTGTGAGAAAAACATCTTGGTTCTCTGGTGCAAAAACACAGCTTGGAAAAATACAGCTTGGATTCTCAACTGCAATGTCTAACTCCACGTTAAAGGCAATGGGCAGCTAACCTAGATATCAAATGCAATGTCTAGTGTCATGTCAAAGCCAATAAGCATCTAAGCTGAATACAAAATGCAATGTCTTATATCATGTCAAAGCCCATAGGCAGCTGAGCTGAATACGAAATGCAATGTATAATATCATGTCAAAGCCAATAGGCAGCGGAGCTGAATACAAAATGTAATATCATGTCAAAGCCAATAGGCAGTGGAGCTGAATACAAAATGTAATATCATGTCAAAGCCAATAGGCAGCGGAGCTGAATTTAAAATGTAGCATGTCAAAGTCAATAGGCAGTGGAGCTGAATACAAAATGTAATATATGATATCATGTCAAAGCCAATAGGCAGAATACAGACTAATGCAATGTCAAAGCCCATAGGCGGCTAAACTGAACAAAACATACCATGTGCTACTGGTGAACATTGAGCAACTAATATGCGCAGTGGTGAAACACAAAGTCATTGGTCAAAACAAACTTATCAAATGGCAGTACATTCCGCCCTTTGACCAATGAATTTTTGTTTCACATATCTCCTGTTTCAAACAAAAACAAAAAACATCAGCACAGAAAGAAACATTATGATCAAAGCAATCCCTGTAAAGCAATAGAAGTGAATTAACACATTGATCTCATAACCTTTCACATCAGATACATCTATACAGAAAAGACTGAGCAATTTTTTTTTCTCTGAATGAGTCTCTAATTCAACAGTGTTAGCAATTTGATGTGGCATGAGTTCTACTCATGTAAAGGGGCACGGTCCACCTGAAAGGTTTGCTGGAAGGTAAGCAAAAGTCAGAGTTCCATACGAGAGGGAAAAAAAAAAAAAACACAGCTTAGGTCCAGTGGAAGAATGCAATCAAACAAGTTGAACTTGAACTGAAGGCGCAGTTTGCGCAAAATGGATCCACGGTGCTGGCACTTTACTCAGCCCGGTTCAGGTTGGGGGTTCGGTCCCTTCCCCGACCCCACACGCACACACCGGAAGGGGGACCACACAGCGCACTCAGGGACAGTGGCGAAACGTGGTAGGATCTGCAAAAGAAACAAGTATGACTTTTCTTGCAAATAACATTTTTCATTTAAACTGCACCCTTCCTCTTTCTTTCCCTGTTTTATAATCAGCAGGACGTTTTTGAGGCCCTTTGTTATATTTTCTGCAGGTTCTGGAGGATCACTTGGGGCTTCAGCCCACACATCAGCACTGAGGTTTTTATCTGCTGCACCACAGCTTCCCTTTTCTTGCACTGTCAGAAGGGCTGGGGCAGACTCATTCTTTACCAAACCTCCATTCACTCCACTTTTGCCAATTTGGGCCATTCTGTTTCCAATTTGTATGAATGAATCAGATTCTTTTCTAGGTATCAGCATAATTTCGATTTTTCCTTGGTAATTTGCAGCAATCACTTTCCCTAAAACCTGATCAATTTGCCATTTCTGTTCTGGTAACTTTCCTCTCCCCAACTGCTCTGTGACTGCTTGCATGACAGATTGCTTTTGTGCGTGCTGCACAGTTTTTATCAAAACTAGGGGAATGTGCATCTCTCTCATCTCTGCCCACCTGTAAGTGGCTTTTTCTCTCAGCTGTTCACATTTCTGGGGCACCCACTTAGCCATCCCCACTAAGGCAGAATTCTGGGTGTACACTTCTCTCTCTGAATTTTTCTCATTAACATCTGCAAGGTAATTGAACCAGTTAGGTACAAGCCATGTGGCTAAAACATTATCAAAGAACCAAAAATCAGCATAAAAATGACACATCTCACGTAGCTCTTGCTTAGCAATGAACCAAAAATCAGCATAAAAATGACACATCTCACGTAGCTCTTGCTTTAAAATCTGACACACATTATACAACGCTGTTCCTTCTACTGTGCCAGAAAACAACATTTCAGTCAATGAATCATTAGTAAAACAAACATGCTTTTTATCTTCAGTGGACACGAATTCAAATGGTGCACACAACTTCATTGATAACTCTTTTACCTGTGGTACTCTAGCCCTGTCTTGCAAGTACCAGATCCATTGTATGATTCTAGCTAGGGGCACTATTTTCTTTCCTTGTTCATGATTTAAATGTACATAAGTATTTCCTTCTTGCACTGCGCAAAAACCTAAAGTCTGCATTATTTCATTTGCCAAATCACAAGCGCGCAGCTGCATTTCATTTTTCACAGTGACCATATACAAAAGTGTTAGGATTTCTCTCAAATGAGGGCTATTCTTTTTCCAAAAATCAAACAAGCTAATGAAACTCGGGGTGTCTTGCTCTAAAATCCTTCGTTTTACTTGTGCATTTTGCAACGGTAACTCGTAAATCACATTCTGGTCTCTCTCGTCCGTGTTATCAGTTAAGGAATGCATTTTGTCTGCCAAAAACCCTGGCTCACACGAAAACTCAGTGCAGCTCGGAGCTGTCTTAACCCCTTCATTCCTGGAATGGGACAAGAAAGATTCTTCATTTTTATAACTTTCAGCATTATTTTGAATTATTGTATCCTGGCTAATTTGCTCACGTAAATTCCTATTTTCATGTTCCAACTTCCTACATTTCTCCTGCATTTCTCTGTAAGCAGATAAAGGTATCCAGACCTTTCTGTCATCATTACTTCCAAAAGACACGTTTTCTACATCAGGCATTTTAGCTACACATGCATTTTCTTCTGTAATTCCCCAAACAGAAAACAATTCACAGTTTTTCTTAGCACCATCAGGCAGTTTAACAACACATGACATGGTCTGCCGTGCTACTGTGATTCTCCAAACAACAAACAATTCACAGTTTTTCGTAGCACCATCAGGCAGTTTAACAACACATGACATGGTCTGCCGTGCTACTGTGATTCTCCAAACAACAAAAAACAATTTCTGTAACTCTCCAAACAACAAAAAAACAATTACACTTTTAAAGTGTGCACTTAGAAATCTACTAACTCGTCAAACCCCTTCTTAATCACCTCTTAATGACCGACCCCACTCCTGGTACCAATTGTAGTGCTTTTCTCTTATCTAGTTTCTAAGCACTAACATAACACAACAGAAATGCACTTCTGAGGTCAAAGAAGACTTTTATTGTTGTTAATTCTTCCCCAACCACAATGTTTATGAATGAATGACGAATTAGTAGCTTTCAAGTCCGCGTTAATCAAACAAAATATATCAGTTTGCAATATACACAGCAGGTTATATTTATAAGATATTGAATGCAAAGCAAAACAAATACTTCACCGTGTAGGAACTATTTACAGCTACATCTTTCTAAGGTCTGCAAGCTGATGACCCCTGTCAGCCGCGAGAAAGAGTTTCATCTACCCACACGGGATGCTGGCAGCTGGCGCCAAGCTCCAGCACGAGGTCCGGCAGATTCGAATCTGACTCTCTGCAGCCTGTTACATTCGTTACAAAGGTGTGCCCCCTCCTCTCAGACCTGGGAAACTGAGCAAGCCTTTTGGAGACTGGCCAGGTCTCCAAGACTACTCCTGTTCCCAAGCTCAAGCGAAGAGAAAACAACACCCATGTACTCTCTCTTATCATGTCTAGTCTACTGTGAGAAAAACATCTTGGTTCTCTGGTGCAAAAACACAGCTTGGAAAAATACAGCTTGGATTCTCAACTGCAATGTCTAACTCCACGTTAAAGTCAATGGGCAGCTAACCTAGATATCAAATGCAATGTCTAGTGTCATGTCAAAGCCAATAAGCATCTAAGCTGAATACAAAATGCAATGTCTTATATCATGTCAAAGCCCATAGGCAGCTGAGCTGAATACAAAATGCAATGTATAATATCATGTCAAAGCCAATAGGCAGCGGAGCTGAATACAAAATGTAATATCATGTCAAAGCCAATAGGCAGCGGAGCTGAATACAAAATGTAATATCATGTCAAAGCCAATAGGCAGCGGAGCTGAATATAAAATGTAGCATGTCAAAGTCAATAGGCAGCGGAGCTGAATACAAAATGTAATATATGATATCATGTCAAAGCCAATAGGCAGAATACAGATTAATGCAATGTCAAAGCCCATAGGCGGCTAAACTGAACAAAACATACCATGTGCTACTGGTGAACATTGAGCAACTAATATGCGCAGTGGTGAAACACAAAGTCATTGGTCAAAACAAACTTATCAAATGGCAGTACAATATGATAACAAAGTGGTGATGGTGACTATGGTTAGAAGAAGTTTTGTACGATGTGTTGCCTCCGATGCAATCCTGCAGCTGTGTTTGGATGATCCCCCTCATTTTCATGGACAGCATCCTCCTCTTTCTCCTGTAACTCCTCTTCAGGCATTTGTTGATCTGGTTCTTAGAGGGGAATGTTCCTCCTCACACAAATGTTGTGCAGGATGGCTCAGCTCAAAATGATGTTGCAGACCATTTCAGGAGAATGCAGGAGGCTGCCTCTGGTGATGCCCAGGCACCTGAATATAGACTTCAGGATGCCGAAAGTCCACTCAACTATGGTGCATGTCCTACAATGTGCCTCATTATAGGCACGCTCTGCTGCTGTGCTTGGGTTGGCAATTGGGGTCATGATCCATGGCTGGATCCCGTAACCCTGATCAGCTGAAAGAGAAAATTAGGGTAAATATTTTGTTGTTGGTTGCACCGTGATTGTCACTTTGCATGGCAGTTGTTATCTTGTGTTGTCTGTGACTCGTCTGTGTTTGTGGTATTGTGTGTGATCCTAGGCTTCTGTGATGTTCTTTCTGCATTGGGTTGTTTGACTATCAAAACAGGTGTTTGGCTGGTTGACATTATATCAGAGGTATATTTTTAAACTTGCTGTTCGGTGTGTATCTCCCATGCGTTGTGGAATGTGAAAGAAGTGACTGTGTGACTTCACTGGAGGTGACATGATACTTCCACACAGACAATCAATTCCACTGTGGTGGTAACATGGTTGCAATATATGGCCTGAACATCCCATCCAATTTGACATATATAATTGCAGGTGAAATGCAACAGTGAGGCCCTTTGATTTGGCTAGGTGACAATGTACAACACATCTCCATAAGTTGGCAGAACTGAAGTGTTCACAATTGACTATGCACAATTATCCCATGTGTGACAAGTTCTATGCAAACCTATTTTTGTGCTCTCACTGAGTTGGCTCATGTGCAAACATGTACCTACAGTACGGAACTTGCTCCAGGTACACTGGCTAACTTGGTTGTAGGGGTGAAGGTTTTAGCATAGGAAGGTCCATCTGCCTGTACATCTGTTATGTATATGAGGAATTGTCTCAATCCGTATGTGTAGCAGTTTGCACTTTGCATTAGTGTCACATCCACATGTTTTCATAGCACAGTCAACTTCCTTATTGCTAGCTGGCAATGTTACCCAAGGAGTGATGTGAGATGTTGGTACTGCCTCAATAATTCCATGTCACCTTTATTAGAGTCAGCTTTATCATGCTATGTGTCTCATGGTGTTTGACCTGCAGCAACACACATTACACACCCCTTACACAGGGCGTATTGCTTGGAAGGGTGTGGGATTGGGTGTTATTGATGTGATTTTAAAAGGTTCATCTTCCAAGTTGTACTGCCAGGTAAGGCCATGCCATTGTCACTGTGTGGTTATAAATTGATCCCCTGTGGCTCTATAGTGGCATCTATTGTTATTTGCAGCCGTCATTTGTCCATAGGTGTGTATGCCTTTGGGTCAGGATATCAAACATGACTACCAGTGTCACACCTCAGTGTCTTCCTGGCCACGTGTCAATGTTGTGGTGTATGTGTTGGGTGTCCTACAGGGTTGCTGTGCTGTGTATAAATTACTAGGTTTCTGTACTTACCAACAAGTAGGCCATTGCCATATCATCCATCCTGGAAATGCCGATTGATGGTGCTGTGGCCAAAGATGAATGAATCATGTACACTCCCAGGATACTTTGCCATGATGTTGGTGAACAATCCACGGTGATCCACAGTGGCCTGCACATTGATGGAGTGTGTGCTTCCTGTTGCGGTATAGGTGCTCAGTTGCAGCAGGTGGCACAATCCGGACATGTGTGCAGGCAATGGCACCAAGCATGTGCGGGAAGCCATTAATTTGATAAAACCCCTGTTTGGTCTCCTGCTGCTTCTGCTGTGTGTTGGAGAAGCTGATGTGGCGGGGTGTGAGGGAGATTATGCCATCAAGTACCTTGGGAAGGAAGGCAGAGAATGAGGGCTGTGAGATCCCGGCAACGAGGGCACCAGCAGTTTGAAAAGAGCCACTTGCCAACATGTGAAGGACAGCTAGCAGCTTGGTCTCCGTTGGAATGATGTGGGGTGCCTGCAACCTGGGTGCCAACTGTGGCTCAATGTGACGCAGCAGCTGCTGTATGGCTTGCCAGTTTAGTCTGTACCTCTGGATGATGTCATGTTCTCTGAGGCCCTGAAGGGTTGTCCTGGTCCTGAATATCCTCTCCTGCCTTCTGTGTTGCCTTTGGGGTCCATGTTGGTGTGGTGGTAGCTGCTGCTGTTGCTCCTGTGCTCTGCGTCTTCGTGCATTCTACATGAGTATCCCCTCCATGTCTTCCTTTTTGAGTAATGATGTTGCTCATGGGAGTTTTCCTTAAGTAGTGGTGTGTTTGCCCCATTTTAACACCTGCCTTGACCCAGGCATTAAAAGTTGGCGAAAATCGGGATTTGCGCAAATTTCCGGCTCCACCTACGAGATGTGCGCCATTTTTGTGCGGTTGGATAAATATGGCGCACGGGTGTTTATTTAATTTTTTGTATGGGAACGCCTACCTTGCATCTCATTGACGCAAGGCAGTTTCACGCATCCAGAAAATGGCCCACACTAGGATATTTTGACGTTAGATGGGTCTCGCATCAAAGTATAAATATGGTGTTAAGTTTGAGCCGGATTAGCATAAAAATAAAATGACGCTAATCCGGCGCAAAGGGAGTATAAATATGGGCTTGAGTGTTTCTGTGAGTGGGTGCATGAGTGTCTGAGTGGGTCTGTGAGTAGGTGCATGAGGGTGGGAATGGGTATGTGAGTGGGTGCATGAGTGTCTAACTGGGGCTGTGAGTGGGTGCATGAGTGCCACAGTGGATCTGTGAGTGTGCACTTGAGGGTCTCCCTGAGTCTGTGAGTGGGTGCATAACAGTCTGAGTCTGTCAGTAGGTGTATAAGTGTCACTAGGTTCGTGAGTGGGTGCTTGAGAGTTTCAGTGGGTCTGTGGCTGTGTGTATTAGGGTCTGAGTGGGTGTGTGAACAGCTGTGTGATGGTCTTAGTGTGTCTCTGAGTGGATATATAAGTGTCAGTAGGTCTGTGACTATGTGCATGAGTGTGTGACTAGGTCTGTGAGTGGGTATCTGAGTATTTGTGAGTGGGTGCTTGATAGTCTGAGTGGGTCTCTAACTGGGTATATAAGTGTGTGAGTGGGACTGTCAGTGGATGTGTGAGTGTCTGAGTGTGTCTATAATTGTCAGTGGGTCTGTGAGTGGGTGCTTGAGAGTCTACGTGGGTATATGAGTGGCTGCATGATGGTCAGAGTATGTCTGTGAATGGATGAGTGAGTGCCTGAATGGCTGTCACAGAGTGTGTACCAATGAATTTCGTTATATATATATTTTTTTTTATGTCACGGTTCATGACTTTGTCACAGAGTTACACAGCGGGCTACGCTGAGCACACAATGGAGTCACGACTCAATGATCGTGAAAAAAAGCATTTTCACCTATTTAAACTGATAATTAATCCATCAGCAACCTATTCATTCCATCTATGGGGTCAGATAACTTCTACTTTGATCACTTGTATTGTCTTCTTTCCATAAATTCATCCCCCAGGACCTTTGCTGGTAGATAAAATGGCAGCTGCAACTTTCTGAAAAACTTGTGGGCAGACAATCACACCCCTCTGTGTGGTTCGCGGATTCATGGCACTCCGCATCGGAGTTGCGATGGAGCCGTGTTCCTATATATACTAATGTATTTTCCAGTTAATTCCTAAAAAACTACTTAACGAATTTACATAAAAACAGAAAAAGGTCTCTTTCTGGAACAGGACCTACCTTTCTGCCAAATCTGGTGTATTTCTGTCCAGTAGATTCAATGCTATTGCTGTTCAAAATCCTTATAGAAAAATGAATGGGGAAAATATGTTTCCCTGGACGGATCACCCCAAAACATTTGAGACAGCAGCTCACGTGAGCATGGTATATTCTTGGAAAGTTTTGTCAAGATTCATCAACCAGTGCCAAAGTTATCAGCAAAACAAATACATCTTCACAAATTTTTCTAAACTTATACTTTGGTCAGTTCAGCTGCTCTCTTGAAAGTGAAAGTTTCAGGAAGATCCATCAAGCAGGGGCTGAGAAAAAGAGGGGGGAGTCAGAAAACACTTTTTTCCCATTCTATGTCAATGGGATTTTTGAAACTTTTTAACATGACTACAACCCAAACCACTGAATAGAATGACACCAAATTAGGCAGAATGGTAGATTTTGCAGATATTTAGGGCTAAAAAATATAGATACATTGGGATGCAGATCCGCCTAAGATCCAACTGTAACTGTGTTGATATCTGATTGGCTGCCAACACTTCAACAAGGAAACTGTTGGAAGCCATCTTGGGACTCAGCTTCATCCTAGTACCAGAATAAAGTAAAAAAATAAGAAAAGGGTCCAGGTATAGTCACCCTGAGCCATTGCCTCTTTTGCTTGGGTCCCAGAGGAACTCCACAAGAGCTAAAAAGCATTTTTTTGTAAAGAAATCTGCAGTTCTGGATCCAATGATCTTTTAGAGATTTTTTTTAAAGGTTAGTTTCTTGCCCTTTTGTTTTATGCGACCCCCAAGTGGTCCAGGTCCTGGGTGCATTCAGAAAGGATTGGTGTTGCAGGAGGACCCCCTTCTTGAGCTTAAATTAGCCCCAGGAGACTACCACCTCCCTGGGGTGATTTATGTTGTAGGGCTCAACCTCCTCTCTGGAGCAAAAGGATTATTTGTGTCTCCCCCACAGCCCTGGGGACCACCACCTCCTTGGGGTGATAGTCAAATTGCGTGCAGAGGGCTATGTGGCCCCCCACTGCCTCCCCGAGGTTTAAACTTAATATGATGCAGGGGTTTCCCGGGGTATTATTAAAATTCAGTGAGGGGCGTCTGGCCCCCTCCCATCCCAGGGACTGCCACCTCCCAGGGGCATTGATAAATTAGAATGTGCAGGGCCACCCCCCTGCAGCCCTGGGGCCTCCTACCTCCCTGGGGCTCTAATAAAAGAATGAAGGGGTCCACTACAGACCCCCGGTCCTGGGGACCACCAACTCCTCTGGGTTATTTCCTTGTTGGAGGGCCCCCCTCAAAGAGCCATTAATGACCCTGCGGACCACCATCCCCCAGAGCTGGCTCTTGCTATGTAGCTGTTTGCTGTGACTTGGCAGCAGCTTTGACAGCTGCCACCAAATCACAGCAAACACTCATCTCTGAGAAAATGAGAGCTGTCAAACAGCTCTTGTTTGCTCAGAGTGGAGGTTTCCTCTGTTTTCCTGCCCTTGAGCAGAGAAACAGAGGAAACAATTGTTTTTGCAGACAGGAAGCTGCATGTTTTCCAGCTCCCTGTCTGCAAAAGCAATGCTGGCTCCTGCACAAGGCAGGGAGCCTGCTTTGACTGTAGGGGGCTTGAGGCTCCACCGAAAGTCCATAACGCATGCACGCTGGAGGGCACCCAGGATTGATGGCTGGGCCCCAAGGGATTGAGTCCCCAGGGCTGAAATCAGCTGGGGTAGGGGGCCCCCCAAAAAATAACTACTTAGGCCAGGCCACGAGGGCTGAGGTTCCCCAGGACCAAGATCTATCAGGCAGGGAGGGGGGACACGGCCCCCTTCCCCCAAAAAATAAATACATATTCAGACTGGGCCCTGGGGGATGGGGTCTCAAGGGCTGAGATTGACCTGGGGAGGGGAAAATGACATATTTAAGACTGGAAGCAGGGAATGGAGTCCTAGGGGCTCAGATCATCCTGGGGAGGGTGCCCACATGCCGCCCTCAAAAAAATATTTAGGTGCACTTGGGAAATGGGGTCCAAGGGCCCAGATTGATCTGGGCAGTGGGTTTGCATAGCCCCCCCTACCCCAAAAAAATAATTTAGAAGGCCAGGCCCTGGGGGTTGTTGCCCCCAGAGCGGAAATCAGCTGAGGGAGGTGGGCTAATGAACTTGTGGCCAACTACCCCTGTGCATGGCCAAAGGCTGTATGCAGGGTGGGGGTTGGGTGTTTAGGGGTGTTGGCAGCAGGGACTGTCCGCAGGCCAGGCCCTGCTGCCAACCTCTGCTGTGCATTGCCGAAACATATAAAGCCAAAGAAATTCACCTGTTATAATTAGAGTTATTTCAAGCGACTATAACTCACACCCTCGCCATGCACTTCTAATTACCCCACAAATTACAGCACTCATGACATCTTTGATAACATCAGTGATAATGTTACTGTAAGTTTGCAGTAAAACTTCTGAGGAGAAAACTGTGCATGGAGAGGGCGCAAGTTTTAGTTACCTTAGGGCATGCGTTGTAGTAACTTGAAATAGCTCTATATCTGACAGGTCAATTTCTTTTGTTTTGCATGTTTAAAATGTGAGCCTAACTATAATGTCCATGTAGCCTTTGGTTTTTAATAGAATATGTAGACATGTATATATATATTTATATATGTATATATATATATATATATATATGTATATATATATATATATATATATGTAGAGAGGGAGAGAGAGAGAGATGATATATATATATATATATATATATATATATATATATATATATATATATATATACTTGCTAAATATAATTGTATGGGCCTAAGGGCCAGATGTAGCAAAGGTTTTTACCCATTCTGTGTCTATGGGAAAAAGTGATCGTACATATGGCCCTAAGTGTTTAGTTTCCCTATGTGAGTTAAGAAGACAATTATAAAGTTTTGCTTGCATTAGAGCATGAAAGTTTAGAAGACAAGTATGAAGCTTTCCTGGCATAATTCTAAATTAAATTAATTGTGTACTAGTTTGTGCCAATTGAGTAAGCAATTGTCTAGTGGTATATTTTTTTTAAATGTAGTTTGTAATTTTGACGGTAATCCAGTATTGATGTGAGGTATTTGTATGTTGTTTGATTATTTTCTAACATGTATATATTATATATATTTTGTAGCCCTGAAGAAGTCCCTGATGAAACACCTTGGCTACAGTGAAAATAGGTTTTTATGAAGATTTTTGAATAAAACAAGAAATTTGTAACAATAATCTTGGTGAGTCTTGAAATTGTGTGATCATATATGTATTGATATCCTGTTGAATTGATAGGGATTATGCATGTTATTTGATAATTTTGTTTAAAAAAGGAAAGGCTTTGAGTGCTGAGTCATATGTGCTGTTCTTATTATTGTGCACTTTGTCCCATATGGGAGTATATGGTGGCTTGACTCCAAGACTTGTGCACCAATCTCTGATTGTTTTCTTATTGTGTATCCACCAATGTATTAGAGTGTGAAAAATTTTAAAAATTTGTGCCTCAGCCATCATCCTTAAAATGCAAATTTCTGCTTATGGCAGCACCATTGGAGCATCATGCACTATTGTGCAGGGTTTTATGTGTGGGCACAAAATTGCCTGGTGTGCGCCTGCACTGTGAGAGAGCAGAAGTGTGTCATATCTAAGAAGAAATGGAGCATCTAGTCCTAGTGCATAAATGTAGAGACATCCTACAGGATAACCAATATATCTTCTGACTAAAATGCCTCAAGATGAATCCCATCCAGCTGCAAATTGACTTCTTGATGTACCATGTAGCCCTAAAATACAGCATTGTAATGTTTCACCTCAGACCCATGGTAGAACAGGAATTTTGAAAAAATCTGCAATGATGCTGGCAATGAAACTGATAGAGACAGTATTGGTACAAATCTGAACAGATATGAGCCTGCCTGACTAGGCTATAAAGAGAGACTGCCACATCACACCAATGATTGAAGATATTCTTCATGGCCTGAATGGAACGCAGTGGCTTTCTAAATTGGGCTTCAGTTAAGGCCTCCACCAGCTTCAACTGAACAAAATAAATTATACTTTCTCCATCCAAGTGTTTGAATTTCAAACATTTCATCTGCTGCAAAGATGTTCCAGAACATCATCAGAGAAGCTCTGCAGGGGCCTGTGTGGATCATTAATGTCAGTGATGACATTTTCATCCAGGCCAAGTAGATCCTAGATCATTATCAGAGTTGAGGGCCAACCTATAGAAGATTGCTGACAGCAGCCTCACCCTATATTTCCAGAAGTATGTTTTTCTTAATGACCAAATAGACTTCTATGGATATGTCTTCTCAAAGGCATCAGCACAGACCCTAAAAGGATGGGAATGTAAGGGAAGTAATGGCCATCCAAAATGCAGAAATAAGAAGCTTCCACTGGATAGCCACATACTCCAGAAGTTCATCCTCAAATTAGACACCACAAGGGAACTACTGAGTGATCTGGCCAAGACTAAAAGCCCTTGGCATGGAATGCCTAAACCAGAAAGAGTTTTTGAGAATCAAGGACCCCCTACTCAGTGTAACAGCCATGAACTGTTTTGACCCGATTCTGACAACAGAGTTAAAAGTAGATTTGAGGTTGAGGGTTAGTGTAACTGCAACTGCAGCATACAGGCACTTGAGCTCCAGTGGTATTTGCAAGTGGGGCCCACTGCGACCCTGAAACCTGAATCTCTGCAACACAATCCTTACAAATTGAAAATGAAGCCTGAAAATGTAATGGTTGTGCAGGCATGGGCAGCCAAGTATAGAATACTTTTACAGGGTGCCTGATGTCTCAAACAACTGGAAGTCCACAGCTACTCTCGCAATTAATCACAGAGCAAGCCAGCACCGCTCTTTGGCTTATTCAATGTGGATTTCTGTGTGCTTCTTCATAAAGACAACTCATGGTGCACATTGACTTTGACAAGAAGGGGCTGATTCACAGAGGTAACTTACACTTTTGAGTAGTTTATACTTTTGAGTAAGTTTACTACTTTTGGCTTTTCAAACAATCTGAGTGTAAGTTCCTACTAAAAATAAACAGTAGTAACTCCTGCATCACCATAAATTAAATTACATTAATTAAAATGATTAAACATATACATAAATATAATGTAATGTTTAAAAACTATATGAGTACATATTGATTATTTAAATATAAAATATTTTACTTTGAATGGTGCTACAAAATGTCTTTTTTATGTGCCTGTTCCATGAGATTTGGGAATACTAACATGGACCGTGGCATTTATTCACACAGTCCCATCTGCCACAACATTACACTGTGTGATATACCCCCTACTGCCTCCAGGACCACTGCAAGTTGTTCCTGTGCACGGGTGGTAAGTGGACTTTGTATGTGTCACCTGGGGCATAATGCAGGCCCCTGCAGTCCTGGGGGTAGGAGGCAAGCTTTCCAGAGACCCCACCTTTTCAGGGGACCCCAATACAGTCCAAAGTCAAAGAATACCTGTTAGATATGGGAGACAGCCCCATTCAGCACACTTCACCTCTACATTTCGTGGTTACTTTGTGAAATCTTTTAACAGCACAAAGTCTAAGAACAAAATGCATGCCTATGAAGTTTTGACCATGAAAAACTATCACTGTTAAACAACTATCCAATATTTTCATGCACTATCAGAATTGTCACAAAGGATAGTGTCTATAACAAAAAACAGAGGCCCGTATTTAAGAAAAGTAGCGTTTCATTACATGAAGCGCCACTATTCTTGTGCCCTATTTCGCCCCCTAATGCCACCATATGTGTGCCGTATTAATTATACAACTCACCATGGCGCACGTTAGGATCTATAGTGTCATAATTTCTGAGGCCAATCTAGTACTTTGCAGGATTAGCACCAAAAATGTTGGTGCTAAGCCTGCAAAGTACATAGAGGTCCATTATAAACAATGATGTGCCTCAATTTAACGCCTGTACTGAGCAGACATTACAAATGATGAGAAAAATGGTGCAGTGGAATCTCTAAGATTCCACTGTGTCATTTTTCTGGGCCACCCAATGGAGGAACGGCCTCCATACATACATTATGCCTGGCGCAGGCATAATGTGGAGCAAGGGTTTTCAAAGTGGCGCAATGCGTGCATTGCACCACTTTGTAAATTTGTGCGCAGATTTAAGAGGGCCTAGCGCCATTCTAACGACACATAAGCATAATTTTCTTATGTGACGTTAGATGGCCAAAAACACCGCACCATATTTACAAAGTGGCTCAATGCATGACTTGAGCCACTTTGTAACCCTTTGCGCTACATTATGCCTGCACCAGCCATAATGTATGAAAAGGGGGCGTTCCCCCAGTAGGCGGGATGAAGAACTTGTGCAAATAAATCTGAGTGACACTTTTAACGCCTAATCTGAGCAGCCGTTAAAAGGGACTCTCATTTGTTACTATACGCCTCTGGGTGCGTTGCAGCATTAGTGTCAACATTTTTTATGCTAATCCTGCAAAGCGCCGAACTAAAGTAAAAAAATCTGGCACTAGTTCCCTAACTACCGCCATGGTGCACTGCATAGTAAATGCAGTGCACACATTGTAGCATTAGGGGGTGCTAAGGGGCACAAGAAAAGTGGTGCTGCACTAGATGTAGCACCACTTTTCTTAAATATGCCCTTTGGGGACTTATTTACAAGAAAATGGCTCATCACTAGTGATGGGCCACTTTTCTTATGGCTCCCTTGCGTCTCCTAATGCCACCATGGTAGCACCGTATTTACAAACCGGCACACCATGACATATGTCAGGGGCAATAGTGTAATTTCTTCGATGCTATTGCAATGCTATACTGGATTAGCATAAAAAATATGACGGTAATCCAGTATAGTGTTAAGAGGCCCATTGAAATCAATGGGAACCTCATTTTAACACCTGCTTTAAGCAGGTGTTAAAAATGACGCTAGAAATGGCATAATGGAATCTTGTAGATTTCATTGAGCCATTTTTAGCGACCCTCTAACGAGGAAACGCCCCCTTTGCATACGTCATGCATATGTTATGCATGATGTGGAGCAATGGGTTTACCACCTTGTAAGTATGGCGCTATGGTGGTGGCCCGTTACCGTCACATTAGCTGCAAAAATGTTGCTGCACATGTGGCACTAAGGGGTGCAAGGGCCTTGTAATTCTGGCCCTTGGTGCGGCGTTTTTGACAAACTAAAGCCACATTAGCATAAAAAATGACGCTAATTTGGTGTTAGGTGGTGTTAGGCCCTTCTTAAATTTGGGCTAGAGTCTTTCTATTAAACAGTAGCACCCCGCAGAAAAAGTCAACAATAGTTATAGTGAAGAAAACAGGAAATAAAATCCTAAGGATACTATACTGGTACACACAGCCAACACTTAAATCCCCTAATTTTTACAACATATATATGTGATATTTCGCATGCACAGATCATGGAACATAAATTCATTGCTTTGTTTTCATCAAACGCTCTATAAACTCTCAGATAAACTATTTAAAATATGATTTATGAATCGGAGTTAATTTAAAATCTGTTTTGTTCTGAGGAATAGTTCCGCACAGAGATAACAATGATGGTTATTTGATTTGCATATCTGCATGCATTAAGCTGATCAGCTCTTGCAGTTCGGATAATGAGAAAAGGCAAACTGAAGGAAGCCTCCGGCTCATAAAGCATGTGGTGCTAAGGAACATGAACTCTCAATGACAAACATAATGTAATCATGCCTTAAATGGGAATGGTATAAATATTTTTTCAGCAATGTGGTGTACAGTACACTTTCAATTATAGGAAAGTCTGCAGAACCATGTGAAAATGTGTGGCATAACAAGTCGGTGGGTCTTGTTTTCCATTGTTGTTGGTCACCTCCGGTGCTGTATACACTGAACCTTGTAAGAAAACATGGCTAGCTTAAAAATGTACTGAATTAGTGCACGATTTGCAGACAGCACAATCCGGAAACAAAGAGAGGCAACCACTGCTTCCTTTTTCCAAGCTGTTCTGTCTGCATCTCTCGCTCTACTTTGGAGAATACCCGAGCTAAGGCCATGTGCTTCAGATACGGCAACGGGGTCCATATCATGAACGTATGAACTGACAGGAGAAAAACAGTGTGCCTTTTTTAAAAATGCTGAACTGCCCTGGAAAATCTCGCAGTTAGGGTACAAGCTGTAAACAGCACAACTCAGATACAAGCAGCAGCAGTTGCCTCTTGCAGAGAGCCACCCGGGCTGTGGATTACATTGTTGCAATGTTTTTCTCCCTGGAGGCCAGGCTCGGCCTCAGGGCTATAAATAAATAATAGCAGCCGCTCATGGATTTGCCGCTCGAATATACCTAAAGTGCCTTGTGTATTCGTTTCTGGCCATGGTTTCCACTTGTGTGGCCTACCCTTCCAGGGCTGGAGCACCTCAACGTTGGTGATGAGGGCAGTGCACCCCATTGTTGCGTGCCACCTTGTCTGCCCAGAGCGCTGCAGCAGCGTGCCTGCACCTGGTGGATTATGGAAGGTGCAGCGCACTGGGTACACTTCAACGCAGCCTACAAAGTGACTACGACGATGGCAAGAAGGCTTGGTGGGCGGCACGGACTATCACTGCGGGCGGCAAGGCTTCAGGCTGTGGTCACCCCCTGTGCACACTTGCTTCATGCCTCCACAGCTCCGCCACTCCACGTGGCATGGAAGGCCTGCCTCTCACCTATTGAGGCCTCCACTGGTCCTGCGGCTCCACCCTGTTCACCACTGATCATCAGAGGAGCGGATCGATCGTTCTCTGAAGCAACAGTCCCCCCCTGCTCAGGCTTCCTCACGGAAGCTGGACAGCAACATGCACCCCTACTCAGGCTGCCTCTGAGATGTAGGCCCCCAGGGCTGGCCTTAGCTGTGCCTGCCTGGTGGAAAGGGCTGTCAAGGCAGTGAACCACAAGGAATATAGAGAAAAGGGAAGAAGGACATCAGCTCACCCTCTCTGAACCTGAAAAAAATTAAAAATAAGATCAGAGCAAACACCAGCATAAGACACGTAAGCGCAAGCCACCATGAACTCATCACCCCAGCTTGACCAGCCACGCCTGGCACCCAACCAAGGAGTGGACTCATCTGTCACAGCACTATCCCCGTTCAGTCAACTGGTGGACCCCGCCACAGCTGTACCACTATGACACCATTGGCTCAGGAGGCTGAGACACCACTTTCGAACCACAAGAGAGACGAATGGTGCTGTGCAACTGTCCCTCATGATGCATTTTGGGGACAACAAGCTCTATAAGCTATTCAAGACTTTACCAAACACCGGTAATGATGATGACTTTGATACGGCAGTAGC
Organism: Pleurodeles waltl; assembly: GCF_031143425.1. Classification (NCBI taxonomy): domain Eukaryota; kingdom Metazoa; phylum Chordata; class Amphibia; order Caudata; family Salamandridae; genus Pleurodeles; species Pleurodeles waltl. The sequence continues at coordinate 668,853,663 of NC_090444.1, forward strand.
TGCCCTTAACCAGTACTTTGACCCCCAGTTGAATCCGGACTACGAGCGGTTCAAACTGCGACAGGCCAAAGACACAGACACAAAGTACATGGACATGTTCTAGGCACGGCTGAGAAAGCTAGCGAACACCTGCAGGGGCCGACAACCAGCATGAAGAAATACATACCCAGATCATCCAGGTGTGCCCTTCTAACCTGCTGCACAGCTCATCCTGAGTCAGTCAGGGATCTCGCTTGATGAAAACCTGATTTTGGCGAGATCACATGAGCTGTCGAACAGCCACGCAGAGGACATGGCTGCTGCACTAGGTCAACCATCCTTGTTGTCTGGAATTGCAAAACAGGCTGCTGTGAAAGAGGAGCAGGCGGACGCCCTTTGGGACCACCAGAATCCTCCACATCTGCCACACTCCCAGAAGTCAGACAACAAAATATGTGGGAACTGCAGCCTTGAGCATAGGATGCCAGGGGTCTGCTCATTGGAAAGAAAGACCGGCTCCAGGTGTGTGAATCAAACCACTTTGCCAAGGCCTGCAGATGTGGAAAGTGGACCGGGGTAGGGCAAACCAGAAAAGCAGCGGTATGGCAGATCACATCTGACAACAGTGTCGGAGCAGCAGCCTTGGAGGCCTGTCCAGGGGGGGCCTAATATGAGGATGAAGAGGACGAAGATATTTTTGTTATCTCCCTCGCAGGAAGACCTGAGCAAACACCACAGTCACCACCCATGTGTATGGTGAGCATAAATGGGGCCCAGTGATGCACTTATCGATATAAGCACCATTTAATGTCATGGATACTGAACAGTACAAAATACTGTCACCTTAACCTCCTCTGGTACTATGCAACACCAAGATTGACACCTAAGGGGGCCAAGAGCTGTTGCACCTTCGGGGGAGAACTAAGTGACCGTCGCTAGCACGAACCGTAAGACAATGGCCAAATTGCATGTTGCGGACGGGGACAAAGGGACCTTGCTCGTAAGCCACACCACTGAGGACCTGAAACTCATGTTCTTTGCACGACAAATCCATGACTCTAGGGTCTAAGCTAAAGGGGATGCAATCTCAGCTCCACATTGACCTAGTGGTGAGGCCGAACACCCTGAGACACCGGAGTGTACCGTTTCACCTGAGGCTCCCAGTGGAACAAGAACTGCAGACCCTGGAAGAACTGGGAGTCATTTAGAAAGTCACCGGCCGCACCCTATGGGAGTCTCCCCTTGTGATCGCCCTGAAGCAGAAGCAACCAGGCACCATCCGCCTGTGAGCAGACATGCGGCTTCCCAACAGTGCCATCAAACGGGAATGGCACATAACCTCCACCATTGACAACATCATAAAGAACCTCAATGGAGCCCAGTGGTTCTCCCAGCTGGACCTCAACTCTGGCTATCACCAACTGGGGCTGGCACCAGAGAGCCGCAACATTACTATGTTCTCCACCCACGTGGGGCTCCAGCACTTCAAGTGGCTCAGCCTTGGGGTTTCGTCAGCCACTGAATTATTTCAGAATGCAATCTGTGAAACATTGTCATGCTGGTGGGTGTTCTAAATCTCAGCAATGACATCCTCTTCTTCTCGGAAACCCTTGAGGATCACCACCGATGTTTGCAAGCCATGCTCCAACAGCTCTCTGAGGCCAGCCTTGCCCTGCACTAGAATACAGGGAAGTACTACTGCTGTCATACCGATTCCAGGTTGTCTATCGCCCCGGGATCTACATCTCAGCCAACTACTTCTAACAACATCCCTGCAGCAGTAGACACCTGGTGCCAGTGAAGAGGAAGAGGAAAGGACAGAGAGTTTTGTCAACATGGTGATCCCCATGGCCTTGATGGTTCCAAAATTGTGGAAGCCACCCACCAAGATACTGTCATACAGAGGGAAGGAGAAGCGCTGGCCAGGAGGCACTGGAAGAGCTTCCTGGACCGAGCGAAGGCACTCAACCCTGAGGAGCACATGGCCATGCAGCTGCTGAGGAGGGTGAGGAGAGAACAGTCAGAGAGCAACAAGGGCCTCCTGCTATGCAGAGAAAGGATAGTGATGCCACACTGTCTGTGAGACCATATGGTTGAAATGGCTCACCAAGGGCACGAAGGGGCAGCACAGACGAAGGCTTGACTCCAGAGAAATGTCTTGTTCCTGGGATGGATGTTCTTGTCGATGAACAAGTTAGGCAATGGCAGCCCCGTGCCAGTACCACCCAGGACCAGCTCCCGGCCCCTGTGATAACCGAGCCACTGAGCACTCAGCCTTGGTCCAGGCGGAGCATGGATTTTGGGAGTTTCCCTGATGGCTGGTTGATGGCGGTGCTGATTGATGGCTGCACCCTGTTTCCTGTTGTCGAGCTAGTCACTTCCACAGCATTTGAACATGTGAGGCCAGCGTTGGAGAAGACACTCATGCTGATGGACTTCCTCAAAAAAGTCCCAATGGACAATGGTCCACCTATTCACGGACAGGGGTTTCAAGAGTATCTGACCCCCCCTTGCAGTATGACATCACTGGATCACCCCACACTGGCCCCAGGTAAATGGGGACGTAGAACAGTTCATGAAGACACTTAACCACTCCCTCTGGATAGGAGTAGACCGAGGGGATGATGCAGAGGTGTGCCTCCATCAATTTCTGCAGGCCTACCAGCAAACACCTCATGTCAAAATGAGCTGTGCCCCACCCACATTACTGTTCAAGCAGATCCCACAGGATTTCATCCCAGCTGGTTTGCACTGGCAACTGCCTACTGTGAAAATTGAAGCAATGTTGGAGAAATTACGGTAAGCCAATCGAAAGGCTAGTATGAAAAGGAGAGCAAGGAACCCTGACCTTCGAGTTAGAGACTCCGTCATCGTGAAGGAGAGACATCCAGGGTGGAACCTTCAGACCTCTTATTAATATGACGTGTGGAAGGTTTCCAGAGTGGATGGGACCATGGTTAACATCCAAAGAAATGGGAGGTACATCACCCGCAATGCGTCATGGTTCAAGCGAGAGGTGGTATGGGATGAGAAGGATGCTGAACACTCCCTGGAGGAGGAGGAGGAAGACATGGCCTGTGAGCCCCCGTCGCGGATGGACGAGGGCGAGGTCCAGTCAGGGGTGGTGCCACCCGGGAGCGGTGCCAGTCAGGTCCCCATGAACCCAGCAATGGGGTGCCAGGAGAACCTGTCGGCAGGAGTGAGAGTTACAACCTGCCCCCCAGCCCGACTCCCAGCCAACGACTCTGAAATTTTGTTTGATTTTTTTTAACTGATTATTACATTCTGTTGCCTCTTTCACCTATCCCTCTTTCTGATTACCAAAATGCAATGTTGTTTTTTTAAACTAAAACAGGGGAGGGATGTATAGAGACACCCCGCTCTTGATTACATTGTTGCAATGTTCCATCCTGGAGGCCAGGCTCCGCCTCAGGGCTATAAATAAATGAGCGCTCAGCCGCTCGTGGCATTGCTTCTCGAATATATCTAAAGTGCCCTGTGTATTTGTTTCTGGCCATGATTTCCTGCCGGGTGTGCGATCTACCCTTCGAGGACTGGAGAACCTCGACAATTGTCATCCTTCTCAGGCTGTGCTATGTTCCTCAAGGGAGAGGATGTGGCTAAGGGCCAGAGCTCCTGACGTTGGAGCTGGGGAGCTAGGTTTGAGTCTCGGCATCGGCTTAACATCCTGTGATTTAGGCCATATCACTTAATCTCCCTGTGCTTATGAAAAATAATATGGCCTTGTGTAATTTAACTGGTGCTCATGTAAAGTGCTTCAATACTTTTGGGTCGAGTTGGCGCTATATAAAACAGCAAAAAAATAAATAAACCATGCTGTGTGCTTAAGAGGAGCACACGTTACTGCCCTCTGCTAGCATGCCCGTTCATTATATGGCCTCGGGTCTTTCGTTTATATCAGCTGTCTCAGGAGGTCTTGTCGCTTCACTTTTAGAAACATGACTAAATGAACAATAAAGGCTAAATTAACACAACAGTCAAATGCCATTTTTACCAAGTGACTGCTAAATATTTGGAACTTTGTACTTTAGTTGGTGGGAAGACAGGTCGACTTACATTGGTTTTAGACAAAGCTTCTCTGCAGTGCAACATTTGACTTGGCCTGCAAGGGATCCACTCTGTTGATCACTCCTGCCATTAGAGAATATAGCTCTTTATTGTGACTGCTGCAGTAAAGAATTATGATAGAATGCTGGCCTATATGTGCTGTACAGAAGATCGACGTATAAATGGTAAAGGTAACATGCATGTAAACTCGTCATGGAGCTCAAAAATTATTCTTTTGCCTAACCACCCTTCCAGTTTTGCTACAAAAAATAGTGCCGACACACAGAGAAACTTTAGATTTTAAAAAAGGTTACACTCCATAAACTCTCTAAATCTAAATATGTATATATCGCTTAGCATGCTAATTGGAGTTTAAAGAATTGCAATACAATGAATAAGCAATTATGTTTGCCTCACTGAGAACTGGCAATCAAAAACAACTGGTAGCCCACCTAAAGTGTTGATTATCATACATTTGATAGATAAGTGCTCTTTGATGGGATCTCACTTTGAACTGAATTGTAAATTTTAGTACTTTTGAAACAATCAAATACTTCAGAATAACAATTTTCAACATAGAGTGTACTCCAGGAAAAAATAATTAATACTAATTGACACTAATTGGAAGTAATGGCCATTGTTCCAACGATGTTAATATTAAGATAGCTCAAGATTCTCTCATTCTCAATCAAATTACCTTTATTCAATCAAGATTAATCATAAAAGATTTGATAAAAAAACACAATACAATAACACATTTCATCACAGAATATTCAGATCTGTAAAACAACCACAAAAACTCGTTTGAGAATGTTCTGTAGATTACTACCAGTGGTACAAAAGTACAATTATGCAATTTGGTGCAAATTGCATATTTCATAAAAGATTCATAGAAAATTAAGCTCTGTAATGCACCTATAAAAGCTTGATTAAAACAAGGGCTACTTCAATAATACAAAAATGCTATAGAAGTGTTTAGTGCAGATTGCATCATAAACAGGCAGACAAAATCTATAGCATCAATTCCTGAGGGTTTTCCACAATTTAATAAAAATGAGGAAATGTCCTCTGAACACAGTGCTGGCCCGACACGGTTGTCAGCACTTTCAGAACTATAGAAGGGGCCACACAAATGCCTGCTGCCCCTTCTGTAATATCATAGTGACCAAGGGCTGTGAACAGTGGGCACATAAAGCAGTTGCACCTCCAGGACACCATGGCCCTCATTACAACCCTGGCGGTCAGTGATAAAGCGGCGGTAATACCGCCAACAGGCTGGCAGTAAAAAAAAAAAAATTATGACCACGGCGGAAACCGCCAACACAGACAGCCACTTTAACACACCAACTGCCACAGCGGTAACAACAAGCACCGTGGCAGTAACCGCCAACAGCCAGGCGGAAGACAAGGTTCCGCCCACTGTATTACGAGGCACCAATCCGCCACCTTTTCTGGGGCGGTACCAACGCCATCAAAAGCACGGGGGAAAAAGTAAACAGAGGTGTAGGAAATTACCATCTTGCCTGGCATGTTACCCCTGTTTTTACTTGTGTGTCAGTTTGTTTTTGCCTGTCTCACTGGGATCCTGCTAGCCAGGACTCCAGTGCTCATAGTTGTGACCTGAATGTGTTCCCTGTGTGGTGCCTAACTGTGTCACTGAGGCTCTGTTAATCAGAACCTCAGTGCTTATGCTCTCTCTGACTTTAAAATTGTCACTGCAGGCTAGTGACCATTTTTACCAATTCTAATTGGCACACTGGAACACCCTTATAATTCCGTTGTATATGGTACCTAGGTACGCAGGGTACTGGGGTTCCAGGAGATCCCTATGGGCTGCAGCATTTCTTTTGCCACCCATAGGGAGCTCAGACAGTTCTTACACTGGACTGCCACTGCAGCCTGAGTGAAATAACGTCCATGTTATTTCACAGCCTTTTTACACTGCACTTAAGTAACTTATAAGTCACCTATATGTCTAACCCTCACTTGGTGAAGATTAGGTGCAAAGTTACTAAGTGTGAGGGCACCCTGGCACTAGCCAAGTTGCACCCACATAGTTCAGGGCAATTTCCCCGGACTTTGTGAGTGCGGGGACACCATTGCACGCGTGCACTACATATAGGTCAATACCTATATGTAGCTCCACAATGGTAACTCTGAATATGGCCATGTAACATGTCTAAGATCATGGAATTGTCCCCCCATGCCAAATCTGGTATTGGCGTTCCAATCCCATGCATCCCCGGGGCTCAAGCATGAACCCCGGGTACTGCCAAACCAGCTCTCTGGGGTTTTCACTGCAGCTACCGCTGCTGCCAACCCACAGACAGGCATCTGCCCTCCTGGGGTCTGGGCAGCCCAGTCCCAGGAAGGCGGAACAAAGGATTTCCTCTGAGAGAGGTTGTTACACCCTCTCCCTTTGAAAATAGGTGTTAAGGGCCTGAGAGGAGAAGCCTCTTCTGGTCTCTGGGAATGCTTTAAAGGGCACAGATGGTGCCCTCCTTGCATAAACCAGTCTACACCGGTTCAGGGATCCCCCAGCCCCTGCTCTGACGTGGACCTGGACAAAGGAAAGGGGAGTGACCACTCCCCTGTCCATCACCACCCCAGGGGTGGTGCCCAGAGCCCCTCCAGTGTGTCCCAGAACTCTGCCATCTTGAATGTAGAGGTGTGAGGGAAAAATGGAGGCCTCTGAGTGGCCTGTGCCAGCAGGTGACGTCAGAGACCCCTCCTGATAGGTGCTTACCTGACTAGGTGGCCAATCCTCCTCTGAGGGCTATTTAGGGTCTCTCCTGTGGGCTTCTCTTCAGATAACGAATGCAAGAGCTCACCAGAGTTCCTCTGCATCTCCCTCTTTCACTTCTGCCAAGGATCGACTGTTGACTGCTCCAAGACACCTGCAAAACTGCAACAAAGTAGCAAGAAGACTACTAGCGACATTGTTGCACCTAATCCTGCTGGCTTTCTCGACTGTTTCTTGGTGGTGCATGCTCTGGGGGCTGTCTGCCGTCACCCTGCATTGGAAGCCAAGAAGAAATCTCATGTGGGTAGACGGAATCTTCCCCCTGCTAACGCAGGCACCAAACTTCTGCTTCACCGGTCCTCTGGATCCTCTCTCATCATGACGAGCGTGGTCCCTGGAACACAGGAGCTGGATCCAAGTGACCCCGACAATCCAGTGGTCCATCTGTCCAAATTTGGTCAAGGTAAGTCCTTGCCTCCCCACGCCAGACAGTAATCCTGTGTGCTGTGTGAACTGCAGCTGCTAGGGCTTCTGTGCACTTTTGCAAGGGATCCTTCATGCACAGCACAGCCCAGGTCCCCAGCACTCCGTCGTGCATTGCTCAACTCGCTGAGTTGACCACCGGCTTCGTGGGACCCCCTCCTTTGTAGTGTTGAGATGACTGACGTGCTCAGTTTTCTTGAACCCGTGTTCAAGTACTTCTGCGGGTGCTGGCTGCTTCTGCATGGGCTCTCTGTGTTGCTTAGTGCCCCCTCTGTTTCCTCCTCCAAGGGGCGACCTCCTGGTCCTTCCTGGGCCCAGGCAGCACCCATTTTCTTCAACCGTGACCTTTGCAGCTAACAAGGCTTATTTGTAGATTTTCTGCGTGGAAACAACTCTGCATCCTCTAGCACGCCGTGGGACATCTTCTTTGTAAAGGAGAAGTTCCTGGCATCTTCCAATGTTGCAGAATCTTCAGCTTCTTCCACCCGGAGGCAGCCATTTTTCACCTTTATCCTGGGTTTAGTGGGCTCCGTCCCCTCCCGGATACCTCTTGGACTTGGTCCCCTTCCTTTACAGGTCCTTAGGTCCAGGGATCCGTCTTCAGTGCTTTGCAGTCAGTTGTGGTCTTTGCTGAATCTCCTATCACAACTTAAGTGTTTTCTGGGGAAGTAGGGTCACTTTACTCCTACTTTTCAGGGTCTTGGGGTAGGGTATCTTGGACACTCTTAGGGGGTCATTCTGACCCTGGCGGTCATTGACCGCCAGGGTCAACGACTGCGGGAGCACCGCCAACAGGCTGGCGGTGCTCTCAAGGGCATTCTGACCGCGGCGGTTTGGCCGCGGTCAGAAAGGGAAAACCGGCGGTCTCCCGCCGGTTTTCCGCTGCCCTCAGGAATCCTCCATGGCGGCGCAGCTTGCTGCGCCGCCATGGGGATTCCGACACCCCATACCGCCATCCTGTTCCTGGCGGTTCGCCCGCCAGGAACAGGATGGCGGTATGGGGTGTCGTGGGGCTCCTGGGGGCCCCTGCAGTGCCCATGCCAATGGCATGGGCACTGCAGGGGCCCCCGTAAGAGGGCCCCACAAAGAATTTCAGTGTCTGCTTAGCAGACACTGAAATTCGCGACGGGTGCAACTGCACCCGTCGCACCTTCCCACTCCGCCGGCTCCATTCGGAGCCGGCATCCTCGTGGGAAGGGGTTTCCCGCTGGGCTGGCGGGCGACCTTCTGGCGGTCACCCGCCAGCCCAGCGGGAAAGCCAGAATGGCCTCCGCGGTCTTTCGACCACGGAGCGGCCATATGGCGGTTCCCGCCAGGTGGGCGGCGACCGCCGCCCGCCGGCCTCAGAATGAGGCCCTTAGTGTTTTCTTTCCCTCCCAATGACCCTCTACACACTACACTTGGCCATGGGCCCCTAAATGGTTCACATTCCACTTTCTTAGAATATGGTTTGTGTTGCCCCTAGGTCTATTGCACCCTTTTGCATTCTACAGCGTTTGCACTACTTTTCTAACTGTTTACTTACCTGATTTTGGTTTGTGTGTATATTTTGTGTATTTAAATACCTCCTAACGGAGTAAATCCTCTGAGGTATTGCTGACACATTGTCACTAAAATAAAGTACCTTTATTTTTAGTAACTCTGAGTATTGTGATTCTTATGACATAGTGCTATATGATATAAGTGGTATAGTAGGAGCTTTGCATGTCTCCTAGTTCAGCCTAAGCTGCTCTGCTATAGCTACCTCTATGAGCCTAAGCTGCTAGAACACTACTAATCTACTAATAAGGGATAACTGGACCTGGCACAAGGTGTAAGTACCATCAGGTACCCACTATAAGCCAGGCCAGCCTCCTACAAGAGGGGGAACGACTCACCTCTGGACACCCAGGGAACAACCACAATGCAATGGAGCCCGAACTACAGGTGTAGCCCATGCTGGCCTACCTCCTCCTACTCCAGGAATACCAACACCGACGAAGATGACCACGGTGAGTACCACCCCTAGCACACAAGGGAGGAGGGAGGAAAAAGAGAGTGACACACACACTCAACACCCACTCTCCCAACACCATACACACAAACAGATGCAGTAACATTACATATCTACCCCGTACCCCTCAGGAATAATGCAAGGACAATAGGAAGTAATTGAAGTGAATGTAATAAGATAAAAATCCTGAAGAACGTCCTCAAATTATAAACAGTATTTAAGATATACAAATGGAGGGACACTACCCAGTCCATAATGTCCGTGGACCACAGGGGCATATCACATAGGCCAAGTCCCCACTTGACTCCTGACTCAATACGGCGAGAACACTGCAGAGGCATCAGCTCGTAAATACACAGGCACCTCAGGGGAAAGCGGGGATACCTCATCCGGAAGATGGTACTATGCCACTGTTCCTGGAGGGGGCTACATGCCCATTCCTCTGTCCTGGGGAGTGCAATGCCACAGTCTCTCTAATGGGTGGTTTGCCCACTGCTTGGTCCTGGGAGTGCAAGGCCACAGTCACTCAAATGGATTGTTTGCCCATTGCTTGGTCCTGGGGAGTGCAAGGCCACAGTCTCTCTAGTGGGTGGTTTGCCCACTGCTTGGTTCTGGGGAGTGCAAGGCCACAGTCTCTCTAGTGGGTGGATTGCCCACTGCTTGGTCCTGGGGAATGCAAAGCCACAGTCTTTCTAGTGGGTGGTTTGCCCACTGCTTGGTCCTGGGGAGTGCAAAGCCACAGTCTCTCTAGTGGGTGGTTCGCCCGCTGCTTGATCCTGGGGAGTGCAAAGCCACAGTCTCTCAAGTTGGGGTTTGCCCACTGCTTGGTCCTGGGGAGTGCAAGGCCACAGTCTCTCTAGTGGGGGGGTTGCCCACTGCTTGGTCCTGAGGAATGCAAAGCCACAGTCTTTCTAGTGAGTGGTTTGCCCACTGCTTGGTCCTGGGGAGTGCAAAGCCACAGTCTCTCTAGTGGGTGGTTTGCCCAATGCTTGGTCCAGGAGAGTGCAAGGCCACAGTCTCTCAAGTGGATGGCTTCTTCCACTGGTTCTGGAGGGGGCTTTGTGCCCAGTGTGCTTCATCCTGGCAAGGAGGGGGCGAGCGGATGGCTTCTTCCACTGGTTCTGGAGGCGGCCTTGTGTCCGGTGTACTTCATCCTGGCAAGGAGGGTGTGAGTGGATGGCTTTTTCCACTGGTTCTGGAGGGGGATCTGTGCCCAGTGATGCAGATCTTGGGGAGTGCAAGTCACCTGGGCGTCAGACCCACGAGATTTGCAGTGGGCAGAATGCATGACACTCCATGGAGGCAGGACTACAGTCCATCTGCCGGAGGCGACGGCTGCACAGTGGTGGCAGTGTCGGTGCTGGTGGCGGTGCTGTCAATGGTGGGGGGAGTCTCCAGCCCTTCCCCTGAAGCCTTGGATGGCTGCCAACTGGGGCTGCTGCCAGTGATGCTTGTGGCGGTGCTGTCAGTGGTGGGAGGAGGCACCAGCCCTTCCCCTGCAGCCTCGGATGGCTGCCTACTGGGGCTGCTGCTGCCAGTAATGCTGGTGGCGGTGCTGGTGGCAGTGCTGTCAGTGATGGGGGAGGCTCCAGCCCTTCCCCTGCAGCCTCGGACAGCTGAAGTACCACCGTTGGTGTTGTGGGCTCAGATTCTGCTCCAGGCCTAAGATCCTTCCTTCCTGCCTGCAGTGGCCAGCCCTTTGTCCTTGCCCTCGGCAGCTGGTGGTCCCTTCTTGCCCTTGGCTGCTGCTGGTGCCTCTGTGCCCTTGGCAGCTGCTGGTGCCTCCTTGCCCATGGCAGCTGGTGGTCCCTTCTTGCCCTTGCCAGCTGGTAAAGGCACACTGGCAGTGCTGACGGGTGTCTCCTTGGAGCCTCTCACACCTGCAGTAGCTGCCGAAACTACAGTGGCCGTGGAATGGGTGGCTGAGGTGCTGGCCTGGGTTCTGGCCACCCTGGCCTGAAGTGAAGGACGGGGGGCAGGGAAGAGGTCAAGGGTGGAGAGGAAAAGCTTCTTAGGGACACTGGGGCGGGAAGAGGGTGAAGGTTTGGGAGTGGAGGAAGAGGGAGTGGTGGTTGGATGTGTCTGTCTGCTGTGTATGGGTGCGGGTGCATGGGCTGGATGCTGTTGTGAGGTGGATGGCTGTTGCTTGTGTTTGTGTACTTTGGGAGGAGGGTGCACAGACACAGTGGGAGAGGACACAGAGGACTTGTGCATGGATATGGGGGTGGTGACTGCCAGTGAGGGATGTGTACTGATAGGCGTGCTGGTGATGGAGGTAGTGGATGAGGATGTAGTGCATGCAGGTGTGAGTGGAGATGCCACTGGGAGGGAGGTGGATGACGAGGAGTAGGGGGACACAGTGGAGGCAGTAGATGTTGGTGTGTCTGCATCTGGATGGTGCTTGTGTGAGTGCCTGTGTAATGATGTGTGGTGCTTGTGTTTGCCTGAGACACTCCTATGTGTTGTCTTGGGTGCATGCTGATCTGGAATGGGACTGGGTAGAGGAAGTTGGAGGGGGGAGGCTAGAGACAGGAACAATGGCTGCCATCAGGAAAGAGGTTAGAGCCTGGAATGATCTCTGTTGGGCCGCCACGCCAGAGTGAATGCCCTCCATGAATACATTTGTTTGTTGCAAATTCCCTGCCAGTCCCTGGATGGCATTTACTATGGTTGACTGCCCAACAGAAATGGATCTCAGGAGGTCAATAGACTCCTCACTCAGGGCAGCAGGGCTGGCTGGGGCAGGGCCTGAGGTGTCTGGGGGCGAAGGAGATGCCCACCCTCCTGGGTGAGCGGGCACGGGAAAAACGCTGTGGGGCTGCTGAGAGGATGGTGCTGGTACGGGGATGACAGCTGTACCTGTAGTTGGGGTAGGCACAGAGGTGTCCGCCACCACAAGGGAGCTTCCATTTGAGGAGGTATCACTTACAGAACTGCCCCCTCCAGTCTCCACTGTGGTGCTCCCCCCGTCCTCCGTCCCACTGGTGCCCTCATCGTTGGTGGATTTGGCCTCATGGGCCATGTGGGATGCAGCTCCCTCTGTCGCCGGTGCCTCTGCTCCTGCGCCAGATGATGCTAATGCACATAAGGACAGGGTGACAAAACAAAAAGTGGGGGGAAGAGACAGAGGATACACTTGGGCAATGCCAGCAACAACACCACCGTTGGCGTACATAACACACAGGGAACAGCCCTATGCACCAGGCAATGCACTACCAGTCCCAATGCTAGTCACCAGGCCATGGAGAATAATGTCCAACGCCAATAGCAGCATACCTGAGACCCACAGATCCCTGCCCAGTAGTAGATGCCCACCAGTATGTTTGGGGGTGGAGTGCAACAGACCCTGACCAACATGGAACCTACCCTGCAATTTCCGACCTGGCCTAGGGGCACCTACAGGCCCACATCCCCCACCCAGAGAACACCCCACCACGTACAATTAGCAGAACTGGAAACTGTACTCACCCCTTTGTGCCTGATGTGATGCCCTCAAGTGCCCATTCAACTCCGGATAGGCAACCGCCAGTATGCAGAAAATCAGGGGGGTCAGAGTTCGGTGGAGACCTCTTCCTCATTGGGAGGCTATCCCCAGCTGGGCCTTCACTGTCTTCCTTGCCCAGCATCTCAGGTCCTCCCACTATTTGCGACAGTGGGTGCTACGCCTGCCGTAGACCCCCAGGGTCCGCACATCCTTGGTGATGGCAGGCCATATAGCCTTTTTCTGATGGGCGCTGACCTGCAGAAAAAAGAACATATAAGAAGGGATCAGTCATACCGTCCGGCATGTTACACCCATGGCCCACCATATCTCTCCCATTCCCTTACGCACATACATTGACCACCTTACATGCAGCACTCTTCCCAGGACCCCTCAACCACCCCCCCTTACACGAGGCCTTCACACACATGCATTCATGCCCCATGCATCGTGCACACAGTGTACACACCTGCTGGTCTAGAAGCCCATAAAGCAATCGGTACTGAGGTAGTACCCCATCCACCAGTCTCTCTCTAACTCCGCAGCGGTGAAGCCAGGGGCCCTTTCCCCAGAGACTCAAGCCATGGTTGCTTCCAGAAACAGGTGACAGCAGCACTTGCAGTGTAGGTCCTCTCCTGTTGAAGGTCAGGTAGCAAGTGAGTGAACAGATAGAAAATGGCGGTCACGTCCGCCGCGGCGTGTACCGTCACCACCGGCGTAGAACACCATTGGCTACTGTACCCCATAGGGCCCATTGATAACCAATGAGGAGTTGCACGACGGTCCCCGACCGCCTCACGCAACGGCGCACAATGTCAGCGGAATTACCTAATTTCCACCTGTCCCTCCTCACAGGACAGGCTTCCGCCATTTCAGGGGGGCAGGCCATGGCACATGACTGCATCACAGCAGACATAGGCACATTTGGGGACTACATGTAAACATACTGTTTCTGTCACAACATGCAATGCATTTTACTCTGAGGATATTTATGAAAATGACCAGCTGCTCACCGTTTTGCCCCCTAGATTACAACCGCTGAGGATGATTAGGAGATGGAGACATCCCCCCTGTGTACAGGCGCCTGGTAGACTTGGCAACAATGGAGGACAGGCACATTATCCTCACCTACAGACTTGATAGGGCCACAATCCAAGAGCTGTGTGCCCAATTGGATCCAGACCTGATCTCAGCTATCCATCACCCCACTGGGAATCCCCACTCTTGTGCAAGTGTTATCAGTGCTACATTTCTTGGCATCTGGCTCCTTCCAAGTGACAGTGGCCATGGCGGCAGGGATGTCACAGCCAATGTTCTCAATAGTGCTGACCAGAGTGTTGCCTGCCCTGATTAAACACATGCGCAGCTGCATCGTTTTCCCCCAGGTGGAGGATTTGGCCAAAGTGAAAGCTGACTTCTATGCAATGGGACATAGCCCCAACTTCATTGAAGCAATTGATGGTACACATATTGTCTTTGTCCCCCCCAGGAGAAATGAACAGGTGTTCAGAAATCAAAAGAGCTTTCACTCCATGAATGTGCAGATAGTGTGCCTGGCGGACCAGTACATCTCCCATGTCAATGCAAAGTGTCCAGAGTCAGTGCATGATGCCTTTATCCTGAGGAATAGCAGCATCCCATATGTGATGGTTCAACTCCAGAGGCACTGGGTGTGGCTAAAAGGTGAGCCCATGCTCCCCACCCAGTGTATGTTGGTTAATGGGTGTGGGCTTAGCCCTAAGGGTGAGTGTCTGGCTAACAGGTATCCCTCGATATTTGCAGGTGTCTCTGGTTACACCAACCTCTTATGGATAATGACCCCAGGGAGGAATGCCAGGACAAAGGTAGAGGAAGGTTACAATGAGGCACACGGGCAAACAAGAAGAATTATTGAGCAAACCTTTGGCCTCCTGAAGGTCAGGTTCAGGTGCCTCCATCTTACACGTGGATCCCTGTGCTACTCTCCAAAGAAGGTGTGCCATATCATCGTGGCATGTCATGTTGCACAACCTTGCCTTGAGATGCCAGGTGCCTTTTCTGCAGGAGGATGGGGCTGGTGATGGGCGTGTGGCAGCGGTGGAGCCTGTGGACAGTGACAAAGAGGAGGCAAAGGATGAGGATGTGGACAACAGAACAACTATCATTCAACAGTACTACCAGTGACACACAAGTAAGACACTGTAACTTCACCTTCCATTGCTGTTTTGTGTAGTGAATTTTCTCTGGCAGGCTGCTGTTCCCACTACTATGGCCACTTACTGTACCCTTTGACATGTCTATTCACAGATATTTGTGCCCTACTCTGGCTCCTGGTGTATTGACTGCAGCACATTACAGGTCATACCTATGTATACATAACTGTACAGTATAATTGCAATGTCTACAGATTGTTAAATGAATACATCCTTAAATCATTTGACATACTCCATACTTGTATTTTTTCAAAGGGTGTTTATTTAGGTGCTGAGAAGTAAATTGGGATGTGCAATGGGCTGGGGTGATGGAGGAGGAAAGTCCAGGATAGAGTCCAGTCTATTGGTATCACAGGTGCATTGTCTAATGGGGCACAGGAAGGGGAGCAATGGAGGTTTAAGGTGGACAGGGTAACGGAGTGGGACACAAGGGGGACAATCAGGAGAGTCTTATTACCTGGTGGGGGTCTTGGCAGTGTCCTCTGGCTTCTGCCTGGATCGCAGGGCCCGTTTGCGGAGGTGGGGGGCTGTTCATCAGTGTGGCTAGTGTCAGGGGTCGTTGGTGTGCCACTGCCTCCCTCATGGTGTTGGCCATGTCAGCCAGCACCCCTGCAATGCTGACCAGGGTGGTGTTCATTTCCTTCAAGTCCTCCCTGATCCCAGGTATCGTCCCTCCTGCAGCCACTGGGTCTCCTGCAACTTGGCTAGTATCTGGCCCATATTCTCCTGGGAATGGTGGTATGCTCCCAGGATCCCTGCAAGTGACTCATGAAGAGTCGGTTCCCTGGGTCTGTCCTCCCCCTGTCGCACAGCAGTCCTCCCAGCTTCCCTGTTGTCCTGTGCCTCTGTCCCCTGAACCATGTGCCCTCTGCCACTGACACCAGGTCCCTGCTCGTCCAATGTTTGTGGGGTGTCCTGGGTTCCCTGTAGTGGTGGACACACTGCTGATTGACATGTCCTGGGGACAGTGGTGTGGGCCTGCTGGGTGGGTGCTGTGATGGTGTTTCCTGAGGGGGGAGGGTTGGTGGTGGTATGGGGCTGTGCTTGGGTAACCAACTGTCCGGAGGTCCCTAATGGGCCAGGTTGGTTATCCTGATCCAGGTGTGCAGAGCTGCTGTCATCACTGTGGGCCTCTTCTGGGGGGGACTGGATGTTGCTGGCACCTACTCTCTGGTGACATTGTGTGGGAGACCTGTGGGGATGTAAATGCAGTGTTATAGTATCTGCATGTGTCATCTTGTGCATGGGTATGTTGCTCTCTATAGTTGATATTGCCATGGCAGATTAGCCTTAGTGTGAGTTGTTATTTGATGGGCTTGGTGATTGTCTCTAATGTGCATACAGTGGTGATGGCTGTCCATGCAGGTCTGTGATTGGTGTCCATGCATTAGTGGTGCATACAGGGCTTCTTGGCATTGGGATGAGTTGGTTGTGATGTTGGGGTGTACGTGAGGTGGTGTAGTTTTGGGGGTGAGGGTTGGGTTGGAGGTTTGTGATGGCATGCAGGTGGGGGTGACAATAATAGAGATTTGACTTACCAGAGTCCAGTCCTCCTGCTACTCTTGCCAGGTCCTCAGGATGCAGTATTGTCAAGACTTGCTCCTCCCATGTTGTTAGTTGTGGGGGAGGAGGTGAGGGTCCACCGCCAGTCCTCTGTACAGCTATCTGGTGTCTTGCTGCCATGGAATGCACCTTCCCCCGTAGGTCGTTCCACCTCTTCCTGATGTCATCCCTTGTTCTGGGGTGCTGTCCCACGCCATTGACCCTGTCCACGATTCTCCGCCATAGCTCCATCTTCCTAGCAATGGATGTCTGCTGCACCTGTGATCCGAATATCTGTGGCTCTACCCTGATGATTTCTTCCACCATGACCCTTAGCTCTTCCTCTGAGATCCTGGGGTGTCTTTGTGGTGCCATGGGTGCAGTGTGAGTGGTGTGTGTGAGGGTGTGTGGGGTGATGTGTTGGGGTGTGTGCTGTGAGGTGCGTGGATGGTGTATGTGTGATAGTGTTCTGTGGCTCTGGTTCTGTGGGTGGTCTTGGTGTCTCTCTCTCTCAGTAGTAAAAAAGGGTTGTAGGTATTGTGTGTGTGTGTGTTTTATAGTGGTGTGGGTGTGTGGGTGTGGTGTTTGTAGTATGAATTGTCCAATGTGGTTTGAGTGTGTGTATTTTCAGTGCGGCGGTATGTACTGCCAATGGTTTAGCGCCATTGAATGTCCACCGCAGTCATTCGTGGGACATAATGCTGTGGGCGTACTTCTGTTGGCATAACGGTGTGGGTTTTGGTACCCCCAGTTTATCACTGACCTTTGGGCTGGCAGACTTGTGTATGTGTCTGTATAGTTACGGAATTCTATGTGTGGGTCATAATACAGGTAGCGGTACACTGCCGCAGTCGCAGTATGTTGGCGGCAGTCAGCATGGCAGTAAGCGGCACTTATCGCCAATATCATAATGACTCCCTATTTGTAATACAGCCCCACATTGTCACATACTAATTGTGATGGAGTCACTCAAGGGTCTTCTTGGCGCTCTCAGCTTCAGCACCGAAAATGTGAAAGCGAGCTTTTCTCGCTCCAAAGAAGGCCAGTGTGTGGTTGTTGTCATAGGTATCGCACAGCAATCTGTTTGCGTGTAGGAAGGATTTTTTAGAACATCAATTAAGGACTTTGACTTTGTCTTTAATGAGGTGGAGCTCTTTGAAGAAATATTTGTCAAGGTGTGCCCTAAAACATTATGCTTACCTTTTTGTGACGCTCTACACTAAGGTTTGGATGATGATCATATAGGTAGGACCGTGAGTCTTCTGAAGTGAATGAAGTAACAGGGAAATAATGTTGGTTATTAACTTCTACCCTGTTTACATTTCTGACTCAGGATATTTTTGCCTTTTTCTTCCAACTTCACAATGACTTTATCTCTCATGAAGTAATGAACGAAAGTGTTTGGGTTGAGCAGGGACTGCTAAACTGTAATGCCACTTTGCGTAATTTCGGAGAACTGATATTGATGCCGTTGTTAATAAGATGGCGTGATGTTAACCGGCGGTGCTCTAAAATGTTTTATGCAATACAGGTCAAAATTACACTGTGCCACACGTAATAGCTAGCCTCATGCATTTGTGTCAGGACTGGCTGCATCCTCCATGCATGCTTCTAAAGAAAAAAAATCGAATTAAAAATTAGCATACACCCGGTTAAAGAAAGGACTAGCGCTGGAAGTTTCCGTACAAAATGAGGGGAATAGACAGAGGCGCAATCTATCTTTTATTTTAAGTTTCGATTGGGTTAATAATCTTCCATTTTTTTAAAATAGTTTTTATTGAGTGTTATAGTGCGCAGAACAATATCAACAACATTCGCTGTGGTAATAAAAGCAAAACAACATAGGTGACATTATCCTGTCACAGAATTTTCTTCCATTTTAATCTCACTGATTGACTTTGTTCAGTGCAGGTTTACTGCCACAATTAAGGAAACTCTTTCTATGAGGCAAAGCGTCAAACGAGTTTTTTGTTTGTTTGAATTAAATTAAATTTGCATCTGAGCTTTAATACTACTCCGTGGTTTGGGCTTTTACGTACTATACACACTTCCTTAGTGAGTGAGCTTTTTGGTACCATTAAGATTTTAGGTCGTCATTGATGTCATAGGTGAACGTGAGTTTCTGTGAATACACGAAGTCTATAGTATGTATTTTTTGTCAGTACATACTTTTGATTCGTAAATCTCAGTACAAAATGGAATAATCACATTATACAACACAGTTGCTTTGATTCATGGAATGACAAAAGACAAGATCCTTCCCAATGAACACAGCTCGTGGTGGACTACAGACTGCACCATAAAATTAATTTGGTTGACTCCATCAGACTTCAAATCACTGTTCTAATTTTCAATTGTAATATTCAGGTAGTCACATTAAAAGGGGGCGGGGAGTGTTCCTGCTGTTATTGTTTTAGTTTAACTGCTAGTTCCCACGCCTCCCAAAAGGTTCATTTGCTGTACACGGACGTTTGCAACTAACAGACTACATAAATATCTGGATTTACTCCATGCCAACTCGGAATGGTGTGCATCTATTTTTTCAGTTCTTTTGACAAATTACTTTTTATGTTTTAGCGAGAATTAAGATGAAACACTACTCTGCTCTATCCTATAATCGTTTCAGTTTTACAGTATTGCGCAGAGCACATGAACCACACCGACTAGAGTGGTTGATCGCTATATTCTCCGTAGACTGAGGCAATTTTTTTTTCCTTTTATGAGAGGTGTATCAGTGCTCTTTATAGTCACTGGACATGGGGTGATGTTAGCACATTGAAAGCATCTTGCATTGGAAGAAGACAAGATACTGCTTTCAGGTGAAAGACCTTTTTCCTAGGAGGCAGGTGGAATCATCAAAGCATGCATAATTGCACGACATTCCAATATGTGTTATGGTGAAATACCTGAATAGATGTTAATAAAGATGTGAATTGCACGTCTGTGCGTAAGAAGAGTATTTGTATGACGCAAACATAGTAGTAAAGGAAAAAAACAGTCCACAGAGTTGAGGGCATGTTCTGATGCTTGTGGGGCATTTACTACCATCTTTCAGATGGTTTAATTTCATGCCAGAATGCCATATTTAAATCTGTGAGTGCTAGAGAATATTGGCGTACACAAGGAGTTTAATCTTTGTGTGATTACTCCCTAGGTAGTTGCATGACATGCAATTCTCGATTAGTTCCAGACAGTTTTTTAGTCACTGGATGTCAGTGATTGAAGATAGTGTGCGTAGTTTCAACAGCAAAACGATGGAACTTGGACCCATATTTCAACTTTTTTAGCACCGCATTTGCGCCGCTTTTTGACGCAAAAACGGAGCAAATTTTCAAAATTCAATTATATTTTGTAAGTATGCGCAGCTTTTGCGTCAAAAAATGATGCAAATGCTGCGCTAAAAAGTATAAATCAGACCCTTGATGTTTTTACAGGCAAACAACACACCCTGAACGACGCAGACCTTTTGAATGCAAGTATAACCACGCTTCCCTGAACAACGCATGGCTTTTTCTGTGTCTTAACCACGCATGTGCTGAACTACGAATATGAGTTGTTAAGGCACAGAAAAGCCATGCGGTGTTCGGGAGAGGAGGTAGTGAGGCAAGTGAGGCTGGGCCAGGGATTGAGGTGGGGGTTTGGGTATTTTTTTTAAGGGATTAGAATAGGGGTCTGGGTATTTCTATCTTGTTTTTTTAAGAGGCAAGGTGGGGTGTTTGGGTATTATTTTTAGGGATGAGGGTGGGGGGTCAGGGTATTTTTTTAAGGGGCTCGGGTGTTTTTTAATTTTTGTTATTTAGGGCTTAGGGTGGGGATTGGGGTAGTTTATTTTTAAGGGGTTTTTAAAGGGTTTTTAAAGGGTTAAAGGTTAAAGGAAGGGCAGGAGGAGAGAGGAGGAGGAAGAATCAGGAGAGGACACAGTGAGCTATTCGGGGTTGGGGCAGGGTTGGTGGATAGTTTTT
This sequence comes from Pleurodeles waltl, assembly GCF_031143425.1. NCBI lineage: Eukaryota > Metazoa > Chordata > Amphibia > Caudata > Salamandridae > Pleurodeles > Pleurodeles waltl. The sequence continues at coordinate 668,874,106 of NC_090444.1, forward strand.
GGCAGTGGGGTGGACTTAGGGCTTAGGGTGGGTGGAGCTCAGGGTAGTTTACTTGGGGGGAAGGGTTTAGGGCTCCTAGTGGGTGGGGTTCAAGGTAATTTACTTAGGGGGAAGGTGTTAGGTCTCAGGGCAGGTGGAGGGGTCAGGGTAGTTTACTTTTTAGGTGTAGGGGGGTCGGGATAGATTTTTTTATGGCTCAGGGCGGGATGAGGGTGTCGGGGTAGTTTTGTGTTATGAGGCAGGGTAGGGCATCAGGGCAGTTTTTTGGGGGGGTTCATTCAGGTTACTTTAGTTTCTAAGGAAGGTGATTGGTTATTAGGATAGTATATTTTTAGGGCTCAGGGCAGGTGAGGGGTCGCAGTAGTTTACTTTTTAGGGGCGGGGGTCGGGTCGGTGTATTTTTAGGGCTCTGGCCGATTGGGGGAGTCGGGGTAGATGTGTTTTATGGGGCAGGGGTGGGGGCAGCGTAGGTTTTTTTAGGGTTCAGTGCGGGTGGGCTGTAGGGGTATTCTAGTTTCTAAGGAAGGAAATGGAGGTTAGGATAGAATTTATTTTAGGGCTCAGGGTGGGTGGGGTACGGGTTAGTTTAATTATTAGGGGTGCGGGTAGTTTTGGGCCTCAGGGTGTGTATGGGGGTTGTTTGATAGAACCATGCATGCCATTTCGCATGCCATTTCCACACATGCCTTTACTAGGCATGCTTTTAGAAAGGAATTAATTGTGAAGGCATGTGTGGTAAAATCATGCGGGGAAACAGCATGGTCGTTGCTCTGACCGAGTTGTAAAAGCATGCATTGTAAAGGCATTCATCGTTCTATCATACAACCGTTTTTACAGAATATGGACCAGCAGCATTGCAAATAGATGTTTAAGAGGAGGGAGGATAGGTGAAGCAGGAGACATGGAGTCACTTAAATATCGGGGGTCTGTGCTGCACTGGTTTGTGGCACTGGTGAAGTGAACCATTGCAGGAAAGTATCAGAGAAGCTATGCATGTTTCCTGGAAGTGTACCAGTTTTAAATGGCCAACAATTTAGAAGGCCATAGAACTTAGCCTATCCACAAATCAAAGATGCTCTTCCCTTCCTGTGCCGTCCCAGCCTGCGAAACTTCAATACCAGACCCATTCTACTGGAGACAGGTGCCTACTGCCACAGTTTGCCCACATTACCGTTAAATCCAGAATCCAGGAGTATTTTGTATAAAATAGGGTCCTGTGGCAAACTGACTTCTTGCATATAATCTAGAGTCTGCTGTGTTGCAACAGAACAATAACTGCATTTGAACATAAGCATATATATGCACAAAACAACTTGTATGTGAATACAACATATATATACAAAACAACCTAGATGTGAATACAACACGTCTTCTCCCTTAAACAAACCACAATAAACAAAGCCCGTTCTAGGACTTTTGGGGCTCAGGGCAGAAAGGGAATGTGTGAGGCCCCTCTAAGTTGCATACAGCGTGAAATCACAGGAAATGATATCACAGGAAGTGCCATCATTTGACTATTGTGGACCAACTTTGCAAGAAGCAACTTTCTTGGTGAGGTTATCAGTAAAAGAATAGGAACATAAAAATGAACACTAATAAAATAAGTACATATATTTTACATTTTGATCAATTGGAAATAGTTTATTTAAGTCACACTGGATAGAAGCGTTTAGCCTATGTTGCTCCAAAACATATACGATTAATTAAATGTTAAAAACTTCCTTCTAGATTAGTGCATTAGCTATGTATGCATATATGTAGTATTCATGTAATGCAAACCTAGCCATGAGGCTGTGAAGCGCTGTACAAAGTGAAAGCCAGAGACACACTCAACATGTGACAGAAGGAACAGATGGTTTGTAGGCTGTGACTTCATCATGATGTAGTTTGAAAAAAAAGTTGAGCATTTAGATGTTTTTTTTTTGGGAGCTAGGCTCAGTCTGTCGTGTCCGGATAGATATGAGGATATCATTCCAAATCCTCTGTACATAGATATGAAAGGCCTTTTGCTTGTTTTTTCTCTTTTAAGCTCATCATCTTCTTCTGTATGAAGGTGTCCTTTCTGCGAGCCACAGGAGATGGTGAGCTTGCCATCCAAGAGGGCAGGGTTGTCAGTTGTATAGTGCAAACCTAGACAAAAAGCAGCAGAACACTGTACAGGGTCAACAACGTGCATAAAATTAAGGCGTGAAAGGAAAGGTAGCTGGTTTGTTGACCATTAAAACATTGTGATGTCTTTACTGATGATGCAGCTGGGTTTGAAGATTGTGTGGGCTGCCAAGGGGGAACTGTAGAGTTTCATCACAGTTGAATGATGTGGTCATATTTCTTCATGCCCTAGTGAGGTGTGCTGCAGCATTTAGAATGCCCTTAACGAGGGGGCTGTTGTGGCTTAAAATTCCAAAATAGTTTCCCAGATTCTCGGTGGAAAATAAGGTATGTGCAAGAAAGATATGAAAGCAAGTAATAGTTTAAAACAGCATGACTTATATTAAAGGCATCTCCCAAGTCACTATAAAGTCTTAGAAAGTACCAGAATACAATGACACTCATATTTGGGCTAAAAGGATAGGATGTCGTTTGCTGTGTGTCATGGCTTCAACACTTCTATCAAAGTACTCTGAATCCTTTAAATAGTCTGATACTAATATTCAGTATACACTTACATGGCTGCAGGGTGGATTTCATTTTGTAAATTAGCCTGATGAAGATTCATTCAACAGATTCAAGATACACTTTCATTCATTTGATTTCTCTCAATTTTGAACAACATCTGGAAAGCACACAATCAAGTACAATTAAATAATACTGCAAGCCTGGCCCAATAACCATCTCATTTTCTTGAGCCCGACAGTGCTGCACTATGGCTGCAAGGCCCAAGACGCGAAGGTCAGTATGGTCTGGTCAGTATTTTACCATCATGAACAGTATTTTCATGTCTGAACCAGAGCAAAATAGCAAAATATCTCAACAGAACTTCTTGGGATATAATAATGTAGAACAGCAAATCCTTGTGTCATCAGCTAAGTAAAGAAACTTGGAACATGGAAGTGCACACAAAATAAAGACAAATGATGTAAGCAAGGTCTTCAAATTGGGGGGGGGGGGCTCCTGGTAGATTTCAAGTGATCTCAGGGGGGCACAGCCTCAGCAGTGGCTGGGATTAATTCAAGCATTCCATCTATCATCATTTTGAATACTTCACTGTGTTGCCCTAAGTGGGATGGGTATGCCCAAATGTAGGTCCCTTGCACTCTGCTACTAGAACCAAACTGTACCTGACTGATGAGCCATAACTAAGGTGAAACTGGTCCTGGCGTGCCTGTGTTCCAATTCAGAAAGGTCCTGGTCTGGCTTTTTTGTCTGGACTGTTCCTGTTGGAGAAGGGTCAAAGCTAATTTGCATATGGCTGGGTCCAAACTGAGGTGGCCTTGTGTCCAAATTAATGAAAAACTGGGATGCAGTCCGCGTAATCACCAGTTGCCGAGATTAATTCAAGCATTCCAACCATCACTTTTAGTATACTATTTTGTGGACAGTGAAGTACAGCCATAATTTGGGTGTATTGGACCCATGACCATACAAGACCACAGTCCCACTACACTTGCTGCACTATTGATAGCAATACCCTTCAGAGGGGTTCTTGCTCTGGGCATTGCAGCCATGGACCAGTGCTGAAAGGACCAAGGCAGCAGGCTCTCTCCCTTGTGCCTCTCAGCACTAGACCATGGCTGCTATACTGGGGAGAGGCCCTTTCCTGGGCTTTGCAGATCTGGATCATGGCTTTGAAGTGCATGGAGAAGTTACCAGTGGCATAGTAATGTAGTCAGGGGCACTGATGCAAGAAAATGGTGCCAGACAGTAAAACACAGCCATAATCTGGGTGCATTAGATCCCTAATATCAATGAGCCCTGGTGCTACTGCACCTGCTGCACTACTGACAGCTACATCCCTGAGAGAGGCCCACCATGAGTCTCACAGTCATATTCTTGCACTGCTAAGCTCATGGGCTGGTGCCACCTCCCCTGAGTGTCCATCCATGGCTGACTGTGAGGCTCAGGGCAGAAACTTACTCTCTTCCATGGGCCTTAACACTCTGTAAAATAACTGTGAAACTCATGGAAGAGAGACATGTAGCACAGCAGTGATGCCATGGGCCCTGATGCAAAGTAAAAGTGTCTCCTCTACCTTGTCTACTGGCTGCACAGTAAAATAAAGCCATAATTTGGGAACACTGGGCACTTAGGGGCACATTTATACTCTTTACTCATGATTTGCATCATATTTTTCTACGCAAATCCGGCGAAAACTTAACTACATATTTATATTTTGGAGCTAGACATGTCTAGTGCAAAAATATTGGAGTTAAAGCCATTGTTTGCCTGCGAAAAAACTAGCTTGCGTCAATGAGATGCAAGGTAGATGTTCCCAGGTAAAAAATGACTCAAAGGCCCAGGCGACTTATTTATTCTCCCATGCAAAAATCACACACAGGAGGGCCTAAATAGCTTAGCGCCATTATTTAATGCCTGGGTCAGAGCAGGCGTTAGAGGACCTGTGGGCCTATTTCCATGGTGAAACACCATGGAATAAGCCCACAGGTGCCCTCTCCAGGCCCCAGGGACACCCACACCCACACCAGAGGGACAGCAGAGGATGGTGGACCCCATCCCAGGTAAGTAGAGGTAAGTAATGCAAAGAGCTTGGGGCGTGGCCTGGCGCTCATGGAGTGAGCAGCCTCGAGAAGGAGCTCCTGCCCGAGACCTTCGAAAACAGCCCAGCCTGACTGCTTTGCCCGCCGAATCATCGATGGCGCCTGGGGCCTGAGAGGGCCTGGGGTGCCAGGGCTTGGGAGCCGGGAGACATACAGCCCTGGGAACGGGGATATTGGGACTCGGAAAGCGGCAGCAGAGCCGAGGGCACGCCGCCTGACCCTAAAATGGCGGTTGCGATGCCCTTAGAGAAGATATCCCTCTTCAGGTGAACTTGAGCGGCATGGGAGTCCGGGGAAGAGTTGAGACTGCCCCCAACACTGCTGAGGCTGCAGGACCTCGAAGACAAAGGGAGCACAACAGGGAAATGGAGTCAGCGAAGAACAACGACTGTCTGACCCCACAATGGCAGCCGCACCAGGCGCCGGCACATGACTGCGGGGCCTGAGCTAGTTGGAGAGAAGAGGCTGAAACTGATCACGAGCTTAGGCCAGAGGCGCACAACACGACCAATTTAAAAGCGTTCTCAAGACGTTATCACTGAAAAGGGCCCGGGGGACCACTAGGGCTGCGACTGAGAGAGGAGGGAGCAGCTGGCGCACGGTCGAACCGAGGGGAGCTTGCGAGACATGCCCACCCCCTCTCTCGTCCCCCTTGGGATCATCAAGAAGAGAGTCCTGCGTACTGGTGGATGCTGGAACATTGCCTTAGATCCAGGGGGGGGCTGGGGCTGAAACGGGAATCCGACTGAGATGAGAGCTCAGTGGTGTCTTACGTGAAGGCAGCAAGAAGAGGCGAACAGCGCAGCACCTCCAAATGACTGTGGTCTAGAGTAGCCAGAGACACAGACTCAAACATAGTCCCCTCCTATCCAACTCAAGATGGGGAAGACTGGGAAGAAAAAGGACGTGGTAGCTTGAGACAGAGACACAACGAGCAGCACACCACTCATCCCAGTAGAAACATCGTGCATCGAAGGGAGCAAAGGCTTACCTGAAAGCCCATCGTTAGCGGACATCATGCAGGCCATCACTAACTCCAGGGAGAGTCTCGAGACAAAGATCGATTCACTGGCAGTCGACCTGGGCCTGCTCCGAGAGGACTAGCACCGCCTAGCAGAGAGAGTAACGATGACGGAGAGGACGCTAGACGCCATCAGCCCAGAGCTGGCAGCGGTGGAGGTTTGAATAACTAAACTAGAGAAGCAAACGGAACTCCTTGTGGCTCGAGCCGAAGATGGGGAAAATAGATCCAGAAGAAACAATATCCGTATAATAGGCCTTCCTGAAAAAGTTGGACAGAGCAATCTTCCTGAGTTCTTGGAACGCTGGCTAGCCGAAGCTGTTGCGTCAGTGGGTCTTTTGCACTTTTTCACACTAGAAAGGGCACATAGGGTCCCTGCTAGGGCTCCCCCTCCTGGGGCAGCGTCGCACCCTTTAATAGCCCGATTACTGCATTACAAACATCGGGATCACATACTGGCCCAGGCCAGAAAAACTGGAGAAATACGACTTGAAAACTCATTGATTCGTATCTTCCCTGATTTTTCCAAAGAGGTGCAGAGATGAAGGGCAACATATTCGGAAATTAAGAAGCACCCATAGCAATTGAATGTCTCCTACGCAATGCTCTTTCCTGCAACGCTGAGGGTAGCGGATGGCAGGGGAGAGAGATTCTTCCATACGCCACAGGAGGCGAGAGACTGGCTGGAGAACCGAGGAGACCCAGTGGATGAGAGGAGTACTCAGGAACCCAGGCCCGCAGCATACGCCGGAACACGAAAGATCATAGACGAAGCACAGTGGCCCCCACGCAAGAGGAGGTGCAAACGGAGAGAACCCGAACGGCAGTGGCCTCCTTTAGCCAAGGGGGGGGCAACCCACGCTTGACCGGAATGATGAGAATACTGAAGGATCGGACTCCGATCCGGAGTCGGCAGGATCGAATGAGACAAGCTTGGAACTTCCAGAAGTGACACCAGGAACATCGGACTGCATTATATGACTGCCGGCCCCGGCTCCTGCACTCCGCGCTATATGCCTGCAATTTGAACTTATAGTAACACCTCGAAAATCACAACTTCTAGGACTTCAGAGGCAAGCAGTATGATATTTAAAGTAACCTTGGGCCGGGGGCTCGGCTTCTTGGCTGGCTGGGAAGATCTTACCTACCTGCCCACCTTTAATTAACTTATGTTTTATACTGTTTGGATCGGGAAATGTGCCGTCTCCTGTCCTGGGGAAGGGGAGTTGAGGGTGTTCTGGTTGTTTAATGAGGGAAATGTTTTCAGCTTTACCTGTGATAAGACAATTTCCGAGAGAAGCACTGGTCTAGGTCGCCTGGTTGAAGAGCAGTGGTATGGGACTGGATGGACAATAGACTCCTACAATGGCCGAAACGAAGGGATATAAGATAATCTCCTGGAATATCAGAGGGATGCATAATATGTCCAAAAGGCATAAGGTATATTCCTATTTAAGCAGAAGAGGGGCACATATAGCGATGTTGCAGGAGACCCATTTGACGGCCACTGAGAGTACAGCTCTGCAGAGGTGGAGGGGCCAGCTGTTTTACACTACTTATTCGGCATACGCAAGGGGCACCCTGATATGGATTAGGGCGGGGGTTCCGCTCCAGGTCACTAACACATTAATAGACCCTGATGGATGATACGTATTGGTCACTGGCCGATTAGTTGGATGGGACATAACATTGGTCAATGTCTATGCCCCTAACTCAGAACAAGGTGCATTTCTCAATAAACTATCAGCCACACTAGAGCCACACATACAGCACTCGGTATTGATTGGGGGGACTTCCATTGTGTAACGAACCCTGACATAGACAGTTCCCACCCCTGCTGAAGGAGTCAACGGTTAATCTGCTCGCTAGAAGATTCACAGCCTGGCAGGCAGAATGGCACCTGGTAGACATATGGAGAACTCTGAACCGGGTACTAGGGAGTATTCCTATTATTCTGCTGCCCATGATCTTCATGTACGGCTAGACACCTTCCTAAGCACCCTAGGGGTGAGCATACAGGCGTGCAGCATAGAATATTTGGGAAAAACCATTTCTAATTATAACCCGCTCTTACTACACTTGACATGTTCTCAAGTTCTCACATGCATCCCGACCTGGAAGGTCAAACCTGATTCGCTGGCGGAACCTGCATTTTGAGAGCAGATCAGGGACCACATAACCAACTATTTTGAGGATAACGAGCCCCACTGCCCCATCGCCGCAGATACTCTGGGAGGCATTTAAGGTAGTAGTGCACGGTCGCTGCATGGCGGCTTCTATAGGCATTAGGGGGTCCTTGCTGAGGGATATTGCGGCTGCAGAAAATGAACTCAGATCACTAGAGAAACTCTCGCCGGATCAGCCAGAGCGACGAGGGGAAGAGCAAGCGGCCAGAGAGAGAGTGGCGGAGTATACCAAAACACTAAGATGCTTTGACTATAGGCAGTACACCGCAAGGGCCTAAACAGGGGCGATGCTGGCATGGATAGCTAACCCCACCAAGAGGGGGACACAAATAATGGAGATAACTACTCCAGGTGGTGAAAAGCTCTATTGTCAAGATGACATCAACTTGTATTTCCGCGACTATTACTCTGCCCTATACACTAGCATGTCCGAAGGGGTAGAGGAGGAGATGCAACATTTTCTGTCGGCATTGACCCCCCGAGACTTGACCGAGGAGGAGCAGAAAACCATGGGTGGGGATATCGAGGAATCGGAGATCGGAACTGTAATAGCGGGCTTAGCCCGCAGGAAGACCCCGGAACGGATGGTCTTCCCATCGAGTTCTATGCAGCTTACGCACAGACACTTACCCCTAGGCTGGCGAGGCTGTATAACAAAACACGAGCGGTCAGACGACTACCAAACTCGACAGGAGAAGCATTAATAGTACCGCTGATCAAGCCAGGCAAACCACCAGATGAAGGAGGGGCATATAGGCCCCTTCCATGCTTAACACAGATTTCAAAATACTGAGCTGGGTACTAGCAACAAGATTACTGCCATTCATAACAAGGCTGGTCCACCCGGATCAGGCGGGCTTTATCCCTACTAGGGGCACTGCCCAAAATGTTTGCCGGCTACTGTCCCTTATGGAATCTGCAGCCTCCACGGACCTGGGATCTGCGGTCCTTGCCATAGATATAGAAAAAGCATTTGATAGCCTGGAATGGGAATACTTATACGGGGTCCTAGCTCATATGGGCCTTGGGGAAGGCTTTATTAAATGGATGTGATTGCTCTACACAGATCCCAGGTCCAGGGTTAGGACGGAACATCTATCTCAGCACAATACCCAATTGGCAGGGGCTCCAGGCAGAGGTGCCCGCTGTCACCCCTGCTGTTTGCTCTGGCGATGGAGCCGCTAGCCAGAACCACTACTTGGTATCGGGGTCTGAAAAGGGACGGCCGGCGACATGTGATCGCGATCTATGCAGATGACCTCCTCTTATTCCTACAGAACACTGGCCCGGAAAGAGAGGGAGTGCAGACACTACTGGCACACTCCGGACAGCTATCGGGGTTATGGGTCAACTGGCAAAAGTCTTTCCTGTTCCCAATGGTGGCGGGGGCTGAGCCGCCGACAGAGCTGGGCAGAGTGACATGGGAACCGTGGTGCATCACCTAACTGGGGGTGAGAATATTTCACTCCCAACCGGACATTCTAGATGGCAACATAGGGAGGGCAATGGAGGCACTGCGGTCCAGCTTTGGCTTTTGGGGCTCGCTCCAATTATCGGTGGCTGGAAGGATCTCCCTCCTAAAGATGGTGGCGCTACCCCGACTGCTGTACTATTTTGCAGCATTACCGATCTGAGTGCCTCGAGCGTTGTTCAGAGAATTGGATTAGGCGATAACTGCCTTTATCTGGGGAGGGGCAGACAAAGAGTTGCACTGGCAATACTGAAAAGATCCCGCACGGGGGTGGCCTGGCGGTACCTGAATTTGAGGCCTACTACCTAGCTGCGCAACTGCAGTGGTTAGCAAGATGGGTGGGGGACGGAGGAGCTGGAGAAAATATGGAAGGTCTGGAGGTTCCCCCTGCTGCTGAGCTGGCTAGAATCTTTTTTAATACCATAGGCAGAGGACTGACGAGGTCTCCGGAGTCTTCTATTATCCAAAAATGTTGGAGACGCTCCCTTCAAAGGGCGGGACTACACACTCTGTACTCCCCTGACATGCCATTATCCTGGCTGGCTGCCGAGGGTGGGAGAGAGGGGAGGCCTACTCTTGTGGGCAGAGACAGGAATCACGTGAATAGGGGAAATATTTAGGGAGGGCAATCTATTACCCTTTGAAGATTTTCCCCAAGAACACGACCTCCCGCAGGGTCACTTCCTACTGCACCGTGCTCTCACCAGATCAATGGGACAGCATTGGGGGAGGGGAGCTGCTGAACCCCCGCAACACGGCCTTAGTAATTATTTACTGCCAAAAGGCTGCACGAACAAGGCAGTCACAAGAATTTATAGGGATAATAGGGTGGAAGAGGAGATCCCCCTGACATACCTGAAACAGAAATGGGAGCATATTTTGGGGATGCAGATACCGGACCCAGACTGGGAACGCATCCTGGAAAGAGCACCCATGGTGTCCAGAAACGCTCGATTTCAGCTCATACAGTTCTATGTGCTCCACAGGGCCTACCTCACCCCACTCAGATTGCGAGACCACTTTGGTGTGAGGGAGGCAGAATGCCCCCGCTGCGACACAGGGGCGGCAGATCTTATCCATATGCTGTGGTCCTGCTCCTGGTTGGAATCCTATTGGGATGCGGTGGTAGTGGAGGTGGCTAATGTTATTGAGACCGAGATTGCCCGCACACCAGCTAGATGTATCCTCCACTGGTTTCCTCACACTCCCAAGAACAAGGCCACAAGCAGATTCCAGGACCTCGTGTTTATCCTAGCCAAAAGGGAGATAACGAGAAACTGGAAATCTCCAGGGGGGACCACGACTACGAGATTGGCAAAGAGAGCTCAAGAAGTGGGCATAAAGTGAGGGAGCGGCGCTCTACACGGAGCTAAGGAGGGGTCAGGGGTCCCCAGAGATGAAAGAGGTTTGGGATCAGATAGTGATAGCACTGCGGGAGGAGCACTCAGACCCGAGTGGGAACGCCCCCACATAGCCCAACACACCTGCTAACCAATACCTCTGCAGAGCTCAGGAGACACAGCGCCCAGCGCAGCCGGTGCAAACCAAAGAATAAAACAACCGGGAATCCCCCCATGCCAAGACAGAGCCGGACCAAATATGACCGGTCAGACTATATCATTATCATAGGTTGAAAGCTGAGGGGGGAGGGAGAGGGTTAGCAGCATGCAACACGAGTGGCATATACTCTCACCTGATAAGCAATCTCTCAACTGGCGGTAGCACTATGATCCTAGTGATGACTGAATACCCATACATCGGACGAGCAAATGAGATCAGCTTGACACTCACACTGGTCGCTGAACGATCAATAATAGAGAAGCAAATAGCGATAGACGAACGCTATTATTACCAGACAAGGAGGTTAATATTGGGTATGTCAATGGGACAGTCTAGAAGTGGGTCACTATAAGCATTGATTGCTAGAGATCTGTAACACCAAAGCCAACCACGTTCGTACTTAACTGTATTGTTTATTGCAGACCACTGTTAATAAAATTTGTTTGCAAAAACAAAAAGAAGAGGTAAGTACAGGTAGGTATTTTTTTTCTAAAGTGCCATGGGGGGCCTAACTTGGGCCCACTGCATGCCACTGTGCCCAATGGCCATGCCCAGGGGATTTATGTCCCCTGGGCATGGCCATTGGGCTGGGGGACATGACTCCGTTCTTCACCTAGACCGGAGTCATGTCCATAGTGGTTGTGCGTCTAACAATGGCGCTAGTCAGGTTAGAGACATTATTTTTGCTCTAACCTGACTACCGCCATTTTTTCCGCACACAACCTCCAGTTTTCCCTAAGCCTCTCCCACCCAGTTAGCGTCATGTATTTTGACACTAACTGGGCCTTAGCGCTGGCTTGCTCCATGCCTTAAATATGGCACTCCGGTTGGTGCTCTGGAATGGCGCTAGCTGGCGCTGTACTTTTTGACGTAAACTTGAGCTAACGCAGGTTTGCGTCAAAAAGTATAAATATGGGACTTAATACAACTGAACCCAGTGGAACTGCACCTGCTGCACTGCTGATGGCTATGTCTCTGACATGGACCCACGTACAGAGCTATGGTACAGAGCTCTGAGACAATTTCTATTGGGCCAAGGAGAGTGGCTTATACAAGGCGTCCTCCCTCCCAGGCCTGTCCGATATGGTGTAGGTCTGAGAGGATTAGGGGATCGAACCCACTACCCGAGGGCCTCACAGCACATAGTCATGGCTGTGGGGCCCAGGGGATAGAGTCCCTCCCCAAGGCCTTGCAGTGCTTCATTGTGGCTATGAGGGATAGGTTAGGGGCTCCCGCTCGCCTAGGGCTCACAACCATAGGCTAGTGCTGGGAGGCCCAGGAGAGGGGACCCAGAACCGAGGAGCCTCTACCATGAGTTTCACAGCAATGATGTAGCACTGCGGGTCCAGGGGGATTGCCACTTCCCCTGGACTACCCTACTATGATTCAAAGCTCTGAGGTGCAGAGGAGGGTGACCCCATTCCCCTGGCTTCACAGATATATCAATCAATCAATCAATCCAAAAAGTTTATAGAGCGCGCTACTCACCTGTGAGGGTCTCAAGGTGCTTGGGGGGAGCTGGAGGGGGGGCAGGAGGGTCACTGTTCGAACAACCATGTCTTGAGGTTCTTTCTGAAGAGCAGGAGGTCTTTGGTTTTGCGAAGGTTGGTGGGGAGGGAGTTCCAGATTTTGGGGGCGAGGTAGGAGAAGGGCCTTCCTCCTGTGGTGGTGTGTTGGATGCAGGGGACTGTGGCTAGGGCGAGGCCGGCTGATCGGAGGTTGTGTGTGGGAGTGTGGAAGTTCACTCTTTCGTTGAGGTAGGTTGGGCCGGTGTTGTGGAGGGATTTGTGTGCGTGGATGAGGATCCTGAATGTGATTCTCTTGTCTATGGGGAGCCAGTGAAGGGATTTGAGGTGTGGTGAGATTCGTTCGTGGCGGGGGAGGCCAAGGACGAGGCGTGCGGCTGTGTTCTGGATTCTCTGGAGTTTGCATTTGAGTTTGAGTGTGGTGCCGGCGTAGAGGGCGTTACCGTAGTCTAGTCTGCTGCTGATGAGTGCATGGGTGACTGTCTTCCTGGTCTCTGGGGGAATCCATTTGAAGGATTTTTTCAGAGTGCGGAGTGTGTGGAAGCAGGAGGAGGTTAGAGCATTGATTTGCTGTGTCATGGAGAGGGAGGGGTCCAGGATGATGGCGAGGTTGCGTGCGTGGTTTGCGGGTAGGTGCGGGGCCTAGGGCTGTGGGCCACCAGGAGTCATCCCATGTGGTTTTGTTGGGGCCGAAGATGATGATCTCGGTTTTGTTGGAGTTAGGCTTGAGGTGGTTAGTTGTCATCCAGTTGGTGGTGTCGAGGAGAGCCGCGTGTAGGTTGGTTTTGACGGTGGTGAGGTTGTGGGTGAGGGAGAGGATAAGTTGGGTGTCATCTGCGTAGGAGAGGATAGTGATTCCGTGTGATCGGAGGATGTTGGCTAGGGGGATCATGTGAATGTTGAAGAGTGTGGGGCTGAGGGAGGACCCTTGGGGGACTCAGCAGATGATCTTGATAGTGGTGGAGTGGAAAGGTGGAAGGCGGACTCTCTGGGTCCGGTCGGTGAGGAAGGAGGTGAGCTAGTCTAAGGCTTTGTAGCAAATTCCTATGTTGTGAGGGTGTGTGTGGAGTGTGTGGTGGCAGACGGTGTTAAAGGCTGTGGAGAGGTCTAGGAGAATGAGTGCGATGGTCCCGCCTTTGTCGACTTTGGTCCTGATGTCGTCAGTGCATGCAATGAGGGCGGTTTCCGTGGTGTGGTTCTTGCAGAACCCGGATTGTGAGGGGTCAAGAGTGTTGTTTTCTTTGAGCAAGTGGGATAGGCTGGCGTTGACTAGTTTTTTGGCAACCTTGGCAGGGAAAGGGAGGAGCGAGATGGGGAGATAGGTGGAGAGGATCTCTGGGTCGGCTTTGTTTTTTTTTAGGACAGCAGTGATTTCCGCGTGCTTCCAGGGGTCTGGGTAGGTGGCGGAGTCGAAAGAGGAATTGATTATGTTGCGGAGTATGGGGGCTATGGTTGGGCTGGCTTTGTTGTAGATTCGATGTGGACAGGGGTCGGAGGGGGATCCTGAGTGGATGGAGTTCATGGTTTTTTCGGTTTCTTCGTGTGTGGTGGGGGCCCAGGTGGTGAGTGTGGTGGGAGGGTCATAAGTGGGGGTTGAGTTGGGTGAGTGAGGGGTGTGTGTCGTGGGTGTGTGTGGTATGAAGCTGTTATGGATGTCCAGGATTTTGTAGTGGAAGTGGTTGGAGAGGGCGTCACATAGGGGCTGTGTGTGTGAGGGGTCTATGTTGCTGGCTTTGGGTTTGGCAAGTTCATTAATGATGGTGAAGAGTTCTTTGCTGTTTTGAGAGTTGTTGTCAAGGCGTGTCTTGTAGGGATCTCTTTTGGTGGTGCGTATGAGTTGGTGATTGGTGCGAATGGTGGTTTTGAGGGTGGAGAAGTTGGTTGTAGAGGGTTCTTGTCACCATATTTTCTCAGCTTGGCGGCATTTGCGCTTGGAGTTCGGGGGTGAACCATGGGGCGTTCTTGATGTTGCGGGTGGCGATGTGTTTTCTGAGGGGGGCTAGTGTGTCTGCGCAGGTGGTGATCCATTTAGAGAGGTTGTGTGCTCCTGTGTTTAGGTCGTTGGTGTGGGGGGGTTGTGAGCCAGTTGGGAGTTCAGGCGTTCTGTGGGGATCTTGTCCCACATGCGGTAGCGTGTGGTGTGTTGATGGTGATGTGTTGGGGGTTTGGTGAAGGAGAAGTGGACGCAGTGGCGGTCAGTCCAGAGGAGTTCGGTGGTGTGGGTGTAGGCTATGTGTTGGCTTAAGGTGAAAATTGCGTTGAGCGTGTGTCCTGCTGAGTGGGTGGATGCATTGACCTGTTGTTTGAGTCCGAGGTTGGTGAGGTTGTCTATGAGGGAGGTAGAGTTGTGGTCTTGTGCTGCAAAGCCCATAGGTTGTGGCCCCACTGCCCTAAGCCTCACATCCATGGTCTGGTGCTTCAAGACTTAGGGGAGGGGAATCCCTTTCCCTTGGCCTTGCAGCCATGATCCCCAGTCACTGCTGCAAGGGTCAAGTGCAGTGGCCAATCTCCATTACTACTTCACAGGACAACTTGTGCCTTTGGAGAACCACTGCACATGTGGAGGCACATTGCATGTGCAGAGACGTCAGCAGATGTTGATTGGGGAGCAGGGTTACTATAGGTCACATAGCAGTTTTTTGAGGTATCATTAAAAAACCACCTCTCTAAAGCAGGCCATGGTAAAAGATAACTCAGGTGGAGATTCAGTTTGTGGGTGTGATTACTCGTCATACTATATGTGAGTTCTAATCCTTTTACCACCTCCTGGAGTAAGCCATGACTGCTCGCTATTGCAGATTTTGAGCAACAAGTTTAGACAAGAAACTAAGGTATCCAAATAGGATTAAATAGTATTAAACTTTGAAACACTATTGGTAAATATCAGTATCTACTAGGCATCCTGTCCAGTAAGTACCCACTGTGACAGGTCCTCGTCCATTTGGTACATTGTAATCATGGAACTAAGATATTTGACATCTAACCTCAGTTTTATGATGGAAATAAGCACCATGTTCTAAAGCTGGGCAGGGCCAATAACAAAGTGAGCATTCCCTGGGAAGGGAAGCCCTTTTGCCTTGCCGCACACATCTCTGACACCCCAGTTGTGGTCTAATGGACTAGTTGGAAATCTGGAATTAGGAGAAGTATTATTTAACCCTGCATCCCATTTGACCAAATTGTGTACTCACTTTCAAGAACCTTTTGCCATGGTCACTAGAATTATGTGACTGTGTGGCTGTAGCACTGTTCTTATAATTATAGATTTGAAGATTTTGTCACATAAACCATCATCTGCTGCATAATTTGCATATTTTCACATACAAAAGTTGTTTCTAGCTCAAACAGTTCAAAAGTTACTAAAAACGCTTCTATGTTGTTTCTCAGTTGAAGACTCTTTGCAAAACTTGACTGGTCACCTTTCTGTTGCTTATTGCTGCATTTGGATGTTAGATTACTAACGAGATGCAACCAATGCCCAGGCAGTGTTAACAACTGTAAAAACCACAATATAGTGAAATAATACAATCATAAAATGTGTCATATTATGCTGCATAATTTGGCTTTCCTTGCTGCACAATTTACTCAGCTCTGTCGCATAATTTGGCCCTCCTCTGCAGCATAATTCCTGTGGACCTGCTTATTCTTCTACTGCTCCCTTTTTGGCAAGATTTGGAGTATTTTGATTCAATTACAAACTGCTAGTCAGCTTATTTAATCAATGGACTGAATAT
The DNA here is from genome assembly GCF_031143425.1 of Pleurodeles waltl. Classification (NCBI taxonomy): domain Eukaryota; kingdom Metazoa; phylum Chordata; class Amphibia; order Caudata; family Salamandridae; genus Pleurodeles; species Pleurodeles waltl. The sequence continues at coordinate 668,890,319 of NC_090444.1, forward strand.
TACCTGGGGGAGAGAGGTTCCTTTCACAGGGTATAGTCACGTAAATGCAGTACTGTGCTAAATGCACTAACTAGCTGTGTGCTGCGGTCCTGGGTCTACTAATTTAACAAACTGTTTGATCTTGGGCAAATAATACTCTGCCTGTGCCTCATTCCCCGATTTGACAATATGGTTGCACTTTGAAACACACATAATGTGAGAAACAGATACCATGGGCACCCTCCCTGGCTCACCTCAAGGTCCTGTTGGAACCTCAAGCCCATACAAAGTCAAGCTTTCATGTGGCTGCTGCCTGCCACCCTACCTCTAGCTAGGATGTGATGTTGCAGCTAGGGCAGTCAACTCTGAAACTGGGGAACCAGGTTCCAGTCTGAACGTGAGCTCAATATCTTGTGATTCTGGGCAAATCACTTAGGCCCAAATCTACAAAACTTGGATTTTTCCATTTCCTAATTAGGGAATCCTAAGAAATTGTTGTTTAGGAAATGCGAATGTGAATGTACTAAAATTTCGATTTCCTAATAGATTTGCAATTACTATTAGGAAATCACAAATTTGGAAATACAAAACATTCTGCACCTATTTGCCTAGGGCACCCCTTAAATCTAAGGGAAGAAAAAGTGGTGTTCTTGTAAAGTACTCCTTTGCCATCAGGACAAGTGTGCACTTCAAGGCACTGCAAAAAGTGCATTTTGGGTGCCTTTTTTGAATGTGCACATGGCTAGCATTGGATTGGATTTGATGGTAATATCATTTCCTAAATTCCCATTTCACATTTAGGAAATGCTATGTGCATGGGATTGGGAAATCGCAAATAGGAAATCCCTATTTGCTATTTCGTATTTTGGTAATCACAAAATGTGATTTCTACAGGGTAGAAATCACAGTTTGTGACACCACCGAGCCCTTTGTACATTGGAAAAAGCTGATTTGCATTTCTTAACTGGACAAAATTGTTTCGGTGCATTAAGAAATGCAAAAAGCTGTTGTACATATGGGCCTTCATCTCTATGTGCCTAGCAAAAGAATGTGTCCTTGTGTAATGTAACCGGTGGACATGTAAAGTGCTCCAATGCCTTCTTTGAGTTTGCTGTATATAAAACTGCATAAAGTGTTTTCTTTCATTCACAGCTGCTTGTATCTAGGGTTGCCACCTGGACGTTTTTTTTGTCAACACTGGCATTTTAATTACTGGTATTTTAATGTCCCTCCAGATGAAAAAAAACATTGCAAAATCACCTAGAGTATTTTTTAGCTCTTATCTGTATGACTTAAAACAGCAACTATAAACAGAAAACATGTTTAAATGTGTTCTAGAGCTGTGTTAATGATTCTAGACAAATAATTAAAGTAAACAAAGACAGAAAAGTCATGTCACAAATTAATAAATACAATTTTTTAAAAGTCCTTTTAGTATCTGTCCTGGCATTTGCAGACTCTTAAAATAGTTGGAGGTGATCCTGAACCTCCATGGTGCAGGACCCCACCTTTGCTGCAACATGTCCCTCCCAGATAGTGACAAGCATCTCATTCACATGTCATCAAGAGCTGAAAGAGTGAGAGTAGCTTGTCCTTACAAAGGGCCTCTTCCCCTATACATGGCAGCACCACACATGCCTGTGATGCCCAGGAGAGGATTGCCCCTCCCTGTGGGCCTCTCATTGCTGTGGAAAAGGTACAAGGCTCAGGTCAGGGGAGACACTGGTGGGAAGCCCCTTGTTGGTGGGGTGAGTGTGGGACCCTGGGCAGCTGCTCATGTTGCCCATGCCTAGCACCAGCCCTGACAATGAAATATTTTAAACCAAACGAGGCAAATACAATCATTTAGCTTTACAGGAGGACACCTAATCCTACCTTTCTCTTTAACTCTGGACGCCACAGTTTCAGTAGTAATTGACTCATTAGCATTAAATCCAGACCTCTCATCATCAGTGTCTCTACCTTGGCATACCACACTTGGGGAAATCCTGTCACCCAAATATGTGGGAGCATTAACAATTTGCTTGTTCATCCTATGAACACTTTGCTTTTCCTCCATCTGTCTCATCTCATTATAACTAGTAGTTCTACTTCTGCACTTCACCACTCTCCTTACATTCACACTCCTAAGCACTGTTCTTATTAACTCTCACTACCTTCAAAGCACAACCAAATTTGGACTCACCTCTCACTTTGAAACCTGGTTTGACCATTCTCACCCAATCACCAACTTTAAATGTAGGTTCTTTTACCCTCCATTTGTCATCATTTCTATTTTTCATTTTTTCATCTTTCTCCTTTACTCTTAGAAAAAATCCTTACACATCCATGACATCTGCCTCAGACATTTTCTTTCTTATCCACCACGGGTACATGTTGGACCCAAAGGGGGTCATTACGACCCTGGCGGACGGCGGAGAAGCGGCGGTAAGACCGCCAACAGGCTGGTGGTCAATTTTTTGGAATTATGACCACGGCGGTTAGAGCCATGGTCATCTGCTGCTTCTCCGTTCCGCCCGCCAGGGCGGAGACGACCGACGGGCTGGAGACCTGGGTCTCCAGCCCGGCGGTCGTCACTATACCGCCGGAGGTATTTGGACCCGGCTTATGGCCATGGATTTCATGCGGTTGGAACCGCCAGGAAATCCATGGCGGTAAGCACTATCAGTGCCAGGGAATTGCACTGATAGGGGTCTCCCCCAACCCCCACCCCACCCCCACTCCCTCCCCTACACCTCCCATCACCCCTGCCACCCCCCAAAGGTGGCAGGACCCGCCTCCCCACCCCGACCCCCAACATCACATCACTTATGCACACACGACACTCACGCAGGCACCACCAACACACATACATGCACACACACCGACATACATGGCAACATCCACACACACAGTCAGACACGCACACCCACATTCAAACATACACACATACAACCATGCAGACATACCTACAGACATACACACACTCATTCCCATACTCACAACACCCCCGCAAGCATACAGGCACTCACACATCCCCACTACATACACACACGCACACCCCCATGCACGCACACAACACACAACACCCCCTCACCCCCTCCCCTCACGGACGATCAACTTACCTGGTCCGACGATCCTCCGGGAGGGGACGGGAGCCATGGGTGCTGCTCTGCCGACACCACACCGTCAACAGAACACCGCCACACCGAATCATAGGACGTGATTCGGTGGGCGGTGTTCTGTTGACGTGGTGGGGGAGGTGGAGCAACCTCCACTTCCCCGCCGCCCGCTAGGATGGCTGTTGGCGGCTCTCCGTCCGAAAAAGGACGGAGAGCTGCCAACAGCCATAATACGCCGAGCGGAAAACCGCCACCACTGGCGGTCTTCAGCGCGGCGGTCCCTCGGCGGTCTTGACAAAAGACCGCTGAGGTCAAAATGACCCCCAAAGTCCCTTCCTTTCAATAAACAGAAAGGACTTGCTTCTGTAACAGTACATCCATAACCTTTCCCTCAGCACATTTTCCACTCCCTTCCTGATTTACTTGTCCACTCAGCACCATTCTTAAGGACACGATTGAACCTCCCAACCTGGCCATTTCCTTGAGGTTCATATAGCGCTGTAATCACATGTCTGACGTTACAACCTTTTAGAAACTCCACCGTCTCATATGACTTTAACTGTACCATTGTCTGTTTTTGTTTAACAGGTACCGCTCCACTTTTAGATTGATTTTGTAACAGAAGTTCTTCAGTTGTCCCAAACCTTCAGAAAACACTTTTGGAAACTGCCTGATTACTCAATCCTTACTTTTGCCATCAGATATCACTAACACAGTTTCTTTACTTCTGGGATTTAGGACAATGCCCAATTTCCATTGGTCTCTCCATCCTAAGACATTGACATCCTTGGTAGCCACATACAATTCAATATGGGCCACTCAGCCTTTCAATTCAATATCAACCTCCTCATACCCCACCACGTGAATTCTAGTCCCATCAAAGCTTTCCGCAACAATATCCGATAACTTTAGAGTGGCTAAGGAATATAGTTTTCCAAAGTGCTGCGCAAAGTAATCTTTTGTAATTATTGTACACGGTGAACCAGAATCAGCCAAGTTCCACATTCAGAACCTGAAGTACACCCTTGGATGGTTTAATGTCATCTTCCCTATTACCAATTTCATCAAACTCTTTAGTAGACAAAAATATGACCATGTTGCTTCCACCCTCTCTGTTACTTTGCCAGTCTTCATATACACATGAAATTTTGCCTCTAAAAGAAGTGTTCTTACTGTTACTATTTTTCCTTACATACTAGTGCAAAATGTCCCATGCTCCCACATTTTTTACATTCTTTACCCAGTTCGGGTATTGGAAAATGGCCCTCTCTGAAGGATCACCGCAAACATTTTGCCTTCCTCCTCCTCTTTTTCTGACCTCATTTTTATTGGCTTTAGAACTCTGTGCACTTTACAACTGTTAACCAGTGCTAAAGTGTGTGTGCTCTCTCACCAAAAGATGGTAACATTGGATCATACACAATTGGTATATTTAATTTACTTGCAAATCCCTAGTAATGTGCACTACATGTGCCCGTGGCCTGTACACTAACTGCTACTAATGGGCCTGCAGCACTGATTGTGCCACCCACATAAATAGCCCCTTAGCATGTCTCAGGCCTGTCATTGCAACTCATTTGTGTGCAGTTTCACTGCCACTTCCATGTGGCATTTAAAACTACTTGCCAAACCATAAATTCCCCCTTTTCTATGTATAAGTCACCCATAAGATAGGCTCTAGGTAAGCCATAGGGCAGGGTGCTGTGTAAGTAAAAGGCAAGACATGTACTTATGTGTTTTACATGTCCTGATAGTGAAAAACTCACAAATTCATTTCTCACTACTGTGAGGCCTGGGAGGCCTGCTCCTCTGATAGACCAGTATTAGAACTGCCTTTATATACTTTTAAGTGGTAGATTCTGACTTGAAAGGAGTAGACCTTTCATGTTTAGTATGGCCAGAATGGTAATGGAAAATCCTACTTACTGGTGAAGTTAGATTTAACATTACTATTTTAGGAATGCTACTTTTAGAAAGTGGTGTATAATTCTAGGTGCTCCTATATTTGCAAACACAGTGAAAGTGAATATTGTGAACAACAGTGATGGTGTTATGTACAATATATAGAAAATATGTGGTTAAAATCAGTGTGAACTTCCAGAGGCTCCGTCAATCCAGGAGTCCTGAAGTCACTTAGAAGCATGTAATATCAATCCACATTCAATTTATGATGGTTTTTCAACCCTGTATATAGATATGAGTCAACAACAGGTCATCATCAGAACTGGGAATCATTCTATATGGTAGACCTAAAAAATAATTAAACATTTATTTTAATGAGGGGACTCTATTCATAAAACCAATATATCAATTATTTGAATAGGGGTAATCACTCATCTAGTAGTTCAATTTTTAGATTATCATTTCTTGATAGAGTCGTCTTCCTAGTAGGGACATAATTTCTATAAGCAATCATTGTTCCTTAATATAATATTGCAAAAAATATATATGGCACTGTGTAGAATTACTTACAATATTAATGATTCTGCACAGTAAGCTTATTGAACGAAGCCTCAAAATAGGCTCTTCACCAGGATTGTAATCTCTCCCTTAAATCCTTTAACTCCTCAATTAAAAGGGTACTGGCTATACTGGTGGCTGATTTTCAATTTATAGCTTCTAAAAAATAAATAGTAAAAAATACATAAAGTTTTAGAATGCCGAAAATACCGGCATTCAATCCTTCATATTAATTCTATCACCAACTTACTTTCTTTCAGCATATCATCGCGCGCAGCAGAGAAAGTCAAATTGTAACCTCCGGTCTGCGTCTATCTGGGGTGTTTAGGTGGAGCCGGCACATGTGTGCCTGATCACGTCAAGAGTTTCCTTTCAGGTCCGCCTCTGGGCGAAACCACATCATCTCAAAAACTGTATCAGGCAACAGCCTGTCCCCTTTCTTGTATGTAGGGGCATGCTTATACCAAACGCCTATGTGCTCCAACAGATATCTCTAGTGATTCACATAAACAGGTGTTTCCTTTCTGGTCCGCCTATGGGTGGAACGTCATCGTATCAGATACAACCAATCCCCTTTCTTGTCCACAGGGGCGTTTTTACACCTACGTGCTCCAACAACAGGAGCAATCTCTTGTCATTCAGGGCATTCTTAACTCACTTATACGTAGACCGTAAAACAGTCTCAACTCCATACGCCACTACACTGCCGTCATGATCAGCAGAGGCTCTCCTCAATGATATCGACAGCCCATGTTTTGCACAGTAAATGACAATTTTTTTTTGCCTAAAAACAAGTGGCACACAGAATGTAATCTCTACACTGGGAGACCTGGAAATCACCGCCAGGGCTCCAAAGTAGACATTGGACATACAAAATAGGGGTAGTACTCACTCAGCTACGGGCTAATCACCCTCCACTTATTAAAAATAATGAATATCCAACCATCATGTATAACAAGACATATCAAACCACCCAACGACCACCATAGTATACACTGGGTCGCTACCAAAAGGACCAACCCTGTGACCAAACACAAAGTGATCATCGGCAATACATTTTAAAGTCTTGGAGTCTGAAGCTATTGAGCCACAAATTTTATGTATATAAATCCACGGGATTCATATGTATATACACAAGTCATGATGATTAAACATATCCTCTGACATCCCTACTCAAATTACGGAACATCTATAAGTGATGGAAATAGCTTAACAATTATAATAAAGATGCCTGTCTCCAATCCTCTAAAGTGTTCAGTCCATCATTTATAGTTTCACATTTTTCCATCCAAAACAATTTTCGTTTGGTGAGGAGGTAATCCTTATCTCCTCCTCTTGGACCCAAAGTGATTTGTTCAATAATTTGCCACTTCAAGTCGTCACTGTTGTGCTGGAGTTTTTCATAATGTTCCACTAAGGAAGCTCCCACTGTTTTGCATTCAATTTTGCTTTTATGCTGCAAGATCCTGCATTTCACCTTCTGTGTCGTTTTTCCAATATACATAAGCTTACTTGGGCACCAGATTACATAAATAATATCCTGTGTGTTGCAATTTGTAAAAGCAGGTAAGGTAAATGTGTTATCCTTGTGGGAAAATTCTGTTGTGTCAAAACTTAGTTTGCATGCCGCACAGTGTACACATTTGCAATGCCCCACAACCGCTGGCAAACCCCAAAGTGTATTATCTTTCCTTTTCGGCATTTGTGGTAAAAGTGCTTGTGTCAGAGTATCTTTTAGGTTCTTCCCTTTCTTGAAGGAAAATAATGGAGAATCATGTACATGAAGGTGTTCTTTGATCAATTCCCAATGATGTAGAATAATCTTTTTGATGTCATTAATAGCTGGATTGAATGTATTTACACAGGCTAGTCTATTATAGTTCTCTTTCAATGGTTTGGGTTCTAAGAGACATTCTCTATGGTTGTACCAAGCTCGCTTTCTTGCTCTCCTTACTAGTCTTTTAGGATAACCCCTCTCTATAAGTCTTTCTATAAGGGTATCTGATTCTCTAAAATAATCAGATTTTTTTGTGCAATTTCTCCGGATCCTGAAAAACTGTCCAAATGGGAGATTATCTCTCAAGCTTCTCGGATGATTGCTAGTATAATGTAGTAACGTAATCCTTTCTGTTGGTTTCCGATATATAGCGAAACAAATAACTTGTTCTCATCTACTCATATTCTTAAATCTAGAAAAGGGATGTTTTCTCTATTAAAATCCATAGTGAATTGTATATCTTTTGACTTTTTATTCAGCCAAGTATGGAATTCTTGGAGTTCAATAACAGACCCTCATCTGATGAACTATCGGAGGCTGATGTATCTGAAAAGGTGGTACATCTCCTATATCCTCCCCTGCCTAAGTTTACAAATCTTCCTGAGTGATCCTGTTTATAATAATCTTCTTAAAGATAAGGATAAGTTACAGTTTTATCGTATTTGCCTATATCTTTAGCTAATTTATCAAGTGTTTTTCGTTGCGTAATAAATGTGAATTCATTTGATGTTTTTTCTAGGGCTTCAAGGGCCTGGCATGCATTAGCTGATGTGGTATCCTCTAATGCACCCCTTGCTAGATTCTCAATTTCTTTTTCCAATTTAGTTATGTGTTCCAGTGCTGTATCAATCCCTAAAACCATCCAGTGTCTAGAGCATTGATTTGCTACATAACTGAAACTGTTTCTATACTTAGGATCCTCAATAAAGATAGCAGGCTCACTTCTTACTTGTAGCCCTACAGGAATAACATTGGAGCGCAAATATTCTTTCATGAGATGTACATGTAGTTGCGTTCTTACCAGTTTCTTTTTAATTCTTTCCAACTTTGTTATTTTTTCTTGTAGAGCATCTACTACGTTTGTAGGTGTAGCATCAATAAAAGAAGAACCACTCACTATCCTATTTATATAATCTTCTGTATAGGATAGAGTGTCTTTCTCTATCATGGTATTTAACAGAATAAAAATATATAATGGGAACCAATTGGTTTCTATTAGTGTTCACTTAACACAAAGAAGCCTTAACAGCCCACCGGCTGCACTATAGTAATACCAAGAAATAAGGCAAAACCCACTAACCCTTTGACCTGGGAATGGGAAAATAAATAATAGTAATAATATGTGGTCACTACAAGGGGGAAGTGAACCTAAACTTCCACAGTAGAGTATTTATTATTATATTCAATTCATCCAATCTCCTTGGGTTAATGTACATTTTTATTTCTTATATCAACTCAATTAATGTCATCTAAAAGACTCAACATACATTATTTCTTATTAAAGAGAAAAGTGATGTATAATTCTAGGTATTCCTATATTTGCAAACAGAGTGAAAGTGAATATTGTGAACAAAGGTGATGGCGGTATGTACATTATATACAAAATATGTGGTTAAAATCAGTGTGAACTTCCCAAGGCTCTGTCAATCCAGAAGTCCTGAAGTCACTTAGAAGCATGTAATATCAATCCACATTCAATTTATGTTGATGTTTCAACCCTGTATATAGATATGAATCAACAACAGGTTATTATCAGGACTGGGAATCATTCTATATGGTAGCACTTAAAAAATAATTAAACATCTATTTTAATGAGGAGGCTCTATTCATAAAACCAATATATCAATTATTCGAATAGGGGTAATCACTCACCTAGTAGTTCAAATTTTAGATTATCATTTCTTAATAGAGTCGTCTTCCTAATAGGAATAATAAGCAATCATTGTTCCTTAATATAATATTGCAAAAATATATTGCACTGTGTAGAATTACATACAATATTAATGATTCTGCATGGTAAGCTTATTGAACGAATTCTCAAAATAGGCACTTCACCAGGATTGTAATCTCTCCCTTAAGTCCTTTAGCTACTCCATTGAAAGGGTACTGGGAACACTGGCAGCTGATTTTCAATTCATAGCTTCTAAAAAATAAATAGTAAAAAATATATAAAGTTTTAGAATGCCGAAAATACCGACATTCAATCCTTCATATTAATTCTATCACCAACTTACTTACTTTCAGCACATCATCCCGCTCAGCGGAGGAAGTCAAATTGTAACCTCCCATCTGCGTCTATCGGGAGCATTTAAATAACTCTTTGCTCTCCCTATTCACAGATTTCCTCCACTTGTCTGAGTGTTCCACTGCTTTGGTGGTGCATATTGCATTCTGCAAATTTGGATCACCCATATTCCATAACTGCTCCTGAACCTTTTTGATCCATTATCATCTCATCCGTAGTAAGTCCAAAATTGCAATATATAGATAGGGCTCACAAACAAAGTCATTGAACATCTCACCCTCTTCTTGGGTGCATGTGTAAAATTGGAATCTATTGAGAGCAACAGTGAATGTAGGTTTAAAAATATTTTATATTCTCACCATGGCTTCCTCAAAAACATTCCTGTCCCCATTACCTTCAACTTATGGTAGAGTTCTGGATACTACTTGTCCTTTTAACCCCTAGTAATGTAGAAAGATACTTTTCTTTCTCTCAGCAGACCATTTTTAACCATCTATGACTTTGAGATAAGTCAAGAATTCCTCCTTCCACCATACACATGGAATGGGAGGCTCACCTTTGTTCTGGAGAAGATTTGAAGGAGGATCAAATTACATTTTCCCTATATTTTCACGTAACAGAGTAAAGCACTATTTAATAACAAAGTTAAATTATAATACTCTGTCTTCTCAGTATAGTTCACTAGTCAATAAAATTATCTGTGTAATTTAGAGTTATCTTACCACACAGAAGCTTCATATCACCAAATACTTGCACTTTAGAAAAGAGGCGGACTAAATTAAATCCACTTTGTCCCTCATGCAAGGTGCGTAGGCAAGCTGTCATTGAAAAGCTGACTCCACACTACCAAGTTGTTGAGAAAACAAATTACACGCTCAGCGGCATGGAATGTGATTGACTGCCAGCATATGATGCATATGACGCCTGACGTTCCCCGACGAGCGCCTGCGCTTGTATGTGTTCCTTCTCAGTGAAGCTGCAACGATGAATGTTGTTCTTCGTAAAGATCTCCTTGGCAACAGCACCGGCCAGTGCAATCTTCTTGTCGAGACAGAAGCTTTACAAGATGGCCGTTTCGCACATGTAATGGTGCAAAACTCCCAAAACTTGCAAAACGGCAAACCAAGACAAGGTGTCTGTCTAGTGGTCATCCAGGTTAATTCCTCGCAGGTGGACCACAGCAAGCAAGTTTCCTCTCACGCAAAAATATCTAAAATCCATAGCTTCAATCAAGACCAAATCACTGCTGTGCTGTATTTAGATTGACATCAGATTAGTCTTCAAATCTCATCGCCACTTGTAAAATCCAAAAGTATTTTTTTTAAATAATTTATTGATCACAGCACAGTACCACAGGACTACATGGTAGCAGGTCCTCTGGTAAACTGACTTTCTGGATAGAATCTAGAATCTGCTGCATCGCAAGAAAACAACAACTGCATTTGAACCTAAGCATATATACACAAAGCAACTTGTATATGAATACAACATATATATATATATATATATATATATATATATATATATATATATATATATATATATATATATATATATATATACATATTTATATATATATATATATATATATATATATATATATATATATATATATATATATGCAAAGCAACCTATATGTGAATACAACAATTACCTTTCTTGAGTAGATCACTGATAGCTTGCCCTTGCTTTGACCATCAGATGTCAAGTTGCCAAACATGGCTTCCATATTAAAAAGATTTCAGAAACTCTACCCCAACCTCTACATCATGAAAGGTTATCTGCAGTAAGCAATGTCACTAGCCAGTTTCTATGCCTGCTGCATCACTTTAAATAGAAAATGCTTCAATCTGAAGCAGATAATTGTGACAACCTGTGTTCATGTTCACAGGTTTCCACTGTAATCAAGTTTTGCACTAATTTGTTTTCTTTATGTTTGCTGCTTGCATTACTCTACTGCTCTAATTTGTGATCACTTGCATTGCCTTCTAGATTCCCCCTGCTGCCTCTATGCGTGCTGTTGCAGTTCTTTTTTTCTTTTTTTAATAGTTGTCTAACTAGGATGAAACTTATAACACTGAGATGAGCACTGTTGTCTCCTGTCTTGGTCCAGAAGGAATCTTTATTAATCTTTTTTCTTTGCAAATGTAAAGGTGTTGATTTCGCTCTAAAGCAGTGTACAGATCAATACACTACTCTGTCCAGCCACATTAATCATCATCCCTCCTTTTTGAAGGCAGGGCAACTGTCACCCATTTTACTTGTCCATGCATGCCACATGAAGTTTGGTGTTCCCCTGCGGAACTGCTGACTGTAAAAAATGGTCTAAATTACCTCTTTAGTTCTCACTCAAAACAGACTTGTAAGTGTGCGAATGAAACCACAGTCATTGTCAGAACACTTACTTATTTTTCTTAATCTCTAAAACTTTATGTACTGTCTCATCCCTGGAAATAGCATGGCTTCATAACACTGTAAAATAACAAAATATGTACTAAGGAGTGTGAACCAACATATATTAAAACCTAGACAAAATCGCTGAACACTCTTGACCTCAAAACCTTACTGTGAAATCTCTATTGCAGCATTTTCACAGGCACTGGAAATATAGCTCTACTCAGAGGTTGAAAATCAAAGATATGTATCAAATTAATTGGCAAATTATATAATTGCTCAGTTGTACCTGAAAAACCCAGTACCAAAACTCAGTAGCAACTGGTGACCAGATTTGTCAAGAAGTAAAGGAGGATTTGTCACGAAGCTGTTAGATGAACCAGAATGATCCACCTTGCCAAATGAATTTGTGAGACCACACCTAGTGTTGTGAATACCATGCTAGTTCCCATTTTAGTCTGTGCCATTTTAATTCTGTGCTTGCTTTCAGAGTTTTTATCTCTTTTTGGAAAGTGTGCAGCATTTAGACACATGGGGGGTCATTCTGACCATGGCGGTAATTACCGCCATGGCGGAGGTCGGCGGTAGCACCGCCAACAGGCTGGCGGTGCACCGCTGGGCATTCTGACCGCGGCGGTTCAGCCGCGGCCAGAAACGGAAAGTCGGCCGTGTACCGCCGACTTTCCGCTGCCCGTCTGAATCCTCCATGGCGGCGGAGCGCGCTCCGCCGCCATGGGGATTCTGACACCCCCTACCGCCATCCTGTTCATGGCGGCTCTCCCGCCATGAACAGGATGGCGGTAGGGGGTGCCGCGGGGCCCCTGGGGGCCCCTGCCGTGCCCATGCCAATGGCATGGGCACGACAGGGGCCACCGTAAGAGGGCCCCAAAAAGTATTTCAGTGTCTGCCCAGCAGACACTGAAATACGCGACGGGTGCAACTGCACCCGTCGCACCTTCCCACTCCGCCGGCTCAATTCTGAGCCGGCATCCTAGTGGGAAGGTTGATTTGCCCTGGGCTGGCGGGCGGTCTTTTGGCGGCCGCCCGCCAGCACAGGGCAAATGTCAGAATCACCGCCGCGGTCTTTCGACCGCAGTGCGGTGTTCTGACGGCGGTACCTTGGCGGACGGCCTCCGCCGTCCGCCAAGGTCAGAATGGCCCCCATGGTGTTATCATATCTCCTTACTATGTAGGCTGACATATCTTATTGTTTTTAGCCATGGACGCTCACTGTATAAGATGACAGTATTTTTTGTTTTTGTTTTTGTTTTTATTCATAGGTGCATACAATTGTTATGTGAATCAAAATGATGCATTGAATCTTATTCTTACTTTAATGTCTGCAAGTGCAGTTGTAGTTTATAAATATAAAGATAACTTCTGCAATTAAATACTATGAAACCCAGGTATCTGATCATAAGTTAGAGGGAATTCACGCTGGGACTATCTGGTCAGATGTCACACTGGTTTGCAGAATCACAGGCTTGCTGGTTACTTCTGCTAAAATCAGCATAACTCCTAGAAAAAGCATTAGGGTGTTAGAATGTTAGGAATTCACTAACCATGTTAGAAATGCTTTTGCTGTTTTCCCTGACCATGGAATGCACTGATGTACTCCTTTTTGCAATTTCTGTGTTTACTATTCATATTGTATGCAATAGGCTCTAATTTTAAAATAAACATTTTTTAGTAATTCTCGCTGCTAGTTTGAATGTGTTATTCAATAGGATGGAGAATGGGTGGCAGTCTAAATGGATTTTTAATTCCTATGTGTATATTGATTGAATATTCGAGCCACGGGGTACAAATGCTAGCGCTGTGGTACTGAAGGGTGTGGGGGGGGCATAAAATATCGCTAAGTTAGAAGTGAGTTTTAACATATTACATGAGATGGCCATTCAAAACACCTTGATAAACCATCCATGACCCACCAACATTGCAAGGAACTTCAGCTGTACTCTGTTTTAGCAGCCTAGATCATTTGCCTTATCCATTTTTTTAATCATACATGTGTTGTACCTTCCTCACCACTTTCTATGCAACATCCTGAAGGAATTTGTTGAATTGTTTCTAAAAAAAAAACATGTCCAACCAGCCCTCAGAGCATGGTTCAACAGAAGGCATGAAGCACTTTTCTTTTTTCTTAATGTGGACCTCAAAGATGTAATTAATGGCTTCATTGATTGGAAGAGAGCAATTCTGCTGGAAGACAGCAATAACCAGAACCCTGTTTATGAGAGGATCATAACTCCTTTAACTATCCTTTGAGTACTCAACCACCCATACTCAGAAACCCACCGTCAATTTCCCTGAATTTAAGGTAGCTGAGGTTCAGACCTATTTGACTCTGACCTTATCATTATCCTATCAATGTGAAGGTCAAACAGTAATAAGTCCAGCAATATCTCTTCATACAAAATGATGGAGGTAGGGACTTACGATAACAATCCATATGAAATAATGCTTAGTTAAATTTATTATTTAAAATAGTTAAACATGCAAATAAGTATTAATTAATGTAAAATATATTACATAAAAATTGACTTTCATTATTTCAATAACCTATTTTGAATTTAAAAAGTAATGTAGCAATAAATAATATTTAAAATAATTAAATTAAGTTTTATGATTCTACATACCAATTTAAATAATGATTATCGATTAATAATAAAATATACATAAATGTAAATAGATGTTAAATGTTGGAAAATAATACATATTGTTTATTATTTATGTACACAATATTATAATGAACTATATTTAATTTTAAAAGTAATGTAACAATAAATATTATGAAAAATAAGCCAAATTTCCCTATTCCTTACCAAAGGGGGACTCTACAGTTGTGATGGAGAGCTCTGTCTTTTAAATTATAGAAACATTTTAAAATATCTATATTTATGTAAAAACTAAATTAGAATATTTTATGTTAAATATTAAAGTAAATGTATTTTATATATTTAATGAAATGGAGAACAAAGTAGAAAAAATGCTGCAGCACTATTACATTTATTTTGAATTAAACTTTTCATTATTAGAAACATATTAAATAAATTAAAATTATTTTTCTGAAGTATGAATTCAAAAATAAAAAAGAAAAGTTTTTAAATGTGTTAATTATTCTTTAAAGTAATGTATTGAATTAGTTAAAAATAAAGTCATTATTTTTAATAATATTTAATGCTGCATTACGGTTTGAAATCACAATAGGGTATTATAAATAAAATTAACTTACATTATTATTCATTGTAAAACTATTTATAATGCTTATTTTTCAGTTAAATGCACTTTTTGGAAAAGTTCCTTTTACTTTCCCATAGTGAGACTCTTCAGTCGGGTGGAGATTCCTACCTCCATTGTTTTCTAGGAGGGGGTGTTGCGGTATCAGTGGTTGGCCATGTGTAGTCCTGAATTACTACTGTTTTTTTATAGTAGTAATTTATTCTTGGAGTTTGTGAACACCGAAAAGTAGTAAACTTACCCAAAAGTCTAAACTTATACAACAGTTTAAGTTAACTTGGTGAATCAGACCCAGCCTTTGTGAATACCAAAAGATAGTAAATTTACTTAACAGTCTAAACTTACTCTAACATGTAAGTTAAGCCTTGAGACTGTAATACCTGTCTTCAGAGTCTATTTGTTTCCTCTTTCAATGCAACCAACCACATTTTTACCCCTTACCTCTGTATATGTAATCTGTCTCATTAATTATGGTTCTAAAGCCATTTTTACTCACCTTTCAGGGGTTACTTATTTTCACCATCATAACTTTGTGATTCTTTCTCTATTGCTACTTAAATGCTTATTCTTAACATTCTTTGCTTGCACATCAAACTGGTAAGGTCACATTGATTCTCAATTCTGTGCTTCATGAATCCTAAAGATCGTTTGATCTAGAAACACTGCTTCTACAAATCCTTATAAACTGAGATTACTTTGTGATGATTAGATATTGTCAGGGAAGACTGGTATAGGTAGGAATTAAAAAATATAAAGAATACTTTCATTTATATAACTTTAATGTGGGCTAGTCAAGATATGTACAGAGGTTTTCAAAGACAGAGATCATCCAAGATTGACTGTCTTAGCTCTGTCCATTTCACCTGTGTCCAGGAGGACAGTGTGGGGGGTTAAGTTGAGACCCAGGTATTAAATCATATGGGTGACCATTCAAATGGTGCCATCCCTTGAGGGGCAGAAAGGGCCTGCCGGGCTATGGAGAGACTGAGGGTGCAAGACTTGGTCATGTTGACTTTTAAACCTGATACTGCTTTGAAGGCTGAAAGGCAACTGACGGTAGGGAGGAGGAGGGTTCGGTGAGGGTCTAGCACATTACTGTTCAGACAAAGACCCAACTCACCCTGTCACAGGCCTTCTCCAGCGGAAGAAGGCAGAATGGGATGTTATGGCGGTGGGATTTATCAGTCAGGTGTGCTACCCTGTGGATGTTATCTGCTCCCTGCCTATTCTGAATAAAACCAACCTGATCAGGATCTATAAGGTCAGGCAGGCACTGTTCCAGCCTGTCTGCAGGATCTTTGTAAAGATCTTGTCAGTGTCAGTGTTCAGCAGGGCCATAGAGCAATAGGAGGAACACTGCGAAAGGGTCTTTCCCTGGTTCCAGAATGAGGGTGATCTCAGCTACAACCATAGTAAAAGTGAGGTCTGTATCATGAGTAAAGGAATTTAACAACACCAATACCCAGTCCTGTAGATTAGGGGGAAATAGTCTGCAAAAGGTGATGGGAAGCCAGTCTGGACCTGGCGCTTTTAGAGCTGGCAGCACCCAACCAGCCCAGCATAGTTCCACAAGGGTAATTGGGGCATTGAGGAACTACGCTTGCTGAAAGTCAATAGGGGCCTATTCATAGGCCTGTAAATAAGTATCAATCAGGACCTGAGGAGCATCTTCTCACATATATAGTGCCTGATAATAGTAGTGAAATGCTTCTTGCATAGCCCTTTCAGTGGTCTCCCAGGTTGCAGCTGTGATCTGGAATTTAAAAATATGAGGTATATTTCCAAGCCACTAGCACCACTGGAGCATCACTTTTTGTGAAGCTCCAGTGGCGATGTGCACTGCGCCGTATTTGCAAGGTGGCGTTAAGCCACTTCTTGTGGCTAAACGCCACCTTGTAAATACGGCCCCTTCACATGAAGCACTTTGCGTGGAAGGGGCTTTCAAGGGTGGTGCTGTGGGTGCTCCACAGAAACACCCATTACATTTTGACGCTGTCCCAGATTTACAAGAAATCATAAATCTGTGGCAGTGCTAAAATCTAACACCACCCCAGGAGTGGCATTAGAATGGTGCAACGAGGAGAAATGCTTTCAATTCTCCTTGTTTTTTTCATAGAAAGAGCAAATCACTGTTGAACATTGTTTTTGTGCAGAAAGGTGTCCCTTCCTACACAAAAACAATCTCCCCCTGCACCACAGCCATCCTTGAACCACAGTGCAAGGGTGGCTGCTTTGGCGCTAGGGAGCTAATTTAGCGCAGGAGGAAACGCAGGGGTGCAACGTATTTTTGTAAATACAGTGCATCCCTGTGTTTCAGAACTGATGCACCGCGGCACTGCTAATTTTGCCGCAGCACCACGCCAGTTCTTTGTAAACATGCCCCTATGTGTCTTAGCTTATTGTAGGCATAACCTATGGGCTAATATTGAGCCAACTTTGTTCAACCCTCATAATACACTTTAAGGCTAAAAGAGAGTGTTCAACCTCACTGGCCTTATGGGCTCTCAAATGTCCTTGCTAGATCACAAGTTGTCATTTGTAGTGGCTGGTGGGGAATATTTGGTCAAGTCTCTCAAGGGCTTTAATCTCTGCCACTAGCCTCATTGCCACCAAACTGGCCTACCTCGCTCTGGCTACAGCAATGGTTGATATCAAACCCCAGAATAGTAGTCTTGAACCTGTCCCAAAGCATGTGAGGCAGTGTGTCCGGAAAGGCATTGAGATCAAAGTAGTATACAATTCCCTTTTGGATCACCGCTGTCTACAGGGTCTCACAGGAGGTGTGGGGAGAGGCACTATTGCGGTCAACCCTGTGGGGGTGTAAGCTACCAGACCATTCGAGCTTCACATGGGCATTGTCTGAGATGGAGCTGCCCGAGATGGTTGAGGTGTCTATGTTGCTGAATGGGGAGTGAGTTAGGAATACATAGCCAATGTGAGAGTAGGGGGCATGAATATTGGAGTAAAATGAGTAGTCACGCGCATCAGTGTGCCTATGGTGCCAGGAGTCTACTAGCCCCAAATCCTCTGTACCGCACTTGAGTTGAGTGGACAACGCTAGAGTGCCCTCATTTGTTGCCTGCTTTAATCTAACTCGGAGTGCCATGCCAGGTTGACGTCACCTCCCACTAGAATGTCACCTCCTACATTTGCTAGTTGGTCCCAAAGAGTGTCCAATATATAGAGGTCCTTTGCATGGTTGGGGGCATTGATGTTAAGCTGACTGTGGGGGCACCTACCCCTTAGGATATGTAGTTTTAGAAAGCATCCTTCCTAATGTTTGACTACCTTTAAGACAGTGGAGCATAAGCCTACCTTGCATAGCATACCCACTTCCAGCATTTTTGTAGTAACATGTGCTCAGTAGTGTTGGATATTTTGGGTTTGACATATGGTCACTATCTACCCCCATGAGACTGGTTTCCTGAAGGAG
The DNA here is from genome assembly GCF_031143425.1 of Pleurodeles waltl. Lineage (NCBI taxonomy): Eukaryota > Metazoa > Chordata > Amphibia > Caudata > Salamandridae > Pleurodeles > Pleurodeles waltl. The sequence continues at coordinate 668,908,948 of NC_090444.1, forward strand.
AATGACGTCTGGATCTTGTTGAAAGAGGTATTGCCAAACCTGCTTGAATTTGCTTGGTGAACTTATGCTGTGAACGTTTAGTGAAAGCAGTTTAGTATGTGAGATTGTTCCCATAGCCTGGGTGGGTGCCTGCCCCTGTTATACCATGGAGTGGGCCTGGGATAGGGCTGGGCCTGTGTAGGGTGGGACGGCTCATGAAAAGGAGTGATATGTCCCAGGGGATGGGTAGCCAAGAGGGCGTTTGTCTCATGTGGGACTCATCAGCGGCAGAAGGGGGCAGGGTAGGGAGATAATAGGCACACTATGGCCCTCATTATGACCTTGGTGGTAAATCCCACTTATTGCCATGCTGACTGCTGCCAACATACCGCCGCCGAAGCGGATTACTGCCACCCATATTATGACCCACACATAGCAATCTGTCACTATACAGCCACACACACAAGTCCGCCAGACCAAAGGTCAGTGATAAACTGCCAGTACCAAAACCCACCCGTTACGCCAACAAAACTACACCCACAGCATTATGACCCACAAATCACTGTGGCGGACATTCAATGGCACTAAACCATTGGTGGTACATACCGCCATGCTCAAAATACACACACTAACAAAACTACACCACATTGGACAATGTAAACTACACACACCTGACACACATACACACACCACACCCATGCCCACACACCACTATAAAACACACACTCACATTACCCACAACCCTTTACCATTACAAACAAGTGCCACAAGAGAGATAGCAAAACCACAGACAACACCACTATCACCTATACACCATCCACGCACCACACATCAAACACCCCAACACAGCACCACACACCCCTTCACCCACACCACTCACACTACACCCATGGCACCACAACGACACCCCAGGTTCTCTGAGGAGGAGCTAAGGGTCATGGTGGAGGAAATCATCCGGGTAGAGCCACAGCTATTCGGATCACAGGTGAAGCAGACGTCCATTGCAAGTAAGATGGAGCTATGGCGGAGAATCGTGGACAGGGTCAACGCCATGGGACAGCACCCCAGAACAAGGGATGACATCAGGAAGAGGTGGAATGACCTACGGGGAAGGTATGTTCAACAGCAGCAAGGTACCAAATAGCTGTACAGAGGACTGGTGGTGGACTCCCACGTCCTCCCCCACAATTAACAACATGGGAGGAGCAAGTCTTGGCGATCATGCATCCTGAGGGCCTGGCAGGAGAAGGAGGAGGACTGGACTCTGGGAAATCAAATTTCTATTACTTTCACCCCCCTACCTGCATGCCATTACAAACCCTCACTCCTTCCCTCACTCCCATCACTTCACCACCGCCCACATACCCCACCATCACAACCCAGTCATCCCAATACCAAGCCTGCATGCAACACAAATGCATGAACACCACTCAAAGATCTGCATGGACACCATCAGTAAAGCATGCACATTAGAGAGAATCTCCTAGCCCACAAAATCACTACTCACACAAGGCAAAGCTGCCAGGGCAATAACAACCATACAGGGCAACACACCCATGCACAAGATGACACACACAGAACCAATAACACTGCATTTACATCCCCACAGGTCCCCCACCCAAAGTCACTCGAGAGGAGGTGCCAGCAACTTCCAATCCACCCCCAGAAGAGACCCACAGTGATGACAGCAGCTCTGGATGCCTGGATCTGGATGACCAACCTGGCCCATCAGGGATCTCTGGACAGTCGGTTACCCAGGCACAATCCCATACCAGTAAAGGACATTTAAACAGGGGGCCCTTATCTAATATGGAGAGTGATCAAGCTCACTACAAGAAGAGTAAAACGCACAACACTCTCACATCCGAATCTCACATATGAATTAATCCAATATCAATACATATTGTAAACAGATTTTTTTTTTTATTAACCTCTTAGCTGCTGGGCCTCCCACCCACCCTCTACCCCCCCCCCCCCCCACACATTCTTGAGCCCTTTTTTGGCTATTTGGGGTAGTTCGCACTTAGGCCTACATAACTTTTTGCCCATATAAGCTATGCATGCCAAATTTGCGTCCTTTTTTCCTAACATGCTAGGGATTCTAAAGCTTCCCAGAGTTTCTGGGTTCACATGAAGGAGACAAAGAAATTAGCCAAAATACACCTAAAATTTTGTTTTTTTCAAAAAAATGGGGAAAAATGGCTGCCGAAGAAGGCTTGTGGTTTTTACCCTGAAAATGGCATCAACAAAGGGTTTGCAGTGCTAAAATCACCATATTCCCAGCTTTCAGGAACAGGCAGATTTGAATTAGAAAACCACATTTTTCAACACACTTTTGGCATTTTACTGGAACATACTTTATTTTTACTATTTTTGGTGCTTTCATTCTCCTTCCAGTTAGTGACAGGAATGGGTGTGAAACCAACACTGGATCCTAAGTATTTCTGAAAAGTAGACAGAATTCTGAATTCATCAAGGGGTCATTTGTGTAGATACTACAAGGTTTTCCTACAGAAAATAACAGCTAAAATAAAATAATATTGAAATTGAGCTGAAAAAAACAGCCATTTTTCTCAGCGTTTTACTCTGTAACTTTTTCCTGCAATGTCAGATTTTTTAAAGCAATATACGGTTATGTGTGCTGGACTCTTCTGGTTCCAGGGATATATAGGGCTTGTAGGTTCATCAAGATCCCTAGGTACCCAGAGCCAATAAATGAGTTGCACCTTGCAATGGGTTTTCATTCTATACCGGGTATACAGCAATTCATTTGCTGAAATATAAAGAGTGAAAAATAGGTATCAAGAAAACCTTTGTATTTCCAAAACGGGCATAAGAGAAGGTATTGAGCAGCAGTGGTTATTTGCCCATCTCTGAATTCCGGTGTGCTCATACTAGCATGTGAATTACAGGCCATTTCTCAAATAGACGTCTTTTTTACACACTGTCTTACAATTGGAAGGAAAAAATGTAGAGAAAGACAAGGGGCAATAACACTTGTTGTGCTATTCTGTGTTCCCCCAAGTCTCCCGATAAAAATGGTACTTCACTTGCGTAGGTAGGCCTAATGCTCGCGACAGGAAAGGCAACATGGACACATCACATTTTTACATTGAAATCTGAATTGTTTTTTGCAAAGTGCCTAGCTGTGGATTTTGGCCTCTAGCTCATCCGGCACCTAGGGAAACCTACCAAACCTTCACAATTTTGAAAACTAGACACCTAGGGGAATACAGGATGGGCTGACTTGTGGGGCTCTGATCAGGTTCTGTTACACAGAATCCTTTGCAAACCTCAAAATGTTGCCAAAAAAACACTTTTTCCCCACATTTCGGTGACAGAAAGTTCTGGAATCTGAGAGGAGCCACACATTTCCTTCCACCCAGTGTTCCCCCAAGCCTCCCAATAAAAATGATACCTCACTTGTGTGGGTAGGCCTAGTGCCCTCGACAGGAAATGCCCAAAAACACAACATGGACACATCACATTTTCACAAAGAAAACAGAGCTGTTTTTTGCAAAGTGCCTAGCTGTGGATTTTGGCCTCTAGCTCATCCGGCACCTAGGGAAACCTACCAAACCTGCACATTTTTGATAACTATACACCTAGGGAAATCCAAGATGGGCTGACTTGTGGGGCTCTGATCAGGTTCTGTTACCCAGAATCCTTTGCAGACCTCAAAATGTGGCCAAAAAAACACCTTTTCCTCACATTTTGGTGACAGAAAGTTCTGGAATCTGAGAGGAGCCACAAATTTCCTTCCACCCAGCGTTTCCCCAAGCCTCCCAATAAAAATTATACCTCACTTGTATGGGTAGGCCTAGTGCCCGCAACAGGAAATGCCCCAAAACACAACGTGGACACATCACATTTTCACACAGAAAACAGAGCTGTTTTTTGCAAAGTGCCTAGCTGTGGATTTTGGCCTCTAACTCAGCCAGCACCTAGGGAAACCTACCAAACCTGCACATTTTTTAAAACTATACACCTAGGGGAATCCAGGAGGGGCAGACTTGTGGGGCTCTGATCAGGTTCTGTTACCTAGAATCCTTTCCAAACCTCAAAATGTGGCCAAAAGAACACTTTTTCCTCACATTTCGGGGACAGAAAGATCTGAAATCTGAGAAGAGCCACAAATTTCCTTCCACCCAGCGTTCCCCCAAGTCTCCCGATAAAAATGATACCTCACTTGTGGGGGTAGGCCTACTGCCCGCGACAGGAAATGACCCAAAACACAACATGGACATATCACATTTTCACAAAGAAAACATAGCTGTTTTTTGCAAAGCGCCTAGCTGTGGATTTTGGCCTCTAGCTCAGCTGGGACCTATGGAAACCTAGCAAACCTGCACAGTTTTAAAAACTAGACACCTAGGGGAATCCAAGATGGGGTGACTTGTGGGGCTGTGATCAGGTTCTGTTACCCAAAATCCTTTGCAAACCTCAAAATGTGGCCAAAAAACACTTTTTGCTCACATTTCGGTGACAGAAAGTTCTGGAATCTGAGAGGAGCCACAAATTTCCTTCCACTCAGCGGTCCCCCAAGTCTCCCAATATAAATTGTACCTCAGTTGTGGGGGTAGGCCCAGCGCCCACGACAGGAAATGCCCCAAAATTCAACGTGGATGCATCACATTTTTACAAAGAAAACAGAGCTGTTTTTTGCAAAGTGCCTACCTGTGGATTTTGGCCTCTAGCTCAGCTGGCACCCTGGGAAACCTAGCAAGCCTGCACAGTTCTGAAAACTAGATACCTAGGGGAATCCATGATGGGGTGACTTGCGGGGCTCGGATCAGGTTCTGTTACCCAGAATCCTTTGCTAACCTAAATTTTTGGAAAAAAAACACTTTTTCCTCACATTTTGGTGATAGAAAGTTCAGGAATCTGAGAGAAGACACAAATGTCCTTCCACCCAGCATTCCCCCAAGTCTCCCGATAAAAATGGCACCTCACTTGTGTGGGTAGGCCAAGTGCCCGCGACAGGAATAGATCACACAACGGTCAATGTTGGTACTTACATGAGGCAACTGTTGACCATGGGGTGATCCATTCCTTACACAGGCACTAGGTATAGGCACTCAAGTGGGGTAGTGATTTTATCAGGACAGGTGAGGAGTCACTTGGTGGTAGGAATTTTGTGGATCACAGCATATTCCTGTAGTTTGTGTGACAGAAATGCAAGAAAAATAGAGTTTTTATTCAACATTTCAGCTTTGCAGGGTTTTCTGGGTAAGAAAACTTTGGGGAATCCACACAAGTCACACCTCTGCGGACTCCCCCGGATGTCTAGTTTCCAGAAATGTTTGGGTTTAGTATGTTTCCCTATATAGCCGCCAAACCCAGAACCAAAAACACAGGTGCCTGCCTTACAAAACCAGTTTGTTTTGTGATAGATAATTGTGATGTCTCCACAATACAATTTGGGCAGTGGAATTTGGGGTTGAACTAAATTGGGGAGCTCCCAAGAGAGCAAACTCTCTGTGCTTGCCCCCGCATTCACATGCTCTCTGGGTTGGGCTAACCCACTATTGCCCTGTTGCACAGACTGTGTTTGCGAATGGACAACAGGACTGCCCTCATCACCTCCCTCACAATTTACTGGAAGGAGTTATCCAATGGGACTCCTCCAACTGAAAAATCATTCCCAGAGTATGTGCCATTGGCCTAGCCCTCAGATGCTGTCTCAGTATCTGCTGTCTCAGTCTCTGATCCTATGTCAGAGCTGTCCTCTATAACCAGAGTGACGTCAGCAGCAGTCATCCATCAAGATGCCATCTCTGCTATTGGCTAAACTGTTGCTCTAAAACGCTAACCTACAAAGACAGTCACAAAATTGCCGGTGTGTGTGTGTGATACGTGCAACAGTAGAGGCCACCTTACCTGCGCTTCTTCCTTCAATCTGCATGTTCTTTCAAGACACTCAAACACCTTGTCACATACCATTCATCAATCTTTAGCACCTCCTGCGCCCAGTCCAACAATCATTATTGGTGCTCCCACTCCCATGTCCTCCTCCTCGGATTCCCTCATTACCACCCAGCAAACGTGCTCTTCATTTCTCCATAGCCACCCCGCGCATACATTTCATTTGTATTATAGCGCAGGTAGTGGCTGACTTCACTAATGTACTCAGCTATTTATAAAATACAGATTTGCTCTTAGCAGTAGTCATATAAACCTTCTGCGCTTCTTTATGGCACTAAAACTGCCACTAGACAAATGTCTGATCCTTTTGTAGCAGAAACATAATCATAAGACTTACTTGACTTTTTTATTGCTGCCTAAAAGCTACAGTTGAAATGCGTCAGTTGAAGTATGTGCACTGCTTTGAAGATGCAAGCTGCAACTGCAAGACAACTGGTGGCAAATATATATATAGATCACTTTTATATGTGGGTCTGGTTTTCCTGGGGGCTGATTGCAGCCCCCAGGGAAACCACACATGCACTGACAAAAGTGATCTATATATATATCATATATATATATATATATATATATATATATACATATATATATATATATATATATATATATATATATATATATAAATATATATATATATATATATATAAACATATATATATATATATGTATATATCTACATGGATATATCTATAGATAGATCTATATATATATATACATACATATATATATATATATATATATAGACCTATATATATATATATATATACATAGATCTATCTATAGATATATCCATGTAGATAGATATATCTATCTACATGGATTGATATATCTATATATAAATATATATATATATATATATATATATATATATAGAGATCAGTATTTTTTTGGGGTAGTTGTAGGGTTTCCTTGGGGGCCAAAATGGCCCCCAGGGAAACCCTACAACTACTAACAAAAAAACATTGCCCCCCAGGGGGCCCCAATCTTGAAATGAAAAAATATGGCCCGGGGGGGGGCGGCTTGTTTTCTGAGGGGGGCCAACCCCCCCAAATGAAATCCCTGGTGTATGGTGGCGTTTCCTGGCCCTCAATTGCAGCTGTGCTGCGATCGAGGCCCATTAAACGCGTTCAGGAAGGCCTCATATGAAAGGGGAGAGTCTTCCCTTTCATACAAGGCCTTCCCGAATGTGAGGAAGGCCGTTTGGGGCCGTTTTCCCGCTCCGATGGGGAAAACAACACTGGGATGTCACAAAGGGGCAGGTGGGGGGCGGGGGAGACAGAGAAGCTCTTCCGTGTCTCCCAGGGCTTTAAAAAAAAACAAGAAAATCCTTGAGGATTTTCAAACCCCCTCCCTGGTGTCGGCCTCTGGTCCTGACCTGCACCAGGGAGGTAGTGCACTAAAGGGGTTAATATACACTAAGAAATCTAGAAAAAATAACAACTACACAAATATAAAGAAACAATCCCCCCCACATACCAAAACCTGAAACTCAATCATCTGAATTACAATAGAGAACAATAACATAATCAACTGCAACACAGAGAGACAGACATATAAGACAGAGACAAAAAAGGAAATAAAAATTAGAAACACCGGACAAACAAATTAATGAATATAAGCAAATCAATATAAGCAAACAATTACAGGCAATAATCTTGATATGCCATGCTCATAATAATAGATATAATAATATGGCTCCTAATCTGAATACAATCCAATTTAAATAAACAACACTTTTTCATATAATGAGTTTCCAATACATAGAAAAGCTAGTGGTAAAAAAAAAAAATATATTTACACAGAATAAAGAGTAATCAGAAAGAATACACAAAAATAACGAAAATTAAATATTGTCCAGTATCAACTTTGTATATTTGTCATAATCTTGGAATTCATCAAGGTCATCCTTTATCATCCTCAAAGCCGATGCGCGTTTCGGTGGACAAACAAAATCTGAAGTTTGGAAGTACAAGCGCCACCTTCATCAGGGCATAGTGGAAGGATGATGTAAACTAATACACCGTGTCGCAGTAATATATCTATACATACAGGAACAAATACCTCAATTAATAATATTGCAATTACAAAGGGGATTGTCATGTCCGTTCCTGTGACAAACAAACACCACTCCACAAAGTGACAAAGAAAATAAACAACACAACCACCAAACCACGTGAATGTTACGAAAAAGATCAAAGAAAAAAACAAAATTAATCTGCAAAACCCAATTGCGCACCAATGCAAGTCTAAAACACCATGCAAAATATATATCAGTTATAGATAATAGCCTATATATTACTCATGCAGATCCTACCTCACAATGCCAACCACTGGCAACAAACTCCAAAAACCAATTACAGGGGTAGGAGGAACTAGTTGACTCTACAAAGACTAAACAACAGGAATAAAAATACTGTATGAACCTCAAACACTATTTCAACACCAACAAAGTTTCCCTGTCCTCAACAGTGGCAAAACCTACTTTCTCCATAAGACCAGTGATTAACTAAACTTACCTTCAGAAGTAATCACTGCATAGATTGCCAGCTCTTCCTGTGACTTGGTAGAACAAGTTTGTCAAGTCTTCGGCGACCCCAATGGACGCCGCTTTTATAATCTAAACTGGATGTCTCACAGCAGCATGTGTTCAGAAAAAATATAGAAAAAGGACTAAGCGCGCCCAGAAATCTACATGAAATCCAGGAAAAAACGGCGGCCATCTTTAAATGTGGGTGTATTGCTCATATATCTAAACAAGAAATACTGTCAAATGCGCTCATCGGCATCAAAAATAGTAGATGTTAGTGAGGGCAGCAGAAAATAATAATCTGCAAATAGATATAATCCTAACCCACTCTAATCTTTATTGGGAAATAGGGTGTAGACATAATAGCTCTAATACACAGAGCTAACTTATGGTGGCCATGTTGGAGTGGAAACAAACACAGATATATAAACAACTTCACTCCCAAGGGTACCAGGGAAAACAACTGTACACAGATATACACAAGGCATATATATAGATCTTAAATAAAGTTACTGGCACAAACTAAATGGCATTTCGGCTAGGGATCTCCATACCATCACAGAGCCCCCCCTAGAAAACACCACCACAGTACCCAACCAGCGGGCCCATACCTCTGTCCCCAGGACACTTCAATTAGCAGTGTGTCCACCACTACAGGGACCCCAGGCCACCTCACAAATACTTTGCAATGACATGGGAGATGTGCTGGTGCGCCAGGCAAACTATCTGCACATTCATGGAGTGAAAGCTCTTTTGATTTCTGAACACCGGTTCATTTTTCCAGTGGGGGACAAACTCAATATGTGTACCATCAATAGTCCTAATAATGTTGGGGATATGTCCCATTGCATAGAAATCAGCTTTCACTGTGGCCAAATCGTCTACCTCGGGGAAAACGATGTAGCTGCGCATGTGTTTAATCAGGGCAGAAAACACTCTGGTCAGCACTATTGAGAACATTGGCTGAGACATTCCTGCTGTCAAGCCCACTGTCACCTGGAAGGAGCCACTTGCCAAGAAATGGAGCACAGATAGGACTTGCACAAGACGGAAGATCCCAGTGGGCTGACGGATAGCCAATATCTGGTCAGGTTCCAATTGGGCACATAGCTCTGTGATTGTGGCCCTGTCCAGTCTGTAGGTGAGGATAATGTGCCTGTCCTCCATTGTTGCCAAGTCCACCAGGGGCCTGTACACAGGGGGATGTCTCCATCTCCGATTCATCCGCAGTGGTTGCAATCTAGGAGGCAAATGATGAGTAGCTGGTCAGTATCCCATATTTCAAAACACTACACTACATTGCATATTTTGACTGTAACACAAGATTGTTGTATAGGCATAAATGGTGCATGTGTGTACTGTGAAGCAGTTAGGTGTCATGGCCTGCCCTCCCCCCGAAATGGCATCCGCCTGTCCTGTATGGAGTGACATGTGAAAATGAGGTAATTCTGCTGATATTGTGCGCCATTGCAGGAGGTGGTCGAAAACCGCCGTGCAACTCCTCATTGGATCCCATTGGGCTCTATGGGTTACAGTGGTAAATGGTGATGCACGCCGGTGGTGACGGTACGCACAGCTGCAGACGTGACTGCCATTTTCTATCTGTTCCGCCAGCTTGCTACCTGACCTTCAACAGGAGAGGACCTACACAGCACACGCTGCTGTGACCTGTGTCTGGAACCGACCATGACTCGTGTGACTGGGGAAAGGGCCACTGCCTTCATCGCTGCGGAGTTGGAGAGACTGGTGGACGGTGTCGTACCCCAGTACAGAATGCTGTATGGGCCTCCAGACCAACAGATGAGTACACTTTGAGCACGATGCATGGGGCATGCATGGAGTGCTGTGTGTGAGGGCCTTGTGTAAGGGGGGGTTGGTGGAAGGGTCCTGGGCAGCGTGCTGCATGTATGGTGGGCAATGTCTGTGCGTAAGGGGATGGGAGGGCTATGGTGGGACATGAGTGTAACAGGCCGGATGGTCTGATTGATATCTTTTTTCTTTGTGTGTTTTTCTGCAGGTCAGCGCCCATCAGAAAAAGGCTATATGGCATGCCATCGCAAAGGAAGTGTGGACCCTGGGGGTCTATGGCAGGCGGAGCACCCATTGTTGGAAACCTGAGACATTAGTCAAGGAAGATGGTGGAGGCCCAGCTGGCGATGGCCTCCCAACGAGGAAGGGGTGCCCATCGAACCCTGACCCCCTTGATGGCCCGCATACTGGCAGTGGCCTATCTGGAGCTGGATGGGCACTTGAGGACATCACAGCAGCCCCAAGGGGGTGAGTACAGTTTCCAAATATACTACTTGCGCGTGGTCTCCAGGTGGGGGATGTGGGCCTGTGGGTGCCCCTAGGTCGGGTCGGACATTGCAGGGTATGTCCCATGTTGGACAGGGTATGATATGAACCACCTCCAACCAAGCTAGTAGGCATCCACTACTGGGCAAGGGTCTGTGGTACTCTGGTATGCTGTTACTGCCGTTAGGTATTACTGTCCATGGGCTGGTGACTAGTATTGTGACTGGTAGTGCATTGCCTAATGCGTAGGGCTGTTTCCTGTGTGTGTGTGTGTTTGTGTATGTGTGTGTGCCGTGTACACCTACGGTGGTGTTGAAGCAGCCACTGACCCAGTGTATCCTTTGTCTCTCTCTCCCCCCCTTTTTATTTTGTCACCCTGTCAATTTGTCCATTAGCATCATCTGGCATAGGAGCAGAGGCACCAGTGATGGAGGGAGCAGCATCCCACAGGGCCAAGGAGGCCAAATTCACTGATGGTGAGGGCACCAGTGGGACGGAGGGTGAGGGGAGCACCATGGCGGGGAAAGGAGGGGACAGTTCAGACAGTGATACCTCCTCCTATAGAAGCTCCCTTGTGGTGGCGGACACCTCTGTGGCCACCACAACTACAGGTACAACCGCCACCCCTGTACCAGCACCCTCCCTCCCAGCAGCCCCTCAGCGAGATTCCCGTGCCCGCTCACCCAGGAGGGTGGGCATCTCCTTCACCTCAGGCACCTCAGGCCCTGCCCCAGTTAGCCCTGCTGCCCTGAATGAGGAGGCATTTGACCTCCTGCGATCCATCTCTGTTGGGCAGTCAACCATTGTGAATGCCATCCAGGGGCTGCCAGACCATTTTCAAGAAACAAATGCATTCCTGGGGGGCATTCACCCTGGCACGGCGGCCCAACAGAGATCAATCCAGGCTCTGGTCTCCTCTCTGATGGCAGCCATTGTCCCTGTTTCTAGCCTACCCCCTCAAACTTGCTCTACCCAGTCCCATTCCCCTCAACCCCAACCTATTCCAAGCACACAGGCAGACCAGCATGCACCCAGGAAAACACACAGGAGTGGTTCAGGAAAACACAAGCACTACACATCATCCCACAGGAACTTACACAAACACCATCCAGATGCAGACATACCAACATCCACTGCCTCCACTGTGTGTGCCTCCTCCTCCCTGTCCACCTCCCTTCTAGTAGCGTCTACACTCACAGTTGCATGCACTACATCCTCATCCACTACCTCCATCACCATCACGCCTATCACTACACACCCCTCACTGGCAGTCACCACCCCCACATCCATGTACACGTCCCCTGGGTCCTCTCCCACTGTGTCTGTGCCCCCTCCTCCCAAAGTACACAAACGCAAGCACATAGACACCCAACAGCCATCCACCTCACAACAGCATCCAGCCCATGCACCTGCACCCAAACGCAGCAGACAGATACCTCCTACAACCACTTCCTGTTCCTCTACTCCCAAACCTTCACCCTCTTCCTACCCCAATGTCCCTAAGAAGCTTTCTCCCTCCCCTCCCCTCCCCCGTCCTTCACGTCGGGCCAGGGTGGTCAGAACCCAGGCGAGCACCACAGCCACCCAGTCCACGGCCACAGTAGTGTCAACAGCTACTGCAGGTGGGAGAGGATCCTGGGAACCAGCCAGCAGTACTGGAAGTGTGCATGCACCAGGTGGCTCAAGGAAGGGAAAGGAGGCACCACCAGCTGCGAAAGTGAAGGACAAGGAGGCACCACCAGCTGCCAAAGGGAAGGGCAAGGAGGCACCACCAGTTGAAAAAGTGAAGAGTAAGGAGGCACCACCCGCTGCCAAAGGGAAGGGCAAGGGGCCACCACCAGCAGGCAGGAAGGACAGGCGGCCTGGTGCTGGTCCTCATTCGGAGCCCCCAGCACCAACCATATCGGTTCAGCTGTCCGAGGCTACAGGGGAAGGGCTGGAGCCTCCCCCAACCACTGCCATCACCACCAGCACCGCCGCCAGCACCACTGCCAGCACCACTGCCAGCACCGACACCTGACTTGCAACTGCCAGCAGCAGCAGCCCCAGTGTGCAGCCGTCCAGGGCTGCAGGGGAAGGGCTGGAGCCTATTCCCACCACTGCCAGCCCCGCCACCAGCACCACTGCCAGCACCACCAGCAGCACCACCACCAGCACCGCCACCTGCACCGCCACCAGCGGCAGCAGCCTGAGTGGGCAGCCATCAGAGGCTGCAGGGGAACGGCTGGAGCCTCCCTCCACCCCTGCCAGCACCACTGCCAGCCCTGCCACCATACCCACCACTGCCAGCAGCAGCAACCCCAGTGGGCAGCCGTCCGAGGCTGCAGGGGATGGGCTGAAGCCTCCCCCACCACGGCCAGCCCCGACACCAGAGCTGCCACTGCCACCACTGAGCAGCTCACACCGCCAGCCGGCAGTGTGTAGTCCTGCCTCCATGGGCTGTAGTGCGTCCTGGACCCTGCAAATCCTGTAGGTGTGACATCAAGGGGAGAGGCTGTGATGTTGCACTCCCCAAGATCTGCATCACAGGGCACAATGCCCACCCCAGAACCAGTGGAAGAAGCCATCTACTCACCCCATCCTTCCCAGGATGAAGCACACTGGGTACAAGGCCCCCTACAGAACCAGTGGAAGAAGCCATCCACTCACCCCATCCTTCCCAGGATGAAGCACACTGGGCACAATGCCCCCTCCAGAACCAGTGGAAGAAGCCTTCCACTCACACCATTGTTCGAAGGATGAAGCGCACTGGGCACAAGGTCCCCTCCAGCACCAGTGGGGAAGCCACCCACTTGAAAGACTTTGGATTTGCACTCCCCAGGACCAAGCAGTGGGCAAACCACCCACTTGAGAGACTGTGGCTTTGCACTCCCCAGGACCAAGCAGTGGGCAAATCACCCAGTACAGAGACTGTGGCTTTGCACTCCCCAGGGCCAAGCAGTGGGCAAACCACCCACATACTTTGGCTTTGCACTCCCCAGGATCAAGCAGTGGGCAAACCACCCAATTGAGAGACTGTGGCCTTGCACTCCCCAAGACCAAGCAGTGGGCAAACCACCCACTTGAGAGACTGTGGCTTTGCACTCCCCAGGACCAAGCAGTGGGAAAACCACCCACTTGAGAGACTGTGGTCAGGACCAAGCAGTGGGCAAACCACCCACTTGAGAGACTGTGGCGTTTTACCACCTTCCGGCTGAGGTGCCTCCTCGTTCCCTGTCCCCCTGTCCTCCTGAGGTGCCTGTGTGTTTTCGATCTGATGCCCCTGCAGTGATCTCTCCGTATTGTTGCAGGAGTGAGGTGGGGCTTTGGCCGATATGTTGTGGCCCTGTGGCCCACTGACATTGAGGACTGGGCAGTGTCTCTCCAGTTGTAAATATGTATATATGTTTGTATTTTGATACACTTATTCATGTTATTTTATCGCATTACACTCACTTTCTTCCAATCATTTTGTCCTTCCATTATTCCTGAGGGGTACGGGATGTATATGTAATGTTACTGAATCTGGTTCTGTGTATGGTGTTGGGGGTGGGGGTGTTGCGTGTTGCGTGTGTGTGTCATTCTCTTTTTCCTCCCCCTCCCTTGTGTGCTAGGCAGCAGTAATCACTGTGGTCGTCTTCGCCAGCGTTGCTCCTCGTAATGCAGGAAGAGGTAGAGGAGCATGGGGAAAATGTGCAAATCGGGCTCCATGGTGTTGTAGTTGTTCACTGAGTGTCCAGAGGTGAGTCCTTTGACTTCTGTGTTCTGTTTCCGCTGTGCTTTTGATGTCGTTGGTACCACCCTGGTAAAGGTGGCAGATAGGCCTGTCTTAATACAGAGGGCAGTACATTTTCTTCTGCCTGGCTCTTGGCAGTTACCGCTGTGGTGCTTGTTGCTACTGCCGTGGCAGTCGAGTTTTAAAGTGGCTGTCTGTGTGAGCGTTTTCCGCCGTGGTCATAATTCCATTTTTTTTACGGCCAGCCTGATGGCGGTATTACCACCAGTTTATCACCAACCTCCAGGGTTGTAATGAGGGCCTATATCTCTAACTGGAATGGTCCGTGGTTCAGAACCTTAAAAAAAGGAACTTGGGGCCAGATGTAGTAAGCCGTTTGCATGGTGCAAACTGCGAAAATCGCAGTTTGCGCCGTGCAAACAGCCTTCTTCGATGCACATTCACAATTTGCGAGTCAGTACCGACTCGCAAATTGTGAATGCGACTTGCAAATGGGAAGGGGTGTTCCCTTCCTATTTGCGACTCGCATCGCAATGCAGAATTGCTATGTGACCGCGAATGCAGTCGCAAAGCAATTCGCAGTTACCACCAGTGTCACACTGGTGGTAACTCATTCGCAAAAGGGAAGGGGTCCCCATGGGACCCCTTCCCCTTTGTGAATGTTGCCCACAGGGTTTTTGCAGAGCAGGCAGTGGTCCAATGAACCACTGCCTACTCTGAAAAAACAAAAACAAATGGTTTTGCAATTTTTTTTATTTTGCAACTCATTTTCCTTTAAGGAAAACGGGCTGCAAAATAAAAAATAAAAAAACTGCTTTATTTAAAAAGCAGTCACAGACATGGAGGTCTGCTGACTTCAGCATGCCACCATCCCTGTGAGTGCAGGGACTCGCTATGGGGTCGCAAAATGCGACCCACCTCATTAATATTAATGAAGTGGGGCTTTGCGACCCCATAGCGACCCGCAGTCGGTGTCTGAGACACCGTACTGCATCCGATTTTGCAAATCGGAAATTGCAAGTTGCACCGACTCGCAATTTCCGATTCGCAAAATCGGACTTTGCTGCATGTGGCCCTTGGTCCCCAAAGCGGACATTTGACCAAAACAAATTGGGAAACAAACAAAGAAAACAAATAGCAGAGGGCCAACGGAGTCCAACAAATGGTTCCTTCCACATCCCGCAGGGATCGGCGTGGATGTGCACAGATCCTACTAGAGGTCTAGAGACTCCTGTGGTGCAAATCAAAGGCATCGAGCTGCAGGGAATGTTCTTTATTCCAATATTAGAAAGTCATACAGGTAAGGTTGCAGTAGATTGGACTAATGTGGGTGTCAATAGTGGGCTCCGGACCCCATAACCTGCCTCAGCTGGGGACTGGCACCCCAAAAATATCAAAAGCTGCATCACGAGATGGAGTACACCCTCCCTGCAGCTGCGTGTTGTCTCTCACTGAGTCACATGTTAGCTAGTCATGGATATAATTGGAGAGGAGTCCATCCCCATGCTTTGATTTCTCTTTCGGCATTCTGAGATGCACTATCCTTTTGTTGTTTGTCAAGAAGACGGGAATGCACCATGCTCCAATTTGGATGCCAGTCCTCTCCAGCTGTTGTATGGAATGGGGATGAGTCTCCATCTTTAGCATTTTCTTTGCTTTCGCCAGTGAGCACAGGGACCACTGCTTCCCCTTCCAATGGAACATGATGGCAAAGAAATGTCCCACTGATAGCAAATGTCCAGTTCCCGTAGTTTGTCCATGATAAGCTTGAAGTTAAACACCTTGCATGGTGTAACTGCTCATGATCCTGGAAAAGCTAGATAGTATGACCTTACAACCAGATTTGCTTTTCCCCTGGTGGTTCGCAGGATGGATTCCTTTTCATTGATGAAGTGGACCCTTGTTTGGATGTCTGAGGCTCAGTTGGGGTGCCCAGGCACTAGTGATACTCAGTGAGCCCTGTTGAGGGTCAGCAGGGATGCATCAGTATCTCCCCGGATAGTCTGGAGGAGCTCAACACTGAAGGCCATGATGTCATCGCCTTCTGCTCCCCTGGGCACTTCCCAGATGCAAATATTGTTCCAGCGATTTCTGATTTCTAGGGCTTCTTATTTAGCTTGCAATTCCGCCTGCTATTCTTCTGTGTCCGAGGGCCCCAATGGAAAGCCCGCTGTCTTCACCAGGCTGGGGACGTCTCCTGCGTTCTGACCAACTCTGCAAGATGGCATAGTGGTAGGGCCTCACATGGTGACAGAGCCCGCAGTTGGCCCCGAGAGCCCAATTCCGACACTGGGGATAGCTAAGAGTGTGTCCTGGGGTTGATTGTGAAAGCAGGTAGGTCCCAGTTCTCATGAGCTACATTTGAGGCCTACAGGGACCTAGAGCTGAGATAAAATCTCTCTTACTCCATTACCGTCATGGCCACACTCCCACAGAAGACTGCCCTCCTTGACAAATACCCACTTCCCTCTACCGACAATAAAAGTAACCATAACTATGCCAAAAGCAGTCAGATGACAGTGAGAGAAAGATTGAAACTGTTTATTGATCACTGAAGGTTTCATATCAATGACCAATGGGCTCTATATGGGTTTTAGAAGGTTGTTTGCTCATTTTCCAACAGGTTCTTCCATCTGTTTTGTTCCTTCTAACTCCTGTTAACATCCCTGAAGGAGGGTTCACAAGCCTTATTGAAGAGAAATTTGAGTACAACAAAAAGCGAGAGGTCCAATGTACGCATTCTATTCTGTTTGTGATGGAAAACCATCAATTCAAATGTGACCCTTCCTGGATCTGAAACATGTCAACCAGTTCCTAACAACAGTGACATTCAAGATCGTGTATCTTGACACTCAATCCTCCAATATCTCCTAGTGACTTTTTGACTACCTTGAATCTAGTGACACCCGATGAGCCCTTTCGAGGGTCAGTGGGGATGCAATAGTCTTTCCCTGGATAGTCTGTAGGAGCTGGACAGTGAAGGCCATGATGTCATTGCCTTCTGCTGCCCTGGGCACTTCCCGGATGTGTATATTGTTCTGACGATTTTCATGTCCCAGTGCACCCTTTATTACTAGAAATGTCTTCCATTCACAAGAGGTGATGATCACTTCCTGTAAACATTCTTTACCTTTAGCTTTTCTTTCTCTCCATTGATATTCATGAAGGTATTAACTCTGCTTGTTTTTCCTACAAGTTCAAGGTATACAAATAGTCCAATGCTTAAATGAAATATGGCAGAGTGGGATATTCTTTACTTTTCTCACAGTATTTGAAGCATTTATTGTTTGTCTTTAAAATAAGATTTTTTGGAGCAGCATATACATTTTTGTCTTCATTAAATATGAACTTATGAGCAGACAGGGGGTCATTCCGACCCCGGCGGTCATGGACCGCCGGGGCCGGGGATGCGGGAGCACCGCCAACAGGCTGGCGGTGCCTCGCAGGGCATTCTGACCGCGGCGGTTTGGCCGCGGTCAGACCAGGAAAACCGGCGGTCTCCCGCCGGTTTTCCGCTGCCCTGGGAATCCCCCATGGCGGCGCAGCTTGCTGCGCCGCCATGGGGGATTCCGACCCCCTCACCGCCATCCTGTTCCTGGCGGTTCCGACCGCCAGGAACAGGATGGCGGTGAGGGGTGTCGTGGGGCCCCTGGGGGCCCCTGCAGTGCCCATGCCAATGGCATGGGCACTGCAGGGGCCCCCGTAAGAGGGCCCCACTTTGAATTCCAGTGTCTGCTCAGCAGACACTGGAATTTGCGACGGGTGCAACTGCACCCGTCTCACCTTCCCACTCCGCCGGCTCCATTCGGAGCCGTCTTCCTCGTGGGAAGGGGTTTCCCGCTGGGCTGACGGGCGGCCTTCTGGCGGTCGCCCGCCAGCCCAGCGGGAAAGCCAGAATGGCCTCCACGGTCTTTCGACCGAGGAGCGGCCATATGGCGGTTCCCTCCAGGCGGGCGGCTCCCGCCGCCCGCCGGGGTCTGAATGACCCCCACAGTTCTTAAGCTTTGACTATCCCCACATGGTAAAGATGCTCATGAGGCAGACTTTGATGTGGAGGTAATGCCTAGAGAACTTATCAGTAAACATTATTACTACAAGTCTGAGCCCTCCTCATCAAATTCTTACAATCCTCCACTCTCTCTCCCATCTAATCCAAAGTTAGTATGATCAGGATTGCATGAGGGCAGAAGGGGATTTGTGAGTATGAGGAATGGTGTTCAAAGCATTGACATGGAAAGAGGATTGAACGTTCAAAAAATAAAATCTGTTTTCAATGGATGTTGCAAAGAAACATTCTGTATTGCAAGTTAATCTCATCCTCACTTAGTAAGGCACGTGACGAGAAAATCCCAGACTAGGAGTAACAAAGATTACAATTAAGTTATATAGGCAATATGTTGGTATCCCTCACCATTAGCAACCCTCGGAGATTGTGATTGTTGAAATAGCAGACCCCTGCACAGGTCTGTAATTGAAATGTGCCCTAAACATATCTATTTTGCTTTGGAGATCCAAATAGGCTTGCAAGACTGTTCATAGGCATGTTGCTGTAGTGTTACTCGCAACTGAGGAACATGCACATTGATGGCCATCAGCGTTATGTCCAGAGGGAGTTACGATACCTGTGACTTGGCAATACTACTAGGGGTGAGCGGGGAGCTCCGCTCCACTGGTGGAGCTAATGGAGTTTTTGGAACTCCTTGCTCTGCTTGGAGTGCGAAGTTATCCAAAAAACTCCTCTAGCCCTGCCAGCGGAGCAGAGCTAACACAGTGCACCCTGCAGCCCAGTATGTGCTGCACACCAGCACTCACCAGAGCAGAGCCAGAGGGAGGGAGCCGCTAAAAAAGACTTGTCGCCACCAAACGATGAGGAGAAGAGGACCCCCGGGAAGACCCAGGTAAGTCCTTGTCTCTTTCTTTTGTCATCGTGTGTGCACATTGGTTAGGATGGACAGTGTCTGGGCAGCATCAAAGATTGCAGTGAAAGGGTCGGAGAACTAGTTTGGCATTGACAGTGTGGTGAGTGAGAGAGTAGAGCATCATTATAGGCAGAGTAGGGGAGAGGGTAATATTTGTATGGGAGTGCTGAAACTGGCAGTGTCAGTGTCTGGAGCGTTGCTGGGCAGTGGTAGGCACTTCATGCTCAGGTGGGCAGTGACAAGTAGGTCAGAATCATGTCTATGGCCTTGATTGTGAGTTCAGCTGTTATTTATTGCACCTGCTGAAAAAAACGATACCATGTGTACGTTATTTATTTGGTGCGATAAATAACACCGATAACGAGTTATTGGGTAATAGCATGAGGATTTTGGTGTTTAACAGGTCAGAATTTGCATGGTATGGTAAATTACACATTTCTTCTATTAAATTTCGGCATGTTTGACCTCAATACATTAAATGAAATTTGAGGTATTTAACATACCTGATAAATAGCAGATGTATTAAATACCGTTTAACTCTTAATTCTGACCTGTGGATAAATAGGGGTAAGAATATACTGAGTCACTCACAATCAGGCCTTTGGTGTGCTGTGTCATGATCTGCTGTGTCAGTGGCCGGTGCTAAAGCACTGCCAGAGTCTGCACAGTCAGGATTGGCAGTATCAGGTTGTACAGAGTCAGGTCTGCAGTGTCATGGTGATCAGTGTCTTTGTAATCAGTTGTCAGAATATGGACACCAGCACAGGTCTAGTGTGCATTGTCTCCAGTCGCAGTGGAGAGTGCCATTGTTTATTGCAATGGTGCTGGTGCTACAGTGAACAATGTGAGGGTTGCATACTATCCAGTTTTTGCATGTAATGGATCTGTTTGCCAGGTTAAGGTGGGCATTCTTAACCGCAGCAAAAGAAGGTTATTTGCTCCTCCCAGCTGCAGCGAGGAATTCTTTGCTACAGCCTGGTGGTGGTTTCATGGATATTTTTAACTTGACACTTATGGGTGCACCTGCTGTCACAGTCAGAACTTCTAATTGCTAATTGGATATTACAGTTGGTGGGGGACACAGTCAGGCTCAGGGGTTAAAATAGAAACTGCAGATTGCAATATCAGTTCCTGGTCAAATATGCGCTGATGTGGGTTTGTTGATATGTTTGCTGTGTTCATGGTTTATGAGTTCATCTGCTAGGGTTGTATAATGTAAGCACCATGGGGGCGCTACAGATATTTGTGCTTTTTTTGGACGCTAGGGCACTTTGGTTCTACAGAAAGTGTTGTAGACCTTCATGCAGCTCTTTCTGTACTTTTTCTCATGTTGGCATACATTTTGCACCCATACGATCCCAAGGGGCATTGCCTCATTTGCATGTTTTGAGCCCTCTTGCAAATGAGGAAATGCCTTTGCCCCTGCATCTTTGACATACTACAGATGTAAACACAGGGGGAAACAGGCCATCAAGGGATCCTGATTGTGCACTACATGTGAAGTGGTGCACAGTTAGTACACTCCCCTGTGGCCCCTTTAGGAGGAAGGTACAAGGTTCTGTGAAACTCCACAAAATGCCCCTCATGTGGGTGCCTTGAAATGTGGCACCCTCCTCTGGGAGGACCTTGCTCACTCTTTAAAACTAGACCAATCTTCTGGTTATGAAAGATGGACCCCGGCTTGGAACTTTTATTGAAGATCCTTCGCTGCACATGTACGAGCTGTCTTGTTCACGCATGTGCCCAGGAGAACCCATTTTCTTCTGTAATCAATTGCTCTGTTCTTGTCTGCGCCAGAATTCTTGGATTATTTTGGCTGCACTCATTTAAAAAAAAAGCATTTCCAATGCAATAGGTCTCACATTTACTTGAGTTGGAGCTATTGGCATTGTAAATGTATAACTGGACTTTTTTTGCTACATTAATTTGTGAACCCTGCCATATATTTAGGTCTTGTCTGCCACATATTTTCAGCAACCAAAGCAGTAGGAATCAGTCACTCTAATATATGTTTCCATTCTGTAAGAAAACCTTAGTTTCTAATTCAAATTCACTTTAGGCAGGAATAATATTACACTTGCATTTTTGGTAGTGCATGTCTGGTCATGCTCTTGGTCACTTAGAGCGTTACATCAAACATACAAAAGGTGATTAACGCTTGCATTGTGTCTAACAACTGGCAATCGCTCAGTCTTCCATTTCAATCCATCTGGGAGATGTAGATGGGAAAAAATAATTCTTATGTGGAGATCACGGGAAGAAATATTAGCAACACTTTAATTAGGACAGATAAAAAAATTAGAACCATGTTACGCTTCCCAAACTGGGAAGTATTTTAAATGGGTGCCCAGAAGCTAAGCAAATATTTAAAATGGCCAGGCATACTTCGGTTGACACTGCTGGTGCAAAGGAATGACTATAAGAATGCTTGCGCTAATGCCATTCTGCCATGGATGGGAGAGATGAGAGAGGGGATTACTCACACTGATCTCCCCTGAAGTAAGACAATCAGAGTACCTTTCAAAGGGTTAAGCAAGTGAGCCTGGGGTCATCCCAAGATACCACAGCGGTTAATGGCCAGCTAGGAGAATAGATTGCTGTGAACCCCCAAAGGATCCTGGTAGGGCCACTGATATTCCATCCCCATGCTGGAGGAAAAAAAGCCACTCCTGGCAAATACCCTCACAAATTGGCACACGAATCATGCAGCCACTTGACTGATACACTCTCTTTGCCCTAAGCATGCAAACATACAACATCAAATAAAGTAGTAGACACTAAGGTGCCATGCAACAAAGAAAGAGGGTAATGGGAAGATGTAAGGAAACACTGTAGGAATGACATGGTCCTTTATTGCACTTTTAGCCAATGGAAGTATATGTATTATGGTGTTCTTGTGTTTTGGCTGCCGTTAAATTGCTAAGAGTAAAAAAATATAATCATTGCCTGCGGTGCTGCCACAGAATTATAAAACTGCTCAAATACAAAGCATACCGGTCAATCCCTAAACTGTAAGCGTTCTCCAATTTTCTGGTGCTACCAGCACTTCGAAATAGACTGACATCCCTCAAGCTCAGTGTGGCACTCTAAATCCATTTGCTAAGTTACATGTAAAACTGCACAGAAAGGAATATCATGTGAATAATTAAGTGTGCTGTGTGTCATTCCTTCGCAGTTTCTTGTTTAGAAATGCGGTTGAAACAATACATGAAGAATTTAATTTGCTTCTCAAATGCTGTTGGCTTGTTCTATGCTATAACGCAGAAAAGAGACTAATGTTATAGCCCAAAGCAAACAATGCAAAAGGCGATTGAGAAAATGAATTTCCCAATGAGTCCCACTTCCACCTGGACCCCGGGTCCTAGCCGCACTCACCCGTCAGGCTCATGTAGAAGGGCTGCCGCTCCTTCCACTGCTGCCTGCGGGCCCCAGTGCAGTTGCTCCAGTCAACCTGGCTCACGCAATCCCGGTACATGGGCTCCCTGTACTCCTGAGAGGTGCCGGCCACCCCCAGGAGAAGCAGCGGCAGTGCTACCCGAGCCGTCATCCGCCCCCAGGGCTGCCTGTGGGCCCCAGTACAGTTGCTCCAGTCACACCGGCTCACACAATCCCAGTGCATGGGCTCCCTGTCCCCCTGAAAAACGCTGGCCGCCCGTAGGAGCAGCAGCAGCAGCGCTGTCCGAGCCGCCATCCGCCCCCAGGGTGGAGAAGCATGAAGTGATCTTCAGAGCCTATGGGGAACAATAACAACAGCACACCGGAAGCGCATCAGAAAGAGGAAGACAAAGACTGAAAATAAGAGAAAGAGATCAAGGACAAGCTGGCCCTGGAAAAGCAGCCCTCTGCTGCTGGTTTATGTTTACAGAGGGAGCTTGTGGGGAGGAGGGACTGAACACACACCCACAGTGTAAGACGAACAGGCAAATACTAAGAAAAAAAGTCCCTCACAGAAGAGATAAGCAGGATATAGTGTAATTCTACAGTGCTTTGTGCTGCTCCCAAAGAGAAAAAGGCAGGACAAAGAGGCAGAACTGACCACTAGCAAGCAAGGGTTTTTGAATGACAGTGGAACCAACAAATGAAATCACTGGAACTCACAGTATAAGTATACTTAAAAAGTATACAACACGTCGAACGCTACGCTACACTCGACCTAACAATATCCATGCACATAAACTGTTCTGTGTACACCGATATATAGTGACAATTTCATTACATATCATATATTCTATACATAATTATACTATTCTTTGCACTGTGCTCAATAGACAATTTTTCTCTATTGCTAATATTAAGTTGTTCATCGACAATGAAATACATTGGACAAGACCTATATTTCTGTCCTAAATTCTATAGATATGTTATAAGGCAATAATTTCACACCTGTCGGTTTTCATTGCTAAATTAAATTTGTATCTACCAAACTTCTATATATCTCAAGGTTTGCAAGGTAATCTTACCATTTATTTATGCAAATAATGATAAAATGCCTCTCAGAGTAAAATATATCTTCCAATTCTTACAGGTACAGTTCATGCATGAAATCTAATGTATGAAAATGCATTTACCAATTGACATAGATAGTTAACGGACTATTTCCCAGTGGTAATATTTGCTTGACAGTGGGAAATAAGCTGCCATGTGAGGGCATTGTTCAGTTATGGGTGATTACAACAGAATTGTTCCAATCATTATTTTTCGTTTATATGCACAGGTTGATACTCTTCTTTGTTATCATAGTTCACACCTCTTCTTCCACTATCATTTCGCTACAGAAATTTCTTATCTACCATCCTCTTGAAATATCTAAAAAAAATGTTTCTTTTCAATAGCAATGATTTAGTCACAATATAAATTCCCTTATTTTAGGTAACACTCAATGAAATTGATATTTTCTTCACACACGTTTAAAAAAAAAATACTATAAGAGTAGAAATCGATGTATCTATTATTTTATCTATTAAGGATATTAAACAAATGTTCTTTTGACACTAACAAAAGTGGCCATATTACAGAAAGCGTGGTAAGAAGACTGCTAGTGATAAATAACATACGTCTTCGAAGAAGAAAAAGTCACATGTTGGTAAATTCCAACATGGGATGTTAAAACTGGTGCTAAAATAATAAGAAAGTGATGGCTAAAATGAACGCTAGTGATATATTTTCATAGTCAATAATGTATTTACTTTCAGCGCGTTAGGATCACATCAGAACAGCTCAAACATGATGGAATATTCTCCAAAATAAGATAATACCTGATCCAATTTTAAAATGGAGAAACAACATAACCAGCTCCTGTAATTTAAATCTTTTTCTTTCCTGGTTACTAATACCTTAGACAGTGGGACAGGAATGTGCTTCATTGCAGGTGTATTAATATTAGTTTTAAACAGAATATCAGTTCTCTTCGGATTCCTTAGTAATAATCATGGCAGAGATATAAATGATTGCTTGCCATAATTCTTACATAATTGGGGTATGCCTTTGTAGATTTTACATGGGCAGGAGAGCTGTGATGATTGGTGAAAAAAGGACTGCTTAGCCATATATTATGAAACACATTACATTTGAGAACATATACCCAAAACTTTCTTCGAATATACAAACAAATAGGTATCATATCTTTTGCTTACTAGTTTTTAATACTCAGTCCTGGGACAAAGGATGCACAGTCAGGAAGGCTCAGAACTTTGCCACCAATCAACACAATCTTAGAAAGCCCACCAGTTGTTTGGACTGTAAGGGTGGCCAGCCGTACATGGACAGGTATAAGCATTCCAAGGCATGCAAGGCCATGCTGATGACCTTGTTCATGTTGCGCTGGTGCAGTGTCACATAACCGAACAATCAGATAATGGACAAAACCTTAGGGCTGACTACACACTCTTAGGACTATGTATCCCTGGATTACACTACTCATTGCTCTGCAAGTCCAGAAATGTCGCAACATGTTTACAATCTTTTGATGCAGTGCAGCGCCACAAGCCTTCTTGCTACGCTGCCAATCGTCAAAAGAAAAGGGCAGGGATGTGCTGTATCTCCAAGATATGGCACATTCCTGTCCTTTCCCTTGAGCTGGGGCACAATAGACTACCATGCGACAATGCAGCTACCCTTGCACCATCGTTCAAGGGTGTCTGCATTGCAGGGATGATTGCTTTTATGCAGGAAGGGACACATTCCGGCATAAATACAATCACAAGAGACATTTTCCTTTTTCTCTGTGTGCTTAGAAAAAAAGGAGGAGAAATAAAGATATCTCTCATTGTTGTGCCTCCCTTATGCTGCCCAGGGGAGGCGTAGGCTTTTGACGCCTTCCCAGGTTTACAAATCTTTGTAAATCTGGGAATGCATCAACATCCATGGGAACACCCACCGGAACACTCATGGAACGTCTCTTTGAAGGAGAGTAAGGCAACACAGCAACTTGTGCTGCCTTGCCTTTCTCCATATTTACGAGGCCATGAATAACCATGCAAAGTGACTTTGCGTGGCTTTGTAGATATGGGCCTGCAGCCTGCCCCATCGGGAATCAAAAAAGTGACACACCAGCTGTGCACTTAATATGGCCCCTAGTGCAAACCTCAGGGATTCATTTGAATTTATTACACGTATCATACCAGCAAGAAAATTTGTGGGATATCTTTTTGCATCCACACTCTGACGCATACTACGGAGTTAATCTTAAGGATTACTGAGGTGTCTCAAAGTGCATGGGGTATTGGACTAATATTCCCTATTTGAGATAACAGGAAGTCCCTTGGCTGGCCAAAGGGACTCCTCTGGAGGATTTGTACAGAGAGGCCTGCAACTCTACTCAGATCCTTTGTAAGCCAGTGTTGGAAGATATAAATCATTTGACGGTCAACATCGGACACAGTCAGTCAATCAGTGAGATCATTATTTAGATTTTGTTTTAAAGAAGCTTAATGGTTACAAAGTTATTGATCTCAGAGGGGCCACGTCATGCTACATTCTAAAAACCTAGTGGGTATTATGTCCCCAAGCTTCTAAATGACTTTTCACTTTTTCTTTGCTGGCAGGAGGGTAACATCTGAGACAATTTGGAAATGAGAAATGAGAGTGGTGTTTATGACGTTGGTAGTCCCACCCAAGCAGCTACTGGTTAAGTGGTATTCTTTGACTTCGGCTTCAGGTGACCTGCTTTAATGAGTCAATGTGATTTGCCAGATTTACAGTCTATAATTCATTAATTGCATGCTTACTATGAACAGTATCCTTCACCACAAGCAATAAAATGCTACTGCCCAAGAACTTTTGTAGGATTGAAAGGAAGGCACAACTTACGTGAAATTGACAAGTCCTTCACATAACTTGGAATCTTCCTTCAATGTTAACATTATGGGGGTCATTTTGACCTCGGCGGTCTTTTGTCAAGACCGCCGAGGGACCGCCGTGCTGAAGACAGCCAGTGGTGGCGGTTTTCCACTCGGCGTATTATGACTGTTGGCAGCCCTCTGTCCTTTTTCGGACGGAGAGCCGCCAACAGCCACACTGGCAGTCGGCGGGGAAGTGGAGGTTGCTCCACCTCCACTGCCACGTCAACAGAACACCGCCCACCGAATCACGTCCTGTGTGTTCGGCATGGCGGTGTTCTGTTGACGGTGTGGTGTCGGCGGAGCAGCCCTCATGGATCCCGTCCCCTCCCGGAGGATCAACGGACCAGGTAAGTTGATCGTCCGTTAGGGGAGGGGGGGGTGGGGTGCTGTGTGTTGTGTGCGTGCATGGGGGTGTGGGTGTGTGTATGTAGAGGGGGTGTGTGAGTGCATGTATGCTTGCGGTGGTGTTGTGTGTTTGGGAATGAGTGTGTGTATGTCTGTAGGTATGCCTGTATGGATGTGTGCATGTATGTTTGAATTTGGATGTGCGTTTCTGACTGTGTGTGTGGCTGTTGCCATGTATGTCGGTGTGTGTGCATGTATGTGTGCTGGTGGTGCCTGCGTGCGTGTCGGGTGTGTATGAGTGATGTGGTGTTGGGGGTAGGGGTGGGGAGGGGGGACCTGCCACCTTTGGGGGGTGTCAGGGGTGGCGGGGGTGTAGGGGACGGAGTCGGGGTGGGGAGTGGAGGAAGACCCCTATCAGTGCCAGGGAAGGAATTCCCTGGCACTGATAGTGCTTACCGCCATGGATTTCATGGCGGTTCCAAACCACATGAAATCCATGGCGGTCAGCCGGGTCCAAATACCGCCGGCGGGCGGAACGGAGAAGAGGCAGATGACCATGGCGGTAACCGCCATGGTCACAATTGCAAAAAATTGACCGCCAGCCTGTTGGCGGTCTTACCGCTGCTTCTCCGCTGTCCCACAGGGTCGTAATGACCCCCTATGTCTTCATTGTGAACTCTAGCAAACAGCTGTGGCCTCAGCCGGCATCTTTGACCTAGCACAAAGAGAAAAATCGGACAACTTCACAAAGAGCTTCACACACATGAGTAAATTATGTTTTTTTAAATTTATTAAACTCTTGGGGCCTCATTACGAACTGGCGGCCGGCGATAAGCTGGCGGTAACACCGCCAACAGGCTGGCGGTGTTCCACCAGCTATTATGACTGTTGCACAATAGCCATGGCGATACCGCCGGCCCCTCCAACATACCGCCAGGCTTCCGCCTGGCGGTCATAATCCCCAACTGCTAGCCTGTCCACGGCGAAACACACTGCCATGGAAAAGCTGGCAGTAAGGGGGACTTGGGGTACCCCTCGGGGCCCCTGTATTGCCCATGCACTTGGCATGGGCAGTGCAGGGGCCCCCAGGCACACCCCCATCGCATATTTCGCCAGCTGCACATCAACATTACCGCCGGTTCTATTACGAGCCGGATGCAATATAGATGTGACTTTTCCGCTGGGCCAGCGGACGGAAACACTGTTACCGACCGCTGGCCCAGCGGAAAAGTCATAATAGGGAGCCAGATATACCGCCAGCACTGGCGCTATACTGGTGCCCGCAGCTTCGGCGGTCTTGAAGAAAGACCTCCGAAGTTGTAATGAGGGCCTTGATGTTGCAAACATCCAAACATCAGCGTCTGTTTTACAATTTGCTGTGGGGAAAAATGGAGGCTTAAAAAAGTAGTGTCTAAAATGTAATCTAGCAGATAAAAAAAAGTTGTAGCTACAAACAATGAAAAACATGTTGTGCCTTAGAGGGCAAGGTAAGTGTGCTGGTAGCAGGGATAGAGTGGAGTATTTACAGTGAGGTGGGGAAGGAGGTAAGTGTTTTTTTAAAGATTCAGGGAAGGGTAGAAGTATGGAGTAAGAAGGATTGCTACTGTTTGGGGATCCGTAGTGGTGAGTGGTTGCTAGAAGCTTTTAGACTTCAGTGAAGAGTAGAGTTAGGGGGTAGTATGGATTTTTTAAGGTTCAGGGAAGAGATGGTTTGGGTTATTATGGTCCAGGATTGGGTAGCGTAAACAGGTAGTAAGGGTTTCAAGGGTTCAGGGAAGGGTGGTGCTAGGGGGTAATATGTTTTTAGGGTTCAGTGATTTGTAGAATAAAAGGGAAGTGGAGGTATTCGGGTTCAGGGAAAGATAATGTTGAGGGGTGGTAAGGATTTTTTGGGCTCAAGAAAGCATAGTAATAAAGGAAACTATGTGGGTTCTGAGGTTCAGGGAATGGTAGTATTAAGGGATGCTAAGGTTTCTAGGAGAACTGGGAAGTATGGCAATAAGTGGTAGTACATGGTTTTCAGGGTTCATGAAAAGTAAGCATTGAGGGAGAGTAAGGTTTTTTTAGGTTTCAGTGAAGAATAGTGTGAAGGAGAGGCAAGAGGTTTTTTAAATTTCAAAGAAGGGTGCCATTAGGTGGTAATTATGTGGTTTTAGGGATAAAGGAAGAGTTCATAAAGGATAGTAAGGGTTTTTTAGGGTTAATGGATAAATAGCATTAAGGGGCAGTAAGGGGCTGATAGGGTTCAGGGAAGCATAGAATTAAAGAAAAGTTTGAGATTTTAGGGTTTCAGGGATAGGGAGTTGTAAGGGGTACTTAAAGGTTATTAAGATACAGTTAAAAATGTTACAATACGCACCAAATAAAAACGACTTTTAAAATGAGACATTTCTGGAATTGTCATGGTTAACAAAGAAGGACACAATGTTATTACCTCAACAATTTCAATTGTCAAACCTGTAACATCAGGTCAAGCCATTAAACTCACTGGACCATTTTACCAGACATCCTATTACCACATAGATGCACATTTGATGTGTATTTTGTTTGCCAAACATGTGCATAAATAGGAAACAAAATGAAACAACATTGCTTCAGTTCTGGTCACATGATATAGATGACCAAATATCTAAGTTTGTTTCTAGTTTTGACTCTTTTGATAACTTGGTACATACTATTTACATTTCTCAGTTCTTTAACAACCCTATCATCGTTAAGTAAATGTTCTAATTATTCTCTTAATTTAGCAGCTGTGTATTGAATATGATTTCAACATCACCACTCACATGAATTAATGAGTGTTATGCAGACAACTTCCATTAGTAGTGCACTTGCTGCAAAGGTGAGTGCACATCACCTGAAGTAAAACATGTTCTATACACATTGACAGTTCTACTAGGGTCTTGGGTGACAGCCGACCACCGGGAGGTCTTTCCCCTGTATTGGTTTGGGGAATGGAGCAGTCCAGTGACTGCTCTATATTTTGGGCTCTTTTTGGGCTATGGTGGGGCCCCCTTGTATAAAATCAGTCATGTCATGAAGTCAGCCATCATTTTGTTAGTGGTGAACCAGTGGCTGGCAGTGGTTTAGGAGCTTTTCAGTAGTTTAGGAGCTTTTCCATTCTTTGAAGAGATTTTGCTTACTGCAGTGTTTGGCTTACTTTATCTGTGCAATTATGGGGGTTATTACGACCGTGGCGTTCGGAGACCGCCAGGGGTAATACAGCGTCCGTACCGCCAACAGGCTGGCGGTACGGAGGCCCTTATTACGACCGCAGCGGTAGCGCCGCAATCGCACCGCCGGGGCCGGCGGTTTCCCGCCGTTTTAGCCCCGGCGGTGATAATCCGCCAGGGCAGCGCTGCAAGCAGCCCTGCCCTGGGGATTATGACACCCCTACCGCCAGCCTGTTTCTGGCGGTTTGCACCGCCAGGAAGAGGCTGGCGGTAAGGGGTGTCCTGGGGCCCCCTAACAGGGCCCCGGCCAGCTTTTCACTGTCTGCATAGCAGACAGTGAAAAGCGCGACAGGTGCAACTGCACCCGTCACACGGCCAGTACAGGCCGAGTACAGCCAGGTGGGCAGCATTGGTGCATAACTATTCCAAGAAGACCCAACATGGCCTTGGTGGTGCCAGAGGGTACAGCGCTACTCTTGCTGACCAACACAACGGACTGCGGGATCATACATCTGAGGAGAGGTCTGGTGAGTATGGTACGCCCCCACTGTAGCATGGCTCCTATGTTGCGGCCTCATCCCCGCTGGGCCGGCGGGCTCAAACTTGGTTTGCGCCCACCGGCCCAGCTGGAATGTCGTAATGGGGGCCGCGGTAGTGCGGCCGCATTGGCAGCCGCACGGCGGTTACCGCACGGCGGTTACCGCTTGGCGGGCGGCTAATGTCGTAATGACCCCCTATGTCTATTGAGGAGAAGGTTGCCAGAGCACTTTACCTTCTCTAAAAGGGTGGACAACTCAATCTCTTGGCTGACCGTGGAGGCATGGGAGGCCTCCCAATGCGAAGGGCCTCAGTGGGGGTCATGGCAGCGGTGATTGCCTGTTCGCTGCTGCGATGGATCCTTACAGCAGCGGTATGAGAGGTGAGAGGTGAGAGTGAGGGGCTGCTCCAGAATGAGGATAGCAACCCAAGAACCCATGCGGTGCGGCACATCGGGGGACAGAGCTTATGCTTGTGTACCTAGCCAGGTGCGAGCCAGAGATTGCAATGGTTGGGCACGAGGCATTGGAGGAAGGCACTGGGGGAGGGGAGGCTTACCGACCCTTGAAGATTTTAATGAGGGCACCGGAGGCCGGGAAGATGGCTGCAGTGGGTTGGCAATTGGGGAAGTGGAGTGGTCCTAGAGGAGCCAGTGAAGAGCCACTGAAGCAGGAAGAGGAAGGTGTGAAGAGGGCAGGCGAGCAGCACACAATGCTCGCGCATTGGCAGGGATGGGGGAGCCTTTATGGGCCATGTGGCCATCACTTACCCTAAGAGGGAAGCAAGAATAGACTGGGAAAGGGAGGGGCTGCTTTCAGAGGCTTGTTGCAGATGGGGAGATAAGAGCAGGGAGGAGAGGGCCCAAATTAGGGCAGTGGTAGATGAAGAAATGGGTATCCAGGATTCACAATGACCGGGCTATGACACAAGAAAGGGGATAACTGAAGAGGGTGTGGGCTGGCCTGGAGGGGGCACCACCACCTTAGCCCCTATATCTTTAGATGGGGGTTTGCTGGATCAAGCATCGGTGGGGACAAGAGCACAATTGGCGTGGGGAATGTTGAGGGCACAGGCAACAACTAGACCTAAAACAACATCTTTTATGGTGGCAGGCCTTGCTTGAAGTGATTGGGAGAAGAAAGCAATTATAAGAATGCCAGGGAGTTGCAACAGGTGTGGGCTTGGGGTGACTGGCTGGAAGAGGGGAGGGAGTGACCTAAAAAGGTGGATGATCGGGCAGACAATAGCACAGGTGGTGCATCTCATGTAAAACAGAGGTATGGCACAGCAGGAGCAGCACAGGGCATGGAATTGCAGGCTTAGGCAGGCTCAAGCAGGGAGATAGCTGGAAGGGAGTGATTGCCCGATAGAGCATGAGTTAGTTGCCAGCACACCAAACCCTTTTTATTTTACAAGGCATTCTGTACAGCACCATGGCAGACTTGGGGGAGCCCAGTACAGCTCCATTACTCAGGGATGTAGTGAAGGCTTGGCCGAGTACAGCCAGGTGGGCAGCATTGGTGCATAACTATTCCAAGAAGACCCAACATGGCCTTGGTGGTGCAAGAGGGTACAGCGCTACTCTTGCTGACCAACACAACGGACTGCGGGATCATACATCTGAGGAGAGGTCTGGTGAGTATGGTACGCCCCCACTGTAGCATGGATCAGAGTTCAGAACACTCCCACAGGGACTGCATGTGCCTATGTGGGTGAGGTTACAGTTTTGGATCATGAGGAAGAGAGCCTGGAGGAAGAGGAATTGGTGGAGGATGAGGTGCAGTAAGGGGAAGAGATAAGATTGTGTCAAAAGGAAGCAGGTGGATGTGGTTAGTGCACTACAGAATTCGAGCATGGAGCAGCAGCAATAAGGTGGATGTGAGATGCCGGATAGGAGGGCACAGATGGCGAGGCAGCAGGCTCCAGCTTTGGCACCAACCTTTGCTCCAGGTAGGGATCACACAGGTGTGCATATGGCTGCAGCAATGGTTTCAATTGGAGTGGATGCGATGGAATCACAGGAAGGCACTGTAGGGTTGCGAAACGGTTTCTATGTGATTGACACGGGGTGGGCATAGATGAGCAGACTTCTCCAGGAACGGTGTAGTGATGTTGGGCAGGGGGACAAGAAACCTGAGGTCCACGCACCATTGGAGGGGGACAAAGGTAAAGATGGGGGGACAACTTCAGCACTGGACAAGGTCATAGCGAAGATCGGAGAAGGGGTTGTAGAGGGTGGTAATGAAGGGGACAGGGCATATGGTGCTGCGTGCAAGGAATTGAAAATGAAGAAGCTGCCCTACATGAGGGGTTCAAAGCCATTGGGGGCACACCCTATGCTGGCAACAAATGAGAAAATCTGGAATGGGGAATATGTTGTAATGTTGAAATTATTACATAGGGAATTGATGGCAAAGGAAGGCTCAAATAGGGAGGAATATGGACTTGACAAGCATCCTAAAGTACCCTTGACAATTGAGAAGTGGAGGCAGATTTCCTCATTTATGCCAACGTTTACTGTGAAAAACACACTGAGAGGTATGTGGTGATCTTGAAACATATGGACACAATAAGGAAGGCACATTATAACTATTGGGGCTATGACTTAGCCCACTATGATGATGAGTTTTGGGCATGCATGTGGGTAGATCCTGAATGCAATGGGGAGAGGTTGAGCAGGAACTTTAGCTCCATAAAAAGGGCACATCCAAATTTGGTAAAACAACTTTCACAGGCTTCCTATTGTGTATCATCCCTTTCAAAGGCATCCCACTGGGTGGGGGGGGGGGGGTAGTGTACCCTGGTAGCTGGCAAAGGAGAGATTGGGCATACAGGAGCTTGCTGGGATTTTAATAAAGGATTGTGCACCAGAGAGTATTGTAAGTTCAGGAACGAAATGTTCCAACCCTGCAGACAGACATGCCCTTGTTAACTGCTACAGGGCAGGAGGACAACCTAGGAACCCACTGGGACAGTTGGCGCAGCAACAGGGGCAGCCTGCCAGTCAACAACAGAGATAGCCTTCAGGGCTTAGGGGAGGACGGGGGGCACAAGGCTCTGCATGCAAGTGCTCGTACTCCCATTAAATTAGATCAGCTAAAATTTGGGTTGGCAAAATATGATCAGAGAGAGGATGCCAAGCTGCTGGTGGTTCTGTTTGGGATACCTGGAAATGAGGAGGTACAGGTAGGTGAGCAATCTAAAATTAGTGGGACCCCCTAGAAGATATGGTATTGGAGATATTGTTGAAGGAGTTTTGGAAGTAGAGGATGACTGGGTGGTTTGACGTATGGCTCATGGCGGATTTGCTGGTGTCACATATTGGGGTAGTGCCAAAAAAGAGAAGGGGCATGTTGGAAAATGGGTTATTGGTAAGGGCAGGTAGGTACCTACACCAAGCAACAAGCCACTAACCTCCACTTAGGTCCAGTTAGGTCTCAGTAAATTAACCCCAGCTCAACCCTTGGTAGCTTGGCAACGAGCGTCAAGGCTTAACTTAGGAGACAGTGTGTAAAGCATTCAAATATCACAAAACAGTATTTAAATAAAACACAAGAAACAGTTTAAAAATCCAAAACCAATTTATAAAAATAGTTTATATTTTTATCTTTAAAATGACACAAAAACGAATAAAATCGGATAAAGGGAACTGGAGATATGAATTTTTAAAGAATTATTATTTTTCTAGCGCTTAGAAACAAAAGCGCCAATCGGGTCATCTGGTTGCACCTCGACCGGGGCAAAGTCAAAGTTTCAGGCCGACCGCGATGGAGCCCTGCTCGGCTACAGGTCGCGGGAGGCCTCGGTTAAAAAGTTACCTTCTGACTTAGGTGGTCATTCTGACCCTGGCGGTCTTTGACCGCCAGGGCGGAGGACCGCGGGAGCACCGCCGACAGGCCGGCGGTGCTCCAATGGGGATTCCGACCGCGGCGGTAAAGCCGCGGTCGGACCGGCACCACTGGCGGGGTCCCGCCAGTGTACCGCGGCCCCATTGAATCCTCCGCGGCGGCGCAGCTTGCTGCACCGCCGCGGGGATTCCGACCCCCCCTACCGCCATCCAGATCCCTGCGGTCGGACCGCCGAGATCCGGATGGCGGTAGGGGGGGTCGCGGGGCCCCTGGGGGCCCCTGCAGTGCCCATGCCACTGGCATGGGCATTGCAGGGGCCCCCGTAAGAGGGCCCCTACATGTATTTCACTGTCTGCTGCGCAGACAGTGAAATACGCGACGGGTGCAACTGCACCCGTCGCACAGCTTCCACTCCGCCGGCTCGATTCCAAGCCGGCTTCATCGTGGAAGCCTCTTTCCCGCTGGGCTGGCTGGCGGTCTGAAGGTGACCGCCCGCCAGCCCAGCGGGAAAGTCAGAATTACCGCTGCGGTCTTTCGACCGCGGAACGGTAACCTGACGGCGGGACTTTGGCGGGCGGCCTCCGCCGCCCGCCAAGGTCAGAATGAGGGCCTTAGTCTTTATTTTGAAGATTTTCTTCAGCGGGACGAGCCTGCCAGTCCAATCCGACCTCCTGGAGCCCTTCTCCGGATACGCGATGCTGGATTCCTCGGTGGAGATTTTTACCTTCGGACTTAGTCGTTTTTTCGAGGTGAAAATCCTTCGACCGGGGTAAACCTGGATCTTGATCCGACGTCCATGGAGCCCTTCTCGGATACGATGGCTGGGAGGTCCCAGTCAACTTTTTACCTTCAGACTTAGGCCCTCATTCTGACCCTGGCGGTCGGTGATAAAGCGGCGGCCAACCCGCCAACAGGCCGGCGGGCCAAAATATGCAATTCTGACCCTGGCTGGAACCGCCAACACAGCCCGCTGCATTAACACTCCGCCCGCCACGGCGGAACAAACAAACAGCGCGGCGGTCCCCGCCAACAGCCAGGCGGCAGACAATGTACCGCCCACCCTATCACGACCCACCAATCCGCCACCTTTTCCGGGGCGGGAGCCCCGCCGATAAAAACACGGCGGAAACAGACTACGAACGGGAAAACGCTCACCTCCACATACAGCACGTGAGATTTCGGCAGTATGGAACCCGAGTTGCAGGTCATCCCCGCACTCCTATACCTGCTCCTGTACCAGGAGCACGCCCGGCGGCGCGGAAGACATCGGTGAGTACTGCACCTACGACACAGGGGAGGGCAAAGATTACCGGCACACACCCACCCACCCACACCCACTACAACACACACATCAATGCATTCCCACAGATCACTGTCACAACCCACAAACCCCCCCCTTCCGAAATAATGCAAAGACCAAAAGAAGAGATCTCAAACGGGCAGATATATTGAAAAATGGACAGCAGTAATCCAAATAAATAAATAAACTATGTACAAAATATATACAGCCACTAAATGTAGTCCAACCACTGTCCGTGGACCACAGGGGTCCTGAGCAAAGGGGCAAGGCCCAGTCCCACGACAAGAACTCCATGGAGAGAACACTGCAGGGGCATCAGAAAGAAAAAAGGACAGGCACCTCAGGGGGAAGGGAAGTGGGGGCACCTCAGCCACTTGAGTACAAGACGCCAGATCCACGAGGGGACTCCATGACCACTGGCCCTTCCTGGGGAGAGCAAAGCCACAGTCCAAACAGTCCATACAGTGGGTGGCCTGCCCACTGGGCCATCCTGGGGAGAGCAAAGCCACAGTCCAAACAGTCCATACAGTGGGTGGCCTGCCCACTGGGCCATCCTGGGGAGAGCAAAGCCACAGTCCATACAGTCCATACAGTGGGTGGCCTGCCCACTGTGCCATCCTGGGGAGAGCAAAGCCACAGTCCAAACAGTCCATACAGTGGGTGGCCTGCCCACTGGGCCATCCTGGGGAGAGCAAAGCCACAGTCCAAACAGTCCATACAGTGGGTGGCCTGCCCACTGGGCCATCCTGGGGAGAGCAAAGCCACAGTCCAAGCAGTCCATAACAGACTCCACTGCCACTGGAGGAGGCATGTTGGCCAGAGGACATCCTGCAGCCCTGCCCAAGACAGATCCTGCCCTGCCACGTCTGCCAAAGGGCCAGCGGTTCCTGCCTTGAAGGGCCCAGTTCAGCGGTTCTTGCCTTGAAGGGCCCAGTTCAGCGGTTCTTGCCGTGAAGGGCCCAGTTCAGCGGTTCTTGAGACGGCGGGCCCCAGCGGAGCGGTGCTGGAGACGGCGGGGCCCTGTTCAGCGGTTCTTGCCTTGAAGGGCCCAGTTCAGCGGTTCTTGCCGTGAAGGGCCCAGTTCAGCGGTTCCTGAGACGGCGGGCCCCAGCGGAGCGGTGCTGGAGACGGCGGGGCCCTGTTCAGCGGTTCTTGCCTTGAAGGGCCCAGTTCAGCAGTTCTTGAGACGGCGGGCCCCAGCGGAGCGGTGCTGGAGACGGCGGGCCCAGTTCAGCGGTTCTTGCCTTGAAGGGCCCAGTTCAGCGGTTCTTGCCGTGAAGGGCCCAGTTCAGCGGTTCTTGAGACGGCGGGCCCCAGCGGAGCGGTGCTGGAGACGGCGGGCCCAGTTCAGCGGTTCTTGCCTTGAAGGGCCCTGTTCAGCGGTTCTTGCCTTGAAGGGCCCAGTTCAGCGGTTCTTGCCGTGAAGGGCCCAGTTCAGCGGTTCTTGAGACGGCGGGCCCCAGCGGAGCGGTGCTGGAGACGGCGGCCATTCTATGGCCAACTGCTCATTGCCTGGTGGTGCCCTCCTGGGCAGCGGGGATGGTGCTCCTTCAATGCCCACCTGGGCTGTGGGTGATGGGGCCCTCCTGGCCAGCTGGGCTGGGTCCTCCCTGTGCAGCGGCTATGGGGGTGGTGGGCTCTCCCGGGGCAGCTGTGCCGGTTCCTCCCGGGGCAGCGGCTATGGGGGTTGCGGGCTCCTCCTGGGCAGCTGTGACGGGTCCTCCATGGGCAGCAGGCCTGCTGCCTGACTTCTCCGCCTTGCTGCCCTTGCCCTCCTTAGTCGGGAGTCTGTGGCCCTTTCCTCCCTTTGGAGTTGTGGCTGTTGACGGTGGCTGGCTAGTGTCCTGGGGGGATATCGAATCCGGGCTCCGGCGGCGGCCCTTCCGCCTTCTGCTCCTCTTCCCAGGGGGTGGGCTGGCTGTCCCCTTGCTGCTGGGCGAAGATCCAGACCTGCGGGCTGGTGGGCTCCAATACCCCTGCACCCTTGTCAAGGGGGCTGCAGGGCTGGTGGTGGCTGAGGTGCTCTTTTTACCCCGACGAGAAGGAGGGGGGGGCTCAGGGTAAGGAAAGAAGGTAGCAGTAGAGAGATAGATTTTCTTGGGACAATGGAGAGTGGTAGGTACAGTGGGTATGGGAGTGGAGGGAGAGGATGTGGTTGTAGGCGAGACAAGTTTGCTGTCTTTGGGTGCAGGTGCAGGAGCGGGAGGCTGTCGTGAGGTGGATGGCTGTTGGGTGGGTGGGTGGCTGCGTTTGTGTGGTGTGGAAGAGGGGGTGACAGACACAGTGGGAGAGGACACAGGGGACGTGTAAATGGCAGTGGGGGTGGTGACTGCACGTGTGCGGACTGGAGTGGAGGGTATGCTGGTGATGGAAACACTGGCTGATGGTGAGGTGAATGAAGGTGTGAGTGTAGACGTCACAGGGAGGGAGGAGGAAGACGAGGAGGTAGGGGTCACAGAGGTGGTAGTGACTGTTGGCATGTCTGCATCGGAATGTTGCTTGTGTGAATGTCTGCGTGATCTGTGGTGCTTATGTTTGGATGAGCTGCTCTTGGGTGTTGAGGTGTGTGCAGGCTGGTCTGATGGTGTGGGTGGGACAGGCAGAGGAACAGGAGACTGGGAGGAGGGAGTTAGTAGAGGGAGGCAGGAGACAGGGACAATGGCTGCCGTCAGTGCTGAGGCCAGAGCCTGGAACGATCGCTGATGGGCAGCCTGACCCGAATGAATGCCCTCCAGGTACGCATTGCTGCGATGAACCTCCCTCTCCACCCCCTGGATGGCATTCAAAAGGGTAGTCTGCCCAACAATGAGCGTTCGGAGGAGGTCAATGACCTCCTCACTGAGGGCAGCGGGGGTAACAGGGGCAGGGCCTCAGGTGCCTGGGGCGAAGGAGATGCCCGGCTTCCTGGCAGAGCGGGCACGGGGCGAACGCTGAGGGGCTGCTGGGAGGGCGGAGATGGTGCGCTGGGTGGCGGCTGTACCTGTAATGGCGGGGGGCACGGATGGTGCCACCCCCCGCAAGGGAGCTCCCTTCCGAGGACGTGTCCGTGTCACTGCAGGGTCCAGTCGTCCCCGTCGTGGAGCTCCCCTCGCCCTCCGTCTCACTGGTCCAGTCAGACTCTGTGGCATGGCCCTCCTGGGCCATGTGAGATGCAGCTCCCTCCTGCCCCGATGCCACTTCTCCTCCGCCTGATGATGCTGATGCACACAAGCACAGAAGGACAAACAAAAAGGGGGGGGGGGAGAGAGAAATAAAGAGATTTTGAGTACATGGATCACCGGTACAGTTAGCGGACATGACAGACACAGATGCCCCCTGCACTAAGTTGCGCACTTGGGGTCCGCTACGCATTCCGTGGAACATGCCCTACACGCCTAGAGTTGACAACTGCACCCATGGATGACACGGCCCAGGGATGGCTGTACTGACACACTACTGAGGGTGGTGGCTGGGGACACAGGGGCTTACGGGGGTGCCCAGCCTACAGATATCGCCCTGGCCTAGGGGGACCCACAGCCCTCCTCCCCCACCCAGACACCTCCACTGCGCGACAACAGAGTAGATGATGCTTGTACTCACCCCCTTGTGTCTGCTGTGCTGCCCTCACGCGCCCATCCAAATCAGGGTAGGCCACCGCCAGGATCCGGAACATCAGGGGGGTCAGTTGACGGCAGGCACCCCGCCTACGTTGGGAGGCCATCCCCAGCAGAGACTCGGCGGTCTTCTTGGTCCCGCGGCGGATGTCCTCTCACCTCTTGCGGCAGTGGGTGCCCCGTCGATGGTGGACCCCCAGGGTCTGGACTTCCTTGGCGATGGCACGCCAAATCCCGATCCTCTCATGGGCGCGGACCTATGTGACACGTACAGGGAGGGAGAAATACCACGTTCAAGTTTGTCTGCATTATCGTTGCCAGTGGCCCAACGCCCCCCATCCCCGCCAGGCCCCCCGCCAGGCCCCCCGCCAGGCCCAACATGCCCCCCATCCCCGCCAGGCCCCCGCCAGGCCCCCCGCCAGGCCCAACATGCCCCCCATCCCCGCCAGGCCCAACATGCCCCCCATCCCCGCCAGGCCCCCCGCCAGGCCCCCCCGCCAGGCCCAACATGCCCCCCATCCCCGCCAGGCCCCCCGCCAGGCCCCCCGCCAGGCCCAACATGCCCCCCATCCCCTCCAGGCCACCCGCCAGGCCCCCCGCCAGGCCCAACATGCCCCCCATCCCCGCCAGGCCCCCCGCCAGGCCCTCCGCCAGGCCCAACATGCCCCCCATCCCCGCCAGGCCCCCCGCCAGGCCCAACATGCCCCCCATCCCCACCAGGCCCCCCGCCAGGCCCAACATGCCCCCCATCCCCGCCAGGCCCCCCGCCAGGCCCAACATGCCCCCCATCCCCGCCAGGCCCCCCGCCAGGCCCCCAAGCCAGCCAGTGGCCCCAAATCCATATTGAATTAAACTCACTTGTTGGTCTGGAGGACCGTAGAGTAGCGCATACTGGGGGAGGACCCCATCCACAAGTTTCTCCAACTCCTCTCCAGTGAAGGCAGGGGCCCTTTCCCCAGTCGCAGCAGCCATTGTCCCTTCCAGACCGAGGTCACAGCAACACTTGCAGTATAGGTCCTCTCCTGTGAAAGTTCAAGTCGCAAGTGGATAAGTAGATAGGAAATGGTGGTCACGTCCGCGGCGGTGCGTACCGCGGCGGTGGGTACCGCCACCGCCGGCGCCCTTCGCCATTGGCTCCTGAAACCCATAGGCTTCAATGTTAACCAATGCGGCTTCGCGCCGCGGTCTTCGCCCGCCGACCGCCGCGGTGTGCCACGCCAGCGCATTGACCTCACATCCCATTGTCACACTTCACAGGTCAGGCAGCCGCCATTTCGAGGGTCCACATGGCTCAATTTCAACTGCGTCACACAGGCCTAGGACTTGCATAGCCACTCAGACACGCCATTCACTGCATAGAGAATCGTTTACTGTGCAAGCTGTGAGTACGTACCTGTGGGTTGCTTGACTCTGTGCTCCATGTTGTCCTTCCTAGGCACCGTCCGCTGGGTTTGGCGAGGAGACGGATGAATCCTCGCGTGTACCGACCGCTGGTGGACCTGTCGACAATGGAAGAACGCCACATTATCCTGACCTACCGGCTTGACCGTGCCACTATACATGAACTGTGTGCCCAGCTGGAGCCCGACCTGATGTCCCCCATCCGCCAACCCACAGGGATTCCCCCTCTGGTGCAGGTCCTGTCAGTACTCCATTTCCTGGCAAGTGGGTCATTTCAGACAACAGTGGGAATTGCTTCTGGGATGTCTCAGTCCATGTTTTCGAAGGTGTAATCCAGAGTGTTGTCTGCCCTGATGAAATACGTGAGGAGCTACATCATTTTCCCTGAGGTGGGCGAATTGGCTACAGTGAAGGGTGATTTCTACGCCCTTGGACATATTCCCAACGTCATTGGTGCCATTGATGGGACCCATGTGGCTTTGGTTCCCCCAAGAGACAGGGAGCAGGTGTACAGGAACAGAAAAAGTTACCATTCCATGAACATCCAGGTGGTGTGTTTGGCTGACCATTACATCTCGCATGTAAATGCCAAGTTCCCTGGGTCAGTGCATGACGCCTTCATCCTGAGGAATAGCAGCATCCCTTACGTGATGGAACAGCTAGAGAGACACCGTGTATGGCTATTGGGGGACTCTGGGAACCCCAACCTGTCGTGGCTACTGACCCCAGTAAGGAATCCCCGGACCAGGGCAGAGGAACGGTACAATGAGGCCCATGGGCGTACTAGGAGGGTGATCGAACGCACCTTTGGCCTCCTAAAGGCCAGGTTTAGGTGCCTGCATATGACAGGTGGATCCCTAATGTACTCACCTAAGAAGGTGTGTCACATCATCGTGGCCTGCTGCATGCTTCACAACCTGGCTTTGCGCCGCCAGGTGCCTTTCCTGCAGGAGGATGGTCGAGACGGTGGTGTAGTGGCAGCTGTGGAACCTGTGGAGAGTGACGAGGAGGAAGACGACGGGGCTGAAACAGACAACAGGGACAGAATCATTGAACAGTACTTCCAATAGGACACAGGTAACAATTCAAACATAATTTAGTGAATGTGAACTACTCTCCTGCATCTCTGCTGCCTGTCTATTTGCCCCAGTGTATGATGACTGAGTTGTGGCTTTTCCCTCCCTATTTCAGATCTGGGGTCCTGTGCTTCGTTTCCCCATGGACTACAGCTTTGTGGCAGCTGTTTGTTGACTTCACTATGTACAAGGACATATTTGCAATGTCGTGTCAATTACAATATTTTGAAATCACAGCCAGACTCCAGATAGTTTTGTGCTAAATGGGTGTTTATTTAAGTGCTCAAAATGGGATGGGTGGTTTCAAGTGGGTGGGGGCTATGGTGAAGGAATGTCCATGGCAGAGTCCAGAGTAACAGTCACACAGGTGCATTGTCCAGAGGCCTGTGGAGAGATGGAGCATGGGCAGTTCAAGGATGGACAGGGTGACAATGTGGGACAGTGGGATGACATCAGGTGGTATCCTTTGCTGGCGGGGGTCTTGACATCCTACTCTGTCTTCTTGCGAGATCTCAGGGCCCTCTTGCGGGGTGGTTCTTCTCCTGCAGGAGGTGGGGGTCTGGTGGGCTGCTGTTGTGCGGGGGCCTCCTGACCACTAGCGCCGGCGGAGGTGGTTGGCTGTTCTTGGTCCAGGCTAGTGGCAGGGGCCCTTTGTTGGTGTTGAGTGTCCGTCCTGGTGTTGATGAGGTCCTGCAGCAGCCCGACCATGGTAACCAGGGTGGAGGTGAGGGCTCTGATGTCCTCCCTGTACCCCCGATAGTGTTCCTCCTGCAGTACCTGGATCTCCTGGAACCGGGCCAGTACCGTCGCCATCGTCTCCTGGGAGCGGTTGTATGCTCCCATGATGGTGGTGAGGGCCTCGTGGAGAGTGGGTTCCCTGGGCCCGTCCCCCCCCTGTCGCACAGCTGCCCTCCGAGTTGCCCTGTTTCCCTGGGCCTCTGCCCCCTGGCCGGTGTGCCCACTACCACTGCCCCCAGGTCCCTGTTGTTGTTGGGGTGGTGGGTTATCCTGGGTGCCCTGTAGTGGTAGACACACCGCAGATTGACGCGCCCTGGAGACAGAGGCATGGGCCCGCTGGGTGGGAGCTGTGCTGGTGTTCCCAGAGGGGTTTGGGTCTGTGGTGGCCTGTGGCTGTCTGAGGGGAACCGACTGTCCAGAGGTCCCCGATGGTCCGGGCTGGTCATCGGTGTCCAGGTCGACAGAGCTGCTGTCATCGCTGACGGCCTCTTGGGTGGGGGGTGTGGAGAATTCTGGGCCCTCCGTGGCGGTGTGTTGGCGGTCGGGTCCTGCAGGGGTATAGAGGTATGGTTATAGTTTCAATGTGTGGCATATGGGTGTATCTGTGGGTTCCCGTGTCCCCAAGTGCTGGCATTCGTGTGTGGGGGCTTTGGTGAGGGTGGCTTGTGGGGGGGATGTGTATATGAACGGGAAAACGCTCACCTCCACATCCACCTCCACACTGCGAGATTCCGGCAGTATGGAACCCGAGTTGCAGGTCATCCCCGCACTCCTATACCTGCTCCTGTACCAGGAGCACGTCCGGCGGCGCGGAAGACATCGGTGAGTACTGCACCTACGACACAGGGGAGGGCAAAGATTACCGGCACACACCCACCCACCCACACCCACTACAACACACACATCAATGCATTCCCACAGATCACTGTCACAACCCACAAACCCCCCCCTTCCGAAATAATGCAAAGACCAAAAGAAGAGATCTCAAACGGGCAGATATATTGAAAAATGGACAGCAGTAATCCAAATAAATAAATAAACTATGTACAAAATATATACAGCCACTAAATGTAGTCCAACCACTGTCCGTGGACCACAGGGGTCCTGAGCAAAGGGGCAAGGCCCAGTCCCACGACAAGAACTCCATGGAGAGAACACTGCAGGGGCATCAGAAAGAAAAAAGGACAGGCACCTCAGGGGGAAGGGAAGGGGGGGCACCTCAGCCACTTGAGTACAAGACGCCAGATCCACGAGGGGACTCCATGACCACTGGCCCTTCCTGGGGAGAGCAAAGCCACAGTCCAAACAGTCCATACAGTGGGTGGCCTGCCCACTGGGCCATCCTGGGGAGAGCAAAGCCACAGTCCAAACAGTCCATACAGTGGGTGGCCTGCCCCCTGGGCCATCCTGGGGAGAGCAAAGCCACAGTCCATACAGTCCATACAGTGGGTGGCCTGCCCACTGGGCCATCCTGGGGAGAGCAAAGCCACAGTCCAAACAGTCCATACAGTGGGTGGCCTGCCCACTGGGCCATCCTGGGGAGAGCAAAGCCACAGTCCAAACAGTCCATACAGTGGGTGGCCTGCCCACTGGGCCATCCTGGGGAGAGCAAAGCCACAGTCCAAGCAGTCCATAACAGACTCCACTGCCACTGGAGGAGGCATGTTGGCCAGAGGACATCCTGCAGCCCTGCCCGAGACAGATCCTGCCCTGCCACGTCTGCCAAAGGGCCAGCGGTTCCTGCCTTGAAGGGCCCAGTTCAGCGGTTCTTGCCTTGAAGGGCCCAGTTCAGCGGTTCTTGCCGTGAAGGGCCCAGTTCAGCGGTTCTTGAGACGGCGGGCCCCAGCGGAGCGGTGCTGGAGACGGCGGGGCCCTGTTCAGCGGTTCTTGCCTTGAAGGGCCCAGTTCAGCAGTTCTTGCCGTGAAGGGCCCAGTTCAGCGGTTCCTGAGACGGCGGGCCCCAGCGGAGCGGTGCTGGAGACGGCGGGGCCCTGTTCAGCGGTTCTTGCCTTGAAGGGCCCAGTTCAGCGGTTCTTGAGACGGCGGGCCCCAGCGGAGCGGTGCTGGAGACGGCGGGCCCAGTTCAGCGGTTCTTGCCTTGAAGGGCCCAGTTCAGCGGTTCTTGCCGTGAAGGGCCCAGTTCAGCGGTTCTTGAGACGGCGGGCCCCAGCGGAGCGGTGCTGGAGACGGCGGGGCCCAGTTCAGCGGTTCTTGCCTTGAAGGGCCCAGTTCAGCGGTTCTTGCCTTGAAGGGACCAGTTCAGCGGT
This sequence comes from Pleurodeles waltl, assembly GCF_031143425.1. Taxonomy (NCBI): domain Eukaryota; kingdom Metazoa; phylum Chordata; class Amphibia; order Caudata; family Salamandridae; genus Pleurodeles; species Pleurodeles waltl. Next base: position 668,953,926 of record NC_090444.1, read on the forward strand.
TCTTGCCGTGAAGGGCCCAGTTCAGCGGTTCTTGAGACGGCGGGCCCCAGCGGAGCGGTGCTGGAGACGGCGGGGCCCTGTTCAGCGGTTCTTGCCTTGAAGGGCCCAGTTCAGCGGTTCTTGCCGTGAAGGGCCCAGTTCAGCGGTTCTTGAGACGGCGGGCCCCAGCGGAGCGGTGCTGGAGACGGCGGCCATTCTATGGCCAACTGCTCATTGCCTGGTGGTGCCCTCCTGGGCAGCGGGGATGGTGCTCCTTTAATGCCCACCTGGGCTGTGGGTGATGGGGCCCTCCTGGCCAGCTGGGCTGGGTCCTCCCTGTGCAGCGGCTATGGGGGTGGTGGGCTCTCCCGGGGCAGCTGTGCCGGTTCCTCCCGGGGCAGCGGCTATGGGGGTTGCGGGCTCCTCCTGGGCAGCTGTGACGGGTCCTCCATGGGCAGCAGGCCTGCTGCCTGACTTCTCCGCCTTGCTGCCCTTGCCCTCCTTAGTCGGGAGTCTGTGGCCCTTTCCTCCCTTTGGAGTTGTGGCTGTTGACGGTGGCTGGCTAGTGTCCTGGGGGGATATCGAATCCGGGCTCCGGCGGCGGCCCTTCCGCCTTCTGCTCCTCTTCCCAGGGGGTGGGCTGGCTGTCCCCTTGCTGCTGGGCGAAGATCCAGACCTGCGGGCTGGTGGGCTCCAATACCCCTGCACCCTTGTCAAGGGGGCTGCAGGGCTGGTGGTGGCTGAGGTGCTCTTTTTACCCCGACGAGAAGGAGGGGGGGGGCTCAGGGTCAGGAAAGAAGGTAGCAGTAGAGAGATAGATTTTCTTGGGACAATGGAGAGTGGTAGGTACAGTGGGTATGGGAGTGGAGGGAGAGGATGTGGTTGTAGGCGAGACAAGTTTGCTGTCTTTGGGTGCAGGTGCAGGAGCGGGAGGCTGTCGTGAGGTGGATGGCTGTTGGGTGGGTGGGTGGCTGCGTTTGTGTGGTGTGGAAGAGGGGGTGACAGACACAGTGGGAGAGGACACAGGGGACATGTAAATGGCAGTGGGGGTGGTGACTGCACGTGTGCGGACTGGAGTGGAGGGTATGCTGGTGATGGAAACACTGGCTGATGGTGAGGTGAATGAAGGTGTGAGTGTAGACGTCACAGGGAGGGAGGAGGAAGACGAGGAGGTGGGGGTCACAGAGGTGGTAGTGACTGTTGGCATGTCTGCATCGGAATGTTGCTTGTGTGAATGTCTGCGTGATCTGTGGTGCTTATGTTTGGATGAGCTGCTCTTGGGTGTTGAGGTGTGTGCAGGCTGGTCTGATGGTGTGGGTGGGACAGGCAGAGGAACAGGAGACTGGGAGGAGGGAGTTAGTAGAGGGAGGCAGGAGACAGGGACAATGGCTGCCGTCAGTGCTGAGGCCAGAGCCTGGAACGATCGCTGATGGGCAGCCTGACCCGAATGAATGCCCTCCAGGTACGCATTGCTGCGATGAACCTCCCTCTCCACCCCCTGGATGGCATTCAAAAGGGTAGTCTGCCCAACAATGAGCATTCGGAGGAGGTCAATGACCTCCTCACTGAGGGCAGCGGGGGTAACAGGGGCAGGGCCTGAGGTGCCTGGGGCGAAGGAGATGCCCGGCTTCCTGGCAGAGCGGGCACAGGGCGAACGCTGAGGGGCTGCTGGGAGGGCGGAGATGGTGCGCTGGGTGGCGGCTGTACCTGTAATGGCGGGGGGCACGGATGGTGCCACCCCCGCAAGGGAGCTCCCTTCCGAGGACGTGTCCGTGTCGCTGCAGGGTCCAGTCGTCCCCGTCGTGGAGCTCCCCTCGCCCTCCGTCTCACTGGTCCAGTCAGACTCTGTGGCATGGCCCTCGTGGGCCATGTGAGATGCAGCTCCCTCCTGCCCCGATGCCACTTCTCCTCCGCCTGATGATGCTGATGCACACAAGCACAGAAGGACAAACAAAAAGGGGGGGGAGAGAGAAATAAAGAGATTTTGAGTACATGGATCACCGGTACAGTTAGCGGACATGACAGACACAGATGCCCCCTGCACTAAGTTGCGCACTTGGGGTCCGCTACGCATTCCGTGGAACATGCCCTACACGCCTAGAGTTGACAACTGCACCCATGGATGACACGGCCCAGGGATGGCTGTACTGACACACTACTGAGGGTGGTGGCTGGGGACACAGGGGCTTACGGGGGTGCCCAGCCTACAGATATCGCCCTGGCCTAGGGGGACCCACAGCCCTCCTCCCCCACCCAGACACCTCCACTGCGCGACAACAGAGTAGATGATGCTTGTACTCACCCCCTTGTGTCTGCTGTGCTGCCCTCACGCGCCCATCCAAATCAGGGTAGGCCTCCGCCAGGATCCGGAACATCAGGGGGGTCAGTTGACGGCAGGCACCCCGCCTACGTTGGGAGGCCATCCCCAGCAGAGACTCGGCGGTCTTCTTGGTCCCGCGGCGGATGTCCTCCCACCTCTTGCGGCAGTGGGTGCCCCGTCGATGGTGGACCCCCAGGGTCCGGACTTCCTTGGCGATGGCACGCCAAATCCCGATCTTCTCATGGGCGCGGACCTATGTGACACGTACAGGGAGGGAGAAATACCACGTTCAAGTTTGTCTGCATTATCGTTGCCAGTGGCCCAACGCCCCCCATCCCCGCCAGGCCCCCCGCCAGGCCCCCCGCCAGGCCCAACATGCCCCCCATCCCCCCGCCAGGCCCCCCGCCAGGCCCAACATGCCCCCCATCCCCGCCAGGCCCAACATGCCCCCCATCCCCGCCAGGCCCCCCGCCAGGCCCCCCGCCAGGCCCAACATGCCCCCCATCCCCGCCAGGCCCCCCGCCAGGCCCCCCGCCAGGCCCAACATGCCCCCCATCCCCTCCAGGCCACCCGCCAGGCCCCCCGCCAGGCCCAACATGCCCCCCATCCCCGCCAGGCCCCCCGCCAGGCCCTCCGCCAGGCCCAACATGCCCCCCATCCCCGCCAGGCCCCCCGCCAGGCCCAACATGCCCCCCATCCCCACCAGGCCCCCCGCCAGGCCCAACATGCCCCCCATCCCCGCCAGGCCCCCCGCCAGGCCCAACATGCCCCCCATCCCCGCCAGGCCCCCCGCCAGGCCCCCAAGCCAGCCAGTGGCCCCAAATCCATATTGAATTAAACTCACTTGTTGGTCTGGAGGACCGTAGAGTAGCGCATACTGGGGGAGGACCCCATCCACAAGTTTCTCCAACTCCTCTCCAGTGAAGGCAGGGGCCCTTTCCCCAGTCGCAGCAGCCATTGTCCCTTCCAGACCGAGGTCACAGCAACACTTGCAGTATAGGTCCTCTCCTGTGAAAGTTCAAGTCGCAAGTGGATAAGTAGATAGGAAATGGCGGTCACGTCCGCGGCGGTGCGTACCGCCACCGCCGGCGCCCTTCGCCATTGGCTCCTGAAACCCATAGGCTTCAATGTTAACCAATGCGGCTTCGCGCCACGGTCTTCGCCCGCCGACTGCCGCAGTGTGCCACGCCAGCGCATTGACCTCACATCCCATTGTCACACTTCACAGGTCAGGCAGCCGCCATTTCGAGGGTCCACATGGCTCAATTTCAACTGCGTCACACAGGCCTAGGCCTTGCATAGCCACTCAGACACGCCATTCACTGCATAGAGAATCGTTTACTGTGCAAGCTGTGAGTACGTACCTGGGTTGCTTGACTCTGTGCTCCATGTTGTCCTTCCTAGGCACCGTCCGCTGGGTTTGGCGAGGAGACGGATGAATCCTCGCGTGTACCGACCGCTGGTGGACCTGTCGACAATGGAAGAACGCCACATTATCCTGACCTACCGGCTTGACCGTGCCACTATACATGAACTGTGTGCCCAGCTGGAGCCCGACCTGATGTCCCCCATCCGCCAACCCACAGGGATTCCCCCTCTGGTGCAGGTCCTGTCAGTACTCCATTTCCTGGCAAGTGGGTCATTTCAGACAACAGTGGGAATTGCTTCTGGGATGTCTCAGCCCATGTTTTCGAAGGTGTAATCCAGAGTGTTGTCTGCCCTGATGAAATACGTGAGGAGCTACATCATTTTCCCTGAGGTGGGCGAATTGGCTACAGTGAAGGGTGATTTCTACGCCCTTGGACATATTCCCAACGTCATTGGTGCCATTGATGGGACCCATGTGGCTTTGGTTCCCCCAAGAGACAGGGAGCAGGTGTACAGGAACAGAAAAAGTTACCATTCCATGAACATCCAGGTGGTGTGTTTGGCTGACCATTACATCTCGCATGTAAATGCCAAGTTCCCTGGGTCAGTGCATGACGCCTTCATCCTGAGGAATAGCAGCATCCCTTACGTGATGGAACAGCTAGAGAGACACCGTGTATGGCTATTGGGGGACTCTGGGAACCCCAACCTGTCGTGGCTACTGACCCCAGTAAGGAATCCCCGGACCAGGGCAGAGGAACGGTACAATGAGGCCCATGGGCGTACTAGGAGGGTGATCGAACGCACCTTTGGCCTCCTAAAGGCCAGGTTTAGGTGCCTGCATATGACAGGTGGATCCCTAATGTACTCACCTAAGAAGGTGTGTCACATCATCGTGGCCTGCTGCATGCTTCACAACCTGGCTTTGCGCCGCCAGGTGCCTTTCCTGCAGGAGGATGGTCGAGACGGTGGTGTAGTGGCAGCTGTGGAACCTGTGGAGAGTGACGAGGAGGAAGACGACGGGGCTGAAACAGACAACAGGGACAGAATCATTGAACAGTACTTCCAATAGGACACAGGTAACAATTCAAACATAATTTAGTGAATGTGAACTACTCTCCTGCATCTCTGCTGCCTGTCTATTTGCCCCAGTGTATGATGACTGAGTTGTGGCTTTTCCCTCCCTATTTCAGATCTGGGGTCCTGTGCTTCGTTTCCCCATGGACTACAGCTTTGTGGCAGCTGTTTGTTGACTTCACTATGTACAAGGACATATTTGCAATGTCATGTCAATTACAATATTTTGAAATCACAACCAGATAGTTTTGTGCTAAATGGGTGTTTATTTAAGTGCTCAAAATGGGATGGGTGGTTTCAAGTGGGTGGGGGCTATGGTGAAGGAATGTCCATGGCAGAGTTCAGAGTAACAGTCACACAGGTGCATTGTCCAGAGGCCTGTGGAGAGATGGAGCATGGGCAGTTCAAGGATGGACAGGGTGACAATGTGGGACAGTGGGATGACATCAGGTGGTATCCTTTGCTGGCGGGGGTCTTGACATCCTACTCTGTCTTCTTGCGAGATCTCAGGGCCCTCTTGCGGGGTGGTTCTTCTCCTGTAGGAGGTGGGGGTCTGGTGGGCTGCAGTTGTGCGGGGGCCTCCTGACCACTAGCGCCGGCGGAGGTGGTTGGCTGTTCTTGGTCCAGGCTAGTGGCAGGGGCCCTTTGTTGGTGTTGAGTGTCCGTCCTGGTGTTGATGAGCTCCTGCAGCAGCCCGACCATGGTAACCAGGGTGGAGGTGAGGGCTCTGATGTCCTCCCTGTACCCCCGATAGTGTTCCTCCTGCAGTACCTGGATCTCCTGGAACCGGGCCAGTACCGTCGCCATCGTCTCCTGGGATGGGACCCACTGCTCCCATGATGGTGGTGAGGGCCTCGTGGAGAGTGGGTTCCCTGGGCCCGTCCCCCCCCTGTCGCACAGCTGCCCTCCGAGTTGCCCGGTTTCCCTGGGCCTCTGCCCCCTGGCCGGTGTGCCCACTACCACTGCCCCCAGGTCCCTGTTGTTGTTGGGGTGGTGGGTTATCCTGGGTGCCCTGTAGTGGTAGACACACCGCAGATTGACGCACCCTGGAGACAGAGGCATGGGCCCGCTGGGTGGGAGCTGTGCTGGTGTTCCCAGAGGGGTTTGGGTCTGTGGTGGCCTGTGGCTGTCTGAGGGGAACCGACTGTCCAGAGGTCCCCGATGGTCCGGGCTGGTCATCGGTGTCCAGGTCGACAGAGCTGCTGTCATCGCTGACGGCCTCTTGGGTGGGGGGTGTGGAGAATTCTGGGCCCTCCGTGGCGGTGTGTTGGCGGTCGGGTCCTGCAGGGGTATAGAGGTATGGTTATAGTTTCAATGTGTGGCATATGGGTGTATCTGTGGGTTCCCGTGTCCCCAAGTGCTGGCATTCGTGTGTGGGGGCTTTGGTGAGGGTGGCTTGTGGGGGGGATGTGTATATGCATTGGGCATGCTTTGGTGATGGGTGTCCATGCTTAGTGGACGCATGCAGGCCTAGGTTTTGGGATGTGTGGGTTGTGATGGTGAGACATTGGCAGGGAATAGGTGTGCTGGGGGTGGGGGTGAGGATGGTGGTGGGGGTGAGGATGGTGGTGGGGGTGAGGGTGAGGGTGGGGGTGAGGATGGGGGTGGGGGTGAGGGTGGGGTTCGAGGATGGGGGTGATGGTTGGGGTATGATTTGGCATGCAGGTGGGGGGGAAGCAGTAGTGAAGCTTCAACTTACCAGTGTCCATTCCTCCGCCGACTCCTGCGAGGCCGTCAGGATGCAGGATGTTCAAGACTTCCTCCTCCCATGTTGTAAATTGTGGGGGTTGAGGTGGGGGTCCTCCGCCAGTCTTCTGCACGGCGACGTTGTGCCGGGATACCATGGAACGCACCTTCCCCCGTAGGTCGTTCCATCGCTTCCTGATGTCTTCCCGATTTCTGGGGTGCTGTCCCACAGCGTTGACCCTGTCGACAATCCTCTGCCATAGCTCCGTCCTCCGGGCAATGCTGGTGTATTGGACCTGTGTGCCGAAGAGCTGGGGCTCTACCTGAACGATTTCCTCCACCATGACCCTGAGTTCTTCGTCTGAGAAGCGGGGCTGTCTTTGGGGTGCCATGGAGTGGTGTGTATGATGTGTGGGGTGGAGTATGTGTAGTTAAGTGTGTTGAGTGTGGTGGTGTGTGTTGTTTTGTGTGTGGATATTGTGTGGGTGATGGTGTAGTGTGCCTCTGTGTGATGGTATTCTGTGTTCGATGATGTGTCTCTCGGTGCTTCTTTCTGAATTTTTTGTCGTAGGGGTTTGTGGGTGATGTGGGTGTGTGTTTTATATTGTATTGTGTGTGTGGGAGTGGTGTGTGTATGTGTATCAGGTGTGTGGAATTCAAATCGGCCAATGTGGCTGAGTTTTGTTCGTTTGTGTGTATTCTGACCGCGGCGGTGTGTACCGCCAATGGAAAACCGCGTTTGAATGACCGCCGCGTGGATTCGTGGGTCGTAATGGCATGGGCGTATTTCTGTTGGCGTGACGTTGGAGGTTTGGTCACCTCCACTTTTCCGCCGACCGCTGGTCTGGCGGTCTGTTGTGGCTGTCGGATTTTCGGAGGTTTGGCTGCTGCGGGTCAGAATGACCGTGGCGGGTTACCGCGACCGCAGCGGAATTATGGAGGATTTCTGACCGGCGGTAGGCTCCTTTTAACGCCGAGGTCAGAATGACCACCTTAGTCTCTTTTTCGGAGATTTTTCTTTACCGGGACGAACCACCAAATCAGGCCGGGTCGCGGTTGAGGCAAGCCGGCTAGAATTTCCGCGGCGGGTCGGTCCCTCTATGGAGCTTTTTTACAAAAATTCTCAAATCTTCTCCAAACTTCTGGGGCTTCACCCAGATGTTCTGTTAAGGTTCTTTTGGGGTCCACAGCTCACCCCAAGTGTCCAGAAGTTCTGAGATGGTCCTTGGTGGGTGCGGACTACAACTCCCAGAATGCACCTGGCGCAAACTCCTTTTTGGCCACTGGACAGTGGTCAGCTGGTCACTTTCTTCAGGAGTTGGTGCAGGGGACTCTGGATAGCAATTTTTCACCTGTAGCAAACAGGGAGTCCCTCCTTGAACCAGTTGAAGCCAGGCAAAGTCCTTCTTGTGGTGAAGCCCAAATGTGCAGCTGGTGCAGTCCTTCTGAGTGCAGGTTCCAGGTGCAGGCCAGGGGTCCAGCAGGGCAGTCCTTCTTCTCCTTTAGTTCTTTTCTTCTTGAAATCTGGTGGGGATCTGAGGTATGGGTGCAGGTCTGCCAGTTTTATCCTTGCTCCTGGGTGAAAAGCAGGGGGGTCCTGGTTCTCCAATCAGGTACAGGGTCGTCCCCCTGTGATGACCACTTCCTGGGAAGTGTGGCAAAAATCCATCCCAGAAGGCAACATTCTCTAAAAATCCATCATGGCTGAATCTGAGTTTTGGAGGTTACATCTGGCTGAGCCCACCCACTGGTGTGGCTAAAAATCATAAACACACCCCTCTCCTGCCCTCTCCTAATCTAATCAAGGGGGCACCTAGTTGTCTGGGGTTGCAGGATGTGGGGGTGTTGCTGGGTGCTCCAAATGTCCTTCTCTGCCTTTGAAGACCAGTTTGGCAGCCCTCCCCCTTCCTGCCTCACCATCTGCTGAGGGGAGATTCTCTCCCACAGGCACATTCCTTTGTGTGAAGCCAGGCCACTTCACACCTCACCAAGGCAGCTTGGCTAAGCTGCTGCAGGCTGGCCAATCAGAGCACAGCAGCAAAAACAATGCAGGGCTGAAATTGGCAACTTTTTAGGTAAAGTCTAAAACTTTTTACCTGAACAAGTTATATTAAATCCCACAACTGGAAGTTGTGGGATTTATTACAACAATTAATTTGATACCAAATTCTTGGTGTGCAACATTTAAGGAGACTTTAAAATTTAAAATAAAGTCTCCCCATTCTAGCCTATGAAGGCCATTTACTTCAATGAGGGAAAAACGAATTTGGCTGTTTTTACCTCACCAGGGCTTATAAATCTATTTTTATAAAGTCCCTGCTTATAGTTACATGGCACCCAGCCCTAGGGGTACATAGGGCACACCTTAGGGGTGACTTATATGTAAAAATGAGGTAGTTTAAGACTTTGTAACTACTTTTAATTCCAAAGTCGAATTTGCATATGACTTTAATTTAAAAGCAGCCAGCAAGGCAGGCCTGCCTTTAAAATGACCCTGGGCACCTCAGCAGTGCACCTATGTGTGCACCACCTATGCTGTGGTCCCTAAACCTACATGCCCTACCATATACTAGGGACTTATAGGTAGGTTAACTTAGCCAATTATAATTAGCCTAATTTGCATATTGATTTTACACAGAGCACAGGCCCTGGGACTGGTTAGCAGTACCCAGGGCACCATCAGAGTCAGGAAAACACCAGCAAAAAGTGGAAAATGGGGGCAAAAAGTTAGGGGGCCTCTGCAATCAGCCCTGTTTTCTCACACAAGCCCCCCCCAGCCCACACGCCCAGGAGACTCAGCCCAACCCTGGGAGAGTCTTCCTGGCTTGTTAGGCGAGGAAGACAGTGAAGAAAACTGGCTGTCCCTTTGCAGGGCCTACTCTGCCTTACATCCTCCTGTCATGGTCACTCCCTCTGGGTAGTGAAGCCATCCCAACAGTGAAAGGACCCATCTCAAACTGAAACTTCCCTCTAGGGGGGTCTTCCTCCTCTCTCTCTGCCAACTTGGGTAGTGAGGTGCCCACCTCCCCTACTCCTAACTTTGCTAGGGCAACACCTAGCTTACCCAAAGAGGTCACCCAACACTTGAGCAACCCCACCATGACCAATAGGGTCAGGGGGCCTACTTTGCTATTGGCCCTGGGGTCTGCCTCCCAGGCCAGGTACAGTGCTGCCAGGAAGGCTAGCACGCAGCAGAGGCTACTGACAGCTGTCAGTACCCAGAACCACACCCTAAGCTCTCCACTGACAGGTGGCTGAGCTGCTTTAAGGGCAATTGTGGGGTCCTGGCACCTCCCTTTCTGTCTAGAGTGGGGGGCTACCACCTCCTGTGGCAGACACCCTCCTTCCACTCTCCCTTCTGTCTGTGCAGGGGCAACACCCTGCATCTGGACAGCTGCCTGACTACTCAGGACCTCCTTGGGGTCAGGTGAGGCCTCACCAGTGCCAATTCTGGGCTCCCCCCCTACTGGGGCAGAAGGCCTTTGGCTCCCTGGAACTCTCTTTAAGAGTGGCCTACCCTTCCTTTTCTTCTTTCCTTTTCTTGGGGACCCCTGTCTCCTAACTGTAGGGACTGACTCCCCAGGACTTTGGTTTGGGGGGGCGCCCTAGGCGACTGCCCCATCTGGGACCAGACCCACCTCTGGGAGGTCATTGCCCAGGATACAATCTAGGGGGAGGTCAGCACTGACTACCACCCCAAACCAGTCAAGGATACCCTCCCTCTCTAGGGGCACTATGGCTACAGGTTTGGAGGTGACCTCCCCTGTGGCTATCCTGACTTTCCTGGTCTCTCCTGGGACATACATGGCTGGGGTCACTAACCGGTCACTCACTATAGTGTGACTGGCACAGGTGTCTCTCAGGCCAGTGGTAGGGATCCCATTCACCTGAATGGGGTGGAAGTGCCTACTTCCACCCTCAGGGATCACCAGCTTACCATCTGGTCCTGTCTCCCAGCTCAATGCTAGGAGGACTTCATCATCTGAGGAGTCCTCCTCCATGGCTACACTGGACAGCCCAGTGCTAACCACCTTCTTTGGACAGGCTGCATCTCCTCTGAAGTGACCTGTCTGCTGACAGTCAAAGCAAGCTCTACTGTCCAAGAGCTTTTTTAACCCTGGGTCTCCCTGTCTCTGCTTGTCAGAGTGGGAGTGGGATTTACTCTCCTCCTTCTTAGGGTTCTGGGGTACAGAGGGAGTCTCTGTGGTGGGCTTACCACCTCCCTCCTTAGGTTTTTGGGGACCTGACCCCCCCTTCTTGGAGTCTCCCACCTGGGACTTGACAACCACCCTGGTTCTCAACCACTCATCAGCTGCCTCCCCTAGCTCTCTAGGGTTGGTCTGCTTAGAGTCCACTAGATGCTGGCGTAACCTTTCTTGGGTACAATTGGTCAAGATGTGCTCTCTCATGATCAGATTGTATAACCCCTCATAAGTATTTACTTTGTTACCAATAATCCAGCCCTCTAGTGCCTTTAGTGAGGTGTCTACAAAGTCAACCCAAGACTGGGTATTGACCTTCTGGATGTTCCTGAACTTCATTCTATACTGCTCTGGGGTCAGACCAAACTTCTTGGTTAAGCACCTCTTCATACTAGGGTACGAATCTGCCTCCTCCCCCCTTAAGGTCAGAAGCCTATCCCTCCCTGAGTTGGGGACCAACTCCCACAAAAGGGAACCCCAGTATTGAGGCCTAACCCTTCTCATTTGGAGTGCCCTCTCAAAGGCCTCCAACCACTTGTCTATATCATCCCCCTCTACATAAGCAGGGACCACCCCCTTGGGTAATCTGGGGCAAACTCCCCCACCCATGGACACCTCAACTTCTCTGTCGCTGCCACCATCTCTTTTCTCTTTCTTTGCCCACTTTTTCTTTTCTAGGGCCAGCTTGTCTGCTTCCAAAGCTATGTATGCTAGCTGGGCCTCCAGCTCTCTTTCTCTGATGGATGGGTTCTCTCCTCCTGAAGGGACCCCCTTCCCACCACTAGCTTTGGGTCTGCCCCTAGTGACTGTATGTACTGAGGACCGGTCTTCCTCATCCTCACTTAGGCTCAGATGCCCTCCCTCCCCTGAGTGGTTAGAGCTAGCATCCTCCCCTGTTTTTCCCTTCTGTGGAGCTTCCCCTGGGTCTACCTCTTGGGCCTCAGCCCATGCTGTCAGGGATTTGATCAGGACTTGCTTCCTGAGGTCAGTGGTTGCAGGCAACCCTCTTTCAGTACACAACCCCCTAAGCTGGACTACTGTCAGTGTGGGTAGGCTAGCCAGATCAAGCTCCATGGTTCCCTAGTTTTGTGTCAACAAAAACTTTTTGCAAAAATTGGAAACAATAATTTAGAAAAATTACAAAAATTCAATAATAGAAATTAATCCAAATTAAAAAATTTAATTTAAAACAAAAAAAAAAAAAAAATGTGCACTAAGACAATTTAAAGGATTTTTAATTTATTTTACTTAAAACTGTAACGTGATACTGAACACAAGTAGAGGATCCCACCGCTGCCACCAAAAATGTTGGAAAATGGGTTATTGGTAAGGTCAGGTAGGTACCTACACCTAGCAACAAGCCAGTAACCTCCACTTAGGTCCAGTTAGGTCTCAGTAAATTAACCCCAGCTCAACCCTTGGTAGCTTGGCAACGAGCGTCAAGGCTTAACTTAGGAGACAGTGTGTAAAGCATTCAAATATCACAAAACAGTAATTAAATAAAACACAGGAAACAGTTTAAAAATACAAAACCAATTTATAAAAATAGTTTATATTTTTATCTTTAAAATGACACAAAAACGAATAAAATCGGAAAAAGGGAACCGGAGATATTAATTTTTAAAGAATTATTATTTTTCTAGCGCTTAGAAACAAAAAAGCGCCAATCGGGTCATCTGGTTGCACCTCGACCGGGGCAAAGTCAAAGTTTTAGGCCGACCGCGATGGAGCCCTGCTCGGCTACAGGTCGCGGGAGGCCTCGGTTAAAAAGTTACCTTCTGACTTAGTCTTTATTTTGAAGATTTTCTTCAGCGGGACGAGCCTGCCAGTCCAATCCGACCTCCTGGAGCCCTTCTCCGGATACGCGATGCTGGATTCCTCGGTGGAGATTTTTACCTTCGGACTTAGTCGTTTTTTCGAGGTGAAAATCCTTCGACCGGGGTAAACCTGGATCTTGATCCGACGTCCATGGAGCCCTTCTCGGATACGATGGCTGGGAGGTCCCGGTCAACTTTTTACCTTCGGACTTAGTCTCTTTTTCAGAGATTTTTCTTTACCGGGACGAACCACCAAATCAGGCCGGGTCGCGGTTGAGGAAAGCCGGCTAGAATTTCCGCGGCGGGTCGGTCCCTCTCTGGAGCTTTTTTACAAAAATTCTCAAATCTTCTCCAAACTTCTGGGGCTTCACCCAGATGTTCTTTTAAGGTTCTTTTGGGGTCCACAGCTCACCCCAAGGGTCCAGAAGTTCTGAGATGGTCCTTGGGGGGTGCGGACTACAACTCCCAGAATGCACCTGGTGCAAACTCCTTTTTGGCCACGGGACAGTGGTCAGCTGGTCACCTTCTTCAGGAGTTGGTGCAGGGGACTCTGGATAGCAATTTTTCACCTGTAGCAAACAGGGAGTCCCTCCTTGAACCAGTTGAAGCCAGGCAAAGTCCTTCTTGTGGTGAAGCCCAATTGTGCAGCTGGTGCAGTCCTTCTGAGTGCAGGTTCCAGGTGCAGGCCAGGGGTCCAGCAGGGCAGTCCTTCTTCTCCTTTAGTTCTTTTCTTCTTGAAATCTGGTGGGGATCTGAGGTGTGGGTGCAGGTCTGCAAGTTTTATCCTTGCTCCTGGGTGAAACGCAGGGGGGTCCTGGTTCTCCAATCAGGTACAGGGTCGTCCCCCTGTGATGACCACTTCCTGGGAAGTGTGGCAAAAATCCATCCCAGAAGGCAACATTCTCTAAAAATCCATCATGGCTGAATCTGATTTTTGGAGGTTACATCTGGCTGAGCCCACCCACTAGTGTGGCTAAAAATCATAAACACACCCCTCTCCTGCCCTCTCCTAATCTAATCAAGGGGCACCTAGTTGTCTGGGGTTGCAGGATGTGGGGGTGTTGCTGGGTGCTCCAAATGTCCTTCTCTGCCTTTGAAGACCAGTTTGGCAGCCCTCCCCCTTCCTGCCTCACCATCTGCTGAGGGGAGATTCTCTCCCACAGGCACATTCCTTTGTGTGAAGCCAGGCCACTTCACACCTCATCAAGGCAGCTTGGCTAAGCTGCTGCAGGCTGGCCAATCAGAGCACAGCAGCAAAAACAATGCAGGGCTGAAATTGGCAACTTTTTAGGTAAAGTCTAAAACTTTTTACCTGAACAAGTTATATTAAATCCAACAACTGGAAGTTGTGAGATTTATTACAACAATTAATTTGATACCAAATTCTTGGTATGCAACATTTAAGGAGACTTTAAAATTTAAAATAAAGTCTCCCCATTCTAGCCTATGAAGGCCATTTACTTCAATGAGGGAAAAACGAATTTGGCTGTTTTTACCTCACCAGGGCTTATAAATCTATTTTTATAAAGTCCCTGCTTATAGTTACATGGCACCCAGCCCTAGGGACACATAGGGCACACCTTAGGGGTGACTTATATGTAAAAATAAGGTAGTTTAAGACTTTGTAACTACTTTTAATTCCAAAGTCGAATTTGCATATAACTTTAATTTAAAAGCAGCCAGCAAGGCATGCCTGCCTTTAAAATGACCCTGGGCACCTCAGCAGTGCACCTATGTGTGCACCACCTATGCTGTGGTCCCTAAACCTACATGCCCTACCATATACTAGGGACTTATAGGTAGGTTAACTTAGCCAATTATAATTAGCCTAATTTGCATATTGATTTTACACAGAGCACAGGCCCTGGGACTGGTTAGCAGTACCCAGGGCACTATCAGAGTCAGGAAAACACCAGCAAAAAGTGGAAAATGGGGGCAAAAAGTTAGGGGGCCTCTGCAATCAGCCCTGTTTTCTCACAGGGCAGTTCAAGCTGATCCAACACCTGTTGTAGTTGGAGGGTACCTCCATTAATTATTTCATTCATGAGGACCAGTCTTCAGTTAAATATTCTTCAGTTGATGTGGCCTTGGCTATCGTAGAGGACATAGGAAGTAGTGATGGCAAAGAGTGACATTAAAGTCGGCTTTCTGATTGCTCCCTGATCCTCAAGATGACTTTTAGCTGATAGGCATACAATTCAAGGGCCAGTGGTAGGTTGATAAAATGCTACTGATAGAGTGCTGTACTCCGTCTGTATTATTTCAACTTTTTAGCACATACCTTCAGTGTTTTTTTTCATGGTGAACAAGCCACACGCACGTGACCCATTGTCTCGATGACTTCTTTTTTTTGTTGGACAGTCTTTGATGCATTCCGAGATATAACCAATTAATTCAGTTCTGTTCTTTCATAATGCAAGCTAATGTTGATATTAACACAAAACTAGTGCACAAATTAGGAGCTTCCTAAATAATACTTTAATTTACCTGTTCATGTCCAATATTTCCACTCTTATGACTGTCCTTGGGGAAGCTAACTCTTTGGCTCTATTTTGTTGATGTTTTGCTTATAATTTGGATAGCAGGGCACTGGTGTGACATTATTGCAAACTGCTGTGACATAGATGTTCTTTCTGGAATGCCTGCAGCTAGTCTCTCCCAAAGAAACAGGACCACAGACCTTATGTATTATAATTCAACCTTTTTTGAGAAAATTAAACTCATGATCAGTTTTGAAGACTGTGAGTGTAGGAAATTGACCTTTTATGGATGGCCACTCTCACATGTTTTGCTCTAGATGCTATTAGAGATGACTCTGAAAGTGCACTTGAGCTTAGCCTGCTAACTAGGCCCCAGTATCAGTGCTCTCTCCCTAAATTGATAAATGTGTATTGGTATACCCAATTGGCAAGTTTTTTAACCCCATTATAAGTTCCTAGCATTTGGTGTTAGTGGTATCAGAGCACGGGTATTAAAGGAGGTCACATTGCCTGAAGCACTGTTTTTTCCACAGTGAGTGACCCAAGTAAACTACTGTCAGCATGTCTTCCATTGCAGACTGCAGGAGCAGCGTAAGCTGCTCAAACTCAACTGTACCCACACATTGTGGTGCACAGCCCAAACACTATCTTTAATATACCACTAAGAATGGCCTCCTGAGCCCAAGAGGAAGAGTGCATTATAGTAAAGGTGTAGACATATAAGTGCAAGATATATATAGCCCTACAGTCGCCTTTTTCCATTAAAGGCTACTATAAGTGCAAAATGGTTTGTAGGATAATATGGACTGGCACCTGGGCAAACCCTAGGTCACCAACTCCATTATGGTACCACTGAAATGGGTCATGTTTGGTATCCACCAATGTGTCTTTGCACCCCTGACCTGATTCTTGTATCAAGGGCGAGGTGACATGGACCCAGAAAGCAACCTTAGTTGTTGCCCACCTATTTACACCAGTTTTTCTGTGCTTTTGCTGCCAGCCTGCAGTGTATGCCACCAAGTCAGGATTCTGACCCCCTGGGCAGTAGTGTAAACACTCTCAGGAGTCAAGACAATGGCCTGGATGGGATGGAGGTCACATCTCCCTCCTCCTAGGAAGGCTACTGAAGTGGCACATCAAGAGGCGGTGAGCTTCTAAGGGCATACTGCCTCAGGTATGCAAGCAGGCTATTCCCCAGCAGAGAACAAAGCCATCCCCTGCCCCCAGGAACATCTGCATCCAGGCAGGTGGGAAAATTAGTTAGTCAGAAGGCATACACCCCTAGAAGGATAGCCACACTTCTCGGGTGGGCATCCTTAACTGTAAAGCATCTATATTGCCACTTTACAAGATGTCAGAAGTCTTTCTTAACTGTAAAGCCAAGAAAGACCTCTGACATCTTGTAAAGTGGCACAATAGGGGGTTCTGGGTAGAGAAGATACCACCACTCACCAGATGTGGTCACCTCAGGGGCTGAGTAGGCACTGTGGTTAGTAGCATACTTGCACCCGCTCTCCTAACACCCCCAAACCTAGGATTTAAGGGGCTCTTCTGGCACCAGAATCTCAGATCTGCAACAACTTGTGAAGAATAGGACAAGAGAAGACCCACATCGATGATAACAGGAACCTACACTAACAAAAGGTGTGATACTTTGATCCTGTGGCAACCTTCCTGGACCTGCTCAACTCTGGCTCGTCCTGGGCTGAGGAATGTTTCCCCCAGCAAAAGGGAACTCTTTGTGAGCCAAATGCAAGACCAGACTCCATTGGACTAGTGGCACAAATCCCCTGCCCACCTGGGTAAAAAGGACTCACTTGATCCAAAGAAGCACTGACCAAAGGCAGGTGCTCCAGTGCATTTTGGGAAGTGTAGTCCAGCTACCTGCCAAGTGACAGCCAGCTACCATTTTTCACTTGACCTCTGGAAGGGGAGATAGCTTCTCTTCCACCTTACCACTGCCAAGGCTTGGAGGGCAGTCCATTAATCACTACCTTAATTTGACACTGCAACACAAAGGCATACTAACACACCTTCAGTCGAGGTCACTTGTGACTCCGTTGTTGAGCTTTTGCATCCATTTCCTCGGCTGTAACTTCTCAGTGCTAAATCCAGCAACTGAAGCTCCTGTTCAGCACCAAAGATAGCCAGGCACACCTCTCCACCAGAGATGCCAGAGCTAGCACCTGGTGTCTCCTGGTCCAGAGGCCCACACAAGCTTAACCCTAAGTGGGCTCCCACGAAGCCAACGTTCAAGTGACCGAGTGTCACAAAGCTTATTTTCAGCACCTTCAGTTCCAAGGACAGCCAGAACACCTCTGCACCTGTGCCCTAAAAGCCAGGTAAAATGAGTCTGACTGTCACAGCTTGGTCCTGGGACCTGCACAACCTTAACCACCATGGGTTCCTCTGAACTCACCCCTCGAGTGACCGAGTGTCAACATTGATTTTTCCCATTGACCGCAATGGTAAAGTTTGACTGCTTGTGAGTGTACTCATTTTATTTCCACTATTAAATCCATAACTCCAGTTGTACATATCTGACATACTTTGTTTTTGTGTATTTAATCATATAAAATCTGCTTTATTTTTATAAATTGGTGCCGGATTTATTTTTTGTTGTGTCAAATACTTATCATCCATGTTGATATTCTGAAATGTTTATCACAAGTTCCTCTGGAAAAGTCTGACTGCTCTTTGCCACACTACCAGGACTGAGCTAAGGATTTATTAGTGTGATTCCAAAGGACCATCTTTGGGGTATGGTGTGAGACTTTAATAGTGACGTCTAACCAGCATCACTGCTCAATACTCCACTTTCCTACAGTGAACAAAAGTATGTGACTTCTCTTGTTCATTTGTATAAAAGGATTACATTTCCTTCTAGAGGTAATAGTCTGGCACATGAACTATTGATGCACTGTTAGCCTGTAATGAAAACATTGTGAATATGTATGAATAACATTAGAATCTTAAAACATATACAATTGATAATGAGCAAACAAATAAATCCACCCATTAATCCATTCAACCATCCACATAGCCATTCCCAGCTGACTCACTCCCATGTTCCTCCAATCACCCATCCTTGTAACCACACACCTATGGCAGGTGAACATGATGGTCAAGAGTTTTTAATGGCAGAACCCACTGAAACTCTGCTGTGGGAAACCAAGCAGTTCCATTTTGCAGTGGGTAGGCTGCCAGAGCCACATTCTAAATGAGCCTCTTAATATGTTACTGCAATGAATGCCTCTCCTTTGTTTCTTCAAAAATTGCAGGAATGGAAAGGTGAGATATGGGGTCTTTCCTTGAGTGTTCTACCAGGAACAAATGTTTTGAGAAACTGAGATGACAGGCAGTATAAAATGGACGGACTCCCAAAGACAAATGAGAAAAAAAACAACTTTAATTTCTCATGAAAAATGGATGGGAAAAAATACATGCACACTAAAAGGCAGGTGTGCATTGAAAAGACAAGAAACCAAATAAAAAAATCCTTGCAGCCACAATTACAAATACGATTCTACATTCCTATCCAAGCACAAACTCCAGTTTGCGCTCTGTTATATGGTTCATGCGTAGTTAGTAGAAATGTGTATATAACAGCAAGAACTTCATAATTTAGAAATTTAGGGCCCAATTATGAGTTTGGCATTCCGAGAACTGCCAAACTCACGGTGGCGATCTGACTGCTGCACTCCTGGTGGTCCGACCGACAGTTTATAATCCTGGTGGTCTGACCACCAGGAGATCGCCGCCTCCACCAGCATCAGGGATCCTGATGGGTTGGCAGGGGTCAGAGTAGTGGTCAGCCAAGGGGGTGCCATGTTCAGTGATGCTGATCATGCCTCTACTTTCTGCCAGCCCTTCCATGGCATTTTCACAATGGAAAGGCCATGGAAATTCTGTTGGAAAGCCAGTGCTGAGGGCCATAAGCAGGCCCCTGTAGTGCCCACAACCATGTTGTGGGAAATGCAGGCACCCCCCTGCCAGCATAGACAGTACTGGCAGGAGGCATTCCAGGGGTGCTTGTGTGCGACGGCATTGGCATTGCACTGTTTCCACCTTGCTGACCAGCAGGAATGTCGTAATATGATGTTTCTTCTGGACAGCCCGGTGGATACATCATAATATGATGGGGGTGAGGTTGGCCGCTTGAGGGCGGCCTCTTCCCCATCGCTTTGGCAGGCTGTTGGTCAAACTGCCAAGAGGCACTGACTTAGGGTTTGGCTGACAAGTTACTCTATCACAAATGTGATGGTTTTCCTGTCCGCCATATTACAATTTCCATAGGACAGAATGGAATTGTTATACAGCAGGCGGTGCATCTGGCACATGCAACACAACTGTTTTACATTAATAATTTAATCTAATAGAAAATCATGTCATCTCACATGCAACTTAAAAGATCTGTATCATCCCTACGGATAAAATATTTACAGTTTTGTGTAATACTTCCTAAATTCGTAAGCCACCAACTTCTTATTTTTTAATATCTATCTCTTATCATACTGATTAGTCAAATATGCCTGCTTTGATTTGGCTCCAATTCAGAATATATGTGGTAGAATGGTACATGTAGGTCTGTTAGAAGTTTGTATTTAAGGAGAGGTGTGCCTGCTATAGAACGCATAAAGTGTGGGGTTTGTGACTGCTCCTTCGCATGGCATATAAGCATTACCATTGGGGTTAGTAGATCAGCTGCTCTCCTTTAAAAATATACATATTCTCATGTAAAACAATGGTTTCAATGCAAATCACAAAGTACAGAATATATTGATTAAGCGCAAAGAATTGCAGAAATCATATCCATTCATAATTCTTCTATTCTCATTCCATGCCTATGCATTCATTCATTAATAAGCATAAAACAACCTGTGCAACAAACTATTCCTCTGCTTGTGCCCCCATCAATATCCATGAGTCCTTACATTTGCAATTCATATCATGTCATTTCATTGTACTGATAGGATTTTTTTTTTACCAACCCGCTGTAATCAAGTTCCAATATTATGTATATTTATTTATTTATTACTCATTAATGTATTCATTTATGTGTTTATTATTTATTATTGTATGTGTTTGTGTACTTAAACATGTCTAAAGTGCAACAAACACAATTACAAAGGTGCGTTGGTGGCAAAACTCGACTGTACAAATTTAGTAAATGGCAAAATGGTAGCAAAACAACTAGGTTGCCTTGCAGACTAACACTTTGAAAGGAGTGATGAAAAGCTGTATCAGTCATAGCTGGCCCAATACTATCTCTGAAAAAATCATATTAGGGAGATAGAAGTGCGCTTTGTGTTCACTCAGCTTCCTTGAAGTATAACACCTCTAATCAATGGGGAGTGAACCACGTGGGGAGTGAAGACAGTGTCCATGACAAATTATCCTGAAACCCTCAATCAGTAATTAACATTTGTGGTGTAAACAATCACCACTATGCTTTATTATTTGAAGGCATCATCACAGGGTTTCGCATGTGGAAACTTGCTTCTCCAGATGAATGCCAACTCCATCTGGGAGGATAGTGATGGGAACTGTGCAGTGAAAAAATAAAATCCCTCCTTTATCTAGAATTTCCAGTTTAACTTCCAGATAAAAAAGTACAGGGAAGAGATTAAAAAAGTGATATGGAACCAAAATGTTAACTATGAGGTATATCACATTTAATGGTCAACATGTTTTGGCCCCTACTGCCAGGAGGGTCATTGGCCTTCCTCAGGACCTATTTAAATATTAGCAGGTCCCTGTAGTTGTTATATCTCTTGTATTCTGCAAGTCTACCATCCTTGCAGGTCTTCATCATTATCAAAACATTTTGGACAAAAATCAGGTCAGTAGTCCTAGAAATATTAGTTCTGAAAAGAGCCAAAAGCACATACAAAAAGCACATAATATTGAGGGTATCCAAATCTTCTTTCTCTTTTATGCACACAGTTTTAATTCTTATAATCTCTCCTCTTACTTCATGACTCAGAACACACTCATATTCCTGCAACTATATACATGTACAAAACTCCTTTGTGTTGTACCATAATAAGATACAAATTTGCATGTGGATAAAATGCAGTCAGACTATAAGTCATTGTGATGTACTATAGGAGGTACCAGCAAATCAGAATCAGAAAACCATCCACAGACTGGTAAGCAAGGCAAACAGCTGTTAAAAATTCTAATCTTGTCAATTCCTAATCTCATACTTAGTAGCCCCAGTTAATCGTCTCATCAGGGTCCTGTTTTCAAGAGGCAGGTAATATACATCTCATATAAATACCTTATAACATCTTCAGCATTGCTTCTTATGAAATCGGGTGAGGTGGGGGTCTTCAGCTATTCTGATCATATTTGAAAAAGTGAAAATGAATAAACACCCAGTCAACTTTCATTCTGGGCGATGTTGTTTCAGTCTCTGTATGTTGGTCAGTTTTATTTAGGTTACAAAATGCCATAATTCATCCATTAATGTTAGTATTCACTTATCCATGTCACCATTCCTCATAAATCTATGGAGTCAGTAAACATAGTGGTAGTTCTGAGGGAGCGAGTCTGTAACCTCCTCCTCTCAAAAGATTGTCATAACTTCAGTTAAAATTGTGTGGTGGTCTGTTTTGTTTAATGTGCAGAATGTCATTTTTCTTTTTTATTTATCCATATCATCATATAATGCAACTTTAAAGACTCAGTGAACATATTAGTCCTCGTACTGGAGGGAGTCAATGGCCTCCTCCCCTCAACAGATCAGAAAGTTGAATGAAAGAAAAGTGGGCTATGCAGTATAAAATTATGACAGGCAAAGCTTGTGCAACAAAAAGATGGAGCAGCCACCCACAAACACAGCCATAGTGCACCTCTATGCACGAGGCAGTGAAATAGAGTGGCCAAGAGTAATTTCTTGGTCTAAAAAGAACGCCAGGCATTTTCATTTACTGCTTCCTCACCCATCCTTTGTTACACATGTACTGTTACTGGGTGCAATATTTAAACCCGCCAAATACATTTCCCAGTGTGAGTTCAAACTTTGCTGAAGTAAGGAGAGGTCCCAACAGAGATAGACCATAATCTTTGCATTATGATGCTGATAGACATGCGCTTCGTAAATAAATAGACCTCATTGATCATACAACTACTTGGATATGTGTATATATGTATATTAATAGACCTAGGAAAAAAAAGGTTGCAGTGTTGTAATGTGTCATCTTAGTTTTTTGGGTATATCTAATCATTATTGTACTGGGGTCTTATGTACACTGAGGCTCTAAAAATCCTAGCAAAGGAAAGGAATGTGAAGTAGTATCATGCCTAATATTAGGACTGTATGTCTGAAAATAATAATTATGAGAAGTGAATTAAGTCATCTACCTGGTACGTGTTCTTTGCTAATCATAATGTCAGTCCAGCATGACTTTGTTGCTGGGTAAAATGGTTGGTTTAGAGATCTCTGTGCTAGCGTGACCTTTATCACTGTCATCTTGATTTCACGTTGGGTTAAGAGAGGTGTATAGGGAACGGAGAAGAACACTTTTTATTCCAACCAACCAGGTTCTTTACAAGGACCCTTTCTAAATGGTCAGGATGTTTTATAAGGGCTGGAGGATATCTGTTGATAAGTGTTGTATTCATTTTCCTCCATGTTTACCATACTCTATCCACAGCTATTTAATCCCTATATTCTCTCTATCCACCATATGGTCATATTAGCAAGTAAGGGCCAGACATGGGATATTATTGTTAAGGCCTTTATTAAAGGTTTTAAGTTGATAAATTAAACATTGCTCTTTCTAGAACAAGATTCTTTCTGCATTGGATTCACTGTGGTCTAGTGTCTCTAGTAAAAAACATTCCAAGTCATTGTCTGTAATTTCTTAGCGCGGAATCAGCTACTCATAATTGTTGTTATTTTGCCACATCTGATGTTGCTGTGGTACTCCCCTATCCAGAGCTTGGTCTTTCTACAGGTCATACCTATACTCGTCAAGTGGCATGAACAAGTAATCATGTAAACTGTGTGGTTTGTATTGCATTTGGTATGCTTCCTCTTAGTCCACTTCAAATTAGTGTTCAGGTCACTGTTTTTTGGTAATTTTAGCCAAATGGCATACTGAACATGTGCCACATGGGTAATGGCCCACAACGGCTTGCAAACCCACGCTGGTGACATCATGTCTGTGCTAAATAGGTGTTTTTCCAGGCATATATGAACTAGAAGATTTTGTATCTTCCTCCAGCGTTTGTATGTAAACCTTGGATTTGTGCAATCTACAGTAGCAGATGTCATTATGTTCCAGTATTTTTTGTTAGCTTTCTTCACGTGATTATTTGCTGAACAGCAAATAGTGACACACCTCAATAAGCCTGTATTATTATTTTTTTCTCTTTATTCCATGAGGCTTTTTCTGTGTTGATTGTTTACGTGTTTTTTACATTTCTGTGTAATTTGTATTGGATATTTTCTGTCTTCCAGTTTCTCCACAAGGTCACTGGCCTGTTTTCTTTAGTCCTGTAAATTGCTACAATTTCGGCAGATCCTTAGAAATTGTCTATGTGGTATGTTTTCCTTCATAGGGCGTGGATCAGAGCTGTTTAAGGGCAACAGGCTGTTCCTATCTGTTGGTTTATAGATGGTGCTAGTTTCTAGGCCTGCGCCTTCTGAAAAGACTACAGAAAACAGGCCTGTGACTTTGCAGAGAAACTGGAAGACAGAAAGTATCTAATACAAAGAGAGACCAAGACAATGAAATATGGTGTGGGACAGCTTAGAAGGGTAATGCTCTTCCTGCAAGTATGTGTGTGTAACATGCTGTTGACTTGTCTGAATTCACACAACGACCACATACCATTTCAAGCTTAACTGGACAAAACTTTACATTTAAGTTGGGTACATTTATAATGGGCAAATTTACTTCAGATATTGGCCGACCAACAAGAATTTAAAAGTTTCTAAACTGATTGGTTTATATGTCTGATGTACCAGAGGTATAACAACATCGCTCTCTTACATAATGCCATGCACAAGAAGCAAGAAAAAATATAAGTAATGATAATATCGCACAATAATAATATTTATTTATAATAAACACAGTAGTATTATCCTTCTTGTCAAAAATAGCAATCATTTCTATATACAAATACCCCCTCGGACACAATTACGATAACATAGAAAACAAATACAAAGGAGAGCACACCATGCACAACAACAACATATATTACACAAATGGACACAGACAAAGTCAAAGAAATCTCAAGACAACACAAAAAAATCCAAAAAACAGATAAACCCCTCCACATCAGAACATCATTTATCAAAAAAGCTAAATATATACAAATAATAACACAAAAGATATGTGGATTTATAACAATATTCCTACAAATTTTGGTAACTCATGTGTGAGAGAGCAAAATCATCTCTCTCTCAAATGCCATGATATAATAAGCAATATGTTACAAAATGTAGTTCCTTCTGTCCGGTATCCAATTGAAATAATCAAAGAAAAGGATTTCCAATAGTCATCTTTCTGGTCCAGAATTCTTTCATCCACTTTGGCGTGTCAAAAAGTCGCTGACGTGCGTTTCGGTGGACATACACCGACAAAATATTCAATTAAATAGACTCCACCTTCCTCAGGGCGTTCAAAATTCAATGACACATGGGGTCTCCTTCATCAAAGTTTACATGGCAACCACATCTTCAAGATATGGCCAAACGTGACCCAATGCCTCAAAGGGTTACTCGCTTCTCAGTCTTCACTTTGTAACCAAACCTCATTCCAACTTCAGCTCCACAATCTGTTTACAATTTTCACAGATCCTGCATCCGGGTACTAAATGTCTGATGTGCAACTTACTGTCTCACAGCCCAGCCAGCTTTTCAGACTGGCAAATCACTGACACAATTCCTGACATGTATTTTCAAAGCTTTTAATACTCACAGCATGAATCCACATTTTCTTGGGACTTATCTTGAATTGCCCAATTAGATTCACTGAGTGAAGCAGCATTTATTACAATATTCACTGTCAGCATTATTTAGCAATTTTCTCAATAGCACCTTGTACATGGCATGGTTTGGAGCTAATATATTAAGAATTATGCATTATCCAATACATAGTAACATCTTCCTGATCAGACTTTTGTCAAGGAGATTTGAAGAACAGCTTATGATCTGATCAATCTTTTACTGAACTAGAAATATGTTTAGAAACACATAAGATCTGGAAAATAATTGTCCGTGAATAATCACTAAACGGTGGGAAATAGTTAATGACAGCTGTGTGAAGCATACCACACAGGGCATATTTTATAGTGTCACCCTGAGTAAGAAATACCATTCAACTTAAGAGACTGTGATTTAGAAACTTCTCTATTGAAAGTCATATCACACAGAAAAACCAAATGTCTCCTCTATTTTTAAGGGCATCTTTCATATGGCCTTCAGTGGAATGTCTTCCTTAATATATAATACCAGAGTAAATAGAGTTTTTCTGTAAGAAACTGCTGTATTAGTTGAGGGGGTAAGAAACCTCCTCAAATAATAATAATAATAATAATACTTGTGAGGGTGAACAATAAATTTCACAAAATAAACCCATGCTTAATTCTCTGGTAACTTGTCACAAAGCAGTCAGACTTAACTTAGAGGCAATGTGTAAGGTATTTATGTAGCACTCAAACAGTAACAAAGTGAAAACAAAATACAGGAAAAACCCCAAAACTGGTTCAGAAAAATAAATAAAATGACAAAACGCTCATAAGTAGAACTGGAGATATGAATTTTAAAAGTTTGAAAAATGTCACCAAAAAGCACAAACTACAGGTTTCTGCTCGCACTGGACCTGGTCCAAGTCAAAAGTTAAGGCTAACCCCAACCTAAATCAATCTGGGGAAGTTGTTGGACACAAATGTGGCAATATTTACTATTCCCACTATAATCTATGCCATTTAGGGGAGTGTGTTGAACCCTAAAGACATGACAGTTACTACTCCCACTCCAATCTAAACTATTTAAGAGAAGATGTTGGATACTAAAGGGGTAACATTTACTATTCCCACTCCTATTTAAAACATTTAGGGGAAGGCATTAGACACTAACGGGGTAACATTTCCTGTTCACACTCCAATCTAACCCATTAAGGAGAAGGCATTAGCCACTACAGGACTGACTTTTACTATTCCCACTCCAATATAAAACATTTATAGAAAAGTGTTGGATGCTAACGATGTGACATTCAGTGAACCCTCACCGATATACGCCATTTAAGAGAAGATGTTTAGGAGTAAAGGGGTGAAATATTTCTAAACAAGGGTTGTTCTAAACAAACATAAAAAATCTGCATTTTAATTTTTAAAAAATAATGGAATATTATACTAAAAACTGCAATACTAATAATTACTTAAATTGAATTACAAATGACTTGCATTTTGTGCAACATACACTGATATGAAATCAATCAAGCAATCATATAAAGAAGCTTAAAATGTACAATAAATTATATCAAATTTAGATATACAAATAATATATATATAATGTCAATTTTAAATAACATAAAATTACAATTTGTATGTATTTCTACAGCTAGAGGATACAGTCAGTATTATTATTTAATTTCATTATTAGAAATGTATGTACATTTTAAACAAAATTAAAATATTACAATATATAAATTAATAAATAGAAATGTCATGTGTACCACATAAAGGCATTACATTAATATAAAACATTTTACAGGAGAAAATTGCAAAATTGTTAAAAACAATAAATAAATTCCAAAATTACAATTGTTGCCAGCAAAGATTTAAAATATATAATTTATTATACAGAAATATAAATAATTTTATAAATTTAGACAATAATTATTTAAATACTATTTATACATATTTATTTACGGTTTAAGTAAAATGTATGAAAGAAACAACAAAAAGTATTTGTGATAAAAATGTAAAGCATTTCTTCAAATAATTTTTCAAATTTTCAAAAAATTATTTGTTTCACACATAAGCTTTATTCGGCCAACAGACCATCAAAGCATACAATACAGTACAATATAAATATAAATAAACATCATAATATCATAGGAAAATTTAAAAGAAAAAGTAAAATCCATGTTTGCCCGACTAGTAACAATTTCAAATCATTGTAAATAGAAAATACGTATGCGCCATGCCATTACTAAAAACGTACTTACTGCATAAATTGTCACATTTGAATTATGGCTTTTTAAAATCCTCAAAGCTAAAAAACATTCCCTTAAGTTCAATTCCCGACAGATTTTGTGAATCCATTTAAGCCCTGGGGTTGAGTAAGCGGGACAGAAAAACATAAAATGTTCTATTGTTTCGGAAGAAGTGCCACATACAGTACAAATATCAGAGCTTAACTTAGGTCCCCATCTGCTCGTCAAGGCCTTCAAAGGTAATGTTCTGAATCGAAATCTGGCATACAAGCTTTTGCCTAGTAAGTCAGGTATTATATCTAAATTTAGTTTGAACTCTAGGTACCATTTAAAGTCAATAAACAAATTAGTTAAATGACCATTCGATTTTTGAGAAATGTAATTATTACGTATGTGGGACCAGTAAGCTCCTTTCAGTACTTTAACATGGGACTTCACAAGTTGCTGGGGATTCTCCCAAAAGTTCCTCAATCCCAGCGTGCAAAACCAGCCGGATACGTGTTTGATCCATGGGATTGACGTAGAGTTAGGGCTTTTTAACAATTCTAATAGAGAAAACTTATATATGGCCAGTTCGGGAACTACCCAAAGCCTCACCCAATATACTAGAGGCCGTAAGATAATTAAACCAGCTATTCGTTTAAACCCTAGGTCTAAAAATAGGGGGGTTAATGGGGTACTAGTAGGGCAAGCAAACAAAGCCCATGCAAAGCTATTCTCAGTTTTGGTTATCCTACTACTATCTGCCATGCCCCAAATCTCTGCGCTGTAAACAGCAGCACCCTGTGCCTTAGCCACATAAATCTTTACTGCTGGAGACACAACTTTAGCGATCGTATTCCTATAGAGGCGCAATATGGATGCTGCCCGATGTTGCAAAAGCCCAGCACTCTTGCCAACTTGTTCCTCCCAAAGGAGTTTATCTGTAAGTCTCACACCCAAGTAGTCAATGGAGCTAACCTGGTCCAAAATAGCTCCATCTAACCTAATAGTACATTTCTTACGAGGGCCAGAGCGAAGCACCATCAATTTTGTTTTCTTCCAGTTCAGCTCTAAACCAAAATTCCAGCAGAATGATTTAAATATGTCCACAAGAATTTGCAACCCTATAGGGGTTTTTGAAATCAATAGAGAGTCATCCGCAAAAAGGAGAATTGGAATTTTCTGATTGACTAGTGTGGGAGCATCGTTCTGGCATGTCATTAGTTCTTGGACCACCTCGTTGATGAATAAAGAAAACAGAAGTGGTGCAAGCACACATCCCTGACGGACACCTCTTTTAATGGGAAATTTGTTAGTCAATTCACCTTGATTACCCCATCTAACTTGCGCGTATGTGCCTTCGTGCATGCGTATTAATAGATGGATAATATCGGGTGGTGCCCCTATTTTGTGTAACACTCCCCAAAGCTTATCTCTTGGGACCAAATCAAAAGCAGAACGTAGGTCAACAAAAATGACGTATAGAGTTTGCTTTGCCAAGACTACATATTTCCAGTGTAGCACGGTCAACCTGAAAGCCTGGTCAACCGTGCTAACCCTAGAGCAGAACCCTGCCTGGAGCGGTGAAAGGATCTGCTGCTCTGACACCCAGTTCGAAGTCTAACTAGCAACTGTTTGGCAAAGATTTTTTGTAAATTGTCGATTAAACTGACCGGTCTGTAATTGATTGGAAGATTTACATTACCCTTTTTGTAAATTGGGATAATTTCTGCACCCTTCCACGTCTCAGGGATCTGTCCTCCTTTTGTGATTTTATTTGACAGTAGATTGATATATCAGGTCCATATAGATGACTCTGATTTATAAAGGTCGCCTGGAATTTTATCGGGACCTGGGGCTTTACCTGACTTTAAAGAGTTGATAGCCTCTGCAGTTTCTTCTAAGGAGAAACAAATATAACTCTCAGAGTTATATAAATTCCCATCAGGTGGAGAAGTGGCAAGGTTAGCATTTTGTAAAATTAGAGGGTCTAATCCCTCTTTATCACAGTCAACAGCCCCAGTGGAGATAGTTCCTTCATACAAGAGAGAGAAGTGCTCCACCCAAGTTCTGGGTTGAATGTGGTTCCTTAGATTAGACCTACCCCCTCTCTCGTGCTTCGTCAGCAGTTCCCAGAAAAGTGTATTGTTGTTTGCTTTTGTAGCATCTAACAAATCCTGCCAAATAACATCTTCCCAGGTTTTCTTTGATTGTAAAATTGTCTTTTTATACATACATCTTGCTTGTTTGATCGTCCCCTGTGGACCCAGCCTTTATGGCTTTTCTTAGCTCGTTCTTAGCCCTCATACATGCATCATTAAACCATTTACTGTTAGATGAACCCCCATGTTGCCGGCTTACCAAGGCTGCCTTTTTGTAAAAAACACTTTGAAGTTTGACCATCATATCTTCGTGGATATCAAGAAGTGGGATAGCTTCCGGCTCGAGGTCTTCGTAAGCTGACAGATTATCTAAGAACACTTGATAAATCTTACGGAGCAGATAGGGGTTTGACATGACCTTGGGCCACCTCACCTTCATATTAGCATTATTTAAAATAGGGAGAGGTACCATTGATGGTTGCGTATTCGAGGTTCTACCAAAGATATTCCCAGAAAGGGTAAGCAGCAATGGGAAGTGATCACTCTCGCATCTTGAATCTACCCTCATGTCAAGCAGCAGTGGCCAGAGACGCACATCCACCAAAAAATAATCAATTACACTGGCCACAGAACCTCGTAGAAATGTCGGTGCAAGGTTTAAATTAGAAGGAGTTCGACCATTGCAGGCCCTTAGGCCAAACTTTAAGCATAATGTAGCGAGCTGTGCTGCGACACGAGAGCGTGGAGGATAACTATCACCATCCAATTATGCAATCCCCCATAATTCGTCCTCTTCCACAGTTAAGTCACTAAGAAATGCTGAGGGTTCAAAGGTGCAATTTACATCCCCTGCAATAATTAAATAGGAATTAGTTTGTATCGTGTCTAAAAAATCAGAAAGTAGAGTTAAATATGTGATTCTGTACCACGTGCAACAGAACGGGCATAAACATTGATAAGAGTTATGTTAAAATTTTGGTGAAAAGAAATTTGTAAGCCCATCAAATCGGGACAATCAAATTCTAAAACCTTATAGTCACATTGGAGCTTTGAATTTAAAAGAATTAAAAGTCCCCATTTCGCTCGACCAGTTGCTTTCTCTGATGGCTGTGCAGGGATATTAAAAGAGAGAAACCCATCCATACTTGATTGGTCCTCAACCCAGGTTTCTTGGAAAAGACACACATCTTGTGACTTGATGTAGGCAACCCAGTCCACATCATCCAGTTTCCTAGCAAGACCAGCAAGATTCCAAGTCATAATGGATAACCCATTAGTTCCCGTTACAGTCCCATGTTTGGAGGGTAGAGCATCCTTATAATTTGGTTCATTAACAAGGGTCTTGTCGGATTTGTCTGTTATGGATGCCACTAAAGTATCCTGATTGACGGCTTTCTGGGTGGAAGACAGTCATACAGAACCATGATGCAAAGATACGCCTTCCTCCCTAAAGCCTCTCTCATTAACATTGGCTATGGGACCAGATACAGGAGCCTGTTTTGAGTCAGTTAGATTAGAAACTAGCCTGACGCCTCCTCCTTTTAGCTCCATGTGCTGTCCCTTGCGTGCAACAGAGTCAATAAGTTGGTCAGCCAAGAATTTATCCAAAAACACAATCATAATTACATCAAGATTTGACCCAGAGGGGACCATCTTTCAGTTTTTAGAATGTCCGAGCGTATAACTGAAAGGCATCCCTGCCGATTGCGTAGCCAGTAAATAACCTTATTAAGTCTAGACTCTTGGCCCTCAACAGACCTGGGTGGCAACTTTGGGACATTAGTTAGGAAAAGAGTGTTGGCTCTGTGTCTAGGACCAATACTATTTAGAGACACATCTAGAGCACTATTCATTCTTCGATAAGAGAAAGTGCAAGCTGGAACCTTAGTTAGAGGGTATGCAAGTAACTTTCCATTAGTTAGAAAAGGGCTATCCCTATTTTTTGATATATTGGTAGAAGGATTTTGCCTCGTAGTGGAATGACAATTCGAAGGGGGAAAGAAGCTACCGATATGGTCTTCCCCATTCCTTATCTTATCTCCACCGAGGGGAGTACTGTTGCCCCCAGTGTATTTATTTTTAGGATGGTTAATGTGAGAAGATATGTTACCTTCTGCGGCCCTCCTATTGGCTCCTGATCTCTGGGCATGATAAGTTGGCCCCTCACATGTATTAGTATTAGATGTAGCAGAATCTACTACCAAAGTTCCACCTGCCCCTTCTGTCTCTGACTTCTGACATTTGCATCCCAATTGATGAGCCATATTCCCCTGAATCAGTTTAGTTATCTGCAATACTAATTCCTTAATTTTGTCTACTCTCTGGAGAATTAAAGGCAATTTAGCTACGCTGGCAGACAAATCAGAACACATATTAATAGTAATAGGAGGGGAAGTGGCAGCAGCTTCAGTAGCTATAACAGCTGTATAGGGGTCGTGGGCCTCAATCAAATCACTTCCCCAGACAGAAGCTCAAAACGATTGTTACATGGAATATTAGGGGCCAACCTTATCTCAGGACTCAATGGTAGGGGTATACGTTCTATTTCCTCCACTTGCAAAATCCCCTGAGATTGTGAAGGATTGGAGATACTGCTATGAGCCACGATACCCTGTTGAAGTGAGGGAACAGTGGCGTTAGCAGTAGATGACTTCCCTATGCAATCTGTTGAGCCCCCAGAAATTGCTGATCAAACTTTTCTATTCTTGGTGAAAAACTCCTGGATCTTTTTAGGTTGGAGTGGAGGCTTCTTCGGGGGCAAGAGGCCATGAGTACCTAGTTCACTATTAAGTATAGCCTCCACCTCCTCGAAAAGTAGATCGATCTCATCAAGTGATTTCGGTTCCCCTTGAGCAGCCTTAATAGTTGATTTCCTAGGTCGCTTTTTCTGCTTTTTTATACCTTCCAATGGAGCTGGTGGGTCAACAGCCTTTCTTTTCCCCATAATCCGAAAATAGAAATAGAAAACAACAGGAAGATATAACCTGGAGACTGTGGTTGTGTCCGGTCTCTTGACAGCAAGACGCTCCTTCTAGCAGGCAAACTATGGCTTTAGGCCAAATCAGGCTCCAGGATCTGAATTGAGGAGTAAAGAAACAGGGCCCGGCCCGGCCTCATTCGGTCGAAGACGGGCGTAGACGGGCCCGTCTTGGCCCGGTCTTTGCCCGGGCGCGCCCGCGCTCGTCCCGTGCAGCGGGAGCGCTATTCCAAATTTAAAGGGCTCCTGCCCTTTGGTGTGAGTCTGTGCGGCCCCCGGATCAGCTGTTTTGGAAGCGCGGCGGGAGCGCTATTACAAATTTAAAGGGCTCCTGCCCTTTGGTGTGAGTCTGTGCGGCCCCCGGATCAGCTGTGTTGGATTAAAAAATGATTTAAAATTAAAGATAGAATTTCTTAAACAAACATAACAAACAAACAAACATAACATAACATAACATTATTATTCACATATTTTAAAAATCTCCATCCCTTCTGCACCCACAAGCCCGACATCCCACTCCATCACATATATATTTCTTAATACTTTGAATTAATAATTAAGAAATTTTTTATAATGCTTTCAAATTGCGAAAAATAAATGGAAACTACTACATATGCACACTAAAATTAACGTCCAAGACTAACAAAATACTACAAAAATAATAAATAGCCCATAAATGCAATATTATATACAACAATATTTAAAAACAATATTTTTAAAAGTATATAAAACAAAACCACTTAAAACGATATTCTCACCTTTGATATTCCTGTCCTTGACATTTTGACAACATGGTATTCTTGACAAAATATATATGTATCACAATATTGTTGATTCAATATTTCGTCCTAACTCCTACTGAGTTCCACTGAATGGAAAATTCAAACTGGCCCTGGCAACCCCTTCTTGGGACAGCAACTTTGCTGGGTAGCAGATGCTATTCTTCTCCACTGGCTGTGGGAAAGTAACCATTTGTAGTTCTGGTGGTATGGTGTACTGGTGGTGTTGGAGGCACTTGGACTCACAGACTTGATGCATAACCGAGAGAAACAAAGATATTGTGGCAATAGGTGGAGCACATGATCATTTAATCTGGGAGTAGTGTTGCTCACACATGAGTCATGGGTCTCATTACAAAGGGCTGCAGGCCACAGGTCTCACACTGTGGGGGAAGGACTACTTGAGAGAGATCATAGGAGCCACAATGAAGTGCAGAAGCACAAAATCCCCTGCATATGGATCCAAGTGCTTTAGGAAGAGGGGATTGCTGCAGAGATGAGAGGGAGCATGCAACTCCCCATGCCACAATCATCATCCCTCCTAGGGTAATTGTAGGTGCACTAATGCGGAAGTAGCACCTTGGATGTGATGTTGGAACAGCTTTGCTCTTATAGAACAGGTCAGGTAGAACTGAAGTCGCAGGCTCTTGTTCTTGGCAGCCATTTTTTGACCAATCACCATATGCCAATGTGCTGGGTCGCTAGGCTTGCCTTTGGTCTGATGTCGTGAAGATTCTCTAGACAGGCTGGGTAGTATATCACCATCCGTTCTTCTGGTTGTATCAATATAGTTACTATTTTAGTATACTTGAATATGTGTGGTGATTGCATCAAGTAATGTAAATGATTGAGTCCTAGGATGGTACCACTTATGAACTTAAGATATTTTTGTTTACAGTGTATATGGAGTTAAAGATTGAAATACATGTAACCTGTAAGCTGTACAACATTCAAGTAAGCACACATTTATTTTAGGATTTGTGAGATTTCAAAACGTACACAGAACCAATAGTGCATGTGCATAAGTATCTGTGCCTATCTCAGTAATTTTTCACCATCTCAGTCTATGCATGTGAAGCATTCTTATATTGAAATAGTGAGTATGGAAAATGAGACAGGGGTTCGTTCGTAGGTGGCTTGTTTCTGGTAAATCTTTCAAACAGTATCAACTTCTGTCACAATGTTCTACTCCTAAATGTCCAAAAACTCCCTAATGGTATATTACTCACTTACGCTCTGCCTTGGATTTTCTAGGCTGAGGAATGGTCAGTATATGGATCAGGTGTCATAGGTGCCTGACTCTGGAACAACCAGAACAAAAGCAATGCACCTTTCTAACAGAAAAAGCCTTGTTATAGTTATGATACATACCATATAAATCACTGAAATAAGCCAGCTATTCTGAGAAATCAAAAACTGTAGACAAAGAACACATTCATAATGGAATTTCTTCCAAAGGTTTATATTTTCCATATATTTTCTCAGAATCAATACTCTTCATTTCTCAATAAATGTATCGGCAACAATAGTATATTTAGGGCCTGATCACGAGTTGGAATGTATTAATCGCATCCGATAATTATCAGATGTGTTATGTAGCTCAACATTTGTTAAATTTCGGCAGGTCAAACCTGACAGAATTTAACAGGGGAAAACATACTATATTTACTGTATCATGCGGATTTTAGTGTGTTAAACAGCAAAAACTCCATATTATTCCCCATGAACTTGTAACGGGTGGTTTTTATCGCACTCGATAAATAACGTACCCCCATCAGCCACTATAACACGATTACATATGTTTGCTAAGTTCAGTATGTAAAACATATATGACATCTTTATGACATCTTTCTTTGCTTGTGAGCTGTTCTGAGTTCTTTTTTTGCTTCCTTTGCGTTTTTGTTCCATTTGCAGCATTATTTCTGTCACTCCTGTGTAAAAAAGATAAGTTGGTTGTGCTCTTACCTTTCTGTAGTCTTTTTTCATGCGCTCCAAACTTGCCATTGAATCCCCATAGGAGGAGGGCAGTGTCAGAGTCGGACTGGCCTATGGGACAATCAGGCAGTGCCCAAAGTTCTAGTCTGACACAGGTCATTTATGGGCCATTTTTTTGGCTGTTCGTGAGCCTGTTTTACAGTCCAGTGGGATGGGCTTTACTGTCGATTTCCCTAATATTAAAACAAACATTGCTTGCAGCAAGCAAAAGTGTGTGAAGTCTTCCAGACCTTGCAAACCACTTATACAGCGTGTCTTTAGAAGTTTTAAACTGTCCAAATTTGTGCACATGAGCCACTTTCTTAGCTATCTATTTCACGAACAGAGGCAACTTTTAACTTTGATGCCCAGACTATTTTCCGTCCCAAACTAAACCTGAGGATTCTTCTTTATTGGATGTTCCACATGTTTTTTGGAGTTTTGAAATTAGCACAAATTTCAGTCCAGTTAAGATACTTTTGCTTTTATGATCATATGTGTCACTCTTAAGTTTACTTCGTTTACTCCCCAAAATCTAATTATACATATCCCAACACATTAAAGATGCACACTCTTATTTGCTAAAACCAGTAATGCTCTCGATCACAGGAAAATAAATATTATTTAAATATGATGCCAGATTTTTAAAAGGAATATCCGACATAACAAATAACCGGCTGTGAAGAAATCGTTTTACTTAATACATTTGGGGACTAGTGAGTCCTCTGATGAAAGCTACTAATTCATTTAATTGTTTATACAGGGGTATTTCAAAAACAAAGAGAGATGTTATTTGCGAAACATGGGTGCCACAATAGACAGCAATGTGCCACCAGGGTGCACCAACCTCCATATGCAATGGACACAAAGAACGTAGATCTTTAATAATGAGAAATGGAACAGCAAGATGAAAACAGATAACAAGTTCACCATATGCCAAAAACGCAGAGAGGAATTTTTGTAATTCCTAAGCTCTTTATCCTTTCAAGAATTAACCATAGATTATGGACTCAAAGTTAATTTTATTGACATGAAAGGGAAGACACAGTTAACAGGCACATACGTAAACCTAAAAAATACAAACAATACTTTACACAAGTTTTCACCTAGATAACATTATGAGTCTATATAGATATTTGAAAATTCCAGAAAACTTTAGAGGAATTGGAAAAGGAGGTCAGGCGAGACTATTTTGTCAAGGAGTAAAGGTTAAAAACAAGATACCATTAGAACAAAATTAACTTGCTTCATCAAATTAATTTTATCGTTCACAAGACAATCCAAGAAAATAATAATTTAATCAGTGATCAAGCACTAGAATATATCAAATGATTGGAGACTATTTACCTGTATATCTAAAGAATCATGTATATCTTCGCAAGGAAATCAAATAAAAAATAATCATTTAGATTGAGCATACTGTTTTCACATAAAACAAGATTATAAAGCCTTTGATCAGACACTTACCCCTGCTCAAAATGCAACATAGCCAAAAAACATAATAGAGGGATCGACATTGATACACCCAAAATATATTGAAAGACAACACTGAAACGTGATGGAACATGAATCTGAATCGAGGTGTAAATTGCAAGTAAAAGTTTATTTTAAAAGAACACTGGTAAATTGACCATTTAAAAACGTAAAATCTAATTGGTTTAAGCATATCACAAAGTTACATAAGCAATCTTCGTGGGGGGGAATACAACAGAGTATCACAAGACTAAAGGTCTAGATGAAAAACGTTCACAGCAAAAGATTGACAGAGAACCTAAGAACCAGTTAATCACATGATTATTTCTCTTAAAAATCTATGGGAAAAGGCAACAAGACACATCATCTCACAGCCAAATTCAGTGTGTTGGAAGAATGCTATGGTTGAATGCGGGTAAGGAAAAAAGTGAAAAGTTTTTTTTTCCATCAAGGAACGTTAACAAGTAGAAAATCTTAAAATGATTGTTTTGAGTGGTAAAATAGTGAATCACTGAATAAATAGTGTTCGATATTTTTGTGCAAACGTGTTGTACTTTTAATTTCTTCATAAAATGGCGTATTTAACAAAAAACTCTCAATGAAGGAATGATATATTTCAGAATATGTCAAGTAGAAGTCATATCCATTCAGTCACATATTCATTTAAGAAAGAAGATAATTAGTTGTGAATATCTATCTATCTATCTATCTATCTATCTATCTATCTATCTATCTATCTATCTATCTATCTACTTAGTACTATTTCCCTCTCTCCCTTACCTCTTATTATCTGTGTGTGTTTTGCTCACATGTGAGGAAAACGTACCACATACCTTCATTTTGCTTTGCTGCACTGTTGAGTATGCAAACTGACATCTTACAAAGCATATTGAGTTGCAAAAGAAAACGCTTTCCTTTAATCACACTCATTTCTACCCCCACATGGTCGTCTCCTCTTGTAAATATTCACAAAAAATCAGGTTACAAGTAACAGCAAGACCATGCGGTATTTTTGGGAAACTGAGCTGAATCCAGATTTCAATATTTTGTTTTAGAATACTTGTTTTGAAACATCATCCAATAATTGTGTTCAATTTTACAATGCAGCACAAGATAATACCATTCTAATCATGCTGTTTGCATCCCTTGCTGAAAACATGTCTCAATTTAACCTATTTAGCTCCAATAAAAGTCATTGGGGGATTTTGAGCTCGTTTTTCACCATATTCTAGACAATGAAAAAGTCATCTAGCTCCCATAATTGTTCCTACCACATTACTCATCACAACTACATTGTTTGGCTGTTACTGAGACAAGTCCTGCAGGAATTCACAATGATTGATTATACACTATTACTGTTGCCTCTAAAGGTTTAACTCTTTTTTATAGAAGTATTAACATTGCTTAATGGCTTTTGTGTTTCCTCAGTTTCTCGCCACTTTCTGGTAAAAGTGCATCTGTTGGCCGGAAAGGCGCCTATATAAAAATATCAAAATTGCTGTTTTATTAATGGTCTAAGGAGCACATTACTTTGCAATGCATTGACAAATTCCCAGATAATAATGCATTTGTCTTGTGCAACTATGGGAGAAACAGGCAGTGAAAGAAAAATAAGAAGACGAAAATAAAGACATAAGCACAAATGTGTATGGATACAAGCGCTTTAATGCAATTATAAAGCAGTTTTGCTGGCTTCCTGCATGATAATCTCGCTTTCCTTCAAGGGAGATAACAGAACATGGAATAGTTTACCAGTATTTATGTAAACATTTTATTTTTCATGCTAGCAGCAGACAAGTTTGGACTGGGACAAAAAATAGGCAAGGCACCAAAATAAAAGTGCCGCCCTTTGTGATCTAGATAGCTAAAAAAGTGGTTTACTTTCGCAAAGTAGGCCATTTTTAACTTGTTAAGACATGCTCTACAGGTATTTTGCTAGGTATGGAAGTCTGAATGTGCTTGTGCTTGCTGCAGACAATGCTTGTCTTAATAGCAGGGAAATCAGCAGTAAAAACCAGCTCCCCTGACCATAAAACAGACCCACAAAATATTAAAAACAAGCATTTGCAGTATAATAGGTCTCACATTTGTAAGAGTTAGAGCTATTGGCGTTGTAAATGACAATGCCTTTTACCCATGTGTTTTGGTTTGGAGTGGAATTATGTGGATTGGATTGGAATTGTTAGTTGTGTAGTTGTGTGTGGAGGAATTATGTGGTGTGGAGTGGATTTATGTAGTGAAATTGTGTGGCATGATGGTCAGTGTAAATATCTGGATAGCAATTGTGTGGTATTGAGTGTGCTGTTATTATGTGGAGTGGGTTTGTGTTTTATAGAGTGTAATTATGTGGAATGGTATTTTGTGCTGTAGAGTAGTATGTTGCGGAGATTAATTATGTGGTGTGCTGTTGAATTTGGTGGCATGATGTGAAATTCTGTGGTGTGGATTCGACGTATGTGGTGTGTTGTGTAATTGTGTTGTTGAGTTGAATTATGTGGTTGGTTGTTGAATTATCTGGTGTGTAATCGAAATCTCGAGAGCTCAATGCGTGGCTTTGAGTGAAATTCTGCTGATTCGAATTACGTGGCATGGTGTGGAGTGTTTTATAGAAGGACTGGTTCACTCACTCAGTGGAATTCCCAGCCCATACATGCTCACAAACCTAAAACCTTACTTTGTTTGCAGTGAATGCGTTTATTCAAAAGGAGTGCGCTCTTTTTATAGTGCTGCATGTCTACTATACCTCAAAGGGCTCTGTACCTGATAAGACACCATGATAATGCTGCAAGAAACATCCAAATGTATGATCCTCCATTCAGAGCTGGCACTTGAGTAAGGTGCGTTAAGGTGGTGACCCCAAACATTAAAGGCACAAACATTGCCATTTTCAATCTATGGGAATACCTCCCAGAAGGCGCTGGTTATTTTTTCACAGTGTCTGCTTCCCATTCAAATTCCTGTGGTTTACCACCTGTTTGGAAAGTGGTCTGTTATAATCTTAGGACATAAATCAGGTTTATAATCAGCAGGTTTATTCTAGACTTTAGATATTTGTGCCCAGCTGTTAAAATGCTGCTGCAAGCTTTATTTGAGTAGAAACAAGCCACGAGCCCGCAGAGCTAAACAAGCACAGGAAGGGGGAAAGGAAGATGAGCAAAGACTGAAGCAAGGAGATTCAGCATGAAAGAAGGAAAGGGGTGATCCATTGTGGTGGGTGTGGTCACCCATTTTCAACAAAAATAAACAAAAACTAACCCCGGCCCTCCAATTAGTAGCATACCCTCAACTCTGGCCCTTCACCTTAATTTGAACACTAAGCCTTAATTAATGCACCCCGAAATCGGCAAATGGACACGAGCATGTACAGAAAGTGGTGGAGGGAATTTAGATCAGATCAAAGAGCGGCCACTCTAAGAAAAAAATGCTATAGTCAACATAATGTTCATCCACACAATTGGTCTGCATTCTGCTCCATCAATCTATAAACAAAAATAGCACGGTATATGTGACGCCCTCAAGAACTCTTAAACTGTTACCCTGATTGCCGCTACCCAACAGAAGCTTTCTGCAGAAGCTGAACCCCTCTGTCTCACTTATGAGACACATATATTACTAATCCCGCTCCGAACAAACAGTGCGATCCTTGGCAACTACAACTAGCTACCCAATCATGCAATCACAAGTCAACTAACGTAATGACTAAAGTTTGTGGCCATCTTATGTGAATTCTCGGCACTCGGAAAATGACAAATTCAAAAGTCTCCATTGTCGATATTAAGGAGTCGGTGGTGTTGCACTTTAGTTTACAGTTAACAGTCCGTTCAACCCCCACGGTGCCAGCTAGATACCAGGGCACTACAGAGTTTTGGGAAGTCACTGAGGGCCAGTCAGCCAAACCAACAGACACATTTTATAGAAAAAGTAAATTAATATCGGTGAAGCAACAGTGTACTACACTGCTAACCTCGGGTGAGCTCCAGGGGTAGTACCCACTACCCTTGGATGAACATTGCATACACTGCACAGGGGCCTTTGGCACCTAATCTGTTGTTTCTTTTGACTGAGAGAATACTTCATTTTTAATTCCAGAAGAATTTTATAGATTTTTTTTTTTAAATATACATGGTACAGCAAAACGAGCCAAAAGAAAGTTCAGTTACCAGGTGGCATTCTCTGAAAACATTGTTTGTCGTTTATAAATTCGGTGGCATCCTATATCAGATTTTCCATATTTTTGGAGTATGTTTGTTACAGGGATATTACACTTAAGTATCATATGACCCCGATAACCTGAGACAGAGAAAGAAGACAGAGAACAACAGAGACTAGAAGCATAGGGTGTAGAAAAGAAAGTAGATGAGAGACAGAGAAGGGGTAAATGAAGGGAACGGTGGAATGTAAGACAGAAGAAATAAAAAGGTGGAGTAAGTGGAAAGAAAAGAGAGACAGATGGAGCAGGAGAAAGAAGAGAATCTGAGAGGAAATTACAAAGAAATCATTAGGAGAAAGGCAGGAAGAAGTTGACTGGAAGAAGGACATGTGGATAGATCTAGAAAAAACAAGTAAGGAAGAAGAGAGAAAGTTGGAGATAGGAGATATGGAAGAGAAAGGAAACATGCTGAAAAGAGGCAGGGTAAGAGAGAAAGAAGGGAAGCAGGAACAATGTGACCAAAAGGTACAGGAGTGTAAAATAGACATTGAAAGAAGCAGAGAAAAAAGTAAACACGTGAGTGAATAAGGGACTGAAAGATGTTGAGAAGGGGAGGAATGGCCCTGCACCAATTTAATATTTTCGTATATTGTAGTTGCTGCACAATTAACACCCCAGTGGCTGAATCAAGAAGGTGTGAGTTCAGGCAGGGCACACTGTGTATCTCCTTTGATATGAAAGCATGTTTTAGCAAGCATACATTTAATATGGAAATTCTCTGACTATTTTCCTTCTTGCAAGTTGGCCAGAACTTGGTGCCTGGATACTGATAGCCAGATAATCTGACTCTGTCCATATTCCCATCACCAAAACTTTACTGTTCTGAGCTGCTCCCTGAAATGGTGATTCATTTCCAATGCCTGGTCCTTTACTGTGCATTTTTACCATTTCTAGAGATAATTCTACTAATGTTTTCCACCTGCTCCAAGAGTGCAAAAAATGTCAGTCACTAGCAGGACTGTAGGTATTCGGCGGGTGTAGTGTGTGTAGTCTTGAGCAGGCTTTTGTCTTTCCAGGGGAATCATTGTCTGCTCCTCTGGTGCCTCTGCAGAGAATGGGTGAAGGCCAGTCTGTACTGTTGCCTATATCCCTTGTAGCAGCACAGCAAAATCTATGTCTTCAGGCCTAAAATTATCAGGTCTGGAGTTTATAAACTCAGTGATCTGGGGCCTGAGGACACTTGTAATGGCAAGAAATAGTTTTAGTGGTTAGTAATATGTTTAAACCAACAGCATGTAAGCAAATTCTAAGAGGTCAATATAGATGGGACACGGACTATAATTGGGGCTTTCTATGTGGTCTTTTATTTCTGAGGTATGTTTTCAGAGACAAGATGGGTATGACATCCTAATGTCCTTGTCATGTTTCTTCCTTTTCTCTCCTGGGTTGTTTCTTCACCCTTCTGGAATTTAATCATGCTTCGGACCAGCGTGCCTCTGGAGGAATAGATGAAACTAGATATCAGGTAGGTGATATTTTCGAATAAATCCTATGACAGGCTCACCAGGGGAGGGAGAGAGTGGGAATGTGAGGTGGGAAGTACTCAAGTGTCCAACATGCATGGCATGCATAGGTGCTGGTTTTTTCAGGCGTTTCCCCTTTTCCCCCACCTTATTCACCTTTTCTTTATATGATTAGTTCCCTCAGTCTTCCCCTTTCCCTCTTCCCATCCCCCTAGTCTCAATGGGAGTTCCTTTCGAGAAATATGATCGTACCTTGTGCAGCCATGTCCCTCCAGGAAAGTGGTTGGGTGTTCTGGTGTCAGGCTCTCCTCTTGCTGCTCCTGGTTTCAATCTCTGCTTCTTTCTGTCTACTCTTGCATAGTGTCTCCCATCTTGCTGCAGCCTCTCTGCGTCTCCTGTCCTGCTGTTGCCTCTCTGCACCTTTGCTCCCCTCCTCGCCTTCATCCTCGCTCACATCCTCTCTCCTCTCTTCCACGTAGTCTCTCTTGCTCAGGTCTCCTCTCCCCTCCTGCTGTTGCCTCTCCCCGACTTTGCTCCCCTCCTCGCCTTCGTCCTCGCTCACGTCCTCTCTCCTCTCTCCTGCGTCTTCTCTCCATCGCACCTCCTCCTAACCCCGGAAGTCCGTCGAGGTCACCGGATCTCTTCTTTTTTAAGTGCCACCTGGGCACTTCCCTGTGACACCGTCTGTGGTTGCTACTGCAAACTGCTCTGCCTGTGGCAACCCTGTAACGGCACTCCCGTTACACAACTCCCTCTCCCAGTATGGCCGATTGGGCCATGAAGTTCCAGGCGTGCAGGACAGGAAATCAGCAGTGACCAGTAGGTTCCCAGGAAGATGGGTTGCCTGAAAGGAGAAATGTTGAAGAGCTAGAAACCACTGAAGGATCCTGGGATTTGTGTCCTTGTGCCGGGCTAGCTAGGTCAGCGTGGCTTGGTCAGTGAGGATGTAGAAATGATGACCCAATAAGTAATATTGAAGGGATTCAACAGCCCATTTAATGGCCAGGCATTCCTTTTCTATGGTCAGA
Source organism: Pleurodeles waltl (assembly GCF_031143425.1). NCBI lineage: Eukaryota > Metazoa > Chordata > Amphibia > Caudata > Salamandridae > Pleurodeles > Pleurodeles waltl. The sequence continues at coordinate 668,997,019 of NC_090444.1, forward strand.
TAATTTTGTTCATGGGGTAACAGTTTTCTACTGATGTAAATTACTAGGTGAAGTTCACTGTGACCATCAGGTTTCAGTAATACAGCACCCAACCCTTGAGTAGAAGCATCAGTTTGAAGCACAAAAGACTTGGTGAAATCCAGGCAATATAATACTGGATTGGTACATAAACTTTGTCGGAGAGTATCAACACTAGCTGTTTGTTGAACTGTCAGGGCATGAATGCGATTTGGACTTTTCCCTTGCAACAAATTGGTCAACGGGGCGGCCTTCTCTGCAAAGTGAGGTATAAACCTCCTGTAATGTCAAACTAATCCCAAAAAGGAACATATTTGTTTTTTTTGTAGTGGGGTATGGTATCTCCCATAGTGCCTGGTCCAATGGCATACCCTAGGTATTGTATCGAACCTTGGGCTAGATTACATTTACTGGGATTTGCTGTGAGTTTTGCCTCCCTCAGTGTCCTCAAGACCTGGTCTAAATGCAACAGATAGGTGCTCCAAGAAGGACTGAATATTGCAATGTCGTCAAGGTAGGCAGCGTCGTGTTCTTTGTGTTTTAATAGAAGTCAATCCATAATCCTTTGGAAAGTGGCCGGAGCGCCATGTAATACAAATGGCATTATTTTGAATTGATATAAACCCCAGGGTGTTTTGCATCAGTCTTCTTGAGCAAGGGGAATCTGCCAATAGCCTTTGGTGAGATCTTGAGTAGACATGCATTAGGCAGTGCCCAGTTGCTCTATCATTTCATCTACTCTAGGCATGGGGTATGCATCAAAGGTTGACATGGCATTTAACTGGCAGAAATCTATACAGAACCGGAGACCGTTGTCAGGTTTCGGTACTAAGACAATGGGAGAACACCAAGGACTTGTAGAAGGTTCTACAATATCATGCTTTAACATTGTTTTTACTTCTTTTTCTACATCTTTCCGCCGGTCTCAGGAATATGATAGGGTTTTAGCCTGACATATTTTCCGGTTTCTGTATGAATATGGTGCTGTGCTGATGTTGTTTGCCCTGGTTTGGGGGAAAATACATCCTGATAATGTTGGACGAGGGATAGTACTTGTTCTTGTTGGGTTTGTGAAAGATTAATGTCAAGGATAGGAAGTGATTCCTCTTTGTTACCACATAAGGTTGGAAACTGTCTCTGTAATGGTCGTGAGGTGGTAATGAAGGAATTGGGGTTTCTGGGTCTTTCCATTCTTTTAACAGTTTGATATGATGTATCTGTTCCCGTTGTTTCTCATGTGGAACTGCTACTCTGTAATTGACTGGGCTCACCTTACCAGGGGGCTAACAGTTTAGTATCAGAGGAAGGAAGTAAAATGAGAACTTTACTTCCAATCTGTAGGTCCCTTAATTTACTATCCCAATTGTAGTACTGTTGTTGTTTTTGTTGGGTGTTCGCATCTGTTCATGTACTGTGACCCACAATGTATGCAAAGTATCATTGAGGTTTTTTGCATATTCTAAGAGGTTTCTCCCTTCTTCCTCTTCCTCCTCCCACTCTACCACAGCCATGTCCAATGAACTCCGTGGAAGTCTGTCAAAGACCAGCTCAAAAGGGCAGTATCCCGTGGAAGACTGTACATGACTCCGAATAGCATAGATGACAAGAGGAAGCTTCTTATCCCAGTCCCTACTGGTTTCCGTAATGGTTTTCTCTATAGGGACTTGAAGGTGCGGTTGTACATTTCCATGAGGCCGTCAGTTTGAGCATGATCAACCGATGTGCTCAGCTGTTTAATACCCAATAAGGCACATATCTGTTTAATTAATTTTGACATAAAGGGGATCCCTTGATCGGTCAATATTTCTTTAGGAAACCCTACCGTTGCAATGAACTCAATCATTGATTGGGCCACTGTTCTAGTGGTCATATTCTGTAAAGGGACAGCCTCAGGATATCTGGTGGCGTAATCCACCAATACCAAAATGTATTGATAGCCCTTGGAGGATGGTACCAGAGGTCCTACTAAGTCCATGCTCACCCGGGTAAAGGGAACCTCAATAATCTGTGGGGTAAAGGGGTGCTTTAGGCTGTTGTGTGGTATTGGTACAGGTGGCACAATATGTTCTAATGTCAGAGAAAATCCTGGCCAATAGAAAAGGGTTAATAGATAGGTCTATGTTTTTTCTCTACCATAGTGTCCTCCTCCACATTGACCATGTGCCAAGTGTAATGCCTGAGACCTAAAGGGGCGGGGTACAAGTAGTTGGGTTTTCACTTGATCTGCGGTTTTTACATATCTATAAAGTAAACCCTTTTCAACAGAAAAGAAGATTCCTACCTTGTCGGGTATTGCTGGAACAACCTGCTCCTAGGCATTTTTAAGGGTGGGGTCCTCTCTCTGAGAGGTACAGAAGCTCCCTGTATGGTTATTCATGGAGGACACTGTGGGGGAGAAACAAAAGTTATGAGCAAAGACCCCTTTATTATAGCATTTCTTATTCTCTCTCTTTTGTGTCTGGGTTAGCCTCCCCTCGTTCCTACCTGGCTCTATATCCTCCACACAGAAAGGTCCCTCTAACAACCATTGTGAGGACTTTTCTTCTGCAATAGTTTTCTCTAACAGTGATACAAACTCAGGGTATTTGGTTCCAATACTGAGGTCCTCCATTAAGCTCGGTATCCCTCCCACCTGAAGGGTTTCTGTGTTGCCCCTCTAATCAAGGGTTATTTGGGCAAAGGGGTAGGTTCGGGTCTCTCCATGTACACATGTTATGGCAGTTTTCTGTTTAGACATTCATTGTTCGGTGCTACTCTTTCGGCTTGGATTACTGACTTGCATGGGTTGTCCATTAACTCTCATATCGAGAATGTACTTCATCTGGAGTCCCTCAGTGCATAGAACCCTCCCTTTTGAAAATGTGATTTCCATGGGTTCAGGACTTTGAACCCACCGGGGACAATTTCTGGTGATGTGGCCCCGTTTAGCGCAATTATAGCATTGGGGTTGGCTACCACTCTCCCTTCCCCCTGATTTGGGGAGCCTAGTAGTATCCAACGGTTCCCGGGATGAGGGTTTTTCCATCGTCGGTTTCCTTGCTGGAAGCGGTGCCCGGAGGTTTCACAATGGATAGGCTTTATAGTACAAGTTTCTCTGATATGCATTAGCTAATTCGATAGCTTCAGTAGTGGATACGTTTGGATGTTGTTTTATCCAATGCCTAGTGGAACTGGCTAAGGCTTCTAAATACTCTTCAAGTAAGATCTTCTGTATTATTTCCTCTTTAGTGGACTCCTCAGGTTTTAACCACCGTAAACCCAAATCTTGAACTCAGAAAAACAAAGCTCAAGCATTATCCTGGGCACCCCATTTCTCACGTCTAGATTTTACCCTGTAGTGTTCACTATCATATCCTAATCTTTCAAGCATAGCCTTTTTGATCTTGTGAAACAGGGTAGCTCCCCCTGGGTTGGCTGCCTAATATGCATTTTGTTATTCGCCGGTCAATATGGGGGCAACATATTGGCCCCACAGCTCCTTGGGCCATGTAGCAGAGAGGGCAACGCTCTCAAAATTAGTAAAAAATGAGTCAGGATCTTCTCCTGGTACAAATTTCTGTAGTACTGAACTGGGAACATTCGGATGGATCTTAACACTGGCAATTGTCTTTGTCAGTTTTTGTATAGCTATTTCATGTACTAACTGATTGTTTGCAGTTATGGTTGCTGGCTTTTTAATGCCGTCTGTAACTGTTCCCGATCTTTTTCAGCATTCTTTACTTGTTCCTAAAAAATTGGCTGTGTCTCTGACCTTCAGTTAATTGGCATGTCATGTCTGTTAGGCTGGTGTCCGTGTCCATTCTGCTGTGGCTATAGTTACAACAATTATAAATCCCACTTCTGACACCACTGTAGGAGGCAGATATAGATGGGACATGGACTATAATTGGGGTTTTCTATGTTGTCTTTTATTTCTTGGGTATGGTTTCAGAGTCAAGATGGGTATGACATCCTAATGTCCTTGTTATGTGTCTTCCTTTTCTCTCTTATTTCTTCACCCCTCTGCAGTCGAATCCTGCTTCGGACAGGTATGCCTCGGGAGGAAGAGATGAAACCATATGTCAGGTAAGTGATATATTCAAATAAATTGTATGACAGGTTCACCAGGGGAGGGAGTGAGTGGGAACGTGAGGTGGAAGTACTCAAGTGTCCAACATGCATGGCATGCATAGGTGCTGGTTTATCAGGCATTTCCCCTTTTTCCCCACCTCATTCACCTTTTCTTTATATGGTTAGTACCCTTAGTCTTCCCCTTTCCCTATCCCCATCTCCCTAGTCTCAATGGGAGTTTCTTTCAAGAAATATGATCGTAACTTGTGCAGCCACGTCCCTCCAAGAACGTGGTTGGGTGTTTCTGGTGTCAGGCTCTCCTCTTGCTGCACCTGGTTTCACTCTCTGCTTCTTTCCGTCGACTCTCGCGAAGTGACTCCTGTCTTGTTGCAGTCTCTCTGCATCTCCCCTCCTGCTGTTGCCTCTCTGCACGTTTGCTCCCCTCCTCACCTTCGTCCTCACTCATGTCCTCTCTCAACTCTTCTGCGTCATCTCTCTTGCTCAGGTCTCCTCTCTCCTCCTGCTTGTGCCTCACCGCGTCTTTTGCTGCCCTCCTCACCTTCGTCCTCACTCGCGTTCTCTCTCCTCTCTTCCATGTTGTCTCCCCACCGCGCCTCCTCCTGACCCTGTAAGTTTCTCGAGGTCACTGGATCTCTTCTTTTTGACGTGCCCCCGCGGCACTTCCCTATGACGCCGCCTGCAGTTTCCCCAGCAACCTGCTCTGCCGGCTGCAACTCTGTAACGTCAGTCCCGTTACACAAACAATCTTAACTTTGTGTTGATCTTGCCACCATTTATCAGCATAAAATTGAAAATGTATATAATGATTGTGACACCTTCCAAATATTTCCCTTACTTGCCTGATAAGATGCCAACCATTATTACAGAGGGACACAGCACATCGAAATGTATATCTTTTACTGAAGAGGTCTTTTTATATACTTTTAAGACTTGTAAACCAGGATCCCCCTGATCCTTGCCCACCTTTTATCTTTAGTAGATGCCTGTTCTCCATTGGCCTGGTTCTATGCCACCTTTTCAGACTATTCAATAACCAATTGAGATCCTCAAGTTTTGGAATAGAGCTTCAGTAACTTCCCTGCTGAACAATCCACAGGCTGATCCTATTGCCCCACCCGGTTATAGTACAATATCACTATTACCATTGCATACAAAAAACCTTGAAAAAGAAATAAGCTACCAATGTTCTTGTTTCTCAGAATCCAATTTTCTGCCAGATTACACAGAATCTGGCTTCAATAAATGCTACAGCCCTGCGACAGTTAATGGCAGCAATTGATGCCATCCTAGCCCTAGTGAGCAACGGTATGTCAGCAGCCTTGATGCAACTAGACCTATCAGGGCTTTTCAATACTGTGTCCCATTCTATTCTACTGAATTGACTTGCCAATACTGCAATCTGCGGCAATGTAAGAAACTAGATCAATGTTGCATTCCCTTCGAAAGTTTTCATTCATCCCTTCCAGTCAGAAAATCACGAGCTTCGTTTTGGAGTTCAGCAAGGCTCTGTCTTACGTCGAACACATTTTAATACATATATGGCCCTTACATGCACCACTAGACAAATGGGTTCAGTCTTTTAGTATACAAGTAGTGTTATATACTGATGACACCCAACTTGTTGCTACTCTTTCTAAAAATAAGACCCTGATTTAGGAAAAGTAGCTCTGCACCCAGTGCAGCACCACTTTTCATGCGCCCCTTAGTGCCTCCCTAATGCCACCATGTGTGCACCATGTCTAAGATATGGCACACCATGGTGGTAGTTAGGGGAACTAGCGTCAAAATGTTGACACTAATCCTGCAAAGCCTATTGAGGCCCATTGACAACAATGACATGCCTCCTATTAAGGCCTGCTATGAAATCTCTTAGATTTCTTTGTGCCATTCTTTCAGCCTACCTAACGGGGTAATGCCCCCTTTGCATACATAATGCCTGGCACAGGCATAATGTAGTGCAAATGGTTACCAAATGGCGCAATGCATGTAAATGTGACGCTGCAATATTGGAATCTTGGGCCACATTAGCATAAAAAAATGATGCTTATGTTGTGCAAGGAGGCGCTAGGGGCTCTTGAATCAGCCTCTAAGCCTCACAACTCAGACAATTTCAAGCATTGTCTCTCAGCAATAGCACTGTGGATGCCCTCTTCCTGTCTGAGATTTCAAAGCAATAAAACAGAGATCCAGATTTTTGTTGAATCTATTTTTCTCTCGCCTCTTGACTGGTGGGCCAAACAGTTTGGACTCCTTCTGGCCTCAGCCAATACTGCTCAAAAGCTATGTATCACAATTGTGCTCAACCTATCTTTTTCCACCCGTACCAACTCCATCTTGTCAATGTGCTTCTCCCTCATTGAAGCTCAGAGAAGAGACAAAACATTTATCCACCCCATCATAACTACAAGGCTAGATTATGTAAAATCTTCATTCCTAGATGACCAACATACTCCAAACTGTTCACAATACAGCTGGGAGGCTAGCCCTTAATATTCATTAAAACAATCTATATTGCTTTAACAGAAATGTTTGCATTGGCTTCAAATACACTTCAAAACTCTTTCCTTGACATACAGGGCACTGAACCGCACTGGCCCAAAAGATCTGCAGGTTCTTTTTACTCCTTATGTTCAGGCTTGAACTCTCAGATAATCAGGATGCAAACATCTTTCATCCTACATTTTCACAAATCACAGATAGGTGGTCAGACCTTTGCTGTGTGTGCCACAAATTTCTGAAGCACCCTTTGTTTGCACATTTGTGAAGCCCCATCTGAATTTTCTTTTCACAGGCTGAAAAAAACCTGGATTTTTCATAACAAATTTCCATCCCTTCTATTTCTGTTCTGTGACTGGCCTTTTAGCACCAGGACACTCAGGGCCTCATTTTGAATTTGGCGGGTGTTGGAGGCCGTCCGCCAAACTCTCTTGGACGGAAAACCGCTTCTTTAGTTTTCCCCCCACCGGCCAAATGATGAGTTTTCCACGGGGCCAGCAGGCAGAAACAGTGTTTCCACCCGCTAGCTCAGCAGAATACTCACCACAACACTGGCTCATAATCGAGCTGGCAGCAATGTTGCAGTGCATTGGGTGCAGTACACCTGTTGCGCTTTTTACTGCCCCTAATACGGGCAGTGAAAAGTGTGACGGGTCTGTCCCTGCACTGCCATGCCAACTCCCTTTCTTCCAACATTTGCATGGCAGTGGGAGCGTCATGCAAAGGCTGGCGGAAACGCAGGTCATAATCCGGAGGGCAGCACTGCTTGCAGCGCTGCTCTGGCGAATAGAGACTGCCAGCACCGCCAGGCCTTCAGTTGGCAGCAATCTAGCAGTGCCGGTGGTCAGATCATGGCATCTCCGCCACGGTCAGAATATAGAGGTCGGACCGCCCCTGTCGGCGGTGGTCCGAGCGCCACCGCGAATCTGGCAGTCCATGAACCGCCAAACTTGTAATGAGCCCCTCAGTCCGAGTAACTGTTCTCACTTTAGAACTAATTCTTCGTTCATTAAATTTATCACTGAAGTTGACATTGTGCCACTCGTAATGAGGTTCTTAGTGCATTTGCTGCAGAAAGCGCAGCTCCAAAATAGTGAACAATTAGTATCTATTTTGAGCTGTGCTGTCTGCAGCGCATGCTATAGCCTGGAGAACGTCTGGTTTCAATGTACAAGCTTAAAAAGTGCAACTGAAGAAAAAAAGGCATACTACTATGCCCCTACTACCCAAATTCATGGCAGAGGAGCTGTGTTCTTTGCTTGCATTAGGGCCTAAGACACCATTGGTATGCAACTGGTGTGCACGCCTACTTTTACCAAAGGCTCTTAGATAATTGGGAGCCATGTTTCGATACTCAAAACATTTTTTTTTACTCGTGGCCTATTGGTTAATGTCCCTGCCTCTAGGCCCAAATGTTCTGCATTCATATTTTCTACTGTCATCATGGTCATGTGTGTCTTTGAAGGTCCAGTCTGTCACTAGATATTTCAAAGCATTCTCTAGTAAGGGAAGGTTTCCCACACCCCCCTAAAAACATAAAAAGACGTAGCAAAATCACATTATATAAAAGTCAAATCAATCATGTAGAATGCAAAGAGTGCACAACCTAATTTGAAAGCTGCATTTACTCACTTGTAGACCAAATTATTGTCCATTTCCATGCCAAAGTATTCTTCAGAGCAGTATATTCCGAAGGACCTGCAAGTTGTGTCAACATGTATCACCAGTTTCTCTTCTTCCATCCTGTAAGAGCTATAAGGAAGTCTGCTGCTCATCGCTGGAAGGACTTTGCATAGTGCATGGAGATAAATATTTTACTGATACTTTGGAGCCATCCACCAATATCTATTTGTGTTTTGCTTACCCAGGGAAAACAGAAAGAAAAGCATTAAAATATAGCACATTGATTAACAAAAGATTACAGCCTTTATTAAACAGTGAAGTTTGTTTCCATATTTCCAGGTCTCAGAATATGGAAAAAGTTGCATGTTAGTTAATCATTCTGTGAACACTGGTTGCCCATAACACAAATAGATTGATTAGGAGCGTAAAGATAACAATGCCAGTTTACTGAAGATGAAAGAGACCAGATGTCTAGAAGACAGCTATTGCAGGCACATTGAGAGAGCAGAGCTTGGCTGTGCCTTTCTGTCTCCTAAAACGTGAAATAAGGGAGTGGTGAAATTTCTGTGTAAACAGGTGAAATTGAATTTTCATATAATGTGGTGCACCGCAATGTATGCAAGTAAAAAGCACCTCTGAAAAAAACTTTTCATACAAACCACATTTATTCATAGTTTTTCAAGTATGTTTATGTTACAGTATTTTGGAAATGTTATTTTCATAATCGTTTTATATTCATCTTGAGAAATGTGTGGAAAAACCCTTTAAATTAAAAGTATATTCATGTTTATTTTAGCTTGGCCAAAATGAAGGGTTGAGTTATTTTTGTATTTCTAACCTTCAACAGGAAAGCTTGTCTTATTGCATATCTTCCTAAGCTGCAGGTGCTTTGGTACGAGGTTTTGGCTAATTAGGATACTATTATGCAAAGAAGATAAGAAGGCCTGAGAAGACATGTTACAAAGGTCGAAAGGAGTAACTTGGAGATGCCAGCAGTAGAATACCGGATACCTTTCCTCATCAAACTGGAAACTGACAGTTGTCCTGCCCCTGGAAAGGACATCACATCCGTTACCAGGACTTCCGGTACCCTTGAGAGCCCTCTCTGGAACTGACGTAGGTGTAGGTGGGTCACGCGGGTTGTGACATCATGTGATCACATGTTAGTCATGTGCCAGGGTCCTAACCCCAGTGTCTAGGGCTATGGGCTGTGTAAAATGGTAGCCCTGTTGGTGTGACCCCTGTTTCTGCACCTAAGAGGACAAGTCTGGACATGTCACACAGCCAGGATTATGTGGCTATTGGCTGTCTCCTCACAGGGAGGAGCAGTGGAAACATAAGGCCAATCTTCCACACTGCTGGCTAATCCAAAAAAAGGAGACTGGTCAAATGTGGCTTTCAATTTTAGAAATGGGAAGCTTAAACAGGTGTTAACCCCAAGAATTCCCAGGACAGGCTTCAAAGGTGGTCAGTGTCTGTTAAAGTGTAAACTGACCAAACAATCAAGGTTGAAACAAACAGGTGCTAACCCCTAGAGTTCCCAGGACATGAATTAAAGGTGTTCAACAGCTGTGAAAGTGTAAGCAGGCCGTGCAATTAAAAGTTGAAACAACCAAATGACATGCAATGCAACCCTAAAACAGGTGTTAACCCCAAGAGTTCCCAGGACAGGAATCAACAGCTGCCAAAGTGTAAACTGACCACACAATCAAGGTGTGAAACAAAATAGATATCAGCCCCCAAGAGTTCCCAGACCAGGATCAGCAGTTGTTAAAATGTAAACTGACCACACAATCAAGGTGTGAAACAAAACAGATGTCAGCCCCCCAAGAGTTCCTAGGACAGGCTTCAAAGGGGGTCAGCAGCTGTCAAAGTATAAACTGACCATGCAATTAAAGTTCAAACAAGCAGATGACATGCAATGCAACAGTAAAACAGGTGTCAGCCCCCAAGAGTTCCCACGACAGGCTTCAAAGGAGGTCAACAGCTTTCAAAGTATAAACTGCCCATGCAATTAAAAATGTGTAACAAAACAGGGGACATGTAATGTAAACCTGACACAGATGTCTATTTCAAGGCCCAACCCTTCACTAAACCTATGCATAATTAGCACAATGAGGCCAGTGTAAAAGCACCCCCACATTCACAGGTCTCTTTTTTCTGAACTACGTATTTCAAGTTTGCAGACAGCAGGGTCCAGCTGAACCGCCGAGGAGGGAAACATGAAGGGCAGAATGCAGACTGGTGATGTTAACCCTCTTCTACTTAAGGTAAGTAACAAGGACAGTTTTTTTATATTTACAATGCTGTGTCTCCTAATATAGGGGGTCATTACGACCTTGGCAGGCTGCATCAGCCGCCCGCCAAGATCTGACTGCCATGCAGCCGCCAATGCGGCCGCACCCCCGCCACGGCCATTTGGAGATCTGGTTTCCGCCCGCCGGCCCAGCGGGGATCACGGCCGCAACATAGGAGCCGGCTCCAAATGGAGCCGGCGGTGTTGCGGCCGTGCGACGGGTGCAGTTACACCCGTCGCGCTTTTCACTGTCTGCATAGCAGACAGTGAAAAGCTGCATGGGGCCCTGTCAGGGGGCCCCTGCACTGCCCATGCCAGTGGCATGGGTAGTGCAGGGGCCCCCAGGGGCCCCACGACTCCCCATTCCGCCAGCCTTTTCCTGGCGGTGCAAACCGCCAGAAAAAGGCTGGCAGTCGGGGACTCGTAATCCCCTGGGCAGCGCTGCCCAGGCGGATGAACACTGCCGGGGCAAAAGTGGCGAAATACCGCCGGCCCCGGCGGTGCAACCGCGGCGCTTCCACCGCGGTCGTAATACACCTGGAAGCACTGCCAGCCTGTTGGCGGTGCTTCCGTCGTTTTAGCCCTGGCGGTCCCGTACCGCCAGGGTCAAAATGACCCCCTTAGTCTTTGGAGCCAGAGTGTAATGTGTGTGCTTTTATTTTTGCAGTGACCTACCTGAGATGGGCGTGTATATGCTGTCTAGGCCTCTGTTTCTTTTATAGAGGGGGATGGTATTTTAAAGGTAAAAATAAGGGTTGTGGTACGAATAGAAGGGTTAAATTTAAAGTACAATATATATGATAATTCAATGTTTTTAATATTGCAAGCCCTAGCTAAGTAGTTTAGACCCGAACAAGTTTACTACTCTGCCGTTTTTAAAAATAGGATTATCTAACCCTTTATGTTTTAAAGGTTATTAGTAAGGCATGCTTTAGGGTGTTGCGAGTTGTGCGACTGCTTAGTTAATCATTCTGTGAACACTGGTTCCCCATAACACAAATAGATTGATGGGAGCGTAAAGATAACAATGCCAGTTTACTGAAGATGAAAGAGACCAGATGTCTAGCAGACAGCTATTGCAGGCACATTGAGAGAGCATAGCTTGGCTGTGCCTTTCTGTCTCATAAAACGTGAAATAAGGGAGTGGTGAAATTTCTGTGTAAACAGGTGAAAATGAATTTTCATATAATGTGGTGCACCGCAATGTATACAAGTAAAAAGCACATCTGAAAATAACTTTTCATACAAACCACATTTATTCATAGTTTTTCAAGTATGTTTATGTTACAGTATTTTGGAAATGTTATTTTCATATTCGTTTTATATTCATCTTGAGAAATGCGTGGAAAAACCCTTTAAATTAAAAGTATATTCATGTTCATTTTAGCTTGGCCAAAATGAAGGGCTGAGTTATTTTTGTATTTCTAACCTTCAACATGAAAGCTTGTCTTATTGCATATCTTCCTAAGCTGCAGGTGCTTTGTTACGAGTTTTTGGCTAATAAGGATACTATTATGCAAAGAAGATTGTGATGATGTGGATTGGGTAGCGTAGGTCTCATGGGGGTGCTATGTTTAGCAATAACTTATGAAACTAGCAATTTAAAAACACCTTCTGAAAAGTTCCTTGGGTATTCTGCCTTCAGGAAACATTTATAATGTCAAGATACTGCTTGTAATTGACGCTTTTTTGACTAGAGGCTGTTTTGATTCCCTATAATGTAGCATAGAGGGTTAATATGCCTGTTGCAAACAGCAGAACTATATTTTTATGTGGACAATTGTGTGGATTAGTAAAGCTGTCCTTGACAAATATAAAACAAATGAATGTATGTGAAAGGGGGGGCTATGGAGAGATATTGTACATATTTGCCCAATGGCTGTGAGGGTATCGAAGGATGTGGGCATTGCTTCGGGGATGGCACACAAAAAAAGTCTTGTGCCTAGGTTGCCACTGGTTGTTAGGGCTGTGCCCTGCCCCAGGGGCCCAGCCCTCTGATACATATTTACTGTTGGGGCCAGGTCTGTGTCTCCATCCCAACCCTAACATTATGTATGTAATGGGGACTGGGGACCAGGGTCGTGCGCTGCCCGGGTCCCCATCACAGAAGTTGTGATAGGGCCAGGGACCTGGGCAGCATGTAGTCCAGGTCCCCAGCACCAATTACATACTTATTGTTGGGGCCGGTCCGAGAACCCAACCCTACCCTAACATTACGTATGTAATGGTGACTGGGGGCCCAGGCCGCACACGGCACGGGTCCCCGGTCACCATTACTCATATATTTGTAAGGGCCATGCGGGCCTGAACAACAATGTATGTAATGGCGGTTGAGGACCCAGACCACACGTGGCCCGGGTCACAGACTGCCATTACACATATAGGGGGTTATTCTAACTTTGGAGGAGGTGTTAATCCGTCCCAAAAGTGACGGAAAAGTGACGGATTTACCACCAGCCGTATTACGAGTCCATTATATCCTATGGAACTCGTAATACGGCTGGTGGTATATCCGTCACTTTACCGTCACTTTTGGGACGGATTAACACTCCTCCAAAGTTAGAATAACCCCCATAGTTGTTAGGGCCATGCGGGCCTTAACAACAATGTATGTAATACAGGTCGGGGACCCGGACCCCGTGCGGACCAGGTCCTCGACTGCCATTACACAAAGTGTTGTTAGGGCCATGCGGGTCCCCACGGACCCTAACAGGACTTTGTGTAATGGCAGCCGGGGACCTGGTCCGCCCTTAGACTAAGAGGTATTAGGACCAAACGGGTCCCCAGGGCCAGGCGCTGTCAGCGCCCTAAAGACACTTACATACGCCTTGATAGGAGCGTTCGGAGACACAGATCAGCCCTAACAGGGCACATGTAATGTGTTTTTTTTATAGCAATATGTAGGCCTATACACATGGGGCCTCTTTAAATAGCAGTGGCCATAAAGTTCAAGGCATGCCCCAACCCATATGTACTCACCTTGGGATGGGGTCCTATGTCCATGGGGGATCCATGCACAACGCTTGGGCCCCCCAGGCAACCCTACCCCATATGCTTTTGATCAATGGCTGTGGCAGGGTTGCTGTATACACGTGGCTGTGGTGGAGCAGGCTCTGCATGTCTGCTTCTATCCTCTAGACTGCGGCTTAGGGAGACCTCCGCCCATACACATGGTTGAGACAATGGGAGTGGAAGCAAACACCAGGAAATGGATCCTAGGATCTGACAACCATTTCATTATTAAATATATATATATATATATATATATATATATATATATATATATATATATATATATATATATATGTATATATATATATATATATATATGTATATAATATATATATACATATATATATGTATATATATATATATATACTATATATATATATATATATATATATATATATGTATACATATATATATATATGTGTGTGTGTGTGTGTATATATATATATATATATATATATATATATATATATAAACACAAATCTGGCATGGTCGCTCCGCTCCTAACCGCTGGTGGTGCTTGACAAGTAACGCGTGCCACTGAGTTATTAAATTCACACTTTCCCTCTTTCAGTTTGCAAAGAGGATCAGCACTCCAAGACGAATGTTCAATAAGATTTATTCCAAAATAGCAACAGGAACGTGTTTGAGCATTTCTGCCTTCGTCTGCCTGTTGGAGCCATGCTTGTTTACTTTATAAACTAGTCACATGATCGTATCTTTCAAAACTTTATAAACTTGACTTGATTCCTCCACCTCAATTTCAAACGTGATTGGCGGTACTAAAATTCATTCACCATTTAAAATATACCTGCTATATATTATAAATGACTTTTTCTGATTTTAACTCTTCGTTGGTAAACACATCTGAGTAGATCGAAATGACAATAATAGCTACAAAATCCCCACAGAAGGCAAATCATATATAAAAACTTGCTCATGCATAAACTAATTCTTAACTAAGAAATTGGCGACACTGAAATGCATTCACTATGAAATTGTTCTTAATATAAATTAATTTGCAATTTTATTTAATCTAAACTCTTCGTTTGTAGATACATCTAAACAGGTCAAAACGACAATAAGGGCTACACAATACCCGCAACGGACCAATCATGTAAATGAGTGTATTCATACATCAAATAATTTTTAACAATGTTAACCCCTCATTAGCTATCACTTGTTGGCTAATCTTTATATAATTTATCTATTCTTTACTATTTTATCTGATTTTAGCATCATTGTTCGTGCCTGTGCTTCAAAAACCAGAATGGCATCGATAGCTACATAAAATCTGCAAAATAACCTAAGATATTTGTGTAAGCACTCACTCATCAGAATATTTATTATCAATACTCCACAATCTTAATGTCACTAATATCTTCACCATTTAGCTATCGGCTAGTTAAACAACCATATATTCATTTATCTGATTTACCAATAGATATAAGCCGCTGACTTATGTATTAAAAAATCATGTAATTAGAATATTTACACCACTCCTAAGCCAGCCACCATTTTCTTTATTCTTACTTGCATAATTTGCCAATATCAATGTACTATTCGCAATTAATCTAATCTTATCTTACGTGTGGCCCTGTTAGCATACAACAATATATTACAGCTTTTTACTTCTTCAGATGTACATACAGGTCCTCACTTCTTTTCAAACCATTAGGCTCCTTGGTATCAAATGCTATTATATATTTGGACTCAAGTATCCTAAACTTCTCTCTCTCTCTCTCCTCCTCTAGAGTCATTCAATATTCCATCTCTTACACTATATTTGAGATTCTTGACATATCCACCATGTACCTCCTGAATATGTCTGGATACTGGATAACTATCATCTCTTTTCTGAATTGCTCTTAGATGTTGCAAAACATGTTTGTGTACTTGTAATTTGGTACTCCCTGTGTATATTTTGGGACAGCTGCATTTCAAAGTGTATATCACATAATCACTTTTGCACGTGTATAGTCCCTTGATCCTATGTACTATTTTACCTTTAATGTCAATTGTTCTAATATTCTTTCCATTTTTGCATGCCTTGCATTTTGAGCATTTAAAAAAAAAACATCTTTGTGGTCCAACCAGGTCTTATTTTTGTCTTTATCACTTTGTTTTATATCACTTCTTACTAACACATCTTGCATCGATTTCCCTCTGAGATAAGTAATTTGAGGATTGTTCTTGATATCTTCTCCTATAATAGGGTTGCTTCTCAACATATGCCAGTGTTTTTGTAATATCATTCTTACTTGTTTGTGTGCCCTACTAAAGGTTGTTATAAAGCAACAGGTTTTCTGTTTATCTGATTTTCTCCTTTCACTCTCTGACATGTCAAATAGAATATTCTCTCTCGACCATTGACCTTTTTTTCTACTTGCATCAGTTAATGTGCTATTTGAATATACTCTCTCTTTCAGTCTTATCAGCACAGCTCTTTGAATCTCGGCAAAATTGCTACCTGTACTACAAATTATTTTTGCTCGTAGTAACTCCCCATAAGGGATATGCTCCTTCAAAGCTATAGGATGAAAGCCAGCTGCATGCAATAAACTGTTGCCCGCTGTGGGTTTCCTATATAATGTTGTCTGTAACAAATGTTTTCAATTATAACCTTAACATCCAAAAACTCAATTTCTTCAGTATTGAAGGATGGATAATTCAAACTACACACACCTGACACCCATACACACACCACACCCACACACTCACACCACTATAGAACACATACCCACATTACCCACAACCCTTTACCATTACAAATAATTGCCACCAGAGAGAGACAGCAAGACCACTTACACAACCAGAGCCATGTAACACTCACACCTATACACCACTCACGTACCCCACATCACACACCCCAACACATTACCTTACACACCCTCACCTATACATTTACACAACAACCATAGCACCACAAAGACACCCACGATTCTCGGAGGAGGAGCTAAGGGTAATGGTGGAGGAAATCATCAGGGTAGAGCCTCAGCTATTATGGAGCACAGGTGCAGCAGATATGGATAGCAGATGAAGCTATGGCGGAGAATCGTAGAAAGGGTCAATGCTGTGGGACAGCACCCAAGAACTAGGGATGACATCAGGAAGAGGTGGAAGGTATGTTCCATTGCAGCAAGACACCAGCTCGCGGTATAGAGGATTTATGGTGGACCCCCACCTCCTGCCCCACAACTAGCAACATAGGAGGAGCAAGTCTTGGCAATCATGCATCCTGAGGGCCTGGCCGGAGTAGGAGGAAGACTGGACTCTGGTAAGTCAACTCTCTACTACTACTACCCTCCTCCCTGCATGCCATCACATGCCCTCACCCTCACCCTCACTCCCATCACACCACCACCTCCCACACACACCACCATCACATCCCACTCATTCCAATGCCAAGCCCTGCATGCACTACCAATGCATGGACATCACTCACAGCCCTGCATGGATACCTATCACCAAAGTATGCACACTAGAGAGAATCAGCTAGCCCACTGTATACCAACTTACACAAGTGAAAGCTGCCAGGGCAAATACAACCAAATAGGGCAGCCCACCAATGCACAATATGTCACACACAGAAACAATAACACATAATTTACATCCCCACAGGTATCCCAGCCAATGTCACCGGAGAGGAAGTTCCAGCAATATCCAGTCCCCCAACTGAAGAGGCCCAGGGACCTCTGCACAGTCGGTTACCCAGGCACAGTCACACACCACCACAGAGCCTCCCCCATATGGAAACACCACCACAGCACCCACCCAGCGTACCAATACTTCTGTTCCCAGGACACATCAATCAGAAGTGTGTCCACCTCTACAGGGACTCCAGGGCACACCTCACACCCAAGACAATCAGGAACCTGGGGTCAGTGGCAGTGGGCACACGGTTCAGGTGACAGAGGCACAGGACAACAGGGAAACTGGGAGGACTGCTGTGCACCAGGGTGAGGACAGGCCCAGGGAACCGACTCTCCAGGAGGCACTCACCGAGATCCGGGGAGCCTACCAACATTCCCAGGACACGATGGGCCAGATCCTGGACAATGTGCAGGAGAACAGGTGGCTGCAGGAGGGATAGTACCAGGGGATCAGGGAGGACTTGCAGGCCATCAACACCACCCTGGTCTCCATTGCAGGGGTGCTGGCAGACATGGCCAACATTATGAGGGAGGCAGTCTCACAACAGTGGCCCCTGCACTAGCCAGACATCTGAACTGCCTTCCTCCTCTGCTGCCGCTAGTGGACAGGGGGCCCCAACACAGGACTCACAGGCCACCAGCACCCCTCCCCCTGCAGAAGGAGAACCACCCCACAAACATTCCCTGTGATCCAGGCAGAAGCCAGAGATTATTGCCTAGACCCCGCCGGGCAATTAGACTCTCCTGATTGTCACCCTTGCGTCCCACTCAGTCACCCTGTCCACCTTGAACTGCCATTGCTCCCCTTCCTCTGTCCCCATGGACAATGCACTTGTGCCACAAAGAGACTGGAACTATACCCTGGTCTTTCCTCCATCATCACCTCATCCCAATGCACTTGCCTCTCTTCTTATAAACTTCAATAAAACACCCTTGGTAAAAATACAAGTATCAAGTGTGTTACATTTTTAAAGTTTGTATTCGCTTAACCAGGGTGAAACATTGCAATTCAACTGTACAGTAATTGTGCACATAGCAAAGACCTGTAGTTGGCTGCAGTTATCACAGCAGGAGTGATAGTGGGGCACCAACATCTGGAAAATTAATACTCAAAGGGTACAGTAAGTGGGCATAGAAGTGGGAAATAACAGCATTCCAATGCCAAAGATATGTAAAATTATGAAAATGAAATGTGAAGTAACACTGTCTTACCTGTGTGTCATTGGAAGTATTGTTGTATCACTGCTGTTCTGTTGTCCTCATCCTCATCCTCTGCCTCCTCATCATCACTGTCCACAGGGTCCACTGCTGCCACACGGCCATCTCCAGCCTCCTACTCCAGCAGAAAAGGCACATGGCGTCTCAAAGCAAGGTTGTGCAACATGCAGCATGCCATGATTATCTGGCAGACCTTCTTGGGTGAGTAGCACAGGGATCCACCTGTTAGATGGGGGGACCTGAACCTGGCCTTCAGTAGGCCAAAGGTCCTTTTGATTATCCTTCTTGTTCGCCCATGTGCCACATTCGTTCTTCTGCCCTTGTCCTGGCATTCCTCACAGGGGTCAGTAGCCATGATAGATTGGGTAACCAGAGTCACCTGCAAATATTGAGGGACAACATTTAGTGACACACTGTCCCATATGGCCTACACACCATACCCATACACCAACATGTACTGGGTGGGAACCAGGGCTCACCTATTAGCCACACCCTGTGCATCTGTAGTTGGCCCATCACATTTAGGATGCTGCTATTCCTCAGGATAAAGGTGTCATGCACTGAACCAGGATACTTAGCATTGGATTGGGAGATGTACTGGTCCGCCAAGCACACCATTTGTACATTCATGGAGTGGAAACTCTTACGATTTCTAAACACCTGTCCATTTTGAAAGGGGGGACAAATGCAATATGTGTTCCACCAATCGCCCCAATTATGTTGGGGGATCTGTCCCATTGCATAGAAGTCAGCCTTCACTGTGGCCAAATCCTCCACCTGGGGGAAAACAATGTAGCTGGACATGTGTTTAATCAGGGCAGACAAGACTCTGGTCAGCACTATTGAGAACATTGGCTGTGACATTCCTGCTGCCAAGCCCACTGTCACTTGGAAAGAACCAGTTGCCAGGAGATGGAGCACTGATAGAACTTGCACAAGAGGGGGGATCCCAGTGTGGTGACAGATAGCAGATACAGGTCAGACTCCAATTGGGCACACAGCTCTGCAATTATGACCCTGTCAAGTCTATAAGTGAGGATAATGTGCCTGTACTCCATTGTTGCCAAGTCCACCAGGGTTCTGTACACGGGGGTATGTCTCCATCTCCTATTCATCCACAGTGGTAGCAATCTAAGGGACAAAAGAGTGAGGAGCTGGTCACTAACTGAACATTGGAGCCACAACAGTACAATGCATGATGTCAATTTGTAATGGGTAAGTGGATTTTGTCCTGTATGTCTAAATTTTAACTGTGGCACAGTTATTATCCAGGGCCTGCCCCTCCCCACAAAATTGCGTCCACCTCTCCTGTGTGGAGGGACAGGTGGAAGTGAGGTAATTCTGCTGACGTTGAGTGCCGTTGCGGAAGGCGGTCGGGAACCGCCGTGCAACTCCTCATTGGTTAACATTGGGCCCTATGGATTACAGTGGCCAATGGTGATCTATGCTGGCAGTGACGGTATGCACTGCTGCGGATGTGACCGCCATTTTCTTTCACAATCCTCACTTGCTATCTGACCTTCAACAGGAGAGGACCTACACTTTATGTGCTGCTGTGACCTGTGTCTGGAACCTACCATGGCCCGTGTGACTGGGGAAAGGGGCCCTGCCTTCACTACAGTGAGTTGGAGAGAATGGTGGATGGGGTCCTACCACCAGTATGGACTGCTATATGGGCCTCCAGACCAACAGGTGAGTACACTGTTGTCACGATGCATGTGTCATGAATGCATGGAGTGGTGTGTGAATGCCTTGTGTAAAGGGGCTGGGTGGATGTCCCCTGGGCGCCGTACAGGTTGTGTGCTGGGCCATATGTGTGTAAAGGGTGACATGAAGGGGTATTGTGGGCCATAAGTGTAACAGGCAGGACTGTTTGAGTAACCAATTTTCCTGTGTGTATTTCCCCTGCAGGTCAGCGCCCATCGAAAGAAGGGTATATGGCGTGCCATCGCCAAGGAGGTGTGGACCCTGGGGGCCTACGGCTGGCGGTGCACCCACTGTCGGAAAGGGTGGGAGGACCTGAGACGCTGGGCACGGAAGATGGCGGGGCCCAGCTGGGAAAGGCCTCCCAACGAGGAAAGGGTGCCTGTTGAACCCTGACCCCCCTGAGGGCCCGCATACTGGTGGTGGCCTATCTTGAGCTGGATGGGCACTTGAGGGAATCACAGCAGCCACAAGGGGGTGAGTACAGTGCCCATCATTACAACCTATGCATGGTAGGGCGGTATCTGAGTGAGGGATGTATGTCAGTGGGTGCCACTTGGTGGCAAGGGTCCAGAAGGGATAATCCTACTACCTATCTCGTAGGCATCCACTACTGGTCAAGTCTGCGTGGGTCCCAGGTGTGCTGGATTTGCTGTTGTGTGCCCCTCCCCATGCCTTGGTGGCTAGCAATATCACTGGTAGTGCAATCCATAGTGCGTAGGCCTCTACCCTGTGTGTGAGTGTGCTGTGTACACCAACGGTAGTGTTGGTGCAGCCATTGACCAAGTGTATCCTTTGTCTCCCCCCCCCCTTTTTGTTTTATGTGCATTAGCATCATCTGGCGGAGGAGCAGAGGCACGGCGACTGAGGGAGCTGCATCCCACAGGACCCAGGAGGCAGAGCCCATCGAAGCTGAGGCACCAGTGGGACGGAGGGTGAGGGGAGCACCACGACAGAGAATGGAGGGGACAGTTGGACACAGATACCTCCTCCGATGGAAGCTCCCTGGTGGTGGTGGACACGTCTTTGACCACCCCAGCTACAGGTACCGCCACCACCCCCGTACCAGCACTGCCCTCCGAGCAGCCCCTCAGCGAGTTGCCCGTACCCGCTCACCCAGGAAGATGGGCATCTCCTTTGCCCCAGGCTCCTCAGGCCCTGCCCCAGTGAGCCCTGCTTCCCTGCGTGATGAGGCTATTGACCTCCTGAGATCCATCTCTGTAGGGCAGTCAGCCATTGTGAATGCCATCCAGGGGCTGGCAGCCCAGATGCAACAGACTCATGCATTCCTGGAGGGTATTCACCATGGCTTGGTGGCCCAACAGAGATAGATCCAGGCTCTGGCCTCCTCTCTGATGGCAGCCATTTTCCCTGTTTCCACCCTCCCCCCACCAACTTCCTCTTCCCAAACCCATTCCCCTCAACCCCAACCTATCCCAAGCACACAGGCAGGCGATCATGCACACAAGACAACACACAAGAGTGGTACAGGCAAACACAAGCACCACACATCATCCCACAGGCACTCACACAAACACCATCCAGATGCAGACATACCAACATCCACAATTTCCACTGTGTCCCCCCCTCCTCCACCTCTCTCCCAGTTCTGTCTACACTCACACCTGCATGCACTACATCCTCATCCACTACCAGCATCACCACCACAACTAGAAGAACATGCACCTTACTGGCAGACACCTCCACAACAGCCATGCACACGTCCCCTGTGTCCTCTCCCACCATATCTGTCCCACCTCCTAAGGTACACAAATGCAAGCACTCAGACATCCAATAGCCATCCACCTCACAACAGCATCCAGCCCATGCACCTGCTCCCAAACTCAGCAGACAGACACCTCCTACAACCACTCCCTCTTCCTCCACTCCCAAAGCTTCTTCCTCTTCCCACCCCAATGTCCCTAAGATGATTTTCCTCTCCACTATTGACCTCTTCCCTACCCCACCCCCCATCCTTCACATCTGGCCAGGGTGGCAAAAACCAAGGTAAGCACCTCAGCCAACCAGTCCTCGGGCCCAGTAGTCTTCACACCCACATGTCCAGAGGGTGAAGGAGCCTGCACCAGGCAGCCTCAATGGTAAAGAGCCACCCCCAGCTGCTGTCAGGAAGGGCAAGAAGCAAACCCCAGCTGCTGCAGCCAGGAAGGGCAAGGAGCCAGCCCCAGCTGCAGCCAGGAAGGGCATGGAGTCAGCCCAAGGTGCTACCAGGAAGGGCAAGGAGCCGGCACCAGCAGGCAGGAAGGACAAGGCACCTGGGGCAGGGGCTCTGACAGAGCCCCCACCACCAACAAATGGTTGTGCAGCCATCCGAGGCTGCAGGAGATGGGCTGGAGCCTCCCCCCACCAGCAGCAACACCACTACCACCAGTGGGCAGCCATCCAAGGCTGCAAGGGATAGGCTGGAGTCCACCCCCCCCCCAAGCATCAGCAGCAGCACCACCACCACCAGAGGGGCAGCCATAGGAGGCTGTAGGGAATGGGCTGGAGCCTCCCCCCCGCAGCACCACCACCACCAGTGGGCAGCCATCCGAAGCTGCAGGGGATGGGCTGGAGCCTCCCCCCAGCAGCAGCAGCACCACCACTGAGCAGCCATCACCGCCAGTGGACAGTACGTAATCCTGCCTCTATGGGCTGCTGTGCGGGCTGCCACTTGCAAATCCAGTGGGTATGACACCCACCTGAGAGACTGTGACCTTGCACTCCCCAGGATCAAGGGCACAGGGTACGATGCCCCCTCCATAACCAGTGGGTAAGACACCCACCAATCCCAGCCTCCCTAGGATCAAGAGCACAGGGCATGATTCCCCCTCCAGAATCAGTGGGTAAGAGCCCACCAACCCCAGCCTCCCCAGGATCAAATGCACAGGGCATGATGATGCCCCCTCTAGAACCAGTGGTTAAGACACCCACCAACCACAGCCACCCCAGGATCAAGAGCTGAGGGCACGATGTCCCCTCCAGAACCAGGGGGAAGTCACCCACTCCAGAGACTGTGGCCTTGCACTCCCCAGGACAGAGCAATAGGCAAGTTGCCCCCTCCAGAACCAGTGGGAAAGTCACCCACTCCAGAGACTGTGGCCTTGCACTCTCAGGACAGAGCACAGGGCATGTTGCCCCCTCCAGAGCATGTGGGTAAGTCACCCACTTGAGAGATTGTGGCCTTGCATTCCCCAGGACAAAGCACAGGGCATGTTGCCCCCTGCAGAGCATGTGGGCAAGTCACCCACTCGAGAGACTGTGGCCTTGCACTCCCCAGGACAGAGCACAGGACATGTTGCCCCCTTCAGAGCTTGTGGGCAAGTCACCCACTTGAGAGACTGTGGCCTTGCACTCCCCAGGACAGAACACAGGGCATGTTGCTCCCTCCAGAATATGTGGGCAAGTCTCACACTTGAGAGACTGTGGCCTTGCACTCCCAAGGACAGAGCACAGGGCATGTTTCCCCCTCTAGAGCATGTGGGCAAGTCACCCACTTGAGGGACTGAGGCCTTGCACTCCCCAGGACAAAGCACAGGGCATGTTGCCCCCTCCAGACGTCTATTTCCATCTTCCGACTGAGGTGCCCCCCGTTCTCCATCCCCCCTGAGGTGCCTGCCTATTTTCCAACTGATGCCCCTGCAGTGTTGTCTCTGTGTTGTGCAGGTGACAAGTGGGACCTTGGAATTTGGCCTGTGATCCTGTGGCCCGCGCACACTGAGGACTGGGCATTGTTCCTTGAACTGTATATAGCAATTACATTGCATATTTCTTATTTATACTGTGTTGATCTTATTACACTCACTTTAGTAAATTCCTGTTGTCCTTGCATTATTAATCAGAGGTACGGGATAAATATGTTTTATTACTGCAGCTGATTGTGTGTATGGTGATGGGGGTGTGTGTTGCATGTGTGTGTGTCACTCTCTTCCCCCCTCCCTTGTGTGCTAGGCGGCTGTACTCACCGTTGTTGTCTTCGCCATTGTTGGTGTTCATGGTGGAGCAGAACGTAGAAAATCATTGGGAACTCATGCCGCTCGGGCTCCATGGCGGCATGGTTGTTCTCTGTGTCTCCAATGGTGAGTACTTTCCCTTCTGTGCAGTGTTTCCACCATGCATTTGATGTCATTGGTATCGCTCCGGAAAAGGTGGTGAATTGCAGGGTCTTAATGCGGTGGGCGGAACATTGACTTCCGCCTGGCTGTAGGTGGCTACCGCGATTGTGGCTGTTTTTTCCGCCCTGGCAGTCGGTGTGGTAAAGTGGTTGTCTATTTGAGTTCTCACCGCCATGTTTAGAATTTGCGGTAATTACCGCCAGCCTGTTGGCGGTATTACTGCCAATTTATCACTGACCACCAAGGTTGTAATGAGGGCCATAGTCCTCATCATCCGAGGCCATGAAGATGGTGTTTCCAGACCATTAAAGAGTATCTGGTATAGTAAGATCATTGGTAAGAAACAACAATGGGTGATCAATTTTAATACCGGAGCAACCAACATATGTCTGGCTGCCAGCATAGTGGGGTTACTGATGGATCGCACTATGCCACATGCTCATATTAGGTCAAGAGCACCTGAAGCCCAGAGGTCTCTTGAAATACCTCACAACAGAATGGTCAGTTTCTGGGACCTAGGGCTTTTTGAGAACTATTTTGTTGTTACGGTAAAAGTTCTTTACCACAATGGTTCCTGTAAGTACTTCACAATCGGGGAGCGTGTGAAAAACAAGATCATCATGAAAAACACTTTTATGGTATTTTGAACCTGAAGGGATTTCCTGGAGCCAAGTACATATGCCCCCACTGTGACCATATCTACAACACACAGACAAATCATCAGTGTGAAATGCACTGCAAAATGTTTCAGAGGGACGGATGTATTGAGGCCACTGAGCAGAAGGTCCAGTGTAGCATGTGTAATCTGTTTTGTCACTAGGTGACTGCTTGAGCATACACAACAGAACTGTTTGTTGCTTCCCTAAAATAGACTGTAGGGCTTGCGGTCATTACATCCTCTATCAGCATAAAAGTAAAGGCATGAAATGTCCCAGGTGTTAGGTGTATTTTCAGGCTGGGACAGAGCAGAAGTGTTACATAGTTAAAGGGCGACATCAGACCAAAACTGAAGACTAAATAGTGCTTGATATGGAGTGTACACAAACCAAATTATATTTATGCTCATCATCTAACTTTCGATGACAACTGGGAGTTTGAAGGGCACATGTGCGTGAGTGACTTCCTCACCTCTTTCATGCAGCCTACATTCAAAGGGTAAACTATGATGGTTCATAAATATAAAGCGTACAATTCCTTCTTTATGTTGCAGACCATGATTGGTGAAAAGATGGCTGTAGAACTCATAACCCAGGGCTCCAAGTTGATGCTGTTAATGGTGGTGCCTTTTCAAATAAGGTTCATTGATACCCTAAATTTTCTACCTATGAAATTGAGTAAATTACCCAAAAACTTTGGTTTCCCAGGCTGCAAAGGTTATGTCCTCCACTTTTTCAACACATGGGCCAACAATAATTATGAGAGTCCCATGCCTCTGCCCTCCAGCTACACTCTCAAATATATGATGACTGGTGGGAAAGAGAGCTTTCTACAATGGTAGAGTGAAAACTGTGGAAATAACTTTCATTTTCAAACCGAGTTGAAAGCATACTGTTAGGCTGATGTAATGATCCTGCAACCTTTTCAGAGATGTAGTGGTGGAGATGACCAAACAGGTAAAGGTTTTGAAGGCCATCACGCCCCAGATGACAAAGACTGTAGAATACATAGACCCTTTCCAGAATATCACGCTGGCTTCCGTGTGTATGTTTATCTATAAACACATGTTTTTGAAACCGCACAGCATCGCCCTAGTACAGCCAGACCTTTATAATGGTAAACAGAAGCGATATTCAACCCCCTCGGTCAATGGCTCATGTATCTCTCGGCCAAGGAAAACATAGCCATTCAACATGCATTACAGGGTGGTGAATACTACTTGGGGCCTTATTATCTTGACTGTTATGGCATAATTAATGGTGTGCCAACGGCCTTTGAATACAACGGGTGTTTTTATCATGGTTGTCCATGTTGTTACAAACCCCATGAGTTTAACAGACTGTTGGACACCAAGTTTGAGCACTTACACCGTCATACTCTGATAAGTAAAAAAACTGTGGCTTTGTCATGAGAACCCTTTGGGAGCATAAATAGTTAGATGTGTTAACAAACTATGCTGAGCTCGTGTCTTTCATTAAGAGTCACCAGTGACCAGAGCGATGGAGCCCATGAAGCCTTATTTAGGGGGGGCGTACAAACTCTATACAGCTGTACAGGGCTGTGGGCGATGGCGAGAAAATACACTATTATGATTTCACAAATGTATCCATTTGTGAACAAGCAAAAGTTATATCCTGTGGGTCACCCAATCATCATATACAGGGAGTTTAAGCCCATTGGCAAATTCTTTGGGTTTATTAAGTGCCAAATCTACCGACCTGATGTCTTTTGTTCCCTGTACTACCGTACAGAGTCGACTGTAAGCTAATGCTCTCACTATGTCGTACATGCGCTGGAAGTAAAGAGACTAGCATGTGTAGACACAGTGAATAGCAAAGGATGCTAACCGGTACGTAGTATAGCTGTGAGGTACAAAAAGCCCTAGAGAAAGGATACCGACATGGTAAAATAGTGGAAATATTTCTTTGACAGGATGACAACAAACTCTTTTCTAACTATATCAACCTGTTTGTAAGAGACAAACAGGCTTTGGGGTTTTCAGAGTGGTGGTTGATGATGCCTCTAAGCGAAAGTACATAGATGGCTATTACACTCATGAGGGTATACGCTTGAGAACCAAATTCATCAAGGTCAACCTTGCCCGTCGACAGTTAGCCAAACTCTGCCTAAACTCCTTATGGGGGAAATTCGCACAGCGTACAAACTTGTCAAACATGACCATAATACCAGATCCTGGTGAGTTGTTTAAGTACCTTTTTGCCCGTTGTTATGAGATGTCCAGTTGTGAGTTTATCGATGATGATACTGCAACTCTGTGTTAGAAGTACATTAAAGAGTGCCCCACAAGGTGTAACAATTAACATCATAGCATGTTTCACAATAGCTCACGCCCATTTAGAGCTAGATAAACTGCAGGACAGATGTCTGTATCATGATGCAGACTCTGTTATATTTGTGAGTAAAGTAGGTGATGAAGACCCTCCATTAGGTGATTATCTAGGTGATTTGACCAGTGAACTACAAAAGAGTGAACACATAGTGGAGTTTACCTCATCAAGTCCTAAAACGTATTTGTATAAAACCTCAAACAATACAGTGTGTATGATAGTCAGAGGTATCACCTTAAATGTCAATTTTACAGTCAAAATCAATTTTGACAGTCTTAAGGATCTGGTGAACGGATACACTATGTCCTACACTAGTGAATATATTAAAACAATTGTTGTACATCAGGCTAGCATAGTGAGGTCCAAAAATCGGTGGGAAATCACAACCCAACCTTTATATAAAACGTTATGTGAAGTGTTTGATAAAAAGGGTCCTGACTGAGGACTACAAAACCCTACAGTATGGTTATTAAAGCGGCACTAGACTCTCGAATCCCCGCGACTATGGACACCCGCTTGCAATATCCGTTCTCCTGTGTTTTAGCAGGTCCCTCCAATTAGGGTAAAAGTTATTTTGTACAGAAGTTGTTAGAAAATGCTCCCAGTGTTTTATCCCAAAACCCCAACAATATTGTACGGCTTTATTCATGCTGGCAAGATCTTTATATAGAACTATCCCTAAGGTTCCCACACCTCATAAACATGGTTATTGTAGACGATGATCATCCAAAGATAGAAAAAGCTTTTACCCAATATTCACACCATCGTAACCTAAGCATATCCTACATTGTGCAGAATTTGTTTTACAAGGGTAAGAGCAGTCGATCTATAACTCTGAATGCCTCATACCTTGTTTTATTTCAAAACCCCAGGGACAAGTAACAAATATCTATCATTGCTAAGCAGATGTACCCTGGAAACATTCAGTTTTTCTTAGAAGCCTTCAACAACACTACCGCTAAACCTCACTGGTACATGCTGGTAGACTTAAAACCAAAGACTCTAGAAGTCTGCGTATTGATATTTTCCTATCAGATCTCCCTGTAGCTTGCACACCTAAAACCAGACTCCGGGCCTATAAAAAGAATTGCTAAAAACACATTTGTATCATTTACTTTCTAAACCTTATGATATAAGGTGTTGATCATGTCTGCACGTGTATGCCATATTTTAGCTCTTCTTAAAATGCTAGTAACGGCTAGGCCCTAACAAAGAAAGGCCATCCTCTGCGCAGCTTCGGACGACTTAGTGGCAGCCCTTTCAGAAATCACCCTAAACACCCCAAAAAGGCAGCATCCCTATATCAGAGAGCCAGTTCTGCATGCTGAAGAAGAGGCGTGCCCTTATCAAAAAGCTTAGTAATAAAAGGGCATCCCTCATTTCTAGGAAGAAACATGTAAAACAGTCGGGCGGCTTTATAGGAGTGCTCCTGGGCATAGCGCTAACTTTAATTACAAACCTCCTAACAGGGAACTGATGGATTATGCCCAAAGGATGTGCTTGGTACCGCACCAGTAGCTGGAACAGTTGAGGCCACCTATGGGCGACGCCTGGGATATATGAAAAAATGAAACACTGTGCCTCGATGCTGAGGTTAAAAACATTTTGAACCATACTGATCTTACAACAAAGCGGATCATTACTCCAGAACTCTTCAAAACTTCCTACAGCATTATAAGCAATGGACTTCCAAAAAAAACATTCATTCCATATTCCACCGACTCTGAACCGCCACCACCAGCCCATGCAGTGCCTCAGGATCAACAGCCTCCACAGCTGGCGGTCTCAACATCACTGTCCTCAGATGTCTTTGTTGAAGAACTTTAAAAAAATATAAGTTAGAGGTACAGAGATGCAGCGCAAGTGTTACTAAGTACAATGGCTGCTTCTAAAGATCTAACCTCTTGGAATGACTGGGGTGAATTCCTCTACAATGGGCAGCCAGTTGTTGGGTCTCATATGTACGACCTCATCAAAGGTTTCACACACCCCAAAACCCTAGCGCTCCAAAAAAGTACCAAGATGTTGGAACCAGTTTCCACAGGCTGCTGCAGAACTCAACGTTCCTTCTATGATTGCTGGTAATGCTGAACACCTTTGACTGCTTGAAAGTTTGAAAGATCCTACTTACAGCCAGCCAAGTACACCATCAGTGTGTGTTTTGAAACCCACCTCGAGGGTGTCAAGGCCCATGGCTATCCCCTAACTATCCCTGTCTTGGAACACCGCGCCTCTACTTTCAGAGACTAAAAAGACGTCATCAAAAAGGAAAACATGGTTAAATGTGTGATACTTGTGATCCTATGTATTTTGTTTTACAATGTCTGTGTGTATAGTTTTACATCAGTTCATTTATTGATTGCTTTCTTTCATCATTTATTTTCTTAATTATGCTTGGCTGCTTAATGCTTGTACTAAAATTATGAGTAATAAACACTTTTTAACCGTTTCACAACTCTTATGTCATATTTTAACTTTTTTTTTATTATTAGTGTGTGTCTTGGTGGAAGGATGAAAAAGTATGATCTGATTTTGAGCTTAAACTCTTTTATCGTAGACATTTAACGTTACGTGTACATATGCATTACAAGGCCTTACACTTTTGACAAAAAGAGTTTTCTGTTTGAACAGAGCTTGACATAGACCTTGCGTTTTCTTTTACATATTTCACAACAATACTATCATTGTTTAATAGATCCTTCGAATACAGATTTAGAAAATTTCTAAACGTCATTCCCTCAGACATTTTACTAATAAAATATATACAGTGCTCCCCACATATGATGGCTAGAGGATCCTTCACCCGCATCTTGTTATACTCGACCCTAACAGACACTTTCTTTAGATATCTGAATACAAGTTTTGTATAGATGCTATGATCAGGGAGAGCTGCTGAACTGTCAAACACTGTAACCTTGACGTTATCAAAAAACATTTCCACCCAAAGTGTTCCGCCCTTGTAATGTGGATCTGTGTTAAAGACTATTGATCGTGGTCTTCCAACGCCCACTTCCGTGTGTAGCCATCGCTTAGGAAAATATCTAAAAAGTATTTCTTCGCGTATTTATACAGGCTTAAAAACTCATGTATCTGTACCGTATTCATTGTACAATGTATTAAAGATAGTCAAACATAATCGGGGTGGTTGACCTGAGTGATGCTGTCGAACACCGCAAATACAACCATGTTCACATTGGTAGCCAGAGGTTGACTAAAACTTATTGCAGCTTTTAGATTTCCATTTTTATCAGATTATAGTGATCCCCGTCTTCCATGTCGGGTGACAGATCAAAAGCGAAAAGGGTGTTGCCAGCCCCATATCCTTCTCTTGATCCTACGAATCCTTCAGACGTTTTTTTGTTATCAACACCAGACCAAGATATACCCTGATAAAATTAGATGTTCCAACACTCGGCATGTACGGCTTTGCAGGAATCACAGAACCCTTGTGTACCAGCGTAGTGTAATTGATGTCGTAGTGTTTGAAATGGAAAGGGTCTGAGGTGTACAAGCCACTAAAAGCAGTATTGTCCACAAATCCTATGATAATAAGTTTCGGTAGTTGGCCCAGAAATACATTTTGCTGTTGGGTTAATCTGGTACCGGTTGGTATGTTGAATATCTTCAGAGCCACTTTTCCCACGGTGTACTTGGTGTTTGATAGCTGTAGGGCGTCTGCCTGAGCCAGTCTGACACTTGGTGACACTTTCACTCTTTTTACAAACAAAGTGGCGGACAGTATAAGAAGTTTATACTGTTCTGCATCCCCACTGACGAGACAGAATGGGGTCCTTATTGCGAGTTAGTTTGATCTTAAGATTGATACCATTAATGAACAGTTTATCTTGGTAGAAAAGGTCTGAATGTATGCATCCTAGGAGGTCAAACTGTCTACTGCCAGTGGCGAAGTTTGCTCTTTTTGCAAAACCCTGATTGTGACCATCCAGTGCCATAGCTTCACTATGGCCATAAGTATCTTTGTAGAGGAGTCCCGCTGAAAGCTGGATATCGAGGGCATCATGGCTGTAATTCAGAATACTCTCAATGTATGCCCTATACGCGTACACGTTATCAGTCTGCGGATAAGCCGATTCCCGAGGGTGATGTCCACCTGATTAAACATGGTTGCTAATGGGTAAGCTATCGTCACCACTTCAACATCATTTGCTATGTTGGAACCATCCGCTTTTACAGTTTTACAGATGAGCTGCAGCAGCGTATTATTGAGATCCAGATACATATCTGTGGACCCTGACACATAAAACTCTATCAGCGCCAAAGGTGTTAAACTGCCTATTGGCAATACCTCCATGAAAAAACTGTTTTGGATGCTAGTCTGCGTGGGTTTTAGAGAAAACAGGTCTAACTCTGATTTAGCGCATTCACCAGATGCACAATGTATAAAGGCCATGTTTGCAGAGTGTTCAGCTTTTTAAAAAATATTTACTTAAGTGCCCATTCTCTACCCTCCTCTTCTTTGCAGCTCTCTTTCGACGTATGGATCTTCGTTTGTGAGCACTTTTTGAAGATCGGCGTCTGTTTTTGATAGGGGGCAGGTGGACTCCTGTGATTTAAAGCACTGTGGTTCCTTTTAACGCATGTTTGAGACTTGTACACCAGCCCTGCTCCTTCTTGAGGCTTGTTTATTTGTACGTTCGACAACCGCAGATGTCACGGAACCCACTATGTCTTGTGAAATGTTCGTAGCAGCCATTTTGACATGCGGTTTTGAAATTTCCGTAGCCTCTTGTCAAGAATGACATAGCTCTTCTAAACAAACTACAGAAGAAATCCCCCAAACCAGCCTGTATGTAACAGGGGCACCTTGAAAGTACGGTAGTGGGGCTCCAAATCCAGCCTGGTGTCTGTAATAATCCCAATACATAGAGGGGTCGCTGTATGTTTTCATAATCACCATGATGACCTGTTAATAGTCGCTGTTGCATTGCAGTCTTAAATAAAGCTAAACAATAACTTTTCCGTATTTAAAGAACACTGGCTCAGCCTTATCATTGTAGATCATGATTGTAATGTTGTCAAAATGGTTTTTAGAAATTGATACGTAGTCTGGATTGTTGTATTGTATATTAACCATTGTGTTATTTTCACCCTTCACCTGGACCCATCTGGGCAACGGCGAATAACTATCCCCTATCCTCTGTGACTCTACGATAACGCTATACACGTAGAGTGTATAGAAACTGTAGTTAATAGTGGGGCATGACAGGTCCAGTTCTACTTGACTTTTGATATGCTGCACTGATCCTAAAAGCCTGCCTAATTTACCTGAAGAGAAAAACAAGATATCACGATTTGGAGCTTTAAGAAATACCTTCCTTCTAATGTTATCTAACACTAGCTGAATATTCATATATGTTTCAAAGTTGGTTATGGATTTGTTGATGGCTTTGACTACAACTGGTTGGATAATAGCCGTGAGGGAATCCGGTGTGGATGCTCATAGGGTCCTGCTCACACTTTATAGTAAATTTGGCCTCGAGCATTGAATTCCATGTTCTGGGGTATTGGATTTCTGTTAGGGCTACCTCCCAATCCCCTTTCAGGTCTACGGGTTTAGCTAATTTCACTGTATAGTAATTTGATTGTCAGGGAACATGTCCTTTGAGGCATTGGACAGCAGCGTTATATAAAATAGGGCTGTATACAACATCCCCTGTCATACTCACACAACCTGCACAGAACTGCCCAACACCCAACTGTTACATTTCTCTGGTCACCCTCACCATTTGACAAAAACCTGTCGGTTTGCGCCACGACCTTTCCTTTTCAGACTCTTTTCAACCCTATACACCTTGTGTGGCTCATTATGTAACTTCTGTAGCTCCTCCTTGTAAAAGATGCCTGGCACCTTTTCTGTCATAGTCCTTTAGTCTGCAAATATATACATCCTCTTTAAGCTCCACACTTTCCACTATAAATATCTTGCCACTAAAAGTCTGTTGATAACCATTCGTAAAGACCCCTTTTAAGTTTGAAACCCTAACATGGTCGCCTTCCTTTAAAAGAGGTTTCTTTACACCTGCACCAATCCGGTTCCCGTACACAGTTCTCCACGCCATTAATTAGTTATCTGTTGTTACATTTACGTGTGCCGTTTTGATGATTCTGTGGTGAGAGCCATTGTAAACGTTTATAAAAGCCTGTAGAACATCCATGTATCGGTAAGTGTTATAGGGCGTGAAATATCTCCACATCTTAGACTTTAAGGTTCTGTGAAAATGCTCTATAACAGCAGATTTTACCTCCGTGTGCGTTACAAAATGTTTAACATTGTTCTGTTTTAGTAATTTCTGAAATGTTCTGTTGTAAAATCTCTTTTCCAGCGTCTGTTTGATGTTTTTGAGGGGTTCGGCCTTTCCTGAAGATGGCTTTAAGGTCTGCTGCCACACTGTTCCCACTTTTATCGAATAAGGCTTCTGCATTTGCGTACTTGGACAATACATCCATGACCGCTAATATATATTGAGCACCGTCATTATGTTTTGTTAAATCTTGAAGAATGATTATATCTGCCTGTCAATGATAATCTACTTGAGTGTTAACAATTGTAGGTCTTCCCTTAAACCGCTTCCGGGTGGGCTTATGGAGTGAATACGCCTCTTCCCCAGATAACCACGTCTTCACCTGGGCTCTATTTACCAGCTCACTTTCAACTAGAGCCCTTCTAAGCAGTGCTTCAGCACCCCCGAAGCTACCAACACCACTTGTATCGTGATAAAGCTTCCTTAACCCACTGCCACCGGACATGTTATCAGCTGTTACAATCGATGCAATAAAGGCCAACTGTTTTGTGTGAGGTCATTTTATTAAAAATAAAGAATATTAGCACAGCATAAACATGTCATACGTTACAGTTTCTAGCTACAGACTGTTTGGAACAGAAGCAGTAAAAATTTACGTTGCTAACCTTTAGCACCGACCCCTCTAGCACATCTCTTTTTGCAGCTGTTTTCTAAGTTCAAACAGAAAGAAAAGACAACTTATTAGTTAAAAGTATGTTATCAGCGTATACACGATAAGTGTTGATAGAGTTTTTTACTAACCTAATCATTTGCTGCATAAGCCGTGTCAGAGTTTACACTTTCCAGATGTACAACGACTGCTTCAGGATCAGGGTCCTCCTGAAAGCCCATATCTTCATAAACAGATGAATTCGGTGGTGCTATACCTTCTTCATCATCTTCAGTGTTGATGAAGTTGATTTCAACATTTAATTTGCCTTTTGAGATTTCGCTACTGCTGCTGTCAGCCTTAATAGGGGATATCAGTTGTGGCAAATCCTTGAGGCTTAGCTTTTCAAGCCAATGGCAGAGTTCCTCTTGAAAGTGGGTAACATCGGAGCCCCCATCTTTAGGGGCAGCCGGCTGTGCATTCTCATCCATTCTCATCATCCATCCATTCTCATCTCATCCAGTGTTAAGGGCACCTGATGAGGTGGCTTTTTTTGTTGACAGGGTTATATCTCTTCATAATTCCCTGACAATCTGTTTCAGCTGCGGCTCACGATTTGGCATGTGGCTCTAGAAGGCTCCTTATATGTATTACATGTTTCAAAGGGCGGACTCCTCTGCAACACATAGCTGTCACATGCTCTCCTTGATGGCTCTGGTACGTTGAGGGGTTACATGTAACGTTGACCACGTGTCATGACATTTGCAACATTTGAACTAGGACCCTGGCTCATGACTAAAACATGATCACATGATGTCATAACCCACGTGACCCACCTACACCTACGTCAGTTCTGGGGTGGATTCTCTGGGGCACAGAAGTCCTGGTAATAGATGTGGTATCATTTCCGGGGGCGGCCAGGACAACTGTCACTGTCCAGTTTGATGAGGAAAGGTATCTGATTCTACTGCCAGCCAAACTCCTGTTTGAAATTCCTGAGCACAGGATTAAACCAAAGTTTAACTGTCAATTAGATTAATGATTTACAGAACTGTTGTTCAGTGGAAGGTTTTGGCTGTGATGTTAGCTTCTAGAAGAATCAAGATTTAAGTGAGGTTGAGTTAGTTGTAGAATCAGATTCCCCTTATCCCTTGATCAGAGTGGACCTTTCTAAGGTACAGACCTCACACTCTATTTTCCTAAGTGGCTTTATGCTACTCACACCTCTCTTGACAGAAACTTCTACAGAAGTTCTGTTGTGCTGACATTTTTCTCCAAATTATTATAGAATTTAGAATAGTTAGGAATCTAGATCTAATGGTTAGGCAGGAACATTTAAATTTGAATTTAATGCATCTGATGCTTTTTCAAATTTTTTCATTAACTCAAATTGAAATATTGGTTTGGCATATGCTGATTAAATTCAATGCTGTATGAAGCTTTAATTCTCCTTTGGTGATTTTGGACATTCATAACATGGTTTTGAGAATCATTTACGTAAGTTTGACATTGACCCTGTAATAAAGCCCTTTGTTCTCTGGGATTCAATATGTGGCCGGCAGTTTGCAGTGTAATTTGTATTGAGAAATTTTAATGTGTGTCTCCTCACCCCTCTGAACTTACAGAATGATTCATCGGGGCCCAGACTTAGAAATAGTGCCCAGAGCTGAATCAGATGGTTGCATGGGATGGTTCTCTTTCTGAAGTAAGGAGACCTGGAACCATATTCTAGTAGTTAGTTCCCAGTTCTTTGCATTAGACGCCCGTGGATGATCAGCAAAATTGTGGAGGCTTGGAAGAGAGTTGTACTGGCTGCAGAAGAGTCAGTTTTGGAGATTGTATAACACTATGAAGTCAAAATCCCACAGACTCCTTTGAAAGTGTTCATCCCAGTTGAAATTGTTATGAGCCATAGATGACTTTAATGAAAGAATTGAATGAATGAATAACATAGCACCAAAGAGATGATAATCTGTGTAAGGGAAGCACAGCATGATTTGTTGAGGTGGTTCAATGTCAAGTGAAACAAACTCAAGGAGAAAACATTAAACAGTTTAATACATGTTTGAAGAGCATTATGATTTAAAGCCATGTTTTGACAAAAGTATTAGAAGTTCCATGAGGTGTGAAACTAGATATCTGCAGTTTTATTTGTTATGAAAATGCGTATGCACAGGAAGCACATGAAAGCTGAAAAATACAAGACTGCTCAGTTATAATTTTCTAGAGGATAATTCTATTTCTTTTTCACAGATAGTAATGAATTTGAGTATTTTGAAAGCATGCTATGAGAGTGGAGTTCGAACTCAACAAAGTTGAATTAATTTTTCTCATAACCTGTTTCTAGATCTCACTTCCCGGAGAACCCTTCCTAATTCCCTTCCCCCGGTCTGGCCATTCTGATCCTCTGAACTGAAGAAACAGAGTCAGAACTGCCAGAAGGTGGGCTTCTTGGAGGTATTGGTCCTGAGGAACAAACAAACTTAATTAATACATGACAGTTTGATACTGTTGTCCCCATCATTTGTGGACTCAATGTAAGATAGCTGTCCAGTGGCCTGAAAATGAAACAAATAGGAATTCAATAACCAAGGGTCCTTCCCCAATAGTGATGAAAAAGTATCCAGGTCATGACATTTCTGAAAGGGAAAGTGCCTCCTCAAGGTGTTGATTGGGTAAAAATTGACAGAATGGCTCAAGAGAGGTTGTTACAGGTATTCAAATAGTTTATTGGTATGGAGGCATTAAAAGCTAAGGATATGAGACCTTTTCTGGTGAAGTTTGTGACAGGATCGAGACCAGAAATCAGCATGATGATACAGCAGCATTTGATTTGATGGCAGAACAAGTTGATTGACTATATTTTGTGGTACCTTAAGTACTGTCACGATGAACTTGAGATGAAACAGAAGAAAATGAAGGAAAAGCTGATGCTTGCTCAGATGAAAGCAGTGTAAAGAACTAGCTGTTTGCCCCAAGCTGTAAAAAATTTAGGTACAATACAAGGTGTATATCAACAACCACAAAATCCAATTCAAGGTAGAGGCTGAGGAGTGCCTATAGATCCTGGGACAGGAATGGATGTAACTAGTCTAAAAAGATCAACTCTTTGTCACATTTGCAATAAACTGGGACATTGGAAGTGGGAATGTTGTTTAAATCTATCTAATCAGATTCAAAATGCTGAATTTGTGCCTTCTCAGAATAATAATCCTAATCAGATGGACCCAGGAGTCCAAATTTGAATGTGCCAAAAGCTCCAATGATGCTACTCCCCCAACCTCCGATACCACAGCAGAATAGGATCTTTGGAGGACAAACACAACTTTGTATTATGTGACCACAGTCCAGTGAATCTCTTGGGAAGAGATTTGCTATCAAGATTGAATTGTGTTATCTTTTGTACTCCATCAGGAATAGATATCCAAGCCCAAGATGAAGATGCCTTCTTCAAAGTATCAAGAAATCTTACATTGTGCGTTGTTGACTTTTGCTAATGGCTGATGAGTTGCCTCCAGATTTGAGAGAGATTGTTAAACATGAAGTGTGGTATTTTTCAGGACCCAAGATTGGACTGATAAAAGGAATTGAACATGTCCGAATTACTTTCAAACCTAAAGCTGAATTCCTCTGAACACCACAGTACAATTTGACCCCTGGAACTATTGTTGGAATAACTCTGTAATCAAGTCTATGATACAACAGGAAATCCTAAAAGAAATAATGAGTAGTCTTTGTAACTCTCCCATCCTGGGTCTTTAGAAACAGAGTGGTAAAACAGAATTGTACAGGACCTTGAAAAAGTAAATGCCATTTTTGTTCCTTGTTGCCCCGTGGGGCTGAATCCAGCTGTGATAGTGTTTCAGATTTCATGTGAGGCTGCATGGTTCACTGTCATTAAATTATGTCAAGCCTTGTTTTTGATACCTTTGCATGTGATCAGTCCGTTCCTTTTTGCTTTTGAGCTTGGAAATAGGGTTTTGGCATTGTGCTGAGTCCCACAGAGGTATACTGAGTCTCCATCTATTTTTAATATGATCCTAAAGAACAACCTGAAATCTTTGGTCATGCCTTGCAATTCAGCCCTGATTTAGTACATCAACAACTTAATGGTGGCATCAAATACTCAAAGACCGTGTCGACAGGACACCCTTGCAATACTGAACCACCTGGCTGAGAATGGACATAAAGTACCCCCTGGAAATTTACAATATTCTCAAAAAGAGGTCCAATGTCTTGGACATCACATTGAGAAAGAAGTGAAAACAGTGTCACAAGAGAGGATTTCAGCCATATTGAAAATGTGTCTGCCAGCTAGACAGAGAGAAGTCAGAATGTTTTGGGGAATGGTGGGCTACAGAAGAAAGTGGATACCCAACTTTTCACTTGTGGCCGAGCCCTTATAGAGGATCACACACAAGGATGTGTCCGATCTGGTACCATGGGATAGCAATTGTCTTGTCGTGTTTATAGAGCTCAGAAAATGTCTGTGTCATGCCCTGGCTCTAGGGATGCCTGATTATAACAAATTGTTTGTACTTTTCTGCAGCGGGATGTAGGGCAGTGCTCTCTCAGTGCTAACTCAAATGCATGGAAGTGCTAAGAGACCTGTGGCTTATATTTCCACCACTTTAAATCCTGTTGATTCTGCATTGCCAGGCTGCCTTAAAGTAGTAGCCGCGGATAACACTAGCATGGAGATGTGTGAGAATTTTGTTATGGGTCACCCATTTATTGCGTATGTCCCCCATTCTGTTGAGCTGTTGTTGACTAGAACCAGAACCCAACATCTTACATGTAGCCGAAATACCAAGTACAAACAGATTATTTTGACAGCAGAAAATGTGATTATCAAACACTGTGGGATTCTGAATCCTGCTACCCTGCTGCCACTATTAGGTCAGGGAAGCAATGATGATTGTAAAGGGGACCATGACTGTTTTGATTTTACTGACCTGTGCACCAAGCCAAGACTAGACATATGAGATGAACCATTACCTGAATCAGATTTCTTACTTTCTGTTGATGGTTCATGTTCAAGAGACAATGGAGGAAGCCTGAGAGCAGCCTTTGATGTTTGTACTCTTTATGGAGTTGTTGAAGCTTCCTGGCTTCAAGGAATATTCTCTGTCCAAGTGGCTGAACTGATTTGTCTTACTAGAGCATGCTGTGTTTCTAAATCAATAGAAAGTGACAATCTTTACCAATAGGCAATACAGCTTTGGCGTCATTCATGACTTCAAACAACTGTGGTCCCAAAGGTGGCTTATGACATCCTCTGGATCTTCGATCTGGAATGGTAAACAAGTGAGAAACCTTCTCAACTCATTACAATTGCCCGATCATGTTGCAATGGTCAAGTGCCCTGCACATCGTTCTGGAGTCTATCATGTGACTTTGGCAATAGGTACACAGAGGAGATTGCAAAATACTGTGTACATAATGTTTGTACATTTAATGGTGAATTTGCAAATGAGGTAGCAGACGAGACTAGCTTTAACCTTTTGTTGACGACAGTTGATGCTTGGTATAATGTGAAGAGGCTTCAGGAGGAAGTGTCTGAGGAAGAGCAACAGAGTTGGGTGGGAGCAGGTTGTGGAAAAAGAGATGAAGACATTTGGGTTTTAGTAAATGGATGACGAGTGTTGGCAAATACTCTGTTCCATCCTATGGCTCAACATTTTCATGGTCCAACTCATGTTGGTAGGGATGCTATGGTGAGGTTGTTCAGACAGACTTGGTTCAATCCTAGATTCAGATTGA
The DNA here is from genome assembly GCF_031143425.1 of Pleurodeles waltl. Classification (NCBI taxonomy): domain Eukaryota; kingdom Metazoa; phylum Chordata; class Amphibia; order Caudata; family Salamandridae; genus Pleurodeles; species Pleurodeles waltl. The sequence goes on from NC_090444.1 coordinate 669,036,899, forward strand.
TGGCTGAAGCGTTGTGTCACAGGTGCATTGTGTGTCAGGAGAACAATGCTGGGAAGAGAACTGCAGTCACATTGAGCCACATGGGAATGTCAGGAGGGCCTTTTAACAGGATGCAGCTAGATTGCATAGAAATGCTTCTGTGCAATGGGTTGGGGTATGTTTTGATTGTAGTGTATATCTTTTCTCATTTTGTTGAGGCTTATTCACCTAGATGAAATAATAGTCTTACAGTAGCTAAACTGTTGCTGAAGGAACTCATCCCATAGTTTAGCTTCTCGACTTCTTTGGAATCAGATCAAGGAACTCATTTCAATATTGAGGTCCTCAGATTGCTGTGCACAGCATTGCTAATGGACTTGAGATTGCATTGCAGTTACAGACCTGAGGCTTCGGGTCTTGTGGAACTTTTAATGTGTCTCCTCACCCCTCAGAACATAGAAAAAGATTCATCGAGCCCTAGATTTAGAAATAGTGCCCAGTGCCGGATCAGAGACATCTGCCCCCGAAGGTGCTGCTTTCACTGTTAGCACTGAAGAGAGGGCCTGTCTGTTTCCAAGGGACAACATAGAATGAAACACCTTGCTTAGATTAGAGCTCCCCTCCTGATAAAGTGTTTTCAGTGAAGAAATCAAGAGCATAAAAGCAAATATTTAAAGCTGTGCATGTATAATTATGTGCGAGCATCTTTCACCTAATAGTTTATGTTGGCAAATACATTAGAACTTTCAATGCTCCCTTTGAATGATGCAGTCCAGGCGGGATAATTTAAGATGGCCCTCTGACACACTTTTGTGCTGACCTGTGTCTTAAGAAGCTGAAGAACTGGGGCAGCATTATTTATCCACTTTAAACAGTGGTAATGAGTTGATTGGTACAGGAACTTTAAAGCTATGTGCTGCAACCAAAGTTCCCATGACAAGAAACCATTTATCATTACTTAGAGTGGTAAAATGGCACAGCTGTACTTGGCAGCAAATGTACCAGCATTTGTAGACATTTGTAAATTAAAAACGAAACATAATATATTAATAAACAAAAAGTGATATAGCAACACAAAGATGGGTGCAACAAATGGTAAAAAAGTGAAGATAACCACAGTACAACAGAACATCGCATTGCAATAATACAGCACAAGAGCAAAACAACAAAAAACACACAACAGAACATATCACCACTACTACAAAATGCAGCAAAATAAAAATGGACAAACATTCTTGTCAAACATTCCCACTTCCAGAAATTTGTTTCATAATATGGTGGTAAATATTTTACACCAAACACTGCCTGACGTAAAACCAATGGCATGAAATATATGCAGTCAAACATATCTTGTGATCCTTCCCTCCTGTGTGGAGCTAAAATATAATAGCTGTTTTTGTTTATAGGCACAGCGGGAATAGCAAATATAAATGCTGATCCTGCACGCCACGTTCAAGGGTTTACTGCTGCTCGCCTGAGAATTGTTACATGGACTACTATGAAAATGCTAACATACACAAAATGTTGTGGGCTGATCCTAAACTTGATGGACAGCTCTTGGAGCCATTGCCTTAAGAAGCTCAGGAAACAAGCAAAAGAGAGAAAGCAGCTCACAACAAGGTGTTCTTTGTATGTAGTATAATCGGTAACGGTGTGTTATGGCGACATGAACCGTGACTGTGAAGTCAGATGTAAAAATAGCATAACACTCTCACCACTGCTGGATACAAGCTTGCTTTTCGGTATTATTTCCCTCGCTGTAAAGCTATCAGGGAAATGAGGGGAGTTTGCAAGATTCTTGTGTTCTCTTTGGAAAGGATAAGAATTGGTATAGCAAGTCTCCGTGCCGTCAAAGAGAATCATCTCGGCTGCTGCCTGGTAATGTGCACAATGTACAGACAGTAGTAGAGAGGCAATAGCGCTGCACACATTCTATGTCCTTCAACTTGAGGAAAGCAGCCTGTAGGGAAAGGAAGCTATTTCTCTCCTATCCAGTACATATGGACGATCAATGCACCTTTTCATGGATAATCAGCCATTTACTGTGTCTGGGCTATGTCTTCACAGGAAGTAGGAAGTGGATTTCAAATGGACCATTAATAGATTTACATTGTAATGCTAGGGAAATCACCCACCTGGGCTACAAATATACACTTGGCTGTCAGTTCACAAGAGCACAAGAGATAAACTGCTTTACAAGGAATTGCTCAAGCTCTAACATATTTAGGGATATGTATACTGTCCGGAAATGTCAGGTACAGCTACCTATGTGGCTTACATCTGCATTGACTATTCATTGTGCACAATACAGATTACTAGAATAAGGGGATACCTTTACTCATCAAACTAGAAAGTGACAGTTGTCCCGCCCCCCCAGAACTGAGGTCACATCCGTTACCGGGACTTCCGGTGCCGCAGAGAGCCCGCCCTGGAACTGACGTAGGTGTAGGTAGATCACGTGTGTTGTGACATCATGTGATCACGTGTTAGGCATGTGTCAGGGTCCTAGTTCAAATGATGCAAAATGTGATGACACGTGGTTAATGTTACGTGTAGCCCCTCAATGTATCAGAGCCATCGAGGAGAGCATGTGCCAAATCTGTGCTGTAGAGGAGTACACCCCTTTTTGAACAATGGAATACATATAAGGAGCCTGCTAGAGCCGTATGTCAAACTGGGAGCCACAGCTTAAATAGATGGTTTGGGCATTATGAAGTGATACAACCCTCTCACCAGAAAGACGTCTCATCAGGGGCCGTGAACACTTTCAAAAGATATTATCGTACCATAACAACTTCGGTGATGGATGAGAATGCACAGCTGACTGCCCTTAAAGATGGGGGTTCCGACGTTACCAGTTTTCAAGAGGAACTCTGCCATTGGCTTGAAAGGCTAAGCCTCAAGAAATTGCTGCAAATGATACCCCCTATTAAGTTTGACAGTAGTGGCAGCGAAGCCTCGAAAGACAAATTAAATGTTGGAATCAACTTCATCGACTCTGAAGATGATAAAGAAGGAATAGTAGTGCCAAATTCATCTGTCTATGAAAATATGAGGTTTCAGGAGAACCGTGATCCTGAGACAGTGGTCGTACCGCTGGCGAGAGTAAACTCTGACACCGCTTATGCACCAATGACCTATATGACTCGCAAGATTTCAGAGCAGCCTCTGAGTGTAGCGAAAATGATGAGGTTAGTAAAAAAAAAAACCTCTACAGACACTTATCGTGTATACGATGATATCATACTTTTAACTAATAGTTTGTCTTTTCTTTCTGGTTGAACCGTAGAAAACAACCACAAAAATGGATGTGCTAGAGGGGTCTGCGCCAAAGGTTAACAACATCAATTTTTACTGCTTATGCTGTTCCAAACAGACTGAAAATATTACAAGCCAGAACAAAGAGCCGCGTGAGAAATGTGTTTGCACCTACAAGAGCACAGATTTTGAAAAGGAAACTCCGGGCGTAGCCTATACCGCCATATGGCCTGTTAAAGGTTTTGGGGTGACTGTTGTGAACAGGTGTTAAACGTGACTATTGTAACCTATGTTATGGGCAGAAAATTAATTAACCACAACAGGGGGCTCACGAGTGTCTGTACGAGTCGTATACAGCAAGAACAATTCAACACATATGCAGCAGGTTAGACCGACATAAGGTATATACGTTGTTAGGGGTGGTATTCGGGTTGTCCGCAGTGAAGAAATATGTCCACGTTGATATGATTAAGGTCTTGGCAGCAGAGGTCAATGAGATCCGATATGTGGGCGAACCCCACTCAAAACTCGAACGTATGCAAGGGATGTGTACCTATTTTGACAGAACATTTATAGAAAGGGTCACAGAAAGACGAATGTGTGATATTTATGATAAAAATAGAAGAATTGGGTCTTTAGCCCCACGAAGGTTGTTTTAAAAAATACAGGGGTCGAGAGTAGAGGGCCATAACTGTGTTATTTATTGCTACATACTTACTCACTTTTAGGACGCGAATCAGAATGTCATGGTGTAAGATGTCTATGAGTTACACCTTGGATTACATATGCATTGTCAGAATGGTATATGTGCTACTTAAAGAAAGAATAGCTGAAATACAACCTGTAACTCTGCAGTATCTGAACATTTCTGAGCCGTCAACTGTGGGGCGGTGCGACATTCCTGAATGTAGAACCAGATTGTGTATCAATGCGTGGATGCCTACAGCGGATAAATTCTGGAGCGTGTACAAAGCGTGTACAAAGGGTGTATGCGCGAGTTAAAACATTTACAACGCCGTCACGCCCTCACAGGATTTGTGCGAATCCCTCGCCACTTTCTTCCATCGCAAGATCAGCGACCTCCACGACAGCTTCGGACACCAGACCCAACCATACACCACTGAACCCGCTTCCCCGGACATCACCCTCAACAACTGGACCCACATCAACACGGAAGAAACCAAATCCATCATGAACTCTATCCACTCCGGCGCCCCTTCGGACCCCTGCCCGCACTTCATCTTTAACAAAGCCGACGACATCATCGCCCCGCACCTCCAGACCGTCATCAACTCTTCTTTTTCTTCTGCTACCTTCCCCGAATGCTGGAAGCACGCTGAAGTCAACGCCCTACTAAAGAAACCTACGGCTGACCCAAGCGACCTGAAAAACTTCCGCCCCATCTCTCTTCTACCTTTCCCAGCCAAGGTAATAGAAAAGACCGTCAACAAACAGCTGACCACCTTCCTGGAAGACAACAACCTGCTCGACCCTTCACAAACCGGATTCCGAACCAACCACAGCACGGAAACCGCCCTCATCTCAGTCACAGACGACATCAGAACCCTGATGGACAACGGTGAAACAGTCGCCCTCATTCTCCTCGACCTCTCGGCTGCCTTTGACACCGTCTGTCACCGCACCCTAATCACCCGCCTACGCTCCACCGGGATCCAAGGCCAGGCCCTGGACTGGATCGCCTCCTTCCTCGCTAACCGCTCCCAAAGAGTTTACCTCCCTCCGTTTCGCTCAGAACCCACCAAGATCATCTGCGGCGTACCTCAAGGCTCATCGCTCAGCCCGACACTCTTCAATGTCTACATGAGCCCCCTCGCCGACATCGTACGCAAGCACGACATCATCATCACCTCCTACGCCGACGACACCCAACTTGTACTCTCCCTCACCAAGGACCCCGCCAGCGCCAAGACCAACCTACAAGAGGGTATGAAGGACGTCGCAGATTGGATGAGGCTCAGCCGCCTAAAGCTGAACTCTGAAAAAACGGAAGTCCTCATCCTCGGCAACACCCCGTCCGCCTGGGACGACTCCTGGTGGCCCACGGCCCTCGGCACCGCACCGACCCCCGCAGACCACGCCCGCAACCTCGGCTTCATCTTGGACCCTCTTCTCACCATGACCAAGCAAGTCAACGCCGTGTCCTCCGCCTGCTTCCTCACTCTCCGCAAGCTCCGCAAGATCTTCCGCTGGATCCCCGCCGACACCAGAAAAACCGTGACCCACGCCCTTGTCACGAGTCGCCTGGACTACGGCAACACCCTCTACGCCGGGACCACCGCCAAACTCCAAAACCGCCTGCAACGCATCCAAAATGCCTCGGCCCGCCTCATCCTCGACGTACCCCGCAACAGCCACATCTCCGCACACCTGAGACACCTGCATTGGCTCCCAGTCAGCAAAAGGATCACCTTCTGTCTTCTCACCCACGCACACAAAGCCCTCCACAACAAGGGACCGGAATACCTCAACAGACGCCTCAGCTTCTACGTCCCCACCCGCCCCCTCCGCTCCGCTGGCCTCGCACTTGCTGCCGTCCCTCGCACCCGCCGCCCCACGGCGGGTGGGAGATCTTTCTCCTTCCTGGCGGCCAAGACCTGGAACTCCCTCCCCACCAGCCTCAGGACCACCCAGGACCACTCCGCTTTCCGGAGACTCCTAAAGACTTGGCTGTTCGAGCAGCGATAACCCCCCCTTTTCCCCCCTAGCGCCTTGAGACCCGCACGGGTGAGTAGCGCGCTTTATAAATGTTAATGATTTGATTTGATTTGATTTGATTTGCTGACGACCATGTTATGCACAGCTTTGGAACTTCTGACCGATGATTATTTTACAAATAAGGGTTTTGTATTGTCAGGCCTAGAACTATACGAATGCTTATGAATGCTGTCAGTATCCTGAGTGTACAAAGTTATAGGAGGGGTGAGATGGAAGTAGTGTCTAGAGCTATCGAGTGTATATCTACAAAAATAGCAAAACTGGTGACACTCAGACTGAGTAGCGGAGGGGGTCCTAGTAATGTATGTAACATATGTCATATTATGTATGCTTAGTGAAAAGTCAACATGTTAGAAGGCAATGTCGCCCATAAGACCAATAGCTAGAAACTGTAAAGTATGCTGTGTTTATGCTGTGCTAGTATTCTTTATTTTCAATAGAATGTCCTCACACAAAACAATTGTTTTTCATTTCATGGACTGTAAAAGCTGATAACATGTCCAGTGGTGACCGGTTAAGGAAGCTTTATTACTATACAAGTGGTGTCAGTAGATTCGGAAGTGCCGAAGCACTGTTTAGAAGGGCTGTAGTTGAAAATGAGCTGGTAAACAGAGCCCAGGTGAAGATGTGGTTATCAGGGAAAGAGGCGTATTCACTCCAGAAACCCACCCAGAAGCAGTTTAAGAGAAGTCCTACAATCGTTAACATTCAAGTAGATTATCAATGGCAAGTGGACATAATCAGTCTTCAAGATTTCGCAAAACACAATAACAGTGCTCAATGTATATTAGCAGTCATAGATGTCTTATCTAAGTATGCATATGCAGAAGCCGAATTCGATAAAAGTGAGAGCAGTGTGACTGACACATTTACAGTCATCTTCAGGAAAGGATGAACACCTCAAAAACTACAAACAGATACTGGAAAATAATTTTTAAACAGAATGTTTCAGAAATTACTAAAACAGCACTCTGTTAAACATTTTGTAATACACACTGAGGTCAAAGCTGCTGTTATAGAGTGTTTTACAGAACCTTAAACTCTAAGATGTGGAGTTATTTCACAGCCTATAACTCTTACCGATACGTGGATGTTCTACAAGCATTTATAGATATTTATAATGCCACTTACCACAGAAGCATCAAAACAGCACCCGTAAATATAACATCAGATAACTCGTTAAAGGTCTGGCGGATTGTGTATCGAAGTCAGATCGCTAGAGATGTAAAGAAGCCACTTTTAAAAGTGACCATGTTAGGGTGTCAAAACTGTAAAGGGTCTTTATGAAGGGCTTCCAACAGACTTTTAGTGACAAGATATTCATAGTGGAAAGTGTGGAGCTTAAAGGGGATGTATATATTTACAGGCTAAAGGACTATGATGGGCAAAAGGTGTTGGGTGTCTTTTACAAGGACGAGCTACAGAAGGTACCTAATGATCCACACTGGGTGTACAGGGTTGAAAAGATTCTGAAAAGGAAAGGTAGCAGCGTTATCTGCCAGGTTTTTGTCAAATGGCGGGGGTGGCCCGAGAAATTTAACAGTTGGGTACTAGCCTGTTCCATGCAGGTTGTGTGAGTACGATGGGGGTGTCGTTGTATACACAGGAATGGACACAGCGCCATTTTATATCACTTTGCCGTCCAATGCCGTTCCCTAACAATTGAATTTCTAATTATACAGTGGAATTGGCTAAACTCATAGACCTGAAAGGTGATTGGGAGGTAGCCCTAACAGAAATCCAATATCCCTGAATGTGGAATACGTTTTAAAATGTACAATGCCATATTTAATATAACGCATGCTCAGGACGCTTTGACCATTCTTATGGGGTTTTCTCACAGCTATTACCCATCTGTGGCATGGGTGGCTGCAGCGATCAACAAAACCATACCCAACATTGAGGCATGTGCGAATATTCAGTTAGTGTTAGACAATGTTAGATGGAAGGTGTTTTTTGGAGCTCCAAATCGCAAGGTGGTGTTTAACTGTTTGGGTTATTTAAAAAGGGTTTTAGGAACAATGCAGCATATCAGAAGCCATGTAGAACTGGACCAGTCATGCCCCGATATTAACTGCAGTTTCTATACACTCTACATGTATTCACAGTTGCTGAGATGGGTCCAGGTAAAGGGTGAAAATAACACAGTGGTTAATATCCAATACAACAAACCAGACTATGTATCAATTTTTCTAAAAAACATTTTGGCACCATAACAATCATGATCTATGACGATTAGGTTGAGCCGTTGTCCTTTAAATATGGGAAAGTTAATGTTAAGCTTAATTTAAGACACCGACGCAAGAGCGACTATTAATGAGTCATCATGGTGATTATGAAAACATACGGCAACCCCTTTATGCATAGGGATTATTACAGAAACCAGGCAGGATATAGAGCCCCACTGCCATACTTTCACGGGGCCCCTGTTATGTATGGGGCAGGGTTGGGGGTTTCTTCCGTAGTTTGTTTAGGAGAGGTATGCCGTTCTTGAGAAGAGGATATGAAATTGCAAAACCACACATCAAAATGGCTGCTACGAACACTGCGCAGGATGTTGTGGGTTCCGTGATGTCTGCAGTTGTTGAACATATGAATAAACAACACAGAGAAGGAGCGGGGTCGGTGTACAAGTCTTGCACACGGGGTAAAAGGAAGCAAGGTGTTTCAAAGCGCAGGGGTCCACCTGCCCCCTATAAAAAAAGACGCTGATCTTCAAAAAACGCTAAAAAACGAAGATCCATAAGTCGGAAGAGGGCTATGAAGAAGAGGAAGAGAAGGGGTGCTAACATAAATATATATTTTTTTAAGCTGAACACTCTGCAAACACGGCCTTCGTACATTGTGCATCGGGTGAGTATGCTAAATCGGAGTTAGACCTGTTTTCTCTAAAACCAACGCAGACTAGCATCGAAAACAGTTTTTTCATGGTGGTATCTGCTTTAACACCTTTGGCACCAATAGAGTTTTATATGTCAGGGTCCACGGATATGTAACTGGATCTCAACAACACACTGCTACACCTCATCTGTAAAACTGTAAAAGCGGATGGTTCTAACATAGAGAACAACGCTAATGTGGTGGCGATCGCTTATTCCATAGCAACCATGTTTAATCAGGTGGACATCACCCTCGGGGATCGGCTTATCACACATATTGATAATATGTACGCATACAGGGCATACATTGAGAGTATTATGAATTACAGCCGTGATGCCCTGGACATTCAGCTTTCAGCTGGACTCTTCTACAAAGATACTTATGGGCATTTCGAAGCTACGGCTTTGGATGGTCACATTCAGGGTTTTGTAAAAGAGCAAATTTCTCCGCTGGCAGTAGACAATTTGACCTCCTAGCCCGCATACAATCAAACCTTTTCAACCAAGACAAACTGCTCGTCAATGGCCAATCTTCAAATCAAACTAACCCTCAACAAGGACTCATTCTGTCTCATCAGCGGGGATGCTGAACAGTATAAACTTGTTATACTATCCGCCAGTTTGTTTGTAAGGAGAGTGAAAGTGTCACCAAGCGTCAAACTGGCTCATGCAGAGGTCCTACAGCTATCAAACATCAAGTACGCTGTGGAAAGTGTGACTCTGAAGATATTCGACATACCCACCGGTACCCCATTTACCCAACAGCCAAATGTATTTCTCGGTCAACTACCGAAACTTATTATAATAGGGCTTGTGGACAATACCACTTTTAGGGGGCTGTATATTTCAAACCCTTTCAATTTCAACACTACGACATCAACTACGTGGCACTGGTACACAATGTTGCTGTGATTCCTGCAAAGCAGCACACACTGAGTTTTGGAACATCTAATTTTATCAGGGAATATCTCTGCCTGGTGTTGATAACAGGAAAACATCTGAGGGACTCAGGAGACGTCGTATCAAGAGAAGGATATGGGACATGCTACAACCTTTTCGCTTTTGATCTGACGCCTGACAAGGAAGACGGGGATCACTATAATCTGATAAAAAACAGAAATCTAAAATCTGCAATACATTTTAGTCAACCCCTGGCTACCAATGTGAACATGGTTGTATTTGTGGTGTTCGACAGAGTCATTAGGGTCAACCAAGCCCGACAGATTAGGTTTGACTATCTTTAAAATATTGTACAATGGGCACTGTACAGATGCATGAGTTTTTAAGCTGATGAGCGAAGAAATACTTTTTTGATGTTTTCCCAAGCGAGGAGCTACCCTCGGAAATAGGCTTAGAAAGGCCTTGATCGCTAGTCTTTAACACAGATCCACTTTACAAGGGTGGAACATACTGGCTGGGACTGTTTTTGGATAATGACAAGGTTACAGTGTTTGACAGTTCAGTAGTTTTCCCAGAGCAAAGCATCTATACAGAACATGTATTCAAGTATCTAAAGAAAACGTCTGTTAGGGTAGAGTATAACAAGATGGGACTGCAGGATCCTCTAGCCATCACATGTGGGGAGCACTGTATATATTTTAATAGTAAAATGTATGTGGGTATGACGTTTAGAAATTTTCGAAATCTGTATTCGAGCAATCTAGTAAACAATGATAGTATTGTTGTGAAATATATAAACGAAAATGCGAGGTCCACGTCAAACTCTGTTCAAACAGAATACACCATTTGTCAAAAGTGTAAGACCTTCTAATGCCTATGTATGTTTAATGATAAATGTCTACAATAAAAGAATTCAAGCTCAAAATCAAACTATACATTTCCATTCAGCCACCAAGAGACACATTAAAATTCTTTTTTTAAATGTTAAAATATGACATAAGAGTTATGAAACGGTAAAAACTTGTTTATTACACATAATTTTAATACAAGCAATAAGTATCATACTTAAGAAAAGAAATTATGAAAAGAAAATCAATCAATATATTAGCTGTTGTAAAACTATAAACAGAAACATTGAAAACAGAATACATAGGATCACAAGTATCACACATTTAACCATGGTTTCCTTTTTGACAATGTCTTTTTAGCCACCAAAAGTAGAGGCTGGGTGTTCCAAGAGAGGTCTAGTTGGGGGACAGACAGGGGCATTGACACCGTCGGGCGGTTTTCAAAACAACCGCTGATGGTGTACTTGGCGGGCTGTAAGTAGGATCTTTCAAACTTTCAAGCAGCCTATGGTGTTCGGCATTACCAACAATCGTAGAAGGAACGTTGAGTTCTTCAGCGACCTGTAGAAACTGGGCTCCTCCTTTGGGCACTTTTTGAAACCTTTGATGAGGTTGTACATATGAGACCCAACAACTTGTTGCCCTTTGTAGAGGAAATCACCCCGCTCATTCCAAGAGGTTAGATCTTTAGAAGCAGGCATGGTGCTTAGTAACGTTTGCGCTGCACCTCTGTACCTCGGACTTACATTTTTTGAAACATTCTTCAACAAAGACGTCTGTTGGCGGTGGTGATGGGACCACCATCTGTGGGGGCTGTTGAGCTTGAGGCGCAGCGAGGGCTGGTGGTGGCAGATTAGAGTCTTGGAAATACAATGTCAATGTTTTTTTTCTGAAGTTCATTGCTGATAGTGTTGTAAAAAGTTTTGAAGAGCTCTGGAGTAAAGATCCGCTTTGTTGTAAGGTTTTAAATCAGTATGGTTCAAAATGTTTTTAATCTTGGCATCTAGGCATAGTGTTTCAGTTTCTCGTATATCCCATGCGTCACCCGTAAATGGCCCAACTGTTCCAGCTGCTGGTGCGGTACCAAGTACATCTTTTGGGAATAATCCAACAGTTCCTGGTTAGGAGGTTTGTAATTAAGGGTAGCGCTATGCCCAGAAGTGCTCCTATAAAGCCCCTTGACTGTTTTACAATTTTTTTCTTAGAAACGAAGGAGGCTTTCTGATTACTAAGCTTTTTGATAAGCACACGCCTCTTCTTCAGCATGCGGAACTCACTCTCTGATATAGGCACGTTGCCTTTTAGGGTGTTTAGGGCTATTTCTGAAAGGGCTGCCACTAAGTCATCTGAAGCTGGACACAGGATGGCATTTCTTTGTTGGGGGCTAGCGGTTACTAGCATTTTTAGAAGTGATAAATTACAGCGTACACGTGCACACATGGTCAACATCTTATATTATAAGGTTTACAAAGTAAATGTTACAAAATACTTTTTAGCAACGCTTGGTGTCTGGTTTTAGGGGTGTAAGCTACAGGGAGGTCTGGTGGGAAAATATCAGCACGTACTCTGTACTCTTCTAGAGTCTTGGATATTAAGTTTACCAACAGGTACCAGTGAGGTTTAGCGGTGGCGTCATTAAAGGCTTCTAAGAAAAACAGAGTGTTTCCAGGGTACATCTGCTTAGGGATGATCGACATTTGTTGTTTGTCCCTGGGGTTTTAAAATAAAACAAGGTATGAAGCGGTCAGAGTTATAGAACGACTGCTCTTACCTTTGTAAAACAAGTTCTGCACAATGTAGCATATGCTAGGTTACGATGGTGTGAATATTGGGTAAAATCTTTTTCTATATCCGGATGATCCCCACCCTGACGCATGAGATCGTCTACAATCACCATGTTTAGGAGGTGTGTAGGTAACACTGCATCGTCGTTGAGATTACCAGGTATGTCTTCTATAAATTTGATGTGCGGGAATCATAGGGATAGTTCCGTATAAAGATATTGCCAGCATGAATTAAGCCATACAATATTGTTGGGGTTTTGGGCTAGAACATGGGGTGCATTTTCTAACAACTTCTTTACAAAATAACTTTTACTGAAATTTGAGGGACCTGCTAGAATGCAGGAGAACGGATGTTACAAGCAGGTGTCCATAGTCGTGAGGATTCAAGAGTCTAATGCCCTTTAATAACCATACAGTAGGGTTTCGTAGTCCTCAGTCAGGACCCTTTCATCAAACACTACATGTAAGGTTTTATGCAAAGGCTGGGTTGTGATTTCCCAGTGCTTTTTGGACCGCACTATGCAAGGCTGATGTACAACAATTGTTTTATTATTTTCATGGGTGTCGGACATAGTGTATTCGCTCACCAGATCCTTAAGACTGTTAAAATTGATTTTGACTGTATTGTTGACATTTAAGGTACCTGATACCTTTGACTTTCATGCACACTGTATTGTTTGAGGTTTTAGATGAATAGGTTTAAGGACCTGGTGAGGTGAACTCCACTATGTGTTCACCTTTTTATAGTTCGCTGGTCAAATCACCTAGATAATCACCTAATGGAGGGTCTTCAAAACCTACTTTACTCACAAATATAACAGAGTCTGTATCATGAGACAGACACCTGTCCTGCAGTTTATCTAGCACTCTGTAAATCTCTGAATGAGTGTGAGCAGTTGTGAAACATACTATTTTTTTTTTTGGTCCTCATTTTCATACCATCCTTGCTCACCATGAGAGGGTATAAGGAGGGGAGATCATTTAATACAGAGTGTACTATGATCAATCGCTGCCCAACTCCGCCAAACCTTTACCTGCCTGGGAGTATGGCCTCGCTATACCCACTCCACCTTCCAACGACAGTTGGTGGTGGTACATTGGAGGCATGTTTAATCATTGGACTGTGCCAGACCAAAATATACTCCCTTAACCTCCCCATCCTCTCCCAAACCCCACCATTGCTTCAGTTGATTCCAGAATCTGTTTTCTTATAAATCTTCCTCGTGTACAACTTCAAATTATACATTAAAGCATCTTTCCAATCCATAAGGGCCGGGAGTGAGGCTTCAATCCATTTTTTTACAAATCCCTCTCCTTGCCACAAGCATCATATAAAATAACAGTTTAGAACTATCCCTACTTATCCGCTGAGGGCCTGTCAAACATCCAAAAATCACAAGCGAGGTGCTTACCTTAAGTCTTATAGCGAGTATATCACTAATAGCATCACCAACCCCTACCCAAAATTTGCTGAGCTTGGGGCAATCCAGGAACATATGAATATCGTCTACCGCCGGGGTCCCACACTGTATGCATCTGACCACGTTGCCCTGGTCCATTCTAGAAAGCTTTGCTGGTGTCCAGAAAACTCTGTGAATTGAAAACAAATGATTCCTCCTTAACGCAGGAGGTTTGACAGTATTATTTAAAAGCGTAGTAGATACTTGCCATAAATCTTTATGTTGGTGCTCCGGCAAGCACTCTCCCCATAACTCCTCTGGTAAGGTGATATTGCTGTCCACGATATCCATAATTAGCCAGTACCATCTGGCCACCTCCTTCTTCAGCGGGATTTCCAGGTGCCACTGATCTTCCAACTCATTTGTGCCTCCCAGCTCCACTTTTAAGTCCTTCGTCCAACTGATAATCTGAAGGTACTTGAATCTAGACAAGTTACCCCCTACTTCCCCATTCAGGTTTTAAAATGATATAACCTCTCCATTCTAGCAAAATTGTCCCCAATGTAAAAAACCTGCTGCCTTTAAGGGAGTTGCCAATGCATCCTTGGTCTGCGGTGACCCTGGAGAGTCCCAAATAGGGGCCTTATTGCTATAGTACGACAGTTTCGTGGCTCTCCTGATCGCATACTACAACCTCGCTAAATCTTGTAGCATCTTAAATCTGATTTTCTTAAAGTACTTAGGGTCTCCAAACTTATACATAAAACTTGTCTGTAACTCATTATCCTCTGCCATTACGATCAAAGCCTGACCCAGCTCGGACCGACGTGGGTGGTTAAAGGTCTCCCTCGCATTCTTCAGGAAGAAGGCCCACACATAGTATTGCATATCTGGCACTGCCAACCCACCTTTTTCTTTCCTCTTTCTCAGTTTTTTTCCCCAAAATATGTACACCCTTAGATGCCCAAATGAAATTGCTGATCTTTCCTTGAAATTTCCTTAAAGAATCCTTACTAAACATTAATGGTATCGAGTTAAAGATAAATGTAAACTTGAGGACGATCACCATCTTAATTAAATTAACCCCACCGATAATAGTCATAGGTAGGTTTGACCAACTCTTCAGTGTTATAGTAATCCCTAAACATTTAACCTCCTCCTTCTTAATAACAGGGCTACCTACCTCCATATTCCAAGCCATCACCTCCGTCTTTTGATTATTAACTGCATAACCCAAGATACTCCCAAAATCTCTCATCAGCTCTTCCAATACCAAATCAGTCTGGGTTAAATTAGAAGTATAAATCATCAGGTTATCTGCATATAAAGCCACCTTCATAGAAAAAATCCCGCACACAAAGGGGAGAATTCACTGATCATTCCTAATTCTGGTAGCAAGTGGCTCAATGTACAGATCAAACAGTAGCGGGGATAACGGACACCCCTGCCGCGTACCCCTTTCTATCTTGAACGAGGAAGTGAGATCGCCATTAACCAAAATTCTTGCACAGGGATCCTGATAAATTTTTTGTCACGTCCTAATAAAATGTCCCCCAAGAATATACCCTTCACATACCATATTTAAATATTTCCAGTTAACTCTATCAAAAGCTTTGGTTGCATCAACCATCACAACTGCTAGAGGGGAGTGGCATGTGGTGGCCATATCGACCAAGGCTACCAACCCATGTGTCAAATCCTGCATATATCTTCCTTTCAATAATCCTTTCTGATCAGTGTGTATCAGCTTTCCCAAAATACCCCCTAAACTGTCTGCCAATTTTTTTGCAAAGATCTTATAGTCACAGTTTAGGAGGGATATTGGACAATAAGATTCACAACTCCTGGGATCCTTTCCTGGTTTTAAAATTATTGTAATAATAGCTTCCCTTCAAGAGAGGGGGGTCTTCCATCAGTCACAAGAATGTTATTGAAGAGTTCTCTCAAAGAAACCATAATACTACTGCCCAAAGCTTCTTAAACTTCGACGGGCAACCCATCAGGTCCTGCCGCCTTACCTAATATACCCAAGTTTATTGCATACTCAAGCTCTACCATATCAATTGTCTCATTCATCACCTTATTCTCCTCCTCACTTAGGGATGCCAATTCTAGTCCCTCTAACCATCCCTTCATCAAGTCTACTGAAACTTTTAAATCCTCAGTGCAGAATTCCTTAAAAAAGTTTAGAAAAATATCTTCCACCTCTTTCTTGCTCTTCCTAACCTCCCCTAACCTTCCGTCCCGTATTTCTACCACCCGATTCCTAACTATACCAGTTCTTATCTTTTAGGCCAGCAATTTGCCACTATTCTCACCCTATTCAAAATGAGACACCCTATTGGCCTCACATCTCATTCTAATTTGATTGTCTATAACTGCTGCTAAATCCAAATGGGCTTCTTGATCTTGTTGATATAACTGATTAATTTCTTCCTCTCCTAGATCCATAGCCAATCTCTGCTCAACCTGCCGAATCACATTTTCTAGCCTACTTATTTCTTCATAGTACTTTTTCCTTCTATATGCAGCTGCACTTATCAACTTCCCCCTCAAAAAGGCTTTGAACGCATCCAATACTACCGCAGGCGAGGCTGACCCTTCATTAAGGTAAAACAATTATTCAGTCCCTCTCCATAATTCTGCTACAACCTCGTCTTCCAATAATAGCGGTCTATCCAAAGTCCACCTTCTCTCTCTTTTATCTCCAAACCAATTAAGCTTCAGAATCACCGCCGAATGATCCGAAAGATGAGCCCCTGTATGTAAAACTTCTTCCACAGCCTCTTTTAAACTTTCATCTATTAGAAAATAATCAATCCTAGATTGATGTCTATATTTTTTGTTGTTATAAGTATAGCCTCTTTCACGCCCGTTCTTTTCTCTCCAAACATCCTATAAGCCAAATTGTGACATCATTAATCGAACCTGAGCATGCGTTTTCTCGTTAATTCTTGACCTACTCCGTGAAGACCTATCCAACTCATAATTCAATACTACATTGAAGTCCCCCACCCATATAATTGGGTCCCAATATTGAAGCAAAAGAAGTGAGAGTTCTCTCAACTGAGCTATATCATCCCGATTAGGACCGTAGTACCCCACTAGAGTAAATGCAAAATCATACACCATTAATTCCCCCACCACCCATCTCCCTGAATTATCCACTGGACCCTCAACAAACAATATATTAGCATGTTTTTTTTATTATAATGGCTACCCCTTTATTACCCCCCGCATAATTAGAACTAGCTATCTGCTGCACCCATCTACATGGTCGAAAAACTTCCACGCACTCTTCCTTAGAAAGATGGGTTTCCTGCAAGATCAACACATCAAATTGAGCGTCCTTCAAATATTGCATCATCTTCTTTTGTCTGCTCTTCACCCGGAGGCCATTAACGTTCCAGGACAGGAGCTTCAAATCAATTCTCGACATCATCCTTCAAGGGGCCCACCGCCTCTATTAGACCTCGTATTTCCCCACCTTCCTCTCTATCCACCACAAGACCCAGGACCTTTATTCCCTTTTTCCCTATACTACTCTCCACCCAGTGCTCCCCATCACCACCCTCCCCCCCACCCACCTCCATCCTCCCAACCCCCAGAGAACCCACCCTATCTTTATAGACCGGCGTTACCGCCTTTGAAGGGTCATCATGCAGGAGAGCCTCTTATGACCATAACCGGCTGACCGATGTTAGAGGAGAAGGCCTATACCGCACCGGAGTCTTGCTCTAACTTCTTGATCAGGTCATCAACATCACTACAATCATTGAAATTATACATCTTATTATTTGCCATTACTCTTAAGGATGCCGGGAACCTTAATTGGGCCATTGCCCCTAGTCTTCACAGTATATTGATTGTTTTCTCCAGCTCCCATTGCTTATTTAAGGTAATAGATGCAAGGTCCGACCTAACCTCAAATGGGGCACCATTCACAGAAAGCGACTTCTTCTTCAATGCCATCGTCAAAATACATTCCTTAAGCCCATATGTAAGAAAGTAAACCAGTATTTTTCTTGGCCTGTCCCTGTTAGGGGTCATTTTTGCAGGGACCCTATGTACCCTTTGGACATCTTTTGCAATGTCGATTCCAGCATCCTCAAATTTTATTTCCTGATTCATCAATTTTACGACAAATCCCTTCAAATCATCTCCCTCCAATCCCTCGGGGACTCTGAGGAACCTTAAGTTATTTCTCCTTTGATTGTTTTCCAAGGATTCCAGCTTAGCCAACACCCCTGCTTCTGATTTCAAATCTCTTATCTGCTCTTTTATTTCCTACACAGTAGCCCTCAGATCACCAACCTCTTCCTCCAAGGCAGCTGTCCGACCTGCCAAATCGTGCCAAGATCTTCACACAGAGTCCTAATCTCCTCCTGATTAGATTTAGACGTTTTAAAACCGTCCTTCAACTCCATGGCTAGAGCCTTCAGCATGTATGTAACAGAGTCACTTGGTAGATTTACATCTGCACCCCCATTCATAGTATCTAGTTCCCCTCCAGCCTGTATGTCAGCTTGACTAACCCCCTGTCTTCCTCCAACAGATCCGTCTTCCTTAAAATGGATTCCAGGTATATTTTGCTGAATCGAGCCTCATTAACTGATGAAATAGATATATCCTTGCTTCCCGGCAAGGGCAGTACTGCCTCTGCCCCTTGCACACTTGACGTTTTCGGGGTTCTGGGTAACACCCTAAAATAAGTCCATAATGAGGGGGTGACCTTTATTTTCCTGTTTGTGGCAGAGCTCAAAGTACCTTTCCTCTTACAAAAATTATTAAACTGCTCTTCCTTACTCCTCCCCGTAGCCTGCTTCTGAGGATTCTCGCCGGTTTCTACTTCTATACACTTTTGCGCTGCCTTCGTGCTCTGCAGGGAACAGGCTACCCCACCTCTGCCACCATCTTTTGTTGAAGATGAAATGCGTTGGCTGATGTTTTATGAATCTTTTGCAAGAAAAACAGAATAAATTGAAGAATACAATGAGACCACATTGAGTAACTGGACTTTCTTTGATATATTCAAAAGTGGTGCACTATCAAAATATTATTTTTCACAAATACAAATATTCATAGATAATCTCGCAACTGGACACCTCATAACAAGGGGCAAAAGGGTACTTAAACAACTCATCAGGATCTGTTATTATGGTCATGTTTGACAAGTTTGTATGCTGTGCGAATTTCCCCCATAAGGAGTTTAGGTAGTGTTTGGCTAACTGGAGGCGGCTAGGGTTGACTTCAATCAATCCGGGTCTCAAACGTATACCCTCATGAGTGTAATAGTCATCTATGTACTTTTGCTCAGAGGCCCCATCAACACACCACTCTGGAAACCCCAAAGTCTCCTGTTTGTCTCTTAGAAACAGGTTGATGTAGTTAGAAAAGAGTTGTATTGTCGTTCTTTCAAAGTGCCATATTTCCACTATTTTACCAAGCCTGTATACTTTCTCTAGGGCCTTTTGTACCTCAATGCTGCACCATGTACCCATCAGCATCTTTTTCTCTTCACTGTGTCTACACACGCTAGTCTCTTTACTTTCAGCGCATGCACGGCATAGTGGAAACATTAGCTTACAGTCTACTCTTTACGGTAGTACCGGGAAGTAAAGACGGCGGGCGAGAGGATTTGGCATTTAATGAGCCAAAAGTATTTGCCAATGGGCTTAAAGTCCCTGTTTTTTATGGTTGGGTGACCTACAGGGTATAACCTTTGCTTTTTCACAAATGGATACATACTTGGGAAGTTTTAATAGTGTATTTTCTCACCATCGCCCACAGTCCTGTACAGCTGTATAGCATTTGTACGCCCACCAAATAAGGCCTTGCGGGGCAAATCTTAATGAAAGACACAAGCTCAACATCTGTTATTAACATATTTAACCATTCATGCTCGCAAAGGGTTCTCATGACAAAGCTGCAGTTTTAAACATATTGCGCCTTCATCAGAGTACAATGGTGTAAGTGCTCAAACTTGGCACCCAACAGCCTGTAAACTCATGGGGTTTGTAACAAAGTGGACAACTGTGGTAACAACACCAGTTGTATTCAAAGGCAGTTTGCACACCATTAATTATGGCATAACCATCAAGATAATAAGGCCCCAAGCAGTGTTCATCACCCTGTAATGTGTGTTGAATGGCTATGTTTTCTATGTCCGAGATATACATGAGCCATTGGATCGAGGGGGTTGACTAACGCTTCTGTTTACCATTATAATGGTCTGGCGGTACTAGGGCGATGCTTTGCGGTTGCAAAAACATGTGTTTGTAGATGGACATACACATGGAAGCCAGCGTGATATTCTGGAAAGGGTCTATGTATTCTACAGTCTTTGTCATCTGGGGCATGTTGGGCTTCAAAACCTTCAACTGTTTGGTCATCTCCACCACTAAATCTCTGAAAAGATTGCAGGCTTTTCGCAAGATCACTACATCAGCCTGACAGTACGCTTTCAACTCGGTTTGAAAATGAAAGTTATTTTCACGGTTTTCACCGTACCATTGTGGAAAGCTCTCTTTCTCATCAGGCATCATATACTTGACACCATACCTGGAAGGTGGAGGCATGGGACCCTCATAGTTCTGGTTGGCCCATGTGTTAATAAAGTGGGGGAAATAACCTTTGCAACCTGGGAAACCAAAAGCTTTGGGTAATTTACTCAATTTCACAGGTAGAAAATTTAGGGTATCGATGAACCTTATTAGAAAAGGCACCACTGTTAACAACATCAATTTGGAGCTCTGAGTTATGAGTTCATCAGCCATCTTTTCATCAATCATGGTCTGTAACATAAAGAAGGAGTCGCATGCTTTAGAGTTATGAGCCTGCATAGTATACCCTTTGGATTTAGGCTCCATAAAAGTGGTGAGGAAGTCATTCACACACGTATGCCCTTCAAACTCCCAGGTGTCAGTTAGATGATGAGCATAAATATAATTAGGCTGGTGTACTGTCTCCTGTGTACACTCTATTTCAAACATTATCAGTCTTCAATTTTGGTCTGAGGTCACCCTTTAACCATGTAACACTTCTGCTCTTTCCCAGCCTGAAAATACTCCTTACACCTGGGTCATTTCATACATTAACATTTATGCTGATAGAGGATGTAATGCCCACAAGACCTACAGTCTATTTTAGGGAAGCATCATGCAAGTCTGTTGTGTATGCTCAAGCAGTTTTGGGACCAACAAAACACATTACACATGCCACACAGGAACTTCTGTGTAGCTGCCTCAATACAACCATCCCCCTGACACATTTTACAGTGAATTTCACACTGATGAGTTGTCTGTGTGTTGTAGATATGGTCGCAGTGGGGACACACGTACTTGACTCCTAGGAAACCCTTCAGGTTCAAAATACCACAAAAGTGGTTTTCATGATGGAGAACATAAATGGGATTGTTTTTCACATGCTCCCTGGGTGTGAAGTACTTCCAGGAACCGTTGTGGTAAAGAGCTTTCACCGTAACAGCAAAATAGTTCGCAAAAAGCCCTAAGTCCATGAAACTGACCATTCTGTCATGTGGTATTTCAAGAGCCCTGCGGGTTTCAGCAGCTCTTGACATAATATGAGCATCAGGCCTAGTGTGATCCATCATTACTCCCACTATACTGGCAGCCAGACTGGTGTTAGATGCATCTGTGTTAAAATTGAGCAACCGGTGTTGTTTCTTACCAATAATCTGACCATACAAGATACTCTTTGAAAGTCTGGAAACACCACCCTCGTGACCCCGGACAATGAGGGCTATAACTCTAAAGGTCCCATATGCTATTATTTCTGCCTAACTCTGCATCAGGTTATAAAGATTCTATAGAAATTCCACAGCGTCAAACACATCCCTGGGTGTTCTACGTGTGAACAAAGGACTGTCAATACCCTGCCCCTGAAAACAAAGTTGGAAGTAATCATTAGGACCCACATCATGTAACAACCTTTCAATTAGTGTTTGTACAGCTTGGTGGATGGCTAAAACTCTGTGATCAGAGGAATTTATGAGGTCTAGGTTAACAAACCTGAATTCCTTGTTGTGTTCTGTAGTGCTAAACCGTTCTATAGAACAACCGTACCTTCTAACACTTTCTAAAAACACAGGTTCTGAATCCTCAGCTTGAGGATCACTGCAGTCTGGTGGGCTCCCTTGACTGTCATTCTGGGGAAGAAGACTAAGGCTCTGTGTTACGGTGGTTTTAAGCCTCCTTGTAACACATAGTTTGGCTCTCTTTAATGTCCTCAGCAGGCACCTACGCAGTCTAGTGCTACTAGCCAACTTCTGTTTGTTACAAGACAACCTATTTTTAGTAAGCGCCCATAGCCTATTTGAACAGCAGGGGCTGTATTTATGGGCTATGTGCCTGCAACTTTACCTACTATAGCCACGGTTAAGGACCCTACAGGGTGCTGGGGGTTATCATGCTCTGAACACTGCACCTTGAGGTCCTAAAACAACCTATATTTATGATGTTCCCTCCTGACTTTATGTTTTGAGGCCCGGCAGGGGTTGTTTTATATGTCAAAGTAATGGATTTTGAGGCTATTAAGAATTTGTTTGAGGGTTCTACAGGCCTTTTGGTTTTGAGTGCCCATTAGAGCCTTATAGCCTTATTCAGTATGTCTATGGTTTTGTTTTTGTATTTAGACCTATGGACACCCTTCTTACAAAACGCAAATCTTACACTCCTTAGGGGGACACGAAGGCCTAGTCATGTTGGTATATTGTCTATGTCTATTGTGGCTGCTTCACATGCTTGGACCACCTCCCTTCTACACCTTGCCAGCCTCAGGATTAACGCTCTCTGAGAGGGCCTGGAGGCGCTTGTATCGCACCCCACCTTCTCCAGTTTTTGAGGTCTTGAGGTTCAGGCGTGATTTTAGTTTCCTAATGGCCTGCTGTATTTTATTCAGATATGTTTCCAAAACCCTATTGTGGTCCTTAGCACCATATTTTGATCCGGTGCATGTGTTATTGGCTGTGTGGTGCATATTACCCAGGGCCACCCCTATACCAGGACAGCTGTTAACCTCAATAAGCCCTTTCTGAAGGGGGGTTCATGGTGGGCCAAAAAAACAGGACCCCAATATGAACCCCCCGGTGTTTCGGAGGCCTGATCCTCGCTAGATGGTGTTCTGATTTTGTGAACCTCTACAGCATGTACTGCTGTCAGGGTATATTGAGGAGGAGGGTGAAGACCAATGTGTGCATGCACTTGATGTCGGGCTGGTGGGGGTCATACACTCCAGGGGGTGTAATTTGTGACTTCAGATATGGGGAAGTTAAATGCTGGTCATAATAACTCAAGGCCTTTGATGCATAAGGAAGCGCTGTGGCTGGGTGCGGGTGATTGAGGCATGGGTGATTGCAGCCCTTCGGGGTTGTGTTAGAAGGGTCACAGGGCATTGCTTGTGGCTATAGCTTCAGAACTCTCTACCAAACCCGCTAGTGCCTTGAGAAGTCCAATACACCCATAATAAGGATCCACTATGGGGTGATCAGTTTCCAATTGTGTGCCTCGACGACCAGGAGGGCTAGTTAAACAGGGTGTTGGTACTAGGTCGTTGACAGGCCCCTCTATATTAGGCTCCTTAAACATTAAGCATTTAGAACACTGCAGGTTATGTGGAACAGTCTGAGCCTTAACAGTATTTTTAAAAGACAGGTCTAAAGGTAGGGCTTGTAGCTCACGGGGCGCCAGCTTCTTCTTGTGGTTCTTTAAGGATAACCGATTTATTTTAGGCTTGTTGCACTGGTTAGGGTCCCAACCATAGGTTCTACACGGTACAGGGTGTTGTGTGTCTGAGGCTGTAAGCGCTCCACTGTCAGAGTGTCCAAACCCTTGCACATAAGAGTTCCTGCAGAAATGTACATGGTACTGGGCAGAGCCTTTATTACTGATGGTTTAGTGTAGTTAAGGGCTGTACCTGGTGCATGACAGCTGTCTGTAGAGCCGTTGCACGGTTTGTCCTGGGGCCCTGCATTGATCACGGATGCTGCTGGAGTCTTGGTGTTTTAAAGGGTCACAGTGTTGTCCTTTAAAGGCGGTGCCGTCTGCTTACCCTTACGGCTGACTCCTCCAGAGCTCTTTTGTGATGACTCTATGATGTAAAGATAACAAAATTCATATTAGGTGTTGCTATAGCAGCTATATCCTAGAGATGAAAGAGGTTTGAGGGACAATAAGGATTGAATTCTTTTGGCTCTAAGGTTTCTAAAACACACCTGTTAGGTTCTGCTGTAAGGGGGTTTCTTTATCAGTGGTCCGTCCTTAGGCACAGGAGACTTCCTTTTGTGGACGGTCTTTTTAACAACACCTTCCACATTCTTCATCATGGGCATGTGGGCCGATTGTACCTCCACCGGGTCTGGAGAAAAAAAAAGATTAAAATGTCACATTTACAATATAATACATTGTTCACATATACTTTCTGAGGGTGCCTTATATGGGTTTTTTATGGAGCTTTCTTTAGGTTTTCACATAGTTTACACAAAGACTCATTTTATTTACCCACAAAAGCTGTATCCTAAGACAGTATGCTAGGGCCATCTTGAGCCTGGAGGATTTGTTGTAGAGCACCCACTGCCAGCTGCAGTTCCACTTTATAACCTGTAAAAACACACAAAAACAGGATGACATTAACGGTAAAAATAAAAAAATTAAAAAATAGAGCCATCTTGGTTTAGGAAGGATGTTTGGATGTTGACAAGTTCTCTGAACTATAAATCTCTACATACAAATACCTTGTTGCAAGGCCTCAATTTCCTCAGGGGACATCGTTAGCTCTAGGGGATCCTTTGGACAGAAGAGACATTAAAAAAGAAGAAAAAGGACTTTTAAACCCTAATGCTTTCTACAGTATTTTCATAATTTCAAGGTCGTCACGCAAATAAAATTTGAAGCGTTACCCTGTCCTCACGAGTCTAAGCCTTATTAAAAAGCCATGTACACATACTTTTAGAGATATATGCTAATGCACATGTCGTATTTCAAGATACACTTTTACACACAAAATTTAAAAAAATAAATTCAGGTTAAGCAAGCTCAGTAATGATCTTGTTTGTTCAGTATCCTATTAATCTACACATGGTTTCTGAAAGTACAATACAGAAAAAACCCATTGTTCCCATTTCTCAAACACCATGAGTTGTTTTTCAAAAAGACTATTAGGTGCCACTGATGCACAACTTAAAATATAGGAATCTGTCAATAAGGCATTATTCATAGGACTCCAGTACCTTCACATCATTATTTACACATATTACGTCATTATTTACAGTCCATGTAATGCCCCCTAATTACAATAATTAGAAAAAATAACACACTGTGTATATAACAATTTAAAACATTACAACTAATTATACATCTATCTATATAAATAAATACATATATCTACATTAATATATACGTATATATATATATATATATATATATATATATTTATACACATATATGTGTGTGTGTGTGTGTGTATGTGTGTGTATATATATATATATATATGTGTGTGTGTATATATATATATACACATACACAAAGGAATGACAGCCAGATCCCACGATCCATTTCCTTGTATTTGCCCTCACTCTCCATTTTCTCAACCATGTGTGGGGCTGGGCTATGGGGGCTGCTTTTGCTAGGAAGAAGGGTGGAGCCAGCTGAGCATGGTGTTCCTCAAAACACATGGAGTTAATACAGGGCTCCCCAGTCCCATGGAGAACACCAGGGCCCCCACTTTTGGAGACCCTGATTTTGCAACCCTGTGCACCACAGGTATGGAAAGAGGCCCCATTGCGGGGCCCTCCAAACGTTGTACAGTATTTTAAGCCCCCACTCCTGGGCTATATATATATATATTTTAAAGTGCAACCAGCGCTGCGCTGGTCACAATATCTAAATATTAGCCCCGCACGGTTAATATAGGGGCTCAGTGGCTTGTTAAGGGGCAAACCCCTGGCTGCGATCACCCCCCTCCCCACGTCACATGTGCTCGAGCCAGGATCGCTAGGGCCAAGACCTCGGCCCGACCTTAACAAAACTTTTCTAATATGGGACACAGTTCCTGGGGCAACTTATGGCCCAGGGACCGCGTCCTCCTTTACAACGGTCCTCCTAGGGCCTGGCCCTAGACCACGGCCTTAACAATATTTTTGTTAATAATGGACACGGTCCCCAGGTCAGCTCATGGCCCCAGGGACTGCATCCTTCATTACATCGGTCCTCTTAGAGCCGCGGCCGAGACCGCGGTCTTAACAAAACTTTTGTAATAGTGGACACAGTCCCTGGGGCCGTGAGCTGCCCTATGGACTGAGTCCTCCATTACAACGGTCTTGTTAGTGCTGGGGCTGAGACAACGGTCCGGCCTTAACAAAACATTTGTAATGGTCACCGTGGCCACCCAGAGCAGCTCATGGCCCCCAGGGACTGTGTCCTTCATTACAATGGTACTGTTATTGACAGACCCGCGGTCTCTGCCCCAACCCTGCAACTACACTCCTGTAGTTAAGGGGGCCGGGGCAGAGACTGCAGCCCATTCCTAGCTGCGCTTTTGCAAAGGAAACCAAGGTCCGGGCCGTGAGCTACTGCGGAGTCAGCAGCCTCCATTACAATGGTACTGATAGGGCCGGGACACAGGTCTCTGACCTGTTGCATTAAAAATACTTTTGTAACGGAGGTATGGGGCTCCGGAACCACGCAAGGTCCAGGTTCCCCAAACCTCTATTACAGCTGTAGTGTTAAGGCACCGGGGCAGAGACCCCGGCCACTAACAACTCTTATGCAATGGCGGCCTGGGGACCGGGGGTAGCACGTTGTCCCTGGTCCCCCTGGCTGCCATTACCACATGTGCTGTTAGGGATCCAAACTGGGGACTCTTCCCAGCCCCCCCTCACCCAACAGAGAAGCAGTTACATTGTGAGGCAGAGTTGAGACCCCAGACTCCCCCATACAACACCCACGTAATGGTGGCCGGGGCCCAAGGAACACGAGCAGTCCCTGGGTCCCGACCGCCATTACCAATGTACTTTTAGGGGGTCTGGGGCCCTGACCCCCATTACAGATGGCTTGTTAGGAGCTTTGCCAGGCCCACACATTGCAGTCTTTACTAATCCTCCCAACTGTCCAATAAAAAATATAGTTCTGCTCTTTGCAACATGCATATTATGACCTCTGCGCTACCTTATGGGGAACCAAAGCAACCTCTATTCACAACTCATGCATGAGCATTAAGTACAGGCTGTATCTTAACATTATAAACTGTTTCCTGAAAGCATGAAGTCCTAGGAACTTTTCAGTAGGTGCTTTAAAAATGCTAGTTTCATAAGTTATTGCCAAACATAGTGCCCCCATGAGGCGTGCATCATCCCGTTCCACAACAACACCAGCCCTACAGCAGGCCCTACTAACAACATTCAGGGTTAGATAGTCCTATTTTAAAAAATCAGCGTAGTAATAAAATTGTACGGCTCTAAACTACGTACATAGAGCTGACAATATTAAAACGTTTAATTATCATGCAAATTGTACTATAAATTTAGACCTTTCATTTTTACCACAACCCCTGTTTTTTACATTTAAAATACGGTCCACGCCCCCCTATAAATTAAACATAGACCTAAACAACATATAAAACAACCTTCTCAGATAATCCTGTGCACAAATAAAAACACACACATGACGCTCTGTCTCTGAAGACTATAGTGGGAGACGCAACATTGTAAATATAAAAAAGAGTCCTTGTTACAGACCTTAAGTAGAAGAGGATTAGCATCACCAGTCTTCGTTCTGCCCTTCATATTTACCTCTTTGGCTGTTCGGATGGACCTTGCTGTCTGCAAACTTCAAATACGTAGTTCAGAAAAAAGAGACCTATGAATGTGAGGCTGCTTTTATACCGCCCTCATTGTGCTAATTATGCATAGGTGTGGTGGAGGGGTCTGGGCCTCAAAATAGACATATGTGTTAGGTTTGCATTACATGGCCCTGCTTTGTTTCAAACTTTTAATTGCATGGTCAGTTTACACTTTGACATCTGTTGACCACTGTTTGAAGCCTGTCCTGGTAACTCTTGGGGGCTGACACCTGTTTTAGGGTTGCATTGCAACTCATCTGCTTGTTCCAACTTTTAATTGCACGACCTGATTATACTTTGAAAGCTGCTGACCATCTTTGAAGTCTGTCCTGGGAATTCTTGGGGTTAACACGTTTGTTTGAAACCTTGATAGTGTGGGCAGTTTGCACTTTGACAGCTGTTGAACAACTTTGAAGCATGTCCTGGGAACTCATGGTGGCTGACAGCAGTTTTTTTTCAAACCTTGCATGTGTGGTCATTTTTTACACTTGCCAGCTGCTGAACACCTTTGATTCCTGTCCTGGAAACTATTGGGGCTTACAGCTGCTTGCTTCACACCTTGCATATGTGATCCTTTTACACTTTTACCAGCTGTTGAACACCTGTGATTCCTATCCTGGGAACACATGGGGGCTGCCAGCTGTTTTAGGATTGCACTTCTAAAAAAGATTGGTTAGCTCTAACAAACCCACATTGACCAGTCCCCTTTTTGGATTAGCCAGCAGTGTGGAGGTTTGGCCTTACATTTCCACTGCTCTTCCCTGTGAGGAGACACCCAGTAGACCCATGGTCCTGATTGTCTGCCATGTCCAGTCTTGTCCTCTTAGGCACAGAAAAAGGGTGCACATCAGCAGGGCACAACTCAGCCCATAGACCTAGACACAAGGGTTCAAGGACCCTGACATATGCCTAACATGTGATCACATGATGTCACAACACACGTGACCCAGCTACATCTATGTCAGTTCCAGGGCAGGCTCTCGGGGGCACAGGAAGTCCTGATAACGGATGTGGCATCAGCTCCGGGGTGTGGGACAGCTGTCACTTTCTAGTTTGATGAGTAAAGGGATCCCCCATTCTACTCAGACTGAATTGTTTTGTTACTTAAAAGGTATTTCTTATTAAGAAAAGGAACCCTTGCGTAAAATAGCAAGTGAATAAGTGAAACAAGAAGGGATTCCAACTCATGTGTGGCAGGTTACATGCAAATTTTGATGTGGGCACATAATTGTTTCTGTTTTACGATCATATTAACTTAAGACCTTCAGGTCACAAAAGGATCTCTGTAATAAGCACATTAACATTCCAATCTGTTTCATGAAGATTCAGGCCTGTGAACAAGGATTACATGCACACCCATCTCTCCAGCAAGTGCCTTAACCTGTTCTGTGCCTTGGACGAGATGATCTCGTCCAAGGCTACAGTTTCCCTGTGCCTTGGACGAGATCATCTCGTCCATGGCACAGGGGAACTTGGGGGCGCGCTAGCGCGCCCCCCGTGCACTCCCCTCCCCCCCAAGGCGGGGATGGAAGGGGAAGACCTTCCCCTTCCACCCCCGACCCCCCCCACCCCCTCCTGTGACGTCAGCGCGCGAGCGCGCGCTGATTTGTCACAGGGGCCTCGAAAGAGAAATGCAAAAGCATTTCTCTTTCAATCACTGGGGGAGGCCCAGAGGGGCTTTAAAGGGAAGGAAAAGTATTTCCTTCCCTTTGAAGTCTCTCCGAGGGTTTCAAAAGCCGGATTGCTTGCAATCCGGCTTTTGAAACCCCACTAGACACCAGGGATTTTTTTTTTCTTCTGAAATTGTCATAAGGGAGCGACCCCTTGGGCAAGGGTCGCTCCCATGGGGGGCATTTTTTCGGGAAGGCCTTTTCTGCCCCACCAGGGACCATATATATATATATATATTTTTTTTATGTTTCATTTTATTTTTTTAGGTGGGGAGCGACCCCTTAGGCAAGGGTCGCTAGCCTTGGGGGAAAATTATAGTTAGGCCATTTCTGCCCCCCTTGGGGGCAGATTGGCCTATTTTGATGAGGCCAATCTGCCCCCAAGGGGGGCAGAAACCACTAGACACCAGGGAGTTTTTTCTTTGCGTGAATTTCACGCAAGGGGAGCAAACCCTTAGGCAAGGGTCGCTCCATGGGGGGGCAAATTTATTTTAGGCCATTTCTGGGGGGGCAGAAACCTCTAGGCGCCAGGGCAAATTTTTTTTTGTGTTTTTTTTTTTTTTGTTTGTTTTTTTAGAAATGGGGAGCGACCCATCAGGCAAGGGTCGCTCCCCAGGGGGGCAAATTGTATTTAGACCATTTCTGCCCCCCTGGGGGCAGATTGGCAGAGTTTAGGTCAATCTGCCCCCAAGGGGGCTGAAACCACTAGGCACCGGGGATTTGTTTTTTGGCGCCAATGTCACGCAGGGGGAGCGACCCCGTAGGCAAGGGTCGCTCCCCAGGGTGGCAAATTGTATTTAGACCATTTCTGCCCCCCTGGGGGCAGATTGGCAAAGTTATAGGTCAATCTGCCCCCAAGGGGGCAGAAACCACTAGGCACTGGGGATTTGTTTTTTGGTGCCAATGTCACGCAGGGGGAGCGACCCCGTAGGCAAGGGTCGCTCCGGGGGGGGGGTTGGGGGACAAATTTATTTTAGGCCATTTCTGCCCTCCCTGGGGGCAGATTGGCCTATTATTAGGCCGATCTGCCCCAGGGGGGGCAGAAACCTCTAGGCGCCAGGGGATTTTTTTTTTTGTGTTTTTTTTTTTTTGTTTCTTTGTTTTTTTAGAGATGGGGAGCGACACATCAGGCAAGGGTCGCTGCCCTGGGGGGCAAATTGTATTTAGGACATTTCTGCCCCCCTTGGGGGCAGATTGGCCGATTTTAGGTCAGTCTGCCCCTAAGGGGGCAGAAACGACTAGGCACCTGGGATTTGTTTTTTCGCGCCAATGTCACGCAGGGGGAGTGTCCCCGTAGGCAAGGGTCCCTCCCGGGGAGGGGGGTGGGTGTTTGGGGGGCAAATTTATATCAGGCCATTTCTGCCCAACCTGGGGGCAGAAAACTGTAGGCGCCAGGGGAATTTTTTGTTTTTTTTGTTTGTTTGTTTTTTTAGAGATGGGGAGCGACCCATCAGGCAAGGGTGCTCCCCTGGGGGGCAAATTGTATTTAGGCCATTTCTGCCCCCCTTGGGGGCAGATTGGGCGATTTTAGGTCAATCTGCCCCCAAGGGGGTAGAAACGACTAGGCATCTGGGATTTGTTTTTTAGCGCCAATGTCACGCAGGGGGAGCGACCCCGTAGGCAAGGGTCGCTCCGGGGGGGGAGGGGTTGGGGGGCATATTTATTTTAGGGCATATCTGCCCCCCCCCGGGGTCGGCTGAGCTACAGGCCAAACTCCACAGGTAGGCACCTTGCAAAAAACACCTCTGTTTTCTGTGAAAAAATATGTTGTGTCCACGTTGTGTTTTGGGCCATTTCCTTTCGTGGGCGCTAGGCCTACCCACAGAAGTGAGGTACCATTTTTATCGAGAGACGTAGGGGAACGCTGGGTGGAAGGAAATTTGTGGCTCCTCTCAGATTCCAGAACTTTCTGTCACCGAAATGAGAGGAAAAAGTGTTTTTTGGGCCAAATCTTGATGTTTGCAAAGGATTCTGGGTAACAGAACCTGGTCCGAGCCCCGCAAGTCACCCCATCTTGGATTCCCCTAGGTCTCTAGTTTTGAGAAATGCAGAGGTTTGGTAGGGTTCCCTAGGTGCCGGCTGAGCTAGAGGCCAAAATCTACAGGTAGGCACTTCGCACAAAACACCTCTGTTTTCTTCCAAAAATTTGGATGTGTCCACGTTGCGCTTTGGGGCGTTTCCTGTCGCGGGCGCTAGGCCTACCCACACAAGTGAGGTACCATTTTTATCGGGAGACTTGGGGGAACGCTGGGTGGAAGGAAATTTGTGGCTCCTCTCAGATTCCAGAACTTTCTGCCACAGAAATGTGAGTAACATGTGTTTTTTTAGCCAAATTTTGAGGTTTGCAAAGGATTCTGGGTAACAGAACCTGGTCCGAGCCCCACAAGTCACCCCATCTTGGATTCCCCTAGGTCTCTAGTTTTCAGAAATGCACAGGTTTGGTAGGTGTCCCTAGGTGCCGGCTGAGCTAGAGGCCAAAATCTACAGGTAGGCACTTCGCAAAAAACACCTCTGTTTTCTTCCAACAATTTGGATGTGTCCACGTTGCGCTTTGGGGCGTTTCCTGTCGCGGGCGATATGCCTACCCACACAAGTGAGGTATCATTTTTATCGGGAGACTTGAGGGAACTCTGGGTGGAAGGAAATTTGTGGCTCCTCTCAGATTCCAGAATTTTCTGCAACACAAATGTGAGGAACATGTGTTTTTTTAGCCAAATTTTGAGGTTTGCAAAGGATTCTGGGTAACAGAACCTGGTCCGAGCCCCGCAAGTCACCCCATCTTGGATTCCCCTATGTCTCTAGTTTTCAGAAATGCACAGGTTTGGTAGGTTTCCCTAGCTGCTGGCTGAGCTAGAGGCCAAAATCTACAGGTAGGCACTTCGCAAAAAACACCTCTGTTTTCTTCCAAAAATTTGGATGTGTCCACGTTGCGCTTTGGGGTGTTTCCTGTCGCGGGCGCTAGGCCTACCCACACAAGTGATGTATCATTTTTATCGGGAGACTTGGGGGAACGCTGGGTGGAAGGAAATTTGTGGCTCCTCTCAGATTCCAGAACTTTCTGCCAAAGAAATGTGAGGAACATGTGTTTTTTTAGCCAAATTTTGAGGTTTGCAAAGGATTCTGGGTAACAGAACCTGGTCCGAGCCCCGCAAGTCACCTCTCCTTGGATTCACCTAGGTCTCTAGTTTTCAGAAATGCACAGGTTTGGTAGGTTTTCCTAGGTGCCGGCTGAGCTAGAGGTCAAAATCTACAGGTAGGCACTTCGCAAAAAACACCTCTGTTTTCTTTCAAAAATGTTGATGTGCCCACGTTGCGCTTTGGGGCGTTTCCTGTCGTGGGCGCTAGGCCTACCCACACAAGTGAGGTATCATTTTTATTGGGAGACTTGGGGGAACATAGATTAGCAAAACAAGTGTTATTGCCCCTTGTCTTTCTCTACATTTTTTCCTTCCAAATATAGGAGAGTGTGTAAAAAAGACATCTATTTGAGAAATGCCCTGTAATTCACATGCTAGTATGGTCACCCCGGAATTCAGAGATGTGCAAATAACCACTGCTCCTCAACACCTTATCTTGTGCCCTTTTTGTAAATACAAAGGTTTTCTTGATAGCAATTTTTTACTCTTTATATTTCAGCAAATGAATTGCTGTATACCCGGTATAGAATGAAAACGCACTGCAGGGTGCAGCCCATTTATTGGCTCTGGGTTCCTTGGGTTCTTGATGAACCTACAAGCCCTATATATCCCCGCAACCAGAGGAGTCCAGCAGACGTAACGGTATATTGCTTTCGATAATCTGACATTGCAGGGAAAAGTTACAGAGTAAAACGTAGAGAAACATTTATGTTTTTTTCACCTCAATTTCAATATTTTTCTTTTTCAGTTGTTATTTTCTGTAGGAAACCCTTGTAGGATCTACACAAATGACCCCTTGCTGAATTTAAAATGTTGTCTACTTTTCAGAAATGTTTAGGTTTCTGGGATCCAGCATTGGTTTCATGCCCATTTCTGTCACTGACTGGAAGGAGGCTGAAAGCTCAAAAAATTGCAAAAATGGGATATGTCCCAGTAAAATGCCAAAAGTGTGTTGAAAAATTGGGTTTTCTGATTCAAGTCTGCCTGTTCCTGAAAGCTGGGAAGCTGCTGAGTTTAGCACCACAAACCCTTTGTTGATGCCATTTTCAGGGGAAAAACCACAAGCCTTCTTCTGCAGCCACTTTTTCCAATTCTTTTGAAAAAAATGAAATTTTCCCTGTATTTTGGCCAATTTCTTGGCCTCCTTCAGGGGAACCCACAAAGTCTGGGTACCTCTAGAATCCCTAGGATGTTGGAAAAAAAGGACGCAAATTTGGCTTGGTTAGCTTATGTGGACAAAATGTTATGAGGGCCTAAGCGCGAACTGCCCCAAATAGGCAAAAAAAGGCCGGGCACAGGAGGGGGAAAAGGCCTGGCAGCGAAGGGGTTAAGCTGCTAAACTATTTCAGACTAGCGGGAAACAAATAGGGATTGATTAAGAGTTTGATGGATACAGTACTTTGTTCAAATGGTGATGGAGTACCCTCTCTGCTAAACTGAAGGTCCACCCGCCTGATTTACTGTTGGGCAAACTTTAATTATGTCAGTGATGGAGCCCACTCCGGCTTCATTACTGATATAATCCTCTGATGGCCTGACAGAGTGTAGGCTTGCAAAGGTACACATATGAATCCTCCACCTGATTTAGAGTGGACAGTGCTATATGTATGTCTTTTGCTGTTCACTACACCAAGGTGAGACCTGGCAGCCAAGGATAGTAAAAAGAAAACATAATACCCGCCCCTCCTCCATGTGAAACAACTTCCTTTGTGTGAGGGGCCATTCATTTTTTAGTGGGCAGGGATTGTCGAAATTATTCACTTAAACCTACAGACCATAGAGTGACTGCCAGTGACTTTGCTGCTTATGACTGCTATTCATGATAAAGCACTTTTACCATCCAGCAACCCTTCTCCCGCAAATTAGTGGGTATTTTTTAATCTATGTTCAGCTTTGAAATGGGGCTATAAGATTGTGGTGCTCTCATTGAAATCTGAGCTGGTGTGGCTTTGACATTTTCGAAGTGGGGGGACCCTCTCTTAAAGGGAACACAAAACTCACAAAGCCTGCAGAACATTCTTGAAAAAATAATCTATTGATGATTTAGATGACTTGGGGCAATGAGAGGGCAATGTGGTTATGGACCATCAGCATTACATAGATGTTCTTATTTAGGAATTATCTTGAAGTGTGTAGAGAATGGCAAAATACCTGTTACTGAATCTGCTCTTATGTTGATTTTTTTCAGAGGTGATTGAGCACTTCTGAAATTATTGTATTTTGGTCTGTTTCATGATCAAAGAAGCAGAGGTGGTTCTTATGCTCAGTCCAGGCCCTGTAGCCAATTTCCAATGCACACAGCCAAAGACCATGTGCAGTAGGTGGTTGGGCACAAATGGGAGATTGGGCGCATGGCCTGACTACAAGCCAGGCTCTATGGACATTCCGTAGCTGCACATGGCAAAAAGCTGTGCTCAGGTCAGTGGTGGGTTGAACACTCATGGGGGTTGACTGGATGCAAGACCCTGCAGCTAATTCCCTCTGCACATGGCCAAAGACCATGCATAGCAAGTGATAGAGCTCTCATGAGGGTTGGCCATGGGGGGGGGTTGAGTTCTTGCAAAGGGTTGGACGCAGGCCTGGTAGGAGATCTGGCTCTTTGGCCAACTCCTCACTGTACATGGCTGAAGGCTGCACGCAGTGCAGGGTTTGGCTGGATTTGATCAGAAAACACCATAAAATCACTGAAAGCAAAGATTAAAGTGACGCTATAGGTAGTTATGGTAATAAGATGTTACCTTATGTTGAAAAAACACAGAAATTCACCGACAAACTTTAAAGTGATATTAGAGTTAGGTGTTGAAATAGCACAAATACTAACATTAAAAAAAACAATAAAAATGCTAAAATTCACCTGTTATAATTTATTGACTTAACAATAAGTTGAAGCCTCACTATGCACTGCTTAGAATATTATATCCCTCGGGACTTGCACAATTACATCACTTCTGACACATATGTATTATAGCACTCATGACATGTTAAATGATATCTCTGATGACACACTCACACACACACATATTGTTGGACCTGGCTTTTTGACAGGGACATCCCCAAACTTTTTGCCTCCTTCCTCCTATTTTTTCTGACCTGTTGTTGTTGGCTTTTGACCTCTGGGCACTTTACCACTGCTAACCAGTGCTAAAGTGCATATGCTCTCTGTGTAAATTGTACTACTGATTGGTTTATCCATGATTGACTATTTAATTTACTTGTAAGTCCCTGGTAGAGTGCACTACATGTGCCTAGGGCAGGTAGATTAAATGCTACTAGTGGGCCTGCAGCACTGGTTGTGCCACCCACCTCAGTAGCCCCTTAACCCTGTCTCAGGCCTGCCATTGCAAGGCCTGTGTGTGCAGTTTCACTGCCACTTCGACTTGGCATTTAAAAGTACTTGCCAAGCCTAGAACTCCCCTTTTACTACATATAAGTCATCCCTAATGTGTGCCCTAGGTAACCCCTAGAGCAGGGTGCTGTGTAGGTAAAAGGCAGGACATGTACCTGTGTAGTTATATGTCCTGGTAGTGTAAAACTCCTAAATTCGTTTTTACACTACTGTGAGGCCTGCTCCTTTCATAGGCTAACATTGGGGCTGCCCTCATACACTGTTGAAGTGGCAGCTGCTGATCTGAAAGGAGCAGGAAGGTCATATTTAGTATGGCCAGAATGGTAATACAAAATCCTGCTGACTTGTGAAGTCGGATTTAATATTACTCTTCTAGAAATGCCACTTTTAGAAAGTGAGCATTTCTTTGCACTAAAATCTTGTTGTGCCCTTCAATCCACGTCTGGCTAGGTTTAGTTGACAGCTCCTTGTGCATTCACTCAGACACACCCCAAACACAGGGTACTCAGCCTCACTTGCATACATCTGCATTTTGAATGGGTCTTCCTGGGCTGGGAGGGTGGGGGGCCTGCCCTCACACAAAGGACTGCCACACCCCCTACTGGGACTCTGGCAGACAAGATTGAACTGAAAGGGGGCTTGGTGCATTTCTTAGACTCTCTTTGAAGTCACCCCCACTTCAAAGGCACAACTTAGTATAAAACAGGGCCTCTGCCCTACCTCATCAGACACTTGCTGGAGAAGAAATCTGAACCAGAAACTACATCCTGCCAAGAAGAACTGCCTGGCTGCTCAAAGGACTCACCTGTCTGCTTTTCTACAAAGGACTGCTGCCTTGCTGTTGGCCTGCTGCCTTGCTGAACTCTTGTCTGGCTGTAAAAGTGCTCTCCAAGGGCTTGGATAGAGCTTGCCTCCTGTTCCCTGAAGTCTCAGGACCAAAAAGACTTCTCTCTTCCTCTGGGACGCTCCGGGCGCCGAACTTTTCGACGCACAGCTTGTTCCGCGGCAAGAAAAACGCTGCACACCGACGCTGATCGACGTGACGTCTTCGGGACTACCGAAACTTTGACGCACGGCCTTGCAAGGACAACGCCGCCCGACTTCCTGGGAGAAATCGACGCAACGCCTGCCATGAGATCAAAACTTTGACGCACGGCCTCGTAAGGACAACGCCGCCCGACTCCGCAGGAGAAATCGACGCGACGCCTGCCGTGAGATCGAAACTTTGACGCACGGCCTTGCAAGGACAACGCCACCCGACTCCGCAGGAGAAATCAACGCGACGCCTGCCGTGAGATCGAAACATCGACGCGCAGCCCCGCAGAACGACGCGCAGCCGGAAAATAAGCAGGAAAATCCACGCACAGACCCGGGACATCTGGTACTCCCCACAAACCACAGTAAGAGACTGTCCGCGCGCCGGAAAACGACGCCCGACTCCCCGCGTGGAAAATAACGACGCAAGTCCGTGTGTGCTGAGGAGAAATCGACGCACACACCAGTTTTCCACGCACCTCTTCTCCTGTGGCCCTCTGAGGAGATTTTCCACCAGAAACCAGGTACTTTGTGTTTGAAAGAGACTTTGTTTACTTTCTAAAGACTTAAGACACTTTCTATCACTTTTCAGTGATATCTTTACAAATTCGTATTGCAACTTTGATCGTTTTGACCTGAAGATACCCAGATAAATATTATATATTTTTCTAAACACTGTGTGGTGTATTTTTGTGGTGTTATGCTATGGTGTTGTATGATTTATTGCACAAATGCTTTACACATTGCCTTCTAAGTTAAGTCTGACTGCTCGTGCCAAACTACCGGAGGGTGAGCACAGGCTGATTTTGGATTGTGTGTAACTTACCCTGACTAGAGTGAGGGTTCTTGCTTGGACAGAGGGCAACCTGACTGCCAACCAAAAACCCCATTTCTAACACATATGTTATATGTGTGTGTCATCAGTGATGTAATTTAGCATGTCTTTAGTGATGTAATATGTGAGGTCCTAAGTAGTTCATGGTGAGGGGTAGTTAGATGCTCAGCAAATATATTCACTGAAAAAAACAAAGGTTGAAGGGATCTCATATGTAGGTGAAAAGGTTGATTAAAACAGACTATTTTAAACTACCAAAACCACTGAAATTCACCAATTATAGTTATATCAAGTAACTATAGCTTGTGCCCTAAAGTAAATACAGCTAGGGAAATTGTACTTGCCAACCCGTGAGTCATTATATGAACTAGTTGAACGTGCATTGGAATCCCTATTATGTGAAGGACAATATCCATCATAAATAACAATACATTGGCATTTATGTAATTACTCAATAAAAAGCCAAGAGAAGGGTTTTATTTGATCTTTCACCCTACTACCACCCCATAATTTATCTGTTTGCAAAAAGTAAGGTATGGTCAAAAAATGTCCAAGTCTCAATATCACAGATGACTATCCTGCCTTTGAGTTTTTCATTAAAATTTTTAAGAGACTGACATTATTTTTCTACAACAGAATCAACACTTCTCTTACAGCTGATAATACTATACGACAGGAACCAGCAAGAAATATTTTAATCTATTAAAGGAATATATTATGTGTATTTCATTTGATTTGATTCTGCTTGGCTAGGGTTTACAATGCTGCAAGCACTATACAAGCAATAAATAAAATATGTACAAGAGATAAAGCACTTTCTCAAATTTCCTTTTCTGAGAAAAACACTACTGAGAAGGTGATAGGCGTTACACAGGAGGCTATGATTCAGTTGGCCTCATTAAGAGTAATGTGACTTTGAACTTCTTCAGTCTGCATCGACTCCTAAAGTGACAGAAACCTTGTCAATCATTTGGGTTGCAGTTAAAAGGGATTATAAACAAGGCCACTGGAATTATGCCTCAGTGGAGGGTCAAATTATGCAACAGGTTTGAGTAAATTATACGACAAGGCAAATTATGCGCCATAATGCAGCACGTTTTGTAATAGAATTACTTCATTATTTTGTCAATCTTACACTTGTTAACACTGTTTGGGCATTGTTTGCCCCTCCTGAGTACCAGTTTAACACCCAAATGTAGCAATAAGCAACAGAAAGGTGACAAGTCAAGCTTTGCTAAGGGCTTTCCATTGCTCACTAACACATGTTGCAATGTTTTTAGTAACTTTTGAATGAGTTAAGCTAGAAACAACATTTATCTTTGTTAAAATTTGCAGATTATGTGGCAGATTATTGGATATGTGGCCAGTGCAGCAAAGATATAATTATACAAAAAAGGCTGCAGCCACAGAATGGCAGTAATCAGTGGCCTTGATTACAAGGTACACCATGAAGATCTCCTATGAAACAAGACACAAGGAGAATTTGTAATTTTCAGTTGGATTCCCCCAGGTAACACATTATCCTCCCCAGAGTTTCAGCTGGAGATTTAGGCCCTGATTACGCGTCTGGTGTTCACTAGCCCACCAGATTTGTGGTAGTAGTCGGACCGCCGCCAATGAGGCAGTCAGAGCACCATATTAAGACCATGGCGGTTGTAGATGTGGAACCGTCAGCATCGCCAAGATCAGAGATCCCAGAAGTCTGGCAGTTGCGGTGGTCCTAATCTGCCAGGGTAGAGCTGACCTCAATATCCACCAGCGATTTGATGGCGATAGCACCGCCATGAAAAGACAGGTGAATAACCACTGCAGGGGATGCCAGG
The DNA here is from genome assembly GCF_031143425.1 of Pleurodeles waltl. Lineage (NCBI taxonomy): Eukaryota > Metazoa > Chordata > Amphibia > Caudata > Salamandridae > Pleurodeles > Pleurodeles waltl. The sequence goes on from NC_090444.1 coordinate 669,076,383, forward strand.
GCCCATGCCCTCAGCACGGGCAGTGCAGGGGTCCCTCTGGCCAGCACCACCCCAATGTTCACTGTCTGCTTTGCAAACAGTGAATATTGTGAGTGTGCTAGTGCACCCTGCCTCCTACAGTCCTACAGCACTTCAGCCGACTCGATTACGAGCCAGAGGCAAGACGGGAAACTTTTAATGGACGCGGTAGGGAGGTAGCCACTATGGCGGCAACCTCCCCATTTGAAGTTCGGCAGACAGTCTGAGCCGAACTCGTAATGAGGCCCTCAGTCTTCTTTCAGCAGATGGAGCCCTCAATTTAGGGGTATGTGAAATTTGCATAATTTGTCTGAGAGTAATGACATGACATTTTTGAAAAATTATGAGAAATTACACGAGTGGCAAGATCTGGCATTTAATTCTATATTTTATCGCAAAATTCATACTTGCAGTAATTTTGAATGTGAAGACCCACTCTGCTCTAAATAGAGTGCTAAATCACACATTCTGTGAAGAGCAGCTGCTGATGTTCTGTTTGTTTATTTTGATCCAGTGTTCCAGCATCAGCATCAGCATTTTTGCCAGAACGGTTGTGTAATTACTCAACCTGGCATAATTGTGTGATTTCAGGCGCTTTGCATAACAAATGTAAAATAAACTGCTAAAAATTACTAACATTTTGCTAGGGCCTGAGTAAATCCCTTGTTCATGTATTGTTTAAAGCAGTCACTAACAACTGGAACAGCAGAGTCATTTTTTTATTAAACTCATTAGGTAACCTAGTGAAATGACACCTGTACACCTGACAAAAGAAGAATGGGCCTCATGTACGAAGGTTTGAATTAGCGATTGCCTGAGATTACCTGCGAATCGCAATTAGGAAATTGCTATTTCAAATTAATGAAACTCTTTTGGGTTTAATTTGCAATTCCCGGTGGGTCACAAATAAAACCTACCTTATGAATATTAATGAGCTATGTCTCACTTTGGGACCCACTGGTAATTGCAAGAATCCCAGGGATAGTGGCCTTGGCCTGCTGGGGTCAGCATACCACCATGTCTGTGATTGTTTTTCCTGTTTTCCTTAATGGAAAACGGGATACATTTAAAAAATAAAAAGAAAAGCATTTTTTTCATTGTTTAGGAATAGGCAGTGGTCCGTGGGACTACTGCCTGGTCTTAAAGATGATTTTGTAAGCATTCATGAGGGCCCTTATGAGCCCCTTTCCATTTGAAATTGGTGTTAAAATGCAAATGTTTTGAGACTGCATTTTGACCACAAAACATTCACACATACAACTGCAATATGGTATTAGGAAGGGACACCCTGGACACACCTCTTCCTTATTCCGAATTGCAAAACCCAAATTGCAGTTCTGTAACAAGGTGGCATTTGTACATCCCAAAATGCGTGTTTCCTGTCGAAAACGGGCCCATTGGTTTGTTACAGGAAATTCTCTTTGTACATGTTGCCCATAGTCTCTAGTATTATCCAATATTTTCTGAAATCTGTCTTGACAAATTGCGCAAAGAAAAATTATTCTAGAAGACAGTATCTTGCAAATGCAATTCAGGATGGTATTTGTTTATCAGAACCTCTTTTAAAACAATTACCGAATTCAAACTATAAAAGCATTAATATATCCAAACACCAACAGCACTTACACGCTAAAAACATTTTTCGAAATAATTGTATAATCGTAAAACATTAGCAACCATTACATTTGAGTGATCAAGTACAAAGCATTCGTAGCGTCTAAATATCTTAGTTTTAAAGTAAAGGAGGAATAATATGTCGACACAGCAACAAGAACAAAAGACAAAAAAATCAAATAATGAATTGCATCAAACTTATTTAAATTGCAAATATAAATTCCTTGGTATGACTTTATCACCAGCATCAACACTTTAACTTACCATACTATGTCCAACCGAATCCTTAAGTGTAAAATCCAAAATGCCTTTCTTTATGAGATAATCTGTCTAAATAAAGAACAGTGTCACAATGACGAAGCCCAGGCAAACAGCTTTGGCAAAGTCAATAGTTTGGGCCTTGTTTAAGATTGTTAGTATACAAATAGAAAAGCCCTGCTGCTTCTTATAACAGGCCAGGAGATTTAAGTGAAAATAAAGAGTGACTTTCTTTTATTAGAAATGGCATACCCAAGAAGACATTTCAATCACACACGTTTCTCATTTCCAGAGCGATGGACTCTACCTTTCCACGAGCACATCCCAACATAAGATTGAAACTTTATTTTGCAATACAGAAGAATTATGCCCTAAAATTAGGAACATCAATTAGGGGTACCCAGGACTAGCTGTTGTAATCTCTATCTTACTCTCTTGTACCCATTACTTCCCCTTGAGTTAATCAGTGGGAAGGCATGGTCACAAAAAACATAAATCAGGACTGAGAAAGTCAAATTTCAAATTTCAAATCAATCTTTATTTGGATTTTACTCCATAAAAGATAAACAATCTCTTTAAAACGGTAAAAATATACAATAAGATACTTTGAAAAAACATTACTGATAAGTAAATGAATAAATAAAAACCCTTGCTACTACAAATTGAGGAATTATTCATTCTCATACCGGAGATTTTCTAAGTACGACAGCTTTTTCCTTTGTTCTATGGCATTTAGGATAAATGCTATCACTGCATCACATTTCTCATTGGTATCCAGTTTACATAAGTAGTTAAAAGCTTCTCTACAATAAAATAATTTGTTAATAATAAATAAAGGTTTTAAAAATTGCTTCCTAATATCGTGATAATATTTACAAGATATGATAAAGTGCATTGTGGATTGTGCAAATCGTCCCACACAGGGGCACTTCGGTAGGCTTTTACTCCAAATCCTCACCTTTGGGAAAGCTACCAAAAAGTGCAACATTCTAAAGCGCATTCGAGTCAGATAAAATCTATCCTGAATGTTTGCTACTATCAACAAATAATTTGGCATTACCTCGTTATTTTCAGTCATATAAAGTGCTACTGTTGACTTCCTACATTCTCTATTTTCTCTATCACTAACCCTCCATGCCATAAGTTGATTTTTCAATTCTTTCTTGCTAAATTGGAGGATAATACCTGGATTGTCCAAATTTGGAACTAGATTTATACCTTTCAACAAATCTTTTAAATGCACGAACCATGGAATTCCATCCCAATATTCTAGTGTAAGGCAATCTTTAATAATCTTTTGGGTAAAATGCATCCCTTCTTTAAACCAAATACCATGCCAGGCCAACAACGCATTGGTGTATATTTTATCTTCCACATAAGGGCAACCCAACTCCTTGTGTACCATAAATGTGGAGGTAGTATTTGCCACTGCAAGTATTCTGCAAAAAAATGTATTCTCTAGCACTTATAATGAGCGGATCTCGGGCATCGAACCCCAAAGGGCAGAACCATACGTAATGCTGTTAATTGATTTACTTTTATAGATTTGCAGCATTTCCCTAAGGGGTTTATTGCCAATTTTGTTTGAAAATCTAAAAACAGCCTCAGTTGTCCTAACATACTTCATCTTAATAATTTCTAGATGTTGTTTCCAATGACCCATATTAGAAAACTGTATACCCAGATATGTAAATGCATTCACCTCTTCACATTTATAGCCTTTGATAAAAAAAGCTTTCTTCCTGACCTTTCCCTGTCCACAAGTCATTACAACAGTTTTGCTCATATTCAACAACATATCTCTTTCCTCCAAAATTTCCACAAAGCCCTCGATTAACCACTGCAACCCATTTGCAGTTCGTGACAGCAGTATAGCATCATCTGCATATAAAAGGACTGGGATAGAGCATTCTCCTATTTTAGGGGTATCAATTTCCAAATGTTTTAAATGGGCATCTACTCCATTTATATAAAGGGAGAATAGAAGAGGTGCCAAAACACAGCCTTGACGTATTCCTCTCCCTATCCTAAAACCTGGGGTACACTCGCCATTTCTTCCATATCTCACCCGCGCTGTTAGATGATTATATAATTGCGCCAAGAAACTTATTATATCTAAGGGTGCGCCCATATCTGTTAAAACGTTCCACAGCTTAGCATGGTTCAACAAATCAAAAGCACTGCTAAGATCAGCAAAACAAAGGAACATATGACCCTTCCTTGCTATTGTATATTTGCTTATTATTAAATTAAGTTTTATACATTGTTCCAGAGTACCAACCCCAGGCCTGAATCCCAATTGAGCCTCTGTGAGTATATGGTTTTTGGTTGCTCATAATTCTAATCTTTCTAGGAGTACTCTTCCCAGCAATTTGAAAGAGGTATCTAAAGGTGAGATTGGGCGATAGCATTTGGGGTCACCTCTATCTCCCTTTTTGAAAATAGGAACAATTATGCTTTCAGTCCACGATGTTAAAATATATCCCTTTGTCACACTCAAAAAGACTTGGGTCAAAATAGTGCACCATGGATCGATGTGTGTCAAATAGGCATCTACTGGCACCCCGTCAGGGCCTGGTGCCTTCCCTTTCAAGCATCTTCCCATAGCAGATTTCACTTCCCCTATATTAACTGGTTTAAAAAAAGGTGGCTTTATCTCAATTATCCCAATATTCGATGTGTGAGTAGTCAGATTATCTGGGTTAAAAATTGAGCCAAAATGTGAAAGCCATTCTGATGACGGAACGTGTACTGTTATTTGGGGTACATCATTATTTTTTAGGAATGGTTGGTTAATTCTTTTCCAGAATAGAGTACTATCTTTTAATGTTGTTGCTTGCTCAAGATTAGCCCATGCCCTAGCTCTCAATTGTGCCTTCCTCGTCATTAGTGCATGTTTGTAGTTAGAGCGTTTAATAATTACCTCTTCCCTATTTCTTGGTCGAGCCTGCAGGGCTTGTTTTAGTTCCTGGCTTGCTAATGAACAATTATGATCAAACCACCCCACTTTTTCACTCTTTTTGTTCCCCAATGTTCTCACTAGGCTTCCTGCAATGGCATTTCTAAGCTGGTTAAAGGATCCTAAGATCTCATATGGGCTTTGGTTATATTCTGTGCATGTGAGAATTTCTTGACAGTGTCGTGTCACAACTTTTTTCATCACATCTATTTCATTTACCCCAGTCCATTTAATTACAATACCATTTTCCCTTCTTATTCATATATTCATTGCCAATCGTTCACCTATATTAAAGGGTTTAGCCAATCTCATAGTTAATAACGAGGGATGATGATCACTATAGATGGTTGGCTCAATCTTCAGGGATTCGACCATATCCATATTACTCTTGGACATTAATACATAGTCAATTAATGAGAAATGTCCTCTTCCTATAAACGATGGAAGCTTCATTCCTTTAAGCCTGTCTTGTTCCATCAATTCTAAATCATATCTAAATATTATCTAATTCAGTGCAATTCCGTAATTATTATGCAAAAAGTGCAATTGTGCGCTCCCCCCATCGTCGACAAATCCACATGTCTTTCCTATAGTATTCTGGCATATCCCAATATTAAAATCTCCAACCCATATTATTGTATAGCTTGAGGTTATATCATTTACAAAAGTTTGTAAATCTTCCTGAAGAGTCTATGCCACTACTCTATTGGTGCCATCAAATTAATTATTGTAGTAGTTTATTAAAACAATCCCTAAAATTCCATCTATCCGAAAATATAAAAACTGATAGTAAGGGGAATCAAGGGAGGATTTCACCAATATATATGGTACCAATGTTGAGATCAATATTGCTAATCCTCCCTTTGCCCTACCACTAGGTGAGGCAGAAGCTGGGGTGGAGAATATGGCATGACCTTCAATAAAAAAGGATCCTGTGTGCCATGTCTCTTGTAGGCAGATTATATGTGATGAACTTATTATGGTCTGCCATTCCTTCTCAACCATTTTCGTTTTTACTCCAGCTATATTCCACAACATGAGTATAATTAAGTCTCCTGCTAGGGACCTCCCATCTGACTCAGCGTCACCATTACAGCTTGATAATTTTGGTATGGGGGCTACAGTAGTAGGTTGTATTTTGTCAGGTAGCAAGATCTCTTTTCTACTCATGTCCTCTTGCTGTCAGTCCAAATCCTCCATGTTACTCAGGGGAGCGAATCGATTGGAACAATCTGGTTTGTTATACCTCTCCAAATTACTGGGTGTATTCCCTGTGGCCCCCGTGTCTCATGTGCCTGAGGTATTCATCATTCTGTAAAAATATCCTAAGGGAACGGCCATAATCTCTTTTCTCAGATTTTTACAAGTTCGATGTCTTATATCCAAGTCCGCTAGTAGTTGACCCACAAAACGAGGATTACGAAAATTTACCACAATGCAATCTCCCTCTTCTTCCTCCAAATATCCCACCCAATCAACTCTCCTTGCATATAAGATTTCACAAAATAGTATATCTGGTGTACATATATTCCCTGCCATCCAGTGCACTACTTTGTTACGTAAATCAGCCCAGGTCTCAACGATGTTTGGTCCCAATTTGGGAACATTTTTAAGAATGATTGTATATGGTGTAGCATCTGGCTGTAATTGTAATACCTCTTTCACAGGTCTATTTCTAATCAAGGACTGGCATCTATGATTTCTATCCAATTGCTCCATATGATTGATCATGGGTTCCTTAGACAGGAGAGTTTCTTTCTGTATAGGGTGCCGGTATTCTATACTTCTTTTCTTAGAATCTGCTTTCCCTGTCATTGCACTATTCCTTATATCTACAGCCGCTTGGCTCTCATTTGATATAGTGTCACAACCATGGGACAAATTTTTCGCTTTAGTCATTGAATTAACACTTACTTCTATCTTAGTTTTACGTCCTTTTATCTCCTTGAATTCTAGCAATACTTTTGACTCTATCTGGTCTAGCTTGCCATGCAGTTTCTTGAAAAGTGTTTCCATACGTTTTTGTAAGGGACCATCGTTGTCTGGTGATAGTGCTACTGCATGACCCCCATGCATTTCAGTTATTATTTTGCTACCCTTAGAAAACTGTGAAGATGGTAGCATAAACTTAGATTTAGTAGTCTGACTACTTCTTTTTTTCTTTGGTGGTGAAGGAATTTGGTCATCTGTACTGTTCAAGGAATCAATTTCTTCTATTATGTCTGTAGGTAATAAAGGGCCTAAGGAAAATCTAGGATCCACCCCAGTACATTTTTCCTTTGGGGATTTTAGTTCAGAGATTAAACCTACAGCCTCAGTGCTCACTTCAGTGATAGCCTCATGTAAGACATTTTTTGTTGCCACTAAACGTGCTTCAGCATTAATAATTTCTTCATTAATTTTCCCCATTGCATCTGTGAGATAGTTAGTGATCGTATTAGCACTTCTCTGTTTTTTTTTATTAATACCGTTCCCTATTTGGTTTTGCTTTCTTTTCCCCATTATGTATATTATGTAAATGGGGTTACTATGTTGAACACTCTTATCTAGTCACGACAAAATATATGCAAATCACTAAACCGGATATCAACAGAATGAGCCCAGCACAACCACCTCCGGGCTCTGGCAGGCACGAGGCGGGAGCGCAAAAGGAGTTATTAGAGGGCTCCTGCCCCTGTCCACAGAGCCGGCACTAGCTACAAGTGCAAAGCGGGAGTTCAAGGAAAAGGGTTATTAGAGGGCTCCTGCCCCTGTCCACAGAGCCGGTACCAGCTACAAGTGCAAAGCGGGAGTGCAAGGAAAAGGGTTATTAGAGGGCTCCTGCCCCTGTTCACAGAGCCGGCACCAGCTACAAGCGCAAAGCGGGACTGCAAAAAAAAGAGTTATTAGAGGGCTCCTGCCCCTGTCTATAGAGCCGGCACCAGCTGCAGCTCAAAGTCTTTAAGCGTCTCCTCGTGGCCCTATAACACAATGGGTAATGTGGTCCATATGAGGGTCAGCCAGGAAAAGAGCACGCCCCTACCATATGTAGGTGCCCAAAACCAGTAATTGCCCAAAAAAATAAAGATGTCAGGGGGGTGGCCCAGCCCAGCCTCTGTCAGGAGCTGACGGGCGCAGGACGGGCCCGCCCTTGGCCCGGGCTTTGCCCGGGCGCCTCTCGCACGCGCCCCACGGGGCGGGAGCGCAAGTTTGTTTTTAAAGGGCTCCTGCCCTCGACACTGCTGCCGCAGCCTCCTCCCTTGAAACGCGCATTCCGCGGGCGGGAGCGCAAGTTTGTTTTTAAAGGGCTCCTGCCCTCGACACTGCTGCCACCGCCTCCTCCCTTGAAACGCGCTTCCCGCGGGGCGGGAGCGCAAGTTTGTTTTTAAAGGGCTCCTGCCCTCGACACTGCTGCCGCCATCTCCTCCCTTGAAACGCGCTTCCTGCGGGGCGGGAGCGCGAGTTTGGTTTTTAAAGGGCTCCTGCCCTCAACACTGCTGCCGCCGCAACTCATTGGGGATTTGCTTGCAGGATGGGACACAAATGCAAATACTAAATAGACACTGTTCACCCATGACAAGGCCATGATCCCCAAGCATGTGACACATACTGTAAAGGATTACCTAAATATGTATTTAACAGTAAATAAGGAAGCCAAAACCTGGGGAAACACCTTACCTAATATAATCTATCCTAACTACACATTACCCACAACAGGCCCTAACTAACCTAAGCTAAACTTACTTATCACATTTAACGAAATGACCTGAACATCAGCCCCCCAACCCCCTTATAAGACGGGACACATGGAGGACAACATATACTAACCTAAACACATACTATCTTATGCTAAACAAATATATATGTTTTTGTATTTGTTTTTCTTTTTTTAACACCAAAACCCCAACATCATCCCCCACCCACCCACACACATAATAAAAAACAGATATTAAAAGTATCATACCCCCAACCCCCCACCCACTACTACTAACTAAACTAAAAGCCTATTCTAACCTAACACTGAGGCCCCTAAACCCACTAATGAAAAGAGCCAGGAAAGAGGAGGGAGGGGAGGGAATCATTGCTGACGGTAAAATGTTTACAAGTTCACCCTCTGCACGGTCTTCTTTATGGCATGCACCCTCCTATTCACTTGTGCCTCCTCCTGCTGCAGCCTGTTCATTTTCCTCAACATGCGGTCAATGTGACGTTGCATCCGTTGAAAATCTGCTGGGTCAATAACTGCAGTACGGGTGGTCTGGGTGTCAGTTGAATATGTATGTCCCGTTGTCGGTGCCATGCATGTAGGAGGAGGTGCAGGAGGTGCTGTGATATGTTCGGTAGAAGTGGAGGTTGACGGTCAAGCAGTGGTGCTTGCTATGGTTGGTGCCACCTGGGTGGTAGTGGAGGTGATGGTGGTGGTGGCTGTGGTGGACACGGAAGGACCCCCTTGGTCAAATGCCCTTCACACTCTGAAGGCTCTTTCATGGCGAAAAAGCCGTGCAATGTTGCAGAACCCAGACTCCACATCCAGAATGTGGCGGTAACGCATCGCCCGGTGCTAAAACTCCGGAATCTGGATGGGATTCATATTGGCTGCTGTTAAAAATAAATATAAAACCAAACATTCGGTACTTCATTGTGTGATATAGCTCCAGAAGTAAATCAGACAATACATCTAATGTACCAGAAACAGGCCATATCATCATACAGATCACTGATTGTCCCTGATGAAGTATATGCCAACGCAGCCTACACTTGTCCCATTAAACAGCACAGCAATGCTCTAAAAGATGTGTAACAACTTAAATGACCTATGCATCATAGTTCAGCCATTTGTCACGTAAAAAATGCTGCAAGTCCTCCACATGTGACAGGCCAACTAATCACTAACTTCTGGATGACAATCAAGGGCCACAAGATCTGTGATTTGTAAATGGAATTGCCAGGATAGAATGTAGTTGCTAATCATGAGTGGGTATCCTAGTTTTGGACAATTGATTTACAGATTTACATGTCTGTGTACTAAACTTGGATCATCAGTCCTAGGTACACATTTCATAACCCTACGCCTGTGCCTGAGGGGGGGAGGGGATGGACAAGCAATAAATACTTTCCAACATCTAGGAAACCCAGGAAGCTTTGGGCAGCTGTACATGGGTTTGGGCAGTCCACCACAGGTAAGGAGGATGTCCAACTAGGATACACCCAAACATTGGACAATCTCATCCACATTTATGTTTGGAAATGCAGACAATTGTCAACATCATTTCATACCAGTAATACATGACTTACAACAAGCAGATAGATGCAAGCACACATCTGGCCATGAGCTGCATGCACACCTATGACATTGTACTCAAGTGTCACATACTTGTAGCACAACATGTGGAGCTACATGCTGCTAAGAAGTCAAATATACTGTCAAACATGTTCATTAGTGAACAGGGAGGCTCAAGTCTGTGGGTAAGACTTTGGCTCCCTATTCTGTGAGATTCAGGGTCTGACTTGCTGACTAAATCACAAATATGGTCCTCGGCTAAATTTTCTTAAGAAAAGTTTAATCAAGAAATGTCACCCTATTCGCATGGCTGTGCCTACAGGGCTGCACTACAATCCCAAAATATGACTATACGCTAATGATTGTCTAAGTCAAAGATGGAAAAAAAATGATACTCCACTCAAGTAACATATCTGATAATTTACCAGTGCATCATACCTTGCTATGTGTCCAACACACAGGAGTCAATCACACAACAGCAGCAAACACAACACAGAACAGAAATATCAACACTTACTGGAGATGTCTTGGTCCGCTAATCTAGCCACCTCTCCGATTGTATAGGGGGCAGGTCCACCTTTAAAGCATGGAAGGGAGAAATGTGCTCAATGTCTGTGCACTGTACAACACTTCGAAATACAATTATTGTGTGTAAGATTAAATCAGACAGTCCAGCCTCTCAGGTATGATGATACTGCAACCGACATACCACTGCAAACATGTACAGACCCGGGCACTCCAGTGAGTGATACACACACATCTGCACACATGCAGTGGCCCTAACTATCATGTGGTGGCAAACATGCTCCATCATTTGTTTGCAGACTCATTTATGGAGTGTACTCCTCTCATCATGTGTATCAATGAGATACATGCAAATCCACTTTCCTGGAGAACTGCAATACCAGTCACTCAGGTATTGTGGCTTGGACATCAAAGGACAATCCTTTACTGTGTGACGCACCTGTGGGTTGAATTAAGGGCATGATTTATCATGCTTTCTATGGTCCCTTACATGTAGGGCCTGTGTTGTGTCTAGGTTACATATGCTACATTAAAAGGGTACTCTGAGCCACATATGCCCCCTATGACACCATAATGGCAGGGATCCTGTGCATGATTTGGTGACAGTTTGAGGCTAGCCATGGATTGACCAGTTTTCATATTTGGATACAACAAGGAGATATATGTTGACAGTGTATATTGCATTCATCCATGACAGACTGCATGGGCACAGGTGTAGTCATTGCACCTGAAATGTGTCTCTCATTGCCCTGTTTACCCAAGATGGGTTTCGGAAATCACAGATGAGCCACATTCATCATCCTACATTTGCCAATTTGGTTGATCAGCAAATATATAGCAAACTGACAGTGTGATATTATTAATACATGGTTTGGCAAATGAACCAGTGTGTCAATCATGATGATGTAGTTTTCAATTTGTATGTACCTTCGGAATGACAGCAGTCACAGGAATGCTGGTCTACTGATCTTAGCATACACCCATGTCAGTGATAGCCTCCATACTGGGAGGTTAGTTATTAAACATATGCTGCACTTGATCAGCATAGGTGTGCCAAACTAAACTAGCTAAGTATTAGTCAACTTTGTATGTCCGATGGAATTGGTCTGTGGTCCCTTGCATGACATCATGCACTTAATCCATTGTGATCATGCATTCCCCAACGTCAGGTATCCCATGATGATCCCATAACTTATGAGAAGTACATGGCAATTGAGTAAGACAGATGGCAAATGCATTAACTCGGGCCAGCTATTGTGACTAAGACCAATGTAAAACACACAGGTACAATGTACAGAGGGCCATGGATAGTTGTTACCCCTCAATTTGTATCATTTGCTTCATTTTATGTGCCAAAGCTAGGGTAAGTTGCACCAAACATTTTGATATGAACCCGTGTGCATTACTTTTGGCATCCATCCCTAATTTAATTGCGGCACAACCAAGTCCAACTATCAGCCTAAGATGTCACCTGAGGTCAGATATAACTTGTTACATATGTGTCAGAATTCATTTCAGACATGTATCAGAAATAATTGGGGGACACATTATTTCTTGAAAATATCTGGATTAAAAACCTGTCTTTCCTGGTACACTCACAGAAGATGCATAAAACATATGTTAGAGCCACATTTGCATCATCGATTGACATGAAGGTAGCACTAATTTACAGGCTTCTGTTGTGTTTTGTAAGTTAGTGCAGCTGTTGCGTCAACAAATGACGGTAATGTGTAGGAATTATTGTATAACTCACGGCAACTGTATGTTTAACTTGCATTCCACATGTCCAAAAACATTGCCTGCAGCATATGAACAAATCTGCTACTGTCACTACAGAGCATTTAAATGTGCACATTACTCTGAATTGTACTCACCAACAGGGCCACCAATCACAATCCCCAGGTGGTCCAGCAGGTATTGCTCCCTGGCACCCAGGTCAGCCCAACGGTGTTTTAGCTGGTGGTCGTTGTGCTGTGTGTTGTATATTCTTTTTAGACGATACAGGATCTTTGCCCACCAGAGCCTCCTTGCCTCTGTATGATACCCCTGTATCACACTGCCACCTGCTTCAATCATTAATGGGAGGAAGTGGCACACCAGCCAAATAAATCCCCCCAGCTCCTCCTCTTCCATCCTACCAAGACGTGGCCTACCTAACATGCTTGAAAAAAAAGAAGTAATAAAGGGGTACAGAGGATAATGAAGGGAAAGTAGGAGAGAGAAATGAAAACTAATTAACAGTAAAACAGCCCAACTATCCCCAAACTAACACCACCCACAACAGACTCCCAACAGTACAAACACAAAATTAGATACCAGAAATGACAAAAATACACTTACACAGGATAACACAGACACTTAGGAAACACCAAAAGAAAATATAAAGACCACACAGGAGACAAATTCACAATATGCACAGAGAGACAAGTCCAAACACAGCCACACAGTCAAGAAAAATCACAGACTGCAAAGTGAAAGTACACCAACTGTACCTATTCTGTAAACAGGATATCCTATTACATCACTTCATGCCTCAAATGTGGTGCATTTTTTATTCGTATGCATCAAAATATTATAACACTTACAGCCTGTGCGTCATTTTTTTTACGCATATGCATATGCTTAGAAATTACCCTGCATCCATATTTTCAATTATTTTTCATACTTAACCAATTTCATGGGATACAGTGTGGGAATTACCGCTCATGGCCAATGGATGTATCATGGCAGTGAGCGTAATTTTTCGACGCATATGCGGCATTTTTTGACACACATGCATCTTTTTTTACGAGTATGCGTAAACATTTCTGTCTTTTACTGGGTTTGGGTCATTTCTCAATTTTAATAGTACTTGACAGGTGTGACTATACAGAGATACCCTGTTTGCACCTACATTGTGCATTCCAGTGTATGGCAACATGTGACAGATCATACTACTGTGGACCATGATCCTCTAGTTGTTGTCCCGGATTTTCACTCTTCACTCACGCAATAGATGGCCAATCGTGTGGAATACAAATTGGTATTACCCAGTTTGGGAATGTTGTGCGTCAATAGAGGATAGCAAGGCTATGCAACTCAACACAGTAACTCATTGCCTGTGTGTCAATGTGTGTGAATTGGCTCTTACTAATGTAGTTGTCCCACTGTGTGAACATCACAAGACGTGTTTCCTTAAATGTGCTTGTATATATGTGTTCTCAATGTGGCCAACCATCAGATGCTATTCAGTGTGGAAATGAGAAAGGAAATGTGTTTGTCATACATGTAGCAACAAATGCTGTGTGAACTTCCCAGGTTTTTTGGGACATAAGCATCTCCAATGACAAACCAGGCACATGATAGATAGAAGACGGTTGATCATGGCAAAGTTCCAAGACTAGGCCATCACATGTCCTGGAATGTTGGATATCACTTCCTGGGCACTTGTTTGTATACTACCCATGAGTCAGGCATTGGAAAATGCTTTGTGGGTACAGTGTTTGTGACACTGAGTCCCAAAACCAATCCACAAATGTAATGTCATGCCACAGTTTAAGTCATATAAATGACCTATGTTCCTTTCCTGTTGCAGTGGAGGACCAGCAGACCAAGCAGCACGTGTGCACATATTTCCAGTGGTTAATTGCACAAAGGTGTCCAGTTCAAGTGTGTGGGGCCATGTGTAGCCTGTGTCATTATTGGGGTACATGTTGTCACAGTTACGTGCAGGTCTACTCATGAGCCTGTGGAGCCATTTCCTGCATTTACAAAGTATCCTTCACAGCTGAATTGAAGGAAAGCTGAAGAGGAAGTGAGAACACACATGGGGATAGTCCAGCTATGGCACTGCAGACGTTTTATGAGATTGACAACAGGGCAACCTGGTGTGCTCACAAAGTTAATAGATCAGGTTTCATCACAACATTTGTACACAGGGTCGCCTCAAAAATTCCTACTGCAGCCGGGAACATCAGTGCCTCTGTGCTGATTAATCTCACAGCTATTCACCATGCAAGCCCCATCAATATGTTGGGGGCAATGTGAATCAGTGTGTGGACTGTCAGGGTACAAACATGTGTTGTCATTTCATGCACATTATCTAAAGTTGTTTGTTGTGCTGTAGGTTCCATATCCATTCCATGCATACAGCCATGGTACACTGTCACTATTTGTCACTCATGCATACATGAAACCAAGACAAGGGATGGGACATGATTAGGCTATTTGAAGACAAGCTCCACCCCATGATACGATAAGTAAACTGATTACGCTATACAATGTATTTGAGTATTCATTGTAGACCTACATGACACAATACCCCAGGAGGAGAGTGAGGGCATGGAAAGCAACATGAGACAAATGTAGCCACAGGGAACCTTTATGGTTACGCAAAGACAGGAACCAGTCAGGCTAACAGGATGCAGGGTCAATCAGGAAAAAAAAATAGCAGACTGAGACTGGTAAAAGCTGGAACAACACTGTGGAAAATGAAAACTGAATTTGTCATGTGTGTTGGAATGTAACACAATAACCCAAGGCCTGTGTTACTAAGGTGATTTATACGGCAATGCATAACAGTGTTATACATATGATGGCAGTTTCTATGCCGTTCCAGGCAGCTGCAAGGGCAGTGCATGTTGAAATGGCTGGTCTGCATGGAGGTGCACACAGGTGTGTGCAGCTTCAGTCTCTCACAAGTCCTGTAGGTGAGAATCAAGTTCAAAGAGCCAACGGTACCTTTCACATGGGAAGCAATGGACAGGTGTATACAGGTCCTACAGACTACAAGGCAGTGCATTATTCGACCAGAAGTCCATGCAGACAGGAGAACAATGACTATGGCATACCATACTAAAGAGGGAAGCACACTGGAGTCAGAATTTGAGTCTGGGTGTGTGTAGATGAGGGATTATCTGGGTACAAATATTCCATATCCAGGGCCCCCTGAAGAAGGGTGGGGTGAGACTGAGAACATGACAGTGACAGGACTTATGACCTGGGATGCAAGCAGGGGATGTCTTGTCAGCAATGCTAGTCATACCTGGGGCACTCGTGCTATCCATTTGCTGCTTACATGGATTTCCTGTCACACATACTCCTTGCAAAGATAGCTGATGTCACACTTACTGCTGTCAAGGGTCTGGTCATACCTTCTTGTTACCAATGCTATAGCACATCCACTGCCTCATGCATGAGGTATTTTCTTCCTTAGTGAATAATGCTGTCTTAGTTGTGTGCCATATGCTGCAATGAACCATGTTGCCAACATGTATGTGTAGAATAGCTGTAGTCCTCTGCTATTGCCCTTCAAATGTGAAATGGACAGGATATGTGTCATTTACAGTGTGTGTGAAGTTGGGTGTACACTCAACCCATCAAATGTGATGTGGATTTTTCAGTATCCTAATATGTATTTCTGCAATGCTCCATGAGGCTACACTCTGATTATGATTCTTTGGGATAATGTGATGCAAAAATGATTACCCAGACCATGATGTAGTGATTAGAATAGGTGTTTATTGACATATGGTAAGACAGTGGTGATGGTGAGTAGAGTTAAAAGAATGTTGGACAATGTGTTGTCTCTGATGCAATCCTGCAGCTGTGTTTGGATGGTCCCTCTCATGTTGATGGACAATGTCCTCCTCTTCCTCCTCTTCAGGCATTTGTGGGTCGGGATCATATAGGGGAATGTTCCTCCTTGCACATATGTTGTGCAGGATGGCACAGGTCAAACTGATCTTGCAGACCATTTCTGGTGAGCATAAAAGGCTGCCTCCGGTGATGTCGAGGCACCTGAATCTTGACTTCAGGATGCCAAAGGTCCTGTTGACTATGGTGCATGTCCTCCGATGTGCCTCATTATAGGCATGGTTTGATGCTGTGCTTGGGTTTGCAAATGGGGTCATGATCCATGGCTGGATCCCATACCTCTGATAAGCTGAAAGAGAAAATTAGTGAGAAAATGTTGATGTTGCTTGCACCATGATTATCACTTTGCATGGTAGTTGTTCTCTTGTGTTGTCTGTGACTCATTGGTGTTTGTGTTATTGTGTGGAATCATAGGCTTCTAGGAGGTACCATCAGCATTGGGTTGTTACATTATCTGAACTGGTGTTTGGCTGATTGACCGGATGTCAGCTGTATTTTTGTAGAGTTGTAGTACATTGTGTACTCCCTTGCATTATGTTGTGTGAAAGAGGTGTTCATGTGTGTTAACTGGGGGTGACATGATACTTCCATAAACAGAATCAATTCCACAGAGGTGGTAACACTGTTGCATCTATATGGCCTGGACATTCCATCCAATTTAACATATGCAATAGAATTAGTTAAACATCAGTGAGGCCCTTAGATTTGGCAAGTTGACAATGCACAACACATCTCCATAAGTAGTCAGCACTGACGTGTTGACAATTGACTATGCACAAATATCCTTTGTGTGACAAGTTCTCTGCAGACCTATTTCTCTGCCCTTACCAAGTCGACTCAGGTTCAAACGTGTACCTATACTACTGAACCTGTTCCAGTTCAGCTGGCTAACTTGGTTGTGAGGTTGTCATTTACAGTGTCAGAAGGTCCATATGCCTGTACATCTGTTGTCTATATGTGTAATTGCCTCAAACCATATGTGTAGGAATGTGCACGTTCAATATTGTCACATCAATATGTCTTCTTAGCACAGTCCACTTGCTTATTGGTAATGGGCAATGTCAGAGCAGGAGTGATGTGAGATATTGGTACTGCCTCAATGATTTCCATGTCACCTTCATTAGAATCATGATCATCATGCTATGTGTCTCATGGTATTTGACCTGCAGCGAAACACATTACACACCCCTTACACAGTACTTATTGCTTGGAAGGGTGTTTGTTTGAGTGTTATTAATGTGATATTGAAAGATTATTCTTCCAAGCTGTGCTGTCAGTTAAGGCCATGTCATTGTGTTATTTTAAATTGTTACCTTGTGTCTGTGGAGTGGCATCTGTTGTTATTTGGCTCTGTCATTTGTCCATAGGTGTGTATTCAAATTGGTCAGGATATCAAACATGCCTAGCAGTGTCACAACCTCAGTGTCTTCCTGGCCACGTGCCAATGTAGTGGTGTATGTGTTGTGTGTCCTACAGGGTTGCTGTGCAGTGTGTATATAAGTAGGTTTCTGTACTGACCAACAAGTAGGTCATTTTCATATCGTCCATCCTGGAAGTGTTGATTGATGGTGCAGTGACGGAAGATGAATGAATCATGTACACTCACAGGATACTTTGCGACGATGTTGGTGATCAATCCACCGTGATCGACAATGGCCTGCACATTGATGGAGTGTGTGTGCTTCCTGTTGCGGTATAGATGTTCGTTTGCAGCAGGTGGCACAATGGTACATGTGTGTAGTCAATAGCACCAAGCACGTGTGGGAAGCCATTGATTTGGTAGAAGCCCTGTTTGGTCTCCTGCTGCTTCTGCTGTGTGTTGGGGAAGCTGATGTGGTGGGGGGTGTGAGGGAGATGATGGCATCCAATAACTTGGGTAGGAAGGCAGAGAATGAGGGCTGTGAGATCCCGGCAACCAGGGCATCAGTGGTTTGAAAGGAGCCACTTGCCAACATGTGGAGTACAGCTAGCAGCTTGGTTTCTGGTGGAATGGTGTGGGGTGTCTGCAAGCTGGGTGCCAACTGTGGCTCAATGTTGCGCAGCAGCTGCTGAATGGCTTGCCAGTTGAGTCTGTACTTCTGGATGATGTCTTGTTGCCGGAGTCCCAGAAGGGTTGTCCTGGTGCGGAATATCCTCTCCTGCCTTCTGCGTTGACTTTGGGGTCCCTGCTGGTGTTGTAGAAGCTGCTGTTGTTGGTCCTGTGCTCTGCGTTGGCGTGCATGCTGGATGAAAAGCACCTCCATGTCTTCTTTTTGGAGCTCTGCTGTTGGTTCTGTGTGTCTTCCTTAAATAGTGGTGTGTTTGCCCCATTTTAACGCCTGCCCTGACCAAGGTGTTATTTTTGTAAGCAAATCGGGCTGTGCGTCATTTTCCGACTCTGCCTCACGTCCATGCAGGATTTTTGCGCTGTAGCATAAATATGGCGCACAGGTGTTTAAGTCATTTTTTGGACGGGAAATCCTGCCTTGCATGTCATTAACACAAGGCGGTTTCCCGCATCCAGAAAATGACGCACACAGCGGACCTTTGGCATTCGCGTGCGTCATTGTATATATATGGTGCATGGTTTACGCCAAATGTGCGTCAACATTTTTTACACACATTCAGCGCAAACAGAGTGTAAATATGCCCCTTTGTATGTTTGCGCCACTTTTGCAAATGCGGCGCAAAAAAAGTATAAATATGGGCCTAAGTGCGGCAGTCGGTGACTAATGTACAATGTGCAACGTACAACGGAAAGGGATTTCTATTAGGCCCTCTCATTGGCTGTGATGTTTTGTCTGTTTTAGACTAATGAAGAGACAGTGTGCCCAGTTTTGTGCTTTTTAGTGCTTCCACTCCAGTTTGACAGGAAGACCCAAGTGGATGATAACTACTCTTGTCAAGGGTCACAGCTGGAGCTACACTGACAGGTTTATATATTATGCTTACCAGCAATATCCCAAGGAGTAGAAAAGAATGAAGAAACACTTTTTTTTTTACTCTTGTTCAACCTGTGGGGTGAATGATAGTTTAGACTTAAAGATCACCCCAACATTGAGGAACAACTTAGTCAGTTGTGAGATGTTTCCAGGGAGAATAATAGACCAGGCAAAATGTTTCTTATGGGGGTGAAATCTCATTAAATCCATGTACTCTATGTTACACAAACTCTGTACATTTTCTTTTCTAATTTGTACTATTTTATCTAGTAACTTTACTGCTGACTCAGGTTTTTCATTGCAAGGAAGAGGAAGTACTTAGAGGCAAGGAGGAGCTGCAGAAGGGAGGGGAGACAGCAGCTTGCCACTTACTGTCAGCCTCCCGGTTCCCAGTGAATGGCTCATGACTCCAGCCACCTGTAAAATGTCGGTAAAAGTAAAGGCATCCAAGTACCTCGGCTGCTTCTTGCCTGTGCCCTTGCCCATGCTCCTGCAGTCCAGGCGCCGCCTGCCACCCTGCTCCCTGGGATATGCCCGGGACATGCTGAGGGGCTTGGCGGTGCCATCAGCATTGACTACTGCTGACAGTGGGGCCAGAAGGCAGCACACTACAACAGTAACAGCGTCTGGAGAGCCAGGTGAGCCTGTATGCAAGGTAGGAGAGTGGTGCAGGTGATGAGGATGGTGAGGAACTGGGAGCCTGGTACCCCTCCTCCCAACCCCTCAGCCCCAAACCTCCTGCCTCCCGAACTCCTCCTGTACCCCACCCAGTGCTAAGAGCCAGCCAGGAGCCTGCCAAGAGCAAACAGGAGCACAAAGCCCAGAATCTGGCACACAGTGTGCTATTTGCCAGGCCACCCACTGGCCAATAACTGGGACAACCTTGGAGATCCCCCTCTGCTAGACCACGCTGGGCAACTTGGGTATGCTAGCAGCCAGACCAACCATTGGTCATAAACTGGGACAACCTGGGACAGCCAGGGTGAGTTAGGCGTGCTTGTGACCCCCCCTCCAAATGAGTGCCCAGCAAGTGTTTGTCTTAACTGGAACCGTGGGCCACCTGGACACCCTGCTACTTTAACAACGCACATGGAGGGGAAAAGGCAGCACAAAGGGAAGCCACCTCCATCTAAAGTCTAGTGGACACTTCTGAATCACTGACCATCAGTGATTATTATGACCTAAGCCAAGTTGTGCCTAGAAACCAGGAACCTGTTGATCTTGCAAGGTCTGTTAATCCTGGTACACCCTGGAGACTGCTGAAGTATGGGGCGTGCCCACCCAATGAACTTCTCCTTGAGGCCTCACTAACACTGGTACTGTCTGCATTTGTTTGAACAATTACACCCAGGCGCAGCATAGGTTAGTGATTAGTGGACACAAGCCATAGACCTTGGGCCCTGTCTTGAATGCATGGCTACATGGCATCAGGAAGCCCAGGCAGCTTCCTGCCTGGAGAAATACAAAACTCACAGTTGACACCTGCTAAAGCCAACAATGGGGTAAGGGCGACAAAGAAATCCCCTACAGCAAAAAGGCAAAAACAAAATTCCAACACTGGGGTGCAGGCCCTGGAAAATATAAGTGAAATAGCAGGCTAGACTGTCAACCAAATATTACAACAGAATTCTAACTGTTGAAAGATGCCGGGGCCACCATTTATCCAAACATCCCTCCAGTTACTGGTCTGCTAGGCCTACTGGCCCCGACTATTGGATCGAATGGAGAGCCCCCAAACCAGACCCCAGATAAAAAAATTACTGCAACAGTTACAGCAACAACTCCTCCATTCCAACACTCAGTCAATCAACCCTATGAGTCTCTCAGCAAGTGTCAATGAAGTTCAAATTGAGCTACAGTTTGCACGGACAAAACACCTAATGAAAGGCCTCTGGGTCAGAGCCTAAAACAGAGTTTGAGTGAGACAAATCACAGGAATTACAGGAAAGTCCTACAGAATTTTACTCAAGCAGTCACATGGCATCACTTGGACGGGCATCACTGACCCAATACATGGGTAACCCCACATTTTAAGAACACAATCACAAGCCCCTCATAAAGCTGGACCCAGCCAGACAACATTATGCACAGCGCCAACTCAGGAAGATGCCCCCCCCCCAAATCCATCAGGGGAACCAAGCAGGGGGTGGGAGAGGCCTAAAGAAGTCAAATAGTACTGCAACAGCACAGCCTTCTGGAAGGAACGTAAAGTGCTTAGAAGGAAGCAGAGAATTCTCAGACTTGACCCAGGAAGAGTGGAATTAACTGTTGGCCTCTTATGTCTCAGATAAGGACTGTGACATGCTAACTAAGGACACCAAACGTTCTGAGGAAATCTCGCCCCCTGCTGGGAGCATAACAGCACTGCAAAGCTCCAGGCTCAACCCAACAATGACATTTGGCCCTCCCTGTTGACAATTATCCATTCAATCGCCAAGGTCCTAGACTACCACTCTGTCAAAATGGACTTACAAATCAAGGTCCTCAACACAGTTGCTGCCTATGTGGCTGGAATCTGCAATAAAATCACAGAGCTGAACAAGCTGATAAAAACAAACAAGAAGATACCCTTGAACTGACCGCCTAATGTGCCTGCTCCACAGTACATGAGAAGTTAAGCACCTTACCTGAGATCTTATCGGAGGTAATGTAGAGCCTCAAGGAAGAAATAAGACTTGCAGCTAGGGAGGATCAGCCCTTGCGGGCAAGGCAGGAGGCCCCAAGCAGTTTCATCATGGCATCGGAGCAACTAATTCTGCAATTAGCTGAAGCAGTTCAGCCCTTACCAGATCAGAAGGCCACTTCACCAAAGGACCTATTAAAATGGACACAGCAGTATTAAGTAGAGAAAACCCCTCCTAAGAACCTAATACATTGCCAGTGAGCAGATCCGCCCAACTCCTAGGTCACATAGTGAAACAGAGAATGTAACAAAAATTCCTACATTGTTAAAAAAGGAAAATCCCCTCCCAGACTCTGCACGAATCATCATCAAAACAAAGTCATAAAGATCTAAAAAAATGAAATCTCAGAACAAAAACGTTCCTAAAACAACTTGGCTATGAAATTATGCTATTTTCGAAATGTCCAGCCATAACTCAGAAGGTCTGAACAGTGTCCCTTTGACACCAACTGAATCGTTTTCTAAACCCAAACCTAAAGGGAATCAGCAGCTTCAGGGCCCCACATATCAATATGGAAACCAAAGTGCCCTAGCCGGAGGCCCTTCTCTGCCCCTGAACCTTGGCTCCAAGAAAGACATGCAAGATCACTATGCAGCCAGC
This sequence comes from Pleurodeles waltl, assembly GCF_031143425.1. Classification (NCBI taxonomy): domain Eukaryota; kingdom Metazoa; phylum Chordata; class Amphibia; order Caudata; family Salamandridae; genus Pleurodeles; species Pleurodeles waltl. The sequence goes on from NC_090444.1 coordinate 669,098,856, forward strand.
TCCAAAAAAGTACAAGACCCTAAAAACTCCGAGGCACGCACAATGACAGTAATTTGTTGCCATGACAAGGGGGCCTTAGCAAGATATCTAGGTCAAAAGAAAATAGCCACAAAGCCCACCTCTCGCTGACAACTCTGGAAACATTAATGCCCTCATTACAACCCTGGGGGTCAGTGTTAAAGCCAACAGGCCAGCGGTGAAAAAAATGGGATCACGACCACGGTGGAAACCGCCAACACAGACAGCCACTTTAACACTCCGACCGCCACGGCAGTAGCAACAAACACAGCGGCGGTAACCGCCAACAGACAGGCGGAAGACAATGTACCGCCCATCCCATCACAACCCGCCAATCCGCCAGCTTTTCCAGGGTGGTATCAATGCAATAAAAAGCACTGCGGAAACAGGACGTGGAAGGGAAACCACTCATTGCTCGACACAAACGAAGAACCAGGACGCCATGGAGCCCGAGCTGCAGGTCCTGCCCATGCTGGTCTACCTCCTCATCTACCAGGAATACGAAAGGCGGCGGCGACGACCACGGTGAGTACGGCACCTAGTACACAGGGGAGGGGGAGAGGAATAAAAGAGTGAAACACACATGCAACACACAACACCCCCACCCTCACCCACAACACCTTAGACACAAAAACATGTATCAACATTACATTTACACCCCGTAACCCCCTGAAAGAACACAAGGACAAAAGGAATAGAGTCAACTCAGTGATACATTAGAAAGAGGCAGATATACGTTATAAATAGAAAAACAGTATTTACAAAAATGTACAATATGTACATAAGGCAGTACATTGTCCACTCAAAATGTCCGTGGGCCACTGGGCCAAAACTCATAGGCCAAGCCCACACTTGACTCCTGCCTCAATAAGGAGAGAACACTGCAGGGGCATCAGGTCGAAAACACACAGGCACCGCAGGGGGATTGGGAAGGTGGGGGCACCTCAGCCGGAAGATGGAATAACACCACTGCTCCTCGAGGGGGCTCCATTGCTACTGCTTGGTCCCGGGGAGTGCAAAGCCACAGTCTCTCAAGTCTCTCAAGTGGGTGGGTTGCTCACTGCTTGGTCCAGGGGAGTGCAAAGCCACAGTCTCTCAATTCTCTCAAGTGGGCGGTGTGCCCACTGCTTGGTCCTGGGGAGTGCAAAGTCACAGTCTCTTAAGTGGGTGGGTTGCCCACTGCTTGGTCCTGGGGAGTACAAAGCCAAAGTCTCTCAAGTGGGTGGTTTGCCCACTGCTTGGTCCTGGGGAGTGCAAAGCCACAGTCTCTCAAGTGGGTGGGTTGCTCACTGCATGGTCCTGGGGAGTGCAAAGCCACAGTCTCTCAAGTGGGAGCCTTTCTCCACTGCTTCTGGAGGGGGCTTTGCGCCCAATATGCTTCATCCTGCCAAGGATTGGGTGAGTGGATGCCTTTCTCCACTGGTTCTGGAGGGGGCTTTGTGCCCAGTGTGCTTCATCCTGCTAAGGATTGGGTGAGTAGATACGTATCTCCACTGGTTCTGGAGGGGGCCTGGTGCCCAGTATGCTTCATCCTGCCAAGGATTGGATGAGTGGATGCATATCTCCACTGGTTCTGGAGGGGGCCTTGTGCCCAGTGTGCTTCATCCTGCCAAGGGTTGGGTGAGTGGATGCATATCTCCACTGGTTCTGGAGGGGGCCTTTTGCACAGTGATGCAACACTTGGGTAGTGGCAGTTCACAGTCCCTCACCTGGGTGTCTGAGGCACGAGATTTACAGGGACCAGGTTGCATGATAGTCCATGGAGGCAGGGCTAGATTCCATCCTGCGGCTGCTAAGGCTGCATATTGGTTGTAGTGCCGGTGCTCGTGGGGGTGCTGCCAGTGGTGGTGGGAGACTCCAGCCTTTCTCCTGCAGCCTTGGACGGCTGCCCATTGGGGCTGCTGCTGCTGGTAGTGGTGCTACTGTCAGCGGTGCAGGTGGTGGTGCTTGCTGTGGTGGTGCTAGCTGGGGGGCTGCTGGCGGTGCTGGCTGTGGTGCAGGTGCCGGTGCTGCCAGTGGTGGTTGGAGGCCCCGACCTTCTCCTGCAGCCTCGGACGGCTGCCCACTGGGTCTGCTGCTACTGACAGTAGTGGTGCTTGCGACGGTGCAGGTGGCTGTGCTGGTAGCCACCAGGCCTTTACCTGCAGCCTCCGATGGCTTAAGTGCCTTGCCTGTTTTTTTCTGCCCCTTACTCACCTTGGCAGATGGTGGTGCCACCTTGGATCGGGCAGCTGGAGTCTTTGAGGTGGCCGTGCTGGGTGGTTGGTGCTACTTCCCCTTGCTGCGTGCTGTCCCCCTCTTCACCTTGGCAGGTGGCGGAATGGTTTTGTCCTTGGCAGGCATTGGTGGCACACTGGCTGGGCTGACGGATGCCCCATTTGCGCCTCTGTTAGCTGCAGGAACCACAGCGGACGTCGACTTTGTGGCTGAGATGCTGGGCTGGGTTCTGGACACCCTGGCCCAAGGGGAAGGATGGGGGCAGGGGTAGGGAAGAGGTAAATGTTTGCCATGAAAAGCTTCTTAGAGACACTGGGGCGGGAAGAGGGAGATGGTTTGGGAGTGGAGGAAGAGGGAGTGGTTGTAGGAGGTGTCTGTCTGCTGTGTTTGGGTGCAGGTACATGGGCTGGACACTTTTGTGAGGTGGATGGCTGTTGAGTGGGTTGGTGCTTGCGTTTGTGTACTTTGGGAGGAGGGGTCACAGACTCACTGGGAGAGGACACAGGGGACGTGTGCATGGATGTGGGGGTGGTGACTGCCAGTGAGGGGTGTGTTGTGATGGGCGTGCTGATGATGGAGGTAGTGGATGAGGATGTAGTGCATACAGGTGTGAGTGGAGATGCTACTTGGAGGAAGGCGGATGACGAGGAGGAGGGGGACACAATGGAGGCAGTGGATGTTGGTGTCTCTGCATGGGGATGGTGCCTGTGTGAGTGCCTGTGAGATGAAGTGTGGTGCTTGTGTTTGCCTCAGCCACTTTTGTGTGGTGATTTGGGTGAATGCTGGTCTGAAGGTGTGCTTGAGATAGGCTGGGGTTGAGAGGATTGGGTAGAGGAAGTTGGAGGGGGGAGGCTAGAGACAGGGACAAGGGCTGCCATCAATGCTGAGACCAGCACCTGAAATGCTCTCTGTTGGGCTGCCATGCCAGAGTGAATGCCCCCAGGTATGCATTTGTTTGTTGCAAATGCCTCTCTCCACCCCCTGATGGCATTCAGAATGGTTGACTGGCCAACAGTAAGGGATCTCAGGAGGTCAATAGCCTCCTCACTGAGGGCAGCAGGGCTGACTGGGGCAGGGCCTGAGGTGTCTGGGGCGAGAGAGATGCCCGCACTCCTGGGTGAGTGGGCACGGGAAACACATGGGAGGGCGGTGCTAGTAGGGGGGTGGCAGCTGTATCTGTTGTTGGGGTGGACACAGAGGTGTCTGCCACCACCAGGGAGCATCCATCAGAGGAGGAGTCACTGTCTGCGGTGTCTCCTCCTGTCCTCGTTGTGGTGCTCCCGTCGCCCTCCGTTTCACTGGTGCCCTCACCGTCGGTGGATTCGGCCTCCAGGCCCATGTGGGATGCAGCTCTCTCTGTCACCGGTGCCTCTGCTCCTCTGCCAGATGATGCTAATGCACACAACGACAAGATGAAATAACAAAAAGGGGGGAAGACAGAGGATACACTTGGTCAATGCCAGCAACACCACCACCGATGGCGTACACAACACACAGAGAGCAGCCCTATGCACTAGGCCATGCACTACCAGTTACTAAGATAGTCACCAGCCCATGGGGTACAATGCCTACCGCCAATAAGCTGCACACCTGAAACCCACAGGACCCTGCCCAGTAGTAGATGCCCACTAACACCATTGGGGTAGGAGTGCTCCAAAGCCTGCCCACCAAGGGACCTACCTTGCCTTCTTCGCCCTGGCCGAGGGGCTCCGACAGCCCACATCCCACACCCAGGTAACCCTTAATGCGCACAAAGTCAGGATTCAGAATCTGTAATCACCCCCTTGTGGCTGCGGTGATGCCTTCAAGCGCCCATCTAACTCCGGATCGGCCACCGCCAGGATATGGAACATCAGGGGGGTCATGGTGTGACAGACACCCCTTCCTCGTTGGGAGGCCAGCCCCAGCTGGGCCTCCACTGTCTTCTTTGCCCAGTGGCGCAGGCCCTCTCACCGTTTGCGGCAGTGGGTGCTCTGCCTGTCAAAGACCCCAGGTTCCGCACCTCCTTGGCGATGGCACGCCAAATACCCTTTTTCTGGTGGGCGCTGACCTGTACGGAAAAGACAGCAGAAAAGGGAATTAGACCACCTTCTGGACCATCACACTCAGGGCCCACCAGATCCCTGCCATCCCCTGATGCACATACATTGACCACCATACATGCAGCACTCTGGTCAGGACGCCTCTGCACCCCCATGCATGTGGCTTACACACACAGCAACCCTACATTCATGGCCCACGCATCCTCTGCAGGGAAGCCAGGTGACCTTTCCCCAGACACATGAGCAATTGTCACTTCCAGACACAGGTCACAGCAGCACTTGCAGTGTAGGTCCTCTCCTGTTGAAGTTCAGGTAGCAAGTGAGTGAACAGAGAGAAAATTGCGGTCACGTCTGTGGCGGTGCGTACCGTCACCGCCGGCATACATCACCATTGGCTCCTGGAACCCATAGGGCCCAATGATAACCAATGCGAAGTTGTGCGGCGGTCTTTGACCGCCTACCGCAATGGTGCACAACGCCAGCAGAATTACCTCATTTCCACTTGTCCCTCCTCACAGGTCAGGCAGCCGCCATTTCAGGGGGGCACAAGGCATAGCACCTAACTGCGTCACAGCAGACATTGGCCAAGCAAATGATTTTCGGATTCACATACTGGTTCTGTAAAGGAAAAAATGCATCATTAGTGCAATAGATGTGTCTATATGACCCACTGATCACCATTTTCTTCCATAGGCTTCAACCGCTGAGGCTGAATATGAGATGGCGACATCCTCTGGTGAACAGACCCCTGATGGACCTTGCGACAATGGAGGACAGACACATTATCATAACATACAGACTTGATCGGGCCATAATCCAAGAACTGTGTTCCCAATTGGAGCCAGACCTGATGTCAGCTATCCACCAGCCCACAGGTATCCCCCCTCTAGTGCAGGTCCTGTCAGTGCTCCATTTCCTGGCAAGTGGTTCCTTCCAAACTACAATGGCCATGGCATCAGGGATGTCTCAGCCAATGTTCTCAAAGGTGTTGACCAGAGTGTTGTCAGCCCTGCATAAACACATGCGCAGCTACATCGTATTTCCCCAGGTTGAGGATTTGGCCACAGTGAAAGCCTTCTTTTATGCCCTGGTACATATCCCCAACATAATTTGATGCCATTGATGGTACACATTTGGCATTTGTCCCCCGTCCCCCCTCAGAGAAATTAACACATTTTCAGTAATAGGAAAAGCTATTACTCTATAAATGTGCAGATGGTGTTTTTGGCGGACCAGTATATCTCCCATGTGAATGCCAAGTATCCTGGCTCTGTGAATGATGCCTTTATCTTGAGGAATAGCAGCATCCCATATGTGATGGGCCAACTCCAGAGGCACCGGGTGTGGCTAATAGGTGAGCCCAAGGTCCCCACTCAGTATAAGTAGGTGTCTGGGTATGGGGTTGTCCCTAACGGTTAGTGTTTGTCTAACAGTTGTCCCTCTATAGTTGCAGGTGATTCTGGTTACCCCAACCTCTCATGGCTACTGACCCCAGTGAGGAATGCCAGGACAAGGGCAGAGGAATGTTACAGTGAGGCACATCGGTGAACAGGAGTGAGAATTGAAAGAACCTTCGGGCTCCTGAAGGCCAGGTTCAGGTGCCTCCATCTGGCAGATGGATCCCTGTACTACTCACCCAAGAAGGTATGCCAGATTATCGTTGCATGTTTCATGTGGCACAACCTGGCCTTGAGACACCAGGTGCCTTTTCTGCAGGGGGATGAGCCTGGAGATGGTCTTGCGGCAGCGGTGAAGCCTGTGGACAGTGAGGAAGAGTAGGCAGAGGAAGAAGATGTGGACAACAGAAGTAATATAATACAGTAGTACTTCCAGTGACACACAGGTAAGAGACTATAACTCCTCTACACATTTCAGTATACTGTAGGACATTGCACATGGCAGCCTCTTACCCTCTGTCTATGGACGCTGACTGGTCCCTTTGGCATCTCTATTTTCAGATCTCTGTGGCCCACTCTGGCTCCTGTTGTGTTTACTGCTGCCCACTAAAGGTCATTCCAATGAACATTTACCTGTACATATGACTTGCTATGCTTTGATAATGTTGTACTAATACATATTTGAATCATTTGACAGACTCAAGATTTGTATTTGTTCCAAGGGGGTGTATTTAAGTGCTCATAAGTAGAGGGGGATGTGCAGTGGGCTGGGGTGATGGTGGAGGAAAGTCCAGGGTAGAGTCCAGTCTATTTGTATCACAGGTGCATTGTGCAAGGGGGCATAGGAAGTGGAGCAATGGCAGTTCAAGGTGAACAGGTGACAGAGTGGGACAGAAGAGTGACAATCAGGAGCGTCTTATTTCCTGGCGGGGGTCTTGGCAATGTTCTCTGGCTTCTGCCTGGATCGCAGGGACCGCTAGTGAGGTGGTTCTCCTTCTGCAGGGGGTGGGGTGCTGGTGGCCTGTTGGTCCTGTGGCAGGGCCTCCTGTCCACTAGCGCCAGCGGAGATGAGGGCTCTTCTCCGGTGTGGGTAGTGTCAGGGGTCCATTGTTGTGCCACTGCCTCCCTCATGGTCTTGCCCATGTCTGCCAGCACCCCTGCAATGGTGACCAGGATGGTGTAGATGTTGTTTAGGTCATTCCTGATCCCCAGGTACTGTCCCACCTGCAGCCGCTGGGTCGTCTGCAACCTGTACAGTATCTAGCCCATGGTCTCTTGGGAATGGTGGTATGCTCCCAGGATGTTGGTGAGTGCCTCCAGGAGAGTCGGTTCCCTGGGCCTGTCCTCTCCCTGTCGCACAGCAGTCCTCCCAGCTTCCCTGTTGTCCTGTGCCTCTGTCCCCTGAACTGTGTGCCCACTGCCACTGACCCCAGATCCCTGATTGTCCTGGGTTTGTGGGGTTGCCTGGGGTCCCTGTAGTGGTGGACACACGCTGATTGACGTGTCCTGGGGACAGTGTCATGGGCACCCTGGGTGGGTGCTGTGCTGGTGTTTCCTGAGGGAGGAGGATCTGTGGTGGGTTGGGACTGTGGCAGGGTAACCGACTGTACGGAGGTCCCTGATGGGCCAGGTTGGTCATCATGATCCAGGCGTGCAGAGCTGCTGTCATCACTGTGGGCCTCTTCTGGGGGGGGGGGGGCTGGATGTTGCTGGCAACTCCTCTCCGGTGACGTTGAGTAGAGGTCCTGTAGGGTTGAAAATGCAGAGCTATTGTATCTGCGTGTGCCATCTTGTGCATGGGTGTGTTTCCCTGTATGGTTGGGATAGCCCTGTCAGCTTTGCCTTGTGTGCGTGGTGATTTAGTGGGCTGGGTGATTCTCTCTAATGGGAATGCTGTGGTGATGGGTGTCCATGCAGATCTGTGATGGGGGTCCATGGATTGGTGTTACATGCAGGGCTTGGTATTGGGATGGGTGGGTTGTGATAGTGGGGTGTATGTGAGGTGGTAGAGTGATGGGGGTGAGGGTAGGGGTAGGAGTTTGTGATGGCATGCAGGTAGGGTGGGGGATATAGTAGTAAAGATTTGACTTACCAGAGTCCAGTCCTCCTGCTACTCCTGCGAGGCCCTCAGGATGCATTATTGCCAAGACTTGCTCCTCCCATGTTGTTAGTTGTGGGGGAGGAGGTAGGGGTCCACTGCCGGTCCTCTGTACTGCTACATGGTGTCTTGCAACGACGGAACGCACCTTCCCCCGTAGGTCGTTCCACCTCTTCCTGATGTTATCCCTTGTTCTTGGATGCTGTCCCACGGCATTGACACTGTCCACCATTCTACGCTATAGCTCCATCTTCCTGGTAATGGACATCTGCTGCACCTGTGATCCAAATAGCTTTGGCTCTACCCGGATGATTTCCTCCACCATGACTCTTAGCTCCTCCTCTGAAAACCTGAGGTGTCTTTGGGGTGCCACAGATGTGGTGTGAGTGATATGTGTGAGGGTGTGTGGGGTGCTGTGTTGGGGTGTGTGGGGTGATGTGCGTGGATGATGTATGGGTGAGGTTGTTTTGTGGCTCTGAATGAGTGGGTGCTCCTTGCTTCTCTCTCTCTCACTTGCCAAAATGTTTGGGTCGTAAAGGGTTGTGGGTAATGTGGGTGTGTGTTTTATAGTGGTGTGAGTGTGTGGGTATGGTGTGTGTATGTGTGTCAGGTGTGTGTAGTTTGAATTGTCCAATGTGGTGTAGTTTTGTTAGTGTGTGTGTATTTTGAGCGCGGCAGTGTATACCGTCAATGGTTTACCACGGTTGAAAGACTGCTGCGGTGATCCCTGGGTCCTGATACTGCGGGCGTATTCCTGTTGGTGTAATGGTGTGGGTTTTGGTACCGCCAGTTTATCATTGACCTTTGGTCTGGTGGACTTGTGTTGGTGTCTGTATAGTGGCAGATTTCTCTGTGTGGGTCATAATATCCGTAGCGGAATACCGCCGTGGTCACGGTATGTTGGCTTCCATCAGCACGGCGATAGGCGGCATTATCTGCCAGGGTTGTAATGAGGACCTAAATGTTGTTTCTACAGCCCCCAAACACAAGCCTGGGAGACTGACACAAGATGAGCTCACAGTCAGCCCCCTAGATACCACTGGGTCAAACGATACACAGGATAGGCCAACAGCAGCAGCAGCCCTCAAAGGCAAAGTTGCTCAGGTAGAAGCACCAATAGCAAACGGATACTTTGACAGAACAATTTCCTTGGTGACAACTCTGGAGAAATCCAATCAGGATAGCACAGTCACCCTCAAAAGGACACTACTAAACACCCAAACTTGGGTCGCCTCGTCTCACATCTCCCCCGCTCAATGGGTGTTACAGCCTGCCTACAATGGGATAAGAAGCGATAGTTCCTCTACTGCTATGGGAAGCATCCATGGCCTTCCAACACCCACAAAGCTGAGGTCCTCCGGGAATCACGGAGAGAGTCTCCCAGTACAACCTCCTTCTACCCAAAATACCATTCAGTCGTAAGAAGACACTTTAAACTGGGGAAACATACTTCGATTATTAAACCAGATTAAGACACTAGCTGGGCTTCCTCTAGCAAAATTAACTCAGTCAAATTCGTATGCCAAGCCTCGGGCTGTACAATGATTCAACCAAAGTTTCCTGGAAATCACCTAATACTGCCCAGAAAGGTATAAATGAGAGCAAACAGTTTAAAGACTGGGGGATCATGATGGAAACTTTTTCTGAATCCGACTACCCGCAACCATTGAGGAGGCACAAAGACCACAGTCCAAGGGACGTAACAGGCGCCACCCCAAGTCTTACTCAGTCCTTAGGAAATGGCAAATGGCCTTCTCCATCAAAAAGAGGCAGAGCTAAAAGCCTGGATATAGCATCCCAAATAATGTTCCACCTTGCAAGGGAGCCTGACAGAGGTGACTGGGGTGGATCACAAGTGCCCTAAACTGGTCAGCACGAACCAAGGCACATTCAAAGTGAACTGATACTACAGAGGTTGCATCCAATTGCAGGGGATCTAAACGAAGACAAGATAGATGACCTGGACTTGTGCCGATATTTCCAATCCTTTGAAATTGTAGCCCTGCAGGAAACCTGGGCAAAGGAGCCAGTTGTGACACCTAGCTTTTTCTATAATGCCGTACCAGCAACCAAGGACACAAAATTTGGCTGCAGGAAAGGTGTCTTGGGAATCTACCTATTAACAGCCATAATGTCTAGGAGCACAGTTCTAAAAATGGACTAGGGCAGAGTACAAATGCTCCATTTAGCTATTGGCGACAGTAAGATAAAACAGGGTGTGATAATAATAATAAACATCTATGCCCCACCAACATGCAACGATCATGGGGAAGTTTCAAGGGAACTGATCAAGGCAATCCTCAAGGTAGGGTGATAACTTCAGAGCTCAACCCTAATAGTGACTGGAGATTTCAACATGAAACTGCTCAGCCAGTCTTTGAGAAATGAAGTGATAGAGGTCCAGGACTCCTACGGTAGCATACTTAAGCAAACCCAAACCAACTTGGGCAGGTGGACCCAATAAGCCAATCCCTTCTTGGCAAGCTAGAACACCTGGGTCTGTGGGTTCTACATGTCACTTCAAGGGAGACATCTCATCGGCAAACTCATTTTACTCATCACATGAAAATTTCTTAGTAGACTACAAACTGTTATCTCTCCTGCTGTTAAGCACTGCAGTTTCCTTCAGACTGGGTGTCCAATCAGAAAGTGACCATCTCATCCAGGACCTGGAGCTCCTGTTTACACAGACAACATATAATCCGACAATAGATCTCCTGGGGTCCACCTACACCACCAATCTAAAGAGTGTAAGATGGTCCTTGAAAACAATAAAGTTCCTGCCCAGTGATGCAACATCTTTCCTGTGAATAGATCAACAATTGGAATGCTCCACTACTGACCAATGGGTGGCATTTGTAGAAGGTTTCATGGCAAAGTTTGCTTCAAAAGCTAACCCACCTACGGTCCAAAACCAATCATCTCCACTGACCGGCATTAAGCCTCAAAAGGTAGGAGCCTTGAAACACCTGAAACAGATAATCAATAAGGCCCCTCAGATAGTTTGTCGGTTCCTTTCCGACAAAGCATGTCAGCAATCTGAGGAACCCAAAAAAGGAACATAAACAAGCCATATGAACATTAAGGAGGAAACATTTTGAAACCTTCCAGGCTAAACTCATTTGGGACCTTAAACACCACAGGTTTTGAGTCACAGTGAATGCCCTCAAAAGCTCTGCTGGAAAACTGGAGTCTAGCATCCCAGAAGCAGTGTGGACTGCATATCTATTCACCCACTTCAACCCGCTGACCAGCCCAAACCTAATGCTGCATACATCAAGGAAAATACACCTGGTAGACTTTTGAGTGGTCACAGATTTATCGATGAGCCACTATGGTAATCTTTCTATCAGTGCCAAAAAGGTACTTAGGCAGATAGCAAAGGGGTGCATTTCTAGGGCGTCGGGACCAAACAGAATCCCTGAGACCATCTACAAGATGGGCCCAACAATTTGGGCCAATGCATGACTCTACTCTTTAACAACGCTCTGTTAGGGGCCACAATTCCGCCTCCTGGGAAGCCTGCATAATTGTACCCATTCTTAAAGGAGGAAACAAACTTGACCCAGAGAATTAAAGGCTGATTGATCTTATTGATAATGAGGAGAAATACTGAACCGGTATTTTACTTGATCATCTCAGTGAATGGACAACTTTGAACAATATAATTCCTTTAAACCACTTCACAAGAAACACTGGCACAACTACGAACCTGATGGCTCTGGCACTTATCATCGACTCCTCCACAACAAAGAAGCTACCATTCTCCTTGTGTTACATCGACTACAAAGCAACCTTTGATTGTGCCAATCGCAAGAGGTTGTAGGAAAAGCTAAATTGCAGGGGTATCCCTAAACTACTCTTGAGGGCGATTGAAAACCTTATACTCTGACACATGGGGCAAAATTAACCTGGGCAATGATGCCAAATTATCCAGGGCCATTCCGACGGCAAGTGGCCTCAAGCAGGGGTGCGTCTTACCACTTTACTATTCAACCTATTCCTGGCAGATCTTCCTGCAGCCCTGCGTTGAGTTAATTTGCATCCACCAAAACAAGGGCCAACGCACCTGTCAAATCTCCTCTTAGCTGACGACCTGGTGCTACTTAGCCACACAAAGGTCGGCATGGTTGCCTTTTGGGAGAAACGCAGGAATACATTCTGGCCAACGGACTGAAAATATACAGTAAAAAAGCTAAGATGATGATCTTAGCTTGAAATAGCTAAAAACAGGCAGCTAACTGGTATCTTGATGGGAACATCCTTGAGGAGGCAAATGTCTACAAATACCTCAGCATTTTATTCGATAACAGGGGTTCTTTCAAACCCCACAAAGAGGAAATTAAAAGAAAGGGGATCACCCTTTCAGCTGGGCTTTCTGCAATGTTTAAAAACTTGAAAGGGCACTCACTTACTCCCATCTTAGAAATCGCCAGAGTCCAAGTCGCACCCACCCTGGCATGTGGATCAGAGGCTCTTTGGGGCCAGGATGCAACAACATTGGACATATTAGTAACACATATATATAGACAGATTTTTCAGCTCCCCAGCTACACATCACCATCCCAGAGTAGGCTAGGGTTTGGACTTGTAAAGTAGTCCCTCACAAGGCAAACAGCATTTGTTCTCTTTCGCCATAAGCTCAAACTCGCAGCAGCACACTCACTAAACTATTGTATATGGATGACATCATGAAAAGGCCATGCTTGCCCACAAGTGATTATCTTGAAGAAACAAGAACAGTGGCATGTTGCCACAAGTCATGAACTGGTTAATAAAGCTGTTCATAAAACAATAAAAATTATCTCCTCATTGGAGGACAGATCTACTTTAGAGCACCACACACATGCCTGGGCATACTAAACAGCTACAAAGCCTTAAGGCTCCAGAAATATCTTGGAATAGCTCTTCATTTCAGGGCCACAAGCAGATATTTCACTTAACGCCTAGGGATCCTGCTGTGCCTCATGCACAACACGCCCTGGCGGAGGACAGCAGGGGCAATGACCTGCCGACTATGTGGCTCTGTAACTGAAGACCTGCTGCAAACATCTGCCTCTACAGATCTCCTGTACATGATGAAAAAGTCTATGCCCCATCTGTAATCAGTTCTGGATGAGCTCCGGTAGACAAGCCGTTGTGCCTTGTCTTAACTCGGCTGACCAAAGAATAATAGGGAGAACAGTGAAATATCTGTTGGGAGTTGAGCAGTCCCTAACACAAGTAAAATTAATTGGACCGCCAACAGGACATGACCATGACTGTCCTCTTCTTGTGGTTCTAGGTGACGACTGATTAAGTGAACCCAACCCTGTTCATCATGCCCTATGGAAAACTGGCCCCACCCTATTGTACTGCCTACTTTCCGCACCCACACTTGATGGAACGTCCTCTTGCAGGACTTGAGTTTTAATCAGTCCATAATTTTAGTGCTTTATAATGCTAATTTCTTCCTTCCAATGTTTAAACTATCCTATTTTCTTGTGATTGCATGGTGCTAAAGAAGTAGCCCCTTTCAGTCTGCTACTTTCAAATGATACTATCTTGTGTGATGTTTTTCTGTAGCCCTAAACTATTAACCAGTTTTATAATTTTGACATTTTATAATTGTCAATGTATTCTACTCTAAGAACTAAGTAGCTGCTATCACAATGCACTTGCACTTTGTTAAAGGGTCAGGTTTCAATCAGCCTTTTGCCTTAAAATGATGCAAAGTCATCACCACAATTGCTGCTTTTTCTATGCTCCTACATCTTGAAAACGGCACTGCACTTAATTAATTTTGTGTCCTTGATTTAAGCTACATTTTAACTCCTTCTGTTTGTGAATTAGGACCTGGTATGTTTTACAATGCTTTGCGTCTTATTTCTGCCAAATAATTGTGATCTGCCTTTTCATCGCAATTTTTGTAATGGTTTTAAATAACTGTGTGCTATAAAGAAGTTAATGTTACTATTTTGTGAAATGTTGACATACTGGAGACTGGTTTGAGCAAAATATGTCTAAGAGAAATGCAAATCAAAGCTGAGAGACATTTACTAGTGGAACTGTGTAATGTACATACATTTGCATGCTTTGCATGCTTTTCTTCCAAAAGAAAATACAATGTCTCCCACCACAACAGAAGACTCATTCAAACAGAACCACTTTTGAGTCTCCAGCAATGAACAGCATGATCTATATGTATGATCTAATTAGACAGAAACATGTGAAACCCATCAATTATGGAAGGTTCTCCAATGCAGTTAATTGATAACTCAGATGTTTAGATACTTTAAAAAGAATATGCACATCATTATAAAAAATGAGATGAGTGATATTGTGACAACCTAGGATGTTTGCAAGTGAAGCCTTAGAGGTATTAAATATGACAAGAGATGGAAAATATGAAGATTCCGGTTTTACTTTGCACATTGGATTTACTTTGAAAGACCTGAGCCACTGATCTGTGGGCAACTACAGTAGTGGATGAGCATGCTGTAATTAATTGTGTCCAAAGCCTTATTAGGGCCAAGGATAATCATTGCACATTGGCCCTGGTCAGAAACCTCATGTGATATTTCCCTTATGATGGGTAGGGCAGTCTGTGGGCCTCATTACGAGTCTGGCGGTCTTAAGACTGCCAGCATCACTGTGATAGTTGGACTGCCTCACTTTTGGTGGTCCAACCCCCAGACTATGGGCCTGGCAGTCGGACCACCAGGGGACGTCTGCCACTGTCAGGAATATGGTTTCATGACGGGGGCTGCGGTCGGAGTTGTGGTCAGTCATGGCTGGAATGAGTTCAGCCCTGCTGTGCTGATCATGACTCCCCTTTCCACTAGCCTTTTCATCGTGGAGTCCCTGCCATGAAAGAGCTGGTGGTAAGGCAGCACAGGGGGCAACGGGGGCCCTGCACTGCCCATGACAATGCTGTGGCCAGTGCAGGCCCCCCTGCCCAGCACCCTTGGAATGTGCACAGTCCAACAACTACTGCAGACAGTGTGCATTCTGAGGGTGCTGGAGGCCCCCTCTGTGCAACAGCATTGGCCTCAGCTCCATGTGGAGCCGAGGCCAATGCCACTGCACTGGTTCCACTGGGTTGACCACCGGAAACCTCCAAATATGGAGATTTCCACTGGTCATCCTAGTGGAAACATGGTAATTGGGCCACAGGGAGACTGCCAGCTCTGTGGCTGTCTTCTCCCCATGGGGCTGGCGGGCCGATGGTTGGCCTGCCAGCCTCATAATGAGGCCTTGAATCTACTGGGGAGGTTAAGGGCCAGACTGGAAGTCAAGTAAGTGTTTTTGGAAATGTTGCAAGTTTACAACTGTTTCATGAATTCTCCTGATGTGTGCAATTTATTTCGGCCCAAAGTTTGTCTTTTATTGCTGAAGAAAAATACCATGTTTAAGAGCTTAAGGTACCGCAACACTATAGAGGGATAGTAGGGAGCTCAATCTCTGTAATATAAGGCACAAACCAGTTTTCATTCTCTGGATTTATTTTTGGGTTCTACTGGCTGCTGAGAAGCATATTTCTCTTGTTTTTCTGTAGAAAGAACACAATCTTTCACCATTCCGCAGTCTTAACTGGTAAGATGAGTGTGAGCTGGTTCTGGTTATGTGCCCTGGTCTGCATATGAGACACGTGCCCGATTTAAATGCATGTTTTAATGTCATATGTCAACACTGTGCTGTATTCAAGGCTACACGGAGAAAACTGTATTTGCCTGAGTTCTGGCCTCTTCTTGGAGATGTATGCATAAAGATGTTTACAGACCCTGTGATTATTATTGTCTACGTAAGTTAGCAATATCTTTTTTGACTCTCACTAATACAAATCCACATTAGCTAACACATGTATTTATGTTAAGGGAGCTGTTACTACTGAAATTAATTTGTCAAGGTTTTTCTAAATCAGTATCACTACTTTTGTAAAGTCATTACAAAAACTCAAAGCTATATCTGGATTTGACTTTAATAGAGGTAACCCAATGTTTCAATGACAGGCCCGTGTGAAGTCTTTCAACTCATTATCAGGATTGACTATTAGCATGCTAATTAACATTCTATCCTGGCTCTAGGTTTAGCCACCATCTCAGGCTTAACAGCAACTTTCCCTTAAAAAAAAGATAGAAAAACAAAAGAAGGGGAAGTTTATGTTCCCAAAAAAGACATCCGTGACATTGAAGATTAACAAAACTAGACTTAGGCAGTAATTACAACTTTGGCAGTTGCCGGATCACTAAGCTGTATGTGGTGGTCACACCGCCACCAGGCCAGCCGAGTAGACCACCCTATTATGACCATGGCAGTCATCCAAACATAACACAGCCAATACACTGCCAGTACCACCAGTGTGGACAGACCGCCACGGCCAGTGGTAGGCAGCTCCATGCCAGCAGAGACCATATTTCCTCCCCACATATTATGAGTTTGCACACCTCCAGGATTTCTGGGACAGTCGCACTTCCACGAAAAGCCTGGCAGAAACTAAGAATATAAAAGGAGACACTCACCTTCAGGAGTACAGACACATCCACAGCCACCATAGACATGTACAACATAAGCCTACTGCCAAGTTCAAATGTTTGTAGTGCCCCATGCACACTGGGCAAAGTCTCTGGCCCCAACTTGACTCCTGACTGAAAAGTGGCCTCCACATGGCAGGGGCACCAATGGGCCAGGCAAGCACCTCAGGGGTGAGGGGGTGGTAGAGGTGGGGGCTTGGGTTTGGGAGGGCGCCCTTTGGCTTGGGTTTTGATTTGGGGGCTTTGGCTTTTGTTTTAGGCTTTGTTGGAGGGGCCTTGGCCTTGGGTTTCGGAGGGCTGACATTTGATTTGGTGGGGGTTGTATTTTTTGCAGGGGGAGGGTGTGAAAAGTACCAGGAGGGGCATATGAGGACTGGTAGGGGCATGGGAGGACTGGAGGTGTAATGACTGGGTTTGGGGAGGGTAACTGGGCGCTTGGGGGAACCGCAGGCTGGGACAGTGGGAGGGAACAGCAAAAACCCATAAAGAATTTTTTTTTAGGGACACAAGGGTGGTCATGGCAAAAATGTTTGGGAGTGGAGGGAGAGGGAGTGGTTGTGAGGTATGTACATGTAGGTGCCTTGGGTGTAGGTGCATGGGTAGAAGCCATGTGTGTGCTAGGTGTCTGTTGGGTGGATGAGTGCAGGCATTTAGGTGTCTTGGGAGGAGATGCAGGAAGATGCTCAGGTGGATGTGTGAGTGTCCATTGCGGTGGTGCCTGTAGGTGAGGTGGATGTGTTGCATGTGGGGGTGTTGGTACTCATGGTTATTGCGCATGTGGTGTATGGGGTGGATGTATGCATGTCTACTTTTGTGGTGATGGTGGGTATGAGGGGACTTGTGGCTGGATCTGTAGTGTTGATATGGTGACAGCAGGTTTGAGTGAATGGGGTTGGTGGGTCTTGTAGTGCTTGTGTTTGTCTTTGCAAACTATGGTCCTCATTACGACCCTGGCGGTCGGTGGTAAAGCGGCGGTAAGACCGCAAAGAGGCCGGCGGAAAAAAAAATGTAATTATGACCGCCGTGGTTACTGCCGCGGTCATCCGTCCCTTCACCATTCCGACCGCCATGGCGGTGATGACCGATGTGCTGGAGATTTCGGTCTCCAGCCCGGCGGCTGTCACTAGACCGCCAACGGTATCAGGACCCTGCATACCGCCATGGATTTCGGGTGATTGGGAACCGCCAAGAGATCCATGGCGGTAGGCACTATCAGTGCCAGGGAATTCCTTCCCTGGCACTGATAGGGGTCTCCCCCACACCCCCGCTACCCTCCATGAGTCCTCCCCCCCACACCCCTGCCCCCCTGCCGCCCCCCAAAGGTGGCACAACCCCCCTCCCCACCCTCACCCCAACTTGCACATATACACATATACATACCCCTACACACACGCACACACACCCAACATGCACATACATGCACCCCTACCCGCACACATACATCACGACAACACATACAGACATGCACACCGACCGACCTGCACACATTTCCCATACACACAGCACCCCCTGCACGCACACACGCACTCACACACCCCCTCTACACACTCATACACATACCACCATGCACGCACACAACACACATCACCCCCTTGCCCCCCTCCCCTAACGGATGATCAACTTACTTTGTCCGTTGGCCCTCCGGGAGGGGACAGGATCCATGGGGGCAGCTCCGTCACCAGAACACCGCCACACCGAATCGTGGGACGTGATTCTGTGGGCGGTGTTCTGTTGAGGTGGCGGTTGAGCAGCCTCCACTTTCCCGCCGACTGCCAGTTTGGCTGCTGGCGGCTTTCCGTATGGAAAAGGACAGAGGGCTGCCAGCGGTCATAATACGCGGTGTGGAAGACTGCCACCACTGGCTGTCTTCAGCACGGCGGTACCTCGGCAGTCTTGCGAAAAGACCGCTGAGGTCGTAATGAGGGCCTATGTCTGTTGAGGTGGATGAATGGAGGTCTGACTGTGTGCTCTGGATAGGTGTGGGGAGAGGGGTGTGGAATTGGGCACAGGTAGCTGGAGGGGAGACGGAAGATGAAGGGACACTAGCTACCATCAACGATGAGGCCAAAGCCTGAAAGGATTACTGCAGAGCAGTCAGGGCACTGTGAATGCCTTCCAGGTAGGCATTGTTCTGCTGCATCTGTGATGGTATTCACGATGGTTGATTGCCCCACATAGATGGACCTCAGGAGGTCAATAACCTCCTCATTGAGGGGAGCAGGGCTGACTTGGGCAGGGGCAGAGGTGCCTGTGGTGAAGGAGACGCCCACCCTTGTGGGTGAGCAGGCATGGGCAACTGGGTGGGTAGCTACAGGGAGGGTGGTGTTGGTAAGTGGGGTGGCAGGCAAGGATGGTGCTGGGCTTGTCCCAGATGGGTCCACCACCACCAGGCAGCATCCATCGGAGAAGGAATCCGAAGAGGATGTTGAAGAACCCATCTCCCCTTGGTACTCCCCTCACCCTCCATACTACTGGTCCGCTCGGCTCCGCTGGTGTCAGCCTACTGTGTCCCGTGGGCTGCAACTTCCCCACTCACTGGTGCCCCCTCTCCTTTGCCTCATGATGCTGATGCATACAAAGACAGAGGAGGAGAGGGAGGGAGGATGGGAGAGAAAGAAAGGGTGGGATGGGTCAAGACCTACCCATCATTCGCACAGAGTAACAATGTATTTTTCTGCTGGTATGCCATGGCAGGGTATGCTTTTACATTGACATGCATAACTGTGGGAAATCATAGGGGAAACAAAAGCTATGCAGAAAAATCTACTAATGTGGGAACATTTGCACTCATTTACTTGATGAAGGGCCTAACAATGCACAGTTGCATAGTACTTGGCAGATGCCCATGGTTGTTTACATAGACATATCCTGTACTTTGTATTCAACCAAAACCTGCATGGTGAGGTAGCATGCCCACAAATCCATTAACAATGTCGTCAGTAATTGTTTGTTCCCCTGCAGTCATCTACACATTTAGTAAAATGCAGCTGATTGAGAAGTCACAATTTACCGCTGTCATAGTGGCAGAGTAATATTGATCTCAATGCCCTAAAACCTCAGGTAGACCGATGCTGATGGAAGAAGCTGGTCTCTAAAAATATATGAAGGGTGTCCAGACAAACCCAAACATGGGATTAGTCCCCTCACAAGTCACTGTCTGCATGATTTGGCACACATAATCAATACAACTCTTGTCAGGATGGCCAATACCCATAGTCGATGTGAATCTACCATTGATCTACACTACATCTTCCCATTAGTAGGCTACTCAAACTCATACAAGCCTAACATTAGCGAAGTGTGAGTGTGTACTTAACCCCTTGTGGCTGCTGTGCAGCCCTCAAGGGCCAAGCCACCTCAGGGTAGGCCACTGCCAAAATGCAGGCCATTAGAGAGGGCAGGGTCCAACGGGCACCCCTCCCTCACTGGGAGGACATCCCCAGCAGGGCCTCAGCAGTCTTACTGGCTCAGCATCTCAGGTCCCCCCACCCCTTTCTGCAGTGGGTGCCTCACCAGCTAAGGACCCCGGGTCCACACTTGCTTGGCTATGGCATGCCAAATCTCATTATTCTAATGGGCACTGACCTGCATGTGTGACACAAACAGAAGGAAAAAGTCATGTAGAGTGGCAAGAAAGCAACATCAGTGAACTACACACATCAGACACATCTCATGCCCACACTAACGTGTCTTAATGGCACAAAAGCACCAACTCCTTTGCCACCAGCATTCATCCACTCCATGTGCATCATCACAATGCCTTAGAGCATCTGACACACCACTATCAGACAGGACAGTAACATTGGACTCACCTGCTGCTCTGGTGCCCCCTGCAACTGTCCATACAGGGGTAGGGCATTGTCTTGGGTGTGAGGGGTAGACTCTGGTCCCTGTACTGTGGGGCACACTGCAGATTGACCAGTCCTTGGGACAGAGGTTTGGGGACGAGGGGTTAGCTGTGATGTTGTTGCCACAGTGGTAGGGGTCTCAGATGAGGGCAGAGTGAGGCTATGGACTGACCAGTTGTCCCAGATGGGCCAGGTAAGACGTCAATGTCCAGGCATTCAGAGTAGTCATCCTCACTAGGGTCTTCCTCCTGGGGAAGGCTGGCTGCCTCTGGCATCTTCTGCAGGATGGCAGTGGCAGGGGTGCCTGTGGATGGAGAGGGAGAATGTTACATTGTGGAGGTGTACTTGATTGTATCATAGTCTATTGCATTCAGTTGCTTGACTTGCTTCCCAGTGATGGCAATAACAGATGTGGCAGTGCAGACATTGTTTGTGGGTGATGGATTGTGACATTGGTTCCAAGTTCCATTGAGGGTTGTGGATAGTGGATAGCATTACTGTCATTACCATGTCGGAATACGCAGTCAAAGCATTCAGCTGGTGTAGCTGGTGCGATGGTTTTACGTGCAGGTGTTCCATTGTAAAGTGGGAATAGCGGCTTTTCACATGTAGGGAGTATTGCATTGTGGGAGTTGTATTGATTGCCATTGTGAGTGCTATCCATGCACTAGAGAGGGATTGTGTGAGGATAGTGGCAGTGGGGTATTATGGTGTGCAGGGGAGGGGCATTAGGTGATTGGGTGGGGTAGGAAGTGCAAGATGGGGTGAATTGGAGAGCGATAGGGTGGTGGGGATGCATGCTGTACAGGAGTCTTTGGTGCCAGGGGAGTGTTAGTGACTTACCAGAGTCCAGTCCTCTTGTTATTCCAGTCAGGCCCTGAGGATGCAGGATGGCCAAGACCTTCTCCTCCCACAATGTGAACCCTGGAGGAGGATTTGGGGGCTCACCCCCAGTCTTGTTGATGGCAATCTGGTGTTGTGATGTCATGGAACACATCTACCCCCGTAGGTTGTTCCACCTCTTCCTGATGTACTCCCTTGTGTATGAATGGTTGCCCACTCAGTTTACACTGTCGACACTTCTCTGCCATAATTTTCCTGGCTATGGATGTTTTTTTTACAACTGCGGTTTTCACCGCCAATGGTTTTCCATTGTGCAATGACCACTGTGCTGATTTGTGGGTCATGATATGGAGGGAGGAATGCTTTCAGTGTGGTGGTGATGGTGATGGGAGCGCCTATCTCCTGCACTCAGTCGGCCTGGAGGTCTTGGATTTGTTGCTGTTTTTAGGTGGTCTTCAGTATGTGACTCGCAATACAGTGGTCGAGATACCACCAACATGGTGGTCTTTCGGCAGCCACCACCATGGCGGTCTTCAGAAAAGACAACAAAACTTGTAATGAGGACCTTAGGGCCATATTTATAGGACCCTAATAACACAGGAGTATCACTTTTTGTGACGCTCATGTGGCGCTAAGCACCGAGCCGTATTTACAAGGTGGTGTTAAGCCATTTTTTGTAGCTTAACGCCATCTTGTAAATACGGCCCCTTCCCACGCAGCACTGTGCGTGGAAGGGGTGTGCAATGCCCACAGCAACACCCATTGCATTTTGACACTGCCTCAGATTTATGAAATTTTGTAAACCTGAGGCAGCATCAAAATATAACGCCACCCCCAGGGGTGGCGTTAGCAGGTCGCAACAGGAAAGAATACTTTTATTCCTCCCGGGTTTTTGCTTTTTCTATGTGTGCTGCATTCTGCCGCATGCATAAAAAAAACAAAATGCCAGAAATGATTGTTTATGTGTGGGAATGTGTCCCTTCCTGCACACAAACAATTATTTGAAAATGACTCTTTGGCACTTCCGTGTGTGCTGCCTTGTGCAGCACACATAGAAGTGCCAAAGCCCCATTAGTGATTGTTTATGTGCAGGAAGGGACACCTTCCAGCACATAAACAATCACATTCCTCAACAAAGACATCCTTGCAAGGATGCCTGCGTTGGTGCTGGCAGCTAAATTTAGCGCATGCACAGGGGGAAACACAGCGGTGTGCTGTATTCCCTCAATTATGGTGCATCCCAGCGTTTCTAAAGTGATGCAGGGCTGCAAATTTTGGCGCAGCACTGTGCTGCGCCACTTTTCTTTAAACCTGGTCCTAAATGTTTTGGCTTGTCTAGGACCAATTGAAGTTTCTGATGTTGCAAATATAAAAGTAATTGCTGTAGATCAGCTTAGAGAACAATTATGATTGCAACCCTATTGGACTAATATATGCAACAATTGTGTGTGCACTTTTCCCAGTGAGTTAAATATGTCCTCCTCATCCACACTGTGAAGAGAGGTGATACGATGAGCTCCTTGCTATTGAAATATGACGAGATATTCTCTCTGGGTCTGTTCTGGTCTACTGACTTGTCGGATTTTGTTATGCTAACATTACTTATAGAGCTCATAAGCTTTACCAATAAAAAGTATTGTGAGGATGAAAATTTTAGATGTCTGAAAAGCGTATTAATTTTACAGACATACTTTCATGGATTTACAAACTAAGGAATGATCGGACATAATATGAATATTCAATGGAAGCTGTTTAGATGACACTGATACTTGAAATATAAGTAATATGCCACACCTTCTTCAGAAATGAAAGGATGACCGGTTAGTAAATCATTGAAGGATGAGTACGGACCTTATTGCTTCTCATAGGACTAATCTTACCTGTCATCTTGTTATTTCTCAGGTCCCATTCTTCCAGCACAAATACCACCAACTGCAGTCAAGGCTGATGAAGCAGTCTTCACCTTTGCCCCACAGTACCTTATGCTGAGTATTCCCAAACTCCAGGGAACTTGCAAAAGATGACAATGCAATCTGACATCCTTGCTCCCAGTAACATCTCATGAAAGGTGTGTTCATTTTTTTAGATTTTCATGTTCAAAATGTTGTTATTCAACACATGCTACCCTTTAGAGTGGTGAAAGTTCTTTAGATAATGAGATATTGTTTGAATCCTTATCTTAAAAACTGATTTATTGCCATTGTGAGACACTTTGGAGGCAATTCAGATAAGGGTGGAGCAGAATAGCTGTTGCAAATAAGCGGACATCTCACTTTGCTCAACTTTCACTTTCACTGCCTCGTTTTATGTCAGTCGAAATTCTGTTTTTCCAAAACAGAGACTCAACTAACTTGACATTGTAAATCACATGCCAGCAGCCTATCAGTCACAAGGCGGTTAGCTTAATAGCATTAGACGATACCTCCTACTTACAGCAGTCTTTCAGATGCAGGTATTTCCTTTTTACAACCACTGTGAAAAGCTTCATTGAGGCAAACAGAAAAAATGAACAATTATCTCAACCGAGTGCAGAAAACTACTAGTGTGTCAGGATCACTGTATTTTGAATTGGAGAAACAATCTCCCACTGCTGACTGGTTATATAGTAACATGGATCACATTGCACTTTTGACAAAACTGCTCCCACGGTGCAAGGAGGATTATTTTTGGCTAGATTTTCTTTCAGAATGGGGCTATATTTGTATTCCCGAGTGGTGGAGATCAGTGGCTTGATGGCCAGCAGGATGATGCCCTGCCCCGAAGTCCAAAGTAAAAATTCTTGACCTCGTCTGTGCTTCCACTTAGGCTTCCAGCTACTGCTTGTGACTCAGATGTTTTTACTTTCTCGATCCTGCTGAAAATTCAAGGGGACATTTGTGCTCATTGCAAATATAGCAAGTAGAAATGCCATATTATCACTTGCCCTACAGACTTTAATCATGCATTCATGAATCTGTTTTACGTATGTTTCTCTACTTTCTTTATTAGTCGATTAATTAATACTTTTCCCTTTTTTTGTTTATAAATGTTGAGTTTTTAGTTTTTCAGCCTTATATTTCTGTTTGAATTGCATACACCCTCACAATTTCTGAAAGAATAACCCTGCGCTCAAGTGGAACTACGAGAGCATTGACATAGATGTATGAAAGTCTTTCTGCACTCTCTCTCCTCAAACTGACAGTTGAATTTCTTAGGAAATCAGCGCGCAACATTGTTAAAGCAAATAACTTGCTGTTTTAGAGCCGAGACCCATTGGCTTTGCTACACTTGTTAAACTTTTCAAGCTTCCAACTGTGAAAATTCAGGCCAGATTTCATGGAAAATGATGGTCCACAGTGATGTGCCAAATTTGGCAGGGTTGTGCACCAATATTTTCACAACGCAGAGACGCACCGTATTTAAAAGAATACGGTGCACCCCTGTGTTTCTCTGTAGTGCAAAGATCGCTGTGTTGGGAAGGATATTGTTTTTGTTCAGGAAGGAACACCTTCCTGCACAAAAACAATCTTAAATGGTGATTTGCTCTTTCTATGTGCGCTGCATAGAAAGCAACAAATGAGAGAAATGAAAGCATTTCTCCTTGTGGTGCCACTCTAACGCCACCCCCAGGGTGGCGTTAGATTTTGGAAACTTGTAAATCTGAGGCAGCGCCAAAAAGCAATGAGTGTTGCTGTGGCACGCCCACAGCAACACCCATTGCACGCCCCTTCCACCCAAAGTGCTGCATGTGAAGGGGTTGTATTTACACTTTGTAAATGAGGCACAGGGCATAGCACCACCAGAGCATTAAAAAAAGTGACCCTCCAGTGGCGCTTGGGGCTCCTAAATATGCCTCTCAGTTTTAAAAAGATGTGGAAAATTATGACTCTCCAGACTTTACAAGTTTACACTTCTACTTAGAGTAATGCCGTCCATACCAGGAGCTCCATAGCTGGGTAGCATATCTCTAATGTGTATAAAAGTAGCTAGCATGCAACAGGAAGAAAAGAAAACATTAATCTTTTGATATTTTATGTACTCCTTGTTAAATAAATAGATGTTTCCCTGGCAAATCGTGCTTTCTGCAGTCTTATAAACATTTCGGAGTTGCTCCTCTGAAAGTAAACACATATTAGATGGTTAGGAACATAAAAACACAATGGAAAACACATTTGCACCTGTGCTAAAAATATTGATGAATTAAGAGTTCTAAATCCCGACCAAGCAACAACAAGCTCTGCATACTTGTGGAAAACATGCAAAACAAAAAAAAAACATATGGCACAATCTATTTTCAGAGACAAACGTTGGAAAATTCAGCGTCCCAGAAGATAAGTAATGAGAGTGGTAGGTATACTAAAAACAAATGAAAAATCCGGCATACGTTTTGATGAAACCATCCTGGTAGCAGTCCTCCATCTTAATCATCACCACTCCATTTTGAGCACTTTGCTTTGCCTGAGCATGGATATTAAAAAGGTTTCATCTAAGAACTACAGAGCTTTCTGCCAGGTGCTTGTTTAGATCAGAAAGCAGGTGTTAGTGCCTTTTACACAATATCAACTCAAATATGCGCACTGCATACATCATGGGCTGCTGAAGGACCGGAGGCTGTATGATGATGAACTCTGCTGCTTCAGCAGAGCTGAGCATCTGTTATGTCCGCCTGCAGTATGTAAAGTCATTTCATTTAATTTCAAAAACTTTTTTCAGTCTAGTTAAAACTAGACCTTAGGCCATAAAATACACTACAGTACAATTGTATCAAAGAATATTAACGCAATACATATCTAAAATAATTAAATTAAAAACCAAATAATGCTCTAGCAGCTCCAAATTAAAAATGACTTCAAAATTGAAAACAATTTATTAATATTCAAGAATGCAAATTAAAACACGAGAGCCCACCAGCACAAATATACACATTAGTCTGATGGATGCAATATGCTTGTGTTAATGCTAGGCCTGGGTGGGGCTTGCAGAGTTCTGCTTTCAGAATTCTGAGGAGTGCCCAAAAAACACTGCAAGAACTCCATCTCACTCTGCGAATGGGCGAAGTTGTGCTCAGCCTCCCGTTTGCGCTGACTGGTGCGACTAGCGTGTTCCAAGTTGCAAAGTGAGCGTGAATGCCACCACATTGTCACATGTGCACGTGGCAAACTTGTTTTTCCAACTATGTGCATGGTGCTGGGCCTAATTTTTTATCTAGTCTGTATCCTTGTAATCCTTCCCATATCCCACTTATCCACCCGTTTCACATTTATTAAATTAGTGTGTGTGTTTGTGTATTTAACATTTTTGCCTCTTCTTTTTTATTTTCTGTGACTTTTGTGGACCTTTTTAGTTTTCCTTTAACTGCCTCATTTTTTCCTTTCTTTCCACCCAGCGCCATGGCAGAGTGTGGGTGAAGCAGAACCAGTGCAGAGGGTGCAGCTAACTGCACACCTTACGGTTACCGGCCCCTCCAAGGAGTGCATCCTGTGCCAATTTCAGTGAGTAGGAGGTGGTCGCACCAGTTTCTTTTGTGCACTGACATCCCCCCTCAATGCTGGCTAAAGATAGCAGACCCAGGAATGAGCACGGCTTGCGGGAGCATGAGCTGCTGTTGGGGATGGTGAGCCGGTGCATGCAAAGGTGTGCTGGGGTTCGGTGCACCCAGCAGCAGCTGTCACACAACTAGACCAACATCCTTGACAGAGCAAGACCTGCTGGCCGTTCAGGATGCGGGGATTGGTGAGTACTAAGTACTTATTATTTGTTGTGTTCTACAATGCTAATTTTTTTTTAATAGCATGCTGCTCACATTCAGAGGGAAGTTAAGTTCACATAATGTTACCAATATTATTTGATCCAATTTGGGTGAGCCAGTTGCTCGATCCTGGTAGTTCTGCTTGTTGCTGTAAGAGCTCTTTTGGGCTGATTATTTAAGAAGTCATCAGACTCCTCCGTTTTGTCACTAAGGTAGTGGCACAGTAGTAGTAGTAGTATTAGTGATATCAGTGAGTTAGCGTTCTCTGTGTCTTTCTCTTTATGTAGCTTGTATAGTTCCAAGCAATATCCCAGTAATGTGTAGGATGCATCAGTGCACTGAAAAGGGAAGCATCCCTGGGCACAAAGCCCCCTCCAGAACCAGTGGAGAAAAGCATCCACTAACACAGTCCTTGGCAGGATGAAGCACTCTGGGCACAAAGCCCCCTCCAGAACCAGTGGAAGACACCACCCACTTGAGAGACTGTGGCTTTGTACTCCCCAGGAGCAAGCAGTGGGCAGTGCACCCACTTGAGAGACTTGAGAGACTGTGGCTTTGCACTGCCAGGACCGAACAGTGGGCAAACCACCCACTTGAGAGACTTGAGAGACTGTGGCTTTGCACTCCCCAGGACCAAGCAGTGGGCAGTGCACCCACTTGAGAGACTTGAGAGACTGTGGCTTTGCACTCCCCAGGACCAAGCAGTGGGCAAACCACCCACTTGAGAGACTTGAGAGACTGTGGCTTTGCACTCCCCAGGACCAAGCAGTGGGCAGTGCACCCACTTGAGAGACTGTGGCTTTGCACTCCCCAGGACCAAGCAGTGGGCAAACCACCCACTTGAGATACTTGAGAGACTGTGGCTTTGCACTCCCCAGGACCGAGCAGTGGGCAAACCATCCACTTGAAAGACTTGAGAAACTGTGGCTTTGCACTCCCCAGGACCAGGCAGTGGGCATGGAGCCCCATCGAGGAGCAGTGGCGTCGTACCATCATCCAGCTGAGGTTCCTCCCCTTCCCCCTGAGGTGCCTGTTTTTTTTCCGACCTGATGCCCCTGCAGTGTTCTCTCCATTTTGAGGCAGGTGTCATGTATGGGTTACGCCCATGCTTTTTGGGACCACTGGTCCATGGACATTTAATGGGACAGTGTACAGACTTGTGTACTTGCTGTAAATATTTGTGTATACTGATTATTTACTGTTCTCTTGGGCTATCTGCTTGTTTGAATATTACACTAGTTAAACTAATTTTGTTTGGTCCTTGTGTTCTTCCAGGGGGTGACAGGGTGTATCTGTGATGTTATTGGATATGTGTGTGTGTGTTGTTGTGGGTGGAGGTGCTGTGTTTTTTGTGTTTGTCACTCTCTTTTCCCTCCTCCCCTCCCCTGTGTGCTAGGTGCTGTTCTCACCGTGGTCTTTGCCGCAGCCGTTCGTACTCCTGGTAGATGAGAAGATACACCAACATTGGTAACAGCTGTAGTTCTGGCTCCATGGCGTCCTGGTTCCTTCTTGAGTGTCGAGCTGTGAGTGGTTTCCCTTCCAAAGACTGTTTCCGCTGTGCTTTTGATGGCATTGGCACCGCCCTGGAAAAGCTGGCGGATTGGTGCCTTGTAATAATGTGGGCAGTACATTGTCTTCCGCCTGTCTCTTGGCGGTTACAGTGGCGGTATTTGTTGCTACCGCCGTGGCGGTCGGAGTGTTAAAGTGGCTGTTTGTGTTGGTGGTTTCCGCCATGGTCGTAATTCCATTTTTTTTACCGCTGGCCTGTTAGCGGTATTACCGCCGCTTTATCACCTGCCGCCAGGGTTGCAACAGGGCCTAACTGTATCACTTATCTATTTTTTGTTTTTCCCCACTGTCTACTTCCGGTAGACAGGATATATATTATCCACATGTAATACAAGATGTGGGTCATGTATTAGTCATATGCCTCTTTGGAGTCGGGGTAGAATTGAAAGGCATTGGGAGAAGAGCTTTGCCATACGAATCAAAGATAATTATTTGTCTGTTGCATCGGCTCCAGCTGCAGGACGCAGAGAGTAACAAATCTGTACCCAATACACTAGCTAGCAAACTTCCAGTCATTTAGCACAACAAGAACAGAATGCTTGTACTCCATAGGGGGTGATGCCTTACTTATTAATCAGAGCTATTTTTCTTTTTTTCCACACAAACTGTCTGTGTGGTTTTCTTTTGCTAGAACATCCTTTGCAAGAAAAAGAAATCGACTCTATTCTTTAGTCAGCGGATATGCTGCCTCCTTTCAGTCAGTCGGTGTTTTTACGTGAGGCATGTGTTGGTAAAATCAAATCCCTGTGACTCTCCTAATCACATTAAAAATTCCAATTGCCCTAGGGTTCAGCAATGCACTGCTACTGTGCCACTATATAATTTTAAACAAGTATTTGAACAGATCATTCTTTACAGTTTGTTTTTTATTTCTTTCTTTCTTGATATAGCTACCAGCGGTGGCTCCTCCCCAATGGCGAAGGAGCGTCGCCCCACTGGCTTAGAGGCAGCAGCTGAAATATAAAACAATATATTATCATTTTATTTTTCAGCTGCAAGGTGAGCCAGTGTTAGACCTGACAGACGTAGGGTGGTCACCCCTAACTTTTTGCCTGCCTTCCTCCACTTTCTAGATACTGTTTTTGCTGGTTTTAGGACTATGCTCACTTTACCACTGCTAACCAGTGCTTAAGTGCATATGCTCTCGTCCTTAAACATGATGACATTGGATCCTACCCAATTGGCTTATTTAATTTATTTATCAGTCCCTATTACAGTGCACTATATGTGCCCAGGGCCTGTAGATTAAATGCTACTAGTTGGGCTGCAGCACTGCTTTTGCCACCAACTTAAGTAGCCCCTTAACCATGTCTCAGGCCCGCCATTGCAAGTCCTGTGTGTGCAGTTTCACTGCCAGTTCAACTGGCTTTTAAAAGTACTTGCCAAGCCTAAAACTCCCTTTTTTCTACATATAAGTCACCCCTAAGGTAGGCCCTAGGTAACCCATAGTGCAGGGTGCTGTGTAGACAAAAAGCAGGACATGTCCCTCTGTAGTTTACATGTCCTGGTAGTGTAAAACTCCTAAATTCGTTTTTGCATTGCTGTGAGCCCTGCTCCTTTCATAGGCTAAAATTAGGACTACTCTCATATACTATTTGAGGATAGCTGCTGATCTGAAAGGGGTAGGGAGGTCATATTTAGTATGGCCAGAATGGTAATACAAAATCCTGCTGACTGGTGAAGTTGGATTTAATAATACTATTTCAGAAATGCCACTTTTAGAAAGTGAGCCTTTCTCTGCCCTTAAATCCTTCTGTGCCTTACAATCCACATCTGGCTAGGTTCAGTTGACAGCTCCCTTGTGCATTCCCTCACGCAAACCCCAAACATAGGATGCTCAGCCTCTCTTGCATACATCTGCATTTTGAATGTGTCTTCCTGGGCTGGGAGGGTGTAGGGCCTGACACTTACATGTTAAAAGACAGTAGCCTGCCCTTACACAAAGGACTGCCACCCCCCCTACTGGGACTCTGGCAGACAGGATGGAACTGAAAGGGGACCTTGTGCACTTCTAAGCCACTCTTTGAAGTCTTCCCCAATTCAAAGACACATTTTGGTATTTAAGCAGAGCCTCTGCCCTACCAACTCAGACACTTCTGAGGTAGACACTCTACTTCATCAGACACTTCTTGACAAGACACTCGTGACACAGACACTTCCTGGAGAAGAGAACCAGAACCTGCAACCTGCCAAGAAGAACTGCCTGGCTGCCCAAATGACTCACCTGACAGCTTTCTGCTGCCTTCCTGTTGCCCTGTTGCCTTGCTGCTCCCTCGCTGTGCTGAGAAGTGCTCTCCAAGGGCTTAGATAGAGCTTGCCTCCTGTTCCCTGAAGTCTCAGGACCAAAAAGGCTTCATTCCTGCAAGAAGAAATCCCGCCTGCCAGAAACAACACACAGCCTGCATTGCGGTGAGAAAATCACTGCACACTGAACTGGAACAACGCAGCCCGACTTCGCAAGAAGAAGAATGACACAGCGCCAGCGTAGCGACTGGAAATTCAACGCACCTCCCACTGGATCAACGCACAGCCAAGCTGGAACGACACAGCCCGACTTCCTGAGAGGAATCGATGCAGCATCTGCCGTGTGGTAGAATTTTCCCCGCAACGCCCACCGGACCGATGCAGCCCCTGTGACTTTGCCCTGCCAGTGCTGGATCTCAATGCATCATCCCCAGGGCGTCTGAAAACCTGCAACCCGAAGGGTTGGGCCTGCAGTCCAAGTACTGGAAATCTATGAAAAGCCTTCCTTGCATGAAAAATATATGATGCATTGCCACGTATGGCCTAAGAAATTGATGCACACCTCCCTGTTTTCCACGCCTCTCTCCTCTGCTGTTCCTTGCTGGGGTTTTGCATGCAAGCCAGGTACTTTGTACTTGTAACAGACATTTGTTGCTTTTAAACGACTAAAGACACTTTATATCATTTTTATAGTGACATCTCAACATATCCTTATTGCATTTTAATCAGTTTGACCTGCATTTATCCAGATAAATATAATATATTTTTCTAAACACTGTGTGGTGTATTTTTGTGGTGTTCTACTGTGTTATTGCATGATTTATTGCACAAACACTTTACACATTGCCTTCTAAGTTAAGCCTGACTGCTCAGTGCCAAGCTACCAGAGGGTGGGCACAGGATAATTTGGACTGTGTGTAACTTACCCTGACTAGAGTGATGGTCCTTGCTTGCACAGGGGGTAACCTGACTGTCAACCAAAGTCCCATTTCTAACAGCCAGTTTGTGCAGAGAGGGGTGGTGCTGGCTCATGGAAGGGGGAGGAATGGAGTGCATTCAAAGGTGCACATGTCAGTTTGGCCTACTGTGTTAGGCTGGCCAAACTGACATGCACACTTAGGTTTCTCCAACCCAGCTGTATTGTACAGCCAGGTTGGAGAAACACCACAGACTCCCATGCACTATGTGAGTGGCAGAGCAAGCTGCTCAAACCAATCCTGGTGCTGCTCTCATGCTAGGTATAGCATGAGAGCAGCACCAGGATTGCATTGGGAGGCAACCAGAAACAAAGAGGAGCAAAGTGGCCAGCGACAGGACCGGTAAGTATTTATTCTTATATTATATCTCTAATCCCCGTCTTCCCCATCCCACTGCTCCCCCACTGATAGCTACTTCTGCTGGTCCATCACCACAGACCCAGGAAGAGGTAGCGGGCCAGCTCTGATGACAGGTTGGTGGCACAGAACCAACGGGTGGTGGAGGGAGAGGGTGAGGCACATGTCCCTGCCCCAGTTTCACCAGTCAACAGCCTGTACCTTCAGGCCACAATACCACAGCCAGCAGCTTGGAGGTGCCCACCCTATACCACCATTGCCACCCCCTCTTCAGACTGGCTACTCATTCATCGATAGCTGCGTGAGCTGGTGCACTTTGGTCGTAGAATGTCACGCTTCAAGACCCAGCTGCAACACCTGGGGATCCTCATTGAGAATGCCCTCAGCTAAGCCCTTTTTTATTTGTTTGTTTTGGTAGGAGGGAGTTTTGTTTTGGGTGGAGAGAGTGGGAATTGGGCAGGGCATCTTTGGACTTTAGGACATTGATATTTTTTTTGGGCATTGGTTGGGAATAGGGAGATATTGTTGTGGGAGTAGGGTGGGCCTGCTGTGGGTAAATAGGGTTGGTTTAGTTGTGAGGCCCATTCTGTAATACAGAGAGTGCTGGTGCACATATAGCACTAGCACTATCATTGGAGAGCAATACCTCATAAGGGAATCACTTTGCCTCTGAGCTCACACTGTATTACCAAGGTGGGAGTCGAGGCAAACATGCCTTTAGGAGGTGCACTGAAAGTTAATCACAAAAAAAGTGGTGCACTTTTAGTGCTCCTTCTAAAGGCAGTCCTCTGGGGGTGGAAGTAGCCCCAGGGACCCCTTTGACATCCACTTGCAGGTGGGTGCAGTCACTCACTACACCTGTGTTCAAGGAGAATCTCTAATGCAATTAAAAGTGAAGGTGGTGTGCCGCCTGCAAAGTGGACCACAGAGCAGCTTTTATCAAGCTGCTTCGCATTTCTCTTAAATGTACTGCCCTGAGAGCAGCACGTGTTTGGGGCTCCCCTGGCGGCAGTCCATTCTCTATGGTATAGAGCACTTTCCTTGTTTGCGCGGGTACACATTCTGAAAGGTGTGCCATAGTGCATACAACAAAAGTGCATTGTATATGTAATAAGGCGTCTGGAACATTTTCCAAAGTGCCTTCTTTATGATAGTGGTAATGTGTAAACAGGGAAGGCATCACAAGTGAGGTCCCACACCCACCTAGGTGATCACCAACCGTAGGATTAATCAAAAGGATTATTCATCACAGGCAACTAAACTGAAAGAAAATCACAGATAGTGGGTTATACATATACATATACATTATAGCTTTAGAAAGACTAAGGGCAGGATACTACCACCATGAACCATCAAAGAATTCCACATATTATTATAAAAACTAGCAATAGTAAATTATTCTGAGCAATTGCAAGCATGGAATTTAATGAAAACAAAAGTTACAAAGGGCCTAATTATGACCTTGACGGAGGAGTTTCCTCCATAACAAATGTGGCTGATATCCTATCTGTTGTATTATGATCCCATTATATTCAATGGAGATCATAATATGGCGGACATGATATTTGTCACATTTGTGATGGAGGAAACTCATCTATCAAGGCCATGATAAGGCCCAAAGTCCTCACGTCAGGAAAAGTGTGCTCAAAGCCTGTAGTCAAAAAGAATAACCATTTACACATACCAAAGGCCTGAATGATGAAGTGGACGTTAACAAATGATGTTCTTATGCATAGGTGGGGAAGTGGGGCTGTGTGGACTATTGCTCAAGTAAAAGAAGATCCTGAAGGGAGTTGGTGTCACATTTATCACATCCATCCCACAAAGTGTGTGATCCATTTGGTGTAAATTGGTCACACCTCAATAAAACACACAACCCAGGGGAAGAGGGTTAGGGCTTAGATGAGGGAAAAGGGGAAAAGGGTTTGGGGAAAGGTGTGAGAAAGACAAACACAACACAAGAACGATATTTATCAGGGCAATTAGCAGGACATCATTATCAATCTGTTATGAAATGAAACAAAAGAATGAATATGCCACAGTTCATTTAAATGCATTGCAAGGAGTTCTTCTGCCTCAGAGACCCAAGTTATTAGATATCTAAATGTTCTGTCATCAAGGTTTGAAAAAAATAAAAAAATGATACCGTATTACCTAATTAGGCAGCATATATGCATTCTCCTCGGAATTTCAATCACTCTTGGGTGCCTGTTTGAATCAGTCCAGTGGGTAAGCAGGAGTGGCAAGCTCAGCTTTAACCTCTCATTTGTGCAGGAGAGGAGAAGGCCTGAAGATTGTAAATCAGAAACTATATTGTAGAGTCAAGGAGAAGATTAGAAAGAAGGTAAGCTTAATTAGGAGTATACCAAAAGGCTCAGAGGCAGAGCAAAAACAAGAGAAGCTCCATGTTTCTCAGCAGTACAGCACACACATTCAGTAGCATTTCTCAAATCAACAAACCTCTCTCCATTCCACATAGCTGAGTACTAAGCCTCAGAGTCCTCATCATCATGCTTTGCCTTTGAAGTCAGTAAATTCCATCTTTTAGCTGTTGAGGTAGACCTACCCTGAGTCCTTCTATTCTCCTCCTATCTCTGAGTAACTGCTTCCTAGTTCCAACCCAAGAGACTCAGGGCCAGATGTACGAAGTCTTTTGCATGTCGCAAACTGCGAAAAACGCAGTTTGCGGCATGCAAAAGGCCGAACGCGATGCTCCTCCCCAAATTGCGAGTCGGTACCGACTCGCAATTTGGGAATGCGACTCGCAAATAGGAAGGGGTGTTCCCTTCCTATTTGCAACCTCATCGCCATTCAGAGTTGCTTTGTGACCACGAATGCGGTCGCAAACCAACTCGCAGTTACCATCAGTGTCACACTGGTGGTAACTCATTCGCAAAAGGGAAGGGGTCCCCATGGGACCCCTTCCCCTTTATGAATGCCGAAAAAAATACTTTTTCAGAGCAGGCAGTGGGCCATAGGACCACTGCCTACTCTGAAAAAAAGAAACCAAATAGTTTCGGTTTAGTTTTCATTTTGCAGCTCGTTTTCCTTTAAGGAAAACGGGCTGCAAAATGAAAAAAAAAACTGCTTTATTGACAAAGCAGTCACAGACATGGAGGTCTGCTGACTACAGCAGGCCACCATACCTGTGAGTGCAGGGACTCGCTATGGGGTCGCAAACTGCGACCCACCTCATGAATATTGATGAGGTGGGTCTTTGCGACCCCATAGCGAGTCGCAGAAGGTGTCTGAGACACCTTTCTGCATCCAATGTTGCGAGTTGCAAATTGCGAGTCGGTCAGAATCGCAATTTGCAAGTCGCAAAATTGGAGTTTACTACATCTTGCCCATAGACCGGTAGTGCACTGCTGTTGAAGAAAAAGTAAAGAAACAAACATACAGTATTTTGTGTCGAATTGTGTTTGTTAAATAAAGTGACTGGTCGGGTCTCTGAAGAATGAGAAAAAAGGAGTGGACCCTGCAGGTAAATATTCACTCAATTTGAAAGGGCCAATCACATTTAGGAAAAATGATCATCCATCGGGCACCAAGCTTTGCAATTCATCAAAATCAAATTTTACTAATTAGTTGAACTCTCTCCTCTCTGTCTGCCACCACAACCACATAAACCATCAATCATCACTCAATCATCACTCATCACTCACGTCAATCAATGTTATATCATCACTCGTTGGTGCAATAGTTGTAGTTATCTCTTGCAACCCAAGCACAGTGGTAGGTACACAATTGTATCTCCTCTTGGATGTAAGGAGCACATTGGAATTTGGCATTAGCAGACTTGTAAATCAGTGATCTTCTGGGACAGGCCCGCTAGGGGATGCAAAAAAGGATAGTCATGTGAGGGTGACAGGCATTGTCTGAAGAAATTGTGGAGGCTTCTGCGCTGCACACTAGTCCAACTCAAATCCAGCCATACATGTGACTAAAAATGGTGGGGCATCATAAATCAGAAAAAAACATTAATCCACAAAAAAAAAATTGTGCGGGAGGGAGTACAAAAAGAAGTTCAATGATAAATAATTAAAAAGTTATATAGTGGCATACTCAGACAAGGAAGTAAAGTTCGTCCTCAAACTCAGGGGGTTCACCCAAAAGTTGGTTGGTTGGTTAGCTAACACACTTGATTCTGACTATTAATCCTCCTCCTCCTGCACTGTTTCAGGAACGGTGTAATAGGGTGGAATGAAAAGTTGGTTCATTTTGATCATGGTCAGTCTCTCCACATTTTGAGGAGACAGACTGGTCCTTCTCACTGTAAAAACTTTGCCAGCTGCACTCAACATATGCTCAAAACACACACTGGCTACAGAACAAGCCACATACTTTATTGCCAGCCTGCTGAGCTCCGGCCATTAGCACAGCTTTCGAGGCAAAAACACCAATGGGTTTTGAACCACATAGATCTCTTTTGGGCCATCCAGATATTCCTGGAAAGATCCTTTGAATGGCCATTGATGCTGCCACTTGCTCGACCTCCTTTCCCTTCACCTTTGCACTGGATTTAAGACTTACCACTTGAAACTAAGCCAATGAAGAAGTTGGGGCCAATTCTTCTATTCCTGTAGTGGAGATTTCTGCTGGTGTTATTGTTGTTGGTTTTGGCTACTGTGAGACAAGACTGCCTGTAGCCGGTTGTCCTCGGAAATGGCTCTTGACTTCTCCGACTGGTGCTGTTCGCGCGCGACGGAGGAGAGAGTTCCCCGTTGCCGTGGCAACCAGGGGGCTGGCGATTTGCCCATGAACCCGGATTTCTGGGGGTAGAAGAGAACGGACTACGGAGAGGTGAGGGGGGAGACGACGAAGACGCGGGGAAACCTAAACAGACGGCGGACGGCGGAGTGAGACAACCTGAGAGAAGTTCTGGGAACACCGACGTTCCCAGGGAAGCAGCGGACCCCGTGCAGGACGAAAGCCGCGAGGAGACGCGCAGAAACCGCCACTTCCCAGGAGGGGCGTGGCTGAGCAAGGTACGGTCCTTTTTTAAAGGACAGCATTTTGAAACCCAGAAGAGCTGGGACAGAGGGGAGGAGGGGAGGGACAGGGAAGAGGGGTGGAGAGGGGAGCAGCTGGGAGGGGGCAGTGGAGTCAAGGGAGAAACCGGGAGAAGGACACTCTAGCCAATAGCAGCATTGAATCCTAGCAATACCTTCCTGAGTTCTTAGATACAAATCGCTACTTGGTGAAGCACAAAAGGGGTGATTGTGTAAACACCATCTTGTTCTTCCCTTACCATACACGCACTCGGGCTTTCTTTCTCTCTCTCTCTCTCTCTCTCTCTCTCTCTCTCTCTCTCTCTCTCTCTCTCCCTTCTAGTCTAACGCTCTTACGATCTATATATCTCCATACCCTGACTTACCTTCCCTTTCGTTCCTTTTTCGGTACGCTTTGGGGAGTCTGACAGAGGATCGTCGCCGGTCAAGAAGGGAGCTGGGAAGGAAAGACAAGAGAGACACATTACGGGGCAAGGACACACCAACGCACAAATTTGACATTCTGCAGAACTTATAAATAAATTACCACTTCCACCACTCGAGCCTCAGAGTCCTTCTTATCACCCATCCCACTGTAACACTGCCCTCTCTGGAAGTTGAAGGCAGCACCCCAGAACTTCAGAGTGGGACACTAATTTCCAACCATTCTTCTTCCTGGTCTCCGGCTTCCTCACCAATCCACCTCTTGCATTTTGAAGCATCCCCTTCATAAAAAGGAATGAATGTGGGCAGAATATTTTGTACTGTGGATCCAGTAGTGTGGCACAGATGTACGCTTTGGACAACATGATGTAATTTTGCATTCTTGCATTAAAAGCTAAGCGAAGGATTAAACTCTTAACCTAGGCATGCGGTTCTGGGTTTTCATTCACACCTGTGACTGCAAATGTTTCAGAAACCTTCTTAAGTTGGTCCTGTAGCAGATGCAACAATGAGATAGCTTGGCCCATCATAGTGTCCTCCTTGATACCGCAAAAGGGAGTACTATCTGTGTTAGGCATTTGACCAGGCCCCATCATCCGCATCCATGGTCATAGCTTTCCCAATTGCACCCCTCTCTTTGAAGGACATAGGGGGTCATTATAACATTGGCGGTAAATGCCGCTTACTGCCGTGAAGAAGACTACCAACACACTACCGCGGCCGCGGAATTTCGCCACAGCTATTACGACCCACAGCTCGGAATCCGCCCAAAATTTAGACACCCACACAAGTCTGAAACACCAAAGGTCAGTGATAAACTGGCAAAAACAAAACCTCCACTGTCACGCCATCAGGAATACGCCCACACTATCACGACCCACGCGGGGGTCTTTCAACCGCGTTATTCCATGGGCGGTACACACCACAGCGCTCAAAATACACACACACTAACAAAACACATCCACATTGGACAAATCGAAATATACACACCTGATACACATACACACACCACTCCCACACACCCAATACAATATAAAACACACACCCACATCACCCACAAACCCTTACAACCACAATTGCGACTGAAGGCCAGAGAGAGACACCACCATCTACAAACTAGCATCCACAGGCACTCAACACCATCACTCAGACAACATCCATGCACAAAACACCACACACCCCTAAACATCACCCCAAACATCACCCACACCACCCCATGGCACCGCAAAGACACCCCAGGTTCTCTGAGGAGGAGCTCAGGGTCATGGTGGAGGAAATCATCCGGGAAGAGCCACAGCTATTCGGATCACAGGTGCAGCACACCACCATAGCTAGGAAGATGGAGCTATGGCGCAGAATCGTGGACAGGGTCAACGCAGTGGGACAGCACCCAAGAACACGGGACGACATCAGGAAGAGGTGGAATGACCTACGGGGGAAGGTACGTTCCGTGGTCTCAAGACACCACATTGCAGGTCAGAGGACTGGCGGCAGACCCCCACCTCCTCCCCCACAACTAACAACATGGGAGGAGCAGGTCTTGGCTATTCTGCATCCTGAGGGCCTCGCAGGAGTAGCTGGAGGAATGGACTCTGGTAAGTCAAATCTTTAACTACTTCATCCCCCACCCTACCTGCATGCTATCACATACCCCCACCCTCACCCCCATCACTCCAACTCCTCACATATCTCCCTCTATCACAACCCACCCATCACCAACACAAAGCCCTGCATGCAACACCAAAGCATGGACACCCATCACCAAAGCAAGGCCACTGCACATACCCACACGCACCCCTAAACATTTAGCACATAAAGTCACAAGAATGCAAGCACTGGGGTACAGGGCCACCCACCCATTGCACACCATGGCACACACTGATGCAATAATCATGCCTTTACACCCCTGCAGGACCCCTACCCAACATCACCGGACAGGAGGTGCCAGACATGTCCACTCCACCCACAGAAGAGGCCCACAGTGATGACAGCAGCTCTGTCCAACTGGATCTAGATGACCAGCCCGGCCCATCTGGGACGTCAGGACAGTCGGTTCCCCTCACACTGGCACAAGCCACAAGAGAGCCTCCCACCTCTGGAAACACCAGCACAGCACCCACCCAGCGGGCCCATACCTCTGTCCCCAGGACACGTCAAGCAGCAGTGTGTCCACCACTACAGGGAACCCAGGCTAACCCACCACCCCAACAACACCAGGGCCCTGGGGGCAGTGGGCACAGCGTTCAGGGGACAGAGGCCCAGGAACACAGGGGAACTGGGCGAGCTGCTGTGTGACAGGAGGAGGACAGGCCCAGGGAACCCTCTCTCCACGAGGCCCTCTCTGACATCATGGGAGACTACCACCATTCCCAGGAGACGATGGCATCAGTACAGGCCAAGTTTCAGGAGACCCATCGGCTGCAGGAGGAACAGTATTTGGGGTTTAGGGAGGAACTCAAATCCATCAATACCACACTGGGCACCATTGTAGGGGTGCTGAAAGGAAGGAACTCGTCAACACCAGGAGGGACACTGTGGCACAAGGGGCCCCTGACACTAACCTGGATGATGAACTGCCCACCACCTCCGCCGGTGCTAGTGGAAAGGAGGCACCGTCACAGGACCACGAAACCAGAACCCCACCCCCTGCAGATGGAGAACCACACCGCAAACGGTCCCTGAGATCCAGGACAAAGACAGAGAACAATGCCAAGACCCCCGCCAAAAAATGAGACCACCCTGATTGTCATCCTTCTGTCCCACTTTGTTACCCTGTCCATCCATCAACTGCCCCAGCTCCACTTCCTATGCCCATTTGGACAATGCACCTGTGAGACTAACAGGCTGGACTCTGCCATGGACATTCCTCCACCATCACCCCTGACCATTTTACAACACCCTCCAATATTTAGCACTTAAATAAACACCCTTAAAGCACAAAACAATCTGGAGTCTGTCTGTTCTTTAGAAAATGTGTATTTGCAATAACTGTGGAAAACTGCTATATCCAATGTATTGTCAACATACCTATGTCACACAGCTCTAGTCCATGCGGAAACAAAGCAGATGTCACACAGTGGGACCCACATCTGTGAAATTGAAAGGGAAAGTGACAACTCAGGGTCCATACACTGGGTGAAAGTGACAGACAGATGAGAGGTAGAACAAAGGTATCAGATTTAGCAGGCAGTGATGTCTTCTCACCTGTGTCTCACTGGAAGTATTGATGAATCACTGTGTTTCTGTTGTCGATATCCTCTTCTTCTGCTTCCTCGTCTTCACTGTCCACAGGCTCCACAGCTCCATCACCTCCATCTGGACCATCCTCCTGCACAAAAGGCACCTGTCTTTGCAAAGCCAAGTTCTGAAGCATACAGCAGGCTACGATGATCTGGCACACCTTCTTTGGTGAGTAGAATAGGGAACCACCTGTCATATCGAGGCACCGGAACCTGGCCTTCAGGAGGCTGAAGGTCCTCTCTATAACCCTCCTAGTTCGACCATGGGCCTCATTGTAGCGTTCCTCTGCCCTTGTCCTGGGATTCCTCACTGGGGTCAGTAGCCATGACAGGTTGGGGTAACTAGTGTCACCTGCAAATGTTGAGGGACAACTGTTAGACACACACTAACTCTTAGGGACATCCCCAGACCCAGACACCTAGTCACACTGTATAGGGTTCATGTCCTCACCTAATAGCCCCCCACGGTGCCTCTGGATTTGCCCCATCACATAAGGGATGCTGCTATTCCTCAGAATGCAAGCGTCATGCACTGAGCCAGGAAACTTGGTATTCACATGGGAGATGTACTGGTCGGCCAAACACACCAACTGCACATTCATCGAATGGTAACTCTTCCGGTTTCTGGCCACCTGTTCACTCCTGCGGGGGACCAAGGCCACATGTGTCCCATCAATGGCACCTATGATGTTGGGAATATGTCCCAGGGCATAGAATTCACCTTTCACTGTAGGCAAATCCTACACCTGAGGTAAACGATGTAGCTGCGCATGTGTTTCAGCAGGGCAGACGACACTCTGGACAACACGTTTGAGAACATAGGCTGGGACATCCCTGATGCAATGGCCACTGTAGTTTGAAAAGACCCACTTGCCAGGAAATGGAGTACTGACAGCACCTGCACTAGAGGGGGGGATTCCTGTGGGATGGCGGATAGCTGACATCAGGTATGGGCACACAGTTCCTGGATTGTGGCATGTTCCAGTCTGTAGGTGACAATTACATGTCGCTCCTCCATTGTCGACAGGTCCACCAGCGCTATGTACACCAGAGGATGCCGCCATCTCCTCACCTGCCCCAGCGGATGTGCTCAATGGAGGAGAACAGCGAACAGAGATTCAGCCAACCTTGAGGTACGAAAACACAACTTTATTCCACAATTTTTATAATCCGCTATGTGCCTGTATTAGTGTGTTTGCAAGGCCTAGATATGTGTGACACATTTAAAATTAATGCCATGTGGCCCCCTGAAATGGCGGCTGTCTGACCTGTAATGTGGGACAAGGGGATATGAGGTAACTGCGCTGGTGTTGTACACCGTTGCGGTAGGCGGTCGAAGACCGCAGCGCAATCCTGCATTGGTTAACATTGGACCGTATGGGTTCCAGGAGCCAATGACGATGTACGCCGGCAGTGACAGTACGCACCGCCGTGGACGTCAGCGCCATTTTCTCTCTGTTCACTCATTTGATACCTGATCTTCGACAGGAGAGGACCTACACTTCAAGTGCTGCTGTGACCTCAGTCTGGAAGAGACAATGGCTCATGTGTCTGGGGAAAGTGCCCCTGCCTTCAGCACGGAGGAGTTGGAGAAACTAGTGGATGGGGTCCTCCCCCAGTACACGCTACTCTACGGTCCTCCAGACAAACAGGCAAGTACACTGTGGGCATGCCGAATGGGCAATGCCTGTGTGGAGTGGTGTGGATGGAAGATGGAGGGGGATAATGAGGCATGCATGAAATGACGGTAAGTGCATGTGCGTCATGGCAAGGGTATGGATGCAGGCCAATGACTGTGACGGTGCGTACGGTTATATCTTCTACTTTTCCCCTGTACTAGTCCTGCAGGTCAGCGCTCACCAGAAGAAGAATATTTGGCGTGCCATCGCCAAGGAAGTCCGGACCGTGGGGGTCCACCACAGACGGAGCACCCACTGACGGAAAAGATGGGAGGACATTCGCCGCTGGAGCAAGAAGACGGCGGAGGCCCAGCTGGGGATCGCCTCCCAAAGTGGGAGGGGTGCCCGTCGCACCATGACCTCCCTGATGTTCCGGATCCTGGCGGTGGCGTATCCGGAGTTGGATGGGCGCTTGAGGGCATCACAGCAGCCACAAGGGGGTGAGTACATTCTCATTCAGCTGATTCTGCTCGCATTGGAGGTGTCTGGGTGGGGAGGTGGGCTGTGGGTTCCCCTAGGCCAGGGCGAGTTTAGTAGGCAACTTCCCTTCGTAAGGCAGGCCATGTGGGACCCCACCCCACCTGTGTTCAGAGCCAACTACACCTAGACAGGCTCCTGTGACTTCCATGTGTGCAGCAATCGGGAATAGGCCTTGTACTCCATGTCCCTGTGATTAATTAGTGAACTCAAAGTGCACGGCATAGTGCAGGGGGCTTCTGTGTCTGTAGTGTCCGCCAATGGTAGCGGTATTGCATGCACTCAACATATCTTTCTTCTGTCTTCCCCCTCTTTTTGTGGTCTCCCTGTTCATGTGTGCATTAGCATCAGCAGGCGGAGGAGCAGTGGCCCCGGAGCAGGAGTGAGCTGCATCCCACATGGCCCTGGAGGGCAACACAACGGAGTCTGAAGCCACCAGTGGGACGGAGGGAGAGGGGAGCTCCACGGCAGGGACAGGAGCTGAGACCAGCGACACAGACTCCTCCTCTGATGGGAGTTCCCTTGCGGTGGCGGGCCCCTCTGTGCCCACCGCATCTACAGGTACAGCCGCCAGCACCGCCTTCCCAGCAGCCCCTTAGCTGGTGCCACGTGGCCACTCACCCAGCAGGGTGGGCATCTCCTTCGCCCCAGGCACCCCAGCCCCTGCCCCTGTCAGCCCGGCTGCCCTCAGTGAGGAGGCCACTGACCTACTCAGGTCCCTCACTGTTGGGCAGTCTACCATTTTGAATGCCATCCAGGGTGTAGAAAGGCAGTTGCAACAGACCAATGCATACCTGGAGGGCATTCATTCTGGTCAGGCAGCCCAAAAGCGAGCTTTTCAGACTCTGGCCTCAGCACTGATGGCAGTCATGATCCCTGTGTCCAGCCTCCCCCTCCAACTTCCTCCACCCAGAGCCAAACACCTGTACCTCAGCCTATCCCAAGCACACCATCAGACCAGCATGCACCCACCTCAACACACAAGCTCTGGCAAACATAAGCACCATACATTCCACAGGCACTCACACAAGCATCATACCCATGCACACATACCAACAGCCACTGCCTCCACTGTGTCCCCCTCCTCCTCGTCTCCCTCCTCCCTCCCTGTCTCATCTCCACTCACACCTGCATGCACTACATCTTTCGCTAATACGTCCATAACCAGCAAACCCATCACCACACCCTGCTCACTTGCACTCACCACCCCAACTACCATTCACACATCCCCTGTGTCCTCTCCCAGTGTGTATGTGAGCCCACCTCCCAAGGTACACAAACACAGCCACACACCCACCCAACAGCCATCCACCTCACAACAGCCTCCAGCCCATGTACCTTCACCCAAAGTCAGCAAACATACACCTCCTACAACCACTACCTCTTCCTCTACTCCCAAACCCCCTCCATCTACCCATCCCAGTGTGTCCCAAAAACTTTTCCTGTCCAACCTTGGCCTCTTCCCCTCACATCCCCCACCCCTTCAGTCCCCTAGGGCCCGTCTTTCCAGGTCCCTACCCAGCACCTTAGCCACTACATCAGCGGGAACAGTGGTGCCAGCAGTAACCGGCTTCTGGAGTGCACCAAGCAGCAGGGCAGCCAGTGTGCCAAGGAGCCAGACCACAGACAGTCCCTCACCTCAGACGCATAAAAAGGTGGCCACTGCCTGGTGGGAGAAAGGCAAAACATCTACCACTAAAGTCTCTCCCAGGAGTACAGTTGGGAATGGGAAGACAGCTGCGCCGCCATCCAAGGTGAGGAAGGGGCACAGAAAGACAGGCAAGTCGCTGAAAACCTGCACGGCGGACAAGACCGCCACCAGCACCGCTGCCAAGGACACCGCCGCCACCAGCACCGCTTCACAGGACACCGCCGCCACCAGCACCGCTGCCAAGGACACCGTCACCACAAGCACCGCTGCCAAGGACATCGCCGCCACAAGCACTGCTACCAAGGACACCGCCGCCACAAGCACCGCTTCACAGGACACCGCCGCCACCAGCACCGCTTCACAGGACACCGCCACCACCAGCACCGCTGCCAAGGACACCGCTGCCACAAGCACCGCTGCCAAGGATACCGCCGCCACAAGCACCGCTTCACAGTACACCGCCGCCACCAGCACTGCTTCCAAGGACACCACCGCCACCAGCACCGCTTCCCAGGACACCGCCGCCACCAGCACCGCTGCCAAGGACACCGCCGCCACAAGCACCACTGCCAAGGACACCGCCTCCACCAGCACCGCAGGCCAATGAGCACCGAA
This sequence comes from Pleurodeles waltl, assembly GCF_031143425.1. Lineage (NCBI taxonomy): Eukaryota > Metazoa > Chordata > Amphibia > Caudata > Salamandridae > Pleurodeles > Pleurodeles waltl. The sequence goes on from NC_090444.1 coordinate 669,143,803, forward strand.
AGCTCTGATGCTACTGAGGCCGCCACAAGCAGGATGAAGCACTCTGGGCACAAAGCCCCCTCCAGAACCAGTGGAAAAAGGCATCCACTCACCCAATCCTTGGCAGGATGAAGCACACTGGGCACAAATCCCCCTCCAGAACCAGTGGAGATAAGCATCCACTACCTCAGTCCTTGAAAGGATGAAGCACTCTGGGCACAAAGCCCCCTCCAGAACCAGTGGAATATCTCATCCACTACCTCAGTCCTTGGCAGGATGAAGCACTCTGGGCACAAAGCCCCCTCCAGAACCAGTGGAGAAAGGCATCCACTACCTCAGTCCTTGGCAGGATTAAGCACTCTGGGCACAAAGCCCCCTCCAGAACCAGTGGAGAAAGGCATTCACTACAGTCCTTGGCAGTCTGAAGCACTCTGGGCATCCACTACCTCAGCCCTTGGCAGGATGAAGCACTCTGGGCACAAAGCCCCCTCCAGAACCAGTGGAAACTGTTATCCACTAGAGAGACTGTGGTTTTGCACTCCCCAGGATGCAGCAGTGGGCAAACAACCCACTGGAGAGACTTGAGAGACTGTGGCTTTGCACTCCCCAGGATAAAGCAGTGGGCAAACTACCCACTGGAGAGACTTGTGAGACTGTGGCTTTGCACTCCCCAGGATAAAGCAGTGGGCAAACCACCCACTGGAGAGACTTGAGAGACTGTGGCTTTGCACTCCCCAGAATATAGCAGTGGGCAACCCACCCACTGTAGAGACTTGAGAGACTGTGGCTTTGCACTCCCCAGGATATAGTAGTGGCCAACCCACCCACTGGAGAGACTTGTGAGACTGTGGCTTTGCACTCCCCAGGATAAAGCAGTGGGCAAACCACCCACTGGATAGACTTGAGAGACTGTGGCTTTGCACTCCCCGGGAAAAAGCAGTGGGCAAACCACCCACTAGGGAGACTTGAGAGACTGTGGCTTTGCACTCCCCAGGATATAGCAGTGGGCAACCCACCCACTGTAGAGACGAGATACTGTGGCTTTGCACTCCCCAAGATATAGCAGTGGTCAACCCACCCACTGGGGAGACTTGTGAGACTGTGGCTTTGCACTCCCCAGGATAAAGCAGTGGGCAAACCACCCACTGGAGAGACTTGAGACTGTGGCTTTGCACTCCCCAGAATAAAGCAGTGGGCAAACCACCCACTGGAGAGACTTGAGCGACTGTGGCTTTGCACTCCCCAGGACATAGCAGTGGCCAACCCACCCACTGTAGAGACTTGAGAGACTATGGCTTTGCACTCCCCAGGATAAAGCAGTGGGCAACCCACCCACTGGAGAGACCTGAGAGACTGTGGCTTTGCACTCCCCAGGATAAAGCAGTGGGCAAACCACCCACTGGAGAGACTTGAGACTGTGGCTTTGCACTCCCCAGAATAAAGCAGTGGGCAAACCACCCACTGTAGAGACTTGAGCAACTGTGGCTTTGCACTCCCCAGGACATAGCAGTGGCCAACCCACCCACTGTAGAGACTTGAGAGACTGTGGCTTTGCACTCCCCAGGATAAAGCAGTGGTCAACCCACCCACTGGGGAGACTTGTGAGACTGTGGCTTTGCACTCCCCAGGATAAAGCAGTGGGCAAACCACCCACTGGAGAGACTTGAGACTGTGGCTTTGCACTCCCCAGAATAAAGCAGTGGGCAAACCACCCACTGGAGAGACTTGAGCGACTGTGGCTTTGCACTCCCCAGGACATAGCAGTGGCCAACCCACCCACTGTAGAGACTTGAGAGACTATGGCTTTGCACTCCCCAGGATAAAGCAGTGGGCAACGCACCCACTGGAGAGACCTGAGAGACTGTGGCTTTGCACTCCCCAGGATAAAGCAGTGGGCAAACCACCCACTGGAGAGACTTGAGACTGTGGCTTTGCACTCCCCAGAATAAAGCAGTGGGCAAACCACCCACTGTAGAGACTTGAGCGACTGTGGCTTTGCACTCCCCAGGACATAGCAGTGGCCAACCCACCCACTGTAGAGACTTGAGAGACTGTGGCTTTGCACTCCCCAGGATATAGCTGTGGCCAACCCACCCACTGGGGACACTTGAGAGACTGTGGCTTTGCACTCCCCAGGATATAGCAGTGGGCAACCCACCCACTGTAGAGACGAGATACTGTGGCTTTGCACTCCCCAGGATAAAGCAGTGGGCAAACCACCCACTGGAGAGACTTGAGAGACTGTGGCTTTGCACTCCCCGGGATAAAGCAGTGGGCAAACCACCCACTGGGGAGACTTGAGAGACTGTGGCTTTGCACTCCCCAGGATATAGCAGTGGGCAACCCACCCACTGTAGAGACGAGATACTGTGGCTTTGCATTCCACAGGATATAGCAGTGGTCAACCCACCCACTGGAGAGACTTGAGAGACTGTGGCTTTGCACTCCCCAGGATAAAGCAGTGGGCAAACCACCCACTGGAAAGACTTGAGACTGTGGCTTTGCACTCCCCAGAATAAAGCAGTGGGCAAACCACCCACTGGAGAGACTTGAGCGACTGTGGCATTGCACTCCCCAGGACATAGCAGTGGCCAACCCACCCACTGTAGAGACTTGAGAGACTGTGGCTTTGCACTCCCCAGGATATAGCTGTGGCCAACCCACCCACTGTAGAGACTTGAGAGACTGTGGCTTTGCACTCCCCAGGATAAAGCAGTGGGCAACCTACCCACTGGAGAGACCTGAGAGACTGTGGCTTTGCACTCCCCAGGATACAGCAGTGGGCATAAAGCCCACTCGTGGATCTGGTGTCGTGCCCCCCTTCCCTTCCCCCTGAGGTACCTATTGTATTTCTAGCTGATGCCCCTGCAGTGTTCTTTCAGTTTTGATCCGGTATCTTGTGTGGGCCTCGCCCATGCATTTTGGGTCCAGTGGTCCACTGACTTTTATGGTGCAATACTTTGGAATTGTATTCTTGGTGTATATATTTGTTTATAGTGTATATATATTTTTGAGTACTGGATTTTTATCGATTACAAACGTTCAAATCATTTCCTTTTGTCTTTGCATTCTTCCTGGGGGTTCGGGGGGGTGTAACTGTAATGTATCATGATGTATTAGTGTGTGTGTTGTAGTGGGTGAGGGTGGGGGTGTTGCATGTGTGTGTGTCACTCTTTTCCCTCCCCTGTGTCGTAGGTGCAGTACTCACCGTGGTCTTTGCTGCCGGCGTTCGTGCTCCTGGTAGAGGAGCAGGAAGATATGGGCTGGAAGAATCTGAAGTTCCGGTTCCATGGCGTCCTGGTTCCTCGTGGGTTCCTCGTGGGATGTGTAGAGGTGAGCGTTTTCCCTTCCAAATCATGTTTCCACCGCATTTTTGTTCGCGGTGTATCTGTCCCGGAAAAAGGTGGCGGATTGGTGGCTTGTAGTAATGTGGGCGGTACATTGTCTTCCGCCTGTCTGTTGGCGGTTACCGCCGCGGTGTTTGTTTGTACCGCGGTCGGAGTGTTAAAGTGGCTGTCTATGTTGCCGGATTCCGACACGGTCGTGATTCCATTTTTTTTTACCACCGGCCTGTTGCCAGTTTTACCGCCGCTTTAACACCGACCGCCAGGGTTGTAATGACCACCATAGTCATTGATCTGTCTGTACTGCTTAAACAGACATTGCAACATGTAATAGGTCAAGTTCCATCATGTTGGCACATCCTGTAATAGGGCTTTAACTGGTATGCTATTAGCATACTGAATAATCCACAATTGCTTCTGCGCTTTAAAAGAATAGCCGAAATGAGTACAGATTCTTTTGCATTTGGGCAGAATGGTGCTGACTGTCTTCTTTATTGAGAAACTCCTGCACAACCTGGTTGATGCAATGCTCCAAACAGAGGACCCTGAAATAGCCACCATCTGCCATGGCCTTGACTATATTACTGCCATTGTCTTTAGCAACAAATTGAATTCTGAGACCTCTGGGTCACAGCCATTCAGACACTTTGCTGTTAAATTCATCCAAGATGGTTGAAACTGTATGTGATTTCTCCATGGCAAACATGGCTACTGTTGCATGCCACTGAAAGCTCTTAAAACTTTCCTCAAGGCTAAGACATGCAGATAGCAGTTGCCTTATCTTCACAAATAAGATCCAATGTGCAGTGATGCACATGAAATAAGTCACCTGACAACTGGTCCACATGTCTGTCTTCAGGTGGATAATGTGACCAGCACTTTGCTGCACAGATTGTCCAACCAATTGCAGCACATTGTGATGCAGAGCTAAAATGGCAAATCTGGCAAAATAGGTCTGACTTGGAACCATCCACTTTAGGAAGATGGCCTTCACAAATTCTGAAAATCCCACTCCTTCCACAAAAGCAAATGTGCCATTGAGTGGCTGCAGTAGTAGGGGCCCTCCTGCCTAAACATGCCCGTAATAGTAGCCTGGAATTTCTTCTTTTCTAGGGCCACTGACGCAGGCGACTTTCATGAAGTAAGTGGTGGCAAACTCAATTTGCGTGTTGGGGCAGTCGCTGCATTCCATGAAGTCTCCATCTCACTCTGAGTCTTGTGTCATTTTAAGGTTGATGAGGTGAGTGATGTTGGCACACTGCTGGGGATGTGCCTGGTATACGTAAAAATGTCACCCTCTTCTTCCTCAAGACCTCACATAGTGATTCGAGCTGATATTTCCTGGCTTTCCTCAACTTCACCATCAGCAAGTAAGCAGTTGAGTAATTTTTAAAGGTGTTCTTCCCACTGGTTTGCATGATGTTTTTTCACATGGGTCATTTGGCCTCCAGTACCATAATGTAAACCAGGCTTACACTGATGAACACTTGTGTGGCAAATGCAACATATTGCAATGTGCTCCTCCTGCTTGCTAAAATTTAAAAAAGCCCCTAAATAAGGAAGAGTACTTTCTTAGTGGGCCAGTGTCAATGCCTGAGGAAGAACTGAAGGTAGGTGGGTGTGTCGTTGATTGCCTCTCTGCAGTGCATTCTTCTATTGAGGTGGAGGTTGATACAGGTCTCAGCTGGGGCTTTACAAATATGGGAGCAGGAGGTTGTACCTGTCCCACATCCCTTAGAGCAGGTTGAATAGGAGGAGTAATGTAGGACTCCTCTGTGCCAGCTTCCACAATGACTAGCTCATCGTTGTCATCCTCCTCATCATCCCCTTCTAGAATTCTGGGACTTTCAGGAACTTTTCTTTTTCTTTGCCTCTCCTGGCATTTCCCGGACACTGCATGGGGCACTCCATGTCTACATCATCATCATCAGAAAGGGTGCTTAAAGGAGATGGTGGGGTGCCCTTCCTTTTTCTTGCTGGAGATCTGGAAGCCGATGATTCTAACAGAGGAGGTTCTTGCTCAGCAGGGAGCTTAACCTTCTGTTCTGCTCCGACTTCAGGAAGATATACTATTGCTGACTGCAGCTGCTGTCCACTTTGCTCTGTTTCCTGAAACAATTGGGTACTACTTTGTGAAACAGGCAAATGCAATTCAATGTCACTGCTTGTTGGTGTCACAATTATTTGCAGCGGCTGCCTCGCTGACAGACATGGGCTTGGGCTTAGGTCAGGGCGGTGCTGCTGATATGGGAGTGCTGCTCTCAGGTTCCTCCCTAGAGGCTGGTGCAGCAGGCACACCTCTCCCAAAAAGGTTGTGGTCGGCATGCCAATTGGCGGACAGTTGCTTCTTTTCACTGGTCACTTTCTTGGCAGCACCTTTGTTTGGGGCCATCTTAGAGCCCTCAGTTTGCAGTGGCACTAAGCTGCATAAGCAGAAGAGGTTGGAGGACAGACGTCACATTTGTTTTGTACAGCCTTCTGTCTGTAAGTACTGTGGGTGATGTCTCTTCTTTTGTGCACCTAAAAGCAAGAAAAACATTTAGTGAATCATGGCATTGTTGCAGTTTGAATTAGTACAGACTAAGGCAATATAATTCAGTGTGGTTGGTTAATTAACAACAATTTATCCAACCACTTTAAAGTCAAACCACATTGCCATATCATAAAATTTCATTTCCAATCAGGATAAAACCACATACAGAAAAAGCTCTTTGCTTCATGTGCTTCTATTCTAAAAGATACATCTGTGGCAATCCGGGAGGTGCATGGAAAAATCCTTAAAAAATAAAGGTTAGTGTGCATTCATGACAGGCATGGTGGTCAAGGGGGAAATGGAATAAGCATTAACAAATGAATGATGCTAATGTGTCTGCAGGCAGGGTGGGCAGGAGGAAATGGAATTATGGAATTACACCTAAAAAAAATTAATGGTGCTGTGTGGTTGTGCGCCTATGGTGGATGGATCAAGGCAAAATGCAAAAAAATGAAGAATAGAAACAGTAGATTAACATTAAATTAAATAAAAAAAATAAACACATAATAAAATATTGTTTTAAAACAAATAAAAAATATAAAAAATAATTATGAAGTGCTGATTGTTGTATGGGAGTATGAGAAACCTGTTGTGAGGCAAGGAGGTGCAGATGAATTTTTTTTAAAACTGCATGTAATATAATGTACTGTTCAACATAATCATATTCATAATAATATACATATACTACAATGATCCTCAAGCATTTTATTAAACTGATATTACATCCATGCAGACCTATGGCAAAAGCACACTAGCTGAGCACACAAAATGGCTGCTGGCCACATGGTCAAACAACAACATCGAGCAAGGAGGCATGGAGAACACAGAACACAAGCAAGCCGATGGCAAAAGCATACTGACTGGCTGCATAAAATGGTTGTTTGCCACATAGTCAAACAAAAACAGCGAGCAAGGAGGCATAGAGAACGAAGAACACATGCAAACCTGGGTCATTTGCACACTGGCTGGCTGCACAAAATGGCCGTCAGCCATATGGTCAAACAACAACATCAAGCAAGGAGGCATGGGGAACAAAGAAAAGCATACAAGCTTACAGCAAAAGCACCCTAGGTACATGCACAAAATGTGTGCTGTCCACATGGTCCAATGACAACAGTGAGCAAGGACACATGGGGAGCAAAGAACACATGCAACCCTATGGTAAAAGGACAATGTCTGGATGCATGAAGTGGCAACCGGCCACATGGTCAAAAACGAACAGGGAGCAAGGTGGCATGGAGAACAAAGAACACAAGCAAGTCTATGGCAAAAACCCACTGGCTGGCTGCACAAAATGGCTGCTGGCCACATGGTCAAACAACAACAGGGAGCAAGGAGACATGGTGAACAAAGAATACATGCAAGCTTATAGCAAAAGTACATTGACTGGCTGCACAAAATAGCTGTCAGCCACATGGTAAATAAACAACAGTGAGCAAGGAGGAATGGAGAGCAAAGAAACAATTTAAGCCTATGGACTGAGATTACACAAAATGGCCCCTGCACCATGGCATAGAGAACAAAGACAAATGGTGGCCAATAGCAAATGCACTCACACACACACACACTGACCAGACAAAGGAGGCATGGTAACACTGAAAAAAACACTACCATTAAATTCAGCAATGCCAAACATGAAAATTGTTTGAGCTATAAAAACTTTACAACCACACACATCCTACTATGGTATCAAATATTATCTCACATATACACTTTTTGCAGAAATAAAAAGGTAAAATAAAGAATAGCCAACATTTTTAATTTGATCCAATGGAATTCCTGCCCTAAATGATGTTTTAAAAAACATATATCAAAGTAACATTTCTTTCATGCACTTACGACTGTTACTGGGCTACTGGCTTGATGAACCATTGGAAGACTAAGCCACAAGGTAAAAAAAATGAATATTGCAAATGTAATAAACATAGAAAAAGATACTCAACTCTGCAAAAATGTTTCCTTTACAAAAGCTGAAAAATTTCATGCAACAAAAGCTAGTCCCCTAATGAAACTCCAGGCCATCTATCACAATGAAATGTAAAAATCAAATAAAAGTACAAATAAATACTGGTGCATGCCCTAGTAAGCAAACAACACACGTATACAATAATATTTGAACTTTTTTGTGTGATATCAAATAAATAAGGTCCTTAAACCCAAAGGTATACATACAGCAGACAAAGAGAGTGACCCTTTCACTTCGAAATCCAGAGTGAAAAGTGAACAAAAGATAGCCAAAGCAATGGGACAAGCCTGCTGGACAGGAACAGGAAATTGGAGTCTCTGGGCCACTTTCTTCCTGTTGGAATTTCTTTTTTAAAAGGCTTTTCTCATTAAAAAACATTGAATGGTCTGTTGGAGAAGAAAATCCACTCAAAAATGTATTTTCAAGTAGATTTAGCTGGTTCTCAAGCAGATTCTCTCCTCGAGGTGAACTCCCAAGTAGCACTATAATGGCACCGTTGCAGCCGGAAGTTGCACAAGATGGCACAAAATTGCATGCTAACAGGTGGCCTGAAAAAATTGTGGCGTGAGCACCAAAAACATATCTCACGCTTGCTAATTGAAAAAAATTCAGCTTCGCGTGGAGTGCCCGAATTCTGAAAACTTTCACTGTGTCAGTTCTGCATGGCTTTTAGTGAGGGAACGCTTATCTTGCATACATTATACCTGGGGCAGGTATAATGTGACTCAAGGCTTTATAAACTTTATAAACTATATATTTACAGTTTGTAAATCTGGAACAGTGTAAAACACCTGCTAAGCACCACCGCTGTGTCAAAACAAATCATGCAACTGTGGCACAAAGGCCTTGATAATGAGGCCCAAATTGTCGATGTGTGATCAACGGAGGTGAATTTAATCCGGAAGGCTCAGAAAGTACAGAATCTTCATGACAGTATAAAGAATGGAGAGAAGCATCTTGAACAAGAATGCCTATTGAGAAATAAATAACAAGATACATAAATAAATAAAGTGTCTAATTGCAATCACATAGAATTGGTTAAATCAGGGAAACTTAGATAAAATAGTATAAAAACATCAAACAAACATCCTGGATAAAAAAAAGTGTCTGGTCACAAAGACACAAAACAAAGTTGTGCTCCCTGTTACTTCATGGGGAGAGGATAACTATCCTATGAAAAGGAATATGACTAAGAAAAAAAGGAAATAAAGTGCTCATAGTGCTGTACATTAAATTGTAGTACAGTTAAGGGACAAGGTAAAACCTTTGGCAGCTCCAAAAATCAGCAATCATTGAAATTCAAAAAGACAATTTGTTTATGTTTAGAAGTGCCAGTACAAAATCAAAACCCTCTACAACAAATGGATCCATTAAACAAAGAACTGATACGGAATGTGGAGAAGAAAAAACTCACATAAATGAGTCAGGCATGTGCTCCTAGCTATTGACAATCATAAATAGTACCACAGCATAACACAAAAGACAAAGACAAAGATCGACCTTAAGATATCACCTGAAGTCAAACTTAAGAGTCTTTCTAATCACGAGCGTAAATGTAGATTGTCACTGTTATTTCATTGGTTGCTGTACTTTGAAGAAAATAAAGACCCTCTGTGCAATTTCTTATTAAATATTTGTTCAAAAGGGTTCTGATAGTGCTAAGTCTAGGTTTAGCGTAAAAACTACAAACAAACATTATGGCCCTCATTATGACATTGGTGGTAAATCCTGCCTGCCGCCATGCTGACGGCCGCAAACTTACTGCCGCGGCGGCGGATATTTATTCACCATATTGTAAAACACACAGACCAATCCGACAGGATTCAGTCACATACACAAATCCGCCAGACCAAAGGTCAGTGATAAAGTGGCGGTATCAAAACCCACACCGTTATGCCAACAGAACAACGCCCACCACATTATGACCCACTAATCACCACAGTGGAAATTCAACGGCGGTAATCCATTGGCAGTACATACCGCCACACTCAGAATGAACACCCACAGACAAAACAACACCACATTGGACAATTCAAACAACACATACCTGACACCCATACACACACCACATCCACACACCCACACCACTACAAAACACACACCCACACTACACACAACCCTTTACGATTACGATTCATTGGCAAGAGACTGACACCAAGACCACTTAGCCAAATAGAGCCATACACCGCTGACACCCATACACCACTCACACACTACACATCACACTCCCCAAAACATTACCCAACACACCCTCACCAACACACCTCATATAACACCCATGGCACAATAAAGACACCCCCGTTTCACAGAGGAGGAGTTAAGGGTCATGGTGGAGGAAATTGTCAGGATAGAGCGATAGCTATTTGGAGCACAGGTGCAGCAGATATCCATTGCAAGGAAGATGGAGCTATGGCAGAGAATTGTGGACAGGGTCAGCATCCAAGAACAAGGGACAAAATCAGGAATAGGTGAAATTACCTACGGGGGAAGGTATGTTACATAGCAGCAAGACACCAGCTCGCTATCAAGAGGACTGGCGGTGGACCCCCACCTCCTCCTGGCCTGAGTCAGAGGAGGACTGGACTCTGGTAAGTCAACTTTCAACAAATATCACCTTCATACCTGCATGCCATCACATATTCTCAACCTCACTCCCATTACTCCACTCCATCCCACGCACTCCACTATCACATCTCTTCAATCCTAATGCCAAGCTCTGCATGCTGTACCAATGCATGGACACCCCTCACAGCCCTGCATAGACACTCTTCACTAAAGCATGCATAGCAGAGAGAACTAACAATCCCACCATACACCAAAATGCACAAGTAAAAGCTGTCAGGGCAACACCAACTATAAAGGGGAAGCCAGAGATGTACATTATGTCATAAACATTAACCATAACACATCATTTACATGCCTACAGGTACCCCAGCCATTGTCAACAGAGAGGAGGTGCCAGCACTATCCAGTCCCCCAAGAGAAGAGGCCCACAGTGACGACAGTAACTCTAGACTGCAGGATCTGGATGATCTACCTGCCGCATCAAGGACCACTGGACAGCCTGTTACCCAAGCCCAGTTACAGACCACCACAGATCCTCCCCCATGAGGAAACAACACCACAGCACCCACCCAGCGTCCCCAAACCTCAGTCCCCAGGACAAGTCAATCAGCAGCGTGGCTACCTGTACAGGGACCCCAGGCTACACCTCACACCCAAGACAATCAGGGTCCTGGGGTCAGTGGCAGTGGGCACACAGTTCAGGGGACAGAGGCACAGGCCACCAGGAACACTGGGAGGACTGCTGTGCGCCAGGGGGAGGACGGGCCCAGGGAACTGACTCTCCAGGAGGCACTCTCCGAGATCCTGGGAGCCTACCAACACTCCCAAGACAAGATGAGCCAGATCATGGACAACGTGCAAGAGAACAGGTGGTTGCAGGAGGGACAGTACCAAGGGTTCAGGGAGGACTTGCAGGCCATCAACAACAACCTGATCTCCATAGCAGGGGTGCTGGCAGGCATGGCCAACACTATGAGAGAGGCAGTCTCACACCAGGGGGCCCCTGCCACTAGCCAGTCATCTGAACATCCTTTCACTTCCACTACTGCTAGTGGCCTAGAGGCCCGCCACAGGACTCACAGGCCATCAGCACCCCTCCCCCCGCAGAAGATGAACGATCCCACAAACGTTCCCTGCAATCCAGACAGAAGCCAGAGACACTTGCAAAGACCCCGCCAGGAAATGAGACTCTCCTGGTTGTCCCCTTTGTGTCCCACACAGTCACCCTTTACACCTTGACCTGCCATTGCTCACCCTCCTATGTCCCCTTGGACAATGCATCTGTGCTACAAACAGACTGGAACAATACCCTGGACTTTCCTCCATAATCAACCCATCCTATTGCACTTTCCCCCTATATGTTAGCACTTCAATAAACACCCTTTGATAACAATTGATTTCGAGTATGTCATGTATTTCAAATATGTATTGATTGAAACAGATATGACCAGTGCAAATTAACTGTACATAGAATGAGCATAGAATCAATGACCTGCAGCTGGCTGTTGTGATCACACAGGGGTATTTGTCATATCACCAACATTTGCAAAATAAATAGCCAGAGGGAACAGTAAGTGGCCATAGAATTGGGAAATACCAGCATGCCAATGTCACACAGAATACAACCAAAGTCATTGAAATGTAAAGTTACACTGTCTCACCTGTGTGTCATTGGAAGTACTGATGGATTATAGTTGTTCTTTTGTACTTATCCTCATCCTCTGCCTCCTCATTCTCACTGTCCATAGGGTCAACTGCTGCCACAGGGGCATCTCCAGTCCCCTCCTCCTGCAGAAAAGGGACATGGCGTCTGAGGGCCAGGTTGTACAACATGCAGCATGCCACTACTATCTTGCAGACCTTTTTGGGTGAGTAGCACAGGGATTCACCCGTTAGATGGAGGCAATGAAACCTGGCCTTCAGGAAGCCAAAGGTCCTTTCATTGATCCTTCTGGTTTGCCCATGTACCTCATTATAACGTTCTTCTGCCGTTGTCCTGGCATTCCTCACAGGAGTCAGCAGCCATGATAGGTTTGGGTAACCAGTCACCTCCAAATATTGAGGGACAACATTTAGCCACACACTATCCTATATGGCCCACACCATACACCAACATATACTGGGTGGGAACCAGGGCTCACCTATTAGCCACACCCTGTGCTTCTGTAGTTGGGCCATCAAATTTGAGATGCTGCTATTCCCCAGGAAAAAGCCATCATGCACCGACCCAGGATACTTAGCATTGACTTGGGAGATGTAATGGTCGGCCAAGCACACCATCAGCACATTCATGGAGTGGAAACTCTTACGATTCCTGAACACCTATTTATTCTGGCGGGGGTACAAATCAAAGTTTTCAGTCAATCGCCCAAATATATTGGGGATATGTCTCGTTGCATTAAACTTGGCCTTCACAGTAGCCAAATCCTCAACCTGGGGGAATACAATGTAGCTGCACATGTGTTTTATCAGGGCAGACAATACTCTTGTCAGCACTCTTGAGAACATTGTCTGTGACATTTCTGCTGCCAAGCCCACTGTCACTTGGAAAGAACCAGTTGCCAGGAAATGGAGCACTGATAGATCTTAAACAAGAGGGGGGATCCCAGTGGGGTGACGGATATCAGATATCAGGTCAGGCTCCAATCGGCACACAGCTCTGTGATTGTGGCCCTGTCCAGTCTATAGGTGAGTATTATGTGCCTATCCTCCAGTATAGCCAAGTCCACCAGGGGTCTGTACATGGGGGTATGTCTCCATCTCCTCTTCATCCGCAGCGGTAGGAATCTAAGGGACAAAAGAGTGAGGAGCCTGTCACAAACTGAACAATGGAGCCACACCATTAGTTTGCAATCTGTATTCATGAAATGGGTCAGTGTGATCTGTTCAGTATGTGCCTATTTCTCCTGCGACGCAGAATTATTCAATAGGCCTGACCCCCCTTAAATGGCGTCTGCCTTTCCTGTGAGGAGGGACAGGTGGAAGTGAGGTAATGCCGCAGATGTTGTGTGCCATGGCGGGAGGCAGTAGGGAACCGCCGAGCAATTCCTCATTGGTTAATATTGGGCCCTATGGGGTACACTAGCCATTGGTGATCTACGCCGGCAGTGATGGTATGCACCGCCGCTGACGTGACTGCCATTTTCTATCAGATTCCTCACTTATTTCCTGACCTTCCATAGGAGAGGACCTACACTGCACATGCTGCTGTGACCTGTGTCCGGAACCTACCATGGCCCATGTGACCGAGGAAAGGGCTCCAGCCTTCATTTCGGAGGAGTTGGAGAGACTGGTGGATGGGGTCCTACCCCAGTATGGACTGCTGTATGGGTCTCCAGACCAACAGGTGAGTACACTGTGGGCACAATGCATGTGGCATGCATATATGGAGGTGTATGTGAAGGCATTGTGTAAGGGGGGAGGGATGCCCTCCTGGCTGGGTACACATTGAGTGCTGGGCTCTGTGTGTGCCAATAGTGCTGTAAATGGGTATGGTGGGCCATTTGTGTAACTGGCTGGAATGATTGTCTAATGGTGTCCTCCTGTCTGTATTGCCTCAGCAGGTCAGCGCCCATCAAAAGAAGGGTATATGGCGTGCCATCGCCAAGGAGGTGCGGACCCTTGGGGTCTATGGCAGGCAGAGCACCCACTGTCGCAAACAGTGGGAGGACCTGAGATGCTGGGCCTGGAAGACTGTGGAGGACCAGATGCGGATGGCCTCCCAATGAGGAAGGGGACCCCGTCGAACCCTGACCCCCCTGATGGCCTGCATACTGGTAATAGCCTATCAAGAGCTGGATAGGCACTTGAGGGCAACACAGCAGCCACAAGGGAGTGAGAACAGTGGCTATCATTACAACTTACGCCTGCGGGGTAGTATGCGGGTGGTGGTTGTGTGTCAGTGGGTGCCCCTAGGCCAGGCCAGACATAGCAGTGTATGTCCTCTGGTGGCTAAGGGTCTAAAGGGAAAATACTGCCTACCTAGCTTGTTAGCATCCACTACTGGCCAGGGCTGTGTGGGTCCCAGGTGTGCTGCAGTTGGCGGTGTGTGCCTTGGTGGCTAGCAATATCACTGGTAGTGCAATGCATAGTGCGTAGGCATGTACCCTGTGTGTGAGGTTGCTGTGTACACCAACAGTGGAATTGGTTCAGTCATTGACCCAGTGTATCCTTTATCTCTCTCCCCCCTTTCTTGATTTGTCATCCTGTCCTTATGTGCATTAGCATCTTCTGGTGGAGGAGCAGAGGCACCGTCGATGGAGGGAGCTGCATCCCACAGGACCCTGGAGGCAGAGTCCACCGACGGTGAGTGCACCAGTGGGACGGAGGGTGAGGGGAGCACGACGGCAGAGACTGGAGGGGACAATACCGACTTTGATACCTCCTCCGATATGCTCTCCCTGGTGGTGGCGGACACCTCTGTGACCACCCCAGCTACAGGTACAGCCGCCACCCCATACCAGCACCGCCCTCCCAGCAACTCCTCAGTGAGTTGCCCGTGCCCACTCACCGAGGAGGGTAGACATTTCCTTTGCCCCAGGCACCTTAGGCCCTGCCCCAGTGAGCCCTGCTGCCCTGACTGAGGAGGCTATTGACCTCCTGAGATCCATCTCTGTAGGGAAAACAACCATTGTGAATGACATCCAGGGGCTGGCAGCCCAGATGCAACAATCTAATGCATTCCTGGAGGGCATTCACAGTGGACTGGCGACCCAACAGAGATTGATCCAGGCTCTGTCCTCCTCTCTGATGGCAGCCATTGTCCATGTTTCTACCGTCCCCCCTCCAACTTCCACATCCCAGTTCCATTGTCCTCAACCCCAACCGCTCCCAAGCACACAGCCAGAAGAGCATGCACACAGGACTATACCCAAGAGTGTCACAGGAAAACAGAAGCCACACAATTCATCCCACAGGCACTCACACAAACATCATCCAGTTGCAGACACAACAACATCCACTATTTCCACTGTCTTCCCCTCCGCCTCCTCCTCCTCCTCCACCTCCCACCCAGTTAACACCACACTCACACCTGCATGCTCTACATCATCATCCACTACTAGCATCATCACCATACCAAGCAGAACACACACATCACTGGCAGACACCTCCACAACATCCATGCACTCGTCCCCTGTGTCTTCTCCCACCATGTCTGTCCCCCCCCAAGGTACACAAACGCAAGCACTCAGACACCCAACAGCCATCCACCTCACAACAGCACACAACCCATGAATCTGCACCCAAATCCAGCAAACACCTCCAACAACCACTCCCCCATCCTCCACTCCCATTACTTCTCCCTCTTCCCGCCCCAATGTCCCTAAAAAGCTTTTCCTTTCCACCATTGACCTTTTCCCTACCTCTCCCCCCTGACCTGCATGTATGGGCAGGGTATCAAGAACCCAGCCAAGCACCTCAGCCAAACAGTCCACAGGCCCAGTTCCATCAGCACCAAGTTGTGGTGGAAAGGATTCCAGGCCACAAATACTGAAGGGGAAGGAGCCTGCACCAGCCATCAAAAAGGGGAAGGAGCCTGCACCAACCAGCAGAAAGGGGAAGGAGTCTGCACCAGCAAGCAAGAAGGGGAATGTTGAGACGGGGCCACTCACCTGAAAAGCAGGATATCCGCAGGGTCAATGGTATGCCCCGACCTCCTGGAACACCTCTAAGCACCTCCTGGTGGACACAGAAACCCCAGCAGGTGTCCCAAAAGGAAAGGGGGAGTTGAAGAGAAAGAGACAAAACACTGCCACGTCTTGCCTGGCTGGACTGCCACGTCTTGCCAGTCAAGCCAGGCACCCTGTATCTTCGGGGGCAGGTCATTGTTGACAGAGTGATAGTAGAGTTAGTGCGCTCAACTTCCGTGAAACTGAATCTCTCTTTCTGATATGGGCACGGGAGCGGTAGAAGAACATCTGGATGCTCCAGCACTTTTCTTGGATAATGATAACTGTTGGCACAATTATTAACACTGCATTACCAAAAACCCAAACTGAGTACCATAACAATAAGTACTGCGACACTAGGGCTGGCTTCACAGAGATTCACTGTTGCACACTACAGCAAACAAGGGCATTAATGATATAATGTATAACTTTCCTGCATGCATAGGGTTAAACTAAAAGGAACAAAAACAATCCAAGAAATACAAATGTCCACTCGGGGTTTAAACAGTTAGGGTGGCACAGTTTGGTTTGGTTTCACTGTGTGTGTGAAAAACCCTTCAAAAGCAAATTCCTCAAACCTGAAACACAGGCCTGAATGACACAATTTAAATCCAATAGTTATGCTATTAAAGAAAGAAAAGTCACGTAAATGCTCTTTTAAAATTGCACCGTCACTTTTCGTAGTACTTGAGCTCAAGCAGATTTCCTGAAGCACATTTAGGCAAGTAACTACAATGATAATGTAGAATGTTCAGAAATTCATTTTTCTCTTCAAGATAAACACTCTAGGAAAGCGTGGTGCTCAAAGAACAAACTCCCTGGAGAATACCAGTCACTTAGCTGCAATCTTTTCCGGAGTGCTGGAGGAATGCCTGGTGTCAGCTGGTACAGGAACGAAGAAAATAATTGCCTCAAAAGTCCTGAATACGAGGATGACAGCAGGGGCTGGACTGCCAAATCAGATGCTGAGATCAGGAAGCAAAACAAAGCCAAGCAGGGAGGCATGTTTCACTCTGCTATTTATAGCCAATTAGGAAAGCAGTTGAGTTTCCACATGTGGATGAGTCACCACACCCAATTAGAAGCACATGTCTACACCACACCCAATTAGAAGCACATGTCTACACCTGCTCACATTAGCAAACAAGCATTAGTAAAACAAGCATTGATAAAACCAATTGTGTAACACAGCACATTATGTTTACTTAGAAACATGAAGGTTTAACCAAGAACAGAGAAATGATTTAATCCTAATCCCTGGGGATGCTGACAGATAACACAGGAGGCATCTTGCGGATTCCTGACAGTCCTCCCCACCAATGACCCTCTCAAGGGCCAGGGCTTGGAAGGGTGCAGGAGATGGAATTTTTTAGTAAGACATGGAGCATGAACTGTGGACGCGGGTTCCCAGGAATTGTCCTCATGCCCATAGCCTTTCCAAGCCAATATATAGTGTAGAACACCACGGACGCTCCTGGAGCTAAGAATTTTGGCCACTTCAAATTCCCATTGCCCGTGTACTTTTACCGGGGGAGGTGGTGGGGCATCACTGGTATCAGGGGAATAGTGACGGAGTAATGACACATGAAACACGGGGTGTACCTTGAAATCATCTGGCAATGTCAGTTCTACTACCACAGGATTGATGATTTTGGCAATAGGAAAGGGGCCTAGAAATCAGGGGTTTAATTTTCTGGATCCTGCAAGATGGCGATTTTTTGATGAGAGCCACATCTGATCTCCTATCTGATAAGAGGGAGCAGGTCTCCTTCCTTTGTCTGCTTGTTTTTTACTTGAGCTTGGTAGAGTTTTAAATGGTGTTGTACTTGTTTTTGAATCTCCTGTAACTCTTTATGGTGTTTCTGTACTGGTGGGACTCTTGTGGATGTTTGGGACCCAGTTATAGGTAGCATTCTTGGGTGCAGACCAAACAAACAGTAAAATGGGGATACTCCTGTAGCCATGTGGACACTGTTGTTATATATAAATTCAACAAGAGGTAAAGCCTTATCCCACTCAGTAGACCATGTGTCAATGTAACATCTCAGGGTTTACTCCAGCGAATGGTTGGCATGTTCCGTCTGCCCATCCGTTTGTGGATGATATGCAGAGGACAAGTGGACGTCCATACCGACAGAGGAACAGAAGCTACGCCAAAACCGTGATGTAAATTGGGGGTCACGATTGGAAACAATTGTGGTGGGCAACCCATGATGCTGTACAATGTGTTGGACAAACAAATCAGAGAGCTAGGAAGATGTAGGGAGGCATTTTAATGGAACAATATAAGCTATTTTAGTTAGGTAATCTACAACCACCCATTAGACAGTGTGTCCATTGGAAGCTGGGCGATCAGAAATAAAATCCATACTTGGTATGCCATGGGGCCACCGGAATTGGCAAGGGAAGTAACAATACTGTGGCTGGAGTATGTGGGGGTTTTAGCCCGAACACAGGTGAAACAAGTCTGGACGTAGCTTCTGACATCCTGCACAAGTGTGGGCCACAAAAACCATCTTTGACAGAGATCTAACATCTTTTTCTCACCTGGGTGACCTGCGAGGACAGAATCATGTCCCCAATGTAACACCGTATCCCGTAATTCTTTGGTAGGGACGTACAACTTATCAGCATGGTATAGTAAACCTTCTTTTTCATCCATATCAGTTGAACAGGTAATCTTGTGTTTGGCTACCCATATTTTCTCAAGGAACTCTTGGGAAGAGCACACAGCCACGATTTTTTCTGGGGGTATAATGCTTCTGACCTTTTCTAGCGCAACATCAAAGGAGACACCCATCCTAGATAACGTGTCTGCCTTTTGTAGAGTAGTACCGGGCCTACAGGTGATTACAAAGTCAAACTCGTTAAAAAATAGAAGCCAGCATAATTGACGAAGTGTCGGGGCCTTGGTCACTTGAAAAAAATGTAAATTATGGTGATCTGTGTAAATAGTTATGGTGTGTCTAGCTCCTAGTAGGTGGTGATGCCATTCCTGGAAGGCTTTCTCAGCTTCTACATCCCAGAGGAACTTAACCCCCTTTCGTAGGAGATGAGTTATGGGAGATACCATGGTAGAAAAGTGGGGTATAAATCGCCGATAAAAATTTGCAAAGCCCAAAAACTGTTGCACTTCCTTGATGGATCCTGGGGCTACCCTATCCAGGATGGCCGGTACCTTGGACCTATCCATGGAAATTCCATCGGGAGTGATCACATATCCCAGGAATTCTGCAGTTGTAGTGTGAAAAATACATTTTTCCAGCTTGACAAAGAGATGATGCTCAGGAAGCCGTTGTAAAACTGCTTTTACATGCCCTATATGTTCCTCAGTGGAAGACAAATAGATCAAAATGTTGTTTATGTATACCACTACACAGATATCCAGAAACTGCTGCAGCACTTCATTGATGAAAAATTGAAACACTGCAGGAGCGTTACACAACCCGAAGGGCATCAGTGTGTACTCAAAGAGTCCAAATTTAGTTTGGAACGCCGTCTTCCACTCATCCCCCTTCATCACTCGAATCAAGTGGTAGGTGCCCCGGAGGTCGAGTTTAGTATAATGGTCGACTGATGTACCTGATCTAAAAGTACCGGGATCAAAGGAAGTGGATACCGATTTTTTATGGTCACTTTGTTCACTGCGCAATAATCTTTACAGGTGCACAACTCGTGATTCTTCTTGGGCACGAAGAACAAAGACGACGATACTGGTGACGTTGAATGATGAATGAAACCCTTGGCCAATAGATAATCCAGGTAGTCTCGCAGGTATCGATTCTCATGCTCAGAAAGAGCATACACCCTACTACATGGTAGCGTTGCCCCTGGAATCAAGTCCATACGACAATTGTATGACCTATTTGGCGGCAGCTGGGTGGCCTTCTGTTCACTAACGACATCATGGAAGTCTTTATGATGTGCAGGAATGGCCAGTGTGTCATCCGGCTTGATGGCCGTACTAGGTGTGGACAATGCAAAGGTGTCACTAGTAATGGTTTGTCTTGGTAACAGGAGTGCCAGTGATGATTAGAGTCTAATGTCACTGTTCTTGCTGCCCAGTCAATTTTGGGATTGTATAACTGAAGCCAGGGCATCCCCAAAATGGCTTTAAATACTGGGGTATCTATGAGGTCAAACTGAGTTTGTTCGGTATGGTTGTTTTGCACAAAGCATGGACAAGGATGTTGTTTGATAAACGATAAGCCCGGAGGACAATTCTGAGCCATCCACAACTCTGACTGGTTCAGGGACGTCTTTTCTGACAGTCGTAATATTTAGGGTTTTAGCCAAACCCAAATCTAAAAAGTTTCCAGTAGCCCCAGAGTCAAGCAATGTGTGAATGACCTTACGAACCTGAGGGGACAACACTAATGTCACAATAAGAGTTAGATGTCGAGGTACTGGACTGGTGGTATTAGCCAGAAGATATGAGACCATATTGAAAGAAGCACTCAATAAAATGGTCTCAGAAGTTATCGAGCCAGTTAGTTTTCCACCTGGTCAGGAATGGTGGACTCCTTTTTCTCTGTTTTGAGCACCACTAATGGAGTGTCACCCCGGACATTTTCTCCCTTACGTTCACTCAAGCTGTGATCCAATCGTACCATCAGGTCAATGAACTCAGAACACTCCATAGGAGGTTCCACAATTTCGGCTAAAACATAATTGAGATCGCCCAGAAGGCCATGATAGATGAGGGAGGTCCTCTTCTCCTCAGGCCACAAAGTCTCTGCCACCAACCGATTGAAGGAGATGATATAGGACAGTAGATCCTTGTTTCCCTGCCACAAATTCAGCAACTCATTGTCACTGGCTTGCACATATTGGTGTTTGGCAAACAGTTTACACAAGGCTTCCTTGAACTGGTTGAAATCATACAGTATAGGGTCATTGCGCTCCACCTGCGGATTAGACAAATTAGCTGCATTGCCTCCCAAATAAGAGGTAATAAAAGCTACCTTTGCAGCATCGTTGGGAAATGCAGCTGCCTGACACAAAAACTGTAGCTGGCACTGGTTAAGAAAAGTGTTGAACTTGGCACTATCTGACCATTACCTTCATGGGCTGTGTGTCAGTCAGTCATTCAAAAGATCTTTATTCGGGATTTTGCCATAAAAGCACATATACATTACATAGAATATAAATAATTAAAATACAGTCCTTATAAATTAAAACGAAATACAAACATCTTCAATCAACTAAAATTGCAAAATGTCCCGCAGCCCATCTATATGGGAATATAGTAATTTGCAAACATTAGAATCCCAACAACAAAGTAAAATCATAAATAGTAAAAATTATGTTATTAAATAGGTACTTCAACCAATTCATATCGGTTCCTAATAGTGATGGCTGATTTAATAAAACTTAAAACTGAATGACACATTTGTATTGATGAAAGTCTTTGAATACTAATCAAGGCCTCCTTTTAAAAAATGGTATGTAAATTGCACAAAATTGGCAATATAAAAGCTTTCCTAGGAGCTGAGTAAGTGAACAGAATAGGACAAAGTGACAAGTGCTTTGTTTAGAGAGATTGTCACAAGGACAGAATAGTAGCGTTTTTTGCCACGTGCATT